>NW_024466491.1:2198733-3427466 GCF_017591425.1 Ochotona curzoniae | reverse complement strand
GCGTGTGTGTGTGTGTGTGTGTGTATGTGTGTGTGTGTGTGTCTGGGGAGTCACTTGACAGAGCTGGTTTGCATGTTCTGGCCTTCAGAGTCAAGATTGCTCAGGGGTCCGAGCATCAAGGTCGCTTCTCTCTAGTGTTCGGGAAATCAAGGTTCCCTAAAAGAACTCCAGATGTGATGGCATCGTCCTCGGAGCCACCTTTCCAGTTGTGGCGGCGCAGCACGCCGAGGCCCTCCGGCGTCGCCACCCCGTTTCTGTGATAACATTTGATGGGAACACAGGCCCGCCGGCGCCTTTGCAGGGGTCGGTCGCTGCTGCGGCCATAGAGCCTGGGCCTGCAGACGAGGGGGCTTCGTGGGTGACCCGCCCCCCAGCAAGCCCGCTAGCAGCCCCCCAAGTTACCACAAACAGCGGGAAGGAGTGGGTCCTTAAACCTGAGGGCGTTAGGACCACCAGCAAGAGAACTGCAATGTCATGTTGGTTCAGAAGAACAGGTGCTCCTGTTACTGGGGTCTCCTGTGAATGGGGGCACTCTTGTTAGCAGGGTCTCCTGTTAGCAGGTTCTCCTGTTCGTGGGGTCTCCTGTTAGTGGGGTCTCCTGTTAGCCAGGTCTTCTGTTGGCGGGGTCTCCTGTTAGCCAGGGCTCCTGTTGTTGGGGTCTCCTGTTAGCGAGGTCTCCTTTTGGCGGGGTCTCCTATGGCCTTGTGCTTCATGGGTGTGACCTTCCAGGGTGCTGCATAGTGGACAGATCCAGGGTGGAGCCGGAGTTGAACGTGAACCTAAGGCTAGCCAGGAAGGCTTTCGAGGTCATGGCAAGCAGTGCACAGGCAGAGTTCTTATCAAAATATTGACTCCAAGCCAATTCTAAATGGCCTTCTAAAAATAACAGCTGTCCGCCTCCCGTCGGTGGCCTCCCCCACACAGCCCAGCTTCCGAGGCAGGAGTGCGACAGGGCGCGTGGGGAATGTCTGCAAGCGCAAGGACAGAAGGCTGTCAGGTGGACAGGGGCCAGATGGCCACAGCCTTCCATTCTAAAGTGACGGGCCCAAGAGTGGCAGACGGCAGCAGCAGGGCAGCTGTCTGGCCTGGGTTGCCTGTGGCTTGCTTCCTGCCTCTGGGCAGTGGCGAGGTGGACCCGCCAGGGATGGGCATGGAGTTGCTGCCAAGGATGGGCGCTTGGAAAGCCTGCCTGGGAGAAAGGTGCCCCGTCCACCCCTAGGCTCTTTGCTTCTGAAAAGTCCTGTCCATCCCCACCCTTCCCCAGAAGCGCAGAAAGATTTGCTATTCACGGTTCACTCTTCAAATGTCCTCCGTGGGTCAGGGTGAAAGCTGGGAGCCTGGGATGCAGTCAGCCTCCCCTGTGGGTGACGAGAGCCCGATTCCCTGAGCTGGCACCACCGCCTCCCTGCCTGAGCTGGCACCACCGCCTCCTTGGCACAGAGCTGCTACAGGAAGCTGGGATCAGGACCAGGGCTGGGAGAGGAACTCAGGCAGTGCAGGGAGGGCTGTGGGCCCCTGCACCATGCCGAGGCCACTGCCTGACAGGTGGCCACCCCTCGAGGGGGGCTGTGGGCGTTGCCTGGCAAGTGTGTGTCCCTTCACTCGGAAGTGGAGGGAAGCAGCCCCGCAGAGGGCTAGCCCTCCTCACCCTGCCCCGTTCACATAGCCATGTGAGACGCCAGGTTCCCTCCTAGGGACAGGGCCCTTGGCGCACCACTCCTGATGGATGCCATCCTGCCAGCACGTCGCCCACAGGCTTTGGGCGTCCTCCTCTGCGCTCCTAAGCACGTTGGTGGGGAGGTGGGTTGAAAGTGGAGTTGCTGGCCTGGAGCCGTATGGGATGCCAGCATTGCCCAACCTGTCATGGCACGACACGCTTCCTCCCCATGGTTGTTTATTTGTTTGTTTGTTAAGACTGCTCTGAGCGACCAGCCCAGGCTTCTGTCTTCCTGCTTGGCACAGGCTTGGGCACCCTGCGTGGCCTGGCTGGCCCTGGTGCCGAATGGCCCACGCCTCACGTCACTGCGGTGCCAGCGGCTGTGCAGAGTGTTGGGATGGGCAACCCAGGTGGACGGCACCGAAGGACTCTCCCTTCGTCTGCCTGTGCTACGGGGGCGGGGGCCAGAACCTGTGTGTTGGCCGCAGTTTGTGCCTCAGGGATGGGATGAAGGCTGTTCCCCCCGAGCTGCCTGGAGTGCACACAGAGGGCCATTTGTCTGACGTGCTGAGGATTCCGTGTTTGTGGCCGTGGTGGCACTGCCCTTTCGGGGCGTGGCACCTGCAGGGTGACACCCCTTTAGTATACGGCTGTGGCCGTTAAACACACGGTGTTCCGCTAGGCTGTGAGGGCCAGCCTGATCCAGGACCCCTGGGGGGCACAGGCCTCCCCTGGGCTGGTGGGGTGTCTGGGTAAGCCACATGTTCTGTGAGGGGACTGCGGAACGTTGTTGGGAACGTGGAAGTAGCAGACAAGATCTGCCCAAAGTTCCCTCAGTCCGTGCGGAGGTTTTGCTGTGGCGTGCGCGTTTCCCAGGAGCTTGGTGGAGACCTGCGTGTCCTGGGACACTGGCAGAGGCTGGCCAAGGCCCCTTAACGGACCGCAGGCCTTGTCTTGTTCTGTAGAGCTGAGCTCGCTTTGCCTGGGAGAACCAGGAGCCACGTGGGCAGTGGGAGGTGACATCTGCTATTGCTCTCAAGGCCTTTCCTGCCTCCAAGGGAGCTGCTGCTGCTGCTCGTGCTTCCATGGGCCACCATCCTGGCCAGGGTGAAGAACTCCATCTTGCTTCTGGCTCTTGTTTCTCATCTTCCTGAAGTTCACAACGGGCCCCTTGGGACCTGGATGTTTGCCCCCCCCACCCCCCCAGGGCCTTTAAACATTGACATTCCAAACTAGCGGTTACAATGTAAGCAGGAAGAGGCAGTTTCCTGGTGCACACTGGCAAGGGGCTCCGGCTCAGGACTGGGACCGCTGCAGAGCCCATGCTGGGGGAGTGCGGCCTGGGGGCTCACTGCATAGAAAGGAGTAGTGGGGCCTTGGGAGTGCCTCCTGTGACCCCTGGCTGGTTTCTGCCTTCCTATGAATTCTCAAAAAACCCACCAGGCTCACACATTGCCAAGTAGGACTCAGTCCTGGCTGAAGAGACCAGGTACTTTGCACACCCAGAGTGCCACAGCCCAGCACACCCCAAAGCCACGTAGTTCCAGGGGTGAGAACAGCGCCCTGCCTTGTGCAGGGTCTTGGGGTGCAACCCCTTCTCAAGGAGTGTGCCTTAGAGTGGTGGCCCAACAGCTTCCAGCCCTGGGAGGCCCCTCTTGGGTCTGGGCATCACCATGGGGGACTCCGGGGACACTTGGGGAATGCAGCTGGCTGGCGCCACCTCCCTTTTGCCGTGACCAGTTGACTGCCCAGTTAGCCCTGGGATGGGCTGCTTGGAGTGAGCTGGGTGGAGGCTGCCCGTGGCCCTCCCTCAGCTGAAGCGCCCGTGGGTAGGCTCCAGCTCTTAGTGCCAGCACCCCGCACCTGCACACACATGCAGGAGCCAGCCTTGGGCCCCTCTGCTTGTATGCCGCATTGTGGCAGTCTGAGCCCACCTTCACCCCGCCCTGAGCGGCGCTGCAGACAGCCCCTGCTCCAGGTTCTGAGGACGCCGATAGCCCTTGGGTGCCCAACCCATCTCCTATCCCCATGCAGCAGGGCCCCTCCTCACCTGGAGCCCACAGCAGCCCATCCCCTGCCCATCCCCTTCCACTCATATAGTTTACAGAACCAGGTCTGGATGCCCCGCCCCCCAGAGCCTCTCAGCGCCCAGGCCAGGTTCCCTGTGGTTCCTGTCGGCCTGGAGGGCTGGTTCCGTCCAGTGCACCTGGAGCTCGCTGACTTGGTCCTGTCTGTCCCCCACCCCGCACCCTCGGCAGCCTTGACTCACATTGAAGGAACATTGTCTTTTTTGCTCCCAGTCCTCTACAGAGCAAAAAGGCTTGTCGGATTCGGGTGAGGAGGCTGAGGCTCCCCACCAAGGCCCGGGTCACCCCCCGCCAGCTGGTGAGCGGGCCCTAGAGCCTCCTGGCCCCGCTAGCACTTCCTCCAGCACTCCTCCGCCTCCCGCTCCTGAAGCCCGGCTTCCTCCTTTGCCGCAAGAACTGGCAGGGGTAAGTCCACACCATGCGGCCCGTCCGCTGCTCAGGGATCCAGCCCAGACGGCCCTGCCCCCAGCCCCTCAGGCCCTGCCAGCACGGCACCACCAGCGGCCAGTCAGGACCTTAGGCACCAGTAAGGAGTTGGCCAGCTCTCTCTGAGCCCCTGCTGCCGAAGCGCCAGCAGAGAGGAGCCCCTCCGTTAGGCATCTCGCAGGAATCTGCCCTTAGCAAGACACCTGCCTGTCGCCCAGAGGCGACTCGAGGAGGGGCAGGCACGGAGGAGCCAGGCAGTCAGGGAGAACCAGCTCACCCCCTTTCTCCTCACTTGCGTTTTTCTCTCTCCACTCCCTGTCTTGGGGCGTCCGAGCGCGGGGGTCCCAGCAGCCCAGGGCTCCCCGTGTGCGTGGGCAGTGGTGCCTGGTGCAGCTTGCTGTGGCAGCCTGGTCTGTGTGCGGAGCGCGGTTAGGCGGTGAACTGCCTGTCTTCAACCAAAGCAGGAAGAAGAAAAAGCCTGGGCGCCCGAGGGAGCCCTTGAGCCCTCGTGTTTGTATCACGAAGGCTTTGGAAGATCGTAGGTGGAGAAGACGGTGACCCTGGAAGAGCGGGAGCTGTCTGGGGTTTTGGAAGTTTGAGGAGTTGGGCCAGGTAAAACACCGTCCTGCGCTCAGGACTGTCTACTCCATCTTGTAGGTAGCCGGTGCTCAAAGGCCGGAGGGCCCAGGCGTCCCGCGTCGAGCCCCAGGCCGCCCCCGGCAGACCTGAGCGGGCAGTGCCCTGCTGGTGAGGAAGCCGTGCCAGTCGAGTTGAGCCAGAGAGCCCCGGGGTGTGCAGGAAGAAGTGGCGAACAGCCAAGTGCAGTCAGTGCCCTGGAAGAAGCAGGCCGTGTGCTAGGGGGTCGCGGTGTCCTTGGCGGCACAGTGAGGCTGGGGCCTGGGGGACATTTGCACACCTGACCTGGCAAGTGGTCGTGTCTTGATTTTCCTTGGCATGGCAGCTTTGGGAGACTTGCCATGCGGGCTCGTGCCAGAGCCTTCGGGGACCCCAGCTGGCATCAGCTCTCGGGCTAGGTGAGCTTCAGTGGGGCCTCCCCTTTGCAGTGAGAGGAGGCCGCAGGCTTTAGGATGAAGGGAGCCGATGAGGCCAGTGTCCTCCCGCAGGGCCCAGCTGGGCAGGAGTGTCTGAGAGGGCCTTGGCGGCATGATGTCCATGAGTGGGTCACGGTACTTTGTGCTGCACGAGGCGGGCGGATGCTCGCGTGGGGCCCACGGCCAGGGCAGGGCCAGCACCGGGGCAGGGCAGGTTTTTCTCAGATGGTGATGTATAGCCTCCCCCGCCCCCACCCCCGTGCTGTGTGTGAAGGGAGCAGTTCCATGTGAAGGCAGTAATTGCAGCTTTGCCATCATCCTCTAGAACAGGGGTCCATGCACCCCGTTCCGTCTCGGCAGGGGCATGCTGGAGGCCGCTTCCCGCCCTGTCGTGGGGTCCAGGAGAAGCAGAGGGATTGTGTCTGTGCTGGTGCCCCCACCATCACTCGCGTCCCTCATTCCGCCGGGACAGCTCCACCCTGGGGTGCTTCACGAGTCCCTGTCACAGGGCCTTGGCCGTGGGCTGCAGCCCTCTGGGGTCTTGGCTGTGTGCGAGTGCCCCACCCTCTCTCGACACCCAAGAGCTGGATCCCAGGCTGGCATGTCGAAGGAGAATGGCAAGTGCTGGGGAAGCGAGTGTGGGGCCGCGCGGCCTGGGGGAAGCTCCTGCTCGGGACACGGGAGGAGCCAGGCAGTGAGCGCAGCCCCTCCTGGGAGGAGGCTCTGTGCTGCGGGCTGCGGGGAGAACTTCCCTGGTCTGAAGGATTTGGCCGTGACTTCTGTGTCCTCACTCCGCTGTCCTTCGGGGCCTTGGCCACTGCCACGTGGCTGTGGGTAGCTTCCCCAAGGCAGTGTGAGGGTCCCCTGAGTGAGGTTAATGAGGTTAGGGCATCTGGCTGTTGACTACTCGAGCTGCTGTTCTCACCAAACTGGGTATGGGACAGACCCCCTCCGCACAGCGTCCCACCGTGTAGCAGGGAGAGACCGGGAGGTGGTGTCTGCAAGACTTGGTGCAGTGAACACAGCCGGTGCATCAGGCACGCTGAGCAGGGCAGCGCGGCCTCTGCAGCCAGCATGTGGGGCCGGGGAGCTGCCCTGCTGGCCCCAAGACTCTCGTACCATGCGCCCCGGCTGGCAAGCCCCACCTAGACTGTGAGAGGCGAGGCGAGATCCCTGGGACCTTAACCCAGTGTTGGACACCCTGCTCAGGGACAGGGTCTGTGACATCCCCCAAGTTCTTAATGGAGACATGAATCAAGTGAGAGGTGTGGCACACAGGAAGAGAGCCCTGAGTACACAGAGCTAACGCCCACGGCCGCGCCGGGCGGGTTCACTGGTCCCACCTAGCAGTCAGCGTCTCAGTAACCAGAGGAACATCTGAGCTGATGGATGAGTCAGGACTCGCAAGATGGAGCAGCCTGGGGATCCTGCCAACTAGCTGTATCGGATGGAGCCGCTTGGGGACCCCACCAGCGGGCTGTGACGGACAATGGGGCCTCTTGGGGACCCTGCCAACAGGCTGTGACAGACGGAGCCTCTTGGGGACCCCGCCAGCGGGCTGTGACGGGCAGTGGGGCCTCTTGGGGACCCTGCCAACAGGCTGTCACGGACAGAGCCTCTTGGGGACCCCACCAGCGGGCTGTGACGGACAATGGGGCCTCTTGGGGACCCTGCCAGCGGGCTGTGACAGACAGAGCCTCTTGGGGACCCCGCCAGCGGGCTGTGACGGACAATGGGGCCTCTTGGGGACCCCGCCAGCGGGCTGTGACGGACAGAGCCTCTTGGGGACCCCGCCAGCGGGCTGTGACGGACAGTGGGGCCTCTTGGGGACCCTGCCAGCAGGCTGTGACAGAGCCTCTTGGGGACCCCGCCAGCGGGCTGTGACGGACAGTGGAGCCTCTTGGGGACCCCGCCAGCGGGCTGTGACGGACAGTGGAGCCTCTTGGGGACCCCACCAGCACCAGAACTTGTCTCTGTGTTTGTGAAATCGCGCAGCGTTCATGCTCCTGCCACACTGGGACATGAGTGGGAGTCAGCAAAGGGAAGCTTGGACATAGCAAAGTCCCTGCATGCTGAGGGGCTGTGACGGCGACCATGGCCCCTGCTGAGCATAGCAAGGCCTGGGAGGCTCAGGGCCTCTGACCATGGCCTCGGCTGCACACGCATTTCCCATTGCACAGATGGTATAGGGGAGCCTGACACACAGTGTCCTGTCCTTGACCAAGGCCCCATGAGCATCTGTGTGCCAAGGTCATCTGAATGCACGCCCTGGAGGAGCCCCTGCCCCCCAGGGCATCGTTGGACGAGGTGGCACAGGGGCCTGGAGGGATGGCAGCCCCAGGCCCAGTGGTCATTGTGGAGGCCACCGTGGCTGGGCCTTAGAGCATCAGTAGTGTCCATCGAGTTGCCAGGGGAGAGAGGAGCCTGGAGCCACAGCCTGTGGGGTGTGGTGGGCCTGCTGCTCGTGGGTGGGGGCAGAGAGGCGGTGCCTGCGGTGAGGCAGGGGGTGCCACTCTTAAGAGGAGACCTTGGGGAAGGATCTGCCTCCCCGAGGGACCCGCACAAGGCAGGTCAGGCGGAGCCAGCCTGCGGGGCTCAGGAGGGCGTGGCGTGACAGTGGCGCTGGGCAGCAGCCGTGTAGCCAGGCGCTGCCTCCCTGGGCTAAGGATGTAGTGGGCACTCCCTGGAGCTGTGTCCCTCAAGGAGAGAGGAGAGTCCGGAAGAGGGGGGCCTGCTAACTGGTGTCATGGTCACATGTTCTCAGGTGCCAGCGAGGGCACTGGCATCTGCCCCCAAGCACGGCAGCAGAAGACCCTCTGTCTTCACTCAGGTCTGGGGAGGCCCCACCTTTCCCCAAGGAGCTGTGGCAAGGCCCACACTACAGCCTTGTCTCCTGGCACATGGGGCTCGGCATGGCCTGGGGGTCGTGAGAGTGTGCCACCCCTGGTGGGAGGCCTGTGCTGGGCATTGGGCACACCTACGAGGGAGGCCCTTGCCTCAAGCAGCCCCCAAGAACCCTTTGTCTCCACTCGTGGCGTCCTGGCTGCGAGGGGGTGGCCACGCCGCGGGCTAGCCTCTGACCTGCAGGGTTCTTTCACATTGGACTCGGGTGTCTGCCTTTGCCCCAGGACCACCTTACGGCACGCCTGCTGTGTGACATCGCCTTGGTGCCCCAGCTCTTGCCTGGCACGGTGCTGGCCCTCATCCCTTGTCCCTCACTTGGAGCTGGCTTTTCTGGCAGGAGCGCCAGGCTAGGGGCCAGTGCCGTGTTGTGACCTGACTAGGTGGAGCCTACATGCACACACGCACGCCCACAGCCCATCACCACCCCTCCCACCCCCATGTTCCAGTCCCAGGCCTGCAGGCTCAGTGTTTACATTCTTTAAGGCTTATGAAAACAAAAGCAAGGAAT
This sequence comes from Ochotona curzoniae, assembly GCF_017591425.1. Lineage (NCBI taxonomy): Eukaryota > Metazoa > Chordata > Mammalia > Lagomorpha > Ochotonidae > Ochotona > Ochotona curzoniae. Next base: position 3,418,832 of record NW_024466491.1, on the reverse strand, counting down.
ATCTGGCAGGCGGCAAGCGTGGGCCTTACAAAGCCAGGAGCGCAGGCTGGCTGTCCCTTTATGGGAAGACGGGCCTCCCCCCAGGAAGGGGCTGCGGGCCCCCGTGGGCGCCTGCTTTATTTATTGCACTTGGCAGCCTGCTTCCTGCATGCCGCGGCAGCTTTTAATCCCTCACAGCTCCCTGGTTTGTAGGGGTGCCCCCCCTCCCCGCTCCACCCGACCCCTGGGGAATCTTCTGGAAAACAAGACATTTGACCCCTGTGCTTGCTCCTGAAATGGGGTGCTGGGTAGGCCGGGAGGGATGCTGTACCCTCCGCTGAGCCCATTGCTGGCTGCCCCACGAGTGACAAGTCCCCAAGTCTGTTTTGTCAGTCCCTCACGCGCTCCAGCGAAAGCATAGTGGTGGAGGAAATTCAGCTAGTTCAGGATTGTTCTGTAGTCTGTACAGTTGCCATGTTTGGGGACTGTAGACTTTGGCCTGAAGCGTTCAAGGCTTGCCCACATTTTCCTTGCTCAAGGAAAGCCTGCCTTGAGGCAGCAGTCCATACCACCACATTTTCCAGGGCGAGGGACGGAAAGGAGCCAGAGGGGGCGTTGTGCATCCGCTCTCAACAGCCGGGTGGCCTGGGCACTGGATGCAGGGCATCTTGTGTCGGGGCAGGGGGTGGTGGGAGCGGGCAGGGAGAGAAGGGGTCCCAGTGTTGTTCGTGCGTTTCTGGCCCGCGGGCGGATCCTGTGGCGGGAATGTCTGGGAGCCAGGCGCGGAAGGTTCTTCAGGGGCTGGTTGAGGCTCCGTGGGGGTGCGTGCCTGGCTTGTCTTGGGGAGCTGGTCCCTGGATGCTGGGTTTCCAGGTCCGCTCAGGCTGCGCTGTGGGTAAGCGCTCCCGTCTCACCACCTCCCGTGTGCTCTTGTTTTGTTTTTGTTTTTTTTGCAGAGGTCAGCTGGCGGCTCCAGTCCCGAGGGGGGAGAAGGTAAGACCCTGCCCAGGCCCCCGAGCCCCTGCCGGGCTTGGCGGGAAAGCAGGCTTACCCTTCCCCTGCCCTGTCTTCTGCAGATTCCAACAGGGAAGATGGCAACTACTGCCCGCCCGTCAAACGGGAAAGAACGTCCTCGCTCACCCAGCTGCCACATGCCCAGCCAGGTACCCTCACCCGCGCGCTGTCCCCTGCCCAGCAGATTTCAAGAGGCTGTGCAGGTGGTGTGCACCTGGGCCACCCTGGGCCAGGCTACTTCCACTTCCTGCCCAATCGTGGCTGCCCCTGCCAGCCCGTACTCCCCCCCACTTGGAGCTAGGAGGCACTGGGCACTGTGGAGTTGGGCTGGCAGGGCAAGGCCATACTTATCACCTTCCCCTCCATTCCACGGGAGACACCCTCTCCTGCAGCCCACAGGCCCGGGAGCGCCGCGGCCCCCACTCATCTGCAGGGTGGGCCCTGGAAGAGGCGCTTCAGCCCAGCCCTGCCACTGTCCGCACAGCTGGTTCACTCTTCCATGAACTCCACCTTCCCTTGGGGCAGCCGGTGGGTTGGCCTGTGGGCAGAGCCAGTGCCAGCTCCAGGCGAGATGCCTTGTCCAGTGGCAACCGTTTCCCAGGAGGGTCAGCACCCTGTCGGTGGGCACAGGCCCTGCTGCTATGGGGCCTTGGGCGGGAATATCCCCTCCAATGGCAGGCTCTGCACCTCCCAGCCGACTGGGAGTCCTGTGTGGGCCCCTTGCACTCAGGCCCTAGCCAGCCCCGGTCCAGTCCAGGCCTCCCCGCAGGGCACGGGGGTGTCCTGGAATGCTATTGTCAGATGAGCCCGTGAGGATGGGAAGGTGGCCGAGGGTCGGAGGCTGGGCCCTCGGTTCGCCCCAGCCCTGCAGCCTTTCGGAAACTCTCCCAAGTCGTAAACTCCTCCTGCCTTTTCAAAAGCATTAAATCAGGAACAGGAGTGAGAACCCCTCCCTGGCCCTGCCCTGCCGGCTGTGGCTTCTTTAATGCCGCCTCCATCTGCTCAAACAAGGGATGTGTTTGTGTCCTGGTGCTAGGAAGTGAAAGAGAGCAGTTTGAGCCCCCTGGCTGGCCATGCCAGAGCCTGCCTTTTTGGACAGCTCACTAGAGAGCCAGCTCCAAAGATTTCCTGAAAGTTTCTGACCCGTGACAGAAATTCCTCATGAAAGATTTTTTTTTTAAGGTTTATTTATTTTTATTACAAAGTCAAATATACAGAGAGGAGGAGAGACAGAGAGAAATATCTTCCGTCCGATGATTCACTCCCCAAGTGAGCACAACAGCCGGAGCTGAGCCGATCTGAAGCCAGGAACCAGGAGCCAAAAGCCTCTTCCAGGTCTCCCATGCAGGTGCAGGGTCTCAAGGCTTTGGGCTGTCTTCCACTGCTTTCCCAGGCCACAAGATGGGAAGTGGGGCTCCCGGGAGTAGAACCAATGCCCATATGGGATCCCAGTGCCTGCAAGGCAAGGACTTTATAGCCACTAGGCTGTCAAGCTGGGCTCTCTCTCTGCCTTTAAATGCGTATTTTTTGAAGACGCGATTGAGGCTATAGACCTTGTGGAACAGCAGCGGAGCCACTGGCAGAGATGCTGGTCTCCCGTGTTGGAGCGCCAATTCCAGTCCCAGCTGCTCCACTTCCCATCCAGCTCCCTAGCCCGCGGCAGGCATGGCCCCCAAGTGCCTGGGCTCCTGTACCCACAAGATTGAAATATCCCTGAAGGGAAGGAAGGAGTGTGGTGCGCCATGCCTGTGTGCCCAGTCGCTGCTGTGTCGAGCACGGCTCCGCTATACGGCTGCCCGCGGGGCCAGCCTCTCCGATCGGCAGCAGGCCAGCCTGGGCCCGAGGCACGGTCACCTCAAGTTGTCTCTGGTACGTGCAGAAGAGAAGAGCAGCGGGTTCCGGTTGAAGCCGCCGACGCTGATCCACGGCCAGGCGCCCAGTGCAGGTGAGTGGCCCCGGGGACAGCTCTCCCACACCTCTGCGGGCCGCCCTCTGAGCCCTGCATGGCGGCTGTGTGCTGGGCCTGTTTGATCTGATGGTCGTCGCCCCTGACCCTCTGCCTGTGGGCTGGGGAAGAGGGCTGGGATGCAGCACGGCAGGCCATCTTGGTGCCAACTGCTTGGTCAGCCTGCATGCCCAGCCATGGCACAGTCAGTCCAGTGTCTGCTGACCCCGGAGGAGCAGCGTGCCCAGTGGCACTGCCCGTCGTGTCGGTGAGCAGGAAGCCTGTGTCCCGAGCTTACCTGCTTGGTGCTGGGCACCAGGTGCTGCTGGGTGAGACAGTCCTTAGTCTCTGGGGAATCGCCCATGACCTTGCTGCGCACCCTTTGGACAGCACCCGTGGGTGGCCCCAGAGTCACAGCAGTCATCCACAGGCGTGATCCTGTCGTGGCGATTGCCGGGGGGGCCACCCGTGGACGTGGCAGTAGGCCTGCTGTGCCTGCCTTGCGGTGGGCGAGGGGTCCCCAGGCAGGCCCACTGTGTGACAGCCCGGGGGCCGGGCCCTGGGAAAGCCTCTTGTGTTGCAGGTCTGCCGAGCCAGAAGCCCAAGGAACAGCAGCGGAGTGTGCTGCGCCCAGCTGTGCTGCAGGCCCCGCCGCCCAAAGCCCTGCCGCAGAGCAGTAAGCAGCCCCGCGCGCACACACACACACACTGTGCCAGCACCAGCGCTCTTCCCTGCCGAGCGACTCTGGCTCTCCTCGGGGCCCTGGGTGGGAAGTGACTGGACTGGAAGTGCTTGTTGCCTCGCCATCTTCCCATGAGGGGGTGGGCTTGTCCCTGAGATGGACCCGTGTGGTCAGCCAGGTGTGTCTGTCCTGGCCCGGCCTGCCTTCAAGGGGAGCCCTTGGCCGTGGCTTCGTGAGCCATTACTCTCCTAACTGGGGGTGTTTTGCGGTGCCCAGTGAGCCCTGGGGGAGGCAGGGGCCTCGAGTGCCAGGATGCCTCGGATGCTGACGACTGGTGTGGGTGTGAACCCCAGGCAAAGCGTGTGTGGAGACTGGCTCCCTAAAGCCGCGTCCCACTCGCATGCTGTGTCCCTGAGTGTCTCTAAAGACGCTGAAAATTCAGTTCTTTCAGAAAGAAAGACAGGCTGTTCCTGCCTGTGATGCGCTTGATTCGGGTTCTCCTCCCCCCTCAGAATCGATGCCTTTTAGAAGGATCGGGTTCTTTCCGGAAGAAGGAGGCGCCAGGACAGGCCTCCGGCCTGTTGTCCATGAGACTGGCTAGCGCCCCCCAGGTCCCACATCTGAGCGCCCGTGGCCGCATGGTCACTCCCCTGCCCACACCAGCTTCTGCCTCGGGTACCCCGAGGAGGTGGCAGGTGATGGTGACGGACAGACGGCTCAGGTGCTGTGTTCCACGGCACCCGGCTACAGCCTGGCCCAGCCCTCGCTGTTTGCAGGTCCGTGGGGAGAGCCCCAGCGGATGGAAGATCCGTGTGTGTCCTCACGTTACAGAAAGGCCTCAAACCGCCAGCCCTCACCTCACCCTCCACGCTCCCCACATTTGTGTGCGCTCCAAGCCATAGGTCAAAGGCACCCTTCCTGGGCACCCCTCAGCCCCTGCTCTGTTCTCCTCCCACAGTCCCAAACAGTGGCACCAACGGGGTCAGCATGCTAGCAGACTGCACAGGGGCACCGGTGGCAGCCTCGCCTGACAGCCCTGCGCGAAGGAGCCCCTCGGAATATGGCGATGACGCCCACACACTCGAGGTCAGTGGACGCCAGGGTCATGCTGGGCCCCACTGTGAGCTGAAGGCTTGCTGAGGTCCAGTTCTCCTGAGCAGTGGAATTGGGGGAGGGGAGAGCTTGGGGGGAGGGGTCCTGTCATCCCCTTCCTGAGTGGAACCCTCCAGCCTGGCGGCCAGCAGCCGCGGCCACGGGAGCATGCGGAGACGCAGCGAAGGGGGGTTTTAAAGCCCCGTTAAGCCGAGGTCTGCCCTGGGGACGCTGGGGGCATTGGAACCACAGCCATGCCGACAGTCTGCCTTCTGCCGGGTGTCCAGCCTTGGCCACCAAGCCCAGAGCTGCAGCATTTGCCTGGGGGAGTCCGGTCTACACTCGCATGGGATCGGGCTCAGAAGCAGTTCTTTAGGAGGAAGGGGCAGGGTCCCAGGGCTGTGGGGCTGGAGAAGAGGCCTGGGCCTCCCTCATGAGCCAGGGGGCGGGCGGGGCTCCCAGCCCCACCCCCTTCATCCCTGCTTGGCCCCCAGGCTTCCTGTCACCTGGCACCCTGTGCCCAACCGGCTGTGAGGCTGAGGGAGCCACACAGGATGTGGGCAGAGGTGGAGGCCCCCATCCCTGGCCCCTCGTTGGTCAGAGGCAGGAGCCCAGGTGCACCCAGCACTGGCACCAAGGGAGAAGCACGGCCGGCAGGGTGGCGTGGGGCTGCTCTTGTTTGGGCCGCAGGAGTCACTGTGCTTTGTTCCCCAGGAGCAGGAGTCCCAGAGAAAGGAGCCGAGCAGGACTTCGGAGGAGGACAACTGTGAGAAGAGAGAGCAGGTTGCACAGCAAGCCTTCGTGTTCGGGCAGAACCTGAGGGACAGGGTGAAGGTGCGTGGCCAGCTCGGGGCGCTCGGCCTGCGGCGTGGGGCCGTGCAGTGCCTGGAGGGGCCGTGCAGGGCCTGGAGGCTGCAGGGCAGGCCGCCTTCGGGGCCGTGACGGCGTCCTCTCCTTCCCAGCTGCTCCATGAGAACGCGGACACAGCCGACGCCGACAGTGCCGGGCAGCCCAGCTCGGACACACCAGCCGCAACCAACTACTTCCTTCAGTACATGAGCTCCAGGTGTGCAGGGCGCCTGCGCGGGCCGGCCGGGGAGGCAGGCGGGCACGGGCTTGACCCGCCGCGTCATCCCTGACGTGGGCCAGGAGAGCTGAGCGCCTGTGCCAGGGGGTGCGCAGCTTGCCCCCCAGCCTCTGCCGTCTCACTCTGGGCAGTGTGTGCGGGGCTGCCCTCAGGCCTCAGGCCAGGTGGGGAGGGCTGGTAACCCTTCAGTGGCCTCCTGTTGGCCTCCGTGTGCCTCGCCCCAGGCTTCGGCACCTGGGAGGAAGCCCTGGCTGGCCCTGCCGTGGCACTGCCCAGGGACCCGGCCATGGCCTCCCCGGGAGCCACGGGGGCTGCCCGTTAGAACGGGCCCAGGGGCTGTGTTTTTCGCCCCGCACTGGCCTGGCTGCTCCACCACTGTCAGCTGCTCACGGAGTCTTCCTTCCAGTTTAGAGAACTCGACCAACAGTGCCGACTCCCCCAGCAACAAATTTGTGTTTGGCCAGAACATGAGTGAGCGTGTCTTGGTGAGTGGCCGACCCTTGGAGGCAGGGGGCTTCCGGCCCAGGTTGATGGACGTGTGGCAGAGGGCTGCCATGGTACCCCCCGTAAAATGGGTGGGGAGGACCGTCAGTCACCCAGAGGGGACAGGGCCAGGCCAGACTTGGCCTGAAGCTAGGGACAGGGCCAGGCTCCCGGCCAGGCTCAGGGAGGCGGCCTTCGTGGCCTGGCACTCAGGCCGGGAGCCAGGCTGCTGCTCGGGCTTTGTTTCCCACGGGGCGCTCCAAGTGACGGGGCCCAAGGGGCTGCTCAGCGAGAGGGCCGTGTGTCTGTGGGCACGTGGGCCTGGCAGAGAGGTCTGCGGCAGTGAGGCTCGTGAGGCTCGTGAGGCGCACAGGCCAGCATCACGCCTGACACACACGCGGACACACTCACACACACTCCTTCTGCCTGCCCTTGTCTCCTCAGAGTTTCCCCAAACTGAACGAGGTCAGCTCAGAAGCCAGCAGGGAGCACGCTGCCGCTGAGTCTGGGTCCGAGTCCTCGTCCCAGGAGGCCACCCCCGAGAAAGGTGCCTGGGAGCCTGGTGCCCCCCCGAGGGTTGAGGGTCGGTAGGGTGTGCGGTGATGGGTCCCCCAGGACACTCTAGGTGGCAGGGCTCTCAAGCCGAGTCCAGCGGCCACAGCCGTGTGGCCTCATGGCGGCTGAGGGGCGGCCAGCACCCTCCTGCCTGTCCTCGGGCAGTGGCGCCACCGTCCCTCGGCTGTCTCCCACCGTCCTCTGTGGAGAGGGCCCCAGGGAGGCCGGAGGACGCGCGGGTGGTGGGTTCCCCGCGCAGACACGTCGTCTGGCTGCTGGGCACGACAGCCCTCACCAAGTAAGAGTTGGTCTTGTGTCGTCGGTAACATCTCAGAGTCCCTGGCCGAGTCGGCTGCCGCGTACACCAAGGCCACGGCGCGCAAGTGTCTGCTGGAGAAGGTGGAGGTCATCACGGGGGAGGAGGCAGAGAGCAACGTGCTGCAGGTGAGCTCAGGGCGGCCGGGCAGTGGGCCAAGGCGCATGCGGGCGCCCCTACCTCGGGCAGGACCCCCTCCCTCGGGCAGGACCCGCAGTCAGCATCCGTGTGCATGTGCGTGTGAGCATGTCAGTGACAGGTTCACTCCACAAGGACCAGGCCAGACAAAAGCCAGGAGCCAGGCGCTCCAGAGTCTCTTGAGTGGCAGGGGCCCCAGGATTTGTCCCATCCTCACCCCACCCCGTTCCACCCTTTCCCAGGCTCCTTAGCAGGGAACTGGATGGGAAGTGGAGCAGCCAGGACTTGAACCGGCGCCCCTGTGGGATGCTGGCACTGCAGGCAGAGGCTTGGCTTACTGTGCCGTGGCCCCGCCTTCCCTCCACAGCCCGTCTTAGGGCTTCTGGTGGCGGTTGCTGTGCAGTGGGTGTGGCATGATTTCTGACTGCAGTTCTTTGCTCCGTGATGTGTCTGCCCCTCTGAAAACGTAAAACACATTCTAACGTGAGGGCTGCACAGGAAACCAGCCGGGAGCCACCCACACCCCGTGACCCTTGCTCGCCCAGCCTGGTGGGGTGCAGACGGGTTTGGGAGAGAGCCGCCCTCCCCCCTTCACCCACCCCGTCTCCCACCAGCAGGGTCAGCCCGTCCTCAAGCAGTAAGCCCGGCCCGGGCTCGCGCTCACCACGCGGCTCGTGTCTGTTCCAGATCCAGTGCAAACTGTTTGTCTTTGACAAGACCTCGCAGTCCTGGGTGGAGAGAGGCCGGGGGCTGCTCCGACTCAACGACATGGCATCAACAGACGACGGGACGCTACAGTCCCGGCTGGGTGAGTGCTGCCGTGGGGCTGCCCTGGGCTCCGGGCCTGGGGCTGTAGTGAGACTGGAAGGGGCGAGGGGAGCCCCGAAGCTCAGCGTGAGACGGAAGGCCCTGGGACAGGGTAGGCAGGAGAGCCCCACGTAGCTGGCCCCTGCCGTCCCTCAGGATTCCTCGTGCTGCCAGTGGCCTTGGGGGGCACAGGCCGGCACTGAGCTGGACGGTGGCCGTGGGGCGCGGGCAGCACTGAGCCGCCTTGTTAAAATCTGCAGTGATGCGGACCCAGGGCAGCCTGCGGCTGATCCTGAACACGAAGCTCTGGGCGCAGATGCAGATCGACAAGGCCAGCGAGAAGAGCATCCGTATCACGGCCATGGACACGGAGGACCAGGGGGTCAAGGTCTTCCTGATCTCGGTGAGCCACACCCCGGGGGTGTAGTCCAACCCGAGGCCAGCCCACAGTAGGCGGGCGTCCCGGGGTGCCTCCCCACTCCGCTCATATGTGGGTTCCTCCTGACTCAGAGCCGGGGCTGCAGTCAGCTGGCACCTGGCAGTTTGTGCCCCATGCAAGGTCCCCTGGACCAGTGAGCTACAGGGACCTCACAGCCCCCTGCCTCCCCAGGCCAGCTCCAAGGACACGGGCCAGCTGTATGCAGCCCTGCACCACCGTATCCTCGCCCTGCGCAGCCGAGTCGAGCAGGAACAGGAGGCCAAGACGCCAGCCCCTGAGCCGGGGGCTGCCCCATCCAACGAGGAGGACGACAGTGACGACGACAACATGCTGGCTCCCTCGGGAGCGGCCGCAGCCGGTGAGCCTCGGGCTCCCCGGGGCCGGGCGGGCGCAGTGGGCTGTGCGTCGGGCAGCCCCTGAGCGAGGCCCCTGCCTCCACAGGTGCCGGTGAAGAAGGCGAGGGCCAGACAGCCGGGAGCACATAGCGGCCGGGGCCCCGTGGCACTCGGGGCTGCTGCTCTGGCCGTCCTACCACCACCCGCCCCTCCCCACGAGCAGCACACCCGGCGGGGTCGGCCTCGGCGGAGCCGCACGTCCTGGGCCGGAGGAGCCTCGGGAGCTGACTGTGGTTGGGGACGTGAGCCCTCATCATATTGATGAGCAAACAAAAGAGCCTTCCCCTGAATTGAAACGGCACATTAGACTTGTCACGGCTTCTCACTGGCTGGGCTGGGCCACCTCCTTTCTTCCCCCCGCCGCAGGGGGCCGGGGCGCCGCGGGCTCTGGGCCCCGCAGTGCGTGTCGGCGCGGGGCCAGTGGATGTTCCGTTTACTACCATCTTGATCTCCCGTTCCCAGCTTCTGATTTGGGGGTTTATATTTTACAGATCGTACGTTTGGTTTGGTTTTGGTTTGTTCAAAGGCTTTGTTTTTGGTCTTTGGGATGACGATGTTCTCGGGGTCAGGGAGGGCCGCACTCAGCTCCCCGAGGTCCCTGCTGCAGCGGGCCTGGGCTCCCCCAGACTGAGTCTTGGGCTGCAGAAGGCACCCCACATCGTCCCTGTGACCCCCGCACCGTCCACCTCCATGTCACATGGGTCACCCAGCATCTGGCACCTGCGGCCTGCTCCTGGCCATTTCCCGGACTGTCTGGGGCTGGGGCCTTCCTGGAGGAGGCAGAGGGGCTGGCCACAGACCACAGGCTGCCCTCCATGCACAGAGCACACGTGGGAGCGGGCCCCGGGGAGGCAGAGGGTCCCGAGCACAGAGCCTCATTGAGAGGCCGGCGGAAGTCTCCCAGCTTCCCCTTGGTTGGCCAAGGGGCTGGCCACGGGCTGGGCCTGCCCAGCAGCCAGCAGGCCTGAGCGGGGGACACAGCAGCGGCCCACCTGGACCACACGCCTCTACTTGGAAGCCTTAGCCAGCTAGTGACAAAAGCAGACAATGCCCTCGTGTGTTTGGAAACATTTATGTGAAACTGTCAAATGAAATGCATTTCGAAACTACATTAAAACTTTTACCTAAACCTGGCACCCTGCGTGCCCCAGGGGCCTCAGGAAACCAGGGCACACAGCAGGGCCCCCAGCTTGGGCCTCCTGGGGCACCAGCAGAGCAGGTACGGCAGGGAAGGCCCCTCTCCCTGGGGTCCTCTCTTGGCATAGGACCCCTGGAGGAGTGGCCCCGCAGGGGACCTGGCCGAGCAGGTTCTGCGACCTCAGAGCCACCTCCCCCACCCCTGCCCGGGAAGCAGGAGTGGGGCGGAGGAGGGCCGCTCACAGCCGCCAGGCGCTGGTCAGCATGGCCACAAACTCCTCGTCCGTGTCCACGGAGGCGCTCAGGCCACTGTAGTATTCTTGGAACTCAGCTAGCGTGACCTGAGGGTAGATGGGCCGTGAGGGGCGCCCGAGGCCAGCAGCTGCCCTGGGAAGGGGGTCCCCCTGTGCACTACCCACCTGCCCGTCCTTCTCCGAGGAGTCAAAGTTGTCCAGGAAGCGGCGAAACACCTCTTCCTCTGTCCACTCCCCGCTGAGCACCTTGGGGTGGGCGCAGCCGCTGTACACCCCCCGGAGGTCATCCACCGTCACCACTCCGTCCCCACTGCGGTCCAGCTTGGTGAAGGCAGCTCTAACAACCGCCTCCCGGGCCTGGGACATGGGGGGCTGAGGACGTGGGCCTGTCAGAGACCGCCGGTGCCAGGCTCCAGGGGACGTGGGGTAGTGCAGTGGGTGGCCACTCACCCGCAGCGCCCGCAGGAACTCCTCCAGGTCGAGCGTCCCGCTGCCGTCACGGTCCCAGCGTCTGCACACGGCCTCAGCCTCGGGCTCGGTCAGCACCAGCCCCAGCGTGGCCAGGCCCCTCTGCAGCTCCCCTGCGTCCAAGGACCGGCTCCCGTCCCGGTCCAGGCGGCGAAAAAACCTGCAGGATCAGGGAATGGATGGGGTTGGCTGGTGGTCACTGGCCGAGCCTGGCGATGTGTGAGAGGACGGCTCACCTGGCCAGGCCCTGGATGCCGGCAGCCCCGCGGGCCAGACACTGTGCCCGGAGCTTCTCCACGCTGATGTCCGCCATGGCCATACTGCTTCGGGGATCTGTGGGCAGCTAGAAGGGATGGGGGAAGAGTGGGGCTTCCTGTGCCACCAGCCGGGCCAGGGGCTGGGTTCCCAGAGCCCCCTCCCACCCCACAGGTGGCCTGTTCCTGCTCGCTTACCTGGCCTGTGTGTGTCCCACGGTCCAGTCTGTTGTTCTTTGCACTCACTCCGCGTCCTCTGCCCCGTGCGGCTTGTTGCTAAGGGCTGTTCTCTGGGGACTGGGAGGGGCCCAAGCCTCGACGCCAGGAGGGCGGAGGCAGCAGCGCCTGGGCTGGCACACTGCCATGCTCACTCAGGCCCGGTGCAGCCATGTCCACTGGTGGCTCAAGACAGTTCCTGGGTGACCCAGGGCCAGTCTCCTCCCCTACCTGGGCTCTGCCAAGGTGAGGGTTGACAGATTGGCTGAGGTTTTGAAGGAGATGGGCTGAAGGCAGCTCTGCCATGGATTGCTTATGGCATGTCCCCTCCCCCCAAGGAAAGGTGGGTCTCGCCTTCAGCCCCCTGAGCAGGCAGCTGGGGTGGTGCCCCAATGTGTCGGCCTACCCAGTCGTGCCATCAGCAGTTGGTCTGTGGGTCACTCTGTTCCTGTGTATCTTGCGTGTTCTGCGCCTTTGCCCATGGACGCCCAACAGCGCCTCACGAGCCACAAGCAGCCTTCTCCAGGGGCAGCCCGTCCACCTTGGACCAGAGCCACAATAACATTTGCTTTCTCCCTAGCTTCCCCAAGTCTGTGGTCTTGGGTTCTCACAGCAGCCGAGAGGGCTGAAGCAGGCCTCATGCGGACTGCTGAGCAGGGACACGGGTGTGTCTTTGACAGTTGGGGACCCTGCGTGGGGCCACCTTGGACACGGCAGGCAGGCCGTGTGGCCAGAGGTCCACCCCTAGGGGCCATGTGAGCCTGGGCTAGATTCAGGAGTGACCAGTACAGCCGAGTGATGTCTTGTAAACCTGAGATGTATGGGGTGGGACCTCCTGTCACACTTGTTTTTTCTAAGATTTATTTTTATTGGAAAGTCAGATATACAGAGAGGAGGAGAGACAGGAATATGTTCCATCTGCTGGTTCACTCCCCAAGTGGCCACAAGGGCCAGAGCTGAGCCAATCCAGGAGCCAGGAGCTTCTTCCGGGTCTCCCACGTGGGTGCAGGGTCCCCAGGCTTTGGGCCGTCCTCCACTGCTTTCCCAGGCCACAGGCAGGAAGCTGGATGGGAAGTGGGGCAGTCAGGAGTAAAGCCAGCACCCATATGAGATCCCGGAATGTGCAAAGCAATGACTTTAGCCACTGGGCTACTGTGCTGGGCCCCTGTCAGACTATTTTGATACACATGTGGACCACAGCTTCGTGCATTGCTTTGCAAGTTGTTCAGTAGGCAGACAGCTCCCATTCAGTGTTCACTCCCTGACATGTCTGACAGCCAAGGCTGGGCCGGGGCTGGAGTCTGGAGCCCAGAACTTGATCTGGGTCTCATGGGAGAAGCAGGAATCCCATCTGCCAGGGTCAAACCCAGGTGCCCGGGCTTGGCTGTCTAACTGGCGTCTTTGGTCTTCCTGAATGTTCCCAGGGGCCACTTCCTGCAGAAAAACAGACTGTGGCATCCCTGTAGGAGGGAGGGGGAGCACCAGCAGGAACCCCTGCACGACAGGACGCAGCCCCACCCTCCCTCCAGAGCCAGAAGCAGTTGTGTGTGTGAAGGGGGTTGCTTCACCTCCCAGCGGGCCCCTTCAGACTGGCCACCCCTAGCTCCAGTGCCAGGAAGAAAAGCCGAGGACCCAGGCCAGGAAAGTATCCGGTTTATTCTTGAGCACGCACAGGCCCCGGCCTGCCTGCTGTCCACACACACAGCCCCCACGGTATTCATCCAGAGAACAGGGCCATTGTTCCCGCACCAAGGCACCACTGTAGGACTGCCAGGAGGGAGGCGGCGAGTGGCCGCTGCCCTGTCCCAGCTCCTGGCAGGACAATTTCCCTGAGTGAGGCAGCCAGGCCCAGGCTGCTCGCAGGCAAGGCACAGGTCTCTCTCCTCTCTTGGTCTGACAGAAAACAGGGCGCCCTGCGCGCCTGGGGCCGAGAGACAGTTGTAGAAACGAGGGCTTCAGAAAATAGCATTTCAGGAGGTTTAAGAGGGTGTAGGTTGTTGGCTGTCAGTACCAGGCTGGGACAGGCCAGGCAGAGGGCCAGTCGGGCAGGCGCAGAGCTTGGGCCGCCCCGTGTAAACGCCCGGAGGCAGCCTCACCCACCTGCTCCCCAGCCCAGGCTGACAGCTGAGGCAGGAGACCAGTGCAGGATGGCTGAAGGCTCCCAGCGCTGGTGTGTGCGAGGAAGAGGTAAGACTTAGAACCCTGGGCTCCGAAGGGTGTGGAGCCAGGCGCCATCTGCCACCCACTAGGCTGGGTGGGCAGCCACGCAGGGAAGGGCCAGCGGAGTGAGCCAGCTGGGCCAGGTCCGGCCTGGAGCCCAGGGCAAGTGTGCATGTTGCTGCCGTTCCAGACGGCTGTAGGTAACAGAAAGTTGTTTGTTTGTTTTAACTTGGAGTTAAGCCTGTGCCTTCAGTCGGAGCGCCCCGTTTGAGAAGTGCTGGTCACCATGTCCAGGCAGCCCCAGCGCAGTCTCCCAAGCCCTGGCATCCGTGCCCGGACCTCACACCGTGGTCCCCAGGGCCTCAGGCTGCAGCTGCTCGCTGTCCACCTCTCTGCTGCTGCTGCTGCTGCTGTTGGTCAAGGGCGGGCCAGGGCCCCCAGGGTCACCGGCCGGCAGGGGCCCCAGGCGCTCGGCCTCCGCCAGCGCAGCCAGCAGCCCGGCCAGGGGTGGCCGGCAGCGACAGATGTCCTGCAGCAGCTGGGCGCGGGGCTGCAGCTGCCCGATGAGCTCGTCCCGCTGGCGCACGGCGGCCTGCAGGCTGTGCACGGTGGCCTCCGAGGTCAGCAGCTGCTCCTGCAGGGCGGCGATCTCCCTGGGGGGGGAACGAGAGCGTCAGGGTGCAGGGCGGGAAGGAGCTGGGGTCCCGAGGATCCGTGTCGCCCCCATGCATCTAACCCCAGATCCCCACCGGGGGTCCAACTTCGCCCACCGCGGGACCTGGAGCCTTTGGGGCCCGGGGTTCAAGTCCCCGCTGCCGCCCTCGGACGGAGCCCCGATGCAGCGGGCCTGGCTGCTGCGTGCACTTTTGGGGAGCGAAAATTAAAAGTATTGACAGGATTCGGTCTCCCCCACCAGGTAGGTGGTCTCTGATGCCCGACGGGGGGGGGGGAGGGCATTTGGCGTCCAAGTCCCATCGTGCGCCTTTGTGTCCCATCAACGTTCCCCAGCCGAACTTTCTAGAATGTTCTCGCCATCCCACCTTCAGGTGGACGTGGCCGCCCGCCCGTCCGCCCTCTCCAGCCTCCGCCGGGCCCCTCACCGGTCCTTGGCGCGCAGCTGCTGGTCGTGGCGGGCCAGGCGCTCGGCCTGGGCGCGCAGCGTGCGCTCGGCCTCGTCCAGGCGCCCCTCGAGCTCGGCCGCCCGCCGATGCACGGCCGCCAGGTGCGCGTTGGCCTCGCGGATCTGCAGGGCGGGCGGCGCCGCCATCACCCCGGCCGCGCGCTGCCGCCCCGCCCCGGGAGGCCACGCCCCCGAGCCTCCGCACCGCGCCGCCATTGGCTGCGGCCGGCTGCCCGACATCCCTACTGGCTCCCGGCACCGTCAAACCCCGCCCCTGGAGCGGCGCCGGTCATGATTGGACAAGATGGAGAGGGACACGCCCCCGAGCCGAGCCGAGCGCACGCTTCTTCCGGACTGGAAGCTGACGCGTGCCAAGAGTTGGGCACCGGCCACGCCCTCTCTCATATCTTAGCTCTGGGATTGGTCCCTTTTCCGCAAAGCCCCGCCTCCTGCACTGACCCCGCCCCAAAATAGTCGCACGCTGCTGGTTCGGGCATGGCGATTGGCCGTAGGGCCCGGCCACGCCCCCTTACGGGTTCTGGCACGGGGAGGGCGCCCATCCCCTCCCCATAGGCGCCTCCCGGTCCTCATCGGGGCCCGCGGAGAAGCAGCCCGGGTCCCAGCGGCTCCCCGCGCCGGCCCGTCTTCCCCGCTCGCCGTCCGCCTCCGTTTATCGCTCCGGGACAAGTACTGGCAACTCCTTGACGCCAAAGCCTGCGACGCGCAGGCGCAAGACTCTTGTTCCCGTTTCCACACCCCCGGCAGGACGGCAGGAAGTCTCGCGAGAGGCGGCGCCGGCTGTCCTTGGGCGCGGGGACCATGGCGGCCACGTTGCTGCGGCAGTTCACGGACGTCCCCGATGGCACCGACTGTCACCGCAAGGCCTACGCCAGCACCGGCCTGGGCGGCGCCGCGGGTGAGCGCCGGGGGCGCGAGGGGCCCTGGGGGTGCAGGCTGGGGTCTGTCCGGGGCCAGGGGCGCCCGTGGAGGGGTGCTGGGGTGCCAAGGCTGAGTGGGGACCCCGGGGGTGCAGAATGGGGTCTGTCCGGGGCCAGGGGCGCCCATGGAGGGGTGCTGGGGTGCCAAGGCTGAGTGGGGACCCCGGGCTGTCCGGGACCAGGGGCGCCCATGGAGGGGTGCTGGGGTGCCAAGGCTGAGCTGAGTGGGGACCCCGGGGTGCAGGCTGGGGTCTGTCCGGGGCCAGGGGCGCCCACGGGTGGGTGCTGGGGTGCCAAGGCTGAGCGGGGACCCCGGGGTGCAGCCTGGGGTCTGTCCGGGGCCAGGGGCGCCCACGGAGGGGTGCTGGGGTGCCAAGGCTGAGCGGGGACCCCGGGGTGCAGGCTGTGGTGTAGGGGTGGAGGTCTCCTGGCTTCCACAGTGACGGCTGGTGGATTAGGGAGGGCCAGGGTGGATGGTGGGGTGCGTGGCCCGCAGAGGCCAGTGCTTCCTGGCCGGGGTGTTCCCTTGTGCACCTCTCCTGAGGGAAACGGGGTGCTTTCCATGTGCTTGCCTGACATAGGGTGCTGCTGGGTGGCCGGGAGCCTCACGTCACAGCTTTCCCAGCACCCCAGGAGCGCTGGTATCTGGGAGTGTGCAACAGCTGACCGACTGTGAATGAATGAATGAGTGAATGGGGAGCCTGTTTGAATGAATGACTGTGCTGTCCGGGGGAACGAGCAGGTGTGTGTCTCTCAAAGTGCAGTCGTGGGGGGCTGGGACAGACGTGCTCTGGGGGGCTGTGGGCGGTGGAGTTGGGGTGACACGGTCCTGAGCCCCCAGGGCTGGCCCCAGGCCCCACATTGGGTCCTGGATGGGGCTGGGGCAGGTTGGGGAGCCCCGGGCCAGCCCGGCCCCACTCCCAGCCTCTGGGCCAGGAATTCCACCCGTGTCCACCTCGGAGGCCACAGTGATGGCTCAGGAGCTTAAGTGACCTGCGTGGGAGGCCTCCACAGAGATCCGCTCCGGGCCTCCACCCAGCCCGGCATTTGGGGAGTGACCCAGTGGGTGGCAAACTCTTACGTGAATTTTTAAAAATTGACTTTTTTTTTTCCTTTCAAGGTTTATTTATTTTTCTTGGAAAGTCAGATAAACAGAGAGAAGAGACAGAAAAATCTTCCATCCACTGGTTCACTCCCCAAGTGGCCGCAACAGCCAGAGCTGAGCTGATCCGAAGCCAGGAGCTTCTTCCGGGTCTCCCACGCGGGTGCAGGGTCCCAAGGCTTTGGGTCGTCCTCCGCTGTTTTCGCAGGCCACAGGCAGGGAGCTGGATGGGACACAAAACAGCCGAGATATGAACCAACACCCGTATGGGATCCCAGTGCATGCGAGGCAAGAACTTTAGCCATTAGGGTACCTTGCTGGGCCCAAAATTGACCATTTTTTTAAGCATTTTTCCTTGATTGACCTCAAAGACAGTGGCAGAGATGGAGTGAGATCGTGATTTCCTGTCTGGTTGTCCATTCCCCAAAGATCTGCCAGGGCACTGGGCTAGGCTGCAGCCAGGAGCCGGGAGCTCCATCTGGGTCTCCCATGTGGATGCAGAGACCCCTGGCCTCGGCCCAGCCTCTACTGCCTTCCCAGTCACATGGACCAGCAGCTGGATCTCCTAGTGGAGCAGCCAGGACCCAGCGCCCCAAAGTGGGACCTGGTGCCAGTGTTGTGGGCGGGGTCGTGGGTCACAGTGCTAGGTGTTTATAATTAGAGGAAAAAAAAAAAAACCACTAGCTTCACTGCCTCTGGAAAGGCCCCCCAGATCCTGTGTGTTCCAGGAAGCTGGAGTTTGGGGGCCTGGGGTGGAGCCCAGGCTGAGAAAAGGACCCCCCACCCCGTCATCCCATGGCATTGGGCTGGGCTGACGCCCCAGTGTCCCTGTCAGCAGCGGGGGGCTTTGTTAGGGGTCAGTAGGGAGAAGACAAGGTGAAGAGCACTGTGGTGTTTCATGGTAAGGAAAGGGGGCGCGGGCACCCCGGCACCCACCCTGGCTTCACCCAGGCCAGACCCTGGGCAGGCGGCGAGGAGGCACGCTGACCGGGTTGCCGAGGCCAGGCGGGCATGGGCTGCGGCCAAGGCGTCCAGGTGTGAGGGACGGGCCCGGGCCCGAGCCGCCAGCGGGGAAGGGGGACCAGGAGCGGCAGGAGGTGTTGGCAACCCCGGGCACGCTGCCAGGGAGGGAAGGAGAGAGGAAGGAGAGGGCTGCCAAGCAGGGTGAGCCCGGGAACCCCAGGGCCCCGAGATAATGGAGCCTTTGATGGCAGCCAGGAGCCCGTGGCACGTGCCCTGCGCGGCTCAGGGAGAGGGGAGGGGACAGCACTGAGCCCGTCCTCGCCTCCCTCCTAGGCCTGGCCATCTCCGCCTACAGCCTCGCACTCAATCCCGCGGGCACCGTCCTCGAGGGAGTGGCACGGGCCGGACGTCACACGTTCACCGCAGGTGCGGGTGGTCGGGGGTTGGGGGGCGCCAGGTAGGGCTGCTGGGGCCCCCTGGCTTCTCCTCGAGGGGGGTCCCTCCCGCTCCGGTCCCCTCACCGACAGTTTCATCTCCCGCAGCTGCCATCGGAGCCATATTCGGCCTGGCGTCGTGCGTCAGCACCCAGGTCCGCGAGAAGCCGGACGACCCCCTGAACTACTTCATCGGGGGCTGTGCCGGGGGCCTGGTCCTGGGAGCACGCAGTGAGTGGTCACAGTGAGCCCTGACCCCCGCCTGGGCCTGTCCCAGCTGCACCAGCCTGGGGGGTGGGGTCGCATCAAAACTGCTAGGCCACCACCCTACGACCCCGCTGGCTCTCGCTCGGCCCCGGGGACTTTGCATGTGCCGTGTCAATGCTGGAATGCCAAGATGCCCGCTCACCCAGCTCCCACCCCCCCCCCACCAGTGCCAGGCCTCTCCCAGCACCCAGAGCAGTGCAGGGCCCGGGCTGCTCTCCGCCCCACCCCCGGGCAGTGGCTCCAGGTCGGCCTTGTAGACAGCGGTGGGAGGAAGCCGGGGAGCTTCCTCTGCCCTCCCAGGGCCTGTGGGGGCAGGTGGAGGCCAGATGCCCCCAAGGTGGACGACAGCAACACCAGAGAGGCCGTGGGGGCCCCATTTCTCACCAGGAGCCCTGTGGAGGTTGGGGGACCCCCTCCCCTGCCTCCCTGTCCCAGTCAGGGAAGTGGGACAGGGGAGGGAGTGCGATGGGCTGCTGGGCTGTGCACAGCCGGCTCCCCCGCCCACACCTGCTCCCGCGCCTGCTGGAAGTTGGGGTGACTCAGTCCCACCAGGGCCTTCGCACCACTGCTGTCCATGTGGCTCGGGGGTGGGCACGGGCCGCGGCTGCCAGTGACTGACATCGCCCCCCTCCCCTCCCGCAGCTCACAGCTATGGGATCGGAGCCACCAGCTGCGTGTACCTAGGCACCATGGCCGCCCTGGTCAAGATGGGCCAGCTGGAAGGCTGGCAGCTCTTTCCAAGCCCCAAGGTGTGACCACCGCCGACTGCGAGCCCTGGGACAGGCGGGCACATGTGCGGCTGGAAATAAACCCTGTGTGTACGCGTGTGTCGGGCGTCTGTCCCCAGGAGCCACCCTGTGAGATAAGCCTGCATGGCACATGCAGGCGCCAGCCGGGCCCGACAAGGCTGAGGGCGCCAGCTTGTCCCTGGCAGAAGTGAGCGGGTGTCAGGCAGGGGCCAGAGCGGAGGTACACTGGAGGGGCAGGTCTGGCCAGGGGTGTACACTGGCCATTGTGCACAGCTGGGCAGGAGTCCACACGCGGACCCACCCTCGAGTGTAGACCGGGCCCTCCCCGCTGCGTGTGACCAGCCATCTGCACTCCGGGCCTGTCCCCAAAGCCAACAGTGTGGCAAACACACACAGGCCCCCACGCACAAGCCCGGCTCCAAATTCCTGGGCATTGGAGCGGAGAGCCCTGCATGGCTTGGCCCAGACCCTGTGGGATGGGGGGTAGGGGGCTGGGGAGGAAGGTGACAGGGTTAGCCAGGTGAGGGGCGGGGGCCCGTGGCAGTGCCTCACAGCCATCACCACCCGCTCCCTGTCAGCCGAGTGATTTAGGGGGCCCCGGAATGCTGGCGCGGTCCCGACCCGGCTCCAGGCGCCTTTTCCCCAGAACTGGCGCGGCATTGCTGGCAGCCGCAAAGGAAAGCCAGCAGGCTCCAGCACGCCCCGATGGGTCATAAATTAGGGCTCCCAGGCCCCACCCAGGGGGGCAGAGCTGTGCACCACAGCCCGGGCAGGGGCTCCCCTGACCGGGACCTGGGTCAGCGGGAGTGGGCAGCAGGGGGCCCCAGCCCTCACTACCCCCCTTGTTACTGTGGCCTCAGCCCCCGCCCCGCCACTGTCCCCCAACTCCAACTGGGCACTGCAGAGCCCAGTCCCTCTCCCATGTCACCCATTGTCCCCTGCTGACCGCAGATGCTCTGGGCCCCTCTTGGTGCTCTCCTGCCTCTGTGTCCACTGAGCCACCTTCCACCTTGCCTGCTTCAGGCTCTGCAGGACAGTGACCTGCACACCTGGTCTCCCCACTGCCCACAGCACGCACCCGAGGCTCCTGCCTGGTCTGTCCCCCGATGGCCGGCAGGGGGCAGAGCCCACCATGGTTGGGCTCTCAGGATGCTGGCTGGCAAGGAGTGGCCTCCTCCTGCTCCTGGCTGCAAGCCCCGCCCTGTATCACCTGTCCTGGCCATCCCCAGGTGGAAGCACTGAGCTAGCACTTGCCCAGGTCCCTATGGCCCTCCCTCCAAAGGCACAACCCACCTCCCGGTCTCTGCATCCGGCCACACTTGGCGCCCACCCACCCTGGCCTTTCTGGGCCGGCCGCCAGTGCCGGGTGGGCCCCCCCGCCAGCGTGAGGCCAGGGAGCCCCTAAAGCCAGGCCTCCTCGCCCATAAACATTTCCTGGGCGGGGAGGAAGGATGAGTCCCTGCCTCACATGGGGAGGACTGGATCCAGAAGCCCCCCAGGCCGCACGCCCAACTGCCACAGCAATAAGGACGGCTGTGAGCTGGAGGAGGAGCCCAGGCTGAGGACTCCCTGGAGGCGGAAGAGTGATTGCCCAGTCTCCAGGAGCGAGGGCCCCTGGGCTCCTCCCGCGTCCTGACGGAGACGGGACCCACAGCTGGGGGGCTGACAGTGGTGTCCTGTACAGTCCCAGGCCAGCGAGGACACGGGCCCAGAGCTGGACCGTGTGGCCCTTGCGTGGAACGCAAACCTGGGCACCGTGGCACACAGCAGCTGCCAGCGGGGAGGCACAGTGACCAGGAGTTCTGGGCCGGGCGCTGCGGAGTGTGGCCTCAAGGGCCTGGCCCCGTGCTTGTAGTGGTCAGGAAAGGCCCCGAGGAGCAGGGCGTGCTGGGTGGCGGCCAAGCCCCCACCCCGCAGTGCCCGCTGTCCAAGCTGGAGCACAGGTGCAGGTCCCGGCTGTTCCACTTGCACTCCGGCCTCCTGCCGAAAGTGCCCCTGCCCAGGCCGCGGAGGTTGGCCCAGGGCTTCTGTCCCCCCGCTCCAACCCAGCTCGGCTGTTGCAGAGTGAGCACGGAAGGCCCGTCTCGCCCTCGCCATTGCTGTGCTTTTCAGATAAAGGAAAACGCTGGGAATGGGGTTTAACAGGAAGCTTCTTGCACAAATGTCATTTTTAAAAATTTATTTATTTTTATTGGAAAAGCAGGTTTATACAGAGAGAAAGATCTTCCATCTGCTGGTTCACTCCCCAAATGGCTACAACGGACAGAGCTGAGCCAGGAGTCAGGAGCCTTTTCCGGGTCTCCCACACGGGTGCAGGGTCCCAAGGCTTTGGGCCGTCCTCCACTGCTTTCCCAGGCCACAGGCAGGGAGCTGGATGGGAAGTGGAGCTGCCAGGATTAGAACCGGCATCCTTGTGGGATATTGGTGCTTACAGGCGGACGACTCGCCATGTCATTTTGGGGTCCCATGCAGCTTTGTAATACCGTGCCCCTTCCCTGAGTTATCCGTGTTATTCCACATAGAATTTCCTTCTAGTTCCGTCTCCCCTGAGCGCACGGCCCTAACGCAGGAGCCACCACCCTGGCCTCTGGTCTAACAAGCACCTCCAGCTCTGTGTGCCCTGCGCGAACCCTGACCCAGCCCTCCTCTCCCGCCCACAGCCTGCAAGGCCGGACACCACCTGCCTTGCCCTCCAGCCACACACGGCTTCCTCCAAGTCAGGGCACACCTCTGCCCCACCACATCTCTGCCGACCCTCCCTCTGCTTCACTCCCCACCCTCCCTCGGCCTGGCCGGCAACACCAGCAGCCTCGCCTTCCAGCCCCTGCCATTGCCTTGCGTATGGGTCCCTGGGCGTCTCTCCCTGAAGGCTGTGAGAGCCTCCGGACGCCCCAGGCGTCGCAGCCTGCTGGGACCCTGTAAGCTGCATCCGTGTGGGCAATTGAAGGAGTCTCCGTCCTGTGCAGCCCAACTCCATGTCCTGGCCAGGGTGGCGTCCAGAGACCCCTGTCACCGTAGCCACATCAGGATGGTGACAGGGGGCAGGGCAGGGGAGGGAGGCATCCACACCTGAGGATCTGAAAGTGGAGGTCCGGGCCTGGCACAGTGGGCTAGTGGCTAAAGTCCTTGCCTTGAATCCTATGTATGGGTGCAGGTTCTAATCCCGGCAGCTCTTCTTCCCATCCAGCTCCCTGCCTGTGGCCTGGGAAAGCAGTGGAGGACCACCCAAAGCCTTGGGACCCTGCACCCGCGTGGGAGACCCGGAAGAGGCTCCTGGCTCCTGACTTTGTATTGGCTCAGCTCTGGCCATTATGGCCGCTTGGGGAGTGAATCGGATGAAAGAGCTTCCTCTTTGTCCCTCCTTTCTATATATCTGACTTTGCAATAAATAAGTAAATCTTTTTAAAAAGAAGAAAGTGAAGGTCCTTTGGAGGAGTGACTTCAGACAGTGCTGCACACCTGTGCACGTACGCACAGAGCAGTCTCGGACCCGCCGTGGCCACTTGCGGAGCGAACAAGCAGACGGAAGATCCTTCCCTGTGTCTCTCCTCTGTGTAAATCTGCCTTTCCAATAAAAATAAATAAATCATGTTAAAAAAGCAAATAGGCAAACGAGCCCGGCAAACAGGTGTGCTCCACCCGGAACTGAGAGGGAAGCAGGTTGCTGAGCGACACACCGGCCTGGGGCGCTGGCAGGGGGTGTTCCCGGCCACGGGGGCAGCAGGTGTCCTGCGGCCGGCTGGCGTGAGCTGCGTGATGACCGGAGGCTGCCCGGTGGAGAGGGCCTTGACCGTTGACCGTGAAACGGGCAGACAAACCCATCTGGCACCTGGCTGCATTGCAGGCAGCACCAAGTCATTGGTTTCCACCGAGAAACTCTTCCTTGTCCTGGCTGAGATGTGCCCACCACCCGAGCGCCCCCAGAATCCCCATCAGCAGAAGGGGACACATCCGGGAAACAGGAAGTGGGCAGAAGGTCAGGACTCCTTAGCAGAGCACCCCAAGTTTGCCTTAGTGCTATCCCCCTCCCCCTCCCCGTCTAACTTGATACCCGAGCATCAGAACCAGCGGCATCATGCATGGGGAAACTGAGGCACGGGGCAGCCCAAGCCCAGACTTCCTGCCCCTCAGGTCTCCCCACAGCCTGGGTGCTGAGCGAGCCCTCCCTCAGGCAGCGCCCGGCTCCACCACCCTGCAATCCCATGGGTCCCTTCTCAAAGCCAGTCACACCCCTCCCACCAGGGGCTCCCCAGGGTGCCGGGTGGTCTGCCTGGAGGACAGGAAGGGTCCAGCCTAACTCCGTCCCCCACCCACAGGGTCAGTCTAGGGCTCCCCTCAAGAGCCCGGCCAGGCTTTCAGCAAGGTAAGCCACAGCGGGGGTGGGGGGGCTGCCTGCGAGGGAGCCTGCAGCCCACCCCTCTCCGAGCCCTGGCCGACTCCTGCGCTCTCACTTTGGGGTTTGTTTTCTTTTCGCTTCCCCTCCCCACAGCAGCCTTCCTAAACTAGACAAGTTGGTTATTTCTCACAGTTGGTGATTTTTGCAATAGGTAAAACAGATGCTGACCTCCCCCATTAGCTGGATTCCGAAAGTGTTCCGAGGAAAATCCCAGCTCCCCAGGACCTCTCTGTGGCCAAGGCTCGTTCCCCTTCTAGGGGTCTGTCTCCTTTCCCGGTGGCTCCTGGCCCACCCTCTGCCCCGTCCCCCTTCGTGGCCAGCTCACATCTCCCTGCCCTGCGCCGAGCTGCCTCCTGCTCTCTTCTTGTTGTTGTTCACGGCAGTGTGATACTCCAGTCGGTTCTGTTCGCTGCACCTGGTGGCGCCCCGACCGTGCTCCCAACATCCCACACCCCGCGTGTCTATGAGCACATACCAACGGGAGGGCACGCCCGCCGCGTAGGTGCCGGAGCTCCGAGAGAGGCAGGGCAATGGTGCGGGCCCTGGGGGCGCTGGCCATGTTGTTGCTTGGGTCCGAGGGCCTGCTGCGAGTCCCAGCTCCCCGCTAAGCGCTCACTAGGCAGAAGTAAGGTTGGACCCCTGCAGCCCAGCGGGGAGACCCCCGACAGAGTTGGACCCCTGCAGCCCAGCGGGGAGACCCCCGACGGAGTTCTGGGCTCCAAACCCCAGGGGTTACAGGTGTTTGGAAAGTGATGGGAGATCCCTATGTGTCTCTCGCTGTCTCGCCAATAATACAAAACTCAAAAGTCGTAAAGAGTCAGCCATTGATTGGAAAGGCAGGGAGAGAGACAGTGAGATCTCATACCTGCCGGTCCACTCGCCAGGTAACCAAAACGACCTGGACTGGGCCAGGCGGAAGCCCAGAGCCAGCAGCTCCAGGCAGATTCCCCCAAGGAGATGACCTGGGCAGGGGCAGGGGGCAGTTAGTGGGTTAGCCCTTGAATGGTCTCTGCAGCTTCCTAGGGCGGCCATGAGCAAGCAAGGGGCTGGATGGGAGCGGCTAGGGCTCAGAAAAAAAAAAAAAACCAGCATTTCAATATGGTGGGCTGACGTCACAAAGGGTGGCTTAACCTACAGTGCCACAATTATAATAATAAAATAATAAAGCCAGTGTTTGAGAAGAGAGGGAGTGCAACCACTGAACATCTGGGAAGTCTTGGGGTCCAGCTTGGCTGTTCCCCCTGGAGCAGTCCAGCAGCCCCTCGTCTGGGCCTGGGCGATTTCCACCCCCACAGTGTGGCTAAGAAGATTCCAGAACCCCTGTGCGGCGGAGGGGGGGTGGGGGGACACAAGTGGCCAGGCCTGGGGGCAGGGCCAGGAGCCGGGAGTTGCCAGGCAGTCGTCTGCATGCCAGGGTTCAGGGTCCTGGGGCAAACCCCTCCAGCTGGCAGTGGCTGGGCGTGGGGTTGAGGGGGACAGAGAGGGCATCCAGGGACCCGGCCTGGTCTCCCACCTCACCATGCAAAGTGGCTGGTTGACCGGGGGGGACACTTCCTTGCCCCTGGCCAGCCCCACCCCCTCACGCACTCTGACCCCATTACCAAGGCCACCTGCCGAGCCTGCAGGTGTTAGAGTCCCTGCTGCGTTTGTTACAGATAAGCACCGGGCAGGCACAGGCTGGGGCGGGCGCAGAGGTGGGGGGCCTGGCAGCTGGCCGCCCCCTCCCCCAGGGCTGCCCCAGCGTGCCTGCGGAGTCCATTAGGAAGCTAGGAGTGGAGTGGGAGGGGGCGGAAGCTGCCTGCCTCTGCTCCCAGCATCTGCCCCTCCCACCAGGGACCCCCACCCCCTGCTGAGACCACCCCACGTAGCAAGTACAGTGTGGCCAGGGCGGTGGCAGTTTAGGTGTCTGTGCGTGTCTGTCCCACGCAGGGCCTGGCCTGGGCTCATGCCCTTAACACTGGACGTTACTCAAGTGAAGTGGGGGTTCAGCTGAGTGCCCCACCCTACACTGGCCAACCCCTCGGGCAGCCCTGGCAGCACTCCAACCTTGACCTCCGTTACTGCGATAGGGGTGCAAACCAAGATACGGAAGCCAGTCAGGGAGACCCAGGGCCCAGGACGAGCTGGGGGCGCCCAGGGAATGATGGGGACTTGAGGCCACATCCACCTGCTGGTGAGGGGCGTGGTGGGCGTGGAGACGTGTTTTCACACAACAGGTCTTGCAAAAGTTCGTACGGGGCGATTGGAGGCACCCCACCCCGTGCCAGGGCACCTGTGCTGCACGTCTGCTCCAGCTCCCTGCACACATGTGCCCTGGGACAGTGTGTGCTTGGAACCCATCACCCACGTGGGGGAGACCCCAGTGCAGTGCCCAGCTCCCGGCTGCAGCCTGGCCCAGCCCCTGCTTTTCTGGGCATTTGAAGAGTGAACCAGGGGATAGAAGATTTTGAATCAAAATGAATTTTTTTTTAATTTTATTGATTTTTATGGGAAAGTCAAATTTACAGAGTGAAGAAGAGAGAGAGAAAGATCATTTACCCATTGGTTCACTCCCCAAATAGCTGCAACAACCAGAGCTGAGCTGACCTGAAGCCAGGAGCCAGGAGCCTCTTCTGGGTCTCCCACGCGGGTGCAGGGTCCCAAGGCTTTGGGTGGTCCTCCACTGCTCTCCCAGGCCACAGGCAGGGAGCTGGATGGAAAGTGGGGCAGTCAGGACACAAACTGGCACTCATGTGGGATCCTGGGCGCAGGCAAGGTGAGGACTTTAGGCAACCACACCGGGCCCAAAAGCTTTTTTTGTTTTGTTTTCAGTGAATGGAGAAATGTAATTACAGATTTGTTTTGGCCCCCACAACATCGCAACTCAGGCCCAGTTCATGGCAGGCCTTTTCCGCAAGCTTGCTAAGCTCCCCCGCCTTCCCACGGCTGCCTGAACGCCCCCAGTGTCTCCCCGGACACCGGCCCTGGTCCCTGCCAGCCCTGCTGGCTGTGTCGCAATGAGCCCACCCTCCTCACCTGTGAGCCAGGGTGACCCGGTGGCGGCCGGCGGCTGTCGGGGCTGCCTGCCCTCGTGTAAGAAGGGTGGCCTGGGCTGTAGCGAGCGCTTCCCAAAGGGAGGCCCAGGGGGAGGGTCTGAGCGGGAAACACGGGCTAATTTTAGCCCTGATGACACCCCCTGGCCGCCTGCCTTGTCCAAACATCCCAGCCAAGCGTGAGGTTCAAAGCCTCCACCCCCCCACCCCCGGCGGCCGTCGCTGACATCCAAGGAGCCTGTTTAGCCCTCCTCCGCGGCCAGAGCATTCCACGCCTGCCTGCGCCTGCCACCGGGCCAGCCAGCGCTGCAAACGCTCCCCCGGGGCCAGCAGCACCACCTCACCTGCCAGGGCCAGGGGCAGCAGGGGGCCACCCCCACCTCAAAGGGCCGGGCCTCCGCTTGCCCTGGTCTTTTAAGCTATGCTCACCCGTAACAGCATCCACCACTGCTGGACGCCAGCTCCCATGGGGGACCCTGGCTCTGGCCGCCGCACCTCCGCTGCTGTCGCCATCCTGGGGGCTCCCAAGTATGTGGGATGACCCCCTCCACACACAGACACACACACACACCCAATAAGGCAGGAAACGAATGGGAAGGCTTCCCAGCAGGCTTAATACTGTGCTGCTCGCCCGTCCTGGCCGTGTCGCTGAGCCAGAGGCACTTAGGACTCAGCAGGGAGTGAAAGCCCACCCCATCGCTCTGGCCCCTTCAGGAGCTGATCTGGGAGTGGGCAGGTGTGGAGGAGGGGGGGACAGGCTAGAACGGTCAGCTGGGAGACCCAGTCAGATGGTGGGGTTGGGACAGGGACGGAAGGACACAGGCGAAGGGCCTGGGGCGCCTGGGCCGGACACAACCGAAAACGCCAGGCGGGCGTCTGGTCCCCTTGGACCAAGGTCACAAAGCGCCCTGGCACCGCCACCACCGTCACCCTCCAGGGGCTGCAGCTGGGCTGTTGGGAGCTGAGTGGCTGCAGGTGGACTGTGAGGGCTTCCAGAACGTTCTGAGAGGACAGGCGGGGAGGGGAAATTGTGGAGACTGCTGATGGGAGTAACTGTGGCTACAGGCGTGCCTTCGCTGCCGGTTGGGTGATGGCTGGGGGAGCGGAGGGGGTAAGGGCAGGTGCCCTGTGGAGGGGGCAGGTCACGCGCACCCCCCAAACCCAGCCAAGCCCATCTGCGGTTTCCTTCCCTGCCCCAACACATCTCCCAGTTGGGCTGTCTTGCAAAATCCCTCCCTCGGCACCCAGGACTCGGGAGACCGCCACCCGCACGCGCCCCACAGCCCATCCCAGAGCAGAAAAAGGCCCTTTGTTCCGTGCCCCACACATTCACTGCAGTCTTTCTTAGCGCGCTACATGGATTGGCGGTGGTGGTTTGTTTTTTTTTTTTTCCCATTCACACCACCGTTGTTTCCAGAAATCGGAAAATGAAGCGTGGCCAGCCCCCGCCTCTTTACACACCAAGGGGCTGAAATTTAAGCCTCGGGAACCCGACCTCGGGCTGAGGAGCCGGTGTTTGGGGGGGGCACGGGCAGACCCTGACATGCCACAGGGCCCCAGGTGAGGAAAGGCCAGGGGAGGTTGTGGGGGGCAGGGTGTCCCCCTCAGCCTCTCCTCCCCTCCAGGAGCTGGGAGAAGCTGGCTTCTTCAGACACCCAAGGATGGCAAACGGTAGCCCACCATTCTGACCCAGATGGACCAAGACGCACAGCCTGGCCTGGCCCTAAGAAGTGGTGTCACTCATTTAAGGCCACACGGCTGCCACAGGGCAAAATGTGTCCTACGAAACCATGGGGTCAGGAGCTCCGGGGTCCCAGGAGCTCGCGTGCCAGCGCAGCTGTGTCTCTTGTGGGCAATGCAAATGAATTGGGACGTTAGAGGAGGACTTCGAGAACATTCTGGAACCTTCCAGGCTTGGGGGAAGATTGTTACTGTCTGGACCCGGGGCGGGCAGGGTGTGAGGGCTGGTGAACTTCAGGCCTTCTGCAAGCCCCAGCTGCCTCACCTGAACAGCAAACACCTAGGGACACCTAGGCGGAGGGACGGCCCTCCAGCAGGTGAAGGAGTGGGGGGCCCACGATGCCTGTGCCAAGCCCACCGGTGACCCCAGGTCTGAGCCTGCCTCCCTGGGCCCATCGCTCACCTGCCACCCACACCCACACCTGGGCCGCTCTCCCCCACTGCCTGGTAGTGGTGAGAGGATGGGGCGGGAGGGGGTGGGAAGCCAGGCCAGGCTTGCTTGCAGGCACGGGCAGGGCTGGGCCCAGTCACAGTGCCCACCTGGAGCAGGAAGCTCCTCCTGTCCCCTCACCCAGAGGCTCACCCATAGGTGGCTCGGGGTGTGTTATGTCACACGGCAAAGTCAGGCGATCACCTAGCCCCCTTGGCCACTTGTCAGCACAAGGGGTGGGCGCCACCGGGAAATGGAAACACCCAATTGCACCACTTAAGGTCTGAGGGTATAAAATTTGATGATGGGAGGTGTAGGACAAAGGGGAACTGGAGAAGGAAGAGGCGAGGACTGGCTAGTCAAGCCCTCCGGGCGGAGGCCCTCCAGGGCGGCGGAGGCCTTCCCCTGGCATCGCAAGGACCCATCCTGTCCTGAGTGGGGCTCTCACCTCAGGACCCTGAGCGACGATACACCTGGGATTGGGGCTCAGCCCAGGGACGGGGCCTGGCGGGGTGGTGGGGACCAGGGCTCAGCTCAGCTACCTCAGCTCACCCCAGGATCACCTTCCCTGCCCCCACGAACCTCATGGGACTGGGCCTGGATCACGAGGCACCTGCAGTGCAGTGAAAGTCCCTGGCAGCCACCCGGACCTGGCCCACAGGCCACCAGGACGGAACAGCCCTGACGTTGTCAGTGTCGGGGTCCCCTGGGGGCCACACCACCCCCCCCCCAGCCCTCCAGCAAGGCCCAACAAGGAGGAGCCGGGGCTGAAGGGCCCAGCGTTGTCCCTCTCAGCAGCAGGAGACCCAGATGTGCCCCTCAGGGCCCGCCCCATGTCGCTGCCATCATAGACTCATGACCAGGGACATCCCAGCGTGGGAATGAGTGGCACGTGGACACGCTCTGGCCCCTCCACCGATGCCCAGCAGGCACCGCCGGGCACCCAGGCCATCAGCCAGCTGCAGGCAGTGCCAAGTGCTCTCCCAGGCACATCTTTTGGGACAAGAAAGTGGACGACCCCGCTCTGTGCCCACAGCGAGATCAGCAGAGGCCAGAGCCACCTTCTTCCAGAACATTCCTCTCAGCCCTTCCAAGAACGGGAGAGCGGGCAGGGTCAGGGACTGGGAGTGACTCACAGCAAAGAGCTTGATGAACAGGCAGAGCTGAGCTCGGCCACCACCCTGGAGCGAGGACCTGCTTGGTGACAGGAGGCACTTCCCTGGCTGTCCATGGCTGAGCTGCTGACCCGTGCAAGTGACCCAGCACAGCCACCAGGGAGCGGCCACCTCGGGCCTTGTGCCCCATTCCCCCCACAGGCGAGCGCTGCCCCGCACAGATGCCCAGCCAAAGACCGAACTTTCTACGCACTCAACCCCCGTTTGTTGATTGACTGAATGAGAGATCCAGAGAAGAGGAGCATGGGCAGATTCTGCCCGCCAGCCCCCTGCTCTAGCACTGCCCCCTCGGTGGTGACGTGTTGGCCATCACCTGGGGTGTGCCCAACGCTGCACGGCCTCACCCCTGCTGGCTCCAGTTTCCCGCAAGGCGACCCAGACAAGACGGCCCAGGTCAGCTGGTTGAGAGAGGCAGGCACACAGTACCACATAGACGCCAGCCTTGGCTATTTGTCCACTTCCTTCTTCCTCCTCTTTTGTCAACCGTCCTTGCCATCAACCGCTGTGGAAAATCCACCTGCTCCTGTGTCCACAGATTCTCCAGGGGACAGTCCGGCCGCCCGCCAGCACCAACAGGTAAGGCCTCCGAGGCACAGGCATCACGCCTCTTCTTAGCTTGCCTTTCCACCCTCCTCTACCCTCCCCATCCCCGGCCCCATGGCCGGCCCAGCGCCGTCGGGGCTCAGGCACCCAGGGCAGGTGGCTTCGCAGGTGCCAGGGGGTCCCAGGTGGGGTATAGAATGGAAGGTTCTGGTGGCTGCACCTCTTGCCCCCGGGCCGGATGAAACCCCCATTCCCTCTGCCCCCCATGGTTACTTCTCTAAGAGTTTCAGATGGTGGAGGGTGTTTCATTGTATCTGTCCCCTGAAGGCTCTCGGAGCAATGGCATTTTTGCTGAGACCAAAAAAGAGAAAGAGAAAGCTGTGGGGTTCACCGTGGCCTCCACACTTTGCCCCATGATAAATTTCAGTGATAAGGTCTCATTATGTCCTGGAAGGTACAACGAACGGTAAGCCTGGACTCTCACTTGAACACTACCATATGGCCATTAATAATATTTGGAGACGTTGGCCCCAGGCAACCAAGCAGGGCAAGAAGTGAGTGGGCACTGCCCCCACGGACCGCCTCCCTGCTCGCCCAATGCAGGGCTCCCTGGGGAAGCGGCGCCATGGACATCTGGTTGGGCGCGTGGCTGTCCCATCCCAGAAAGTCACCCAGCAGGTGTAGCAAACAGCAGACCAGCCCCGAGTCGGCTGCTCAAGGAATGCCAGGTCCACCGTCCCAGGGCGCCCAGCTTCCGCCCGCCATGGCTGCCAGATCTTCACATGCCATTCTTGAAGGGCAAGGAGGACTCCAACCTTAGGTGACATTATTTTTTTTTAAGATTTATTTTTATTGGAAAGGCAGATATGCAGAGAGGAGGAGAGACAGAGAGGAGTATCTTCTGTCCATTGATTCACTCCCCACCAAATGGCCGCAACGGCTGGAGCTGAGCTGATCAGCAGCCAAGAGCCAGGAGCCTCTTCCGGGTCTCTCACGCGGGTGCAGGGTCCCAAGGCTTTGGGCCGTCCTCCACTGCTTTCCCAGGCCACAGGCAGGGAGCTGGATGGGAAGTGGGGCTGCCAGGATTAGAACCAGCACTCATATGGGAGCCCAGGCATGCAAGGCGAGGACTTTAGCTGCTAGGCTACTGCGCTGGGCCTGGTGACATTTTTTAAACAGCTGGAGCTGGGGCAGGCCAAAACCAGGAACGTAGAACCGCATTTGGGTCTGCCACGCGGGGCAGGGGCCCTCAGGCATCCTCTGCTCTTTTCCGAGGTGCATTATCAGGGGGCCGGAGGGGAAGCAGAGCCGCTGGGATTCAAACCCAGGTACTCTGTTACAGGATTTCGACCTCGCAAACAGCGGTTTAACCCACTGCACCCCAATGCCAGACTAAGTTTAGGTTTTGAAAGAAACGATACTGTTTTTTTTTTTTTTAATCACTTAGGAATTTTTTTTTTATGGGTTGGTTTAGCAGTGGAGATGTTGTTTAAAACCCTCACATCCGCGTCCAAAGTGCCAAGTTCCCCATTCCCAGGAAGGTGACGAGAGGCTTCTGGCTCCTGGCATGCATGGGGTCGGGGGAGACAGGCAGCAAAGGCAAGCCACCTCAGGCTCTCCCACTCTTCCCGTACACAAACCCCGTCGCCTACAGCCTGGAAAAAATCAATACAAAAGACAATGGCACGTTTAATCTCATTGGAATATTTTATTTCTATCCTGGATGTTTAGAGGGGTTAGTTCAG
Organism: Ochotona curzoniae; assembly: GCF_017591425.1. Taxonomy (NCBI): domain Eukaryota; kingdom Metazoa; phylum Chordata; class Mammalia; order Lagomorpha; family Ochotonidae; genus Ochotona; species Ochotona curzoniae. The sequence continues at coordinate 3,386,777 of NW_024466491.1, read as the reverse complement.
TGTGCAGTCAACAGCGAAAAGCTCCCGGCGAGGCTCCTGCTCGGCAGGCTGGGGGCAGGCGCCAGCGTCCGGCTGCGGGTTCCCCCCAAAACAGCGGAGTCGTGTCTAATGGAAAGGAACCCATTGTTTTTCCATTTTTAAAAGTATGTACTTACTTATTTTATAGGAGACAGAGGGCAGTCAGAGGGAGGTACCTCCCGCCCTCTGTGCGATCTCCAGATGCCCCCAGGGGGGACATGAACTCAGTGCCAGCCTGGCACACGGGTGTAGACGCCAAAGACCCCAGCACCTGCCTCCCAGGGTGCGCATGCGCAGGGAGCTGGCATCGGATGTGGTATGGACACAGCCGGCATAATCCTTTGGCCAAACACCTGCCCCAGACCTACCGAGGGAAGGTGTCACCACAGCTCAGTCACCGTAAACTTGGCCCGTGTTTCGGGACATGTGTCTGGTAAGGGCTCAGAAGCCCGCGGGCGCTGCTGACAAACACACCGACCTGGGGACAGGTGTTTGCTGGTGACAACGGGGAGGATCGCAGGGCCAGAGTGAGAGCCCCGACCCCACCTCCAACCCCAGCTCCCTGCTCCTGTGTACCCGGGAAGATGAGCGGGAGCCTGCTGTTGTACCTGCTGGGGACAACACGGGGGGAGACATTCCTGGAAACTGAGGAGTGAACTTACTAGCAGGTGGATTCTCTCACTAAGAGGGGCGGGGGTGGTTGGGGTCTGGGTCCGTCGCCTCAGTTTCTCCTTCTGGCAGGCTGGAGGAGCACAGCGGGGCAGCCCTGGGCCGGGGAGCTGAGCCCGGGAAGGGAACTGAGGCCAGCCGTGGGGTTGGCAGGAGCTGGACGCACAGGGACACTGGCCCGGCCAGGGCTCGGGGCACGCCGCCCCCTAGTGGCCGGGGTCTGCAGTGCCCCTTGCACCAGGTGCTATCTGAGAGACCCTCCCAGCTGCCCACCCCAACTGGCACGTGTCTGCCGTACTCCTCTAGGACATGCCCTAGCATCTTCTGGAAGCTTCTGTTTGTCCCATTCCCCAGCTGGCTCCGGCCTTTGTATGGCCTTGCAACGCGGATTGGGGAGGGTCCAATCTCCCTCCTCCAGCCTTGGTCCCCCTGCGAGGGGGGAGGTGGCAGGGCATGCCTTGGTGCTGCCACGGGGCCAGGGGGAGCCAGTCCTCACTCGCCAAGTCACTGAGTCCCAGCTGGCAGGCCTAAGCCTCCTGCGCTGTCCAGGCACTCACCCATATTCTCTCTCTCCTTCTCCTGCCCACCCCCAGCATCTCTGGCCACAGCGCCCACTCCTACACTGTGGAAACTCCTGGGCAGGCGTGTCCCTCACAGGCCATCTCCTCTTGGCTCCCGCTCATCTTCCCGGGCCGCACCCCCCTCTAGGGTCTCCCCCCGGGTACAGAGGTCGTGTTGTCCAGGAGCCAGGGAGCCTTCAGCCTCTGCCGTCGCTACTGCTGGACGGCCAGTCGCTCGACCTTGGGACGAGGCATCCTGCAGGTGGCTTCCCTCGTGTGTGTCCAGCCGGGGCCGCTCTGACCCATGGAGCTGCTCGGCGGGCCTCAGCGTCTCCGGTACCTCCTGGGGCTGCTGCTGCTGCAGCTGTTGCTGGCTGTGTGTTTATTCTCCTACTTGCGCGTGGCCAATGAGAGCCCCAGCAGGTTCCCGCCACCAGCTCCAGGCACCATCTCCCCCAATGCCTCCAGCCGCCGGCCCCTGGTGATCCTGCTGTGGACCTGGCCTTTCAACCACCCTGTGAAACTGATCCGCTGCTCGGACCTGCGGCCCAGCGCAGATGACTGCAAATTCACCGCCAACCGCAGCGAGTACCAGCGGGCGGACGCCGTCATCGTGCACCACCGGGATGTTAGCGCGCAGCCCCGAAAGCAGCTTCCGCAGTCCCCGCGGCCAGCCGGGCAGCGCTGGGTCTGGTTCAGCCTCGAGTCCCCCAGCCACTGCAGGAACATGCAGGCCCTGGACGGCTACTTTAACTTGACCATGTCCTACCGTAGCGACTCGGACATCTTCACACCCTACGGCTGGCTCGAACCCTGGCCGGACGCCCCTGCCGTCGTGGAGCAGGTCAACCTGTCAGCCAAGACGGAGCTGGTGGCCTGGGCGGTGTCCAACTGGCGGCCGAAGTCGGCCAGGGTGAAATACTACCAGGAACTTCGCGACCACCTCTCCGTGCACGTGTTTGGCATTGGCCACCAGTCATTGCCCCGGGCCTCCATGATGGAGACCCTGAGCCGTTACAAGTTCTATCTGGCCTTTGAGAATTCCCAGCATCCTGACTACATCACCGAGAAAGTGTGGAACAATGCACTGCTGGCCGGGGCCGTGCCCGTGGTGCTGGGCCCCAGCCGGAGCAACTACGAGCGCTTCCTGCCAGCCGACGCCTTCATTCACGTCGATGACTTCGCCAGCCCCAAGGAGCTGGCCCAGCACCTGCAGGCCCTGGACCGGGACCCTGCCCGCTACCTGAGCTACTTCCGTTGGCGGGAGACGATGAGGCCCGGCATAGGGAGCTGGGCCCTGGACTTCTGCAAGGCCTGCTGGCACCTGCAGCAAGAAAGCAGATACCAGGTGGTGCCCAGTATTGCTGCCTGGTTCACTTGAGGGACCCTGGGGTTTGGGGACTTGGGAACGGGCTGCCCCACGGCGGGCTAGGCGTGTGAGGGGGTTGTCTGATTTGCATGGGACTCTGCCCCTGAGTCCAGCCTGGCCAGCAGCCTCTGCTGGGAAATAGCAGAAGGTCAACTGACCGCAATCCAATTCTTAGCACCTCAGGGTGCTTCTGGCACACAGGGCTTGTCACAGATGAGTGGCGACGAGGGTTGGAGTGGGAGAGGCAGGGAAGCCCTCCCACGCACACACGCACAAGTCAGTGTCCGGTGGTAATGAAGACCTCAGACCTCCAAGATCAAGTCCATCATGTCTGCAGCGCTGTGGGTGTGGCCTATTTGGAGAGGAAACCAGCGGGGTCTCCCCCACCTGTGTGTGTGTGTGTGTGTGTGTGTGTGTGTGTGTGTGTGCATGCACTCAGGGTATAGGGGGGGAGCCCAGGACATGCATGGCTTGTGACAGCCAGGCCACAGCTGGGACCCCGCACCACTCGGAACCCCTCTAGGGTGCAGCTGCAACCCTTGCATAGAATGAGGGGCAGTTGTATCTATGTCAGGCAGCTGGTGGGCTGGCTGGCGCCCTCAGGTTGGGAGGCCCTAGCGGGACAGGTAGGGCAGCTCAGGGGGCCACAAAGCCCAGCACCCCATTCCCAGCTGCGTGTCCCGGGCTGGGCTGCTTCCCTCGCCTAGAACAAGGTAACTGGGGCCGCACACACAGCAGCACGTTGGGCCTCTGCAGCGCCTGCCGCGGGCGGGGGGCTGAGTCAGCTTCCTGGACTAGGAATCCACACACACACACACACACAAACCTCCCTTTAGGGGTGGCAGGGGCCCCAGCCAGGCATGGCCACACTGACCACCCACTCACGGGGGGCTGCAGCCTGGCCGCCAGGGACTGCTCCTGGACCTCCACCCCAACCCACCCCCTGAAAGTCTTGCTGCCTTGCAATGTGTCCGGCTGCAGCCCGGGACGGGGAGTGGAGGGCCAGTGGTCCACCAGCCCAAGCTTGGGGGGCTTGAGAGAAGACCCTGCCCTGCGGACACCCCTTTGAGGAGTGGGATGGTACACTGGACGTGAGGGGTGCAGCCCTCCTCCCATCCCCAGGCCCGGGCACCTGCCGGGCCTTTCCCCCCCAACGCCACCCCCCGTGCAGCCTGGGGCCTGCCCAGCATCAAGGTGACACGGCGGGCAAATCTAAACATTGCACGGCAGAGCTTGCCCGGGGCCTCGTCATAAATTCCCCCCGGCAGGCTGCGGCCAAGGGCTTTTATGGACCCAGGTCCCCGGGGACTCCTCTCTGCACCCCCCTGGGCAGGCGCCGGCTGCGGAGCTGTCCCCGCCGGGGCCTGGGCGGGCGCAGAGGGGAAGGGGGTATTTTTAGACTCGAAAAGGAGAACACATGGCTTGGTTTTCACCATGCTGGGGGGAGGCAGACCGTGTGTTTGAGGGGACACCCCCTTTCCAGCGGCTCCGGGGTGGGGGGCCACGCTGGCAGGGGGGACAGGACCCGGCCGACTGCAGCCCCTGCACCCCGTCCTGCTCCCGTGCATCCCCAGGGAGAGGGCCGCGTCTGCTCCTCGCTCCCCGTCGCCCCCGGGACCCCGAGGGACGAGGGGCGACAACGTGTGTCCCCGTCCCGACTCCAGGAGTGACTGACGCACGAAGCCCGCCTTCCCGCGCTTTTATTTCTCTCAAGGCAGTTATCGCGAGAGTTCCGCCCAGGGCTGTGGGTGAGTGGGAAGCAGAGGGAGGAGAAGGAGGAGGCCACGCACGCGCAGTCCGTCGTCGAGGGGTCGGGGCGGAAGTTGGTGCCGCCGCCGCCGCCGCCGTCGCCGTCGTCGGAGGCCCCCGCCACGTGAGGTAGGGTCACACGCAGGCGCATTCGCGCGCCGACAGCTGGCGCACCGTGTGGTAGCGGCTGTGCACGTCCAAGAAGGACACTTCGTCCTCGTAGGCCGTCGGGCGGCAGCAGGGCTGCGCGCGCACCCGCTCGCGCCGCACGCGCCGCCGTTGGCGCAGGCGCCGCAGGCCCAGGTCGTAGACGCGCGTGGCGGCCTCGCAGGCGCCTGCGCAGTAGCGGAACAGCACCGTCTCGTCCGACGCGTAGCCCAGGCCCAGCTCGCTCACGCGCACCTCGAGCTCGCGCAGGCCGCACGGCCGGGCACGCGCACGTGCGCGCCGCCGCCGAGGCCCCGTCCGACGGCGAGGACCCGGAGCGCGGCCGGCCCAGGGGGTCAGCTCCACGGCGTCCGGCGCGCCCTGCAGCAGGGCCCGGTCTGCAGGAGAGAGAGTCGGTCAGAACGGTGAGGGGACTCAGCGGGGCAGCCAGGCCCGTCGGTGCACGCCCCGGGCCCCTCCATGTGCGCCCAGGTCCCTCTCCATGGCACCATGCCAATTGGTGCGCGCCCCAGGCCCCTCCATGTGCGCCCAGGCCCCTCCATGTGCGCCCAGGTCCCTCTCCATGGCACCATGCCCATTGGTGCGTGCCCCAGGCCCCTCCATGTGCGCCCAGGCCCCTCCATGTGCGCCCAGGTCCCTCTCCATGGCACCATGCCCATTGGCGCGCCCCAGGCCCCTCCATGTGCGCCCAGGCCCCTCCATGTGCGCCCAGGTCCCTCTCCATGGCACCATGCCCATTGGTGCGCGCCCCAGGCCCCTCCATGTGCGCCCAGGCCCCTCCATGTGCACCCAGGCCCCTCCATGTGCGCCCAGGCCCCTCCATGTGCGCCCAGGCCCCTCCATGTGCGCCCAGGCCCCTCTGCACGGCACCAAACCTGCCATGTCCACCAGGCCAGTCGGTGCGCCTCAGGCCCCTCTCCATGGCACCAAGCTCACCAAGCCCGCCATGCCCGTTGGTGTGCGCCCCCAAGCCCCTCACCGTGGAACCAAGCTCACCATGACCGTCGGTGCACGCCCCAGGCCCTTCCATGTGCACCCCAGACCTCTCACCGTGGAACCAAGTTCCTCCGTGCACACCCCAGGACCCTCTCTGTGACAGCCAAGCTCACCAAGGCCATCGGTGCGCACCCCAAGCAGGTGAGCTCGTAAGCCAGACACCCGCAGGCTGAGGGGAGACCCCGAGTTCTCAGTGTCTCCCACACATCCCCCCACTGTTCCCCATGGCAGAGTGGACCATGGGGTGTCACGATTGTCTCCTGTCGGCATGAAGGGTGACGTACAAGGTCGGGGGCCCAGGGAACATTGGCGGGGGACCCTGGCCATCACTCAGGTGTAATGTTTTTTCATTGTAGCTCCTATGCCATGGAGGACTGCCCCCCCTGCCAGAACCCCTCTCCTCTGGCCAGCCCATCCGCCTTGGGATGCCCCCCCACTCGACCACAGCCTGCCTTCCCACTCCAGCCCAGGCACAGCTGGCTGGCTGGGGTGGTGAGGTCTCATGGAGGTATCCCTCCAGGCTACACACACACACACACACATACACACACACACTCCTCTCCTGGCAGGTCTGCCCCTGCCTCCTGGGGCTACCCCTCCTCCACGCTGTCATAGGAAGCGTTTGGGGTGGGGGTGAGGGGAAGGAAGTGGAGCTGGCGCCCGGAGGCACCCTTGTCCACTGTGAGGACAAGAAAAGGGAATTGTGTGTGAGCCGGCGGGGCAGGCCTGGACGTGCGTGGGCATCCCGCGTGTGCGCGTGCGGTTTCACCCCCTCCCTGCCTCACCCTGCAAGACCTCCACCAGGCTGGATGGGAGCCGGGCCAGGGCTGCACCTCCTCAGGGAGGGGGCATTTCCACAAACGGGCCTCTCTCCCCCTCAATCGCTCATGGGCCCCTGGGGGGCCTTTCCGTCCACCACCTCCGCTGTGCTGTGGGGGTACCCGGGCCCGGTGCCCAGGGCCTAATCTCCATCCATTCAGTCCCTTGGGGACTGGAGCCTAATTCCTCGTGACAACCGTGCCTGGGGGAAACCCCAATTCCCACAGCCACCCCCTACCTCAACCCCCAAGGCTGTACCTTCTCTCCACCCCCATTCCGTTCCAAAAATGCCCTCTGAAGGGACAGGGGAGGGAGGGGCGTCGAGCTTACACTGAGCCAGGCGGGCAATGCGGGCGTCCAGGGTGCGAGGCGGGCGGCGCAGCGGGGCCAGCGCAGGCGTGAGGCCGTCCCGGCACATCCACATCGTTAGCATCGAGCTGCAGAACACCCAGGCCACGGCTGCCGCCTTCCAGCGCTGCATGCTGGGCCTGTGGGCACGGCAGGGCATCAGCGAGTGCCCACCCTCCTTCCCCTCCATCACCCCAGCCCTGACCAGCTGCTGGGAGCTCAAGAAGCACGTGGGGGATATGGGTACCCCCTGGTATGTCAGGGCCACGGGCAGCCACCTCACCTAGGGGACCAGAGGAACCGAGGACACAGGGTACTGCCAGCGCTAAAGCAGGAGGCTGGGGCAGGACGGCGGCAGGGAAGGCTGCTGCCCAGGGGCCAGAGGGAAGAGGGACAGCAGCGGCTGGGGCCATTCCCAGCAGGTGGCACTGTGGGACCAGGGTCGGTCGGGAAGCCCCGGGGCTGCACCCACGGGTGTCCCTGAGTGACTTCCCGCCCGTCTGCGCTCACGTCCTCGGATACACTGATGCCCCACCCGCGGGCCCTGCCCACCTCCCACACCCCCAGGCCAACGGCGGTTCCCACCCCACCCACTCCCCACCCAGGCCATGAGGATCTCTGGGGCCAGGCGCGCATGGCGCACACAGTGGGTGTTCAGCCCAGCCGAGTGGGGGGGCCGCCGCCCCAGCCCGTTTACATTCCCCGCCCGGCCGCCTGGTGTGGTGTCGGCCCTCGGAGCCTGGCGGCCGGCCCGGTGTAAACATTTACACGCGGAGCTGGGAAGCCTGGGCGCGCGAGCGCGCGCTGTGCCGCCCGGTCTGGGCCCTGCGGGGTCGCCAGGCACCCCCATGCGCGCACCTCGGGCGCGGAGCGCGCAGCTTGCAAGGCAGCCACAGCCAAACGGCTGCGTTCTTCTTTGCGCACCACCTGCCTGCGGATGCCGGGAGCTGGAGCTGCCTGTCTCTCCACGCATGGCCCGCGGGCTGCAGAAACAACACCCCAGACAGCCACAGGAGGCATTTATTAAACGCCTCTGGTTACCAGGCCAGTCCCAGCCCGCAAGCTGGACACTCGTTTGGATAAAGTTAGGGGAGATTGAGAACGTGAGCAAGGACTTGCTCAGGGGCCCCCGAAGCCATAGGAGGACGCTGGGAAGGGGGAGCTAGAATTCTTTTAAATATATATATATTTTTTGTATTTGGTTTATTTATCTGCAAGGTGGAGAGCTCGCCCATCTGTGGCCTGGAGCTCCATCCGGGCCTGGCATGAGTGACTGGGCCTGGAATCCTGGACACTCCAACATGGGGTGCAGGGGTCTTCTGGCCGTTGTGCTAAAAAAAACACACTCCCTACCCTCACCCCTGCACGGACGGCCCTCAGTGCTGTGGGCGTCCACCGGGAGGGAGGAGGGGGTGTGCAGGAGCAAAGTTCCAGCCAGCCCAGGGGCACAGGGGCATCTGGTAAGAACCAAGCCAGTTCACCAGAGCTTAGGAGGTTTGCAGCGCATGCGTGCACAGTGAAGGCAAAAACAGCATTGGGGGTGGGGCGGACGGGGCTGGAGCAGGACAGCGTCAAATGGACAGCAGAGCAGCAGGGAGACCCCTGGGGCTGAAGCAGGGAGGGATGGGAGGAGGGGTGGGCAGGAGCTTCAAGGCCTGTGCAGTCAGCTTTGCCCCCCCCAACAAGGAGGCTCCGCCCCCACAACCCCCCAGTCCACAGACCCAGCTCCGAAGGAACCCAGGCAAGCTCGCAGGGGTCCCCAGGAGCAGGACACACCCACAGCCCCATCTTATGGATGGAAAGACTGAGGCCCAGAACCAGGAGCCAGACCTCCCTAGCTCAGCACCTGACTTGTGCAGAGGGGCGTGCCTCAGTTTCCCCGTGAAGACAGAGGCAGCCGCAGGTACTGGCTGGCCATCTCTGCAGGGGGCTGAGTGAGAGTCCCCCAGCAGCCTTTGACACCGCAGGTGGACCCACCTCCCCAGCGCCAGTGGGGGTGGCAGGGAAGCAGGGGAGGGGGGTGTGGGTCCCCTCTCGGCAGGTGCCATTGATAAGACAGCGCTAACAATGAGCTTTCTGTATGGGGGCCACCCGACTGGTTTGTCTCTGCACAAACCACCTGACCGGGACCGACCGGGAGGGGCGACGTGGGTGTGGCAGAGGGCCTGTATGGTCACGTGTGCAGGGGGCACTCTCATGCCATCTGATTCACGACTCGGGCACTGCCACACACATGTCGACCCAACAAGACCCCCCTCACGCCCCTGGCCCACTGCCTTGCCCACACACTGGGGCACTTGCAGGCAGAAGGTGCAGCCTGCGGACGCTCGGCCCGGTGGGGGGGCAGCTCAGGGACCCCCCTAGCCCCCCACCTGCTGCCTCCAGCCACAGGCGCACACACACAGGTACATGGCTGCCCCAGCCCCACAGGTGGGGCCGCTGGCGGCAGGAAGCTGAATAGGCCCAGCCCGCCCAGGGTGAGGTGACCTGAATGGAGAGGTGGCACGGTGACAAAGAGGATGCTGCCTGGCCCAGGACCGCTCCTGCTGGCGGCTCGGGTGCCACCCACACTTCTCGGACACAGCCTGGTTCTGCCTTCCAGGAGTTAAGACAACTCTTACACATGCTGTGACGCCCCATCTCTTAAGCCCCTCCACGAGTGACCCCTCCAGGGACAGCAGGGGCTCGGCTAGTGGGCGGGGGGCTCCCCCTCTTCACCTCTGCAACTCAGGGTTCCATCGCTGTGGGGCAGTAGGGGTGGCGTTGGTGTGAGAGGTATTGTCAGTGAAGACCTGGGGACGGGGAGGGGCTGCACCTCTCTCTGTCGGCCTATTTCCCAGTCTGTGCAACACCACAGGGCACCCCCGCTTCCCGCAGGTTCCGGGTTCCCCACGTTGCCTCGATGGGAAGGGGGTGGCTCCTACCAATGGGGAAACTGAGGCCCCACAAGGGTGGGAGTTGTCCCCCACCAGAGGCCGGACTCAGTGTCCCCGTGGAACAAGCAGCCAAAGTCCACAGCCCACAGGAAGGCCACACTCCCTTCCCCCACCCCACCAGGACCCTGGGGCCAGCCCCTCCCACGGAGGGGTGGGGTAGGGCGGCTTGGGCGGCGCGACACACATCTGGGGCAAAACCAGGAACATGTGGCAGCCACAGCTGTTCCCAGGCTGGGGCTGGGGGCCGGCCTGGGGGTCGCTCTGTGCGGGCCAGGGCTGCGGAACAAAGCTCAGTACTGCCCGCCCGCTAGACCTGTTGCTGGCTGCGGCGGGGTGGGGTGGGGGGGCCTGGGACAGCGCTGCTCGCCGAAGGGGGCACGGACGGGAGGCCCATGGTACACGGCCAGCCGAGCCACCACCGTGTCGTGTGGAGGACATTCCGGGGCTGGGGCAGACACGCAGGCAAAAAGGAAAGGCTCCCGGGCACCCCCAGAGAGCCACTGCCAGTACCACCTTCTTCCACATTCGCATCTGTTTAAAAATGATTTGGCTTAATTATTTAAAAAGCAGCCTGGCCGTTGGCTCCCTCCCCAAACACCTGCCTGAGCCAGGGCCCGGCCAGGCGACCTCCAGGAGCCCAGAGCTCCATCCGGCTCTCCCAGGCACTCGAGCCTTCGCCTGCTGCTCCCCAGGGTGCGTGTTAGCGGGTTAGCTAAGGTGGAGGCATGGAGGAGCCGGGATTCGAACCGGGCACTCCGCCCCACGTGCCACTCCCTTAGTCCTGTCCCTTCCAGCCATCCCGGCTGTGCGAGGTGATTTCCTGGCATCGTCCCCTCCCAGTGTCCCTGTGGAAGGTGCCGCCTCATCGCTTCTGTCTCCCATGCAAGAAAACAGGCTCAGAGACCTCGAGAGTCTTGCCAGAGGGCACACAGCAAGCGGGTGGGGGGGGTGCTGAGCTACTGGGGGAGGGGTCTGACTCTACATCCACTCCCTGGGAGCCCCTGGAGGGAGGGAGAGAGAGAAACAGCAGGTGACACCCGGCCGGACGCCCCAGTGCCAGTTGGGGTTCTGCTCCCAGCATGTACCTGCTGAGTACCGAGGGGGAGAGGGGGTCGGCAGGGAACTCAGGGGCCAGTGACCTCTTGGCGGTGGAGTGGGGAGCGGGGAGGCAGGTATTAAGGGGATGAAACAAACAGGACCATTCCACTGTTGGCAGTGCAAGCAGCGTGAAGGCGAGGTGGAAGCCGCGGTGATCGCTGGCAGGCCAGAGGGCTCCGCCGAGGAGGACAAGCAGGAAGACATGGGGCAGGTGAGATCTGGAGAATTTGGGGCAGGGGTGGGGCTAAGGCGCCTGGAGACCAGCAAGTCTGTGGAGCACGCGTGTGCCGGCATGTGTGTGTGTGTTCCTGTGTACAGGTTCACGTGCGTGCCCCTGGGTGGCCGGTCTCGGACCCGCTGCCACGGTGGCCGTCCTCGTTGCACAAAACCCTCAGTCGCACCAGGCGAGTCTGGCTGGCCGAGCTGGCCCCGGGGCTGGCCACGCAGGTGTCTGGGGCGGGGGGTGGGGTAGGGGGGGAGATGACAGGATCAACCTAATGAGGCCTGGCACGGCTGAGCCGCTGGCACAGGGCCCGGATGGCAGGCGGCTCGAGAAAGACGAGCAGAGCTTCTCCGACGGCAGCCGGGAGGGCACCGCAGGAAGCCGGCCAGGAGGAGCGGGCTGGGGCAGCGCACACAGCCCAGAGCCCGACCGCCCTCGTGCCCCCCTACCGTGGCTCCCCGAGTCACCCCTGCTGGTCCCGTGGAGTCAGGTCCCCTGGCATGTTATGCAACGCAGGCCACGTGAGGCGTCCCCTGGGTGGGCCCCGGCCCTGCTGTGGCAGGCACCAGCTCCTGTCCGACCGCCCGCGTCTTTGCCACCCAGGGTCTGGCACACACAACTGGGTTCCAGAGGTCCTCGCTGGGCAGGATGCCCCCTGGCCTGCACCTGTTAGGGCTATGCTGAGGGAAGACCCCCTCAGCAACCAGGGACCCTCAGCAAGAACAGCCCAGCCACGGATACGTTCATGCTTCCAGCCCTGACCTCCTAGACACCCCATTGCTCATGTACCCCAGTCCAGGCTCCCCCTGCCAATCTTCTAGAACAGCCTGTCCCCACTCACCAGGGGCCGTTGATGGCTGCGGCACCCGCCAGCTGTGCCATCTCCTGCCACGGGGAACCAGAAAACTCCTATTCATCCCTCCCAGCCCCAGTGCCAGGGCCCCTCCTTCATGCCCCTCCCACCCCCAGGGCTCCTCTCCCTGGCACTTACTCTCCTCCTTGTTGCCATAAACCCTTGGGGCAGGCAACTTCAGGGACCCTGTGCCTGATGTGGGGAACCCCAGATACCACAGTGGCAGGGGGGCAGTTTGCCTTTCTTTCCTCAACACCCCCCCCCCACTACCAAGCAGCTCTTTGCAGCCCTTGGAGGTGGGGCTGCTTGGGCCACCCGGATGGAAGCTTATGGAAAGGGGGTGTCGCAAGGCTCCCCGCCCACCCGCCCTCATGCTCACTGCGGCAGCTCAGCCCCCTGAGGCATTGGCACACCAAGGGTGTCCGGCAAGTTTTACGCAGGGAGCCAGTGGGACAGGCAGGGTCCTTCAGCCTTGCAGGTGGCCCCCGCCTCACCCCCAGGACAGGCTGCTGCGCCCCGGCACCCCAAGACGGGGGGTGGGGATGTTGCACCAATACTTCCCTGACCGCCGGGCGCAAAGTCAGTCCCACCCCCCAGTCAAGGTCGCCTTCGCTAAAAGGAAAAAAAAAAAAAAATAACGCAAAGCAGGGGAGACGGGCACAGTGTGGCCCCCTCCCAGGCCAGTCTTGGCCCTTCGGGGATCCCTCCACCTCCCCAGAGGGGTTCACGCCCTCTTGTGGCTGAGCGGGCCGCCCCAGGAGCCGAGAGGGCCCGGCCTTTACCGGAGGACACCGTGTCCCCGGCGGCGGCGGCGGCGGCGCGCAGGGCAGGCGGCCGGAGCGCGCGGCTGACAGATGTTTACTTGGGAGAGCCGCTGGGCCGCGACGGCAGCCCCCCGGCCGGGGTCCGCGGGGTCGGGGTCCGCCTCTGCCCCGCGCACACAGCAGACGCCGAGGCACAACGGGGTGAGGTGGGGAAAAGTCCCGGTCTCGCCTTCCTTGGAGGCTGCGGGGACGGGGGTGGGGTGCCGGCGGGCCCCCCCGCTTCCAGCCCGCCCGGGAGGCGCACGTGGGGGGTCCGGCGCGGCAGAGGCGCGCCCGCCCCGTCGGGCAGGGACACCCCCGGGCGGGCAGAGGCGCTCGGGATGGGCCTCCGCGCACCGTGGACCTGTCCCCCCCACCCCACCCCCGCACCTCCCCTCGGCTCCGACCCCACCCGCCTTCGCCCGCCTGCTCCGGGTCAGAAGCAGCAGCTGGAGCTACTGGTCCTCCGGGAGTCTGGCGCCTCCGCCTAGTCCCCCGTTTGGTCCGCGGGGCTGGTCGTGTGCTCTCGCCGGTCCCCTGCGCACCCCCAGATCCCCCACCCCCCTGTCCCTGGCTTACCTGCTCCGGGCGCGGGGCTACCCGTTAGTGGCGGCCGCGCCGGCCCCAGCCCCTGCCCCTGCCGCCGCGACCGCCATCCGGGCCGCCAGGGCCCGCGGCGCCCGGGGGGAGCCCCGGCCGGAGGAGGCGGCCGCGGGGGGTGCGCGGCCCGGGCCGGCCCATGGGGGCACCCCCCCTCCGCCCGGGTTCGCTCAGCCGCGGGCTGCGGCCATCCCGGGCCCGGCGTGGGGGAGCTGGGGCTCGGGGTGCCCTGGACGGCCGGGGGCGCAGGGGGCGCGGGGGCGCACGGACGGCGCGCGGGCGGCCTGGGCGCGCGGACGGCGCGGGGCTCCCCGGGACGGCGGCGCGCGGGGCCCGGGAGATCGGAGCGGCTCTCCACGGCGCGCGCTCTCCCGCCGCGGACGGCTCGGCCCGGCGCGGGGCCGGGGGCGGGGCTGGGGCGGCGCCGAGGGCGGAGCGCGGCTTACCCGGGCCCGGCGCCGCCCCCGGCCCATGGTCCCGGCCGTGGGGCGCTGGAGGAGCGCAGGTGGCAGAGGCTGGGGAGTCACGGCGCCCGCCCACTCCCCCAAAACGGCCATCTCCCCCGCCCTCGTCACCACCGCGGCCCCGGGGACCCCGACGGCGTCTTGTAGGAAAAAGCTGGGACCCCCAAGTCGCCACCGCCAGCAAGGTCCGATCCTGCTCCGCCGACACCCCCACCCCACTGAGGATCTGGAATTACTGCCAGACACCCCCAGTCCTCCTCCCCGGGGAGAGAAGCGCCAAGGGCTCCCCTCACCGTGAATGTCCTTGCGGGGAACCTCAGGTCGATGCTTCCCAGGATGGCTTGTCTCCCACTTCGGGGACTCCCCACCACGACCGCATCTCACCCATACAGACGCAACCCCAAGACATCCCACGACTCTTTCCGGCTACCCTCGGGTCGCGCACTCAGACGCCAGCCTCTTCTGCCCCCACCCCAAATCCTGTCCCAGGTCTTCCCCAAACTTCCAGAACCCTCCCGCCACCCCCGGCCCTCCAGGAACCTGAAACCCAGAACTCCGCCCCCGCCAGCTCGCGGTACCCTAAGATAACGGCGACTCCCGTCGTCCGCGGCGCCCCCATCACAAGCCGCTCGGCCCCCCAAATCTGGTCTTGGTGCCCTGCGGGGGACCCCTCTCCCCGCCCCGGGCTCCCACGTGCGCCCCCTTCTGTGTCCCAAGACCCGTGGCGCCCTATGTTATCTGCGCCCCCCCAAACACACGCACACACCTGCCCCAGCGTTCAACCCGCCCCCCAACCCTTCCCTGCCAGACGGCTGCGCGTTCCCACGGCGCCCTCTGGCGACTCCAGCGGCCGCGGGAAGGGACCTGGCCCCGTCCCGCCCACCCTGCTCCGGTTCCCGGGAAACACCCAGCCGCTTGCGGCCCCCACGCACGCAGGCTCCTGCTGGAGGGGCCGGGACTGCCGGGAGTTCTTGGGGATCCCCCTTCACCCCGCCACCTGCGCAGCACACACATCTGATGAAGCCACCTGGGGAGGTGCAGGCCTGCCTGCCCCTCCTGCGGGGGCTGTGCGGGACCCCAGGGTGCAGCAGGAGTGGGCGGCCCAGCTGAGGACGGGAGGGGACCTGTGCGCTGTGTGGGCAGGGAGTTGTTCCACTCCTCCCGCTGCCTCAGTTTATCTACCATGACGGGCTAGCCTCGACGGGCAGGGCCATCCCACTGTTCACTTTGCAGTCACCGCACACACCTGCCACCCTCACATCCGCCCGGACTTTTCAGGGGCGCCTCCTGCCCGCACACGCGCTCACACACACACACACGCACGTGCACACCGGGTGTGTACCTTGTAGCTGGGTGCTCAGGGGCTTTGCTGGGACGTTTGCCCCCTGCACGTGCACACACACACACACTAGGTGTGCACCTCATAGCTGGAGACTCAGGAACACCTGCCGCCTGCACACGCGTGTGCGCACACACACACACACAGCAGGTGTGCACCTCATAGCTGGAGGCTCAGGGGCTTTGCTGGAACACCGGCCCCCGTGTGCACGCACATGCACGCATACACCAGGTAAGCGCCTTGTAGCCACACTCGGGGGCTTTGGCCCCATGCGCACACACACACACACACACACACACACACACTGCGCCTGCCTGGAGGCCCAGCCGTCTGCCCACCCCCACCCCAGCTCGCAGCAGTTAAGCTGTCGCCAGCTGCCTGTCAGTGGCCCTGCTCACCCGGCACCGCCTTCTCCCCCTCGCTGCCCTGAAGGGGAGCAGAGGGGTTGCAGACGCGTGGCGGGGAGTGGGGGAGGGTGGCGGCCAGCACACACACACACACACACACACACACACACACACACACGCACATGTGCTTACCATGTGGACGCTGGGAAACCGGTCGCCCTGGCAACGGGGACTTGACTGATTAGGTCAGGGCGGGGTTAGAAAGGGGCGGGACAAGAGGCAGAAGGAGGTGGGGACGCAGGAGCCACGCCCACCTGACCCACAGTTGGGGAGACCCCTGCACATGAGGGGAGAAGGGGAGACCTGGAGACATTGCCCCACTCAACAGGGTCCGCCTCATTCTGTCGCCTGGTCACCCACGCCCTCCCGGTCACCAACCCAGCGCTGTGGCAGGTGCACCGTGTCCTGACTCATGCCCTGTCGGGAACTGGTGCACACACAGCCACACCCGTCCCGACAGTGGGGAACCTGGCCGGGAGCTCCAGGGGTGCCAGGCTGCTGCGAGGGTCTGCTCGCGCTGCCAGAAACACGGCTACTTCCAGTGCTTTCCTTTTTTCTGTTTTCAAGACTTATTGGAAAGCCAAGATTCCCAGAGAAGGAGAGACAGAGAGGAAGAGCTTCCATCTGCTGGCTCATTCCCCAAGTGGCTGCAACAGCTGGAGCTGAGCTGAACTGAAGCCAGGAGCCTCCTCCAGGTCTCCCACGCGGGTGCAGGGTCCCAAGGCTTTGGGCCGTCCTCCACTGCTTTCCCAGGCCACAGGCAGGGAGCTGGACGGGAAGTGGGGCAGCTGAGATTCGAACCGGTTTCATATGGAATCACCAGGTCATGAAATGCTGTTGTTTTCTTTTATTATTTTAATGTGTAATTTATTTTTTCAAGATTTATTTATTTTTATTATTGCAAAATCAGATATACAAAGAGGAGGAGAGACAGAAAGATCTTCCATCCGATGATTCACTCCCTAAAATGACTGCAATGGCTGGTGCTGAGCTGATCCAAAGCCAGGAACCAGGAGCCTCTTCCGGGTCTCCCACGCGGGTGCAGGGTCCCAAGGCTTTGGGCCGTCCTCCACTGCTTTCCCAGGTCACAGGCAGGGAGCTGGATGGGAAGTGGGGCAGCCGGGATTAGAACCACCATGCATATGGGATCCCAGACATGCATTCAAGGCGTGGACTTCAGCTGCTAGGCCATCACGCCAGGCCCCAAATGCTCTGTTTTTAAAGCATTTTTAAAACATCACCACACACAGAAGTGGGGTAACAGCTGGGAAAGGTGCAGCGGGCAGCCCTGGGCTCAGTGTATTGGCTGGTGGGTGTCCGTGTATCCAGGACAGGCCAGGCCCTGGCTCCCGTCTCACCTCCTCTGTATTCCCTGGGCATTACTTACTGGCGCCCAGGACCTCCTCACCTGCCACCCCTGCCGGCTGACATTGGGGAACCCTGGCCTGGGGACCCAGAGAGGCCCAGGCTGGGCCCCGGGTCACAAGCAAGGAGTGGGCAGGCAGGGTTCTGGGAATGGTCAGCTCCACAGCGCTCTGCCCCGTCCCCCCCCCAGGGCTGGACCCCTGCCCGTTCCTCCTCCCTCCCCCGGTGCTGCCCCTGGTGGGGGAGCACGCTGTCCGAGCACTGTTAACCCAGGCGGAGGTTCCAGGAGGCCGGGCGGCTGACATACCAGGCACTTGGCCCGTGCAAAAGTTTCCATTTTAGCGCCAGGGGTCTCGGCCCGGGTCCAGCGGGCCTGGGGCTATACCCTGGGACCTCCCGGATGGGGTCCATGGCGTGGGAGGGGAGATGGCCGCATGCCCACAGTGTCCCCTGTCCCTGACCCAGCAGGGTGCTTTGCCTAAGTGGCTCCCTTGCAATGTTCTCTAGGACTGGAGCCTGGGGGGCTCCCTGGCCACGGAACACAAAACACTATGGCCTGGATTCCCCTTCTCACCCCACACCAAGAGCAGGAGGCAGCTACCTTGGCTGAGCCCGAGGGTCCAGACCAGGACGCAGGGCCCCCAGGCAGCCGTGGGCGGCGAGAGGGAGGCTGCCCAGTCCAGGTCCAGGCGACGATGGTAAAAACAGCTCCCCCGGCTCCCCCAGGGGGTCGTTGACAGCTGGGGGTCACAGGTCAAGGGTAGGCAAGGTGGGAAAACCATCAGACGCTGGTGGGGGCGGCCCAGGGGGCCGTGGGGGTACCCCCACAGGGTCACCATTTGCAGGGGCGCACGCACACATGTCCACAGGCACGCCCACGCAACCACCACACACATGCCATGCACATGCAGCCATGCATGGCCACGCAGGCACGCACGCTCCCGCCCTGTGTCCTTGGCCCCAGCCGCCCTAATCTTAGTCTTGTGTCCTGAAGCCGGGGAGATAAGGGGCAGCTGCTGCCGCGCGCGCCAGATAAAGCAGCAACAGCCGCCGCCTGCCTGCTGCAAATCCGGGCGGGCAGCAGCGGGCACGGAGCCCAGGCTGCACCTGGCAGGACCCCACCCGGGGAGAGAAACGGGGCAGCGGAAGACAGAACCGGGGTGACCTGCTCCAGGGGCGTCCTGCAGCCTCCTCCTCCATGCTTCCTCCCTCAGAGTGACGGACCTAGTCTAGGGAACTGGGGAGCCCCAGCACCCCTGGGGGGACCCCAGTACCCCTAGTGGGACCCCAGTACCCGACGGGCGGCTCCCCAGCACCCCTGGGGGACCCCAGTACCCCTACTGGGACCCAAGTACCCGACGGGCGGCTCCCCAGCACTCCTGGGGGACCCCAGTACCCCTACTGGGACCCAAGTACCCGATGGGCGGCTCCCCAGCACCCCTGGGGGACCCAGTACCTGACTGGGCGGCTCCTGAAGGGCCGGTGGGGTCCTGCTGGGATCCCCAACAAGGGCAGGGCCTGGGAGAGCCGAGGGGGGCTGGAGGGTGAGGAAGAGGAAGCTGCGCTGGGGGTGTGGGAGGACCTGGGGACAGGACGGGGTTGTGCTGTGTAGGGTGCAGCGCTCGGTCTCCACCGGGGAGCCTTCCCCGGCTGCCCCGCACGGGGGTTGGGCTCCTCGGAGCGGTCAGGGGTGGGAACCTAGGGGAGCAGGCCAGGCCTCGGGGTCCCCATTTCCTAGGAGATGGTCAGCCCCTCCAGGACCCTTCCTTCCCAGTGCGGCCCGCCCACGGCTCCCCAAGTGTGTGGCGGGGCCGGGATTCGAACCCTGGACGGCAGGCCTGGGCGTGTGGAGGGACGCGGGCCCGCCTCCCCCCCAGCTCCCGCATCCCTGTGCTCACCCCCAGTCACCCCCATTTCTATTGCACCCAACTCAGGGGCGCCTCCCTCCGCACCCTGCCAGCCTGCCGGCAAACTTCCCTCTAGCCCAACGGGAGCTCTTTATGGATTGGATTCCCCAGCCCTGAAAGCAGCAGGAAACGCCCCCAACCCTCCCCGTCCGGAGCTTGTAAAAAAAGAAAAAAAGATGAAAAATCAGGACAACATAACAGACACAACTGTCAAGCGGGTAAAGCGACTTCCCGACGCCGCTCAAGCTTTTATAAGGCCAAGCCCCGCCCCCGAGCAGACCACGCCCCCGGGCGGGCCCCGCCCAGTGACGCGCTCATGCACGCCCTAACCCGGGGTCCAAGCGGCCCTGGCATGCGCACTCGCGCCGTCGGCCGCTTTTCGTGGACTGGCAAGAGAGAAGGGCAAGGAGAGCCCCGCCCCCGGGGAGGTCCCGCCTCATAACGGGGGGCACGCACAGCCTCGGCCCCGCCCCGTGACGCGCACTCGCACAGCCCCGCCCCTCGGTTTGGCCCCGCCCGGCAGGCCCAGAGGTCTGGGCATGCGCACTCGCGCCGGCGGAGGCCGATCGCGGGCTGGCGGGGGGGAAGGGCAGGGAGCCCCGCGCGCGCGTGACCCGGAAGGCCTTTCTGGCGCGCAGGGCGGCGGGCGTGAGGCGCGCGGATGGCGGAGGGCACTGCAGAGGCCCCGGCCGAGGGCGGGGGCGGCGGCGGCGGCGGCGATGCGGCGGCCGGCGCCTCGGACCGGGCCGTGGTGTCCATCAAGTCCCAGTGAGTCGAGCCCTGGCTGGCTCTGGTGTGGACCGCGAGGACGGGGAGAAGGAGGGAGGAAAAAAGAAATCTCCCGGCACCCGTAGCGCGGCCGGAGCGGTGCATGCCGGGAGCTCGGGGCAGGGATGCTGCCGGCCGGGCCTCCCCGGGTGTCGGGGCCCTGAGTTCCCGGCCGCGGACGCGCGTGGGGAGCGGTCACGGCCACGATTGCCGCCGCCGCGTGCTGCCCCGGGGTGGACGGACAGACGGGGGCCGCGAGGCCTGCCGGGAGCACCGCCCGCACCCCCGCGCGGACTCGCTGCAAGGCATGCTGGGACTTGTAGTTGGGTGCGGTGTGGGGGGGTGCAGGAAGGATGCTACTGGGGCGGCCCTACCCCGTGCGAACCCCGTTTCCCTCCCTGGCAGGTTCCTCACCACCAAGGAGAGTTTTCATGAGTTCCTGGAAGCCAACAGGCCGGGGAAAGCCCGTCCGAAGGAGGAAGAGGAGAAGGAGGAGGAGGCCGCACACGTGGATGGCGGAGACCCCGAGGGCGAGCCCGATGCCAAGCGCATCCGCCTGCAAGATGGGCAGCCTCCCGTGGGGGCGGCCCCTGGGGCCCGGCAGCAGCAGCAGCAGCAGAAGAAAGCCCGCGGCCAGAACAAGAGCCGGCCGCACACGAAGCCCACCAAATACGATCAGTACCGACTGTGCCCCACCGTCATCCAGGTGGGGGTGTGCCCGGCAGGGCGGGGAGAGGGGGCGGCAGGTACCTGCCTCTTGCAGCTGCAGGGGCCCTGCGTGCTGCCTGCCCACTTGAGGGAACCTGAGGGGCTGTGCAGCCCCTTAGCCAAGCCCCCCACTCGCACCCCCAGGAGTCGGCGTCCTCCTGTCTCTTCGGCGACCGTTGCCGCTTCCTGCACGACCTGGGCCCCTACCTAGAGACCAAGCCGGCCGACCTGGGCCCCCGCTGCGTGCTCTTCGACACCTTCGGCCGCTGCCCCTACGGTGTCACCTGTCGTTTCGGCGGCGCCCACCTGGGCCCCGACGGCCAGAACCTGGTGCGGGAAGAGGTGGTGGCGCGCTGGGCGCAGGCCACCCCGATCCGCAACGGCCTGGACAAGGCCCTGCAGCAGCAGCTGCGGAAACGCCTGGTCCGCTTTGAGGCGGCCGAGCAGGCCCTGCAGCAGCTGAGCCCTGGCGGGGGCGGTGGTGGTGGTGATGGTGGTGGCGGAGGCACCGGGGGTCCCGGGGACACTGGGGGCACCGGGCAGGAGTCCCCCGCGGCCTGCAGCAGCCCCGTGCGCACCTGCGGACCACTCACCGACGAGGACGTGGTCAAGCTACGGCGCTGTGAGAAGAAGCGGGTACGGGGATGTGGGGCAGTGGGTGTGGGGCCGGACAGGAGCCCTGGGCGTGGGGTCAGGGAGAGAGAGCTGGTGCTTACCACCAAGCTTCCCTACCCCTCTTCCAGCTCGACATCAACGGCAAACTGTACCTGGCACCCCTTACCACGGTGAGAGCCGGCGGGGGTGGAGCGGGGGGCGGCCAGGTCAGCAGGTCCCCCTGCCGGTGTCAGTACCGCTGGCAGCGCCCTCGCGTGTTCATGTGTGTGTGTGGGGGGGTGTCCTTCCATACAGTGTGGGAACCTACCCTTCCGCCGGATCTGCAAACGCTTCGGGGCGGACGTGACGTGCGGGGAGATGGCGGTGTGCACCAACCTGCTGCAGGGCCGGACCTCCGAGTGGGCCCTCCTCAAGCGGCACCAGAGCGAGGACCTGTTCGGGGTGCAGGTCAGAAGGGGACCGGGGTGTGGGGTGGGGCTCCAGGCTGCACTCCACCTGTCTGAGTCCAGCCAGGTGAACCCGTCCCTGCCCTACCCCGCACAGCTGGAGGGCGCCTTCCCCGACTCCATGACCAAGTGCGCCGAGCTGCTGAACCGCACGGTTGAGGTGGACTTTGTGGATGTGAACGTGGGCTGCCCCATCGACCTCGTGTACAAGAAGGTAGCTGCTGCGGGTTGAGGGGGATGGGAGCGTGGGGGGAGGCCGGAGGGGGGTGGCACATGGGGTCCTCCCACTCATCTGGGGTCCTCGCTCACCCATCCCTGTCTCTCCAGGGCGGGGGCTGCGCCCTCTTGAACCGCCCAGCCAAGTTCCAGCAGATTGTCCGGGGAATGGACCAGGTACCTGGGCGCTCGCCCAACCCCAGCCATGCCCATGGTGCAGGCCATGCCCACCCTGCAGAGCCACACCTGCCTGTCAAACCCAGCCACGCCCCCTGTATAGCTCCACCCTCTGGCTCCTCGGCCCCTCCCACTGCCTGGCTCCGCCCACCAGCCCCACTCTCTTGGTCCGGCAGGTGCTGGACGTGCCGCTCACAGTGAAGATCCGCACGGGCATCCAGGAGCGCGTGAACCTGGCACACCGCCTGCTGCCCGACCTGAGGGAGTGGGGCGCAGCCCTGGTGACGGTGGGTCTTGGGGCGCCGGCTTCCCCCCGTCTTCCCACGCCCTCCTCACTGCACCTCACACTGCCTCCCTCTGCCCTTCGCACCCTCGCAGCTGCACGGCCGTTCCCGGGAACAGCGCTTCACCAAGCTGGCTGACTGGGGCTACATCAAGCAGTGCGCGGTCGCCGCCAGCCCCATGCCGCTGTTTGGTGGGTGCCAGGGGAGCCTGGGCCCGCCCGGCCTCTCGCCCGCCCTCCCCGCCGTAGCCAACACCCCCATGTCTGCCCGCAGGCAATGGGGACATCTTGTCCTACGAGGACGCCAACCGCGCCATGGAGACGGGCGTGGCAGGGGTCATGATCGGCCGGTGAGTGCCCGTGGCCTCCGTGGGCCGGGTGGAGGGGTGTGCTGGGTGCTGGCGCCCCGCTGAGCCCTGCCTGCCCGTGCGCAGCGGTGCCCTGCTGAAACCCTGGCTCTTCACGGAGATCAAGGAACAGCGACACTGGGACATCTCTTCGGCCGAGCGCCTGGACATCCTGCGCGACTTCACCAGCTACGGCCTGGAGCACTGGGGCTCCGACACGCGCGGTGTGGAAAAGACACGGCGCTTCTTGCTCGAGTGGCTGTCCTTCCTGTGCAGGTGTGTGTGGGAGGGGGCGGGCCTTCCCTGCGCAGGTGTGCATTGGGGGCGGGCCTTCCCTGTGCAGGCGTGCATTGGGGGCAGGCCTTCCTGCACAGGTGTGCATTGGGGGGCAGGCCTTCCTGCACAGGTGTGCATTGGAGGCGGGTCTTCCTGCACAGGTGTGCATTGGGGGGGCAGGCCTTCCTGCACAGGTGTGCATTGGAGGCGGGTCTTCCTGCACAGGTGTGCATTGGGGGCAGGCCTTGCTGTGCAGGTGTGCATTGGGGGCAGGCCTTGCTGCGCAGGTGTGCATTGGGGGCAGGCCTTGCTGTGCAGGTGTGTGTGGGAGGGGGCGGGCCTTCCCTGTGCAGGTGTGCATTGGGGCGAGCCTTGTTGTGCAGGTATGCATTGAGGCAGGCCTTGCTGCGCAGGTGTGCATTGGGGGCGGGCTTTCCCTGTGCAGGTGTGCATTGGGGCGGGCCTTGCTGTGAAGCGTGTGTTGCAGGCGGTCCTTCCTGCGCAGGCTCACTCAGGGCTGGCCCTAACCGCGTGCCCTCAGGTACGTGCCCGTGGGCCTGATGGAACGCCTTCCCCAGAGGATCAATGAGTGGCCGCCATACTATCTGGGCCGGGACTACCTGGAGACGCTCATGGCCAGCCAGCAGGCCGCCGACTGGATCCGAATCAGGTCTGCAGGCGCCGGTGGGGCCGGGGGTGGCATGGGGGCTGGCGGCCGTGGGCTGACTCTGCCCTCTCCTGCCCCACAGTGAGATGCTCCTGGGCCCGGTGCCCCCCAACTTTGTCTTCCTCCCGAAGCACAAAGCCAACGCCTACAAGTAGCTGGGGGCCACCACGCCGCCCCCCCGGCAGCTCCCCACGCCCGTGAAGGACCAATAAATTTTATTCTTTTAAAACCAGACTCGGGCCTCTTTGTGTCCCTGCGGCCGCCCCAGCTGCCATGTCCCGTCCCTGCCGCCGTGTGAGCCTGGGCCGGGGAAAGGCGGCAGGCACTGTGGCCGCTCCCCTGTGGGCCTCGCTAGGTGGGCCCGCCTGGAGCTGCGTGGGAAAGGACACGGGGGACAGGGCCCTGCGCCTGACCGCCCCCCATCCCAGCCCCCTGCCCAGAACCCTGCCTGTGGACAGGCGCTCTAGAACGCGCTGCCATGGCAACCAGGCAAACAGAAGCCAGAGGGGAGTGGGCCTCCTCCCCAGGAAGGCCGCCTCTGTGTCTTCTGGGCCGGTCTGCCGCCCCATGCAGCACCCCAAATCCTTTCACACCCCTGCCGCCGCCACGCAGGACAGCTTCAGTCCTCGAGGCCTGGAGGCCGGCGAGGGGCCAGCCGGTCAGCCCCCTGGCCCCTGCAGTGAGCCGCTTCCAGCCGGGGGTATGTAGGGGGGCTCCTGGGGGTGGGAGCGGGCTGGGGTACCCAGCAGCTGGGGCCCCCCTTCCCCACCAACTCACCTCCACTTGTTCTGCAGGCTCCTCAAACCTGTACCATGTCCCAAATCTGGAGAAAGAGGTGTTCCCGGCTCCCCCGGCAGGTACTGGCCGCCCCCAGCCCCAAGGTGGAGGAGGAGCCTGGGGCCGGGTGGGCTCTGGACCCCTCCCCAACCTGTGTAAACCCGGAGCGGTGCCTGGGTCCCCACCCCTACGGGAACCCCACCAGGGCCCAAACGAGACCTGAATCTTCCCCACTAGCGAGGCCCAAAGACTGTGACGGCCCCTCCCACCCCCGCAGGCTTCCAGATGGCACCCTGCGGTTGCTTCTTCGACCCCCGCATCTACCGCATAGAGTGGGCCGCCGCTGACTTCGGCCAGACCACCCTGTACAAGCTGGTGGCTGCGGCGGGGGCTCCGGCTGCGGCTCCCCCAGCAGCAGGGGGCAGCTTCCTCCTGGAACCCCAACACTATCTGAAGACCCCTGCCCCCCAGCCACCACCGCTGCCGTACCCCCATTACCCGGCGGCTCCTGGGGGACCGCAATATTTCCTCCCCTACTATGCACCCCCAGAAGGGCCTGGCCCTGAAACCCTGGGCTTTGTGGGGGATGCGGGGACGCCCGGCTTCCTGGAACTGCCTCCGCCCCTGGTCAAGGAAGGCCTGGTCGCCCCGCCGCCACCACCACCACCATCATCATCGCCTCCGGACAGCAAGCTACCGCCGCTGGTCATCACACTGCCCACCGAGCCTTCCCTGCCCACCAGCGCCTATGCCCACCTGCAGGGCCGCCTCAGCCAGTTCCAGGGCCCCGAGGCCACCGAGCGCAGCGAGCCGGGCTTGCTGTATGTGTCCAGCTCAGGTGAACCAACGACAGCTGAGGCTGCTGTCGCGGCCGGGTCAGGGGAGGTGCAGGCCCCAGAGGCGGCTCAGGCCATTGTGCTGCCGGACAAGGTGCTGCTGGAGGACGCCCTGAAGCTCTTCGACTGCCTGCCCGGCGGCCCTGAGCCCGAGGCGCCCCCGTGCCAGGTGCCCGTGCCCAGGCCCGCAGCCCCACGGGATGGAGACGGTGATGGCGGCGACACGGGAGGTGACATCCGCTCACTGCACCTGCCGGCCGAGCTGCTCTCCTTCGACTACAGCGTGCCCGAGATCCTGGAGGCCGTGTCCAATGTGGACAGCCTCTTCAACTTCAAGGTCCTGGATGAGGAGCCGCCGTCACCGTGGCCTGGCACCGGGCCCCTCGCTGCAGACGCCGCCACTGCTGTCCCCAGCCTGCACCCCGAGCCCCCCAGCAGGAAGAAAGGTGGGGGAACCTCGGCCGCCAAGAAGGGCAAGTCGGGGAGTAGAAGCAAGCAGGCGGCGGCTGGGCCCAGAGTCGAGCCTGGAAATGCCCCCCATTAAAGTGCATTTGGTCTTTTCAGTTCTGTCTCCGCCTGTGGCCAGCCCGGGGGGCGGTGGCTGCGAGTGGAACCCATAAGGGAGGGGGAGGCGGGGGTCCCACGCACTGGTGTGGACTGGGGGCAGACGGAGCCACGTGCAGGGGCTGGGGCCGCAGCTGCACGGGAAGGGCGCCCTTGGGAACCTAGGTGAGGGGCAGCGGACAGGGCAGGCCCTGAGCGACGGTGATGGAAGTGGCCTCTTGCTGTCCTCCTGGGCATCCTTAGTTGGTGAAGGGAGATTGGGTCTTCTTAAAGGGCCCGTGGGCACGTGTACCTTGGGTTCTTGAAGAGGTGGAAAGAGAGAGCTCCCATCCCCCCCAGCAGACACACGGCGCTTACTGCTTCAAGTTTTTATTATTATAAGACAACAGCCACTGTGGGGGCACAGTGGACGCCCACCTCCTCGGGAGGGACTGAGGTGGGGTTGCCCGCTGCCCGTTCAGCGCTCACTGTCGCTGGTGGACACAGCCCAAGGCGCCCAGGCAGTCTTGGCACGGGTGGGACGCCTGGATGCTGTGGTCCAGCTCTCTGTGCCTGAGTTTGGGCACCCAGTAGACGAGCCATACGCCCAGCAGGATGGCCGCCACCAGCAGGGCGATGGCTATGTCCGAGGGGATGCTGAACAGCGGGTAGGCCCCGTAGACGTACACGCTAAAGGTGGTGTGCAGGTGGCAGTAGCTGCAGGGGGGAGGAATGGGAAGGGGCAGGGAGGATGGAGGCCCCTGGGCCCATCGCCCCCTCCCCTAGACCCTGGGCCAGGCACCTGCGCCCCGGCCTCTTTGGTATGTCTGTCAGTTCTCATCCTCATCTTCCCAGGCCGGGGGTGGGATGCAAGGTGTCGCTCAGGGCGTGCAGACAGGATGCCCTCCGCTGGGCGGGCATTCCCGGCGCCTCTTGGGAGCGCACTGCCCACCCCCTACTCCAACCCCAGCCTGGTCAGCCCTGCACGTCCACCCACACACACCTGTAGTACGGGTCCACGATTGCGAGGAAGAAGACGTAAATCCCATTACGTTGCTCAAAGATGATCTCATTGTCGGTAGACCCGCCTAGGATCTGGTACTCGGCCTGGGGCCACCGCAGGGGCTGCGTGTTGCTGGGGTCACGGCAGCTCACGTAGCTCTGGGGAAGGAGTGGCACGGGATGGTGGCCTTGCTGTCTGGGGTCCCTCCCACACACACAGGCACCGGCACCAGCCGGGTGCAGGGGGATCCTGCGGCAGCCAGGGTGCAAGCTGGGAGCTGGTTCTCCCATGTAGTGGTCGGGGAGGACAGGCACTTGTGGACCCGGGTGATCATGCTGGTGGGGTTGCACACAGGAAGCAGACAAGGCCTCCTGGCGGCCCCCAGCTGGGATGGGGGGGGGTCCCTGCTCCTGTCTTCTACGTGTGGGGGACCCCAGTGTTGTCCCTGGCTCCTGGCTTTGGTTGTGGCTGGGTCTCCGACGCTGTGGGAGGAAGATGCGTCTGTGGATGGAAACCTCCTGGCCCGAGGCTCAGCGCGATGTCCATCCGGCTCTCCCGGTCATGTCCTGGGACGTGTGTGTCATGTGTCAGGGCGTAGCGGGCCATGCCGCCGCTGGGGCAGTGCTGACGTGGCACTCCCACCACCCTCGTGGGTGCTGGAGGACAGCTGTGGCAGGGGTGGGAGGCTGAGGAGTCACGGGTGGGGCCCACGAGCATCCGCTGTCCATGCCTGGGGCTGGCGGTCAGACAGTGGTCACTTGGTGGCCTGAGGTCACTTGGTCTGTGGTCATTCTGTCAGTCTATGGTCACTTGTTCTGTGGTCACCTGGTCTGCGGTCCCCTGGTTTGCAGTGTCCTTGCAGCCCCTCTGTGCGCCCACCCTGGCGGTGGCCTCTGCCCTGCACCCCTACCTCCCTGTTCCAGGAGGAGGGCCCGCCGTCCGCGTGCGCCCCCAGGATGGTGCTCCAGTTCTGCGGCTGCGCCGTGCAGCCCGCCGCCCTGGCGCTCAGCGCGTACGAGTAGGTGAAGAGGCCATTGACCTCGAGCAGCACGTGTTCGGCGGTCACGACTTCCTGGAACTGCCCGGCCTGCCAGCTGCGGGAAGGGCGCAGGCGCGTGGGGCGGGAGCCACGCCCACCTGGAAACCACGCCCCCACACAGGGGACACGCCCTCCAGAAACACCCCGCCCAGAGCCACGCCCCCTCACAGGGACACGCCCACCCACCGGGACACGCCCAGGGTTGTGGGGTGGAGCTGCGGGCGGCTCCGCCTCCACGGAGCCCTGCCCACTAGAGAGACACGCCCACCCGGGAGCCACGCCCAGGAGTGACGTCCTCTCTGGGAGACACGCCTGAAGGCTGCAGGGCGCCTCACGGCTCCACGACCGGGCGACCCCAGGCTCTGCCGAGATGGGTAGGGAGGTGGAAGGGATGGGGGGTTCAGGGGTCGGGGTGGCCGGGGTGGCTGGGGGTCGGGGTGGTCGGGGTGGTCAGGGTGGTCGGGGTGGCCGGGGTGGTCGGGGGTCGGGGTGGTCGGGGTGGTCGGGGGTCGGGGTGGCCGGGGTGGTCGCGGTGGTCGCGGTGGTCAGGGTGGTCGGGGTGGCCAGGGTGGCCGGGGGTCGGGGGTCGGGGTGGCCGGGGTGGTCGGTGGCCGGGGTGGTCGGGGTGGTCGGGGGTCGCAGTGGCCGGGGTGGCCGGGGGTCGGGGGTCGGGGTCGGGCCCAGGGGTGCGGGGCGCCTCTCACAGCTCCACCACCGGCCGCCACGGCGTGTCGTAGTAGAGGAGGCGCGGGCAGCCCAGGTCCTCATAGGGGTAGAACACGGTGAGGTCCTTGGCGGCCTTGCGCCCCCTGAAGTTGGGGTCGTAGGACTCCCTGCAGCGCGGGGAGGGGGAGGGGAGAGCAGGGAAGGAGCTGGGGGACCCCCTGTCCGTGCGTGCCGGTCGGGGGTTCACACCGAGACGGGTGGGTGGGCTTCGAGGGAAGCCAGTGCCCACCAGCTGTGGGTTGGGCCTCCCCTCTCCCCTCACCTATGGGTCAAAAGCCTGAATGCTAACAACTTAAAGAATAAAGAATGGGGGGGGGGCTTTGGCACAGGAAACTAAACCTCCACGTGTAGTGCCACACCCCACTCGGCTGCCGGTTGGAGAGGCTTGGCATGCGCCAGCCTGGGGGGGGATGGAGGTTTGCACCAGATAAACGCACGCTGCTCACAGTCGCTCTCAGATCTGTCAAGCTGGGGCTGAGGGGTACCCCACCCCTCCACAAGCCCGACCCCAGCCCACGCTCCAAGCCAGGGGGACGGGTATCTGACGGAGGCCCTCCTTGGCCCTCCTGTCTGGCCCAACCCGACTCAGTTGTCCACTCGGCCTGATGCCAAGTTGGAAGTCGGTCCGGATGCCCCCCGCCCGAGGCGAGGTGGCCTCGCGGCGTCCCGGTGCCCAGGCTCACTTCTCGATGACATAGGAGTAGTTGTCCTGCAGCACCACGGGGTCCAGGATACCCTTGGAGCAGGCAGTGATTTCGCTGCAAGCCAGAGATGATGGGGCAGGAGCTGTCCAACCTGTCCGGGCCCTGGGCGCTGCGCTGCAGCACGTTCAGCTGCTGCCTGCTTCACGTGGACCCAGGTTCGAGCCCCGGCTGCTCCACTTCCCATTCATTTTCCTGCTCATGCGCGTGGGGGAGCAGCAGAGGATGGCCCAAGGGCTTGGGCCCCTGCCACCCACAGACAGGCGAGACCTGGATGGGGGTTCCAGGCTTTGCCACCCCCCTGCCCCATGCATGTCCTCTGCCCCCCAACCCCCATTCCGGGGCCGCCTCACTTGCCTCTGGACCACGATTTTCTTTTTTAGGTCACAGCCCAGAGAGATGAGCGTGGACTGAAAGAGGCAAAGGACATGGCTCGAGGGCCACGGAGCCGCGCCCTGCAGCCGCAGCAGGGCCCCGATGCCCACCGCTGGAGAGGGCCAGGCTCGGGTGAGCCCGAGGGGTGCAGGGGCCCAGGGACTTGCCTTATCCTTCACTGCTTTCCCAGGAGCATGAGTAGGGAAGTGGAGCAGCGGGGTCTCGAACCGCAGCTTTTAAAGGGGATGCAGGTGTCCCAAGCAGGGACTTAGCGAAACTGTGCCTCTGTGCCCACCCCTCATTAAAGAATAATAAATTCAAGAGGCAGAGATATAGGGGAGGGGGGCGGTGGTGGGAAGTGCAGAATTCTACCACCGTCAAGTACACACCCCAAATATGTGGGGCAGTTGGGGCACAGTGGGGATGTAACCCGGGCCCCTCTGGCAGGGGGCAGGGACCCCCTCCTGCCACCTGGTACCTGAGCTGCTACTGCTGAGGTATGCATGGGCAGGGAGCTGGGCATGGGAAAGAAAGGCAGGCATCTGAGTGGGAGGCGGACATCGTCCCTGCTGGGCCAAATGCCCTGCCTCAGGTGCCACTCCATGCCACAGGGCGGTGGGACTTGTGTCCTTCAAGTCCATCTTAAGACAAAAGTGAGGAACCAGCATCGGGGCAAAGTGGGTGAAGCCACTTGCCTGTGGCCTTAGTTTCACACATGGGCTCTTAGTTCGAGTACAGGCTGCCCCACTTCCCATCCAGCTCCCTGCTTGTGGCCTGGGAAAGCAGTGGAGGACGGCCCAAAGCCTTGGGACCCTGCACCTGCCATGGGAGACCCAGACAGAGCTCCTGGCTCCTGGCTTTGGGCCGGCCCTGGGCACAGTCTTGCAGTCATTTGGGCAGTGAACCAACAGCTAGAATCTTCCCTCTTCTCGCTCTCCAGAACTCTGCCTTACAGATAAATCCGGGAAAATGTAGGTTTGACCCTGGTTTGGGTTACACGGCGGAGAACAAGTTTTGAGAGCTGGAAGTAGGCGTGAGACGCACGCGACTTCGCAGCCTGCTCCAGCAGGGTTCTGTCGGTGAGCGTGAGACGCACGCGACTTCGCAGCCTGCTCCAGCAGGGTTCTGTCGGTGAGCTTTGCGACCGAACCTGCTCGATGCCCCGCAACGTGCACGCACACGCCTTCCTCCTCTCCACCCCTGTCCCCCATGGGACAACCCACTGCCACGTCCCTCTCTCTGAGCCTGTGTGTCCTGAGATGTGTGTCCTCTAGGGGAGCCCAGGCCATGTGGCCTTTAGGATTCTTGTCACGCGGGAGTGAGCGCAGAGCCTCATTCCTGTCCCTGGCTGTGTGATGCTCTCATAGGTGGGCAGACCACACCGTGTCTGTCCCATCATCGATTCACGGATGTGTGAGAGGTTTCCACGTGGGCGTGTGAGTTTGTGGGCTAAGGTGTGTACCCCCAGGGTGCCCAGCTAACACTGGGTCCTCCAAGGCGGTGGGGGATATGATGTGCCAGGGACAGGCCTCAGGGGTGGGTCCCCCAGGCAAGCCCTTCATGGGTGCTCTGGTGACCGCGTGCTGGTGACAGCGCGTGTGGCGCAGCATGGGTTTGGAGCCTACCAGCGGCTTCATGTCCACACAGGAGAGTTCCTTGTTGGCTATGTCCACTGTCAGGCTGGAGATGGTGGGTCGCTTGATGCTGGAGGCAAAGGGAACTGCATTCTTACAGACCCTCAGGCCTGTGGATGAGTCCCCAGCAGCCTGTCTGCCCACCTTCCCTCCCCACCCACCCATCCATCCACACACCCACCCACCCACCCATCCATCCATCTCCCCATCCACCCACTCACCCATCCATCCATCCATCTCCCCATCCACCCACCCATCCATCCACCCACCCACCCACCCATCCACCTATCACCCCTCGCTCTCCTTCCCTTTGTCCCAGAATGTCGCCTGAGCTCGTCTGCACACTTGTGTTGGCCCCCACTTTGTCAGTTTGTGCTTGTGTTAACCTGCATGTAGGTGCCTTACGCGCCAGAGACCCCGGCCACCTGACACTGCTGTGTAGGAACGTTCGCTTGGTCTCCTTCAACTGCGCTGCCCCTCCCATTGCTAACGTTCATTTCTGTTCTCTCTTCTCCCCATCAGGATGTAGGGTTCTAACGAGGACGCTGGGGCTTTCCCCCCTTGATGTACCTTTTCTCTTTTATCCTCCTCATGTCAGGTGATATAATTTTATCTTACCTTGTGGTTTCCATTTGTCACTCCTCCAACACCTTCACTTAAATATCTAGCTCATTTCTCACTGGTTCTCCTATTTCTGAATCATAAAAATACATCTGGTGCAAGCCTAAGTTTTACCCTGAAAATAGCATGTATGATGGCCCTTTAAAAATCTATGAGAAAATAGACTTGAAAAATACGTTCGGGCCTGGCAGCATGGCCTAGTGGCTAAAGTCCTCGCCTTGAACGCACCGGGATCCCTTATGGGCGCCGGTTCTAATCCCGCATGGGAGACCCAGAGGAAGTTCCTGTCTCCTGGCTTCAGATCGGCACAGCTCCAACCATTGTGGCCACTTAGGGAGTAAACCAGCAGAGGGAAGATCTGTCTGTCTCTCCTTCTCTCTGCCTTTCCCATAAATTAAAAAAAAAAAAAAATTAGATCTTCAGTAACCAAAAAAAAATTTGCCATCTGGTCACGTGATTCACAGTATGAGTGTCTCAGACTCCTCCAGTGTGTGGGTTTCAGAATTTATTATTTTAACAAGGATTTATTCCCGGAGCGGAGTCGCACAGGGCGGCCGGGGCCGCACGCCTTTCACCTGTAGGTGAAGTTGGGGTCTGTCCTGCCCCAGTGATGCTGTTGTTTCAGATGGATGTCCTGGGGAGGTGGGGTAGGGGACAAAGAACCGCGCTCTTGATCCTGGGGTACCCCAGGAGGACGAAGCTGAGGGTGGGGATGGGGGCTGTGGGCGAGAGGACGCTGGAAGCCCCCCACGGTCCAGGGCCCGGCTCCTGGAAGCCCCCCCTCCCCCACATCTGCCCAGCACGAGGTGTCACTGTGTCCCCACCCCACTGTGCCGGCGGGACAGGAGCTGTTGGTTCCTGGGGTTTGGGGTCAAAGGAGACTGGGGTGGGGTAGACCCATGACCTCTGACAGGATCCCCTGCCCCAGGAGGGTACTCTAAGGAGGTCCCGGATGCAGGCAGTGGTGTGGGC
This sequence comes from Ochotona curzoniae, assembly GCF_017591425.1. Classification (NCBI taxonomy): domain Eukaryota; kingdom Metazoa; phylum Chordata; class Mammalia; order Lagomorpha; family Ochotonidae; genus Ochotona; species Ochotona curzoniae. The sequence continues at coordinate 3,354,356 of NW_024466491.1, read as the reverse complement.
CTTGGTTCCCCGCCGGGGTCCCCACTGAGCAGGGGGCCTGGAGGCGGAACTAGGGAGCTTGGTGTGGTGGGGGCGGGGCAGGGCCTTGCTGAAGGCCAGCTCTGGTGGACCTGGGACTGTACTGGGGCGAGGCCTGGGTCTATGGGCAGGCCCCCCCACTCACCAGGATGTACATGGTGCTGCCGTCGAAGGTGTCGCCCCGCTCTGAGATGGAGGCCTGCAGCCCCAGTGAGTGTGGATTGCTCACCATGGCCTAGAGCAGCGGGTGCAGGGGCGGGCCAGGGCTGGCGGGCACTGCAGGTGACCCCAGCCCACCTCCCCGTGGCCGACCAGCCTGCTCCTGCCCACACAGCTGCAGGTCCATACCCCGAAGGTACCTCCCCTAGCCTGAGCCACGTCGCTGACCCCCAGCACCACCACCAGCCTAAGCCGTGGCCTTGGACCCACACTGGCTCCGACAGAAAGGTCAGACCACAGACCCTGCTCCCCCTGGTTCACTCCCCACATGGCCACAGCATCCAGGACGGATGGGGCCAGGCTGAAGCTTGGGAGCCAGGAGCTCCATCTGGGTCTCCCACGTGGCAGAAGCCCGAGGCTTTCCCAGGTGCGGTAGCAGGGAGCTGGATGGAGAGTGGAGCAGCTGGGACTCGAACCACCAGTGCTCATACGCGATGCCAGGGACTGAAGGAAACCCCCGCAGGGGGTGGCACGTACCAAGGGGATGGGTGACGTGCCCAGCCGCGCAATGAGCCTGGCTTGCAGCAGCAGCTCGCTGTTCATGTCGATGGTGTACACCGCTGCAAAGATAGCCTCCAGCAGTTCCACCTGCAATCAGGGCGGTGTGCGCGTCCGTGGCGGGGAGCACGAAGGCAGCCGAGCTCTCAGCTCCTTCTGGAACCTTCTGCAACCCCAGGAGCATCTCAGGGCAGCCCACACCTGTGCCGCTCTGCGACCCGGGCAGACTCCAGGTTTGGGGTCCAAGTCTGTATGTTATGGGTGCGTATCAGGGGCGGGTTACCTCTGCCCATTGCACTGGGGGTCGTCTGGCAGCTTCCTGCTGGGCTCAGGTTTAGTCCCCAGGGGGTGCTGTGGTCTTGCCTGATCTTTGCTGCTGGGGGCGGGGGGCAGTCGCTGGCAGGTTGGTGCACCGTGGCTGAGTCTCCCCATGCTTGCTGGTGTTAACCGTGTAAGAACATAGCCACCAGGACCTGGCGCAGTAGCCTAGTGGCTAAAGTCCTCACTTTGCATGCACCGGGATCCCATAGGGGCTCTAATACTAATCCTGGCTGCTCCACTTCCCATCCAGCTCCCTGCCTGTGGCCTGGGAGGACGGCCCAAAGCCTTGAGACCCTGTAACCACGTGGGAGACCCCAAACAGGCTCCTGACTCCTGGCTTCAGATCGGCCTAGCTCTGGTCGTTGTGGCTACTTGGGGAGTGAACCAGCGGATGCAAGATGTTTCTCTCTCCTTCTCTCCTTCTCTCTGTAAATCTGCCTTTCCAATAAAAATAATAGATAAATCTTTAAATATTTATTTTTATTATTGTTTTTATTGGAAAGGCAGAGAGACAGAGAGGAAGATCTTCCGTCCGATGATTCACTCCCCAAGTGAGCGCAACGGCCGATGCTATGCCGATCCGAAGCCAGGAGCCTCTTCCGGGTCTCCCACGCGGGTGCAGGTTCCCAAGGCTTTGGGCCGTCCTCCACTGCTTTCCCAGGCCACAGACAGGGAGCTGGATGGGAAACGGGGCTGCTGGGATTAGAACTGGGGCCCATATGGGATCCCAGGCGTGCAAGGCGAGGACCTTAACCACTGCGCCACCGTGCCGGGCCCTAGATAAATCTTTAAAAAAAAAAAACACCATGGCCACGACCCCTTCCCTCGTCACCACTCAGGGGGAGGGGCGAGGTTTCTGCTTTGCAGCTGAGGTTCCAGAGCCCGTCCCGGCTGGCCGGCGTCCCGGTGCTGTGGGCAGAGCCGTGGCCAGCATCGTCTGTGTCCTGTCCAGTTCCACCCCAGGAGGCAGCACAGCGGGTGGGAGGGCCGGATGCAGGCCGTGTGGGCACTGGGGGGCGGGAGGGGACCACTCTGTCCCCGCCGCCCGTCGGGGTCGCTCCTTGGCCGCACGCACGCACCTTGCACTTGCCGACCTGGAGGTCAGGCTCCATGAGGGTGGCCTGGATACTGATGGAACACTGCTGGAAGTCGAAGGCCAGGAAGAAGGCATCGCCGAGCGGGGACAGCACGTGCAGCACGCCCGTGCCCGTGAACATCAGGGCCACCTCCGCGGACCAGAAGAGGTCCTCTGAGATCTGAGGGGGGGTGAGGGGAGAGGGGCGTTCCTGGGGCACGTGCTGGAGAGGTGTGGGAGAGCTTGGCCCGAGAGCTCGGGGCCCCTATTCACACGGAAGAGACCCCGGTAGCTGTTGTATCAATTCACGGAGTGAACCAGCAGGTGGAGGCTCTCTCTGTCTCTCTCTCTCTCTCTCTCGGCAGCTCTTTCAAATCAATACATATATATATTTTTTTTTTAAGATTTATTTATTTTAATCTGAAAGGCAGATTGACTGAGAGAAAGATCCTCTATCCGCTGGTTCACTCCTCATGTGGCCACAATGACTGGAGCTGAGCCGATCTGAAGCCAGGAGCCGGGAGCTTCTTCCGGGTCTCCCACGTGGATGCAGGGTCCCAAGGCTTGGGGCCGTCCTCCACTGCTTTCCCAGGCCGCAGGCAGGGAGCTGGATGGGAAGCGGGGCAGCCGGGACACACGGGCTGGTGTTTATATGGGATGCCAGCACTTGCGGGGGAGGATTGGCCTGTTGAGCCATGGTGCCAGTCCGGATACATAAATCCTTAAATAAACGTCAGAGTGCCTGGGGTCTCGGGCAGGAAGGGCCCCAGGGACGCACGGACCCTGCCCCCACCCCTGTGACCAACACCCACCTTGAGGATGGAGCTCCACAGAGCACCCACGCTCCCGTAGTACAGGTGCTGCTCCCGGGACAGGACGGCCAGCTCGTTTTCATCTGGGAAAACACAGATGACTCAGTGCCACGCCTGAAACGGCAGGGGCCTCGTGTGTGTGAGTGTGTGTGTGAGTGAGTGTGTGTGGTGAGTGTGTGTGTAAGTGAGTGTGTGTGTGAGTGAGTGTGTGTGTGAGTGTGTGTGGTGAGTGTGTGTGTGTGGTGTGTGTGTGGTGTGTGTGGGGTGAGTGTGTGAGTGAGTGTGGTGTGTGAGTGTGGTGAGTGTGTGTGTGGTGAGTGAGTGTGTAAGTGAGTGTGTGTGGTGAGTGTGTGTGTGGTGTGTGAGTGAGTGTGGTGTGTGAGTGTGTGTGTGAGTGTGTGTGGTGAGTGTGTGTGGTGAGTGAGTGTGTAAGTGAGTGAGTGTGTAAGTGAGTGTGTGTGAGTGAGTGTGCGTGTGAGTGTGTGTGTGAGCGTGGCGGTGACGGGGCGTGCAGTGAGCTGAAGCGATGCCAGTGATGGCCACGGGGAGCTGGAAGGGAAGCGGGGCTGCCGGGATTAGAACCGGTGCCCATATGGGATCCCAGTGCGTTCAAGGCGAGGACTTTAGCCGCTGGGCCCAAAAATAAATATGTCTTTAAAAAAAAAAGACTTATAAGAAAAAGAAAACTTGTAGTCTGCTTCTGTTTTTTGTTTTGTTTGTTCGGTTGTTTTTTTGCAGGGACTGGGGAGGCTATAGGAGGCAGGTTGGATCTGGTGTAGTGTGGTTAAAGACCCACTCAGGGCTCAGTGTTCTAGAACGTTCCAGACGGGTCGAGAACTCACTGAAGGTGACGTCCTGGATGATGATGTTAGCGTCGAAGATGGAAGGGTGCAGGAGCTGGTCTCCTTTACGCACCTGGACGGTGTCCACGAGCTGGCCTGGGAGGGGAGCAGGGCGGCCCCGTGAGGCCCTGCCGCTGCAGCCCGCCCCCCACCCGCCTCCACACCAGAGGCTCCGTGTCCCTGGCAAGTCCAGGCATCGAGGATCTAGGAGGAGGACACGGCGTTCAGGGTGCGGTGGGCTAAGGTCGAGTGACAGCGGGCGGGTTTGCAGGGGTGGGCCAAACGCCTGATTCCCTGACACCTGCGTGGGAGACCCGGATGGGGCTCCTGGCTCCTGGCTCGGCCCTGGCTGCTGTGGGCATTTAGGAAGTGACACTGCGAGTGGCAGATCTCTCTCTCTCTTTTAAAGATTTATTTATTTTTATTGGAAAGTCAGAATTATAGACAGGAGAGACAGAGAGGAGGATCTTCTGTCTGCTGATTCACTCCCCAAGTGGTCACAATGGCTGGAGCCGTGCCGATCCAAAGCCATGAGCCCAGATTCTCTTCCCACGCGGGTGCCGGGACACAAACAGGCGCGCCCCTATGGGATCCTGGTGCATTTAAGGTGAGGATTTAACCACTAGGCTACCACACCGGGCCCTCAATTCTGTTTTTTTTTAAAGTCCACTGGCAAAGTCGCGGTGCCAGAGCCTGATACTCCTTTGGCAAGCCTGCTGGGGGTGCACTGCCCCTCCCCAGCCTCCCTCTGCCCCCTCCAACCCTCCCACGCCAAAGAGGAAGCAGGAAGTAGGGAGGGTCCTGCCCCATTCTGCCCCCCTCACCTGCGGAGAGGCGGCGGCTGCCCAGCCGGGGCTGGCTCACCTGAGTTGAGTGAGAAGAGCAGACTTTTGGCGCACCAGAAGATCAGGACGCCCCTCTGGCCCGGGAGGGTGAGGACGTTGAGGGTGCCATTGTAGTCGAAGGGGAGCCCGAAGCTCCGGTTCAGGGGGTGGTGTGAGTACGCGAACTGGCCCTGTGTGGACATCACCCACCCTGGTGGGCCCGTCACCCCGGGAGTCTCCTCGTGAGCGGTGACACTCGGGTGACCCCCCCCCCGGCCGTGCCAGGAAGCCATCTGTGGCACAGGCCGGGGGTGCCGCCCACAGCGTGCAGGACCCCAGAGCCGCCACACCTCATGACCAGGAACTGTGCTGGCCCCGAGGATGGAGGCGCTGGCGGGGCCCAGCTGTGCAGCATCGGTGAAGGGGGTGAATGAGAAGCTTCAAGGGGGGCTTCCGCATGGCACGCTGACCAAGGCCATCTGAGTAGTTCCTCCCGGGCGACGCCCCTTACCTTCCTGTTGTTAACCATGAGCAGCCCGACTTGTGACAGGGAGTGAAAGTAGAAGATGCCGCCCAGAGTCCCACTCAGCTCTTCCTGTGACACAGCGGGAAACACCGCTGGAGGGCGAGTGTGAACACAAGCCAGCGTGTGGCAGTCGGTGTGGGCACGGAGCGCTGGTTCTCCAGCAGGAAGCAGGAGAGTTGTGTCGGTGGGTGGGTGCATGGACACAGACTGCCCCTGCCTCCGCCCTCAGCCTGTAACTGCTGCCACGTCCATTCATTCTCACCTTTGGCTGAAGGGTCCAGTGTCCAACAGCCTAGGGTGGGCGCCCGGGCACCCCAATCCAGGAGCTTCTTTGAAGGACCATGCCCCGAGCTGGCGAGCGGGGCTTTGAGTCCCCAGGCCGGGAAATCTATCGCCACTCCCCAAATTGCGTGTGCCATCGCCGGGTCTAGGCCAATCCGAGTCTCCCACGTGAGTGGGGTGGGGACCCGTGCCTGCCGCCTTCCCCTTGGGTGTGCCCTAGCCAGGAGCTGCAGACTACAGCCAGAGCTGGGAACCGAACCCCCAAACCCAGCCAGGCGCTCCAGTGTCGGGGCGCGGGTGCCCTCTGCTGGCTCCTCTGCTTTGCAGCATTCAGCCCCTTTCATGATACCTGCTCCTCTCTCCCTCACAAGGTGGGATGCAACCGGGGCGTCCCTTGCTGCTGCAAATATCTGTCTGGATGAGCGGCTAAGAGGTCAGGGTTGGTGTGCAGCACAGACACCCCATGAGCCGTGCCGTGGGACTGGGCGGTGGGTGGGTGGGTTAAGCTGTGGCTTGGGGCGCTCACATCTTTGTGACTGACTGCAGCTCCCTGGAGGGCAGCGGGTGCTGGGTCACTTGACTGGGTCCCTGCTGCTGGACGGGGGGGGACCTGTGTGCTCGTGGCTTTGGCGTGCCTCAGCCCTGCCCGGCCTTGTTGCACGTTCTTTGGGGGAGCCAGCCTGTCTGATCCGGAATCTGCCCTGTTCACCCACTGACTCCGGGGATCGGGGAACCGCAGGACCTAAAAGATTTGTTGTTGTTCGCTGTCTCCCACGCACCTGTCTGTGGAAGACGTACTTCCGGAAACTCTGTCCTCCCGTGTCCGAGAAATACATGTTGGTTCGAGATATTTTCTCGCCGCGGGCGTACGCAAACACGGAGTTACTGATGGACTGGAAAGGCACGCGGGGGAGGGGGAGATGTTTTCTTACCAGAGTTCCAGGTTCGAGTCCCCACGGCGGCTCCCGCCCCCAGCTAGCTCCCTGGGAGGCAGCAGGGGAGTGGGGGGCGGTGTTTGTGTTTCTGTTAGCCACATGGCAGAGACCTGGCTGGAGCTCCCGGCTCCTGGCTTCAGCCTGGCCCGGTCCTGGTGTTGGGGGGGGGGAGGTATTTGGGGGAGTGACCCAATGAATATGAAGATGGAATTTCTATTGCTGTCTCTTTTTCAAATATATATGTACATATGTATATAAGAATGGGCTTACCATGAAAAAAATATATATATATAAAGAGGCCAGTAAATGTGCATTTCAGAGACGTGAAAAATGTACACTAATGTACGACTTGTCCCTGACTGTGATGGGAGACTCATCTTTAATTATTTGTGTATGTATATATATAATATATAATATATGGAAACTAGACAATGGTATATCTAGGCCTTGGAGTATTATACAGCCCCAAAAAGGGGGCATGTTCCTGTGTGCTGCTGTTTAGATATCATTCTTGTTTTTGGTGCACCTGCACACACACACACACGTCCCCTTTGCTCCTTTATTCCCCAAATACCTTGGATTGGAATAGACCCTGTGGAGGAGCTGACAGCTCCCTCGGGGTCTCCCCTGGGGGGTGGTGGTGGACCCAGCTCCCTGAGCTCACTGAGCCGGGAAGCAGAGCCGGGATCCAGTGGTGGGTGTGCATGTAGGGGAAGCAGGCGTGGAATCCAGTGCCGGAGTCGTGAAGCCCCCTCCGCTGACCACCCCAGGGTCCCGGCTGTGCCGTGCGGCTCAGAAGCTGCATAAACTCTCAGTTCTGGGTGGGCTAGGGGAGGGACCCGTGGAACCCTGTTTTGTTTTCGCAAACTTCCTGTGGAATCCAGAAGCATTTGCAAATAACCAGTGATGGGGAAAAAAAAAAAAGCACAGAACAATTCAGGGGCGGTGGAGGGGAGGTCACACGGCCCGCCACCCCCAAACTCCACGCCGAGCCCCGGGGTCCGTGGCACCACGTGAGCCTGCACCTGCCTCCCGCCCGCCCTCAGGCACGCGACGCTTACCAGGCAAAAGGCTCTCCTGGCATTACAGCAGTTGTCGCCGGAAACGTGGGACACGGGTTGCTGTATGCCTGCAGGGACGAGGTGGAGAGAAAGCGCGCGCGCACGAGGTTCCGTCATCCACTCGTTCTCTTCCCAAATGGCTGCAACAGCCAGAACCGCGCCAGGCCACAGCCAGGAGCCCAGAGCTCCAGCCAGGTCTCTCCCCTGGGGGTGGCAGGGGCCCAAGTGCCGCTGTGTGCGCATGAGCAGGGAGCTGGATGAGAAGCAGGATGCCAGGACTCGAACCCGGGGCCTCTGGCGTGAGTGGCACCTTTACTTGTGCGCGCAACGCCCAGTCTCCCCTTGCAGCCGCCCCAGCTCCAGCTCCTCATGCGTGCTGGACAGAAAGGGGAAGCCACCCTCTTGTGCCGTGCTGGCCAGTGCCCAACGGGGCCTGGGTTCACACCCCGGATGACCAGATGACAGGGAACACAGGGAGGTGGCGTGTACGCCAGCGTGACTCATGGTGCCCTCCAGTGCCTGCCCATGGCACAGACGCACAGGGACCCTGCATCCCTGCCACCCTCCCCCTAGCCCGTGGCGGGTGCCAAGGGCGCCAGCCTTGCCCCTCTCACTGACCCCACGGCTCCATGCCCAGGGGCTCCCCTCGGGGAGTTGAGGGTGGCAGCTGGGGTCGGCCAAGCCCCAGCCCTGCCCGGGCCCTACCTGTGGCCTTGCCCCAGATGTTGTCTTGGTAGTTGTAGATATAGACCTGGTAGTTGATCACCAGCAGCAGCAGCGGGCCGGCGAAGTGGGCCGACGTGACTTTGGGCACGCCCACCTGCAAGCAGCCACGCGTGGGACATCGCTCCTCGCCAGCGAGGCCTGGTTCTTACACATGGGGACCACACGCCCCAGGGGTGAGGTGGAAGCTGAGCGGGGAACAGGCGGGAGGCTGTCCAGTGCTGTAGTGCTGTGGGTTGAGCCACTGCTTGTGACACCAGCGTCCCGTAGGGGCACTGGTTCAAGTCCCGGCTGCCCTGCTTCCCAGCCGGCTCCCTGCTCATGCGCCTGGGAAAGCAGCGGAGGACGGCCCAGCGGCTTGGGCCCCACACCCACATGGGAGACCTGGATGGAGCTCCTGGCTCCTGCCTTTGGGAGACCTGCCTATCATGGCCACTGGGGAGTGAATTGGTGAACAGACGATCTTCCTCTCTGTCTCTTCTCTCTATATCTGACTTTCCATTAAAAATAAATCATTTCTCAAAAGTAGATGGAAAGTGGGCTTAAAAGATCAGTTTATTTGTTGGCCAAAACTTTTGCCATCACACATTATTGTTAAATATGAGAAACAGATTTCTCTCTCTCTCTCTCTCTTTCATCCATTCATTGGTTAATTGCCCCAAGAGGCTGCAACAGCCTTAGCTGAGCCGATTCAAAACCAGAAGCCTGGAGCTCCATCTGGGTCTCCCCCACGCAGGTGCAGGGTCCCAAGGCTTCGGGCCGTCCTCCACTGCTTTCCCAGGCCACAGGCAGGGAGCTGGATGGGAAGTGGAGCTGCCGGGACACAAACTTGTGCTCCTATGGGATCCTGGTGCATGTCAAGTGAGGACTTTAGCCGCTAGGCTGCCCTGCCGGGCCCCATGTGGGAACTTTCTGAAGGGCTCCAGGTGTCCCTTATGGCAGATGTCCTTGTGACGGGCAGGGTAGTTACCGCCATGGACTCGGGGACGGTGAAGGGAAGTAGGCTGCTCTTGAAATCATCCCTCGTGAGGAACACCTGCTTTCTGAAATCAACAAGAAGAGACGAGTTAGGACAGCCTCACACGAGAAGAGATCGCAAACGGGGGGGGGGGCGGGGGGGGGGCTACAAAACTGCCTCGCTCTAACGGCCCTGTGCCCCCGGCGAGCCACGCAGCGCTTGTCACGTGTGCACTGCTGCTCCTGGCTTAGAGCTGCCTCTGCGGTCTTCGTGCTTGTTAGGGTGACGTCATGGGGATGGAGGTGTGGCCGCCAAGGAGCCCATCACGCACCGGGATCCCATGGGGTGCCGGTTCGTGTCCCAGCAGCCCCACTTCCCATCCAGCTCCCTGCCTGTGGCCTGGGAAAGCAGTGGAGGACGGCCCAAAGCCTTGGGACCCTGCACCTGCGTGGGAGACCCGGAAGAAGCTCCTGGCTCCTCCTGGAGCCCCTGGTGGCACCAGGCCACACTCCCTCGTGTTCCTGTGTGCGTGCTGGCCGAGGGCAAGCGGAAGAGCTGGACCTGGAAGCAGAGGAACGCTGCGCCCGGCAGGTGCTTACCCCAGGTACAGGGCCAGGTGCTTGTGGCAAGGATGCTTCAACAAGCGAGGGGCTGAAGCGTCAAAGTACAGGCGCTCCTGGAAGGAAAAGCACAGAACTTTAGTGGATCCGTGGGCGCACACACACACACACACACACAGACACACACACACATGCACACACATGCACACACACACGCACACACACACACACGCACACGCAATGTCTGCCTTCTGCCCAACACCCCCCTGGCAATGAGGGGACGCCGGCTGTTTCTTAAGCATTTGTTTAGTTTTATTGGAGTCAGATAAATGGAGAGGAGCAGAGACAGAGAGGAAGATCTTCCCTCCGCTGGTTCACTCCCCAAACAGCCACAGAGGCCAGAGCTGAGCTGAGCCGATCTGAAGCCAGGAGTCTCTTCTGGTCTCCCATGCGGGTGCAGGGTCCCAAGGCTTTGGGCCGTCCTCCACTGCTTTCCCAGGCCACAGGCAGGGAGCTGGATGGGAAGTAGAGCTGCTGGAATTAAACCAGCACCCATCCCAGTGCGTGCAAAGCCAAGGACTTTGACCACTAGGCTACCGTGCTGGGCCCAGTTTAAATAGCTTTTAAAGTGAAGCGTTGATGTGACGTGTGCGGTCACCTACCCCATGAAGTCGCTGCACGACATTGAACACTTTTGCTGTCCTCACTGTGTGAACACTGGGTGTGAATGAAGAGAGACCGCTGGTCAGTGTGCGTGGAATCGATACTGCAGGAAAACCCTTCCACTCCCCGCCCAGGTCGCCTGAGGGAAGCGTGCTACAGAATCCCGCCCTGGTGTAGACGGGACCCCCCTGCCTCGCGAGGGCTGAGCCCAAGTTAGGCAGGTCACCCTGGAAGGATGGTGGCAATCACTGCGACCCCAGGGGTGTGTGTGTGTGTGTGTGTGTGTGTGTGTGTGTGTGTGTTGTTCGGACCGTGTCATGTCCCGGCAGCTAATTGCACAAATTCCAGGGACGAGAGACGATGTGGGGAGACGAACTAGCTACATTCAGATCTGGAGCTAAGCCCTGCTTAAGTCCATCTTTCTAGAAGGGGTGTTCCTCCGCAGGCACATGTAACAGGTGCAGCCGGGTGGGGCTTGGACTGACCCGCCTGGCACGCCTGCATCGGGCGCGGACTGACCCGCCTGGCCCGCCTGCATCGGGCGCGGACTGACCCGCCTGGCACGCCTGCATCGCGCCCCGGGCTGCATGCATGCCCAGCCCTGGCAGCTGCTTGCTTTCCATCCAAGCTCTCTGCTGGGTGCACCCCGTGTGAGGGGTAGGTAGGGGGTCCTCCCCACGGGTCCGCCCCCTCCGGGTCCCTAGCCGAGGCCCCAGCAGGGCAGCCCCTCACACCGGCACAGAGAATGAGCTCCGACCACCGGGCAGAGCCACACGCCGGCCGCCATCGCCAGCAGCCGCAGCCACAGCAGCATCCCGCCAGCACAGCCCTCAACCGCTGCGGGCGTCGCCGCCGCAGACTGAGCATGCGCACGCCATCTCCCGGGAAACGGAGCCGCTCAGCCCCCCCCCGCCCCACCACTGGAACATGCGCACTGATCCCTCCCGTGACAAGACCCCCCCCACAGGGGAGACTAGGGGAGGAGCGTAACTAATGAGCAGACTTAGGCCCCGCCTGTCGCCCGCAGCCACGCCCACAAGGGAGGGCGTTCCGTCTCAGGCCACGCCCCAAAGCGTAGCCGTGCGCACTCTTCCGGAAGGAGTGGACTCAGACCCGACCCTTACTATGCATGCCACGCCCACGGGGCATACGTAACTTAGTCCACGCCCCCAGGATCGGGCATGCGCACTGTTCTTCCCCGCTAGCCAAAAGGCGCGTGCTCAGGCCCCGCCCCTCCACCCTAAGCCACGCCCTCACGGGAAGGTGTTCCTTCGGCCCCGCCTTCCAGGGGGCGGGGTGTCGAAGGCACGCGCCGAGCGTCACGTGCGCCCCACCGCGGGCGAGGGCTGGTGACGCAAGCGCCGCGCGCCGCCAGTATGGCCGGGCCATGGCGGCGGGCGCAGGCTACGTGCGCCTGTGGAGCGCGGCGCGGTGTCTGTCCCTGCGGCGGCCGCTGCTGGCCCCGGCCGGGGGGTGGGCGCGGACGGCGGCCGGGGCGTGCGTGGCCGGCGGGCGGAAGGGCCCTGCTGCCCCCGCGGCGCTGTGGGGCCGGGCCCCGGCCAGCCTGGGCCAGTGGCGGGGACTGTGGGACTCGAACCCGGGGCGCGGCGGCGGTGGCGCCTTCTCGGGCGGCGAGGACGCTGCGGAGGGCGGCGCGGAGGAAGGGGCCGGGGGCTCGGCCGGCTCGGGCGGCTCGGGCGGCGGGGAGGGCCCGGTCATCACGGCGCTCACGCCCATGACCATCCCCGACGTGTTCCCGCACCTGCCGCTGGTCGCCATCACGCGCAACCCTGTGTTTCCGCGGTTCATCAAGATTATCGAGGTGAGCCGGGCCTCCCGCACCGTGCACGGAGGAGCGATCCGGGCTCCCGCACCGTGCACAGAGGAGCGATCCGGGCTCCCGCACCGTGCACGGAGGAGCGATCCGGGCTCCCGCACCGTGCACGGAGCGATCCGGCCTCCCGCACCGTGCACGGAGGAGCGATCCGGGCCTCCCGCACCGTGCACGGAGGAGCCAGCCGGGCCTCCCGCACCGTGCACGGAGGAGCCAGCCGGGCCTCCCGCACCGTGCACGGAGGAGCGATCCGGGCCTCCCGCACCGTGCACGGAGGAGCGATCCGGGCCTCCCGCACCGTGCACGGAGGAGCCAGCCGGGCCTCCCGCACCGTGCACCTGCACTGGAAGGAGGGGCACCTGCCACCATAACACCCCAAAGTTTTTTGTTTTAAATGTACTAAATTCTTTCCACGGCTGGAGCTCGTGCGTGGCTGCTTGGCGCTTCCCTATGCCTTTATGGGTTCCGGGGAAGCATGCGGGGATGGGCAGAGGAACCCCCCAGGTCTTGTTTTAAGTCCTACCCCTGGGGTTGGGGTGGGGGTTGCAGCCATGTTGTGAGTGCCCCTGCTGCTTCTGTCTTTTCCCGTCTTGGGCGATGCTTTGGAACCACCGCCCTACTTTGTTCCCCTTTCGGTGGTCCTGTGAACTGGACTTCCGGGCGGTGAGGCTTACATGCTGCGTTAACTTAAGTTGTAACTACAGTAGTAACTTAAGTTGCATCTTGTTGCACCAGCTGGATTGCCTCCTGGGAGGGGCGGAGCGCGCCCCGGTCCCCACCTCCCCCACTCCCCACCCTGTAACGCGCTGGGGACGGTAGGAGGGGACACTTCCCAGGCCTCAGATGCACGCGGCTTGAGGTCGGGGAGATTGGAACCGTTCAGCCCTGGATGGCGCGGGGTGATGCAAGGGGCAGAAAGCTCTGGAAATTTCTGTCTTTGTCTCTGGTTTATCTGGTCATTCTCCGGGCAAGGCCACTGCGTGCGTCAGCGCTGCCTTGCCTGGCCTCCCCCCGCCCCCCTTCGGCATCTCAGGGATCCCTGGGTGTAGAGGAAGAGGTGAAGGTTGACAGGGACAGCAGCTGGAGGGGGGCCAAGGCGCCCCGTCCCCACCCTGAGCCTGTGTGCCCCTCTCAGGGCCTCCCCGTCCCCACCCTGAGCCTGTGTGCCCCTCTCAGGGCCTCCCCGTCCCCACCCTGAGCCTGTGTGCCCCTCTCAGGGCCTCCCCTTAACCCCCAGGCGGCTCCCTCTGTACTGCGAGGATCCCTCGCCCCCCTCCCCCAGCTCCGAGAGCCTCAGCATGTTTGGCTTCTGGGCTTTGGTCTTCCCAGCCAGAAAATGGGCCCACACGGAGCACCAGAACTGTTGATGCTGCCTGGGGACTGAGGACCTGGACTTGCGCCCCGGGATGCCTTGGGGTCCTCCTGCATGCCCGCCCCTTGCCCATCGCACCCAAGACGGGCGGGCCGAGTGTGGGTGGGTGAGTCGTGTCTACTCAGCACCAGTCCAGAGACCGGGGGTGGCGGTAGTGGCGGTGGTAATAGCGTGACTTGCTCCTCTGTGCAGCCCTGGGGGGTCTTGAGGCCCACAGTTCGTGGTCTGAGCCCAGAAACACACCTACCCTTCTTCCCGCGCCACCGTGGGAGCCTGCGACCCAGAAAAGCGTGGCGGGAGGGGTCTTTGCCACCCCCAGTGCTCTGCAGCTGGCACACAGGGTGCTCATTGGCACAGTGGGCCAGCAGTGGGGGGGGGGTCACAGGCATGGCCTTGTGGACTTTCTGGGTTTGGAAACCTGCCCACGGGGGTCGAGATGGGAGCTAAGGGGGTGGTGTGTAGCTCGGGGCGGGGAGGGGCTTCACCAGACGACAGCCCATGGTGCCAAATGTTCATTTCATTTGTCTTGGGAAGGCCGACTCACGGAAAGGTCTTCCACCTGCTGGTTCACTCGCCAAGCGGCCACCGGGGGTTAGGGACTGCTGAGCACGAGTCATGTTGGGGGGCAGAGGGAGTGGGTGGGGGCGCTGTGTTGGCGTCAGATCCCATGATGTGCTGTCCTTCCAGGCGTGACTTAGCAGAGCACCCAGCTTCTGGGTTTCAAACCAAAGTTTCACACCCCCCCCCCCCCAAAAAAAAAGCCAGGTGCTGTAGCTGGATGCTGCGTCGGCACCAGTCCTGGCCACTGGAGTGTTCCTTAGGAAGTGGGCCGCTGGGGCTTGTGCTTGCTGCTGCTGAGAAGGAGGCAGGCCCCCCTCGCTCCACCGCAGCTATTTGATTTGTATTTGGATCAAGAGTCCCCGTTCTGGTTGTGCCCCTACAGAACTGTCCAGAAGCTGGGGAGTGGGGGAAGGGCGTGTTTCCGGGCTGGAGGTCAGCCGGCAGGCCCCACCCGTGCTCAACTGGCCTCGGGGGGGCGCTGTGTCTCCAGGTGAAGAACAAGAAGCTGATAGAGCTGCTGAGGAGGAAAGTCCGCCTGGCCCAGCCCTACGTGGGCGTCTTCCTGAAGAGAGATGACAGGTGAGGGGCGGGGGGCTGGCGCCCAGGGCCCCTTGCAAGGTGGCACCCTCCGGCGGTTTACCGGGTGCCCACCTGCCCCAGCGAGCGTCTGTGTCTGTGCCCCCAGCAATGAGTCAGACGTGGTGGGGAGCCTGGATGAGATCTACCACACGGGGACCTTCGCCCAGATCCACGAGCTGCAGGACCTCGGGGACAAGCTGCGCATGATCGTCACGGGCCATCGCAGGTGCGCGGCTGCCCCCGGGGCTGGGCGGTCGCTGCCCACATGCTGGATCCCTGGGATGGGTGACGCTGCCTTTCTCAGGTGGTCAGGTGGTCAGGGAGGGCCTCCTGGAGGAGGCCTCCTTCACACCAAGGCCAGAGGAAAGGAGCCAGGGTAGGGCAGGCCTGTGTTAGCCGAGCGGATGCCGTTGCCATGGGAGGCCCCCGTCCCTGGCACCTTGAGGGGTGCAGGAGATGGCTGGGTGCTGGGGACCCTGGTGTGGGCCTGCGCGGAGGGTCCTGCAGGGGCAGGGCTGCACTCGCCCCAGCTCCCTCCTCCGCCCGCAGGATTCACATCAGCCGGCAGCTGGAGGTGGAGCCCGAGGAGGCCGAGGCGGACCCCAAGCAGAAGACGCGCAGGAAGACGAAGCGGTCCCGGAAAGAGGCGGAGGAGGAGCCGGGCGCCCGGCTGCAGGGGGCGCCCACGGAGCCGCTGATGGCCGGCCAGGACGAGGTGCTCATGGTGGAGGTGGAGAACGTGGCACACGAGGACTTCCAGGTCACGGAGGAGGTCAAGGTGAGAAGGCAGGTTCCAGGCGGAACGTGTCCTCCCGGGCCCTGCCCTGCGCCGTGGAAGGCTCTAGAAGAGCTCAGAGTGTGTGTTGTGTCTGACTCCATGAGTGGGGGCCTCCAGGCAGCCTCGGTGCCATCGGTGGAAGTTCATGCAGGTCGGGGCCAGGCGAGGGCAGTGCCAAGCCGTGGCTGCTGATTGGCCAGGACTGCCCACTGGCCTCGCCGTAGCTCCCAGGCCTTGGTCGTGCCCACCGTGTGCACGTGGGGGACACCAAGTGTGGGGAGCCCTGCCCGGACTGACACTGCACAGGGTGTGTGTCAAAGGCAGACGACAGAAGGAGCCCGCCTGGCCTGCCTGCTCTGCAGGGACAGGCTTGGCTAGGCTGGCGGGGTGCTGTGGGGCGCGGGCGCTGCCTGCTGGGGCCGCCGGGCCGCCATGACTGCTGCCCCCTCCCTCCCCTCCTGTAGGCCCTGACCGCCGAGATCGTCAAGACCATCCGGGACATCATCGCCCTGAACCCCCTGTACAGGTCAGTGTCCCGCGTGGGCGGCTGCCCCCCGGGAGGCCCTGCTGGGGAGGGTCCCGGGGGCTGCGGATGCCCGGGGCCCGTGACGAGGCTCTGGGCATCCGCAGGGAGTCGGTGCTGCAGATGATGCAGGCCGGCCAGCGCGTGGTGGACAACCCCATCTACCTGAGCGACATGGGCGCCGCGCTGACCGGGGCCGAGTCCCACGAGCTACAGGACGTCCTCGAAGAGACCAATGTGAGTGCTGGGCGCCCCGTGCCCGTGTGGTGCCCTGCGGGCTGCCCCTGCCGTCCTCCCACACCCCGCCTCCCTGCAGATCCCCAAGCGCCTGTACAAAGCTCTGTCCCTGCTCAAGAAGGAGTTCGAACTCAGCAAGCTGCAGCAGCGCCTGGGCCGGGAGGTGAGTGTCCGGCCTCGCCCGCACGGCCCCGGGAGTGTGCAGGGGCGGGGGCCCAGTGGCTGTGCTGTCACTTGAACTCTGGGGTCCTGGGTTGGAGCCCTGGCTGCTGTGGCCGTCACGGGAGCTCTCTCTCTCTGTCGTGCTGCCATTGAAGTGGACAGTGGACGCTGAGGACGGTGGGGTGGGGCTTGGGTCCTGCAGCCCGCAGCAGCTAGAGAATTCGCTTCCTGACCCCAGGGCTGGCGTGAGGGGTGGGGATCTGCTCAGGAGAGTGGCCCGAGGCCCGGTGCCCCAGTGCCCCAGTGTGGTCAGCACTGTTGGGCGGGTGCTGTGCGTGCTGGCGGGGGACAGGGGCCCGCGGTGGGGGCGCTGGTGAGGGAAGTGGCCCTTTGTGCTGCGCTTCGCTGAGCCCCAGCCCCGCAGGTGGAAGAGAAGATTAAGCAGACGCACCGCAAGTACCTGCTGCAGGAGCAGCTTAAGATCATCAAGAAGGAGCTGGGCCTGGAGAAGGAGGACAAGGACGCCATCGAGGAGAAGTTCCGTGAGCGCCTGGCGCAGCTGGTGGTGCCCAAGCACGTGATGGACGTGGTGGACGAGGAGCTGAGCAAGCTGGGACTGCTGGACAACCACTCGTCCGAGTTCAAGTGAGCGTCCACTAACCGGGGTCCCAGGAGGGAGGCGGGCTCACAGCGGGCTCGTCCTCAGCCCTGGCACCCTCTGGCCACTCACCGCCACGTGCACCGGCTGGCCCAGTCTGCTCCTTGGGACGCTAGTGGCGTGTTACAGCGTGAGCCTCATGGGCTCCATCCTGGCCTGTGGCTTCCCCGGACCAGGCCTGCTTCCCGGGTGGCCCGTGCGGGCCCGACGGGATGTTGCGCACCTGTGCTACACCACAGAGCACCCTCCCACACCATCAGCAGCCTTGGCCTGTTCGTGCAGTGTCACCCGGAACTACCTGGACTGGCTGACGTCCATGCCGTGGGGCAAGCAGAGCGATGAGAACCTGGACCTGGCCCGGGCGCAGGCCGTGCTGGAGGAGGACCACTACGGCATGGAGGACGTGAAGAAACGCATCCTGGTGAGCTGGGGCCCAGCCGCCGCTTCCCGATAATCCCCATCCCAGCCCAGAGTCACGGCCCATCCCATCTCCCCTGGGGCACGGAGGGGCCGGATGGGCCACGCTGGGATTTATGTGTGGCTGGGGATGGGACGGCCACAAGGCCGGCTGGGGGTGTGGACCGCGCTGTGGGGATGGGCCCTGAGGTAGGGTGGCCATCAGAGTGGGGCCAGGCCCACAGCTGGCTCTCCCCCAGCCACTGGCAGCTCTCAGCTCTGCCTCCGGATCGGCAGGCAGGGCCTTGGAGAAGGTGCCGCTGAGCCCACCGTGCCTCCCCGCCCGCCCACAGGAGTTCATCGCTGTCAGCCAGCTGCGGGGCACCACCCAGGGCAAGATCCTCTGCTTCTATGGCCCGCCTGGCGTGGGCAAGACCAGCATCGCCCGCTCCATCGCCCGTGCCCTCAACCGCGAGTACTTTCGCTTCAGTGTGGGGGGCATGACGGACGTGGCCGAGATCAAAGGGCACAGGTAGGCCGCCCTGCTGTGCTGCGTCCCCCACCCCGACAGGCCTCAGGCCCAGGTCAATGTGGGCACTGCCAGGGCACGAGGCCACCCCAAACCAGCAGGCGGTTGCCTGTGGCTGAGGCCTGCCCACCAAACTGGCATCCTCATACCGCAGCACTGTTGTTGGGTTACACCGATTCGATTCCGTATTTGAAGGGTCACTCCCTGAAGGCATGCAGCCGTCGGCGCCGGGCCGTGCCAGGGCCAGGAGTTGGAAATTCCAACACGGCCTCCCCACGGGGCCATGTTTGGGGTCCTGGGCCCACCCTTGCCTTCCAGTGCGCTAGCAGCAAGTCGGCGGGGTTGGTGGCAGAGCAGCTGGGATTTGAGCCCGTGCTTGGACCCCGAGTGCAGACACCCTAGGAGCGGCTTAAGCCACCAGGGCTGGGCCTGTGGGACCCTGGGGGCTCAGGACTGGGTGGGGGCAGGCATGTGGCACCTTGCGCATGCCCAGAGGCCCTGGTAGGCACCCTAGGCCTAGGCTGGCCTCTGACCGTGCTTTCCCGTGCAGGCGTACCTATGTGGGAGCCATGCCCGGCAAGATCATCCAGTGTCTCAAGAAGACCAAGACGGAGAACCCCCTGATTCTCATTGACGAGGTGCGGGGGGCACACCCCTCGGCGCTCCCTGCGCACCCCACGCCCAGGCCTGCCCGGTGCTCACGGCGCCCGCTCTGGCTCCCAGGTGGACAAGATCGGCCGGGGCTACCAGGGGGACCCCTCGTCCGCACTGCTGGAGCTGCTGGACCCAGAGCAGAACGCCAACTTCCTGGATCACTACCTGGACGTGCCCGTGGACCTGTCCAAGGTGAGAGCGCCCCCGCGTGGGCGCGGCCGGCCCTGCGGGCTGCAGTGGGGGCCGGCGCTGCAGCTTGGCCTGCCCACCTCCCTGGCAGGTGCTGTTCATCTGCACGGCCAACATCACGGACACCATCCCTGAGCCGCTGCGCGACCGCATGGAGATGATCAACGTGTCCGGCTACGTGGCCCAGGAGAAGCTGGCCATCGCCGAGGTGGGCACGAAGACCGTGTGGATGGCCCGCGCGTGGGTGGGACCTGACCTGGGCAGGTGCGGGTGGGGAGGCCAGGGCCCTCGGCTCCAGGGTGGGACTCCCAGCGTCGGGGCAGGGGTGCAGGCCCCGTCGGCCTGGAGCGGAACCCCAGCCGTCCGTCTGTCCGCAGCGGTACCTGGTGCCTCAGGCCCGGGCCTTGTGCGGCCTGGACGAGAGCAAGGCCCGGCTGTCGTCGGACGTGCTGACGCTGCTGATCCGGCAGTACTGCCGTGAGAGCGGGGTGCGCAACCTGCAGAAGCAGGTGGAGAAGGTGAGTGGCCGCCCCGCCAGGGCCCCCCACACTTGGCTCTGCGGGCACCCAGTCCCCAGCACCTCACTGCCTGCCGCCCAGGTGCTGCGCAAGTCGGCCTACAAGATCGTCAGCGGCGAGGCCGAGACCGTGGAGGTGACGCCCGAGAACCTGCAGGACTTCGTGGGCAAGCCCATCTTCACCGTGGACCGCATGTACGACGTGACGCCGCCCGGTGTGGTCATGGGCCTGGCCTGGACAGCCATGGGTGAGTGGGGGAGATGTGGGTGGTCGCCCCTTGGGCGGGGGGCCTGCAGCTGGCTCACAGGGGCCTCCGTGTCTCCCAGGAGGCTCAACGCTGTTTGTGGAGACCTCGCTGAGGCGGCCGCCCACGGGCACGGGGGACAAGGACAGGGACGGCAGCCTGGAGCTCACGGGCCAGCTGGGCGAGGTGATGAAGGAAAGCGCCAGCATCGCCTACACCTTCGCCAGGGCCTTCCTCATGCGGCACGACCCCGCCAACCAGCGCCTGCTCACCTCCCACATCCACCTGCACGTGCCGGAGGTGAGGCCGCCCTGCTGCTGCCCGGGCCCCCAGCCACCACCCCGGGCCCCCAGCGGGGTTGCTGGTGGGTGACTGGCCTCTCCCCACAGGGTGCCACCCCCAAGGACGGCCCCAGCGCCGGCTGCACCATCGTCACGGCCCTGCTGTCGCTGGCCATGGAGCGGCCCGTGCGCCAGAACCTGGCCATGACGGGCGAGGTCTCCCTCACGGGCAAGATCCTGCCGGTGGGCGGCATCAAGGAGAAGACCATCGCGGTGAGCGCCCCTCTCCCATGCCCCCCAAGCCCTCCTGCGAGTTGCCCTGGGGGGGCACCCCAACGCAGGGCTGTGCTGACCTGGGACACGGGCTCCCCCAGGCCAAGCGCGCCGGCGTGACGTGCATCGTGCTGCCCGCCGAGAACCGCAAGGACTTCCACGACCTGGCGGCCTTCATCACCGACGGCCTGGAGGTGCACTTCGCCGAGCAGTACAGCGACATCTTCCACATCGCCTTCCCCGAGCCGCAGGCAGAAGCCCTGGCCGTGGAGCGGTGACGGCCGCCTCGGCCACGCTCGGCTGCACGGACGCCTGGGCACGCTGCCGGGCGCGCTGGGGGGCTCGGCCCTGGACACCTGGATGATGGCTTGATTGGAACGTGGGGCACAGGGAATATTTAATAACCATGTTGATTAAAGACGCTTTCTAGTAGAGCTGTGTGTGTCCCCCTACCCAGAGATGGAGCACCACGGGGGACAGTGCAGTCCAGGCCGTGATCGAACCCCGCGTGCAGGCAGCAGCTTAGCCCACAGTGTCTCGCTGTGTGCCCAGTGGGGCTTTGCTGGCCTTCTAGGGAGAGGATGGGCATCAGCAAGCTGGTGCCGGTTCTAATCCCAGAGGCCCCACTTCCCATCCAGCTCCCTGCCTGTGGCCTGGGAAAGCAGTGGAGGACGGCCCAAAGCCTTGGGACCTGCACCCGCGTGGGAGACCTGGAAGAGGCTCCTGACTCAATCAGCGCTGGGGGTGAAGTGCACCCGTTACTCCTGTGTCTGCCTTTCCTTTCATCCCAGGAGGGCCAAGCCAGCCCCACCTCAGCCCCGGGGTGTAGAGGGGGGACTGTACCCCGAGTGCTCCAGGGGTGGCCTCTGACCCCTCAGGGATGGGAGCCGCTGCCTTGGCTGGGCAGCCGCAGCCTTCCTGGGCGCAGGTGGAGACCATGCAGGCAGATCTACATAGGGGTTAAGATCCTCCCTGACTGCAGGCCCGGCGGCGTGGCCTAGAGGCTAAAGGCCCTGGCCTTGAACGCGCCGGGATCCCAAAGGGTGCCGGTTCGTATCCCGGCTGCTCTACTTCCCATCCACCTCCTTGCTTGTGTTCTGGGAAGAGCAGTGCAGTTGAGGATCGGTCTAGTGCTTTGGGAATCTTGTACCCTCTGCGGGAGACCTGGAGGGGGCTCCCGGCTCCCTGGCTCCGGGTCGGCGCACAGCGCCTGCCCAGGGCTTGGGAGCCATCAGATGGAACCTCTTCCTCTGTCTGTACTCTGACTTTCTAACAAATAAAGATCTCTATGACCCAAGAGACCCTCTGTCCCTCTCACAGAGGGTGGACAGGCTGCCTCCCACCGACCCCAGCCAGCGGGGAGAAGAACGAGCACCACGAGCCATCTCTAGTTTTACAGCTTTATTTCGGGGTGCGGGGCAGGGCGCTCAGTCCTTCTTGGCGGCGGCCTTGCGCATGGCGGCCAGCACGCTGCTCAGCTCCTCCCGTTTCCTCTTGGCGCGGATGTGTGTGCCCACCTGCGGGCAGCAGAGCCCCGTCAGCTGGCCCCCTCGGCCTCGGCGGGCGCCCCCTCACCCGCACGCCCCCCACCTACCCTCTTCTTGATGAACTTGAGCGCCCGTTTGTCCTTGGAGACCTTGAGCAGCTCCATGGCGCGGCGCTCGTAGGGGGCGAAGCCGCACACCTCCCGGATCATGTCCCGCACAAACTTGGTGTGCTTGGTCAGCCGCTGTGGGACGCGGCCGGCCGTGAGGACGGGGTGGCCCCGACCCGCCGTCCCCCAGTTCCAGCCCCTCCAGTCCCCTCACCCAGCATGACCCCGCTGTTGCTCGTTCCAGCACCCCCTGACCCCTCGCCCAGCCTGACCCCGCTGTTCCCCTCACCCAGGATGACCCCACTGTCCCCCGTTCCAGCACCCCCTGACCCCCTCACCCACCCTTCCACCTGTCCTGGGGTGCATCCCTGAGACCCACCCTGTCTGTCCTGTCTGTCCCTGTGTGGTGGGGGACCCTCGCATGGCTGGGAGGTGTACGTGTGTGTTTTGGGGCGCACAGACAGACAGCACCGCGATGCCTGCGCTCAGCCCCCACCAAGGACACCCCAAGATGCCCAGAACATGCTGCAGCTGACCCCTCGGCCCCCCAACCACCATTTACGTAGGATGGCGTGGACGAGCGCACCCCGCTTCCCCGGGATCAGCTCCCCACTTGCCCAGGACCACCCCTCATCCCCCGGGCAGCCCCCCGCTTCCCCAGGATCACCCCTCATCCCCAGGACCACCCCTCATCCCCAGGACCACCCCTCTTCCCCCGCGCAGCCCCCGCGCCCCCAGCCCCCCGTCCCCCCACTCACCCCGCGGCGCCGGCTGTGCCTCGGCTTGCTCACGTTCTTCGTCACCTTGTGGCCTTTGTTGAGGCCGACGGCCATGGGGTAACGCACAGCCATGGCTGCTTGGGAAAAGCCGGGTGCGGGTGAGGCCTTCGGCGGACCTGGGCCCTGGCCGCTGCCAGCCGCGCCCGGGGGACCCCGACGGACGCGGACGGACCCCGGGGGACCCCGACGGACGCGGACGGACCCCGGGGGACCCCGACGGACGCGGACGGACCCCCACGGACCCCGATGGACGCGGATGCGGCCCCGCCGACCCACACACCTGCCGCTCGCCGCCGGAACCCGAGGAGGAAGGACGGCTGCCGCGCGGAACGCTGGGATAGCTACCCGTGACGTCACGCGGCGGGATAGAGAGGCCGGCACGGCGCACGCGCGCTCTCTCTGGCGGCGGGAGGGAGTCCCTGCAGGAATGCTGGGCGCATGCGCCTGCCCTCCTGGAGCGTGATGACGGAGATGTGGCGGAGGGCGTGGCTGCGGCGGCTCCGCCCCCTCCACCGTTGCGTTCAGGGTTCGAGTCCCGCGTCCGCCCCGCCGCGGCTGTGCGTGGACCGAGCGACCCAGCGCGACCTCTCGATTCCTCCGTCTGTCACACGAGGGCAGCCACCACGCCAAGCTGCTTGCAAGTCGCATGAACAAGTGCAGGTGCGGCACCCGGGGTTCTTCTCCGGGTGCGGCTGGTCTTAGAGCCCCAGGCCCGTGCTCTGCCACTCTCCCGCTGGCTGTGCAACCACCACCGCGTGACGCACCTGCTCTGAGCCCAGCCCGCAACGCGAGCCCCCCCAGCACAGACCGCCCCGCTCCCGGCTGCAGCCCGGCCCAGCCCGGTGCACCGCAGCAGCAGGAGCGCTCCCCCCCAAGTGCATTTTCCGCAAAGCCCCTGGGCCCCAGCGCATCCGCCCTCGCTCCCGCCTCACCTTCCTCCCCCCTGAGAGGCGGGTGTGGGCTGAGCAAGCCCCAGCGGCCACCCTGCCAGCAAGGGGGGAAGAACCGAAACCTTTAACCTGTATGAGGGTCGGGCATGACAGCCTAGTGGCTCAAGTCCTTGCCTCGCATGCACCAGGATCCCACAGGGGCACTGGTTCTATTCCCGGCTGCTCCACTTCCCATCCAGCTCCCTGCCTGTGGCCTGGGAAAGCAGTGGAGGACGGCCCAGAGCCTTGGGACCCTGCACCACATGGGAGACCTGGAAGCAGCTCCTGGCTCCTAGCTTTGGATTGGCACAGCTCTGGCTATTGTGGCTACACAGGGGAGTGAACCAGCAGATGGAAGAACGTTGTCTCTCTTTCTCATTGACTTTTCAACCATAAAGCTTAAAAAAAAAAAAAAAAAACTAGTAATACAACTTTATAAAAAAAAAACAGGTGTGCAAGAGTCTGTTTTTATTACACAATCGGGGAGCGTGGCAGAGCCCGTGCTGCTCCCAGGAGCCCGCGGCAGCACCCCGAGTCCCTGGCTGGGAGTCCGGGGGTGCTGGCGGGGAAGGGACAGCAAGGACAACGGTAGCCGCGGCGGGAGAGCAGAGCTCCGGGGCAGCACGACCTGTGTCCGGGACACGCAGCCTCCGCCTGCCCCCGGCCCGTGTCCCCCGCGTCCACCCGGTGCTGGGTCCGCCTTGACCCCCGGGGGTCTGTCCCCGGTTCAGGCCGCAGCTGCAGCCGAGACGTTGAGCTCCTGGCGCACGAACCACGAGGCCCGCGGGTGCGGCCACCAGGCCCGCAGCAGGCACAGCAGGTGCAGGCGCCACGGGTAGAAGACCCCGGCCGCTCGCGTGGCGCCGCCGCGGATCACGGCCAGGGCAGCCTTGGGTCCCGGGGCCGCCTTGGCTCTGGAGATGCCCCTGGTGGAGGGAGGGAGGGAGAGGGTGCTGGGGTGCTGGGGTGCTGGGGGTGCTGGGGGTGCTGGGGGTGCAGGGGGTGCTGGGGTGCTGGGGTGCTGGGGGTGCTGGGGTGCTGGGGGTGCTGGGGGTGCTGGGGGTGCAGGGGGTGCTGGGGGTGCTGGGGGTGCAGGGGGTGCTGGGGGTGCAGGGGGTGCTGGGGGTGCAGGGGGTGCTGGGGGTGCTGGGGTCGCCCCTGGGCAGCCCCCCGTCCCTCCCCGGGGCGGGTGGTCTCACCTGAAGCGCTCGGAGGGCGAAGCGCGGTCGCCGAGGCCCAGGACGCACTGGGTGATGGCCACGTTCACGTCCTGCACGCCCAGCTCCCGCCGCAGGGAGCCGAAGAAGCCGTCCAGGGCCAACTTGGCCGCCGAGTAGGGGGCCGAGAAGGACGCGGGCACGCGGCCTGGGGGTGCGGGAGGGCGGCCCTCAGCGGCCTGCTCCCCGAGGCCTCCCCAGGGGCAGGGGGCCGGGACCCCCACCCCGGGGAGCCCCTGCAGACCCGGGGGACCCCCACCCCGGGGAGCCCCTGCAGACCCAGGGGACCCCCACCCCGGGGAGCCTGCAGACCCCACCGGCCGCCCCCCGGGGAGCCCCTGCAGACCCCACCGGCCGCCCCCCGGGGAGCCCCTGCAGACCCCACCGGCCGCCCCCGGGGAGCCGGGCCATGCCGTGCACCCACCGAGCAGGGGACCCCTACCCCGGGGAGCCCCTGCAGACCCAGGGGACCCCCACCCCGGGGAGCCCCTGCAGACCCGGGGGACCCCCACCCCAGGGAGCCTGGAGACCCCACCGGCCGCCCCCGGGGAGCCGGGCCATGCCATGCACCCACCGAGCAGGGGACCCCTACCCCGGGGAGCCCCTGCAGACCCAGGGGACCCCCACCCCGGGGAGCCCCTGCAGACCCCACCGGCCGCCCCCGGGGAGCCAGGGCCGCGCACCCACCCAGCAGCGAGGACACCACCACCAGGGAGCCCTTGCTGTCCGTCAGGCTGGGCAGCGCCAGTGACGTCAGCTGCACGTAGCTCAGGAAGTTCACCTGCAGCAGGAGCCCACACGTCACGGGGCGGAGCTTAGAGAAGGGGCGGAGCTTAGAGCCCGGGCCACAGGAGGGTGGAGCGCAGAGAAGGGGTGGAGCCCCAGAATGACGGGCGTGGCCCGGGGTGGGGTGACTGTTGGCGGGGAGTTCCCACCCAGGGGCGGGGCCTTGGACAAAAGGGGTATGGCCAGGAGTAGGAGGGGCAATGCCCCGCCCTGTAGGTGGGGTCAGGGCGTGGCAGGGTTCGGAGCCCGCCCTATAGGTGGGGTCAAGGCAGGAAGTGGGGTGTGGCCAGAGCTAGGAGCCCGCCCTATAGGCGGGTCAAGGCAGAAAGTGGGGTGTGGCCAGAGCTAGGAGCCCGCCCTATAGGCGGGGTCAAGGCAGGAAGTGGGGTGTGGTCAGAGCTAGGAGCCCGCCCTATAGGCGGGGTCAAGGCAGGAAGTGGGGTGTGGTCAGAGCTAGGAGCCCGCCCTATAGGCGGGGTCAAGGCAGGAAGTGGGGTGTGGTCAGAGCTAGGAGCCCCACCCTATAGGCGGGGTCAAGGCAGGAAGTGGGGTGTGGTCAGAGCTAGGAGCCTGCCCTATAGGCGGGGTCAAGGCAGGAAGTGGGGTGTGGTCAGAGCTAGGAGCCTGCCCTATAGGCGGGGTCAAGGCAGGAAGTAGGCCGTGGTCAGAGCTAGGAGCCCGCCCTATGGGCGGGGTCAAGGCAGGAAGTGGGGTGTGGTCGGCGCTAGGAGCCCCACCCTATAGGCGGGGCCGAGGCGGGAAGCAGGGCGTGGTCAGGGCTACGAGCCCGCCCTGTAGGCAGGATCAAGGCAGGAAGTGGGGGCGTGGCCAGGGCTACGTGCTTCGCCCTGTAGGCGGGGCCGAGGCGGGAAGCAGGGCGTGGTCAGGGCCAGTAGTCCGGCCCTGTGGGCGGGGTCTCGGGCCCGGGGCGTGGCCGGCACGGGGGCGGAGCACCTGCAGCAGCCAGCGGGTTGCCTTGGGGCTGCGCACGCGCGTTCCGGCCGGGAGACCGCCGATGTGGTTCAACACCAGGTAGTCCAGCCCGCCTGCGCAGAAACACGGGGTCAGCGGGGAGTGAACCCCGAGACTCGCCCTGGGCACCCCCGGACCGCATCCGCCCACTGTGTGAGACTCAGCCCCACGTGGTGCCTGGACCCCAGCCCGCCTGGACCCCAGCCTGCCTGGACCCCACCAGCTCACCTGGACCCCAACCATCCTGACCCCAACCCGCCTGGACCCCAACCCACCTGGACCCCAGCTCACCTGGACCCCAGCCCGCCAGGACCCCAGCCCGCCTGGACCCCAGCTCACCTGGACCCCAGCCCGCCAGGACCCCAGCCCGCCTGGACCCCAGCTCACCTGGACCCAACCTGCCTGGACCCCAGCTCGCCTGGACCCCAGCTCACCTGGACCCCAACCCGCCAGGACCCCAGCTCACCTGGACCCAACCTGCCTGGACCCCAGCTCACCTGGACCCCAGCCCGCCTGGAACCCAGCCCTCCTGACCCCAGCCCACCTGGACCCCACCAGCCCGCCTGGACCCTAGCCAGCCTGGACCCCAGCCCTCCTGGACCCCAGCCCGCCTGGACCCTAGCCAGCCTGGACCCCAGCCCGCCTGGACCCCAGCCCGCCTGGACCCCAGCCCTCCTGGACCCCAGCCCACCTGGCCCTGTCCAGCGCCCTGAGCAGTGAGGCTGTGACTCTGTTCCATCACACCTGCAGGACCCCCAGACATCTCCACCCTCTACAGTACCCCCACACTCCCCCACCCCCATCCCAGTCCTCCCGCCGACACCAAGGCCAACCCTTCTCTCACCTAGCTTGTCCAGTGCAAACTGCACCACGTGTCCCGGGGCCTCGGGGGAGGCCATGTCGGCTGCTATGTAGAAAACTTTGAGCGCTCCCAGCTTGCGGCAGTTCCCGACCACCTGATGGGGAGATGGGGGGTGGGGGACCTGTCCCCCACCTACTGGCCCCCTCCCACCACCACCTGCTGGTCCCGAGAGGTCTGCAGCCTGAAGCCCCGCTCCCCTGCCCTGAGCCTCAGGCCCCAAGGCCTCTTCCCCAACACTGGGTTTGGAAGCTGGCAAGGGTTGGAGACACAGTTATGGCAGAGGTGGAGCAGCCCAGGCACTGTCCCCCGGCCTCCCCTGGCTGCTGTCAGGCTCACCCTTTGCAGCAAGGCCTCGGTGTGGGCCGTGAGCACCAGATGGGAGCCTAGGCGTGCGTAGTGATAAGCCAACTCTTCGCCAACGCCCGCGCTGGCCCCGGTCAGTAGCACCCGAGCTCCCTGGAGGCTGGCTGGCAGCGGGGTAGGAGTTTATCAGCCTTGGAGGGGCGGGAGCGGACGGCCAGCCAGAGCCCTGCCTCCTCCTCCACCCAAGAGACACTCACCTGGGTCGAAGTGGTCATCCCAATAGTAGGCAAAGAACAGGGCCCCCAGCCCTGCAAGCAGTAGTAGCTTCATGGTCTCCCTCCCCTGGGCCTGGAGAGGGAGGGATGGGGGCAAGCCTGGGCCCACCCACAGCCACACCTGTGGCATGGGGCATCTGGTGCCTGGCCCTCCTGCTCCCCTTCTGCTGCAGCTCCTGGAGCCAAGCGAGGTGTGAACCCCTGAGCCCTCCTCCTCCTCCTGGGGGGACCTTCCCACCCTTCATGCCTCCCCTTTTTCTGGCCAGGCCAGGTAATCCCCTGAGCAACGTTCCAAGTCCAGGACAGCTTACAGGGTGGTGGGTCACCCAGGCTCCCCCCAACCCTGATCTGACCACAGTGATTGGGAGATAGGAGAGCAGGGCTCCAGGGATGGACACACAGGGGCAGCAATGGGCAGGTGGAGGAAGGGGCGACAGGCAGGTGGGTCGGGTAGACAGAGGACAGGGTGACGGGCAGGTAGGTCGAGGTGGACAGAGGAAGGGGGCAGCAGGCAGGTGGGTCGGGGGACTCTGGACAGCGCGATGGCCCAAGAAGCGATGATGGGGGTCCAACGGGAGATGGGGGTCCAAGGAGGGACGATGGGGTCCAAGGGGAGATGATGGGGTCCAAGTGGAGATGAAGGGAAGGGGGTCCAAGGGAGGAAGATGGGGGTCCAAGGGGGGAAGATGGGGGTCCAAGGGGGGAAGACGGGGGCCCTCGCAGTGCTGCCCTCGGACCTCAGCGTCCAGACAAAGGCGCCCCCACGGCGTGTCCCCCACGGAGCACTCACCCACGTCAGCCCTCGCTCGGGGGGGACACACCGACGCCCCTAAAGGTCTGCCTTTCTCAGGGTCCCCCCCCCGAGCGCGCCCCCTCCCGGAGGGCCCGAGTCACGTGACACCAAGCCCGCTTCCTCGAGGGCGGGGTGGGGGTTGTCGGGGACAGCGCGCCCCGGCGTTGCCCTGGCAACGGCTTCCGCCCGGGCATTCCCGGCGCTGGTCCCGCCCCCTCCGCGGACGGAAGTTCCGGCTACCTCCGTGAGTGTGCGAGCACGTGACGGGAAAAGCCCCGCCCCTCGCTCTGGTGTTTCCGTGGCAACCGTGCAGGCGCGCGCGGGCGACTCCGACCTTAGACTTCCTTTTCCGGACTTTTCTGTCCGCTCACAGCACCAGGGCCAAGTCCGGACTGCACTTCCCAGGAGGCGCCGCGGCCCAGGGGTGAGTGACGTCCTTGCGGCGCCGTCGCGTCTCCTCCTGCCTTCATTTCCCAGAAGCCTCTCTGCGGTAGGACCCGCTCGCTCGCGTCCCCCTCCCCAAGACTACAACTCCCAGTGTGCTCTGCGCGGTCCCGCCGGCGGAAGCGGCGGGCGAAGCGGGTGTCCTTCGCGAAGCCGAGTGACCATGGTGGCCCGAGTGTGGGCGCTGATGAGGTGTGTGGGGGCTGGACCCGACTCTCCGGGGAGCCCTGTCCAGCACGGGTCAGGGGTCAGCTCTGGGTGGATTGTGGGGTGCCGGAGGGAGTGGTGGGGGGTGGGCGGTGATGGGGTGCTGGGGTGTGCTGGAGGGAGTGATGGGGTGTGTGGGGGGCTGCAGGGAGTGATGGGGTGTGTGGGGGGCTGGAAGGAGTGATGGGGTGTGGGGTGTGCTGGAGGGAGTGATGGGGTGTGTGGGGGGCTGGAGGGAGTGATGGGGTGTGTGGGGGGCTGGAGGGAGTGATGGGGTGTGCTGGAGGGAGTGATGGGGTGTGCTGGAGGGAGTGATGGGGTGTGTGGGGGGCTGGAGGGAGTGATGGGGTGTGTGGGGGGCTGGAGGGAGTGATGGGGTGTGCTGGAGGGAGTGATGGGGTGTGCTGGAGGGAGTGATGGGGTGTGGGGGGCTGGAGGGAGTGATGGGGTGTTTTGGGGGCTGGAGGGAGTGATGGGGTGTGTGGGGGGCTGCAGGGAGTGATGGGGTGTGCTGGAGGGAGTGATGGGGTGTGTGGGGGGCTGCAGGGAGTGATGGGGTGTGGGGTGTGCTGGAGGGAGTGATGGGGTGTGGGGTGTGCTGGAGGGAGTGATGGGGTGTGTGGGGGGCTGCAGGGAGTGATGGGGTGTGTGGGGGGCTGCAGGGAGTGATGGGGTGTGCTGGAGGGAGTGATGGGGTGTGGGGAGGGAGTGATGGGGTGTTTTGGGGGCTGGAGGGAGTGATGGGGTGTGGGGGGCTGGAAGGAGTGATGGGGTGTGTGGGGGGCTGGAAGGAGTGATGGGGTGTGTGGGGGGCTGGAAGGAGTGATGGGGTGTGTGGGGGGCTGGAGGGAGTGATGGGGTGTGTGGGGGGCTGGAAGGAGTGATGGGGTGTTTTGGGGGCTGGAGGGAGTGATGGGGTGTTTTGGGGGCTGGAGGGAGTGATGGGGTGTGGGGGACTGGAGGGAGTGATGGGGGGTGTGGGGGGCTGGAGGGAGTGATGGGGTGAGTGGGGGGCTGGACCCGACTCTCTGGGGAGCCCTGTCCAGGACGGGTCAGGGGTCAGCTCTGGGAGGCATTCCCTGAGCTCCCTGGATAGTGGGGTACTGGTTGGCGGGGTTGGGGTGCAGCCTGAGCGCCTGTGTGTCCCCTGCAGGTTCCTCCTCAAGGGCAGCGTGGCCGGGGGCGCCGTGTACCTGGCGTACGACCAGGATCTGCTGGGTTCCAGTGACAGGGGCGAGGCGGCCCTGCACAAGGCCGAGGAGCTGGTACCCCCAGCCATGTACCAGTTCAGCCAGTACGTCTGCCAGCAGACGGGCCTGCAGATGCCGCAGGTACTGGGGGCCCCTGGGCCGGGTTGGAGGGGACCAGGGTGGTCCTGGGTCAGCATGGGGGGCACTGGGGGGGCCCTGGACTGGGTTGGCTCTGGGCCGGCATGGGGCGATGCCCTGGGCCAGGATGGGGGCCCGGGGGGGTCCCTGGGCTGGCATGGGGGAACTGGGAGAGGCCCCGGAGCTCTTACCTTCCTCACTGGCCCCCTGGTACCCCTCTCTTCCCCAGCTTCCAGCTCTTCCAAAGATTAACTTCCCCATCCAGGACACCTGGAACTCAGGTAGCGTCCTGCCCCCTCAGCTTGGGACCAACACCCCCCCCCCAGCCCCCTGCTTCCTGCTCCCCTTGCTTCCTTGCTTTGTGCGTGCCTCTTTGGGGACCCGGGGACAAGGAAGGGAGGACATGTCTAGGGGCGGGTCTGTGTAAGCCCCATGGCTGTTTCCCCTCGGGGTTACTGCTCCCCGCAGGCATCCTGAGGGTCATGTCGGCGCTGTCCACCGCCCCCGCCAAGGCCCACGAGTACTCCAGGCAGGGCTGGGAGTACGTGAGGGAACGCATCAAGTAGTGGACGGCTGCCTGGACGCCGGGACCCCACACCCCACAGCGGCAGCTCACGGCCTGGCCTGGCCCAATAAAGGACTTTGCAAGTACCCCGCCACTGCTGACCTGTGTGCTGCCCCCCTGGACCGCAGGTTAAGGGGTCTTGTCTCCATCCCGTCCCGGGGCCCACGGCCAAGCCCCCTGCTCTTCCGGGTCCTGCTCCCCGCACCTCCACAGCACCAGTGGGTGTCCCACGAGGCTGGGTAGGGCGAGTGGAGCTCAGGGTCTGCTCTGGGTGTGGTGGGGAGCCGTACACTGGCCTGGGTTCTAGGAGTGGTGCTGTCGTCCGGGCTGGTGCTGGGCACCGGAGGCCAGGATGTGCGAGGTGGATGTGCCAGTGTCCCGAGCAGCGGCCGTCGGGGGGCGGCTCCATCCAGGTCTCCTGGTGGCGAGTACCTGCTGCCTCGCAGTGATCCTAGACCTCGGCAGCCCTCAGCCCCAGCGCGTGCGCCCAGCGTGCCCATCCTCAGTCAGGCGCACGTCTGAGCCTGCCGTCTGGCCGAGCTGCTCTCGGCGTGGTGCCTGGGCTGAGTGTGGAGGCAGGGGGCAGGCCCTGCACCGTACCAGGCGTGTCCGTGTCCGACACGTTGCTGGAACTGGCCCCCGTCTGGAGGGACACAGGGGTGAGGGCGTTATGAAGCCAGCAGAAAGTTCTATTAGGTGTTTGGGGTGGGCATCATGGCCCAGCTGCCACTAGTGCATCTTGGAGGGCAGTGCAGGTGACGGCATGGGTCCCTGGGTGCCCACCACCCACGTGGGAGCTCCCTGCTGCCAGGGCCTTCTGGGGAGTCGAAGAGCAGTTGCACCGATCCTGCCTTTTAAAAATCTGACAGCAAAATAAACATCCGACTTCCCAACACTAAAGCAAAGCAACAGGTCTCCCGTCGCCTGGCCAGGGCAGTCAGGGTCCCTGGTGCTCCCCCGTGGGTGCAGTGGCACAAGCACACAAGCAGGGGGCTGGACAGGATGGTGCAGTGGGGGACGCTGGCATGGCAGGGGGCAGCTTTGCCCGGCCCCACACGGCATGACCCTGGAAACACTGGAGTCCTGTGACGTGGCGAGGCGTGCACAGCCTGGGGATGGCAGACTCACGGGCAGGGCTCCCAGGGGATGCAAAGCCACCCGCTTGTCCCTCACGCTGGCCGCCACAGGTCCTCCAGCCAGACCCCTGGCTTCTGGAAGCTCCTGAGGGAGGAGCTGGGGCTCAACCACACAGAGCACAACTGAGTTTAGTAAACTTATTTATTCGAAACGAGAGTCACACAGAGAAAAGCTCTTCCACCAATCCTGAGGCGCGTCCGGGCCTCCCTGGGCGCAGGACCGAGCTGGTGGCCAAGCGGATGCCAGCGCGACAGGAGAGGGCTCGCCTCGGTGTGCCACACAGGCAGAAAATGTACAAAATGACACTTTAAAGTGTATGAACAGAAACACGTTTATTACAAAAAACGAGAACAAAAACAAGAAACAAATTCACATTGTATTTAGCTAGAACGTGGCAGCAGATAAAAAATGATTTGTACAAGGTTTGCGGTGAACTCCCAGGGCCCCCCTGGTTGCCGGGGATGACAGGACACGGGCGCCCGAGGCCTCAGTAACGGCGGGTGAAGCGGGCGTCGCTGGGACGGCTCCCCCGGCTCTGTCCTCCGAAGCCACCTTGCATGCCACCGCGTGGGATCACGTGGCCCCGGGAGGCCCCGCCAGGCGCAAAGCTGCCCCGCCTGCAACAGAGGCAGGCCTCGGTTTGTGGAGTTCCCTGTGGCCCAGCAGGGCCCCCCGCGACCCCGCAGGCTGAGCAGGAAGGAGGCGTGGGAGGCATGGGCAGGCCCCTTACCCTGACAGGCCTCCCCGGCTCATCACGTGGCCCGGCCCCGAGTGGCCCGACATGCTTCTCTCTCCACCTGGAATACAGGATATGCTGTGCCCGGAGCCCTGGGCAC
Source organism: Ochotona curzoniae (assembly GCF_017591425.1). Taxonomy (NCBI): domain Eukaryota; kingdom Metazoa; phylum Chordata; class Mammalia; order Lagomorpha; family Ochotonidae; genus Ochotona; species Ochotona curzoniae. Next base: position 3,321,224 of record NW_024466491.1, on the reverse strand, counting down.
GAGCCCTCTGCCACCCCGGTCCAGCAGGAGCCGCTCCCCTACCTTGCCACCGCTTGTGATCCCGGTCCACCATGCCACCGTCGGCGGCGCCCTGCCACGCCCGCTCATCCTCCAGCCGCCGGCTGTGGTCCCCCCACTCGCGTCTGCCCCTTGGAAAGAGACATCTCTGATTTGGGCTGCCCCGGCTCCGAGGACAAGCTGTGCCTCACCCCTCCGCGCAGGGGTGCAGGGGTGGGCTTTGGGCCCTGGGTGCTCACTGCGCACCAGCTGACGTGGGAGGTGGGGGACACAAACCTTGGGGGCGGGGGCAGTCCCCGGCCTTCGCTCATCCTCTTGTCTGAGCCGTAGCCCCAGCCGTCACGGGAGTCTCGGCCGTGGCGCTCGGGTCCTCCGTGGCGCTCGGGGTAATGCTGGAAAGAGCCAGAAGGAAAGGGAAGGTCAGGAACCAAGCCCAGGCCCGGAGCCCCCGGGGAAGCTGGCGGCCACAGCTGATGCCCCTGGGCAGGATGGGGACAGGCAGGACACCCACAACAGTGAGGGCAAGGCAGGCCCAAGGCGTCCAGGTGCGGTCTCTGCCAGAGCAGCCTCCCGGAGAGCCAGCCCGTGGCGTGGCTCCAGCTCCCCGCGCGGGAGGGAGATGGCTCCAGTGCTCAGCCCTGCGTCTACAGAGCCGACCTGCATGCGGCTCCTGGCTCCTGGCTGACCGTGGCAACCATGAAGGAACCCCAGCTTGTAAACCTCGACCTTGTACCAGTGTTTCAGTTACACGTCACGGCCCCTTGTCCCTGAGCGGCTGCCACAGATGGCACAATCTCCACGAGCTACACAGGAGTAAACCACGCAGTGACTCCATCGTGCCCCTTTTGGGATCCCAGTCCGCAGGGCCCCTCCAAAGCCTGGCGCCTCTGTTAGGTCCACTCGGCCAACCACCCACTCCCTGCTCCGAGTCCTAGCTGCTGTCGGCTGTGCGGCCAGCAGGCCGTGGGCTCCTGGGCCTGTTCCACCTGCTGTCTGAAGCCGCCACCTAAAGCACATTTTTTTACAGTGAAGGTAAATTTTACCCCAGAGGTTGTCTGTGCAGCGGGGAGACTGCTGTACCCAGACTCTCAGGGGCCACGGCCCTTGGGGCTGCTGCCTCACAAGCCAACACAGCTGAACAGCGCCAGAGCGGCCCCTCTGCACACTCCACTGTCTCGTCAATCCACATTCACCTGCCCAGAGCACACAGCACCACAAGCCCGGGTCTCCCCGGTGACCATCCCCCCCCACCTGCGCACGACGGCAGCCCCGGTGCCGCAGGCTCAGGTGTCCTGCAGGGCAGAGCTCAGGCCTGGCAGGCTGCGTCACGGCCTCTGGCTCAGGAGCCCACATGGGAGGGGACGCGTGGCAAGACTTGCTTCTCAGGACCAGCCTCCCTCCCTGTCACTTCAGACCTGCCCGGCCGCCGCCTCTCCGACCCACACTAGCTTCACCAGGTCCCGAAGGATGGCTCGGGTCCAGTGTCAGCGTTGGTCACTGGGGCCAGTGTGCCACCCCTCCTGGGCAGCAAGGAAAGGCAGCTGGCACCTGAGCCCAGGTGTGACATGGCACACATCACACCCTCCTGTCCTGGTGCACATGGACAGACGCTCCCCGGGGCCTGTCCTCCCAAACTCTGCAGCCTGGACATTCACTACTGGGCTGCCCTCCCCTGCCTGCACAAACCTCACGCAGGCTGGCTCGCCATGGCACTGCATCTCATCACTGCCACAGCAGGGACCAAGGGTCCCTCGGGTTCTCCTGGGAGAGCGGAAGGGCCGTCCCCTCAGCTACACTAAGGAAGCGAGGCAGGTGGACGTAAGGCTCAAAAGGGAGCCACATGCAAGTCAAGAAAAGCTGGTGGGCCCGGCGGCGTGGCCTAGTGGCTAAAGTCCTCGCCTTGAACATGCAGGGATCCCATATGGGCGCCGGTTCTAATCCCGGCAGCTCCACTTCCCACCCAGCTCCCTGATTGTGGCCCGGGAAAGCAGTCGAGGACGGCCCAAAGCTTTGGGACCCTGCACCCGCGTGGGAGACCCGGAAGAGGCTCCTGGCTTCGGATTGGCATAGTATCGGCCCGTTGCGCTCACTTGGGGAGTGAATCATTGGATGGAAGATCTTCCTCTCTGTCTCTCCTCTGTGTATATCCGCCTTTCCAATTAAAAAATAATAAAAATAAATCTTATAAAAAAAAAACAAACAAAAAACCATGGCCCTGCGAGCAAGGCGGGGGCCCTGCCGGGACAGCCTGAACCCCAGCGGATGCAGGGGAGCACGGAAAACCGAGCTCTGTGCCGATTCTGCGCCCTCTCTCTGTTCTGTAGAGGACGGCTGCAGCAGGCCTGGGCGGGGACACGGCGACACAGCAGCATCGCAGACACGTGTGGTCACGCAGACGGCCCACGGAACCCCGTGCAAGGGCACCGAGAACTCTAGACGCACACACACCCGGCGACATCCCTCCGACAGGGGTGCTGCGCTCCCCACCTCGCAAGGCGGGATGAGGGGGCGCACTGTAGCGAAAGCAGCGTGCAGACCGTGGCTCCGACTCACCTGTCCTTCTCGTTCTCCCATCATGGATCGCGAACCTTCTCTCCTGAAAAAGGGAGTTCAAATCAAACCAGCAGCAGAGGGGGCAGGGCCAGCAGAGGCCGACGCTGTCGCCTGGCGCGAGGCCAGGGATGCGGGGCTGGCCCCACACGCGGCTGAAGTGGGTGGAGAGCGCCCAGGGCTGGGAACGGCCAGCCTCTGCTCCCGTCGGAGACGCACGCAGGGCCCCCACGCACCTGTCCACCGAGTGGTTGGGGTAGCGGCCCCGGTCCCTGTGGTCAAAGTCGTGGAAACGGTCCTGCCGGTTGAAGTCCGAGTGATAGCGCTCGTCCAGCGCAGCCCGCTTGGCTTCCGGCCAGTAGGTGTCGTCTCGCCTGCGTGGGGACAGAGAACACCATGCATCCCTGGGGGGCAGCAGCAGGGGGCCGGGTCCGCGCCCAGGGCTGCTGGCCTGTGCTCCGTTGGTCCCACCCGGGCAGCAGGGGCCCGCACTGTGGGAAGCTGGCAGAGGCGCTGCTGGGCAGCAGCACCAACTGGGCTGCCTCAACAGAGGACCCCGGTGGACCCCGAAGGCATTGGGCCCGACAGCACCATGCGTGCTAATCCACACAGCAAAGGGATGGCAAGCGGGGTCCAGGCCAGCCGCGAGCATGTTGGCCGAGTCCCCAGTTTTAGACGGCTAGGCCTGGCCGTGGGCTCCCTTGCTGATGTGCAGCCTGTTGGGGTCTTTTCAGGAAAGTCAAGCTGACCCTGGCCTGGTGCCTGGTGGCCTCTGGCTGCTCACAGAGCCCGACAGCCCACTAGCTGCAGGGACCCAAGCCCATCTTCAAGCTCGGCCCACGCCCAGCCCCGACTAGAGCAGAGGCCTCTGCGGGCCCACCTGCCGTCCAGGTCGTAGGGCCGCCGCCCGGCCGGCCGCCGCTCCTGCTCGTAGCGCAGTTCCTGCTGCCGCCGCAGCTCCTCCCGCTCCCGGTGGATGCGCTCCTGCTCACGCCGCCGCTCCTGCTCCACGTGCATGCGCTCGCGCTCCAGCCGCTCCCGCTCCATGCGTTCGCGCTCCAGCCGGTGCCGGTGGAAGGCCAGCCGCTCGCGGGCAAACTCGAGCCGCTCTCGCTCCTCGCGCTCCCACTGAGCCTGCAGCCGCTGCTCCCGCTCACTGCGCTCGCGCTCCCTGCGTGGGGACGGCAGCCGTGAAGGCAGCGTCACGGGGGGCAGACCCAGCATGGGGCACCCTGTCCTGGACCACCGCCTTTCACTGGGGGCAGCCAGAAAACCGCTGCCTCCCAAGCCCCCGCAGGAGGCGAGCACCTGCTCCCAGTCATGCCAACGCTGGCAGACACAGAGCAAGGTGGGACTGACACGCAGGAGTCGCTGGGCCGTGACCGGGACCCCAGCCTCGCGGACACGGCAGCCAGCTGGGACAGGGCCTGCCTCTGGACAGCCGGAACCGGCCTCCGGGTGTCTGACAACAGGCACTTCAGCCGAAGGCTAGCACAGCATGCTGTGCAGGGTGGCTGGCACGGCACGGCTGACACCTCGGATCCCATGTCCGCGTGTCTTCAGACGCAAGTACTCGCACCCACGGATACGTGTGAGCCTGCCTCACTTCACACCAGTCGGTGTGGCCTCCTTGGTTCACCCATGATGGAGAGCCCCGCACCCACAGGATGCCACGGCCAGCACCCACCCGACGGCACGCCTGCCTCCCCAGCTTGTGCCTGGGTGCGAGTCAATGTCCTCCCCCCGGTGAGCTCTCGGGGCCTGCTGTCATGGCCTCTGCCCATCTCTCATTTTCCCATCTGTGTGGTTTTCCACAGTGCAGTTCAATCCCTTCAGCTTCCTCAGCATCTCCCTTTAGGGCTTCCGAGGCCGAGCAGCGCCTTCCCTCGGGCAGCTGCCCAGCTGGCTGCACTCCGGCAGGGACACGAGCGAGGCTGCCCAAGCCGCCCATCCCTGCCCGAGGCCCTGGCATCGTCTTGCCCTTTCAGGCTCTCACCTGCGGGACTCTGAGTCCCTGGACTTGCGAGACTCCTTGACCTTGTCGAAGGACACGGTGGACCGCTTCTCCCTGCTGGCTGACTTGCGGTCTTGGCTTTTGGAGGCCTAGTTCACAAAAATACAACGTCAGGGGGGCAGGGACAAAGGAACACCCTCAGCTGTGTCTGTGCAGCCAGCGTGGAGACCAGAACTACTCAGCGAGAGGCTCGTCCCGCGTGGGACATGCTTTCCCCAACACGCCAGGCGGCCCGAGTGAGCCAGGCGCCTAAAGCCAAACCCAGGGACGCCGAGGTTGCTCCCCGCTCCTGCAGTGTGCTTTCGCCACCCCCCCCAGGTACAAGCTTCCCCCGCTCCGTATTTGGAAAGGCGCAAAGCTCTGCTGCTGGGGCAGAGCAGCGCGCTGGTGGCAGAGGGAGGAGAGCCGGGGCCTCGGGCAGGACACTCACTCGCTCTTTGGTCGCCGACATCTTGACGCTAATCACGGGCACCCCTTTCGACTTGTCCATGACCACGGTTCGCTCGGTGCCGCGGCTCCCTAGAGGACAAGGGCCCGGGCACGATGAGAACCAACACCCAAACAGCAGCGCAACCAGCCCACTCGAATCTCGGTGCCACGAAGGGAGTTACCTGACTTGGTAGCCCGGGACGGGTCCGAGGGCCCTGGCTTCTGCTCGTCTGGGTCCTTACTCTTGTCGCCAGGCCCATCCTCACTCCTGCGAGCCTCCTCCTTCCTGTCGGCTTTCTCGTCCCTCCGGACGTTGGCAGCCCTGCAGGCAGAGTGGGCGTCTAAGGCAGCTGGCCAGCCCCTGGCCGCGCAGCGGGTGCCAGTGCCTGCTGAGGACACCCCGCTGCCCGGGCGGCTCATCTTCCCACCCGTCGCGGCCAGGCGGGGCCCACAGCTACCTGTCACTGTTGCTCGACTTCTCCTTCTTCCCCTCACCGTCTCTTTTGTCAGAGGTTTTCTTCCCCGTGGGTTCATTTTTGGCCTGCAATAGCCAGGCGCGGCAGGCGTTAGCGCACGATCGTATCCCGACACAGCAACCCCGAGCCAAGAGCCCACGGGCACGCACCTTCTCCACGGAGATCATCTTCCCGTGCAGCTCTGTTTTGTGCAGGTGGTTGACACACTTGGTCGCCTCCTCTGCTGTGGACATAGTGACAAATCCGTAGCAGCGGGCTCCAGGACTCCGGGCGTTTGTCACCACCTTGGCGCCCACCACCTAAAGGCAGGCAGGTACCATGGCTCGGACTCGGAGCCCACACCTGCTCCCGCAACAAGGCCCCAGGGTCCCGGGAGCCGAGCCACTGGGGAGGCAGGGAGGGCACGCAGCTTTGCCCAGCCCCAGCCCCAGGACATGTGGCAGGCGCAGGCCCTGGGCAGGACAAGGCTGTCTCCGCACTCCTTCAAGCACCCCCTCGCATGTCAGAGGGACCCAGCTGCAGCGCGGAGGAGCAGAGGGAAGCGAAGGAAGAGTGGCAGTTCTGCCGTGCCCCTGCATGCGGGAGAGCTGGTGAGGAAGTGTCCTCCACAGGCGAGCTCTCAAGATGCTGCGGGAAGCGAGTGGCGCAGCTATCCTGGCCAAGGAGGACCTGCCTGTGGCGGCAGAGGCCACTTCACTCACTGTGTCCTCATCAACCGAGGGCGCACCCAAGACATCACAGGCTAAGCGACAACACTGCCCCGTGGGGCCCGGCGAGCACCCCAGCCCAGGGACCCCACAGGGGAGAGGCATGGCACACCCAGCACCCCTCCGTGCTGCTGCAGCCCAGGCGGCCCTTAGCTATGGCTCAAGGTCTCCTCCCGTGAGCCCCGGACATCAGTAAAGAGGGCAGACACAGAGCGGGTGGTCTGTGCTCCCAGAGGCTGATCTGGGGGGACCACCAGGTGTCTCAGACGAGAAGGGGCCGGAGGTGGCCTCCGTGTGGAACCCAAGAAGCCCCTCTGAGGAGCAGGAGAGGCAAGCTCGAGCGGCAGGAATGCCCAGGGCCATCGGCTGCCCCGCTTTGACACTAGCAGCCGTCCTGGGCGTTCAGGGCCTAAGACATGGGACTGGAGGCACAGGAAGTCGCGGGGCAGGCGACCGAGTGGACGTGGGCCATGGGAGCAGCCCCACAGTGGACGTGGGCCATGGGAGCAGCCCCACAGCGGCAGCAGTGGGGCGCCAGGACCCTCACGGGTGGGCACAGGGACTGGCCTGTGGTGCTCACCTTCCCGTACTTGCTGAAGAGGTTCTTTAGGTCCGTAGCTCTGGTCGTAGAGGACAGCCCGCTAACCCAGAAATTGCGGCCACAGCTGCTGCGACCTGCGTCACAAGAGTTCTCCATCAAAAACAACCCCCAAAGGTTATGAACCAAGACGCCCATCCCAAGAGCAGACATGTCCCCACTTGTCCCCAACACAGCACATCACTCAACCTGGCTAGGGGGGCGAGGTCCGGTCACTGCCCTCAGCAGAACTCTGCAAGATGACTTGGCCAGACACGCAGCCGGCAGCTCGTCCCCGCACAAGCAGCGCACGGCGAGGCTCGCCACGCAATCGGGCAGCTAGGCCCCGGCCGCGGCTGCTTCCTCCCACTCATCGGTACGCCTGATGCCTATTTCTATAACTCCTTTTCACTGAATGCTTGTGGTAACAGCTCATGGAACCAACGAGCCAGAAACACGGAGCGGCAGGGGCCAAACTCAGAAGTCCCGATCTGCTCCAAGGGCTCAGGCCACCGGGCACAGGGGGCGAGACACGCAGCACGCGACCAACAGAGGGGCCCCGCCAGGCCACGGTGACCTACCCTTCTCCTCTCTGGAGAGCCGCTTCGTTTCCGAGTCCTCGTCCACAGAGCTAGAGAGAAAAGACAGTGTCAGCCCGGACGCAGCGGCACACGGGAGACCAACTCAAAGTCACCAAGCGTGTGCTGAGGTCGCATACCTACCCGCAATTTAGTTCTGAAAAAACACCCCGACAAACTGGTATTGCAAATCTGACCTAACCATAAGATTTCAGACCCACAGGAGTTAATTAATTCTGCTGGGCAAAAGATAATTAGGAAGAATTAAAGAAAACAACCATGATAGGTTGAGAAAAGAAAACAAACAAACAAAAAAAGATTATATAATCAAGTGTAAAATAAATAAAGAAATCAAACATTCTTTAGAGGTGGACTAAGACCTCAGCAGCCTGGCAGACCGGCCAATCGCAGACAAAACAGCTTAGGCGTGGCATTAATGACCCATGAAAAGGAGATAGCGTCTTGGTCTAAAACTGAGAAACAACAAACCTCATGTTCTGATCAGCGCCCTCACTGGTTGAGGACTCGTTAGGAGCCGGAGGGACTTCATTACAAGCTTCAAAAGCAAACTTCTTCACGTCTTCTTTGCTATCTCTGGGCTCTGGGCTTGGGGCTTCCGTGGGCGCCTCCGCGACCTCCTGGCTAGAGGGCTCCGCGGGCTCGGCGGCCGCCGCGCTACTCTGCCCAACTGGCTTCGCTAGCCCTACAGGCTCACAGTCCGTCCTGGCGCCTCCTCCGCCTGTCTGCTCCACGGGCTCCCTACCCGCGGCTAACCGGGGCTCTGCCTCGCTCCACTGAGCTCGTGTTGACTCGCTGGCCAAATCTAAATCTCCCTCTTCCTCCTCCTCCTCCTCCAATGCCTCCTCCTCCTCCTCCGGATGAGCATGAGCGCTGTCAAAAAGGTCCTCTTCCTCCGCAAGCTTTCTGTCTGGCCCCACGCTACTTGTTTCCTGTGCAAATGGCTGCTCCAGCTCGGAACCTTCTTCTTTTACTGGCTCAGATTTACAAGTTTCCCCCAAAATGTCGAGTATTTTCTCATTTTCTACGGATTTAACAGGAATAGAATGGCACAAGGTTTAATTACCAGGGAAATCAAGCAATCACAAATGCGGCACGGGCACGGCGGCCACGCTCACACGCAGAGAACCGCTAGCTACACAGAGATTGGAAAACCCGCGGGACCCACGGTTACGCTGCTGCGCTCCTAGCTGCGCTGCGACCGACTGCTAGCTCAAGCCTCTACGCTACACGGAAAAGGATCCCAGAGACTTAACCCCCAAAACCTTCTGGCTGATTCTTGGCAGTCTTCGTTCTGTCGCCGAGTACAAATATATGACTCTTCCACATTGAGCTTCCGAAGAGCAAGTCGCTGAACTCAGTGTCTCGCCGTGACTGACGGGCTCCTTTCCACATGCTTTGCGTTTCTTTAGCGACAGGAGTCGGACGTGAGAGCCAGAATCTCTTGCGTGGGCGCCGAGGTGCCGCGGTCCCGAAGGCAAGCGGGCTCTGTTTGCGAGTGTCGCGAGGCTGCTCTCTCTCCTCTTCTGGATTCCGGTCGAGGCTCAGAGATGGAACACGTGTCCCCCTAGCACTGCCTGCGCTGCCTGCACCAAACACCACACAGCTCGGGTACTGCCCGATATCACAAGATCTGTTTTGTGGGCCGCCGCGAGGACCAAGTCTGAGGAGGCATGCGCGCTCTTTCCGCTCCAAGCCTGCCCTGCACCCAAAGGCGCCAGGCGCGTCCCCTCACCAATGCGCGTGCGCAGCCGGAAGGCGCCACTGCCACAGATCTTGTGATATGGTGGGTTTCCAATCTCTATGCCCCTGGTGTGCTCTGGGCCGGCAGCCCTTAGAACAAGGTACACTACAGTTAAGGCAACTTGCAAAATTAAAGGATTCAAATTAGAGAAGGTGGAAAACTAGAATGGTTCCAAACCCCCGCTGCTAAGTTTTTCGTTTAACAGTACCTGGCTCCAGGGATGGCTCTTCAATTTCCTGCAACAGAAGGACATCGATGAGATGGTGCCTGAGGGATGGAACCGGCCCTGAACCGCCCGAACCACGGGATCCAGCTGGAAGGGAACGGTCAGGGCTCCGAACCCGGCACCCACCCCACCCGGGGCCACGTGTGCTCCTGGCCACGGGCCTGGGGAGCTGGCCCTGCTCCTCTGGAGAACACGGCTGGCATCCGGGCACATCCATGAACACCCCACCCCACCCGCTGGCACCTTGCTGCTGCCAGTGCAGGCTACCTGGCTCTCAGCGAGGTGCTGGCCCTTTCCCTGCTTCCTGTCCCGCCCTTGGCCGTGACCCAGGCCATCTCCCACCTTCCCACAGCCCACCCTGCTGGGAATGAAGCCGGGCCATGGCCGCCCAATGAGGCTTCTCGGAGTCCTTCTCTGGCTGGGAGCCGGTCGATTCCAACTTGCCTCTGAGAAGGGCGTTGGGTGGGCCCGCTCTAACCGGGACGCCGCGGACCAGAACGGCCCTCGGGAGTATGAGAGAGAGGCCAGTCGGGGAGGGCCTGGGCTTTGGGGTGCCTGCAATCTGCCCTCTGCCCAGCATTTTCCATGGCAGCAGCACAGGGGGAATTAAAAGGAAGAATGGGGGGGACAGGGAGGGCTGACACAGCAACCCCCGTGTTCACCCCCTCACAGAACACGTCCTGAAGGCAGCGCATCTCACCCGCTTCCTTCTGGCAGTGCAGCAGGACGGGAAGACCCACATTTATGAAAGCAAACTTCAAAGTTAGTTCCCCTCGACTTCCTACTTACACACGGGGTGAACAAACAGCCAGGCTGACAGAGGCTCACGAGAGATCGGGCAGTGTCTGTGGGAACAATGCCCAGGGCCGCCCTGTGCCTGCGTGCCCGGTGCTGCTCTGCCCACCTCCGCCCGCCCTGTGCCCTGGGCACGGGCACCCCTCCTAGCCATGTGAGTCTGTGTAGGGGCGGCCACCACGAAGGATGCTGCCCCGCCCGTGCCGTGGCCTGAGCAAGAAGGCCAGCCACACGGAGAGCTGAGAGTTCGTCCTTGGGGACAGAGGAAGGTGAGAACGCACGCCCCGCTGATGGAGACCCCGACAAAGTGACCAACCTCCCAGTGGGCGCGATGCCCAGCTGTTACAAAAGGCCCGGAGCAGCTGTTTACCAAGGCTGGCCTAAACTTCGATGCCAACATTAAGACACAAAACCATTTACCTGTAATATAGTGAAGTCAGACGATGACGTATCCACATTGTTTACAGGCTCCTTGTCCTCTACCTGCAACACAAGGCAGACCTGGTCCGCACGGCGACACGAGGCGACCCCGTGCACCTGTGTGCTGCAAAGCCGCCAGCCTGGGCCGTCACGTGTGGCGTCCCTTCCAGCAGGTTGCAGGCACACCAGCAGCCCCGGCGTGGGACAGTTCCACCATGCCACCTGCACAGGGCCACCTAGAGCGAGGCCAGGACGCCTCCCGCCCACAGGGAGCCCAATGTGCAAAGGCACGTAGAGGCGATCTCTGGGCTCAATGTGGCACTGCATGTGGGCATGGCTGTTCTGGGAACTTCTAACTGGGCAGTGAGCCCTCAGCCCAAGCCACGGTGCCCCGAGGCCGGGACTGTGGTCCAGACTGGAAACAGCATCCTGGAATCTGTGCCGTGGCATCAACCCCAAAGCCACGTGTGTGGATGGGGCCGGCCCCACCCAAGCCACCCTGGCAGGCCGCACACTCCTCTCTCCCAGGCTGACTCTGCCCAACAAGGCAAAGGGCTCCCCAGACACAGAAAGGGGTTCCGGTGCTTGGTGGCTCCAAAGATTTGGGGCCGCCTGCTGCTGAATCCTGTAAGTCGAGCAGATGTTCAGAGAGGACTTTCTCCACCGTCTTACAGTGAGTACAGTTTACTGTTACCTTCCCTGAACTAAGACCGACTCACCAAGAAGGTCAAATAGTAAAACCCCCACCACCCTTACTCCTTCCTTCCTTCCTGGGACCCCGGGGCAACTGTGCCACACCTGCAACCTTCCTTGGAGCTGGCTTTTGTCTACCACAGCCCTTTCAAGTTTGTCTCTGGTCAATACTGCAGTGCTGGCGGCTGGGAGGTCCCTAACTCACAGGGCCTGCTCACGCTGGGCGTTGACTCTAGGCCGGGCGAGCTCCTGTAGGCAGGAACTAGGGACGATTTCCAGCTAGGAAGCCATCGCAGGCAGCAGCAGCGACAGACAAGCTTCCCTGCCGACCACGGGCACGGCCAGCCGGAGGGTGGCTGCTCTACGCCCTGTGCGATCTCCAGGCTGGTCCCTTCTGTAACCACGAGCGTCAGGCACTTGCACAGGGCTTCGGTGTCTGTTCTCGGGGCCAATGGGCACTGCACACCCGGGCAGCCATCTCCTGAGCGCCCCACAAGGGAGTATCTGGGATTTGGCCCCACCTCCTCTTCTGATCCAGCCTCCTGCTAACGCACACCCAAGGGATGTCAGATGTCAGCCACGGTCCACCAAGGGCCCGCACCCCACGGGGGAGCCCGGATGCAGCTCTGGCTCCTGGAGCCCTGTGTGGTGGGGAACCAGCAGTTGAAGATCTGTCTCCCTCTCTGTTTCTCTGCTGTTCTTCCTTTCAAACCAACAAGGCAGTCAGCCATCCTATTTTCACTAAGGGACAACTACTCGACCATTGTCTATGCACGTGGAGGAGGTTCCAGGATTGTGTTGCAAGTTATTAGACAGGCAGGGAGAAGCAGTGGTCAGAGCCCAGGAGCCAAGCTGGGCGCCCCGTGCTGTGCGGACACTGCGGCCATTCCCGCCCTCCGCAGCCCATCGAGGCTGTGCGCTCCTTCTGCGTCCAGCCGTGTCCCCAAGTCCCAGCCCCACTGGAGAAGAGTGGCTGTCCCCGCTGAGGACACTCTGGACGAGGTCCAAGAGGAAACGCAGAAGCACGTGGCGGAAGGGCCCTGCTGAGGGCTGGCATAGGCACGCGGGCAGGTCCCCACGCCTGGGCTGAGGCCCCCCGGGCCAGCACTCGGAGCTCCCATAGGGGCCGCACAGCTGGTCATCTCCGTGGCCTCCCACTGACCTGACAGACACGAACCCCCATGTCAATCACATTCCATGGTGACCGCTGCCAAGCTCACGTGGCAGCCCGCAGCTCCACGCGGGGACTGAGCCAGCGCGAGTCGGGTGCTGCTGCCTGCAGTATTTCTCCTTTCCCTGCCCCCCACTCCATTTCCTCAGCTGGAAAAGAGGCCCACGGGAGCCCCAATGACCAATGTCCACGGACCAGGAGCCCTCGTGCCTCGCGTCTGCTCATGGAGCTCCACGAACCCGCACGCAACCACCACACCCCTTCAGCGCTGTCCTGGCAGCCCGGTTGCAGGGACACACGGGAGCTACTGCCTCCAATGCGAGTGGCCGCCAGCTGCCCTGGGGAAGGCTCTCGCCCTGGCACGTGAAGACTGGGGCAGTAACTCTACCAAATGGGCACCTGCCACCCACTGGGCTGCTGGTGGCACTGCCCCGGCGAGTTACCTACAGCGTGCTCAGGCAGCAGCTCCGCCTCCGCCAGTTCTCTGCTGTCACACAGGGCCTCCTGGAGGGGGTCGGCGTCGTCCTCCTCCGTGCCGTCCGCCACGCTCCCGCTGTCAATCTCGGCCTCGTCCAGCACGCTGATGTCCATCATGTCAATGTCCTGCAGGTTCTCCAAGCTGGTCTCCACATCCTCCTGTGGCGGATGCCAGGACGTCACGGCCCGGCCGGCGGCCACCCTGCCAGGACGTCACGGCCCGGCCGGCGGCCACCCTGCCAGGACATCACGGCCCGGCCGGCGGCCACCCTGCCAGGACGTCACGGGTCCCCAGCCGGCGGCCACCCTGCCAGGACGTCACGGGACCCCAGCCGGCGGCCACCCTGCCAGGACGTCACGGGTCCCCAGCCGGCGGCCACCCTGCCAGGACGTCACGGGTCCCCAGCCGGCGGCCACCCTGCCAGGACATCAGGGGTCCCTCCAAGGATGTCACGAATCCCACCCGGCACCCATCCTCCAAGAACAGCCTCCCGGCATCCACCCTTCGAAGCGACTCAGCAGGCAGGGCTGCACATACCTGCCCATCCCCAGAATTCTCCTCGAGCCCATTATCTTCCACACCCTCATCTTCTGGTTTCCGCCCTAAAGAGATGAGCAGGCACAGCATGAGACCAACGAGACGCTCTTTCCGACGCTGTGCAGGGCCTTCACGTTCGCAGGGCCCTCCCAAGGCAGGCCCAGAAGGGCCACGGCCTGGGGACCCGGCGGTGCCCCATCCACTGCAGGAGCCCACTCCGTGAAGCCAGCCCGCAGAGGAGGCGCTGCGGGGAGAGCCCAGGCCGAGAACAGGCCACTCTGTAGCGGGGCCTGCAAAGCACCCTTTCCCACGGACACGACGCTAGCGCGTGGAGCACAAACGAGCTGAGCCGAGTGAGCTCCTGTTCCCGCCACCGTGCCGGCCTGCAGGTGCTGGGGAAGACCACGGCGATGACGAGGGGCCCCGCACGCAGCTCTGCGCAGGCTTTTCACTGAACAACCTTCAAACAGCTTGGCATGGATTTTTAAAATGTTTTCTTTTCAGCTAGTTGAAATGCAGAGAGAATGAGTTGAAAGAGATTCTCCACCCGCCAATTCCCTCCTCAAATGCCCAGCTGAGGCCAAGACCAGGTGCTGCCTCCATGCCTCGCTGTGGCTAAGAGGGGCCACCACCTGCCGCCCCCAGGCTGAGGGCCAGGGCAATGAGCACAGGAGCCAGGCGGGCGGCATGGAGCTCCAGCAGGGCTGCTCCCCTGGCCCCGCCACGTTCTTCCACAGCCCGAAATCTAACAGCATCTTGCTGGTATTCTTCTCCACAACTCCCTGCCACTCTGACTCTGGAACCAGAAAGGGGAGCTGCAGCAACCACAAGTGTGTGCACTGTGTATGAATATTTATTCATAAATACAAATAAAAAGAGAGTAGGAGAGACAAAGATCTCCTGTCTGATGGTTCACTCCCTAAGTGGCCAAAACACCTGGAGCTAAGCTGAGCTGAATTCAAGCCAGGAGCCAGGAGCCTCTTCCGGGTCTCCCACGCGGGTGCAGGGTCCCAAGGCTTTGGGCTGTGCTCCACTGCTTTCCCAGGCCACAGGCAGGGAGCTGGATGGGAAGCAGGGCTGCATGCATTTTTAAAAAGTTACTTCACTCCTCCCAACAGCCAAGCTGAGCCGATCCAAAGCCAGCAGCCAGGAGCTCCCACGCAGGCGCAGGGCCCAAGGACCTGAGCCATCCTCAGAGGCCATAAGCAGGGAGTTGGCTCCGCAGTGGAGCAGCCGGCACAAGCAGCGGCGCCCCTACTAGATGCTGGCAGTGCAAGGCAGAGGACGAGCCTGTGAGCCACCGAGCCGGCCCGCCAGTACACTGCCAGGAGCTGCAGAAGAGGCGACACAGCTAGGACGCTAACAGGGCCCACACAGCATGCTGGTCCTGTCAGGAGGGCTGGACTAGCCAGGCCACCTTCAACTGCCAACCTGCTTCCATCTGCTGCTTCATTCCCAAGTGACTGCAATGGCCAAAGCTGAACTTATCTGGGGCCAGGAGACTCTGCCGGGTCTCCCACGCCGGTATAGGGTCTCACTGCTTTCCCAGGCCACAAGCAGGGAGCCGGCCTCTATTACTTTCCCAAGCAGGGAGCTAGACGGGAAATGGAGCAGCTGGGACATGAACCAACATCCATGTGGATCCTGATACTTGCGGGGTGAGAACCCAGCCCGAGACAGTGCGTGGGATCCGAAACAAAACAAGAAACCCAAACCTTACTGATGTGAAAGAGAAGCATTTGTGAGAGAGACAGAGAGAGACAGACTGACTCTTTCTTTCGCCCACTGTCTCATGCACCGGACGATCAGAATAGACAAGCAGGCTAGCTGGAAGCCAGGAGCTTTTTGGGGTCTCCCAAATGAACGCAAGGGTCCAACTCCGGCAACTTTCCCAGCTGTCCGCAGGCAGGCGGATCAGAAGTGGACAGCTGGGCCTCGCACTCGTGTCTGAGCCCCAGGCTGCCGTCCCACCGGGCGGCAGGGAGAGTGCTCACTGCCGTCCGTCCCGCGCCTCAGGGTCTCCTGCCTTCACGCTGCGCTTCTTCATTTTGATGCCACCTTCCTTCGGGGGGCTGAGCACGTTTCCTCCACACCTTGTGTTTGTCTCATTTTAGGTCTTCCCAGCAAGGAACAGAAGAATATGGCAACGAGAAGCCACCACTGCCACACAAAACACAGCAAGATAAAGCCCACAGGGCTCTGGCTGCACCTTGCAGACGCGGGCGGGGTGCTGGGCTCCCACAGAGGGAGCACCCTGACCCAGCCCACCCACCTCAGCTAAGCGCGGGACCCTGCCGACAGCTGGAGATCTGGACCCCAAAATCCCTACATGGCATTCAAGCATTCCGGGAGAAGAGCTGAGGGGTGAATGGCTATTACACGGTCTCCATGTCTCCCCGGGCTGAGACAGCGAGGTGCTGCTCCCCGCAGTGGGGGATTGGGGGGCCAGCACCTGCCGCTGGCTGAGATGGGCAGGCAGGCATCAACTGGATCCCACAGGGAAGTAAGGCAGAACCCAAAATAATACAGGTCAAGTTGAGAACAAGACAGCAGACGGGGGTCTGTACCTCGCCGGCAGCTGTCGGGAGACAGCACAGCCCTGCATCTCCCGCGAGGCCCAGCAGAACGAGGCATGCTAGTCTAGCGGCAAAGGGCTTGCCTTGCACACGCCGGGACCCCACATGGGCACAGGCTCATGTCTCAGCTGCCCCATTTTCCATCCAGCTCCCTGCCTGTGGCCTGGGAAAGCAGTGGAGGACGGCCCAAAGCTTTGGGACCCTGGACCTGCGTGGGAGACCCGGAAGAAGACTCCTGGCTCCTGGCTTCAGATTGGTTCAGCTCCAGTCACTGTGACTGCTTGGGGAGTGAACCAGTGGAGAGAAGACCTTTCCCTGCCTCTCCTCTCTGTAAGTCTGACTTTCCAACAACAACAACAAAACCTAATAAATCTTTAAAAACAGAGAGAGAGCATAAACATCAGAGGCAGCAGCTCGAGTCCCACAAGGTCCAAGGTTAGCTGAAGCAGGAGGCGGCCTCTCCAGCTGTGGTTATGTAACAGCTGCTCTGGGGAAATGCTCCAGCACGTGGGACTCCGTCAACAGAATGAGGCGCAGGCCGTGCAAGGCCAACCCTGGACTGAGGACATCCGGGGAGGAAGGCCTTACGCCATTCCTGGAACTCTCCTCTAGAGCAGCCCAGGATTAGGCAAACAGGCCGGCTGCCCAGTTGCCCAGCGCCCAACAGGACAGAACAGTCAGGAACTTCCGTGACGACCTCACCACGCGGCATCTACTGCTGCAGACAATTAGAGTTTGCTAAACAAGATCTGATGCAAAACCAGATGCTACTGCGAAAGATTTTGTCCTTTGAGTAACTCCCGTTGGCTGGTGCAAAAGAGACACCATCTCGGGCCCAGTGCTGTAGCCTAGCAGCCAAAGCCCTCGCCTTGCATGCGCCGGGTTCCCATATGGGTGCCGGGTTTAACCTCGGCATCCCCACTTCCCATCCAGCTCCCTGCCTGTGGCCTGGGAAAGCAGTGGAGGACGGCCCAAAGCCTTGGGACCCTGCACCCGCGTGGGAGACCCAGAAGAGGTTCCTGGCTCCTGGCTTTGGATTAGCTCAGCTCCGGCCATTGTGGCCACTTGGGGAGAGAACCAGCGGATCAAAGACGTTCCTCTCTGCAAGTCTAACTTCCCAATTTAAAAAAAAAAAAAAAAAAAAAAAGGAACGAGAATTGTAACATGTAGAAAAGAATAAAACGAGGACCCCGCCTCCAGCACTACCTGGGGTCTTCCCTCCTCCTGCCACTACGGCGGGAGCCCCTCGCCCCCATCTTCCCGAATAAACCCTACTTTGCAAGCAAACAAGAAACGACAGGCTGTCGCTCGGCCTGCTACTGGTGTAAAGCCTCTGCGAGGGCGCGGTGACGCCCTGGGGTGACGCCCTGGGGTGGGCCTGCTAGGACTGCAAAGCGACAGGAGCTCATTCGTTCAGCAGCAGCCCTCGGGTCCCGTGGCGGGCAAGCTGGGGCACGGCGCCGGGAGAGCCCGGTGCAAGCTCTCAGCCCGGCCGCGCGGCACGAGCGAGCCGGCAGGTGCACAGCGCTCTCCATTTCTCTGGAACTTTGGCTTTCAAGTAAAAATATAGAAATCATAAAAAAAAATATGGCAAGGTAGCAAAAAATGATTCAGCGAAAGGGGTAGATTTGCTGAATAATGAAAACCAAACAAAAACCAAAGGCAATCTGTAAGCTTTTAGAGTAAGACCAATCACGGCTCGGCAAGTAAGAGAAACCTCGTGACCGAGTCCGAGCAGCCGTAAGGACACCGGCGCTCTGGCTCCGCTCCTGCTGGCGCCCACGGGACCGGCAGCCGCACGGCCACTTCCCCGCGACAGACGTGCCACCTTGGCTTCCTGCCACCCCCCATCGCATGCAAACACGCTAAAGGAATTAAACACTGAATGCAAAGATGACTCCACTGGAGCTGGAAGAACTAACGTCAAGGGCTGCCTTGCGGAACACAACACAAAACCTACAAGTCTCAGGGAACACTTCCCGTAAAATAAAATCTGCTCCCCACCACGCTGCGTCAGAAGACCAGGGCAGGGCAGCCCCGCACGAGAACGCCCCGAAGCAGCCGGGGAACAGGACTGCGGGGACAGGGCCCGGCAGGGTGCCCTGCAGAACGCAGCAAGAGGCTGCCTACCTGCGAGAGATGCGCACGAACGTGACAAAATCCTGCCACACACCATGCACCTGCACAGGTGACACAGCTCACAGCACCCACCCAGCACCTGGCACCCACCCAGCACCCAGCACCCACCCAGCTCACAGCACCTACAAAGCACCCACACAGCTTACAGCACCCACACAGCTCACAGCACCTACAAAGCACCCACACAGCTCACAGCACCTACATAGCACCCACGCAGCTCACAGCACCCACACAGGCAGTATCTACCGTTCAGCGTTGTGTAGATAGCAGCTATTTTAAAGCAGGATGCCAGCGGGCGGGAAGGAGGCTGGAAGAGGGAACCATATTCTCAGAAAGGTCTCCGTGAAAACCGAATTTGGTAAAAACCAATTAAAATTCAAAAGTAAACGTCGGAGCCCTGCCCTGACGTCAGTGCCAGCCCCCAGCAGCCCTTCCTCCACAGACGGCCCTGGTCGCGGTGAACACGGGCCCGCGACTCCCCGGGCAGCTGGCAGGTGCCCAGCGGGCTGCCCCACCGGCAGCAGCAGCAGCATGTGGGACAGGCCGTGCAGCAGGCGGGCATGGGTCTCGGACATTCACCCCCGTTGTTAACAATGGCTGCCTCCACTGCTGGCCTGACGTGCACCCCAACAGCCTTCGGGGCCAGGTCCTGTTGACTGCGCTGAGCAGAGCCACGAGCCCCGCGGGTGACTGCCTCCCTTGGCGTATTCTCCAGGACACCGCTGACCCTTGGCCCAAAGCTAGCATGGATGACAACACAGCGTGGACCCGCCACGTGACTTCTCTGCAGGAGGAGGGCCTGTGGGGACAGACGCTGCGGCTGACAGGTCTGCTCCTGAACCCCGACCATGCCCCAGGCCCCACGCCTGGCTGGGGTGCCGAGTTAACAGGATCTTCACTTGCCTGGATGACAACTCAGCCAATCTGCGGCTGCCGTGGCTTCTTTCTGCCATGAGCAACAGAATGTCACCGCGGGAGGCCACGGAGGACAAAGTCCGGGCCAGGGCACAGGGCGCAGCCCCGCCAGCACTGAGCCCAGGGTGGTAGGGGGCTGAGCACCTGCGACAGGGACAGCAGCTGTCCTTTCTGCAGGCCGTGCTTGTGCAGACGGGGCAGCCAGAGGGCCAGAGGTGTGAGCCCCAGGCAGCAGCATGGCTGAGGTCAAAGTCATGAGCGCCGTGAAACGTGGCCTGGGGTCTGCATGCCTACAGCTCACACCTGCTTCAGCCCGGTGGCCCTCGGAGGAAGCCACCTGCTGCACGGTGAAGCCATCGAGGCCTCGCTCCTGAATGCGCTCTACCCAAATGGGCCTACGGTGTGACAAGGGGCAAGTCACCCATCCTGCGAGAGGAGGCCGCCGGGAGCCCCTGCCCTGGGGGGCACCCCAAGCCCGCCCCGCCCAGCGGTACCTTTGCTGGACCTCTTGGAAGCCTTCTTATTTCCTTCGGAGGGGATTTCAATCTCATCGGGATTCCCTCCTTCATCTTCGATGGCCTAAGGGCAAAGCAAACGCCAGTTACCCCCAAAGGCACCCCCAGAGCCCGGCCCGCCCTCCGCTCAGCCCCGCAGGGCTCCAGCAGCCATCGGGCCCAGGGCTCGGGCGGGCTCAGCCACCACGGAGTTTCCCTCGTCCTCTGGGACTCAGGGCTAGTTACCTAACAAAGCTGTACTCAAACTATCGCTTAGTCACAGTAAGCGCTGAACACATCATCCCCCACGGCAAAGACTTCAACAATTGGGCCAGCGCTGCAGCACAGTGGGTAAAACTGCTGCCAACGACGCCAGCATACCCGTTTCCTGGCCTGGCTGCTCCACTTCCCGTCCAGCTCCCTGGGCCTGGGCCCGTGCCCCCACGGGGGAGAGCCCCAGGGGAGCTACTGGTTCCTAAGGCCATTTGGGGAGTGAACAACAGACGTTACCTCTGCCTTTGGGCCACTTGAAAATGAACTCCAGACAGTGCTGCCAACCCCGTGGCAACCCCATCCAGGCCGCCACGGAGGAGCACCCGGTGCGTGGCGGGCCAGAGACCAGCAGCGGCCTGCCTCACCCTAAGCCCCCACGATCACACACAAGGCTGGGGTGCTAGGTGGCCCGCCCTCCCACTGTCAAGCCGGCACCATTCACCCTGCAGACACTGCCCACGCTCAGCCAGTGCCTGGCACCCGGCAGACACTGGCAGACCAGTCCCAAACGGGCGATGCTGCCACTGCCACCGCCATGAACACAGTGCCTGGCACCCCTGCCTCTCCTCACTGCAGCATCCCGTGGGCACACGCTGTGTTTCCTGCAGCAGCCAGGCAGCTGCGTGGGGAGCCCGCATCCTACGCGTGAGCGCCTGGATGCATGTGCCAGCTCCACATCTCCATGCCCGCTGCCTGCTGATGCACTCCTGCCCGGCAGGGGTGAGGGCCCACGTGCCCAGGGCTGGCTCCCAGCTTGCACCTGGCTGCGCAGTATCTGGGGGTGAACAGGCAGACAGAACAGCTCTGTCCCACTGCCTCTCAAACAAATCACAGTGAAAGCGGAGCCCCCAGGGAACAGGGCCCGGCCCCCCTGAACCTCCTGCAGCGCCTGACCCCGCAGGCCGGGCGCCCGTGGGCCATGTCTCCCCGCGGGCAGCGTCCTCAGGCGAGCCACCCGAAGGCTCCATACGCCTCCCCGCCTGCTGCTCTAGACAACACCCCGAGAGAGGACCCTGCCTGCAATCGGGTGGGGTGGCGGGGAGGTGGGCATCTCCCTCCCCAAGAAGGCGGGAGGAAGGCCAAGGGGTCCTGAGCCCAAGCTGGAGCTTCCAGGAGGCCCCAAGACACCCCCCAAACACCCACGCAGCCCCCCCATCCTCTGCAGGTGACAACAAAAATCCCTGCTGCGGAGGTGGGGGTGACCCGGAGGCCAGGGCGGAGCAGCTGGCCAAGCTGGCCAAGGGGCGCTAACCACTGCCCAGCAGGTGCAGCTGGGGGGAGGTGGGTTAAAGCCCCAGGGCCTGGCTGGCACCCCCAAACAAAGCACTTTCTCTTCCTGTCCTCTCTCATGTTTTTTTGGCAGGAAAAGCAAGAACGGCAGAAAGCCCGGCCGCCCAGGCAAGCCCACCCTGCGACCGCGGACCCCCAACCTTCCCCACCTCCAAGGCAGAGCTGCCAAACCCCTTCCGTCGGCCTTTTTTTTGGGGGGGTTCCCCACTTCACCTCACCTCACCCCGTCACCCACCACCATTAACCCGGATTCTAACCCCAACTCCCCCCACCCCGCCAGCTTTCTGGCACGCTGACCTTGGCCGAATCCCTTTCCTAACTTGATCCCGGAAGTGCGATTTCGGGGTGCCCTGGCCAGCGAGTTCAGAGAAGCGGCTTGAGACCCTCTGTCCCTCGGGACCCCGCGTTCCCATGATTTCTTTTTCTTTCTTTCTTTTTCTGCCTTCCCTCTCCCCACGTCCCCGCCTCTCCGAACAAGAGACGCCAGAGCAGGCCGCGGCTCTGAGGGGTGGTGGGGGGTCCCCGAGAGCGCCCCCCGGTCCGCCCCCCGCAGCCGGCCTCACCTTCTTCAGCCGGTCCATGAGGACGCTCTTGTTGCCGCTCGAATCCAGGTTCCGTTTCCTCAGCTCCGCCCGCAGGTCGATCACCCGCAAGTCGCTCAGGCGACGCGTCTCGGTTTCCGACGACGCGGAACTCAGAGCCGCTGTCCCCGCCGCACTCGGATCTCCCAGGCCCGACAGAGTCTCCGCCATTCCAGGAACCCTGGCTCGGCTGTCCACTTTCCCCACAGAACCGGCCCGGTGCTTGTTTATTTTTTTTTTCTGAGGTCGGCGTCTAGACACAAAATGGCGCCGCTTGAGAGGGAACCGCTCCAGACGCCCGACGCGCCGGCCTTGTGCGCAAGCGCCGCCGGCGCGCGCCCGACGCGCCCGGTCGCCTCTGCACATGCGTAGTGGAGAATCTCCCGGAGAGGCGGAGCGGACACTCAGACGCGCGCGGCTCCCGGGAGGCATTCCCCCCCCCCAAAAAAAAACCAAAAAAAAACACAAGGGCGGCGCGCATGCGTACTGCCGCTTCCGCGCTTGCGCCTTGAGCTGGGGAGGGTGGCAACCGTATGGTTGGGCGAGCTGGTTGCTAAGGCGCGGCGCGCGTGCGTGCTGCAGCCTCTGCGCCTGCGCCTTGAGGCGGGGAGGGAGGACAAGAGAGTGATTGGGCGAGCTGGTTGCTAAGGTGGCGGTACGCATGCGCGGTCGCTAAGCGGGGCGGGAAGAAGAGAAGGCTTTTTTTTTTTTCCCCCCCTCTCAAGCGACGCCATTTTGTGCCCCGATCCGCCGCCGTCGCCGCCGCCGCCGTCGTTGCGGACGCGGACGAGGCTATTGGCACGGCGCGGGAGGACGATGAGCGGCTGAGTGCAGCTAAGCAGCTGGCTCAGGCGGAGGATGGCGGAGACGCTGACGGAGCCGGGCGACCCCGGGTGTGGCACGGCCGCCGCCGCTGTGTCGGAGAGCGGGACGACGGCGACGCGGCGGCTGAGCGAACTGCGGGTGATCGAGCTGCGAGCGGAGCTGAGGAAGCGGAACCTGGACACGGGCGGCAACAAGAGCGCCCTCATGGAGCGCCTCAAGAAGGTGAGGGGCACGTACCCGAGGGGCACGCCCCCCACCCGCACCCCGCGAGCGGGGAGCTGTCACTTTTGGGGTGACACCGCCTCCCCACGGACGGAGCAGTCCCGGGCCCCATAGCACAGCAATTTAGAAAAGGGGGTGCTCCGAGCTCTGCGTGCGTGTGACCTTGGCCCCGTCACTGCTCCCCCTCCTGCTTGGTGGCCTACGCCTTGCTTGTCCCCCACCCACCCTTGCTAGCCTTTCTTTTTCTAGAAGGCCGCTGCACCCTTCCCCCCGCCCCCCAAAAAAAGATGTCCCCCCGAAAGGCAGTCCCACTTCCTGAGGGGCCCCGGTGACCTTGGGCAAGTGCCTTCCTGTGTCCGCATCCTTCAAGCATGGGTCTCCGGAAAGAGGAGAGGGGTTGGGGGGCGGGGGTCCCTGCACCCCTCCCCTTGGACTTGGACCTTTGAACTTGGGGGGGGTGCCCTCCGCCAGGGACTGCCCCGGTCAAAGGCCATTTGAAAGCTCCTTGTCATGGCGTGGGGTTGAATACCTGTCCCCACCCCCCATGCCCTCCAACATCCACGGTGTGTGTGTGTGTGTGTGAACAAGCAGGTGCATCGTGTCTGCGTCCAGTGTCCAGCTCCTGTTGCCTTGACCGCAGGGAGCGTAGTAGGGTGCTTGACGCACCTGTTGCCAGAAAGGAGTGCCATCCCCACCCACCCTTTGCTGGTGGCCGGGAGCCGGACCCGACTGGCACAGCCTCTGTTCTCTCTGTCTCTCTCTCTCTCTCCCGCAGCCTGGGCGTGGTGTGGTGATTGTGGCCATTGCACACCGGGTCCTTGACCCCTGGCGCCCTCATTGCCACCCTCTTCCTTCCTGTGGGCAAGAGTGTAGCCACACGCGCTCCCCCCCTCTGTCTTTGGTGTGGCTGCCCCCCCCCAGGCACAGCGTTTACCTGCCTTGGTCCTGACCGTCTCTCTTCCAACTTCTCATCCCCAGGCGGTGAAGGAGGAGGGGCAAGATCCAGATGACATGGGCCTGGAGCTGGAGGGCGCCAGCAGGAAGACCCCCAGGAGATGCTGCCTTAAAGGTACTCGGACCCACGCCTACCCGCCTGCCTGCCTGCAGCTCAGACCGCCAGCGTCCCCTTCTGGCCTGAGACTTGTCATTCACCTCGTGGCCATGCCGTGGTGGGCTGGGGGGCTCAGTCAGGGGTCAAGCAGGCGCAGTGCGCTGGGGCAGGGACGCCCTTGATCACCAGGGCCAGACAGAAAAGGACCACAGTGACATGCAGGCTTACGGCGACCCCGAGTCACCTGCTTGGCTTCCCCCCTCAAATCAGGTCACCAAGCCGAGACCGGGTAGGACCCAGCTTCTCTGGGCTTGCCAGCCGGGGGCTCTGTCCTTGCTGCTTCGTGTGTGTGTGTGTGTGGCTTATGATTTATTTGAAGTTGACACCCAGAGATCTTTCATCCACCCCTCCACTTTGTTCACTTTCCAAATGGCTGCCATAGCCAGGGCTGGGCGAGGCTGAAGCCAGGAGCCCAGAATTCGGCCTAGGTCTCCCACGTGAGTGGGTGGTGGGATTGGCCCGTGTTCGGCTGCTTTCCTCAGGCGCGTCTCAGCAGGGACCTAGGTCCGAAGTGGAGCAGCTGGGACTCCAGGTCGGGCATCGCAGGAGGCAGCCCGAGACGCTTCGCCACGACCCCGATCTTGTTTTGTTTTGTCTGAAGGTGTGGTTGGCAAGCCTGGCCCTCCTGTTCACCATCTCATTCTGGAACATTCTCCTTCCCTTCCCCCCTCCCCGCCCCCCGGGAATCTCATCCCTGCCGGTGGTCGCCATCCTGTTCCTCTGTCCCCACGGAGCTGCCTGTAGCAGACGGTTTATATCCCGGGCGTCTGGGTGCCAGCTCTGTCCCCACGCGTGCTGCTCTGCTTATCCTTCCGGCAGAGGCCACTTAGGGGAGGAATCATTGCATCAGGCTGGGCATTGCAGACCTACGTGGGTCTTCCAGCGAGGGATCGAGGATGGTACAGCGTGCGTGGGGTGCCCGTGTGGCAGGCTCCTCTTACTGCAAGGCTGTGTGCCCGAGTCAGGCAGGGGGTGCCAGCAGGATGTCTCCCCAGTTCTGAGCGTCTGTGTAATGGGTTTCCCGGTGAAGGACCACTCTGGGTGACACTTAGCAGACCTGATGGAGCCCACTTGACATCTAACTGTGTGGGTTTTGTTTTTGTTCTTTTCTGTCACTGTGACTTCTGCCTGCCCGCTGCGCCTAGCAGGAAATGCCCTCATGTCTGTCTGCTGCACGAATGGGAGTTTGGTCGTGGGGGGCTGGAAGGCAGCGTGTGACTGAGCGGTCAGCTGGGGAACCTCGTGCGTGTGTGAAGGTGCAGGCGAGCAGGCGAGCGCACGGAAAGGCGCTCCCTGAAGTTAGAGCCCCTGAGCCGAGGCTCGGTGCGTTTGGCAGCTCGCACATTCAGAACTGTGTGCCCTGCAGGGGAGAGCTGCGATGGGTGGAGCTGTGGCTCCTGGCTTCAGCCTGCCCCGGCCACAGCTCTTGAGGGGCTGGGGTGCAACCCAGCAGATGGAAGATCGCTCGCTCTCTGCTCGAGCCTTTTGGGTAGGTGAGGAATTTACGCAGCCAGCTTGCGTGGAGTCAGGAGCGCGTGGGCGTTAGCCTTGTGTTGGAGCCACGGGGCTCAGTCGCTTCCTGGACACAGAGTGCCCTGGCGGGGCTGCTGCAGGAGATGTTGACCTGGCAGCTGCCTGGTACAAGGCGAGTTCTCCAGGTGGCAGCTAGCGGGTGTCAGAGCTTTGCAGAGGCTGTGCAGCCCATCCCGGGTACTGGCCAGTGCCCGCCTCCCGTGGCAGCTAAAGAAGTCGCTCCTGTGGGCGGCCCTGGTGCTCAGGGCCTCGGGCAGCATGCTTGGAGGTTGTAGGGCCTGCCCACTTGCAGCCTGGATGCGTTTCTGTGAGAGGGGGCATTGCAGCCTGTCCAGGCCGCCAAGGCCCCGCTGTGGGCTGGGACCGGTCGAGGTTGTGCTTTAGTCTGCAGCCTGGCACCTGTTGGCATCTGCTGCCTGGAGGTGGGCACAGCCAGGGGTACTCACGGGCAGAGCACCATGAGGCGGTGGCATGTGGGAGGTCAGAATCCGCTTCTGACACGTGGCCGCAGGAGCTGAGCCCTGCTGGTGGCTCGGCGGTGAGGGGCAGTGTGTGCTTGGTGCCTGAGGCGTGGCGCTAGCCTTGCTGACGGAGCAGCAGCCCTTCTGGTGTGGTAGACCCACTGCTTGGATGTGGCCGGCTAGGTTAAGTCTGACTCTTTGGCACAGTGATCAGAACCCTTGCAGCATACGAAAATGACGGAGCGCACGTGGGAACACGAAACTGCTTCAGGAGAGAGCAGTGATTTTTTTTCTCCAGATGGAAAATGCCACGTGGCAGGGACCCGCTGGCACGCTGCGTGCGACGGGGAAGGCGCCTGGGCCGCGGCTAGGGCCCATCCCGGGTGGGATTCCCGGATGGAGGGCGTCTGTGTGTGCATGCGTGCACGTGTTCACGCGGGTCTGGGCGTTAACTGATGTGAAGAGAAGAGAGATCCTCTGCCTGCCACCGGAGCCTGGGCCAAGCGTTACATCCATCCGCCAGCCTCCTTCCCAGGCACCTGCTGCAGAAGGGAACGGCCGGAACTCAGGGCGCATGGCCGAGACAAGTGGCAGCTGTACCTGCAGGGCCAGCCTGACCGTGGCTGAGGCTTCTGGTAGGGGTGGGCACGGGCAGAGCAGACTCCTTCCTTGGCATTCACAAAACCCCGTGTAACTGCTTTCCACCTGGCGGGCTTCAAGCCTGGGCCTTAGGAAAGAACATTTCCTGAGCTATAGAGCTCCAGAGGCCATGCCAGCCCCATGGCTCAAGGACTGCCCCCACCCCTCCACCAGGCACTGCGCTAGGCTCCTACGAAGAACGCCCACCCCTGTTCGAGTCGACATTCGGTTCCATTGGGGTCCCTGGTGAGGGCTCCTGGGGCTTCCCAGTGTTGGTGAGGGTACAGAATCCACGGAATGCACACGACGGACACCCCAGATGTTCAGTCCCCGTGGAGACCCCCCCACGGCCGAGGGGCCGGCCCTGCTGGCATCCTGCTGCTACCTCCCCTTGCCACCGCCAGCCGGCTGAAGCAGGGCTGCAGCATGCCCTGCAGCCTGTCTCGCCGGG
Organism: Ochotona curzoniae; assembly: GCF_017591425.1. Lineage (NCBI taxonomy): Eukaryota > Metazoa > Chordata > Mammalia > Lagomorpha > Ochotonidae > Ochotona > Ochotona curzoniae. Next base: position 3,294,283 of record NW_024466491.1, on the reverse strand, counting down.
GCCGCTAACGGTGAGTGTTACCCGTCATTAGGGCAGAAGACCGAGGACGGAGGCCCTGAAGACAACGGCCTGGAGGAAGACTCCCGAGATGGGCAGGTATGGTGCCCTCCGTGGTGGGCAGAGGACGGCTGCACCCCTGTGCCCGCCCCCACGCGCCCGACGCTCACGGCTTGCCTCCTTCCCGCCTGCAGGAGGACGCCGACACGGGCCTAGAGGCCTGGCAGAGCATGGAGATGGTGGACATTAGCGTGCTGGATGAGGCCGAGGCGGGAAGTGGCGGCACTGCGGACTGGGGGGAGGCTGCTGGCGGCAGCCTCCTCGCCCCCTTTTGTGACAGTAAAGACTTTGGGGCCACACAGCTGAGACCCCTTCCAGGCCAGCTCGCGGAGCACGCTGTAGGTAGCTGGGGGCCCCACAGTGGCACCCTCTCGCCCTGTCCTCCCTGCCCGCCAGCGCCAGGGGCTTTGGGGGTCTAGTGGAGCACAGCTGAATTCGCCGCAAATGCATAATGGCCTCCAAACCAAGAGTCGGGGACGTCTTGCCTAATGGAACGCCCGAGAACCGGCCTTAGCCGGCAGGTGGCTTGTCGCAGGCCTGGAGTGAAGAACGCTTATAAAATGCACAGCAGGCGCAGCTAACAACTTTTTTCCCTTTCAAAGCTTCATTTTGGGGGCCGATGTTAGGCCAGTGCCACACCACTGTGTGCGAGCAACAGTGCTTCACGGAGCAGGTCCTGGGCGTACTGGGTTAAGCCACCACCTGCGACCCTGGTGTGCTGTACTCGCGCCACTTTGAGTCCCCGCTGTTCTACTTCCAACCCAGCTTCCTGCTGATGTCCCAGGAAAGCAGCTGAGGGTGGCTCAAGTGCCTGGGCCCTGTCCCCCTGGGACTTCTGCATCCTGCTTCCGCCTGGCCATGGAATTCTAAGTCATTTGGGGTGTGAACAAGTGGATGGATGGGCGTTCTCTTTCTCTAACTGCTCAAGTATTTGAGTGCCAGCCACCTGCCAGTGGCCTGCATTGAGTTGCTGGCTCTGGCCTCAAAACTCGTATATTTGGGGTTTGTCTCAGGTTGGCATAGGGGTGTGGCAAGCAGCTCGGCTTGCCCTGTATCCGCCTTGTGACCACACTGCTGTTTGCGGGGCAGGTCCTGGGCTGACGGGGCATAAACTTGGCGGGCTCAAAGAGAAGGGCTGAGAAAGCAGGCTGCTTGCGCGGGACGTGAGCCCTCGGGAGGCAGCAGCCTTTAAATGCAGTGGGCGCGAGGACGCCCGTTTCTCAAAGGTCAGGGCGCCTGTCACTGCTCGCAGGCGAGGTGCTGGGCTGGCCCCGCTGCCCAGTGCAGCCAGGGAGAGCCGGGTCCCCACAGTCATGTGACGTGATGTGTTTTAGGTGGATGAGGAAGCCTTCGAGGACACCCTGGACGCGTCGGCCTTGCACCTCCGAGTGAGTCCGGTAAGGGTCCCTCGGCTGTCGAGCGGCTGGTTCTGCAGGGCGCGTGGGCGAGCTTGCCGAGCGGGGGTTGTGTTTGTCACAGTGTGTTAGTGAACATGCCAAGGGGGCACCAAGACACAGGTGAGCCTGGCGACGGGGCAGAGGTGATGGGTCACATGAGGGAGTGTGAGTGCAGTTCGGAGGCCGGCATTGTGGTGTGTTGGGTTAAGCTGTGTGCATTGCGGGCATCCCGCATGAGGTACCAGTTCGAGTCCCAGCTGTGCCATTTTGAATCTGTTTCCCAGTCGATGTGCCTGGGAAACAGCTGGGGCTGACGCCCAAGTGGCCCACCCGGCTGGAGCTCCTGGCGTCGGCCTGGCCGGCCTCAGCCCTTGAGGGCCACGGGCCGACTGAAGGGGGGGGTGCGTGTGACCTCTCCTCGTCCTCGCCCCGCTTCCCGTGTCTCTGACCGTCTGCCTTTCGCAGAGCTAGGACTCAATCCTTTCTGAAAGCCAGTGTCTTCAGTTTCAAAGGCAGTGCCAGAGAAGGAAAGACGGTTCACTGCCAAACGGCCAGCTGCCCACTGGATCCAGCAGGCCCTGAACTGGGGTGGCTTAACCTGCTGCGGTCCAGTGAAGGCCCCCCAAAACTTAACACATGGAAAAAAAATGTTGGAATCCATGGAAAGCTTGTCCCTACTTTGCATTTGTATGAGTTTGTTTTTAAGGTTTATTTATTTTAGAGAAATCTTCTGTCCCTGCCCCCCTCCAAAAAAAAATGGTCGTAAGGGCCAGAAATGGGCCTGGCCGAAGTCAGGAGCCTGGAGCTCCGTTCAGGCCTCTGCAGCTGGCAGTGCTCTGAACACTTGGGCCATTTGGCACCGCCTTCCCAGGCGGGTTAGCAGGAAGCTGGGCTCAGAGGCAGAGCCCCTGGGACTCAAATGGTGGCCACGTGGGATGCCGGCATTGCGGGATTCGCTTAATCTCATACCGCATGTTGCTGGCTCCCACAAGAGCTTCTGAAGGCCTCTTGCAGCACCAACAGGTGGCACAGCATGAGTGGCCGGAAGAAGGGTGAGGGGTTAGCAGTGCACCCCGCGAGGCCCCTTGCAGAAGGCCACGCTGCACGGTGTGACGCTGCCTTATGGGGATAAGGAGGAGTAGGCGAGGGGCAGCCCAGGTCAGGCAGAGCCCAGAACTGGGGCTGCCATGGGGGCCATGCCCGCAGAGCACTTGTGCCCTGGCAAGAACGATTTTCCTGTCCCCAAGAGCCAGATGGGAGAACCGTCCCGGCTGAGTGGAGACATGCCTTCCTCAAAGATGACAGGTTCGGGGCCACATCTGTGACCTCTGTGTTGACCCCAGGAGCCTTTGCCACTCAAGGGTGGCTCGGGGTGCGGTGGTCACCCGGGACGGAGGGACACTGTGAGAGGATGGGTGGAGTGCTCCGTCAGGAAAGCTGGCACCACAGAACGCTCCCGGCGGGCTGTTGGCCCACGGCAGCAGGTCGCCACGGACATAGCTCTGGGGGAAAGGACTAGAAGATGTGTGCTGACACAGGCCCCCCCACCAAGCTTCTCTCTCTCTCTCTCTCTCTCTCTCTCTCTCTCTCTCTAGGACATGGAGCACGCCCTGTTGGAGCCAGGTACTGATAGGAGACGCACACTTGCTCGTGGTCTGACAGCGTACATGCTGCTCTGGGTTCTTAGCTGTGTCTATCTTAAGCCAAGGTCATGTCAAGGTCATGTTGGGTACCTAACGGTGCAGCCTCCAACTCATCCAGGACCAGAGATTGGAAACCCACTCGTATCACCAGATCTGTGGGCGCCGCTGTGCGGCTGCCCGAGGGCACATGTGTTGGGGGGGAACCACCATGTATGACCACCCCGCTCCAACCCCAGGACCCCGCAGAGGGCGTCCGTGTGAGGGGCCGCCTGCCCCCTGCCGTCCCCGTGTTTGCCCACATGAAACAGATCTTGTGATATGCGGCAGCACTCCTAGTGGGTACAGCTGAGGCAGAGAAAGCTGTGGTCAGGGCACAGTCAGCCTGAGAACTCGGCCACGGCTTCCGGAAGAGGAACCGCCTTCGTGGAGAGAATCTCCGACCCCACAGCACCCCGACCCCCGCCTCGCGGGCTGCCTTCCTCTGCCGACGCCCACCCGAAGAGTCGGCGGGGTGTGCACGAGGACTGTCGCGTCCCACGGGACCTGAAGACGCTGGGAGCCTTCAGGGATGACTGCTCGGTGGAGCGCCTGCGCTGTGAAGACCAATCAGAAGAGAGCCTTGAAGAAGAGCCGAGAAGCTGCCCAGCGGGTGCAGGTGTTAAGTCTGGGGGCTTTTGACATCCGCGTAGTGTAGCGGCCAGCTAGGAGCGCAGCAGCGTAACCGTGGGTCCCGCGGGTTTTCCAATCTCTGTGTAGCTAGCGGTTCTCTGCGTGTGAGCGTGGCCGCCGTGCCCGTGCCGCATTTGTGATTGCTTGATTTCCCTGGTAATTAAACCTTGTGCCATTCTATTCCTGTTAAATCCGTAGAAAATGAGAAAATACTCGACATTTTGGGGGAAACTTGTAAATCTGAGCCAGTAAAAGAAGAAGGTTCCGAGCTGGAGCAGCCATTTGCACAGGAAACAAGTAGCGTGGGGCCAGACAGAAAGCTTGCGGAGGAAGAGGACCTTTTTGACAGCGCTCATGCTCATCCGGAGGAGGAGGAGGAGGCATTGGAGGAGGAGGAGGAGGAAGAGGGAGATTTAGATTTGGCCAGCGAGTCAACACGAGCTCAGTGGAGCGAGGCAGAGCCCCGGTTAGCCGCGGGTAGGGAGCCCGTGGAGCAGACAGGCGGAGGAGGCGCCAGGACGGACTGTGAGCCTGTAGGGCTAGCGAAGCCAGTTGGGCAGAGTAGCGCGGCGGCCGCCGAGCCCGCGGAGCCCTCTAGCCAGGAGGTCGCGGAGGCGCCCACGGAAGCCCCAAGCCCAGAGCCCAGAGATAGCAAAGAAGACGTGAAGAAGTTTGCTTTTGAAGCTTGTAATGAAGTCCCTCCGGCTCCTAACGAGTCCTCAACCAGTGAGGGCGCTGATCAGAACATGAGGTTTGTTGTTTCTCAGTTTTAGACCAAGACGCTATCTCCTTTTCATGGGTCATTAATGCCACGCCTAAGCTGTTTTGTCTGCGATTGGCCGGTCTGCCAGGCTGCCGAGGCCCTAGTCCACCTCTAAAGAATGTTTGATTTCTCTCGGTGCATTTGTAAAACGGGTGATTAGAGACCTCCGCTTTTCCTCAACCGACCCCGGTTGTGTCCTTAAGGGCGTTAATTGTTTATCTTCCGCCAAATCGAATCTGACATGGTATCGGTGGGGTCAGATTTTGCTAGACCTGCAGAGGTGTCTGCTAACATTGTATCTCAGACTAATTTGCTGGTAGGTATGCGGTTCTAGCACATACCATACTTTTTAAAATTTAGCTCGCTCGCGTCCGCGTTTCCTCTTGAGTGATACGCCTTTTTGTCTCTAGTTCTTTGAAAGAAGAGAAAGACATAAAGCCAGTCATTAAGGAAGAAAAAGGTGAGCTGGGCCGGGTGTGCATGGGGAGGGACCGGCCTGGACATATGTGGGGTCCAGGAAGGCCATGGGTGCCAGGACTGGCCACCCAGTGGGTCCCGAAGAGAGGCTGTGGGCGCTGCCAGGTGGCGGCGTTCTCAGCTTTCTCGTGCCTTGCCATGGCATGGGCAGTGGAGTAGCAGCTGCTGTCGGGCCAGGCTGGGCAGCGGAGGATGCAGTGGGGTGGCAGCCATGCACACTCTGAACCACGCTGGTCCTGTCCCCGCTCCACAGTCCCTGGCTTTGTGCAGGCTACAGCCGGGCGGGATGGGGCGGGGGGCCTTGGGTTGGACCTCATCGGACTTGTCGCCTCGCCTGTGTGCAGGCCGCAGTGGCAGCAGTGGTGGTGGCAGCGGCAGCTCAGGACGGAACCTGTGGGTCAGTGGCCTGTCCTCCACCACACGCGCCACAGACCTCAAGAACCTCTTCAGCAAGTACGGCAAGGTATGCTCGTGGCTCAGCGCACCCCATGAGCCCCAGTGCCAGGTGTGCTTGTGTCCCCAGCTCCCGGCACATGGCATGCAGAAAGCCCCCTGGCATGGCCGTGAGGTGCTGTGCCATGCCACTCTGCCTAGGCGCCCCAGCTCTCTGCCAATTGCTGGGGCCCCTCTATGGGGCAATGAGGCCCAGCGCCACGTGCAGTGCGCACCCTGTCTGTGGAAATCCCGCGACCAGGAGTGGGCCTCAGAGTGGAGGACCCGTGGTATTGGTCTTTGCAGCTTTCTCTGGGTCATTAGGTCTGAGGCCTGGCCCTCCCGGGGGTGTGCAGGTGCAGGCGGTGACAGCATGCCCAGGCCCGGGGCTCGGGAGCAGACAGGGAAGATTCCACCAGGGGTGGGGAGTTCCTCTTCCTGTCCCTGCTGGAGCCTGCTTCCGGATACTGCCTCCCCTCACGAGGGGCTGCGGTGGCGGCTGGTGTAGTATGTGGCTCATCCGCCTTTAGTAACCCCAGGCTGGGCCTGAGGCTCCCTGAGGGAGCGCCCTCCTGCAGCTGCTGCTCATGGGCTCTCCCAGGTCTCCCCTCTGCGGACTGGGGGCTCTCCGCCCCCACTGCTAGTGCCCGAGGTGGTCAGGCGCTGGGCCAGGACCCTCCTGGCTCTCTCTTGGGGACCCCTGCCCAGTGTGTGCACACACTGCTGCCAGCCATTCCTCCCATGTCTTGGTTTTGGGCAGCAGCGGGCGGTGCTGCGTCAGTGTGGGTCGGGGCATCTGGAGGCTTCCGTGGGCTCGCCAAGGTCTGCGCGGTGAGGGCGGCATGTCCAGCGTTGGGACTTGGACGGACAGAGCCCGTCTGCCGCCTGCCTCCCTGGCGCAGACAAGCCGGGAGAAGCGGTGAGTGGCGTTGAGCGGGCCTTTCTGTTGAAGGTGGTTGGGGCCAAAGTGGTGACGAACGCACGCAGTCCCGGGGCCCGCTGCTACGGCTTTGTCACGATGTCCACGTCTGACGAGGCCACCAAGTGCATCAGCCACCTGCACAGAACCGAGCTGCACGGCAGGATGATCTCCGTGGAGAAGGTGAGACCGCGTCCACTCGCCGAGGCTCACCCCCGCGGGCTCGGGCCGGCCTGCCCCGCGGCTCGCTCACTTCCCCTCACTTCCCCGGTGTGTTCTCAGGCCAAAAACGAACCTGCTGGGAAAAAGCTGTCTGACAGAAAGGAGTGCGAGGTGAAGAAGGAGAAGTTGCCCAGCGTCGACAGACACCATTCTGTGGAGATCAAAGTAGAAAAGTAAGGTGCTTGCTAAGAGCGTTCCCCTTTGGGTCCCTAAGGGGCAGGCCAGGGGCTGCCCCCGTGAAGCTGGGGTGGGGTGACCTGGCGGCCAGCTTCAGGGTGCAGCATGAGCTGACCTCAGAATGAGAGGTGTTCCAATGCCCTGGAGCGGGGCAGGCCTCCCTCTGTCCGCACCCTCATCACGGGCCTCTCTCTAACACCGTGGGCTTCCGTGCAGAAACAGGCGTGGCTTCCTTGTGCTGGCACCGTAGTCACAGGTCCAGCCCTTGCGGGGACAGACGGGACATGGTGTGAGGCGTGGCCAGCCCAGGGACTGCGTGAAGTCCCCGTGGTCACCATCACCCGTGTCTTCCTCTGTGTCCACTTGACACTGCCAGAGACCGTGCCCCCAGCTGAGAACCAGGCAGTCATGTTTCCATTTTGCTGTTAGCTTTTTTTTTTCAAGATTTATGGATTATTTTTATTGGTCAGATATATAGAGAAGAGGAGCAACAGAAAAATCTTCCATCCATTGGTTCACTCCGCAAGTGGCTGCAGCAGCCAGAGCTGAGCCAGCCCCAAGCCAGAGCCAGGAGCTTCTTCCTGGTCTCCCACGCGGGTGCAGGGTCCCAAGGCTTTGGATTATCTTCCACTGCTTTCCCAGGCCACAGGCAGGGAGCTGGATGGGAAGTAGGGCCACCAGGATATGAAACAGCATCCACATGGGGTCCTGGTGCATGCAAGCTGAGCGCTCCAGCTGCTAGTCTACTGCGTGGGGCCCTGCTGTTGGCTTTTTGTTTCAGTAGAATGATTTATTTGCAAGGCCAACTGACGGAGAGAGAAGTAGATCTTCCAGTCGTTGGTGCACCCCCCAGCCAGGACTGAGACAGGTCGAAGGCAGGAGCTGGGAGCTCACTCGGCTGTCCCACGTGGGTGCAGGGGGCCTTACCCTCACCCTGCTGCTGCCTGCGGGGTGCAGGGGTCACAGATGCAGCTGGGAGTCCATCCCTGACCTCCCAGGTGGGGATCCTGGCACCCCAAGCTGAGTGTCAACTGCCCCTCCCTGGGTTCTGAACCCCGTGTGCCCAGGTCGGGTCCTAGCCCAGGGACCCAGCCTCTGAGCATCCTGCCCAGGCTTCCTGCTCACCAGCAGCCACCTCAGGTTTCCCCATCAGCTGTGATGGGACCTGCCCCATGTGGGTGGAACAGGAACTGCAAGTCCTGGGTGTTCTTACTACCCAGGGCACGGCTCCTCCACTGCTTTCCTGGTCACCAGAATCAGGGGGGCTGCCTGGAGTAGCAGCGGTCCCCTTAGTGGGCAGTGGGCCTGGGAGGCCCGTGTATTGGGTGCAGGAGGAGGTTCAGGGGCCCGGCTGCAGGTTACATAGCCCAGAGAGGGCAGGAGCCCAGCTCCAGGTCACACTACCAGTTAGAATCAGGGCTGGCTGAGTCCATGCAATGCTTAAGCCCCAGGATTTGCTGGCTCTGCCCTTCCTTGGCCTTTCAAGTACAGGAATAAGTTTAAAACCAAAAACAGCTGCCTTCAGGCACTTGCCTAGCAGCCTGAGTGTGTTTCGTTTCTTACCCAGTGAACACCTTCATCAGCTTCCGTTCATCATGGTCAGTGTGCTCAGAACCACTGGTCAGCTTCCTTCCAGAAAGGCGAGGGTCACAGTGTGTTCTCCATATCCGTGCTTAGTTTCAAGCCAGAATAACAGACACAGAAAGGCCAGGAGATGTCCCCTCGCAGCCCCCCGCCGTGGGTGGCAGGACCCCAGGTGCTCCAGCCGCCACGGCTGCCTCCTGGGCAGTCTGCAGGGAGCTAGGTTGGAAGTGGGGGCGCTGGGACCCCGCTGTGGGCTACGGCCAGCCTCACCTGTCCTTGGGAACGCCGTGGGAAGGAGCCAGGTCTGCGGGATGTCCTGAGGGTGGGGGGCCGGGCTGTGCATGGGAGCCCATGGGAAGTGGGGGTGGGCTGCCACAGGAGGAGAGGTCGGGGCCAGTGACTGCGGTAGGGGGACCTTAGAGACCGAACCCCACGGCTTATGTGATTGATCTATTTCAGTGAGACTGCCAGTGATGGAGTGATAGCAGCAGGGCACTCCCCTTTATGTCGGGGCCATCCCTGCCCTGCTGACTTCCCACACAGCTTGCTGAGACAGGCTGGCAGTGAGTAGGAGGCGGTGCCCTTCCCCCTGCCCCTTAGGCTGGCACATCTGAATCGGGGAGCGCCTGCCGCCTCCCCTGAAGGTGCAGATAATGTGTCTGGGCGTAGCAGGCGCACGTCCGGAGGGCGGCGTCACCAGTAGTACCCACCCGGTGGCCATCCCTTGGGTGACTCTGCTCAGCATGGCTGTGGCAGTGAGTTCAGGTGACCCGTGGGACAAGCCACCCGTGGCCACTCTCAGGGCCCACAGTGCCCCGTGTTGGCCAGTAGGACCGCCACCAAGAAGGAGGAGAAGATGGAGAGGAAAGACGAGAAGAAGCCTGAAGACGGCAAGAAGGAGAAAGAGCAAGCCGAGCTGAGAGCAGGGCCTGCGGAGCGGTCCCGGGCCACTGCGTCAGGTGAGCGGCTGGGTGGCAGGGAGGCGCAGAGCCGGGGGCCCCGGATGATGGGAGGTGGGGCAGGACAAGGGCCTTGGGCATTCGTGGGCCCCGCGGCCTTGGCACATGATAGTGTGGGGTTTGCGGGGTTGTCCCGGTCCCTTCCCGGAGTCAGTGCGAGGGCAGGGGGCACTGAGGGCATTGAAGCAGCAGTTGCTTGTCCTGGCCCAGGAGCCATCCCCATCAGGCCAGTAGGATGGGCGTGCTGGCTCTCACACCAGGGGCCGTGCCCGAGCCCCAGTGAAGCCGCCTCACACCGGCTTCGTGCCAGATCGTGGGGGTGTGGCGGGGGTGCATCCGGGGGGGCCCGGCTCATCGGGGTGGGTCACTGAGTGTCTTCCGGAAGGAAGCAGAGGCCCGGAGCGGACGGTGGTGATGGACAAGTCCAAAGGCGAGCCCGTCATCAGCGTCAAGACCAGCAGCAGGTCCAAGGACAGGGTGAGTGGGTGCCCCGTCTGACTGGGCCCTTGGTGTTCTTGGGGTGCACTGTGGGAAGAGCCCGGCAGAGCCCAGCCTGGACTGGGTTCTCTGTGGAGCAGTGCCCGTGGCCTGTTCCCCTTCCCAGAGATGAGGAGCAGCCAGAAAAGGAGAGCGGGTACTGACCCCAACCCCAGATGCCACATGCCTGCTGTGCCCTTGGTGTTGGGAGCAGATGGCCATGGGCAGCAGGAATGCTTTGGGGGTGTTCCCACACTGAGACGTGCCTTTCCGCAGGGTCGGGGAGGCTGGGAGGCGGGCGCTGGCTGTGACCGAAGCCCCGCTGGGGCCCGAGGGCATCCGCGGCCATGGCCTGCAGAGGGTACCTTCCGTCCCTGAGGCCACCTGGCCACCCTGACCCAGCGGCCTGTGCAGATGAGCGCGTTTGGTGTGTGTGTCGGGGAGCAGGGCCTTCCCCGTTCCTCCCGCACTGAGGAGAGCCGCTCTCACGAACAGAACTCCCAGAGTCAGGATCGCAAGTCTGAGAGCAACGAGAAGCGGGACATCCTGTCCTTTGACAAAATCAAAGAGCAGCGGGAACGGGAGCGCCAGCGGCAGCGCGAGCGCGAGATCCGGGAGACGGAGCGGCGCCGGTGAGCGGGCCGGGCGGGCGGTGAGCGGGCCGGCCGGGCGGTGAGCGGGCCTGGGCACAGCCCCTCCGCGGCACGGGGCAGGGCGGCTGTCCGAGCCTGGCCTCCGCCGGGGCCGTGCCCGTGAAGGGGCTGGTCCACCGATTGCATCCTTGAGTTGTGCCAGCCGAGGTGCATTTGCCATTCTAAAGTGACGGGCTGCGGCCCTGCCCACCGCTGGCTCTGGCAGTGAGAGGCCAGTGGGACATGTTTGTTTCTCTTTGAGGGCGTGGAGCCCTTCCCAGCACTGCCTGAGGTTGGGAGGCCCAGAGCGGCTGGGTGCAGAGACCTGCGCCCTGACTGGGTACTGAACCCGCGTCCTCCCGGGCTCCGTCAGAATGATGCTGTCGCTTAAGCTGCAGCCTTTGGCGGAGACAGGTTGGGATGTACCTGGCCTGACACGAGGTCAGCAGGGTGGCCTCAGGAAGCCACTGCAGGCCGGGGCTTCCTTATCTCGGGTCCCGAAGCCCGGGGCTGTGTCCACCTTGCGCCTCTCGGGAATTGAGGCAGGAGGCCTGCGTACATCAAGGCGCCTGGACTGAGAGCCATGTGGGCAGCGGAGCAGCTTGCAGGGTCATGTTGGGGCTTGGGAGGGGTTGAGGTGGGCTGTGAGTGCCCGTCCCAGTGTGGTCCTTAGTGGTTCTCTAGCAGGGTCCTGCAACTGTTTGCAGGAAACGAAGTTAAAGGATTTGAAATCCAGGGACTCAGAGGATCACAGCGCGGGCTGTGAAAGGCTGTGCCTGGACCTTCCGTCCGCTAGGTCACTTGCCAAGTGGCTGCAACAGCCCGGAGCTGAGCCAATCAGGAGCCAGGAGTTCCTTCCGGGTCTCCCACGCGGGTGCGGGGTCCCAAGACTCTGGGCCGTCCTCCACTGCTTTCCCAGCCACAGGCAGGGAGCTAGATGACATTAATTGGCGCCCGTACCCGGATCCCAGTGCATGCAAGGCGAGGATTTAGCCACTAGGCCGTCACACCAGGCCCTCAGAACACTTCTTACACCCACATAAGCTTGGTTTTTTACACTTGTATTTAGTTGAGCTGAGTGAGCTTCCGCACGCCCTGACTGAGAGCAGAGCTGCTTGCCCAGCACCCCCTTGGGGCCATTTTCCATGACCTTGTCTCTTTTTCTCCTGCTGGCTTCTTGCTGGGCCGAGCCCGGCCGGCTGTTCTTCACTCAAGGCTGCCCTGACACTCCTGGGCACCCCACTGGGCCCAGCCTGGGCAGAGGCAGAGTTAGGAAGTTGGGGGGCAGTGATGGGTGCATCAGGGTGCTCCGTGCCTGTCCCCCCCCCAGGGAACGCGAGCAGCGGGAGCGTGAGCAGCGCCTGGAGGCCTTCCACGAGCGCAAGGAGAAGGCGCGGCTGCAGCGGGAGCGCCTGCAGCTCGAGTGCCAGCGGCAGCGGCTGGAGCGCGAGCGCATGGAGCGGGAGCGGCTGGAGCGCGAGCGCATGCGCGTGGAGCGGGAGCGCCGGAAGGAGCAGGAGCGCATCCACCGGGAGCGGGAGGAGCTGCGGCGGCAGCAGGAGCAGCTGCGCTACGAGCAGGAGCGGCGGCCGGCCGGGCGGCGGCCGTACGACCTGGACGGCAGGTGCGTGGGCCTCGGGAGGGGGGGCTGCCTGGACAGGCGACTTGGCCTGGGGGGGCGTGTGATGGGCTGCGTGGACCTGCCCACCGCCTGCCTGCTTCCCCCAGGCTGGGCCCTAAATGTTCCTTCTCACCTGTGCCCAGGCGAGAGGACCCGTACTGGCTGGAGAGCAAGCGCATGGCACTTGAGGATCGGTACCGCGCCGACTTCCCCCGGCCAGACCACCGCTTCCACGACTTTGACCATCGGGACCGGGGCCAGTACCCGGAGCACGCAGCCGCCAGGTCAGGAGCCATGCCCGCCCTGTGACCCGCATCCTCCGTCCTGCCCGAGCAGCTTGCTGGGAGCGACACCCTCCTCCGGGGGCCAGTGCTCACGGGGCATCAGCCCGCGGCCGCTCTCCCTCCTCCCAGTGCTCAGGGGGCATCAGCCCGCGGCCGCTCTCCCTCCTCCCATGCCCGTCTCCCTGTCGCAGCAGCCCTAGGAAGGTGGGGCTCCCCGCTGCGTTTCTCTTCTGTGCTTTTCTGGCTTGGGCAGTGGCCCTTCACTGTGACACTTCAGGGCATGGACAGCCGGGGGAGGCACGGGGAGCGGCATGGACAAGCTCTCCTGGCAGGAGGCCAGCCTGCTCTTTCCAGGCCTGCCTGTCTGGCCTGTCAGTGTGGGCATCGTGATGTGTGCCACCTTGGGGCCTCGCTGGGAGGAGTGAGGGTGTGAGATGGGGTGCCGGTTGAGGGAGGAACACAGCCCTTTCCCTCCCCGCCCCGCTAGCTGCCATGGAAGTAGGATGCTTTTCCTTTACAGGAGGGAAAGCTCCAGGCCTGGGCTGGGCGAGCGCGACGGGCAGGTGAGTTTGCTGCCAGCGTCCACCGTGGCCGGCAGCTGGCAGTGCGCCTGCGCACTCTTTGCTGGAAGCTGGCCATGTTCAAGGTGCCACTGCTTGGCACCTTCTGCCCCCCTCCTGCCTGAGGGGCTCCTGGCCTCTGTGCTCAGGCACCCCCGAGGACCCACGTGGTAGCTTGGTGACCAGTTGGGGGAGTTGTCCTGCCACCTCGGGGTGGGGGGTGGGCAGGCTTCTCAAGTGCGCCCTTGTCTCCTGGTCGCAAGGAGAGCCGCTGGCCGGGCACTGATGCTGTCTCTAGTGAGGAGGTGGTCCTGCTGTCCGGGGGAGAGGGCCCTTACCGTCCCAGCAGCAGGGCAGTGCTGGGCAGCAGGGCAGTGCTGGGCAGCAGGGCAGTGCTGGGCAGCAGGGCAGGTGGCCCGTGACAGAGCTGCAGAGGACAGGCCCTGGGAGGCGAGGCTCCGTGAGCCAGGCCTGTTGGGGTGACACAGCGAGCACGTCACCCCATCCCTCCCTGCGTTCCAGCACTACCCGGATGAGCGCCATGGCCACGGAGGGGCCCCAGAGCGCCACAGCCGCGACTCCCGTGATGGCTGGGGGGGCTACAGCTCTGACAAGAGGATGAGCGAAGGCCGGGGGCCACCGCCTCCCCCCAGGTGGGTCTTGGGGCCACGACAGGGTGGGCATCTCTTAGCAGCTTGTCATGGAGAACCGGAGGTGGCGGCCTTCTCTGCGTCTCTGAACCCTGTCTCTCAAGAGGGGTGAGGAGCAGGCTCTGGCCGGCGAGCTTCCTCCCCCAGTGCAGTGGCCACAGGCTGCCCGCCTGGCCCAGGGCTGGCCAGAAAGCCCTCTATTCTGGCCCTGGCCTTGCCCACCAAGGTCAGCCCCCCTCTTAGCCCTGGCCACCTTGTAGACTGCTGGCTGCCCCCCAAGTAACGGGTGCATGTCACATGTTCACCCACTTGACACCTGCTTTGCACCTGGTCCTGGAGTTCATGCCAGGCCTGTCCCAGGAGCAGCGATGGCCGTGGGCCGTGGCCTGCACCTTCGGGCAGCGCCATGTGCCCAGGGCCCTTTGAAGATTTTTCCAAAAAACAGAGGACCAGAACAGAGAGGCGGGAAGAAAAGAGAGACCCAGCCGCTGGTTCCTTGCCTGCTTGTCCACAGCAGCCAGGGCTAGGCCAGGCGCTCCAGCCGGGTCAGCCATAGGAGGCAGGCGCTGCTCCCTGCTGCTTTCCCGGGTGCCTGAGCAGGGAGCTGGGCTGTGGGGTGCCGGCGTCACAGCTGTGATGACGCACTGCCCACCATGTAGCACTGTTGGCGCAGGTGCAGCAGCTGCGGGATGCCAGGTGTGTGGGCATCCTGCGTGGTGTTCAGCTGCCCTAGTGCTCACGCACATATGGGCTCTGTCCACTCTTGAGTCCGTCCTGATCCCGCTGCCAGGAACACGTGGGAGCATGAGGCCACGCTGGAGCACCCGCTCTCGGCTCCCTTGGACAGCTAGCTGGCCCGGGCACTGCCAGGCGCCTCCCGCAGCAGCGGCATCATCTTGCATCCACAACCGTGTGTGTGTGTGTGTGTTCTCTGTTGGCACAGGGGCGGCCGAGACTGGGGCGAGCACCACCAGCGAATGCCGGAACCTCCCGCTCGGGCGTGGCAGGGTGCTGCGGACGAGGGCGTGGCCGTGCGGGAACACGCCAGGTGGCCAGGTACTCTGTGGGGGGAGCCCGGTCCCCAGCATTCAGTGGCCCTGCCTGGGAGCGGAGTGGCCACTAACGCTTGTCCTCCTGCAGGAACTGAGAGAGGCCTGGTGGGGCCCTCGGGGCCGGCGCACGCGGCGAGTCGTGGCGGCGTGGCGGGGTAAGGAGCCCGTCCCCCCTCCGCTCCCTCTTCCCTCTTGGGTGTGCGTGATGACCTCGCTGGGTCGCATGCTCGGGGAACCGGTTGGAGAGCAGTCCCATGGTGCGGCGGGCATGCAGCTGTGGCCTGGAGGAGACCCACACGGACCTTTGTCCCCTTGTCCCTAGGCGAGGCGGCTTTGCACAAGGCGGACATTCCCAGGGCCACGTGGTACCAGGGGCTGGGCCGGAAGGTGGCGGAGTGGCCGGCCAGGACCGGGGTGGCCGAGTCCTACACCCCCACCCGCATCCCCACCCTCACCCGTACCCCCACTTCACCCGCCGCTACTGAACACTCGCTGCGTTTGCCCACGTGGACAGCACTGCGGGTCAGAGAGGCCGGGACGTGGGGAGACGTCCCGCACACCGGCTCTGCCACGGCTCCTGGCTCAAGCCAGAGCAACGGGGACTCACTTTTTTTTTTTTTTTTTTTTCGTTTCGCTCTTTTTTTAAATAAATATGTGCTCGTCCTGCCATTTTTTTTGAAGACGAGGTTTCTGTTTAAGGAGGCATTCCGTTTTCCGTGAATAAAGTCTATAAGGTTTGCACTTGGCGTGCGCATGTGTACCTAACACAGAGTCACAGGGGAGAGCGGGGACCGAGGGCACCGGGCATCCAGGGTGACTGCAGCTGGCGACCCCGAGCCGAGCCGAGCCCCGTCAGCAGCCGTGCTCACCAGGCTGGTGGAAGGGTGTGCTTTGGACTGCCGTATCCCCAGGCAGTCGCACCAGCCTCTGGCATTGTTAATGACAGCACCAGCAGCTGCCAGCCAGTCTTCCACTGGCTCAGCATCCTGAGCGGGCACACGCCTCCCTTGATCAGGCTGTCCAAAGCCAGCTTACACTGGAGGAGGCTGCCTTGGGGCTGCATCCTGGACCCGGCTGGTCACTGGCTGTATCTGGGGTCCTCGGGGTACGGGTGCGTGACAGCCTGGGGCCAGGCCCCCGGCCACCATGCCTGTTTTCATGGGCAAGGCTGGGGTGATGGACACCAGGAATGAGCCAGCGGGTGAGTGTGTAGCAGGCCCGTGGCTGCCTGCCCTGCTGTGAGTGCCCGAACCCTGCCCACGGGGGCCACAGCTGCATCCTGGAACAGGAATGACATCCTGTGTGGTGACATATCTAATGTGGACAAAATTTTTGTTCCCACAACAGCTGGGAGCCCGGGAGCCACACGTGTCCCACGTGGGTGGGGGGATGGAGAACTCGGTTCCTGCTGCATGCCAGGGTGTACAGGAGCCCAGTGGCATCCTTCCCGCGTGTACGTACGTGGAAGGCAGAGCAACAAGGAAAGACCCCGCATTCTGCGGGTTCTCTTCCCCACATGGCTACAACAGCCAGGACTGGGCCAGGCGGGAGCCGGGAGCTCCACCCACATCCCCATGGTGAGGACAGAGGCCCAAGGACTTGGGCTGTCACCGTGGCCTCCCCGCACGTCTTAGCAGGAGGCTGGATCGAAAGCAGAGTAGCTAGGAATCTTGAAGCCCAGCACTCCTGTGGGGAAGGCCGGCACTGTGAGCAGCAGCTTGACCTGCTGCACCCCAACGCTCATGCCAGTTCTCACCCCTAAAATCCCTGCCAGCCATGGCTCCCTCATCAGCCGACCAGGTGGCCTGTGGCCGGCCCAGTGCGTTGGCAGTGCCCTCTGGGCTGGCTGGCTGGCATGGGGAGAAGGCGGCCCCTGTCCAGTGTGGCCTGTTCCCACTGAGAAGCTGAATTTGAAGAACAGTTACAGAAATCTGCCCAGCTGGTGGAGAAGCTCAACTACCCTGGATTCACTACTATGACACAGGGTGGGGTGGAGGCCAGAAATGAGGTCAGAAGGGCCCTGTGTGGGGCCCAGCACAGTAGCCTAGCAGCCAAAGTCCTCTCCTTGCACATTGCAGCGTCCCATATGGGCACCGGTTCTAATCCCAGTGGCCCCGCTTCTTGTCCTGGCAATGGCATTTGTCCAGCGCAGGCACCTGGCTGCAGAGCCTCAATAGATTCTGGTAGCAAAGTCAGGAACCCGGGGGCTTGCAGTGCCTTCAAGTTCAACAGCTTCTCTCTCCCAGACTTGGAGATCTACGCAGTAACCCTCCAGTCCAGAGGCCCCTTCTGTGAACAGTGTTTAGCTGGCTGGGGGACCCACCTTACGTCAAAATTAAAAAAACAAATTGGGCTGTGCAGGCACTGAGGCGCAGTAGGATAAGCCTCTGGTTGTAGGGTCGGCATCCCACAGGGTCAGTCACACCCTTCTCCGCCTTCAAGGTTCGCACTCACAAAACCAGCACCCCATAGGGTCACCGGTTCGTGTCCCAGTTGCCCCACTTCCCGTCCAGCTCCCTGCCTGTGGCCTGGGAAAGCAGTGGAGGACGGCCCAAAGCCTTGGGACCCTGCACCCGCGTGGGAGACCCGGAAAGAAGCTCCTGGCTCCTGGCTTTGGATCAGCTCAGCTCTGGCCATTAGCAGCTGCTTGGGGTAAACCTTCAGACGGAAGATCTTCCTCTGGGAAGCGGGGCTGCTGGGACACCAGCCCATACAGGATCCTGGCATGTGCAAGGCAAGGACTTCAACTGCTAGGCTACCTCACCAGGTCCTTCCCTCGTGGCTTTCTCAGACCACTAGCAGGGAGCTGGGTGGGAAGTGGGACAGCCAGGACTGGAACTAGTACCCACACGGAATGTGGGTGCCGCAGGGGGTGGCTGGACTCGGGAAGGCACAATGCTGAACCCTCAGGGGATGGGCATAGCAGAATATGCTGGCGTCCCCTGTCAGGATGCCGTTCCAGGGCTTGGCTTCTCTCGTTTTCAACCAGTTCCCTGATAGGGAAAAGCAGTAGGTTATGGCATCAGATGCCCCAGTGGAAGTTCCTGGTTCCTCATTTGGACCTGGCCCAGCACTAGCCACTACTTAGGGGGGGTGAGCCAGTGAGAAGATATTCTCTCTCTTTCTGCCTTCAAAACATTTTTTTTTTTTTATAAAAGGACAGACAAAATGACATACAAAGAGAAATTGGCCAGCGGGAGCAGGTGGACCCACGCGGAGGTCAGGCTGCTAGGTCCCCTACCCTAGATGCCCACCAGATGGCGTCGGGAACTGCTCCACAGCGGCTCAAAGTTGGAATGTATTTTGTTACCAGAGACTTTTTAAAGTTTGTACTGTGCAGGGCTCGGCGAGGTGGCTTAACGGCTAAAGTCCTCACCTTGAACACGCCGGGATCCCATAAGGGCACCAGTTCTAATCCAGCTCCCTGCTTGTGGCCTGGGAGGACAGTCAAGGACAACCCAAAGCCTTGGGACCCTGCACCCGCGTGGGTGGAAGCTCCTGGCTCCTGGCTTTGAATCGGCGCAGCACCACCCGTTGCGGTCACTTGGGGAGTGAACCAATCAGACAGAAGATCTTCCTCTCTGTATATCTGACTTTCCAATAAAAATAAATCTTATAAAGTTTGTGCATAGCAAGGGTCTTACTGCTTATGGATCTCCATTTACAACCCTCCCTCCCCCCTATACACCAAGCTTTCACATTTTATTTTTACCCGAGTTGTAAAGGTAGAGAGATGAGAGAGGGAGAAGTCCCCTCCGCCACCCTTCTGCCCCCAGTTTCCCGCAAAAGCCACAGTGAGGCCGGGGCTGAGCCATGAGGAGCCTGGAAGTCCATCCGGGTCTCCCACCTGCTGCCTGTGTGAAGTTGGGAGCTGGAATTAAAAACAGAGTCGGCATTCAAACCCAGGCCCCCAACCCTGGACGTGTCCCCTGCTGGCGGTGCCTTCCTCTCTGCCTCCAACACCTGCCCCTCTCCCCCAACACACACACACACACTGTTCCTTTGGCTTCTCACTGATTGGCTGAACTCGCTCAAAAGATCTCCATGGCAACGGCCCCTGCCTTTCAGCATCCAGTCCCGGTGCAGAGTCTAGGGAAGCCCCTTGGGAAACCCATGTTGCAAACGTCCCAGGACCTGGGTTCAAGTCCCGGCTCCAGCTCCTGACGCCAGTTCCTGCTTCACGCACATCCTGGGATGGAGCTGTTCCTGGGCTCCTGTCGCTCAGCATGAGAGATCCCAATGCTGTTCCAGGTGAAGGGTTTATGCCCACTGGCACCTGGCCTCCCTGGACAGCGTCCATGGCAGCTGCAGCGTAGTGCTCGCAGGCCCCTGCCCATGACTCAGGGCCTCACTCACCCTCATGTGCCTGGCATGGAAATATCTTCTATCCACTGGTTCACTCCCCCAAGTGGCCGTGATGGCCAGAGCTGAGCCTACCCAGAGCCAGGAGCCTCCTCTGGGTCTCCCACGCAGGTGCAGGGTCCCAAGGCTTTGGGCCGTCCTCCACTGCTTTCCCAGGCCACAGGCAGGGAGCTGGATGGGAAGTGGAGCAGCCGGGACTCGAACCACCGCCCATATGGGATGCTGCTGCCAACAGGTAAAGGATTAGCCTGTTGAGCCACAGCAGCGGTCCTAATTTTTATTTCCTTTCTTCTGGCAGGTTGTCGGTCCTTATTGATTCTCTGGAGCTTTTTACATGTGGCAGGAAGTGTTTTTATGTATTATCTACGCGTCTTGGAAGACTGCCTCCACTCTGCTGACCTGGGGGGTGTGAGTATGTTTCATATTTGCACGTGGTCACTCATTCATCATTTAATTAAAGTCTACTGGGTTTAATGTCATGCTTGAAACCACTGAAATTATTGTTCTTAGTTTTAATTGCCAGGATTTTCTTCTGGCAGGCGTTTGTTTTGTTTTTGGAATCTTGGGTGGAGAGACGCATGCTGGAAGAGCCACTCCCAGGCCCTCGTGGCTGAAGTCCTAACCTTGCACACGTGCCGGGATCCCACAGGGGCACTGCTTTGCATCCCAGAAGCCCCAGTTCCCACCCAGCTCCCTGCCTGCGGCCTGGGAAAGTAGTGGAGGACGGCCCAAAGCTTTGGGACCCTGCACCCGCGTGGGAGACCCGGAAGAAGCTCCTGGCTTCGGGTCGGCATACCATCGGCCGTTGTGCTCAGTTGGGGAGTGAATCATCGGACGGAAGATCTTCCTCTCTGTCTCTCCTCCTCTCTGTATATCTGACTTTCCAATAAAAAAAATAATAATAATAAAATAATAAAAATAATTCTTAAAAAAAAAAAAACAGATTTTCATGAGGAAGCCATGAAGCAAAAGTTTTTATTCTTGTTCCAAGGATTTTTTTTAAAACAATTTATTTTTATTTGAACGTCAAATATACAGAGAGGAGGAGAGACAGAGAGGAAGATCTTCCGTCCATTGGTTCACTCCCCAAGCGGCCACAAGGTACAGAGCTATGCTGATCTGAAGCCAGGAGCCTCCTCCAGGTCTCCCACGCAGGTGCAGGGTCCCAAGGCTTTGGGCCGTCCTCCACTGCTTTCCCAGGCCACAGGCAGGGAGCTGGATGGGAAGCGGGGTTGCTGGGATTAGAACCGGTGCCCCTATGGGATCCCGGCGCGTGTGCAAGGCTATGACTTTAGCCATTAGGGCCTGATACAAACCCATAGAGTCTGGGAGCCCTAGGATTTTTGAAACTCTTGCTGGGCATTTTCAGGTGCTGAACTAGGCGCCCAATAATTCCTCTTCTTCCTTTCCATCTTCCCCTGGGACCGGACCAGGTCCCCGCTCCTCCCAGCCGCGCCATCCCCTCTTTTCACACCCACTTCTCCGCCTCCGGCCAGGGACCGCGCCCCGTGCGCTCGCGGTGGGCGAGCTGGGCGTGCCAGGGGCGGAACCAGGACCGGGGGCGGTGACCGGGTGGCCCGGCCGGTCGGGCAGGTGTGCATCCGGGCGGGCGTGGAGCACCGAGCGCGCGGGGGTCTCCGGGGTCGAGCCGAGCCGGATCGGGCCGGGCGGCCATGGAAGGGTTGCGGCGAGGGCTGCGGCGCTGGAAGCGTTATCATATTAAGGTGCACCTGGCGGACGAGGCGTTGCTGCTGCCGCTCACGGTGCGGCCGAGGGACACGCTCAGCGACCTGCGCGCCCAGCTCGTGGGCCAGGGCGTGAGCTCGTGGAAACGCACCTTCTACTACAACGCGCGGCCGCTGGCCGACGGCCTCACCGTGCGCGACGCGCGCCTGCAGGACGGCGCCGTGCTGCTGCTCGTGCGCGACCCCGGCCCGGCAAGTGCGCCCGCCCGCGCGCGCGCGTCCCCCGTGCGCTCTCTGCCCCGCTCCCCACCCAGCCCGCTCGCCCTCTCCTCCCCTCCCTCTCTCTTCCCCTCTTCCCTCTCGCTCACTCAGTGTCTGCCTCTCCCCTCACGCGCCATAGTTGTCCCCCCTTAACCCCACCCCCCACTCAGCACTTCTGGCCATATCCCAACGTAACCACCCTCTTTCTGACTCGCTCTTTGGGGGTCTCCCAGCCCAGATGACCCACAGCATGTGTGTGTGTGTGTGTGTGTGTGTGTGTGTGTGTGTGTGTGTGTGTGTGTGTGTGTGTGTATGTCAGAGGATGGAGGCAGCTGTGTGAAAACAGGGGCTGGAGAGGGCAGAACCTGCTCTCAGAGCTAACCCTGCAAGGGTTGGGCAGCCAAGGGAACTGGGGACCGTGCGAGTGCTCCCAGCTTTTACCAGCAGGCCCCCCAAGCCTGGAATGACATGCCGAATGCCGGAGCCTGAGACGCCATTTTGTCACAGGAGGCTGGGGCAAGGGACCCCCTCTGGGAGAGAGGTCTGTGGGGCAGGCGGGACTGGTAGGGTGAGTCTGGTGGTTAGAGCTAGCCGACCGGCCTCCAGGATGCTGTCAGCATTTATTAAGTGCCTGCTGGGTGCCCGGCCCCACGTTGGAATCCAGCAGTGACCCAAAGAGACCAGGCCCTGCCCCCGTGGTGTTTGTGTCCAAAAGGCTGGAGGCAGAAGAGTGAGGAAGAGTTGCCACGCCCCCTCATACGGTCAACAGGTGACCTTGTCAAGGAAAGGCCGTCAGCCAGTCAGGGGGCTGGACAGAGCAGGCATGGGAAGTGCTCCTCCAGATGGAGGCATGGCCGTGCAAAGGGCCTGGGGCCAGCTGAGCCTGTTGTGGGAGAAGCAGACTGAAGGGGGTAAGGGGCCAAGGCCAGGGAAGCCAGGACACAAGGCCCCTCTTGCTGCTGTGTGAGGCCGGAGGGCTCAGTCCCACTCAGTCCCCACTCCCTGGCGGACAGGAAGCATGGCCCCCCAAAATGGGAAACATGTGTGCTGGGAACCAGGAGCTCCTGCCAGGTGGGGTGCCCTCCCCTTAGCCGTTACCTCGCAGCGGTCACGTGGCGGACACCCAGCAGGCCCCCAGGAGTGACCCCTGCGGTGGGTGTCCTGAGGCCGGACGTTGCTGCAGTGCAGAGGTTGGGAGGACTGCCCGGCCTCACCCCGTCAGCCAGCCTGTCCTCGCCTACAGAGGTCGTCGGGGAGCCCCCTGCTCTGCGCCCAGCCCCCCCTGCACCGCCCTGATGCCCTAACCAGGCCGTTGGGGGAGGGGTGCTTCCTAGCAGGTACAGGGGGTGGACCTGAGACAACGCATGTCCTGCTTCCCTCAGGTGGTCTGGGCCAGAGGAGTCGGAGCCCTGATGAAGGCGACCCCAGGGGCTGGCGGGAAGAGCGGCCTGGGGCGGGGCCGTGCGCCTCCTCTCCCACCTCTCCGGAGCCTGGACCTCACATTGGGTGAGTTCCTGCAGAAGCTGAGACTAGCTCCCATGCTCAGCACCTCCTGCTCCACACGCCCACTGCACTTGCCTGGGGGCCTCAGGGTCCCCCAACTTGCTGTGTGGCCTGGGGAAAGTGGCCTTGCCTCTCTGAGCTTAAGGTTAAACACTGGGCTTGGTTTCACCCATCCTATTTTCCTGCAATTCCTGCCGCCACCACGAGGTGGTAGCCTGTAGCCAAGCACACCCACACCCTCTCCCACCCTTTGCCATTCCAGGTTCCGGGCACCCAGGGTGAGACACCCACCTGACCAGTGGACACCCGCCGCCTCGGAAGACAGCTCCGTCACAGCCCCAGTCCCCAACGATGCCAACCTAGGGCGGTCGGGCCAGTACCTGCCCAGCTCTGAGCCCCACCCAGGCCATGCTGGGGGAGCCTGGGGCCGCCACTGTGCGCCCACTTGCAGCAGGGACCACTACCACCAGCAGCACCCTGGTCAGCCTGGTAGCATCTTACTGCCCTCGTGTTTTTCCTCCGCCAGCCCTGTACAGCCAGCATGGCAGCCTCCTCCATGAGGTCTCCATTTGGGGGCCCCCTCCTGCAAGCCCCGCCGTGCTGTGAGCACCCCTAAATCAGGGGTAGAAGGTTAGGGCAAGGGATGTTGGTGTGGGACTTCTGTCCATGGCCAGGTTGCACCCCCCCACCCCGTCCAGCCAACAGCCTGCACAGGCCATGGTGACACACCTGCCTGTGGGGTCACCCCCGGGGTGCGCTGGTGGGGACAGGGTGATGGGAGGAGGCATCCTCGCTTCTGGACTGGGGGGTAGGGAAGCCGGCTCAAGGCATTTTGACATTTAACAAACACTATGTAAATTACATGCAAATCACATGCAAATCAGAGCCCATGCCTTAAGTCTTGACAGCTCTGGGGCGTGTTGGGAAAAGGTAATAGGAGTCCCCTCCCTCCCTTCCCCCATCCCCCAGGCAGGCCAAGCAGGAGAGCGGGCTGCAACCTGGGCTCCAGGCTGTGCTGGAGTTGGGGGGACCTGGAGAGAGAGGCAGGTCCCCGAGCTTGGGCTTGGAGGA
The DNA here is from genome assembly GCF_017591425.1 of Ochotona curzoniae. NCBI lineage: Eukaryota > Metazoa > Chordata > Mammalia > Lagomorpha > Ochotonidae > Ochotona > Ochotona curzoniae. The sequence goes on along the minus strand of NW_024466491.1, from coordinate 3,270,826 downwards.
CGCCCACACTGCCCAGCCTCCCACCCCTGCCCCCGCCACTCCATCAGGCCCTTTGCCTGCACGTCAGGGCAGCTGCCTGTGTGCAGCAAACTCCTGTCCACCCACCAGAACCCCAGTTTCAGTAACCCTCTCCCCTTCTCCCTGCCCAACCCCGCCACCCTCCGCCCACTGCGGTTGAGCCCCTCAGGATCGGCCTCTGCTTTTTGCTGGGTTCCCACCAGCCCCGTCACACAAACCAGGAACCTGGGAGGCTCTGTGTCCGCCACCCCCAGCAGTCCGAGCACTCTCACCCCTGGGGTCTCAGGACCCCATCACTCAGGGACCGACAGGACCCAGAAGAGCAGCTGCGAATAAACGTGCAAATGTTGGACAACACACTTGAGTTCTAACTCCCGCCGCCAGCCGAGGCTGCCCCCGCTCCCGCATGGAGCTGTGCCCCCTTCCCCGCTCTCTGGGCCATTATGATTGCCTCAGGACCCTCCCCAAACACCAGGAGGGCTGTGGAGTCGGCGATGGGGGTTGGGGGAGTGGAGGCGTGTGCCAGGACTCTCCCCACCGCTCAGGGCTGCGTGGGCTCCTGGCTCCACCCCAGGAGCAAGTCCCAGCCGGGAAAGAGTTTCGGGTGAGACTTGGCAAGCTGCAGCCAGTGGCCGGGCTGTCTGCCGCAGGGGCCCCGGGGAAGAGTCCCAGGGAGGAGCCGCCTCCGTGTGGGCGGCCTCCCCACCCCCAGTTCGGGTTTTCCCAGGTAGGATGGAAATTTGGGATAGTTTCCTAGAAGAATAATGGATTTTTTTTTTTCTGTGCTGGGCCCTGTGGTGGTCTCCACGGACGGTAGTCCAGGTTGCTCACTGAATAAGAGAATGTGTGAGTTCCTCTCGGATCCCTTATCTAAAAGGGCCAAAAACACGCCCCCTTTCCCCTGCCCAGATAGGACCTCTGGGGTCCCTCCTGCGAGCCTTAATTATGTGCTTCCAGCATACAGGATGGTGAGCAGGTCCTTGCCAAGGTCCTGAAGGGATACAGAAATAGGGGGTAGGCTGGGGTTTGGGGGGGTGCAGAGGGCTGCGCCCGGGGCTCCTGGAGCCCCTCCCCTAGTACCCAACAGAATGGTCTTGAGTGATCCCATCCCTGCCTCGGTTTCCCTGGGAGAGGAGGAGGGGGCGGCTGGGCCCAGCAGCCTCCTGGCACCCCCGTACCCGAAGGGGGAAGAGAGACATTCTCCCACAAGCCATGATGCCAGTTCTGATTACTCACGCACCGTGTGTTTTTGCACGCCGGCACGTAACTACTGCTGGATAGCACGGGGCTTAATAAGCTAGTCTACGGGTGTGGAGAGCCAGAAGTTCCCCCCTCCCTTCCCGGGGCTCAGCGAGGTCCCTTTGCCCCCCCAGCCAGAGTCGGGCTGCAGGTGGCCCCCAAGGGGCGTGGGGATCCCAGCTCCCCCCGCCAGGAGGGAATGAATAGGGGAGACTTCGAATTAATTACTGACTGCTGTACCCAGCCAGCCCGACGTGGGTTGATAGTGCCGGCGCCTCGGCCGGCTGTGACTACGTCAGGGCCGCTGTGCCTCATTACAGGATGGGGGGGCAAGGGGAGGCAGCTGGGAGGTCCCCCAGAGAGAGATGGAGCCTCAGGGTATGGTCTTGGGCTCTGCTGGGCTGCTTGGGGCCACTTGCTGTCCCTCTCTGAGCCTGGTATTTGGACAGAGAAGCAAAAGGACCCTCCCTTGTCAGGGTGCTAAGTGGTAAGACTGTAGCAGAGACAATAGACCAAGTATTAGCACTCAGTGTCAGGCAAGCCCGAGCCCAGGCTTAGAACACAGCACCCTCTGCCGGGCGGTGCGCAGGCTGCAGCCGCAGGGTTGGGGATCCAGAGGCTGGGAGGTGAGAGAGATTCATCAAGTGACTAACTGCTTGGAAAAGGAGGAGGGACACTCCCTTCCTCGTGCTGTCCCCCGGGCCTCCACAAGTCACACCTGAAGCCTCCTGCCGGCGTCACCCGCACCTAAAAAGCTCCTATGCATGCATCGAAGCCCTCCTCCCAATCATCTCACCCCAAAAGCCTTCTGGGGTCCCAGCCACCAAGTCCCTTCCTCTAGCTGGAAAGGAGAGGGAAGGAGAAGGGAAGGAGAAGGTCTCCCATCTGGGGACCAGGGACACATTCCTAGCATGGAAGGCAGCCCTTGCCAAGACGCTGGGGCAGGACTGTGCCTTGCGTGTCGGAGCCACGGGGAGCCCTGTGTGACCAGAGCAGAGGGAGAGCCCCACCACGATCCGGGCTGCGTGAACACAGCATCGGACGAAGCGACAAGCTTGGCGCTTGGTGAAGCCACTGTCATGCATGCCTGTCCCCCAACCATGAGGTCTGGCTTGCCTTACCCCCTGCCGCAACTTCTGGGACCTCCCCACAACTCCAGGGGTAAAATACCCTTAATTCCTGGGGATTAAGCTGCAAAAGCCATCAGCACGCCATCCTTGCTCCTGGTCCCCCTTCACCCCACGCTCCAGCTAGCCCTGTAGAGAGGGGAGCAGGAGGGACAGGCCAGGAAGGAGTGGCTGGAGCGGAAGTCTGCATTTAATTAACCCCTCCCCCCCCCCGGATTAATTACAGAGCCCGAGAAAGCTAGCGTTCCTGCACCCGCCAGCCTCAGCCTGCTGGCATGGCGGCGTCATCTTTCCCAGCCAATCTATTTGTTTTAAAAACACGTCTTTCCACTCCACTCAGGAACACACATCTGTCTCTCTTCCCCACAGAGTGGATGGCACCTGCGAATCTGGGGTGCTAGATACATGGAGATGAGTCTATAACCGTCAAAAAAAAATGATGTACGCGTGTTTTGGTAACCATGGTTACAGCCGCCGCGCGGTGCACCTTGAGTATACACCACGTGTTTGCACAATTTTCAGAGCTCATCTTTATAGAGTTCTTTATTTAATTCATTGATTTCATTTGATTTAAAAGGCAGAGAAAAAGCGAGATCTTGCATCTGCTGGTTCCCTCCCCAAAAAGCTGCAATGATTAGGCCTCGGCCAGGACGTGGGTGCAGGGACCCCAGCCCTTGGGTCGTCCTCCACTGCTTTCCCACCACACAAGCAGGAAGCAGGATGGGAAGTGGAGCAGCCACGGATCAAATAAGACGGCGCCCTTGTGGTATCCCGGTGTGTGCAAGATAAAGGACTGGCCTACCAAGCCACTGTTCCAGCTACAAAAACTTGACTTTAAAAAAAGACATGAGGGTTAGCAGCTAAAGTCCTCATCTTGAACGTGCCTACTGGGATCCCATATGGGCGCCAGTTCTAATCCCGGCTGCCCCACTTCCCATCCAGCTCCCTGCCTGTGGCCTGGGAAAGCAGTGGAGGACGGCCCAAAGCCTTGGGACCCTGCACCCGCATGGGAGACCCAGAAGAGGCTCCTGGCTCCTGGCTTTGGATCGGCTGAGCTCTGACTGTTGTGGCCGCTTGGGGAGTGAATCAATGGACTGAAGGTCTTCCTGTCTTATCTCCTCACTGTATATCTTTCTAATAAAAATAAAATAAATCAGTCTTTAAAAAAAAAAAGACATAAAGGGGCCCTGTGTGTTCTCCAGAGCCCAGGGGTGCAGGATTAGCCCGTCTTGTGGGATTCAAGGACATGGATGGAAGACAGAGGCCGTAGGAAGGTAAGGCCTGGGTCTCCTTCACTCACCGCACCTCGGTGCTCACGTCCAGACTGGGGGTCCTCCTTGCCTCCCCCAGGGGGCCTCTGCCTGCCTGGAGACAGGGGCCGCTGCCTGGGGCAGGGTCATCACTTGATGTGAATTAGACACACACATGCACCTGCCGGGGACTTCCCTCAGCCCCGCCCCCACACGCAGCCATGTTGTTGCCCCATCGCCCAGCCCCCTCCTCTGTCCGCTGCCCGCAGGACAATTATAATGTCAGGGACACCGCTGCTGCCAAGACAGGCCCAGGCTCATGTTTAATTCATCTCGGAGCTAATTATAGTCAGCCAAGGGGAGGGGCTTGGCCACCTTGGCCTCCCTTCCCCAACCCCTTCTCGCCTGCCTGCCAGGGTGACCCAGGTCTCTGGGTAAGGCACCGGGCCAGGAGGCCAAGGGAAGGGGCTACGGCGCTGGGGGCTGTCCCAGGGTGGGAACAGAGCGCCCTGAGCTGGTAAAATGTACCAAAGACAAAGGACACAGGGGACCCCCTGACTTGGGCGGCTTTCTAAGCGCCAAATCGCCCCCACCCCACCCAGCAGCCAGCTTCTGCCTAGACCCCCGAGGTGGCCTTGTCTAAGAATTACCCAAGAGCCCAGCCTACAAGGAGGACACACCTTAAGCACTGACCCATAATTCGGTGCAGCCCATTTTATTTATTTCTATTTATTTGTTTGCTTAAGAAACAGAGAGTGGGGCCTGGCACGATAACCTAGTAGTTAAAGTCCTCACCTTGAAGGTGGAGGGATCCCATATGGGCGCCGGTTCTAATCCCGGCAGCTCCACTTCCCATCCAGCTCCCTGCCTGTGGCCTGGGAAAGCAGTGGAGGGCAGCCCAAAGCCTTGGGACCCTGCACCTGCGTGGGAGACCCGGAAGAGGCTCCTGGCTCCTGGCTTTGGATCTGCTCAGCTCTGACTGTTGTGGCTGCTTGGGGAGTGAATAATGGGATGGAAGATCGTCTTCTCTGCCTCTCCTCCTCTCTGTATATCTGACTTTCCAATGGAAAGAAGAAAGAAAGAAAGGAAGGAAGGAAGAAAGAAGGAAGGAAGGAAGGAAGGTAGGAAGAAAGAAAGAAAGAAAGAAAGAAAGAAAGAAAGAAAGAAAGAAAGAAAGAAAGAAAGAAAGAAAGAAAGAACCCTTCTTCCTCCTCCCAGATGCCCACACAGCTAGGACGGTGCCCGGGCCAGAGCCAGCAGCAGGGAGCTAGCACTGGTATCAGAGGGTGGGCTCAAGGACGTGGACCCCCTTTGCTGCTTTCCAGGGTATATTAGCAGGCAGATGGCCCCACCAGTTGACCTGCAACCCAACCTGGTTCCACCCCAGTCTGACACTACCCCCTAACCCAGCCGCACCCCTACCTGGTCCTGCCACAGCCAGGCCACACCCCAAGGTAGCTGGAACCCCAGCCTGGCTCCACCCCAGACTGGCTGCACCCCAGGCTAGCTGCACCCCAGGCTAGCTCCACCGCAGCCTGGTTCTACCCTAACCTGGCTCCACCCTGACGCAGCTGGACCCCATCCCGCCTCCACCATATGCCCTCTGGCAGCCTTGGCCTTGAGCTGCCTCGGGCAGCCCTGGGCAGCCCTTGGCCCCCTCGTATGCTCCGTGCCACGAGGTCCCTGTCCAGGCTTGCAGGGGGCGCCTCCTCCGGGGTCTGCAGTCGCTCCTCAGGCCCCCCTGATGCCGGGACCCGGGTGAGGGGCTAGGCCGGACCGAGCAGGGCCAGGCCCCGTCCACTGCAGCACCACTGAACGTTGCCATGGCAGCCCGGCGGGAGGCGGCCTCAGCACCCGCTGAGTCCTGCGTATCTGCTGCTAAAAATAGCGGGCTGCCAGGTTACCGGGACCCCTCTGCCTCACGGCGCCCCAGCTCCCCAGCCCTCCGGGGACCCCATTACCCTGCATGCAGACCAAGACCATGCTCTGCTCCTGTGTGCAGGACCGACCAGGAGCCGCAGTGACCTCCACGGCATGGGCTCTGCCTGGCCGCCCCGCACACAACCCCACTGTATTCTTGCAAGTCAGAATTACAGAGAGGAGGAGAGACAGAGAGAAGCATCTTCCTTCCACTGGTTCACTCCTCACAGGACCGCTATGTCCAGAGCTGAGCCAGTCTACAGCCAGGAGCCTCTTCAGGGTCTCCCACGCTGGTGCAGGGTCCCAAGGGAGCTGGATGGGAAGTGGAGCAGCCGGGACTCGAACCTGCGCCTCTATGGGATGCTGGTGGCACATACAAGGCGAGGACTTGGCTACCGCATCAGGCTCACAACCCACTTTTTAAAATGTTTAATTCACCTAGACAGAAAGAGGTTTTTCCGGTTCATGCCCCCAGGTAGGCACAACGGCCCGGAGTGGAAGCCGGGCTCTTTAGCCGGGTCTGCCACCTGGCTCCTGCCTTGGGCCTGGCCCAATCTCGGCTATGCCGGAGGAGGAGCTGTCCTTGTGTCTCCTCTGGGACTCTGTGTCTCTCCAATAAATAAATGACAATTGAGGGGTGGCCAGGACATGGCTGTCGGCGTGGAGTCCCCCTCTGTGAACTGACCCCATTCTGTGTCGCCTCTCCCTCCCCGTCCCCAGCTCATTCAGGCACCTTGGGGCTGTTCCGTGGAACACACATTGTTCCATTGGCACTGGTGAGCCCACGCGGACCAAAGTGGCCCCCTCCATCATACCAGGCCCAGTGCCCGGCTGTGTCACATCTTAAAAGCACAGCTAAGGCACATGTGAAAATAGCGCTGGGGGTTCGTGTCGCAGTGCCTGGTTCGAGTCCTGGTTCTGGCTCCGGCCCACAGCTACCTGCTGGTGCTGGGGCCCTGCCACCCACGGGAAAGACCCCGACAGAGCTGTTGTGTGTGGGCAATTGGGGGAGTGAATCAGCAGGATCGAAATCTCTTTGGCTCTCTCTCTTTCTTTTTTACAGATTGATTTATTTTAATTGGAAAGGCACGTTTACAGAGATGAGGAGAGGCAGAAAAATCTTCCACACACTGGTTCACTCCCCAGGCAGCCGCAGTGGTCAGAGCTGAGCCGATCCGAAGCCAGGAGCCAGGAGCCTCTTCCAGGTCTCCCACGCGCAGGTGCAGGGTCCCAAGGCTCTGAGCCGTCCTCCACTGCTTTCCCAGGCCACAAGCAGGGAGCTGGATGGGAAGTGGAGCAGCCAGGATACGAACCAGTGCCCATATGGGATCCCAGTGCATGCAAGGTGAAGAGCTGAGCCACGAGGCTCTCATGTTGGGCCCTCTCTCTCTGTAAAGTTCAAGCACTCAGTTCTCTAGCCAGCAGGGAGATTATCTGGGTCAGGGATGTGAAATGGGATTCGAACTCGGATCGGTCAGATCTGTTCTCGCTGGGCCTCACCTGCTGGTAGCCCCTGCCTGGGTCGGGGCTGGAGAGGCACAGCCTTCCTCTCTGTGCTCCTCCAGGGGACGGACTCTTTCCCTGAGGCCTTGATGTTCTCTTCTGGGAAATGGGAGTATAAGGCCGGAGGGAGATCCGCCAGGACTGTGTCTGCAAGCTCCCTTCCAGTCCTGGCTGGGGGTGGGGGTGGGGGGCGGCGAGTCCTCCCCCCCCCCCCCCCGCTCTCTGTTTAGTTTAATAATCTCCTGAAAGTTTAATTGTTGTTTCATTCATCCATGACCTTTCTTCCTCATCTGGAGATGTATTATGGCTAATCTACAAATTTCAAGGGCTAGATTTATTTGCAAAACCAATTACCTGACTATGCAAATGGCCTCTCTGGATGCCCGCCTTCCTGGGGCCAGCGGGCTGGTGGGCGCGGTGGGGGAGGGGAGGCGGTGACCCACCCTCTCCCTTCCTCCCTCGATGGAGGCGGGTGGGGGGAGCCCAGGTGCCCACACTCTCTCTGTAATCTCTGCTGCTCAGAGGCCCTCTTGGCCTCGAGTTAATTAGAATCTTGGCCCTCAAGGGAGTCCTTGGTCCTGGCATATCTTAATGTGACCTCCTGACAGGGAGGGCACTGGGGAGCCCTTCCTCCATTCATCCATTCACTCATTCAAAATGATGGTGTGGGGGCCTGGCGGCGTGGCCTAGTGGCTAAAGTCCTCGCCTTGAACGCACCAGCATCCCATACGGGCGCCGGTTCTAATCCTGGCAGCTCCACTTCCCATCCAGCTCCCTGCCTGTGGCCTGGGAAAGCAGTGGAGGACGGCCCAAAGCCTTGGGACCCTGCACCTGCGCGTGGGAGACCCGGAAGAGGCTCTTGGCTTTGGATCGACTCAGCTCTGGCCATTGTTGGTCATTTGGAGAGTGAACCAGTGGATGGAAGATCTTTCTGTCTCTCCTTCGTAAATCTGCCTTTCCAATCAAAATAAATAAAATGCTGTCTTTGTATAGCAGTTGTAGTCACTGCCTGGCACACCTGCATCCCACGTCAGAGGGCCTGAGTTCGAGTCCCGGCTCTCTGCTAACGTGTAAGCGGGAGGCAGCAATTGGCTTGAGTGCTCGGTCCCTGCCTCTTGCGTGGGAGACCCAGATGGAAGCGCAGGCTCTTGGGTTTGTTCTGGCTCAGTCCCGGTTAGTGTGTGAGTACTGGGGGAGAAAAGCAGCAGATGGGAGATCTCTCACACTGCTCTCTCTTTTCGTCTCTCTGCCTTTCAGAAGAAATGGACCGCAAGAATAGAAGAAGACAGACAGTCTCGGGAGGATTATTTATTTTTATTGGCAAGGCAGATCTGCACACAAGAGGAAAGACAGGAAGAGCTTCTGCCTGCTGATTCATTCCCCAAGTGGCCGCAATAGCCAGAGCTGAGCCGATCCAAAGCCGATGGCTTTGGGCTATCTTCTACTGCTCTCCTAGGACATAAGCAGGGAGCTGGCTGGGAAGTGGAACAGCCGGGACTTGAACTGGGGCCCATATGGGATTCCTGGCACTTTGCAAGGATGTAACCACTGAGCCATTGCACCGGGCCCCGTGTCTTTCTTTTTATCCCCAGGTCCCTAGCAGTTGGCCGGAAGAAGCTGTTTGTGGTAGGACTCCCCTACACATGAGCAGGTGGTCGATGGGAGACCAGGGTGGAGATAGGAGGTGGGGGTATGGGGAATGGATGGGTGGGTGAGTGGGTGGATGGATGGAGAGAAGGGTGAGTGGATAGGTGGGTAGACAAATGGGCGATGGATGGATGGAAGAGTGGATATATGGATGGATGGATGGATGGGTGGGTGGATGGATGGGTGGGTGGGTGGATGGATGGATGGATGGATGGGTGGGTGGGTGGATGCAGGTGGCCAGATGGGCTTGGCTGGGTGTGTGAGAGGAGAATGGAGGTTTGGGGCTGGAAAGGAGAGAGGGAATGAGGCAGGGCGGTGTGTCCATGAGTTGGGATGGAGTGTTTGCGTACCGAAGGGCACACTGTGCTGGCGGTTGAAGTGCCAGCCCAGGCCAACGGGCCAAGGACTGCTCTCACAGCTGCTGAGCACATCCCCCTGGCTGGGGCCCCATGGCTCCGTGGCGGCACGCACTCCCTGCCTGCCCCCTTCCTTCAATCCAATCCCGGCCGCCTGTGGACTTCTCCATTATACTGCTGCTGGGGTGGCTGCAATTTTCTTTCAGGACTGAGACAACACCGCTGCTGCCTGCTCCTCCTCCTCCTCCTCCTCGGCATCTTGTGACTGTAGGGACATGGGGACACGAGGACACGGGGACAAGCAAAGAAGAGACAAGAGTTAGGCCTAACAGGCAACGCTGGGCACCCCAGCCATGGACTCAGCCACCGTGCCAGCCTCTGTGTCTCTTCTCCAATGTGGTTGAGTCCAGCGGTGTTGGAGAGTAGGGAAAAAAAAAAAGTCAAGCTTTGGGAACATTTGCATATGCGTAATGAGATTTTGGGGAGGGGCCCCACATCACGTCTAAGCAGAAAATTAGTTTTGTGTTTCACGGAGCGCTAACACGTTGCCCGAAGGTGATTGCACGCAGTGTGTGAGGGAACTGTATGCATGGCAGACATTTGGTGCTGTGGAGTCTGAAGTGATGTCATGTGGGCAGGGCCTGAAGGCTTGTGTTCTAGAATGTTGCAGACTTTTCTTTAAGGAAATATTTCTAAGAGCGGCTGGCATGATGGCTCAACAGGCTAAACCTCCACCTGCACTGTCAACATCCCGTATGGGCGCCAGTTCGTGTCCCAGTGGCCCCACTTCCCGTCCAGCTCCCTGCCTGTGGCCTGGGAAAGCAGTGGAGGACGGCCCAAAGCCTTGGGACCCTGTACCTGCGCGTGGGAGACCTGGAAGAGGCTCCTGGCTCCTGGTTTTGGATCTGCTCAGCTCCGGCCGTTGTGGCTGCTTGGGGAGTGAACAAGGGGACGGAAGATCCTTCTCTCTGTCTCTCTGTAAATCTGACTTTGCAATAAAAATAAATCTTACCAAAAAACTATTTCAGAGGCAGAGATATCTTCCATGCACTGGTTCACTCTCCATATAACTACAGTCATGAAAGCCAGGGCTGGAACAGGCAGGAGCCAGGAGCCAGGAGCTCCATCCTGGTCTCCCACGTGGGTGGCTGGGACCTAAGAACTTGGACCCGCACCACCCCCAACCCCACATCCCTGTGTCTGTCTCAGTAGTTACAGCTGGGACTCTAACCCAGACTCTGACTCCCCTGCGTGGGGGACTGGACTCAGAAATGCTTGCTAAGATTGCAATCTTTTCTCCTGGGCTGTTGGTCTTTCCAGGAGAGAAGGAGAGACAGAGGGGAAGATCTTCCATCCAATGATTCACTCCCCAAGTGACCACAATGACCGGAACTGTGCTGATCCGAAGCCAGGAGCCAGGAACTTCCTCCAGGTCTCCCACGCGGGTGCAGGGTCCCAAGGCTTTGGGCCGTCCTCCACTGCTTTCCCAGGCCACAGGCAGGGAGCTGGATGCGAAGTGGAGCTGCTGGGATTAGAACTGGCGCCCATATGGGATTGCAGTAGGCCACAGTGCCTGGCCCATCCTACAACACTTGCGATGACACAGATCTGGGTTCTGGTTGTGCCATCCTGCTCTGATCAACCCATCGTACCCCGAGGCTTGGTGAGGGGGGCACATCTGTCCCAGGCAACACGGCTGACTAAACCAAGAGCTGGAATTTGGGTCAAGTAGGTGGGAGCCACGGAGGGTGCCTGCTGCAAAAGGCTGGGAACAACTGGGCGGTGGGGAGGGGAGGGAGGAAGTTGGAGGAAGAGGGGGCTGCCTCCCCTGCCTGGGCTGTTTTCTTTTTCCAGTCCCAGGGATAGGGACACCTCCTCCTGGAAGCCCCCTGTCCTTGTCTCCTTAGCCCGTGTGCCCCCACTGTGCCCTGGAGTGTCGAGGGTGTGAGGATGGAGGTGCCTTCCCACCTTCCCCAGGCAAACGCATCACTCCAATAAACTGGAGTCTATTTCAGTCTGACCTTCTGCTGGCAGCGGGGCCTGTGTCCGTCAATCATGCAATTCAGCGTGGGGAAAAAATTGTTTTATCTGTAATGATATAGCTCAAGCTGCTCAGCGGGGCGGGCTCAGGGCCCCCGCGGGGACTCCGGAAAATTCTAGAAACATCCAGCGTGTAGCTTTAAGCCATGTCCTTTTCGTGTCTGTGAGCACAGCCCAACAGCCCTCTCTGGGTGTTCAGTGCTCACCCCTGTTGGGATCCGGCAGGAACAGAAAGTTCTAGATGCTGCAGCAGCCGGCGTATTGGCAACAATGAGGTCTCCACAATGAGGTTTCCAACCATCCCGGGGTAGGGACATGCGGGGACACTGGAGTTTTGTCTCTGCAACAGCGGCCTGGGCCTGCCTCCATCATCTGAAAATGGGCATTTGAACTTGACCCTTTCTGCCAGCGCCCGCCGGCCACTGGCTGGAAGCCCAGCTTGCTGGGAAGCGACGTAGCTTCGGCTCGCAGCAGGCTGTCCTCCTGGCCCGTCCGAGCCAGCCACGCGGCCACAGCCCCCACCCCCCCGCCCTATCCTGAAGGTGTCAGAATCTGCTCTGCTGTGAATGGTACCCCCACCCCCTCCCGAAATCAATTTAGGCCTGGGGCGGGTTGATTATAAATCAGCTATTTTCATAATTGGTATGTCTTTAATAAATCAAAACTGTTCAACGTCGCCTGGCAAAATGAAGTTGTTCTTTGGATATCATCAATTACCAGGGGAGGAGGGGAGAGAGGGGAAACGGAGGGAGCAGGGAGGATGCGAGAGCCCCTTGTCCTCCGGCCAATCAGCACAGGCCACCAGCTGCCCGGGACTTCCTGGCCCCGGGCCGGATCCTTCCATTAAAGGATTGCTTAAGCAGCATTTTAAATAACAAAAAGGGATATCATTTAATTTTTTTCGCCACGGGCAGATCAATACACTGTCCTTCAGGTGGCCTGACGGATTGCCTTGGCTGGCTTTTCCCCGAGTTAATCCAATCTCCCTGGCTGAGGCTGGGGACCCACCCAGGCTGGGCTGGGCTGGGCTGGGCTGGGCTGGTCTGGGCTGGGCTGTGCTGGCCTGGGCTGTGCTGGTCTGGGCTGGGCTGTCCTGCCCTGTACTAAATTGGACCGGGCTGGGCTGGGCTGGGCTGGGCTGGGTTCCTGATGCAGTGGCTTTTGCTGCTGCAGTGTGGTGCAGCCAGCCAGCCGGACGGCCAGGGTAGAACAAAGGAAGCTTTCTTCAGGGCTGTTCAGGGGTCCTAGCCACTGGGCAGGAGGGGTTTCCACACTCTGAGGGTGGATGGCGAGGTCCAGGGACGAGGCCCCCCCTGTCCCGTAGGGCCCTGCGATAATCTTACCACGATGTCTACAGATCCCAGAGGGGGACACGGAGTCTGGCTGAGGGCAACATGCAAAGGGTGACTGGGAGGACTCCTCTGAACTCTCCCCGCCCCCATCTGTGCTGTTTCATATTTTAATTATTTTCTAATTCAGCCTTGGATGCAGAAAGAGTGTCAGGGCTGGGTCCTGGGCCTACTCCAGCAGCGGCTACGGAGGAGCAGCCGGGAGCGCTCACTCATGGAGGTGGGGGATGTCCCCCTCCAAGCGGGAGACCCGGCAACCCTCTCCATGGGGCAAGGGGACAGAATCAGGGGTGGGGAGAACGCCCTCCGGGGGCGCATGCTGGGCCTGGGGTTCCAGGTCAGGCAGCCAGAGACTGCGACACCATCTCTCTCCCTTGTGCCTTTTCAACTGTTCAAGGTCAAGGCCTTGCTGGTTCCCCAAGGGGCCTGAAGCTTGTGTGTACACCTGCATGGGCGCCTGGACAGGACCAAGGGCTGGAGGTCTCTCCCCATGCCGCCCCCTCCCACCTGCTGCCTTGCAGGGGTGGTGGGACTGGAGCCTGACCCACGCCGGCCACAGACCTCGTGCCTTGGGTTCCAGGGGTGCTTCTATTCGAAAGTCACAGAGAGTTATTCGAAAGGGTGCTTCTATTCGAAAGTTACAGAGAGGAGGAGAGACAGAAAGATCTTCCATCCACTGGTTCACTCCTCCAGCGGCTGCCACGGCCAGAGCTGAGCCGATCCGAAGCCAGGAGCTTTGGGCCGTCCTCCACTGCCTTCCCAGGCCACAAGCAGGGAGCTGGATGGGAAGTGGAGCAGCCGGGATACGAACCAACGTCCCTAGAAGATTCCGGCACGTGCAAGGCAAGGACTTTAGCCACTAGGCTACTTAATTTATTAAAAAAAAATTTTTTTTTAAATTATACGATTCCACAGACTCTGGGATTTCCCTTACCTCCTCCCCACATTCCCAACCCCGGCGTGGAACCGCTCTTGGTTGCTTCACACCCCAACTCGGTTCCAGCCACCTGCCAATCTGTCAGGGGCGGGGCGTGGCCAAGCCGCGGCGGGGCGGGACTTCCGCTCGGAGCAGGTGGAACTTCCTGTTCCTCGTTGGCCGGGCCTGAGCTGCTGCCGACATGGCGGCTGCTCCTCAGGCGGGGACCCCAAGAGCGGTGGGCGCTGCCGGGCGTCTCAGGGCTCGGCCTCGGCCTCGAAAGTCACTCGCTGGGCCCTCTACCAAGGCTCTCCCGGCTGAAAGCGTGAACCTGGGCCTCAGGCCGTGGTCAGTCGCCTCAGAAAAGGCCATATGTCCGGGCTGGGGGTGAAGGGAGGGGAAGTGAGGTAAACTGAGGCAGCCACCGGTGCCACCCAGACTTGGACTCCATCCCAGACTTGGAGCCCCAATCGCGGGTCGGAAGTCAGTATCCCCACATTCACCCCAAAAATCCAAGCCAGCTTCTAAGAGGGTGTTGGGGGACCCAGCCCTGGTCACCAGCTTCCCTGGGGGTCCTGCGGGTTTTGGGGACGCTGTTTCCGCTGACACCCATGGGTGCCCCAGATGGCACCCTCTGGTCTGACGGGGGGGAGACCAGAACCCCAGACCTACCGCTCAGAATCCTGGCTCTCCCCCATTCTCCCCGTGGGAAAGCAGGGGTCACACAGGGGGCTATTGGGGGAGTCGCCAACTTACTGATTTCTTGTCTTTAGGAACACCACTGCTGGGTGGGTGGTACCCCATATGGGCACGTGGTCCGCCCCTGCCCCGCCTCAGCTGCAGGATGGACGTGGAGGAGGAGCTCGTGGTAAGAGACTAAATTTGCATCTTGAAGACCCCTTGAGAAGGCTGGATCAACCCTTTCCTGAAACCCACCTGCTCCCCGATTCAATGCAAAATTGACCCTGCCTTGTAACCCTGCAAACACCCCTCCCCTGGGCGCTCCGTGGACTTTTCTCTGCTTCCTCCCTGGCTGGGACGGACAAGGGCCTGGGTTTAAGCCGGCCGGCTGGGATCCCCCAGTTCCCCTGCGTCCCCCCCCTGTCACCCCCAGGCCCGCGGCTGCTGCCGGCTAGCAGAGCTGTCATCTCGGCGGGGGAGCCTGGGAGAATGGCCGGTGATTGTCACTGCAGCCCTGTTCTAATTTCCCAGAATGGGTTCTGAGCGGCTAATGTGGCCCCTGCTGGGCGGAAGATGGAGCTCCTGGCAGGGGCTTCAACCCTGGGAAAGCTGGGGCGGCTCCTACAGGCTCAGGAGAGGGGTGGGCCTGGGTGGGGTGGGAGAGACCCCCCCCATCCATCCTGGAGCCCCCTGTGGTTGCTGCGAGCTTGCCATAGAGATGGTCGCCTTGGGGGTTCCTGGGGCAGGCTTGTGGGTGCAGCCGCTAAGAGACTCCCCGACTCCCTCTGGGGTCAGAACTCCTCTCTGGGTGGAGGTCAGTGTTTGTTGAGTGAATAATAGATGACCTTCTGGGGACCACAGATCCTGGCCGCGACGGGAGGCTGGGGCCTGTCGTGGCTTCTGAATGCTGGGGTGTCAGAGGGGCTCACGCCCATGGCTCCATCTCCCTCCCTCCTTCCTCTGGCCCAGCCACACACCTGCTGTCTGTCCGCGCTCCTCCCTCACCCTCCCCTCCCCGTACCTGCAGGATCAGCTACAGAGATCACCCCCTCCGGGAGCCGCTCTGGGATCACCCCTGGATCTCTCAGCGTTGTCCTCCTCTTCCGTGTGTGGGTCCTTGAAGGATCGTTGTCCTAGCTGTGCGGGCCCGAGCGTCTGTTGTGTGTGTGGCTTTGTTTCCTGGGCCCTGCCCCATCGCTGGGCCTCCAGCTGCTTGACAACCAGGCTGGTCACACCTGTTCTGTTGGTGGAGGGATGGACGAAGCCCCCCCGCCCCTTGCCGGCTCCCCCCAGTGCCTTGAATGGTAATTTCAGAAGGAATCTCATTACTGTCTGCGGCGGCCACTGGGACACCTGCTTTCCATAGAGAAAGGTTTGGGTTCGAATCTCCAAGGGCTGGGAGAACCTGGCTGAAGGTAGCTTTGGAGGGGCAGGACCCAGGTCCCCCCACTACTCCCAGAATCCCACCTCCCACCTGCCTGAGCTCATAAGGCCTAAAGAGCTGCTTAACACAGCACAGAGAGGTCAATCAGCTTCCTCAGCGCGCACAGCACGCTGTGGGGGCGACAGAGGCTGTCCCCAGCCCGGCCTCTCCACCTCCGCCCACCCCATGTCTGCCTCTTTTCCTGTCCAAGCTCCCTGGGTGGGACAGCAGGCTTGGGCGCAGGGACCTGCCAACTAAAACAGGAGGTTCCCTGTCTTAGGATCTCACCTTTGTGAGAGCTGGAATCCCGTGGCCAGGGCCCTAGCATTCCCCCTTCTCCGGCCCTCCCTCGGCCCACAGCCCCAGCAGGAAGCGATTAGCGGACGCTGGAGACAGACAAAGGTGCTGCCTCCGCGGCTGGGCTGCGGGGATTTCTGTTTTTTCGGTTTTGCAGCTCAGGAATCGAGGTACAAAGGCGGCCGCCTGCACCTGCTCCCCTTTCTGGGCGCCCACAATGGGGACGCTAAGCTTCAGCCAGACCCGCCTGCTCGGTTGCCCTCCTCTGCCACCCCTACTCAACAACACCCAGGGACTGGCACCGACAGGCTGGGGGTGGGGAGAGCAGTTCGCTAGGGCTGTGAGGATGGAGTCGGACTCGCAGGGCTGCAGGCCGAGCTAAAAGCTGCGTGCTCGCACCGGCGGAGCTGCACCCGGTCCGCCCAGCGTCCGGAGCAGCGGGGGCGGGGTGGGGCGGGGAGCTGGACCCGGCGCGGCTGGGGGTCTGGGGATGATGGTTTTGCTGCCTTTAGGCTTTTTCCTTTCTCCCCATGTTTAAGTGAACTCTCTGCTGGTTGACTCCCCGAAAGCCTGCAGCAGGCAGGGCTGGGTCAGGCCTGAGCCAGGAGCCCAGAACTCCGTCCAGATCCTGCACGAGGCTGGAAGGGACCCCCGGGACTTGAGTACTGCCGCCACCTCCCAGCTGCCTTGGCAGGGAACTGCTGGGAAAGTGGGCAGCCGTGGACGGTTGAGCTAGGCATAAATTTGGGGGGGGATGGGCCTGGCGCCGTAGTCTAGCGGCTAAAGTCCTCACCTTGAACGCCCCAGCATCCCATATGGGCGCTGATTCTAATCCCAGCGGCCCCGCTTCCCATCCAGCTCCCTGCCTGTGGCCTGGGAAAGCAGTGGAGGACGGCCCAAAGCCTTGGGACCCTGCACCCGCATGGGAGACCTGGAAGAGGCTCCTGGCTCTTGGCTGCTGATCAGCTCAGCTCCAGTCGTTGCGGCCATTTGGGGAGTGACCAGTTGATGGAATATCTTTCCCTTTGTCTCCCATATAGGATCCTGGCACATGCAAGGCTAGGACTTTAGCTGCCACGCTACCATACTGGGCCCTAAAAATAAAGCTTTTTAAATTAAAGATTTTTTTTCTTTCACTTATGTATTTTTATTGAAAGGCAGCTATAGAGAGAGGGGGAGAGACAGAGAGGAAGATCTTCTGTCTGATGGTCCCGTAATGGCTGCGGTAGCTGCAGCTTGTCTGACGTGAAGCCAGGCACTCCGTCCGGGTCTCCTACGTGGGCCTGGGCACCTGGGCCTCCGGTGCCGCTTCCCCTGGAACGGCAGGAGTCAGCCCCGCGGCCAGCAGAGGGCGCCAGTGAGCAGCAGAGGCAGATTCTCCACCCACAACCCTCCATGGCTCCCATCTGCCTCCCTGAGGTTGGCGGGTCAAAACCCACGACCTCCCTGTGGCCCAGGCCACCCGGCACCAGCCACTCCATCCTCCTCCCTTTTGCTCGGTGGCTTCATCCCGCCTCGGGGCGGAGGGGCGTGGTGGTGCTGGGGGCCTTTGCACGGGCCCCACCCCCTCCCAAGCCTCCTCTCCCTCTGCATCACTGGGTGTCTGTTTTCCGGTCTCCCTGGACCCTAATTACCCCAGCCTGTCCTGTCCCACGCTCCGGGGAGAAGCGCCTTGCTCAAGCCTGGGACTGCCTGAACGGTGCTCCCCAGCTGGGTTTCTGGATGGGCACTGCCTGCCGCCAGCCGGCCTGTGCGACCTTGTCCTCAGCCTGGCCTGTCCCCAGCGCGCCCTGCCTCCTCCCTCCCTCCCTCCCCTCCCCTAGGAGCTCCGAAATGTGCCCGGCGCACAGATGCCAGACGGGAAAATTAATTGGGCCTTGCTGGGGCCCGCGCGTCCTGGTCTCCGTCAATAACGGCCGTAAAGCGGGATTTATGCGGCGCTGCTGGCTCCCGCTGCAGCCCCGGGAGGAGGGGCGGCATTCTGGAAAAGTCAGCTGCGTGCCCCTGGGGGCTCTGACGGGGTCGGTGGGGCTGGCGGGCCTCTCCTCCTCCTGGCTGCTTACCGCCCCCTCCTGCCGGCTGGGTGTGCGGGAGAGGCAGTGCCTGGTCCCTCTGCTTGAGCTCTCTGGCATCCTCCCTTTGCTAGGCCCCACCACAGTGCTTAGTAAACAGCAGTCTTTGAATGGAGGGACACAGAGAGAGAGAGAGAGAGAGAGAGAGAGAGAAATTTCTCATCTACTGGTTCGCTCCTGCTGTGCCTGTAACAGCCAGGCCAAAGCCGGGCGCTAGGATGTGTGCCCGGGTCTCCTGTGTGGGTGGCAGGGGCCCAGCATGCGTTGTCGCTGCTGGCTGGTTGCTTTCCAGGCTGTGTGTGAACAGCGAGCCAGGGTCAGGAGCAGGGGCCAGGACTCGAACCTGGGCTTTGCTGCTCAGTCCAGCGGCTCCTGGAAATGTTGGTGTTTTGAGTGGAAGTCATTTGTGGGTCCCTTTCAGCTCACAGGGGATCCCTGGCACAGAGGGGTGAAGCACCTGACTTGAGTTTGCACAGCAGGCGCGAGACAGGACTGGGCTGGGAGCCTGCGCCCCTAGGTGTGTCCGACACCCACCAGGTCACCATCCCTGTGGTGCTGAATGAGGGATTTGATTGCCTGCAGGCAGGGAACGTCCCCGCCTTCCCACCCTGGGTGAGCCGCCCTCCAGTTGGGGGTGCAGAGATGGTGCAGGGCCTGGGTTTGCTGTGTGACCTTGGGGAGGTGTGTTTCCCTTTCTGGGCTCCTATGCTAGGCATGGGGTTGTGCAGGCACAAACACGCAGGGGCCTCCTACTGTGGCTTGGCGACGGCCCTCACCTCTGAGGACGGGGATGGGGAGGAGGAAGGTGAGAGCAAGTGAGAGATAATGAGGCAGCCACCGAGGCTTCTGCCCAGAGTCCTCCCCACAAGTGCCCAGCCACATCCCCCATCCATCTCTTCCGCAAGCGCCGTGGGGCTGGTTTTGATGGGGGAACTGGAGGGATTACATTTTGCCAAGGGTGTCAGCTGGGGAGAAAATATTTCCCCCATCGTTTCTGGGTTGAGGTTGATGTGCCGGAGCCCAGCGTCAGTGGAGGGGTGGGTGTGGGGGAGGAACCACACCCCAGGGGCCCTGGCCATGCCCTGCACCCACCTCCACCCCCCCTCACCCCTGCCTTCCCTGCCTCTCCCTCCAGCCCCTCTCTCTGCTCCCTGAGTCCTGGGGGCAGGACAGTGTGGCACATGTGTGGGGCTGCAGGGACACCCCTGTAGGTGGAGCAGGTGTCTGCAGTGGTTTCATTCCACTTCAGCGCCCCTAAAAGCTGGTGCCTGGGAGGGCAGGGCCTCCAGAAAGCACTTCAGGTCCCTCAGGCTTGGGTCATTGTAGGACTTACTTGCAGTTTGAAGTTTGGGTCCCTCCCTCGGGTACTTCCAAAAGAACACAGGAGGGAGAGAGGGGAGACCACACAGCCACGACAGCAAGATGTTGTGGGAGAAGATTCTAGAAGCATTTGTGGCAGAGGCCAGTGGTAAACAAACACACCCCCCCCCCCCAAGGATCAGGGATGTTTGTTTAGCTTCACAGGAACACAAACTGCCAGCGACTGCTGCCCCAGGGCCTTTGCGCTGAACTCTAAACCTCTTTACCTGTCACTCAGAGAACTCATCTGCCTGGAAAAGGCTTCCAGGCCCCTGGGCACAGCTGGCCCTTCATTCTACCTGCCAGGAGGAGGCAGCTCCAGCTGCTGCCTTGGGTGCTGCCCCTCAACCAACCCTGCCTGCGGCAGCCACTGCAAAGCAGCTATGAGCTCCTGCTCCCCAGCCTAGCAGCCTAGCATTTTGTATGACAGCCACTGGAGGGCACCCATGAGCTCCTGCCTCCCCGGCCCAGGCCCCCTCACCTCCCCCTGGGGTCTGACACATCTGCCTCCATGCTGCTTCTGCCCCAGGGCCTTGGCACAGCTACATCTCACAGTCTCCCCCCAGATGGCTACAGACCCCCCCACCCCACCCCGCCCCGCCCCAGGCATCTGCACAGATGTTCCCAGCTTGATGAGGCCTCCCTGCCCCTGCCCACCATACCCACGCCTGCCCCATGCTCTTCTTGCTCCTGCCCGCCATGCCCACGCCTGCCCCGTGCTCCTCTTGCCCAATCTGCAGCACTCCCTGACCATGCATGGCCCATCATCCACACTGGCACACCTTCAGTCATGGCTACACCTGCAGCCCCTGGCCCGGGGCCTGGCGCCTAGAGGGACCCTGACAGGTGCCTCTGTGGCTCTCTGTTTGCTTCCCTCCCTGGGTCTTCAATTTCACGGGGCTTGCAGCAGCCCCCACGTCTGCAGAGGCACCCGGCCAGTGGGGCTTGGGCGAGCTGTGGGGGGCCTGGCTCACATACTCCAGGCTGCGGCCACCGGCCCCTGCTCAGAGCCAGCAAGGGCTGTGCCAGCGCCGCAGGGCCTAGGCTCGGGGCCAAGACGCTGTCACAGTTGGCAAATGGCGGGCGGGTAGTGCCTTGGGCAGACAGCGACGTGACCGGCCAGAGCTGGGGCTGGCGGCCTGCGGGCCCTCCCTGTCCTGCTCTGGGACTCAGCGACCCCAGCAGCCAGTTGGCACCGGGAGGCAGGGGACCCTGGAGGCTTCCCCAAGTGTCACCCCAGCCTTGGTCCTGGGCCTGCGCATATGAAGTGCAGTGGGGGAAGAACTGGAAGTGAGGAGGGGCCCAGGGGCGGACCCTCCCGCAGCTGCCGGGCAGGGCCTGGTGCTGGCTGACATTGGTCAAGTGCTCCCTGTCTATCCAGGCCCACAAGGAGGGCCGTGCCGGGCTCCAGGTCTCTCTGGCCTCCGCTTCCTGGGTGGTGGGGTTGCTGGGAGTGCAGAGGGCAGGGGTAGGGGGTCGCCAGGACACCTGCTACACCCCTGTCGGAAGCCCCAAGGTCAGGGTCTGGATGCCGTGCGCTTGGGGCGGGGCCTGGGGCAGCTTTGTGGGAGGAGCCTACACTTTCTCAGCCTGGGCCCTTGGCGAGGCTGGAGTGGCGGGGCGGAGGATGAGGCGTGGGGGCGAGTTGCTGATCCTCCCAGTGGACCACCCAAGCCCTAGGCAGTGACGTAGCAGGTGGCACGCAGCAGCGTGTGCTGCCCTGGGGCAAACTGCATGGTACGCCCCTGGCATGGCTTAGGAGCTGGCCATGGATGTGTGCTGGGCGGGCGCCAGAGCACATTGGGGTCAGGCCTCAAGTGCTGGTTCGAGTCCCGGCTGCTCCACTTGTGTCCCAGCTCCCTGCTTGTGGCCTGGGAAGCAGCAGAGAAGGACCAAAATGCTTGGGCCTCTGCACCCTCGTGGGAGACAGGGTGGAGCTCCTGGCTCCTGGCTTAGGATCGGCTCAGCTGTGGTCAGCGTGGCCATTTGGGGAGTGAGCCAGCAGGTGGAAGATCTTCCTCTTTGTCTCTCCTCCTCTCTGTATATCTGACTTTCCAATAATCTAAAAAAAAAATTGAGTGTTTACAAATAATACGTCACTCGAATTTGACTATTTTAAAAAAATGACTTATTTTTATTGTAAAGTCAGATACACAGAGAAGAGGAGAGACAGAAAGGAAGATCTTCCATCCAATGATTCACTCCCCAGGAGGCCGCAATGGCCGGATTTGAGCCGATCTGAAGGCAGGAGCCTCTTCCGGGTCTCCCACGCGCGTGCAGTGTTTCAAGGCTTCGGGCCGTCCTCCACTGCTTTCCCAGGCCGCAGGCAGGGAGCTGGATGGGAAACAGGGCAGCTGGGATTAGAACCGACGCCCCTATGGGATCCCGGGCATTCAAGGCGAGGACTTTAACCGCTATCCCAGGGAGCTGGATGGGAAGTAGGGGCAGCCCAGATATGAAGCGACACTGGCCTTGTTAAAAAACATGAAATGTAACTTTTCACCTGAAGGAAGTCAGGTTTCATCTGCCCAAACAGGAGTCTCACCCCCTCTGGCTGCAGCCCGCAGGGGGACCCGCGTGGCAGGGGAAGCCGCGGGTGCACACGGGGGTCTCGGGGTGCCGGGGAGACGGCGGTTCCATGCCTGGTACAGATCTGCCAGCCCCGGAGCCCGGAGCAGCCTCGGCGGGTGCCTGCTCCGACTGTGAGCATCTGCTTGCTATTTTAAACCCACTGTTAACTCATTAAGACAGCTGTTTCCCATCTCCAACGTCGGCGGCGTCGGAATTAGATTCATTCCGGAATTAAACACACACATACATCCACACACAGGCGCGCGCACCCCCGCCGAGGTGGGTAGGCGGAGCTCGCCAACATGGAGGTGCAGCAGCCAGGGGGTCCGGCCCAGCCTCGGGCCCGGGGTCTCTCTGCCCTGGCCTCTCCTGCAGCGGTCACCTGGCGTCCCTCCTGAATGTTCCCCCCGGGACCCGCTTCTGCCCCTAGCCTCCCCGCCTCCCCTCGCCCAAGCTGGCGGGAAGTGTCCTCTGCAGTTCCATCCCCGTGCTGGGCTGTGCGTTTGTCATTCCCTGGCTTAAGGATGAGCCACTTCCAAGGCCCGTGCCTCCCGTCACGGTCACCCCCGCGTGGCTGTGCGGACTTTGTGGGTTGAGTTCATGTGAGTGAATTTGCGTGTATCTGAAAAGAGGACGCACTTCCTGGCCACCCCCAAAGCTGCGGGCAGCAGCGGCCAGGATGGGGTCAAGCCAGCGAGCTCACAGTTCGGGTTTGCTGTGTGGGCCCCAGCTGCCCCGCCAGCACCTGCAGCCAGCTGGGAGTGCCCCCCCAACCTCCTGCCCTCTTGGGGTGGTTGAGAGTGTCCCCCCAAACCCGCACAGCCTACAGCTCCTCCTGCCCTTCAGGGGCGATTGGGAGTGAACCCCACAAACCCTCTGCCCTCTTGGGCAGGCGCCAACCATGCTGCGTCTGCATCACGGTGCCCTCTGAGGGTCCCCTGTGCCCAGAGCAGCCCGCTGCTGGTACCCACACATTCCGCTCCCTCCCCTCTTGCCCTCCACCCCGGGATGGTATCTTCCTTGTCTGACTTGTCTCTGCACCCTGGTGCCTGGGGCCCTGCTAGCCAGGCTCAGCTGGTCACTGCCCTGAACAGCCAAAGGCCAGTCTCTCCCCGACTCCACCTCCTGTCCTGCAATTCCATGAAATCCGCTCACGGAATGGAGTCCCTGTGCTTGGGGCCCGCGTGGCTCACTCACCTGCTCTCAGGCGCCTGTACAAAAGGCTGTGCCAGTGTCCGGCCCTGCCGGCAGCCCTCCCTTCCAGGAGTCCACGGTGTAAGATTGATTCGTGCATTGTTCCTGTGACCGCCTCCTGCGGCTGCTCAAGCCCACCCACTGTCTCCACGGCAGCCCCCCTGGGGCTGTCCAACTCACCTGGTTCTCACAGCTGGATAATTCACTCTTTCTATAAAAAGCCATCTCACTCTCACCTCGGGGCCCACTCTCTGAAGGAAAGGAGAGCTGACCCCAGCTGGCTGGTCTGTGCACCTGCTCTCCTCAAAAAGCTTTGCTGCTGGGCCTGGTGCAGTAGCCTAGTGGCTAAAGTCCTCATCTTGCAGGCGCTGGGATCACCTAGGGGTGCCGGTTCTAATCCCGGCCACTCCAATTCCAATCCAGCTCCCTGCCTGTGGCCTGGGAAAGCAGTGGAGGACGGCCCAAAGCCTTGGGACCCTGCACCTGCGTGGGAGACCCAGAGGAGGCTCCTGGCTCCTGGCTTTGGATTGGCTCAGCTCCAGTCGTTGCGGTCACTTGGGGAGTGAATCATCGCATGGAAGATCTTCCTCTTGTCTCTCCTCCTCTCTGTATATCTGACTTTCCAATGAAAACAAATAACTCTTTTTACAACGAGAAAAAAATCTATGCTTTGCTGCTTCGCGGGCTTGTCTGGGCTGCACTTTTTGGGGAGAGGCTCGAGCTGGATGCGCCAACTCCTGGCCCGCGCCCTGCCTGCCCCGGTACACTCGCTCATGCCGCTGTCCCGGGACTCGGCTTTCGTGCCAAGTCCGCTTCGTTCTTCGAGGCTCAGGCAGGATGCTCCCCGCCCTCGGTGCCAGCCGCTGCCTCCTTCTCAGACTGACATTTTTTTAATTTTGGTGCCTGAAGGATTTCTGGCTTTTTAGAAAAATGTTGTGTTTTGAAGTCATTTTAGGCTTCCAGAAAAGTTGCAGAAATAGCAGCGGGCCTGGTACACACATCACCCACCTCCCGTGACGTGAACCCCTTACGTAACCTTACAGGGTGAGGCGCCGTGGCTAAAGCTGTGTGACATGGCTGTGCCCGGCCTGATGCGTCGCTCGTTTGTAAAACAGAGTTGTCATTTATTAGGGACAGATCTATCTATTGATTTGAAAGGCAAAGAAAGGGCCTGGCGCGGTGGCACAGTGGTTAAGATCCTCGCCTTGCACGCCCGGGATCCCATAGGGGCACCGGTTCTAATCCCGGCAGCTCCACTTCCCATCCAGCTCCCTGCCTGTGGCCTGGGAGAGCAGTGGAGGACGGCCCAAAGCCTTGGGACCCTGCCCCCGCGTGGGAGACCCGGAAGAGGCTCCTGGCTTTGGATCGGCATAGCGTCGGCCGTTGTGCTCACTTGGGGAGTGAATCATCGGACGGAAGATCTTCCTCTCTGTCTCTCCTCTCTGTATCTGCCTTTCCAATAAAAAAAAAATAAATATTAAAAAAAAAATAAAAAGGCAAAGAAAGAGAAATCATCCCTCTACCAGTTCACCCCCAACAAACGCCCAGAACGGGTCGCAGTGGCGGCCAGGAGCCTCGTCCGGTGACCCCAGGTGCCTGGGCGCTGTCCTGGGGTGCTGTCCGCAGATTCTGTCCCTGGGGGTGGGGGTCTCTTGGCATCCCCTTTGGCAGCGAGTGTGGGGAACGTGTGGTGGGCGGCAGAGGACTGGGGCACTCCTATGCTTCTCATTCTTCGGGGACCCACGGGGCTTGGCAGTTGCTTCAGGGATGGGAGCCCAAATCGGGGGGTCCCCTGATGAGCCTCTGGGGTGTCCTGTCTGTCATGTGTCATGAGAGAAAAAAAAAGCATCGGTGATCCAGGGAGCAGTGTGGGTGGGGAGGGAGATGAGGGCGGTGGGGTGGCGGGAGGCACCTGCTGGACTCCTCCTCCCTTGTCTGTCCAGGGCAGGGACCCCCTTAACAAGATGTGGGGGCACAACAAGGCATTGCAAACAGACACAGGTGGGGAGGACCTTCAGAACTCCATGGCCACCCTTTCCTGACCTGGAGCCACCCTCCCCGCCGTGGCCTTGCATGGCCCTGCCTCGGCCCCTGCCCTGGGAGCCTCGCACACCTGTGCACCCAGCTCAGAGGGCTCCTCCAGGCGGGGGCCAGTCCTGGGACCAGTCCCCTTCCCGCTGCTGCCCTCGGTGGCTCCCTGTTGTCCCCCCACACCCCTGCCGTGGCCCGCGGGAGCTCCCACTGTGGGTCATCTTCGCCTTCCGCTCCTCCTTCACTCTCCCCTCACCGAGCTGCCTCCCGACCCGAGGCCTGCGCTCAAGCTGCCTCCCCTCCCCACCTCCACCCGCCACCCCACCCCAAGTGGCCACAACAGCTGGAGCGAGCCTGCCCAAAGGCAGTAGCCTAGGGCTTCACCCTGGGTTTCCCCCGTGGGTGCAGGGGGCACAAGCGTTTGGATTATCTGTGCTGCTTTCCCAGGCGTGTTAGCAGAGAGCCGGAGGGGGAGTGGAAGAGGCTCCTGGCTCCTGATGGGCTCAGCTGCAGCTATTATGGCCAACTTGGCGAGTGAACCAGCGGATGGAAGATCTTTCTGTCTCTCCTTCTCTCCGTAAATCGGACTTTCCAATTAAAAAAAAAATTCATGTGAAAGGCAGAGAGCGAAAAGAGCTCTTTCACCACCGGTTCACTGACAGACGCCCCCAACAGCCAAAGCCAGAAGCCAGGAGTTCCAGCGGGGTCTCCCACATGGGGGGCAGCGGCCCAGGCATTGGCCTCCCAGGGTGCACAGCAGAGACCTGGAGGGGAAGCAGAGCCCGATCTGATTCCGGGCGCCCCCTTGTGGGATGTGCGTGTCCTATGGCACATGGCTGACTATGCCTGGTGGTCACCTGGCAGACTCCTGCATGACCTGGGGAGGTGCCAGCAGCAGGCATGGGAAAATGGGGAGCTGGGGCGGGTGGAGGGGCTGCTTTCTGCCCGCCTCCTCTGTGACAGATGGTGCCATCACAGGCCCCCGCTCAGAGGCTTCTGGGTGGGCCTCCTGCTGG
This sequence comes from Ochotona curzoniae, assembly GCF_017591425.1. Taxonomy (NCBI): domain Eukaryota; kingdom Metazoa; phylum Chordata; class Mammalia; order Lagomorpha; family Ochotonidae; genus Ochotona; species Ochotona curzoniae. The sequence goes on along the minus strand of NW_024466491.1, from coordinate 3,244,817 downwards.
CCCATCCTCATTGGATGGACAGAGATGGCAAGAGGGGTGGCTCTTGATCACCCAGGAAGTGAGGGGTGTGGGCGGGTCTCATCGGGGGTCACGCTGCTCTGGGGTTATAGGGCAGGGTCTTGGGCCTACGAGGCCGAGATCCTCCATGCGTGCGCTCCGTGGACAGGGAGGGACAGAGACACGGACATGCCCTCTGACGCACGGCAGAGGGGCAGAGGGGAGAGATGGGGTCTGGGAGGCAGAGGGAAGCAGGCTGGGTCCCAGGGACACAGGGGGACAGGCTGCAGTTTACAGGGTCCACCCTGACCTGGAGCTGGAAGTCGTCACCACCCCCCCCCCCCCGCACCCTCCCTTGCCGCCGCCATCCCGGGATAGTGAACTTGACCCCATGTCCGAGCCAGGATCACATCTGGGTCTGCAGCTGCTCCGGGCTGAGCTGCTTTCTCTCACCGCACCCACCCGTCCCCGCTACGGTGCCCTGTATGTCCCCCAAGAAGGACATAAGCCGACCCTCCCCGTGTGTTTTCTCTAAGGCTGTGGGGTACATGCAGGAGTGGGGAGCCCCCAGAGGCAACAGACCTCGCTCCCAGTGGTGCCGTCTGAACGCCTGGAGCCAGCTGTGCCCACACGCCCGTCCCCGGAGCTGACAGCCCGGTCTCTCCTCCACATGGGCCCTGCGCCGTGGGCTGCCCCGCCCCCGTTTCCCAACAGGTACAGTGGGTGGGACCAGGGCAGTGGAAGATGAATCCAGAATGGAACACTTGTGCCCGGCCTGGGGCAGGCCTGTGGCAGAGCAACTGGTGGGGAGTCCAGGATAGTGCAGGGCACCCAGCTGTGCGCTGTGCCTCTGGGCTGTGCCCCACCTTTCCCCCACCAGCTGCAGCCACCTGGAATTCCGTGCCCCCTCACGTGGCACCACCTCAGGCTGTCCCCCCACATGGGCCATCTGCCGAGTCCAGGGACGAGTGTCTTTTCCCATCAGTGTTGGGGGTAAGGTGGGTGACAGGCTGGGGTGCCAGCCTCAGGGGCGAATAGAGTTGATCAAGGAGCAGGGGACGGGGCCTTTGGGGCTGGGGGTGAGAACTGGACAGTGGCGGGCAAGCAGGAGTGGACCAGGAATGAGGAGGACGATGCCCCCGGTGGCCCTAAGCCTGGCCTGTGGATATCCCAGAGCAGGCGCAGCAGCCCCACGGCAGGTGGGGATGCAGGGCCGGGCAAGTTGGCCAGGGAGAAAGGGTTATGGTGCCGCACCTGCCATGGGGTATCCTGGAGACCCTGGGAGGAGTGCTGGGCAGAGGTTCCATGCTGGGGGAGGGAGAACTCCCCCTGTGCCTACTGGGTCCTGAGGGTGCCCCCCCAGATGTGCCAGGGCCCTGCCCCCTGGGGAGAAATCCAGAAGAGAGCGATGTCACAGTGGCTCGCAGAACCCTGGGGTGTGAGCCTTCAGTGTCATCGGCACAAAGTCCACCTGGGCCAGCAGCTGCTGTTGCCAGGGTTCAAAGGCCCCATGCTGGCCAGGCTGGCCCAGGGCATCGCCACTGCCTAGAGCCACGGGCTCCCCCTGCGCAGCCCTGCAGCAGCCCGCAGCCCCGGGGCCGGCCCGCCTCCACCCGCTGGCTGCCGCCGCCTGAGGCCCAAGGAGGCCCGGGAGATGCCTGAAGGCCTCCGGGCCGCCGTCCCCAGCGGGACCTGAGCGCGCAGAGCCGGAGCCGGGCTGAGCATGAAGCGCAGGTGGCCTAGCCCTGCCGTGGCGGGGCTGGCGGCCGTCTCGGCGCTGCTGTGCGCGCTGCTGGCGCCGGCGCGGGCCGTGGTGCGGGCGGTGCTGGACGCCAACGGCAGCAGCGTGGACTTCGCCCATCTGCCGGCGCTCTTCGGCGCGCCCCTGGCCCCCGAGGGCTTGCGGGGCTACCTAACGGAGGCCAAGCCGGCCAACGCGTGCCAGCCCATCGAGGGGCCGCCGCTGACCAACAGCTCCCTGGGCGCCATCGTCCTCATCCGCCGCTATGATTGTACGTTCGACCTCAAGGTGCTGCACGCCCAGCGGGCCGGCTACGAGGCAGCCATCGTGCACAACGTGCAGTCGGACGAACTGGTGCGCATGGGCCACGTGTACGAGCAAGTGCGCCGCCAGATCGCCATCCCGTCCGTGTTCGTGGGCGAGGCCGCCTCGCAGGACCTGCGCACGCTCCTGCGCTGTGACAAATCGGCCCACGTGGTGCTGCTCCCGGACTACCCGGCCTGCCCGGACCTGGACTGCCACCCGGTGCTAGCCGCGTCTTGGCTGCTGGGCCGAGCGCTGGCGCTGGGCCTGGGCGCCTGCCTCGTGCTGCGCCGCCTGAGCTTTTGGTTCTGGAGTTGGTGGAGCCCGGAGCCCTCCGGCCGGCCACGGCGCTTCCGCCGGGCACAGGTGCGCACCTTCACGCGGCGGAACGACCTGTGCGCCATCTGCCTCGATGACTATCAGGAGGGCGACCAGCTCAAGATCTTGGCCTGCTCGCACGCCTACCACTGCAAATGCATCGACCCCTGGTTCGCGCGCACCGCCCGCCGCTCGTGCCCTGTGTGCAAACAGTCCGTGGCCAGCACCGAGGACGGCTCCGATTCCACCGTGGACAGTTTCGGCGACGACGACCCGTCGTCCCTGCCCGGCCACCAGCCACCGATCTGGGCCATCCAGGCGCGCCTCCGCTCCCGGAGGCTGGAGCTGCTGGCCCGGGCCGGTCCGCGGACACGCTGCAGTGTGGGGTCCTTGGGTGTGGCGGAGACAGTGGTCTCCTCGGGCACCGGCACGTCCCAGGGACCCTCCTGAGGGAGACCCCTCCCCGTGCCCCGCGGCTGACCATCTCGGGCGGCGTGGGTGGGAATCCGGAGAATACAGTGGTGTGAATGCGGCTGCCAGCCCTGCGTGTTGGGGGGGCAGCCTGGCCCCCTCAGCTTCCGAGGCCAAGGCAGGGGCATGGAGGGGTGAACGGGGCCGGGGTCTGCGCCCATCCTGGGTTCCGGGCTGCTGGGGGAAAGAGGGGTGAATCCACCGCTGTCTAGAATAGTTGGGGTGTCCTCCCCAGGTTGGGTCACCGGGTGGGCTTGGGACCACGTCGCCGTCTCCCATGGTTCCACTGTAAACCTTCCCACATCGATGGCATACAGTATCTTGTTTTCTTTCTTTCTTTTAAAAAAAAAAATTGTTTTTGTTGGAAAGGCAGATCAGATTTATGGAGAGAGAAAGAGAGGAAGAAAGGGTTTTTTTTTTTTTTTTTTTTTTCAGACAAGAACCTTTATTTGCAAAGGAACCAGACGAGTGGGGGGATGAAGAGGGAAGGCGGAAGCCGGAGAAAGCCGGGAGGTGGGGTCCCTCTCGAAAAGGGAAGAAGAGACCCCGAGAACGATCTTGAGCGGCTCACCCCAAAAAGAGGTGCCCAGCCCCTCCTGGAGGATCTGGGAGGCTTCCCAAGAGGTGGTGGTGTTGTTGTTGTGTGTATAAAATGCTTCTTGTCAGGCTGCCTTGCCACCCGAGGGGAAGGAGACAGTCAACGCGACCATGGCGAGTTGAAGAAAGCTGCGAGGGTATTACTGGAGCGGTCTTGATTGCTCTGACAAGTCGTGGGCTCCAGGACGCCAGGGAGGAGGGAGTCTTCCAAGGCCCAGTGGCTGTCCTTGTCCACGCCCTGTGTGTCCGCTGACCTGGGCGCGTGCTGCAGAGCCCAGCCTGGAGTGTTGTTCAACCTGTCCCGCTTTCCGTCTGCTGACGGGGTGCTCGGAGGCTTCTGCTGTCTTAGGGAGATGGCTGTCCCGTCTTTCGTGCGTGTCTGGGTATGCGCTCCACTTTTCTTTTTTCTTTCTTTCTTTCAATATTTATTGTACAGAGAGGAGGAGAGACAGGAAGGTTTTTTGTTGTTGTTGTTGTTGTTAAGGTTTTAAAATTTTTACTGGGGGCCTGGCGGCATGGCCTAGTGGCTAAGGGCCTCACCTTGAATGCACCAGGATCCCATATGGTCACCGGTTCTAATCCCAGCAGCTCTACTTTCCTCTCTATCTCGCCTCCTCTCTGTATATCTGACTTTGTAATTAAAATAAAATAAATCTTTAAAAAAATTTTTTATTGGAAAGGCAGATGTACAGAGAGGAGGAGAGACAGACAGGAAGATCTTCCTTCCAATGATTCACTCCTCAAGCGGCCACAATGACTGCAGCTCAGCCGATCCAAAGCCAGGAGCCAGGGGCTTCCTCTGGGTCTCCCACACGGGTGCCAGGCCCCCAGACTTTGGGCCGTCCTCCACTGCTTTCCCAGGCCACAGGCAGGAAGTAGAGCAGCCAGGACTTGAGCCGGCATCCGTATGGGATCCTGGCACAGGCGAGGACCCTAACCACGAGGCTGTTGTGCAGGGTCCCACTCTCCACTGTTGTGCAAGCCACTTTGGGGAGCCCGGTTCTGGGGTCAGACTCCATCATGTTTATGTGATATTTTTCCCCTGAGATTGGGGATGGAGCACAGTAGTCTGGTTGGGGAGCCCCCTAAGAAACCTCACCCAGAAGGGCCTCAGTCCTGGCGCTCCTGTGTACCGGCTGGTGTGGGGTCAAGCTTAGCTGCTCCACTCAGACCACACATACCCATGGATGCAGCTGCCTGGCCAGTCCTGTCCGCAGCCCACATTCTCATGCTAATCAGTGGATGCTGTGGCCTGCCAGCTCAGCCCAGCCCACACCCAAGCTTGACTCGCACACTGGCAGGTGCTATGGTCTGGTTGGGGTGACCCTGTCCCCAGCCCCTGTTCTCACATTACAGCTGGTGCTGTGTTGCCTAGCACAGCCCAGTCTGTCCCCAGCCCTGGCTTTTATAGGTGCCAGTGGGTGCTGTGGCATACTTGGGGCAACCGCAAAGAACCCATAACCATACCTGTACCCAAACATGGCTCTCATGAGTGGCAGTGGGGGCTGTGACCTAGCCTGGCCAGACCTGCCCCCAGCCCCAGTTTGTTCTTTTTTTTAAAAAAAAAGTTATTTGTTGGAAAGTCAGATATACAGATAGGAGCAGAGACAGAGAGGAAGATCTTCTGTCCGATGATTCACTCCCCAAGTGAGTGCAACGGCCAGTGCTATGCTGATCCGAAGCCAGGAGCCAGGAGCTTCTTCCAGGTCTCCCACGCGGGTGCAGGGTCCTAAAGCTCTGGGCCGTCCTCCACTGCTTTCCCAGGCCACAGGCAGGGAGCTGGATGGGAAGCGGGGCTGCCAGGACATGAACCGGCGCCCATATGGGATCCCGGTGTGTGCAAGGCAGGGACTTTAGCCACTAGCCTGGCCCGACTTGTCCCCAGCTCCCATTCTTGAGCATGCCATTGAATGAATGAGTTGGACAGGGAGGCCCAGAGAAGAGGGCTCAAGGGGGCTTCCTGGAGGAAGGGGCATTGCCAGGAGCCTGCTGGACAGGTGAGAGGTGGCAGAGCTGAGCTGGAGCTGAGGGTGAGGCTGTCTGCCTGTGCTAAGGGCACAGGTTTGTGGCAGGTTGGCAGGCTGGGAGCTGGTAGGGCAGGTCTCAGGGTAGACCCACGAGGGCTGGGGGTCCTGAGTTACCCCAACTGTGGTCATTATCACCTCTCCCGTGATTCCTTTCCCGGATGACTCTGAGACCGGCCACGATCTGTCTTCACAGGGTCTTCTGTCCCTGGACCCCGCCGCCCCCCCCCCCCCGGGTGTATAAGCCTGGCCCCTGCTTCCATCCTTACACACCTGTGAGACAAGGATGTGCGTGCCACCTTCCAGGTGCAGAACAGGGAGGCTGAGCCACTTGCCTGCAGCCACACAGCTCGCAGGGGCTGAGCCAGGTCCTCTGGTCCTCCGTCCGCCTGCCTCTTGGCCTGTGTGGAGCAAGCCAGGTGCTATGCTGGGGACACTTGCTGTGTTCCCGGGAGACTTCCTCCACAAGGGACTCTGCCGCTCAGTAAATCGTGGTCGTTATGGAAACATAAGGGGTCGGCACTGGGCATGGGAAACCTGCATCCCAGTCCTGGTTTCAGCTACTTGCCAACGCACACGCTGGGCGGCCACAGCAGATTCCCGAGTTCCTGCCCAATCAGCAAGGAGACCCCGGATGGAGCTGCCGCTTCCAGGGCTCCTAGAATGAGAAAAGCAGGGCTGGGCTGGGCTGCGGGGACCTCAAGCAGCCTGTGAACTGTGTTGTCACACACCTGCCCCCTGCAAACCTCCAGGAACAACCTCACCAGGTGACCGCCACTCCAGGACCAGACGGCTGAGCATGCGCAACAGCCCCCATTGTACCACCTGCCACGCCATCCCAGTGGCTGCCGGGGTGGCCATGGTCGGTGAGTGTGGGGCAGACACCATGCACCTTGTGCCAGGCCGCATCCAGGCAGCTGAAGTCTCCGTGCGGACCGTGTTGGGGAGCAGGCGTGAAGGCGGTGGTTTCCCCCGCGCCCACCCCTTTGCAAACCCCGCAGCCAGGCCCAGGCGGGGCGGGCGTGGGGGAACAGATGGCTGCCTTCCTCGCCCAGCGCCCTGCCGGTTAATTAACGCCGCCTGTAATTAAACTTCCCACAAATTAGCTGTCAGCGCCGCTGAAGGGAGCCGGCTCCAATGCCACCTTGACTCGCCGCCGCGTTGTCCTGAACCGCGCCTCGGCAACAAAATAATTAAAGGCGGGGGAGGCGCCTGAGCCGGGACACGCGTTCCCCACACTCCCCACTCCCACCCTGAACCCTGATGTCTCAATCCCGGCGAACACACAGCTTGGCTAGCCTTGCGCCCACATTGGGCGCCGACTGCCTGCTGGTGCTGAGCTGGGGACGTCCAGGGGGCCCCGCCCAGCACTGACCCCTCAATACCAGAGTGTCACCCGTAGGACGGGTGCTGGCTGTTCAAACGCCATTGCGATAGCCTGCATCCTGCTTTGGAATTTCCGGGTTCAAGTCCCGGTTCCAGCTCCCTGCTCCTGTGCACCCCTGGTTGAGGTGGCAGAAATGGTCCCTTCCCACACAGGAGACACTGGGATGGAGTCTGTGGCTCACGGCTACCGGTTAGGGTTGTGGAGATCTGTCTGGTGTACAACTAAGGCGAAAGGGAAGTTGATTGCAACTGTGCCGGGAGCCGGGGGGGGGGGGTGTGTGCTCCCGGGCTGTGGAGCACAAGCCGGGGGGGGAGGGGTGTGCTCCCTTGGCTGTGCCAAGGCCCTGAGGCAGGACTGTGCCTGGCTGGGACAGATGAGAGGAGACAGGTCCTGTAAGGCCATGTGGGCGTGGATCCCCAGCGAGGTGGGGGCCAGGGCAGGCTGCATGCAGAGGGTGGACCCTGTGGCAGGTGCTCGGCTGTGCCCTCTGTTGGCTGCTGTGCAGAGGGCCTGACCTGTGAGGGGCCAGGCATGGGAAGTGGTGGGGTAAGCTGAGCTGGCCCTGGTGGGGTGAGAGTCAGAGGAAGGATGGGAAGGGGGGCGTCGCAGGCTGGGAGGGGTGCAGAGCCCGCAGAGAAGGGAAGGGACGGAGCCCCCTGACTCACACGGCCCCGCTGGACCCAGCATGCAGAAGGAATGGGCCAGGGGCCACAAAGGTCCTGGGGGGCTGCAGAGGGTCCCTCTGCACTGCCCACCAGGTGCTCAAATCCAAACCCCTCGGTCAGGGGCAGGTCCTGGGGCCCAGCTCCGCACCCACTGACCAGGAGTCCTGCAGGGCATGCTGGGGCTGTGCATAAGCCACACCCCTTCCCTTTCCTTTAGCATCCTGCAGCCCACCCCCCTCCCCCATTCAGGCACCCCCTCCTCTGGGAAGCTGCCCCTCCACACCCCAGGATGGCCCCCCTGCAGCCCTGTACACTCAATGGCCCAGTCTGAATCTACCGTCTTGCCCCTGCCCCCCCAGGGCAGCAGGGTCTGTGCTGGCCCCTGGGTCTGAGTTTGGGGCACGTGGCAGACTCAATGCGGGGCCTGAGTGCTTGGGTGCCTGCACCCACGTGGGCGACCCGGATGGAGCTCTAGGCCCCTGAAATCCTGGCTGTGTGGGGACATTTGGGAAACGAGTCAGCAGATAGGAGCGCTCCTCACTCCCTCTCAAATAAACAAGTGCTTCTATATATAAAAAAAAAAGTAAGAATAAATAAGGAAAAGCTATTGTCTTGGGGGCGCTGTTCATGGTGGCAGAAAGATGGGTGTTTGATGGGACACCATCGAGAGCGGGGTGGCCCCTGCGTCTATAACCGGCAACTGAACGCAGTGTTCGGCACACCGCGGTTTGTGTGCTGGGAGACGCGGGCAGCAGCGTTCCCACAGCCCCACAGCAGGACACACGCGTAGGGGCACACCCACGCGTGTAGGGGTTGTGGCTCTCTGCCCACACACTGGGTCCCTCCAGCTGCAGCTCCTGGTGCGTGCTCCCTGCTCACCCACCCACTCCTCCATCCACCGGGCCTGGGGCAGCTGGGTTGGCACAGAAGGGGGGAGCCCCAGTACCCAATGTGGAGACCCAGGGGGAGCTCCTGGGCCGGCCCTGGCAGTTGTGGACCTTTGGGGAGTGAACCAGTGGATGGGATCGCAGGGGCGCACACTCTCAGCTTTCCAAAACATAAAATCCACATCCTGAAAAGCAAACAGTGATGGGTGTTGAGGGGGGGAAGCACCGGAAACCGTGGTGCTGGAATGTAAATGAACCTAGGACGATGCGTTGGAGGGGTTTGGAGAGCCTTGGGGTGCTGGAATGTTCTCCCCAGGGCCAGGGTCAGGGAGGCATTCAACAGTTTCTTCAGATCAGGTGCAGCCCCTCCCCCCAAAAGCCCGCCGTCACAGGTAGTGAACCAGGTACCTGGAGACAGAGGGGGTGAGGGCCGGGCCAGGTACCCCGTACAAGCCAGGACCGGGCCGTGTGCACCGTGGGCGGGCAGCTTGGCGCGGCTGGGGAGGGGGTCTCCCAGTCCAGCGACCCTCATCCCATCCCGCCCCGGTCCTGCTTGCTTGGATCCAGCGGTGTGTGTGTGTGGGGGGGGTGCTGGAGAGCGCGCAGGTGCCATCCGGGAGATGGCATCCTCGGGGACCCCCTTCCTGCCCGCGCGCCCAGCTCAGAGCTGCAGGCAAGAGAATGGGCTCCAGGTCGGCCAATGGGAGGGCGCGGAGAGAGCATTACCTCATCGGGTAGCACTGCAATTGGCTGCGTGCTCCATGGGGGGCGGGAATCGGGCGCCCCAGCGCGGAATTGGGGGATCGCCCCTGTCCCGTCGCGCGTCCTGGCCCCCCCGCACTCCCCGCCACCCCAGGCGCCTGTGCAGGAGAGGCCGCCTCCGTGGGCGGCGGGTCGGGGTTCCCTCTCCCCTCGTTGTAAGGAGGAGGGTCCATCTCCGGGCAGTGCAGCCAGCACGTGCTGAGCGCCCACTGTGTCCCCGGCTCCCTCAAGGTCCGGGCCTCCTGCACTCGCAGGTGTGCGGGGCAGGGCTTTGGGGGAGTGGATGATGCTCCCGCGTTGCCCAAGTTCACGTGGGGTGGGGAAGGCGGCCGTCGAGGGGTGGGGGTCTCCCGTGAGGAGAACGGGGTGGAGGCGAGGGATCCTAAATCCGCCTGGGGCAAGGGAGGGAGAGCTTGTGCATTGCGCTTTGCCCATGGTGCTCGCCCAGCAGGCACGCGATGTGTGCCATGTGCACGGCTGGCACACCCCACCCCATCCCAGCAGGCCCGAGTGAGTCATGCAACCGAGAGACGTCTACACTGCGCGCTGACTAAGTCCTGCGCTCCTGAGTCACGCGTGGACATCAGCGAGCCCCTCCCCCGCCCGAGTGACACATCCACCGCCTGCGCCTGCAAGGGGCAGGCAGGGGAGCTGTGACTGTCCCCCCCCCCCATCTCCACCAGCCCCCCACATGGCTTCCTGAGCGCTCAGCCTCGGCCACCGGCCCCCTGACCCCTCCCAGGCGCGTCCTCCCCGCTGCCGCTGGCCACCTGCCGCTCTCCACTTCTCCAGCCCTGCCTGGACCTCTCCTAGAAGCCCACCCGCTCGGGCACTCATTAGCTTTGGTCAGCAACCACCCCCCCCACCCGCACGCACAGCCGGCCGGCTTTGAAGAGCCAGCAGGGGAAGGACTCTTAGACTAATGGGCCAGGCCCCTGGTCCTGCCTCGTCCCTTCCCACAGCGGCTGCTGAGTCTCCCGAGTCACTGCAATTAAGGACGGTTGGCCCAGCCGCTCCCTCCCCGCTCCTCCCACTTCCTGCGGCTTGGTCCCCACTGGCCCAGCTTCCTGCTCCTTGCAGCCTTTCTGCTCCGAGACCCTTCTCCCCTCTTCCCATGTGTCCCTCCTCCCCTCTCCTCCTCCCTCCCCTCTCCTCCTCCCTCCCCTCTCCTCCTCCCTCCCCTCTCCTCCTCCCTCCCTCTTCCCGCTCTGCTCGCTGCCCCTCCCTCCTCTCATTCTCTTCTGCTCTCTTTTTTTGTTGTTTTAATATTTATTTATTTATTTATTTATATTGAAAAGTAGGATACAGAGAGGAGGAGAGACAGAGAGGAACGTCTTCCATCTGCTGGTTCACTCCCCAAGCGGCCGCAACCGCCAGAGTTGAGCCCATCCAAAGAGGCCAGGAACCTCTTCCGGGTCTCCCACCCACAGGTGCAGGGTCCCAAGGCTTTGGGATTAGAAGTGACGCCCATATGGGATCCTGGCACATTCAAGGCAAGGGCTTTAGCCGCTAGGCCACAGCACCGGGCCCATGCTCTCTCTACCTCTCAGCTTCCCAGTTGGAGTCATCCCTGATCTTGCCCCACTCCCTTCTCTCTCTCCCACGTGAAGCACTGCCCACAGATTGTGCAACGCAGAATAAAGATGCACAGCTATAATTTAAGATGCATTTATTTCATCGGAGAGCAGCGATAGGACTCCCCCAGAGGCCCCCCAGCAGCAGCCAGACCTGAGCCAGGACTGAGCCCAGGAGCCAAGGGCACTACATCTGGGTCTCCCCGGAGGGCTGCTGCCCACCCCCCCCACCCCCCAGCACCTGCTGCATCGCAGGGGGACGGGGTGTAGAAGCAGCCACATCCCCCACCACAGCGCCTGGGTTCCCGCCTCTGTCTCCAGCCACTCCAGCTCCCTGCTGGCGTGCGCCCTGGGGAGGCAGCTGCGAGGAGGCTGTGTGGGGCTGCCCCCTGCAACCCTGGTGCAGCCCTGGCTGTTGTGGGCACTCAGGGAGTGAGCCAGCAGATGAAAGATCTCTCCCTCTCTTTGTCTCTCAGACTCTTTAACTCTGAAAGCAACACCCACTGCCTTCACCACCCCCATCAGCATCACCTCCTCCGGCTCCTCCCCCACCTCTCGTTCCCTCCCAACACCTGCCGTGGGTAAGCCCTGAATCCACTGGGGGTAACCCAAGGCCTTGCTCATGCAGGCTAGGAAATAAAGCTAACCGACACCCCCACAGATGGGGTGGCCGAGCCCTGGTTGGGACAGGGTCGCGGGGTTGGGGAGCCTGCCTTAAGCTCGGGGCCAGTGAGCGAGCAGGCTGGGCGGGGACTTGAACCCTGAGCCGAGCAGGTCCCCCTGCTCGCAGCTGAACGTGGCGGTGGCCTTGCCTCGGAGTGGGAAGGCATGGCTGTCAGCGGCTCTTCTGGCTCCTGATAAATGGAGAGAATTAAAATCCGTTTAGAGGGAAGTCTCTAAATAACCCTTGCTGGGCTGTGTGTGTTTTTCCTCCTATCCTGTTAGTATTCCCCACCCTCCCCACCTCTCCCTGGCTCTCCATCTCCAGCTGCCCTAATTGAATCTAAGTGCAGGTGCTGCCTCTGCGCCTTCGAGGCCAGGCACGTGGAGTTGGTCCCCATCGTGAAATCTGCCACCTCCCCAGGAAAAGGACGGGCAAAAATTGGGCTGCAGGTGCCCCCCGGCCTACCTCCCTCTCCTTCCCCCTACCCAGCCGCCATTTCTCACTGCCTAGATTCCGTTCTGGATGTTCCAAGTGGCGACTAGTGCAGTTTTCATGTACTAAGTGCTTTATTATTATTTTTTTTTATTGGAAGGTCAAAAATACAGAGAGGAGGAGAGACAGAGAGGAAGATCTTCCGTCTGATGATTTTTACTCCCCAAGTGAGCACAACGGCCGGTGTTGCGCCGATGCAAAGCCAGGAGCCTGGAACCTCTTCCGGGTCTCCCATGCAGGTGCAGGGTCCCGAGGCTTTGGGTCGTCCTCCTCCAAACAGGGAGCTGGATAGGAAGCGGGGCTGCTGGGATTAGAACCGGCGCCCCATGGGATCCTGTGGCGTGCAAGGTGGGGACAGACAGCCCTCACCACTATCACCTTCTAGAACTTTCTCCTCTGTCCCCAGGACCTACCCCCGTTCCCAGGCCTGGCACCACAGCTCCACTTCCTGTCTGTGTGGCTCCGCCCACTCTCCCAGGAGAGGAGGCTGCAGGCGCGAGCCGCCCTGGTTCTGCGTCTCTCCCACGAGTGGCATCCTCACGAGGCCTGCCACGCCACGGTACGTGTCAGCTCTTCGTGGGCCGCCGCCCGCTGGGTGGCAGGACCAGGCTGTGTGTGTGACTTGGGACAGATCTGTTCCACTTCCCCTGGCTTCCTATGGTCCCCCGATATTCAGAACACCCTGGGACCAACGTCATCAACCCCTTCCAGCCGCTCAGACTGGGGACCCTTGAGGAATTCAATGACCCCCACTGGGTCTGCTTCAGTCCCTGCTGGGTCTGAGGAACTGACTGTGTGTGTGTGTGTGTGTGTGTGTGTGCACGCGCGCGCACACACACAGTAGGTGTTCACTAAATGCTTACTGCTCTGGAGTCCTTGAGCCCCCCGTCCACGCCCCCTCCTTCTGGCCGTAGCTCTCGCTGCTGATTGGAAACCAGATGTGGCCATCAATGGGCTGTTTTCCATCCCGCCGTGCGGCCCCGTGATGGATGGGTGGGTGGGAGAGCCACGAAGCCGGAAGAATTTTCTGTATGTTCCAGGCACCGGGCAGACGTTTGTCAAAGCACTATTTGGCCCGATGTCAAAATGAAGAAATCCTTAAACACACACAACCACCAAACACACACACACATTTGGCCTTGGGGTTAAAAGAAAGACACAGCCCAGTCTCAGGGCATAAGCGCCTGGCCGCATGGAGAGCAGGGAGGTGCCCGCCAGGGGCAGAGCAGGTGCCTCGTGTGTGCCACGCTCCCGTGTGTTTTTGGCTTTGGCCTGTCCGAGCTCCAGCTGTTGTAGCCCTTTTGGGGGAGGGAAGCAGACAAATGGGTGGGTGGGTGGTGGGTCCTGTTAGAAAGGAGGCATCCCTTCCTCTGGGTGGTGGGCGAGGACAAGCTGAGCACCCCACAGGAACTGGGCGATGTCTCTGGGGGAGGGGATGGTGCCGTAACAGGTCCCAGCACAAAGCCAGCAGGAACCTGGAATTCCTAATTCCTGCTTCCTCTGGGCAACTGGCGAAGGAAGAAATCCGGCCCTGCCTTTCCCGAGAGGAGGAGAGACAGAGAGGAAGATCTTCCATGCGATGATTCACTCCCCAAGTGACCGACCGCAACGGCCGGTGCTGCGCTGATACAAAGCCAGGAGCCAGGAACTTCTCCCAGGTCTCCCACGCGGGTGCAGGGTTCCAAGGCTTTGGGCCGTTGTCCTCCACTGCTTTCCCAGGCCACAGGCAGGGAGCTGGATGGGAAGTGGAGCTGCGGGGATAGGAATTGGCACCCACATGGGATCCCAGTACATGCAAAGCAAGGCCTTTAGCCACTAGGCTACCATGTTGGGCCCAATTTGCATTTATTTCAAAAGGCAGAGTCCAATCGAGCAAGAGGGAGATCAGTCATCATGCGGTTCGCTTCTTAAATGAACAAACAAAGCCAGGAGCTTCCTCCGGGTCTCCTAGGTGATTGGCAGGGCCAACGCCCCACCCACTCACATCCCAAGCTGGGTGGCAGCTAGGTGATCGGGAAGTGGAGGCTGGGCTCCGTCGCAGGCCCTCCTAAAGCGTGTTCCCAGGGGAGGTGCTGGGGACCAGGTTCCACCTGAGAAGTGGGTGACTTCTCTCCGAGGGAGTGTGGGTGGTGGGAGCCTGTGCCCTCGGGGGAGGAGGCACTGGACAGGGCGCAGCTCTGGAGCGTGCTGGGGACATCGTGCCTGTCTTTGTGACACAGAGAGGGAGTGAGCAGGCTCTCCCGATGGCTGGTTTACTCCCTGGCACACCTGGGATAGCCAGGACTGGGTCGGGGGCTCTGATGGACAGGGGGCGGCGATGGAGGAGCTGCGGGTCTGCCCCGGGCATGGCTCCTGCGGTTGTCGTGGTGGGCGCAGGATCAGCAGGCCGCCCTACTCCCTGGCAAGGACTGGAGTCCACAGGGTGTGAGGGCGAGGTTTTGGGGTGCCAGGGTCATGGCGCAACCTCCTGTCCGCCCGTTCCCTCTCCCGCCAGACCCAGTGTGTGTGTGTGTGTGTGTGTGTGTGTGTGTGTGTGTGTGTGTGTTTTCCCTAGATGACATTTGGAATCTTTTAATAGTTGTCACATTAGCATACATTTGCATATCTTATGCTAATCGGCCTATTTATTTTTGCAGAAGTTCTTTGACTGGTTGGGGGTCCTTGCTCAGCAGGGATCTTAGTCTTGCTGAAGTTTTCCTGGAGAAGTGTCTTGCTCTCTGGGGGGGTGGGGCGTGGGCAGGGCAGGACAGGTTTGGGGTGATCAGGGGGTGACCCTCCCACCTGTGTAAGTGGAAAGAGGGGGAAGTTTCAGTTGCTGGTCCACGGACCCATTTTTTTTCTTTAAATAATCTTTACATACTTGATTAGGGCGCAAAGGGTCAAGCACTTGAGCAAAGTGGATAAGAACATTGTTTCGGCATTCTGTTTTTTTCTTGCTTGCTTTCTTGTATCTGGGGAAAGGAGGAGATAAAGGGAGAAGCCCCACGCAGCCTCCCACCCATCCCAGGGCTCCCGACGTGGGGCATGCTTCGAGGGTCTTGCTCAAGTGGTTTTGATGGTTCAACAGTTCTGAACTGCTGCCAATCTCGTCACCCCAGGCACAATGAAATCTCTCCAGAATCCATTGGCCGACGAGGCCACCTTAGAGTCTCCGTTTGCCCGGTTATTCACTGCCAGCACTTGGCTGGGGTAGTTCATGGATTTGTTCTGTCCTCGGTCCTCTGTTATGGTGCCGGGTGTCCTCTGCGGGCTCCAGTGTGCCGTCTGTCCTCCACGTGCACCTGGATACGCTGTCCGCTGCTCCGTCTGCGGCCCCGAGGAGGCTCAGCCGTGACACAGGCACTCCACGGTCAGGCCAGGGCACCTGCGATTTTCTCCATGGCTGGAGTTCTGAGTCAGCTGGGGGATCCCCAAAGAAACTTCGTTCGAGGTGATCCCAGACCTGATTCTTTTTTTTTTTAAGATTTATTTTATTTTTATTGGAAAGTCAGATATACAGATAGGAGCAGACAAAGAGAGGAAGCTCTTCCGTCCGATGATTCACTCCCCAAGTGAGCACAATGGCCGGTGCTGCGCTGATCCGAAGCCAGGAGCCAGGACCCTCTTCCGGGTCTCCCACGCGGGTGCAGGGTCCCAAGGCTTTGGGCTGTCTTCGACTGCTTTCCCAGGCCACAGGCAGGGAGCTGGATGGGAAGTGGAGCTGCTGGGACCAGAGCTGGTGCCCATATCGGATCCTGGCGTGCCCAATTCAAGGACCTTAACCGCTAGGCCACGCTGCCGGGCCCCAGACCTGATTCTTGTCTGTGCCTGCCAATACAGCATCCAGCACAGTCTGTTGCCCCGATCAGCTTATGTATACACGGGTAGTTTTGCAATTCCTGGGTCAGTTCTGTTTCCAGCCCACTCATAACCAAGGAGTGTTGCAGCCCAGCCTGATCCTGCCCACCACACATTTGGCCACAGAAACAAGTGGGAGCCGCAGTCTGGTGGGGGCGACCCGCAATAACCCCCATCAGGTCTGCCCCCTGCCCTGGTTCCCGTGCTTGCCAGTGTGTACAGCAGACTGATCCAGTCTATCCCACATCCCATTCAGCTCTCCTACATGTCAGTGGGCACTGAAGCCTAGTTCACCCCAACCAGGCCCGCTATCCAGCCCGCACACATGCCAGTGTGTGCCACTCTTTGTCTAGCCATGCCTGCCCTCATCCTGGTTTCTTATGCTCACCAGTCAGACTGGCAACCCAAAAGGAAGGTGCCCACCGTTTCCCTAATAGGCACACTCTCACTCCCACCTCATGCACTCTCCAGGTGGTTCTGCAGTTTAACTTGACAGAATTTGTCCCCCGTGCCATCCTCTGCCAGCTGATGCTACGGCGAAGCCCAACCAACCCTCACCCACTCTGGCTTGTGCATGCACCGGTAGGAACAGTCAACCCAGCCTGGCTTTCTCCCGATCCAGCCCACATGAGGCCAACAGGTGTTACAGCCCTGCCGTGCCTGGGCTCCCCCACTCCCCCAGCTCTCATGCTCACCAGTGGGACTAGTGGTGCCCCAGGGGAGCTCCCTGCAGCCCCCTACCGTGTTCACCTGCTCTCCCCCGATCTCATGTGTGCTGGTTGAATGCTGCAATCCATTCTGGCATGGCCCGCCTCACCTTGGCATTTGCCAGTGGGTGCTGTAGCCCGGCCCAGCCCGCCCCGTCCCTAGTTTCAGCTCACGCTGGTGGAGCCTGCAGCCTAGCCCAGCCCAGCCCCGGCAGACCCCAGTCCTGGCCCTAATGTGAACTGGTTGGTATTTCGGCCCGACCCAGGCTGATCCATATATCATTCTGGCTCTCGGATTTGCCAGTGGGTGACATGAAATGGCCCAGCCTGGCCCACCCCAGATCTGAGCCAAATGTATGCTGGTGGACACCGTTCTCTGGCCTGGATCGGACTGAAATCCAGTCTAGAGGCAGATCAAGAGCTTCTACGAGACAAGAAACAGACCACCGTTTACTGGATGTGTGGGGGTGACAGCTTAGGGGTGCTGGCTGTGCTCGGGGTGGCCCAGAGTTGGGGAAGGGGACAGAGGTAGTGAGCCTGTGTGGTAGACACACTGCATGCTGCTGAGCCATCTGCACACAGATGATGCCCCAGGCCCTCCGTGAACTTCCTCCCAATGAACAAACCCCTAGGCCAAGGGGAACCCTGACCGCTGGGGTGGGGTGTCCCTGGACATCCCAGCCGTGTGACCTTGGAACCAGGGTGTCTGTGGCTGCTCTCCTGTCACCTGGAACCCTTGGGGAACCCCCACATCTGCCTGAGACTCAGCGGCAGGTGTGTGCACGGGTCAGTCTGGGCCCCGCAGAGGTATACAGCAGACACTGCATGGTGCTTGTTCAGTATCCTTGGTGAACCTGGTTTGTGCATGGCCGTGGTATACAGCAGGTGCCGCATGCATGTGCAGGATGCGTCCCCGGTTTACCCACGTAGGCTCCCGCTGTGCAGCCAGTGTCAGCACCAGTGTAGGGCGCCTGTCTGATGTAATGGCTGGGTCTGGCCACCCAGTGTGCGTGGGGAAACCAGCAGGGAGAGCAGGCTGGACCCGAGACACTGGGAGGTAGAGACGGGCGGTTGGGGGGAGGAACCCAAGCTGTCCAATGTGCTCAGCGATGCCTCCCCCACCTCGACCTCTTCCCCTCTGCCCCCCCAGCCTCACCTACCCCTGCTTCTGCACAGCCTCCGCCAGCACTGTGTCCACACTCTGGACCCCCTCAGAGGCCATGGAGACCTCCGCCGCCCACTCACTCCGCTGTCCGCATCCTGCTGCCGGGAGCCCTGGGAGGAGCTGAGTTAGATGAAGTGAGCCATCCCAGAGCAGGCAGTGGTGGATGCGGGCTTGGGGCCTTCAAAGATCAGCAGGGGGCGGGTTAGGGCCTGCAGGGAAAGTGAGGGGGAGGGGGGCTGGCTAGGACCTGCAGGGGCCTGGACTCAGGAGGTGGTCGTCCCACCCTGTGTTGAAGGTTGGAGTTTGACCTCAGTACCACCGAGAACTCTGGGAGAGCCTGTGAATGAATGGCATCACTCCTCCTGGATGCCCCCTCCTTCGAAGCTCGGTGACCACCTGTGCATCCCCACGGAGTCTCGCTCCACACCCCGCTTCTTGGACACAGGCCCCCCCCCCCCGCCCCGGCTCCCAAAGAGCTACATGAAGCCGAGCCGCTCATCACAATGATGATAAAATATTAAAATGAATCACAAAATACATTATTCACACCCCGCATGTTCCTGCTCCCAGGTGTTTGGGGGCCTAATGAGATTTCCTTTATTTTTGGTTTGGAGCAGGGAGTGGCCCTTGGGGAATCAGAGAGAGAGAGAGGAGAGAGACGCAGGCTGTCAATCGTGTTGCACGTGGCTGGGGAAATTGAGGCACGTCTCTGATAAGGGAGGCAGCGGAGTGGGTCACATCTGTGGTTGGGACTGGGTTCCGTTCCCCCTGCTGGGGTCCACCCAGGGGCGCTCGCTGCAAGGGCTGGGGGCTTGCCCACACGGACTTCAGCTCCGTGCATGCAGGCCCCAGGCAGGAGGGAGGCCGGTGGCCGCTCCCACTGCCCAGTGAGTAGAGCTCTGGGCTCCCAGCCATGTCCCTGGTCACGCCCTCACTGTGGCGGCCAGTGAATCGGCCGAGCGACTGGAGCTCTGCCATTCTCTCTCCCCAGTCAATGAGCATCTTTTTTTTATTTTTTTATTTTTTTATTGGGCCAGGTGCGATGGCACAGTGGTTAAGGTCCTTGCCTTGCACGCCCAGGATCCCATATGGGTGCCAGTTCTAATCCCGGTGCCCCGCTTCCCTTCCAGCTCCCTGCCTGTGGCCTAGGAAGGTAGTCGAGGACGGCCCAAAGCCTTGGGACCCTGCACCCGCGTGGGAGACCCGGAAGAGGCTCCTAGCTTCGGATCGGCCGTTACAACACAACATACACAGACACAGATAAACATGGCCACAGACAAACACCAAGGCACTCGCAGACACGTGTGACACCAGCAAGGCCGTCACCCAGTCCGGACCCTGGACTGCCCACCCTCCCCACACACCCAGGCCATGCCTTCTCTTCCACGCAGGCGGCCAGCCCTCCATGGGGGCCTCCTCCTGGCTCAGCCCTGCCGCTGTTGCCTGGGTGATGAAATTCCGGTGTCCTTTGGTGCTGAGTGCGCAGGGAAAACCTGGCGGCCCCCTCCGTACTTCCCAGCTCTGCCCATCCCTGGAGCTTCAGCCACAGCTGAGGGCGGAGGAAGGAGGCAGCCGAGCCTCAGCCAGCAGGCAGGGCTCTCTGATAACTCAGGTGTGAGCAGATAAGACACCAGACCCTTGGGAAGAATTAAGAGGCTCTGATAACTGTCTCCCGCCTCCCTTCTTCCTCCGTTCCTGGGCCTCCGCCTTCCCTCCGCAGCATTCAGGAAGCGCTTACTGTGTGCTGCTGAGCAATGATGCTGAGCATTCATGAAGCGCCTACTGTGTGCTGCCCCAGCACAGCTAGTCCCCCGTAGTTCCAATGTACAAACAGACCCTCAGCTGAACACGCCAAGGCCTGAGCCCGCCGTGTCAGGCTGCGGCTTCACTCCCCCTGCCCTGCCCTGACCCCTGACTCCCTGCCTGCTTGCCACCTCCACTCCGCAGCTTGTCCCCAGTTCGCGTCCCCGGGGAGGGGGCAGGGAAGGGGGGGTTCTGCTCTACCAGCACCCCGCACTCCCGCGTAGGTGGTAGTAAATGATTTCATCTGGCCTCCGTGGCTGTCACTCACCCTGTAGTCACACTGGAGACCACACCGTTGCCATGGAAACGACCATGGTTTCTCCTCCCCCCCCCATCCCCAACTCTCCATACCCTGACAGGAGTAGGACCAGCCGGGGAGGTGGCTGCCCGCCCGAGCACCACATAAGCTGGATCCCAGGCCTGGGGCAGCACCCAGCTTCCCAACATTTGTTCTCCCGTGGCTCTTTGTCTTAGACGAGAGGGCTGCCAGTCACAGGTTCAAGCCCCGCGTGCCCAAAGGAGACGGCAGTGAGGAACTCCGTCCACGTAAGCCTCTCCCGTGGCTCCGGTGCACGTGCACACGGGATCCCCTCTCGGGGCTGCTGCAGACAGCACAGGTGCCTGGGGAACTGGGGGGAACCAGGGAGGCCAAGGATGGGTGGGTGCCTCGGCTGACCTCATCCCTCTGTGTCTGCTGACGTCATCCTGGCAGAGCGCGACTTTAACGGAAGTTCGCTCTAAAGGACGCTTTGGGTTATGGAGGGCATGTCACACAGGTGTCCATCAAAGCTCCCATGCACGAGTGAGTTTTTCCTCCAGGTTTCCCACACGGGTGCAGGGTCCCAAGGCTTTGGGCCGTCCTCCACTGCTTCCCCAGGCCACAGGCAGGGAGCTGGATGGGAAGTGGAGCTGCTGAGACATGAACCCATGTTCCTGTGGGATGCCAGCACCATTAGCAGAGGCGTAGCTCACTATGCCACTGAGCCAGCTCTCTTTCCCCCAACCCCATCATCCCTAAATTCCAACTTGGTCAACACCCGAGTGCCTGACCTCGAGGTCCATGTCCTGTGGTGGTCCAGGCTCTCTTCCCATGCCAGGCCTCCTGTCACGGCCGGGGAAGTGCTGCAAGTGTTTTTGTAGTCACATTGCTCCAGTTCCTGGATCCAGCGTGGCCTGAAAGCCAACGGCCGCAGGTCCTCCAACCAAGGGTGGTGACTTGGGGTGTAAGAAGAGCAGTTTTGGTTCCTTCTGATCTCACTGTCTGTGTCGTGGCTTACCCTTCCATCACCGTACATGTGCAAAAAGAAGACCCGAGGGGGCTGGCGCTGTGGTTGTTGTGGGTCAAGCCACCACCTGTGACACCAGGTCTGAGAGTCCCACTCGGGCGGCCCTGGGAATTCTCCCTGCTGCCAGGAAGTCCTCCCGGATTGCTGGCTTTGGGGCCCTACATTTTGGCTCACGGTGTGGCAGAGGAGCAGTTTTCATTTTGGGAGGGGCGGCCCAGACCAGATCCCAGAGTGGGGGGCGGAGACCAGGGAAGCAGGCGCCTGCTTGACCGGCTGGGCCTGGCTCCTTCCCGCAGCTGCCACGGTTGCCTTGGTTACCGAGCAAGCATCACTCTGTCCTCCCCCCACCGCCCCAGCCCAGCTCAGCCCCTCACCCTCAGACCAGGCCCTTCCAGGGACTGCAGCTCCTGGGTGCCATGGAAACGGTTTCCAGGCACCCGCAGTGGGCTTCCCCATTGGCAGCGTGTGGCTGCAGGCGAGGGTCGAACCCCAGGTTACCTGCAGGGCTGGGTGCCCTTGGTGGGGGAGACGTCCTGTCTCCTGCTGCTACCCCCTAAACTCCCCATGGGCCAAGATGTTGAGAGAGTCCTCCCCCCAAGCAACCCCTCCTCCTCCTTCTTCTAGAAGCTTCTTCTGGCAGTGGCTGGGGTCCTGGACCTGTGTTGGCAGCTGGCAAGGTGGGGCCAGGGCGGGTCAGAGCCGGCGGACACATCCCCGCTGTCAACCCCATTCCAGAGATGGGCAGACTGAGGGCTGGGGCTGGAAGGAGGCTCTTGGAGCGGGGCACGGTCCTGGGAGGGTCTGTGGCTGGGGGGAGAACCCTCGAAGACCTTGTCAGGGAACCCGGGGGCAACCCACGCAAGCAGACCACACAAGTGTAGGATGTACGCCTGGGAAGCAGGGGGCATGCCTTCGGAGTGCCTGGCCACGGGCACCTTAACTGGCAGCAGGTAACCACTGAGGTGTGTGGGCTGCTCTACCCACGTGGGAGACTCGGATGTCCTCCCAACTGCTGGCTTCCACTCGGCCGTGGTGGGCACTTGGGGGGTGAACCAGCGGATGGAAAATTCTCTCTCACTCGCTCACCTGCCTTTTTCCTAAAAAAAAAAAAAGATTTAATTCTTTTTATTAGAAAGTCAGATTTTTACAGAGAGAAGGAGAGACAGAGAGGAAGATATTCCATCCACTGGTTCACTCCCCAAGTGGCCGCAGCGATCCAAAGTCAGGAGCCAGGAGCTTCTTCCGGGTCTCCCACGTGGGTGCAGGGTCCCAAGACTTTGGGCAGTCCTCGACTGCTTTCCCAGGCCACAAGCAGGGAGCTGGATGGAAGTGGGGCTACCTGCATTAGAACTGGATCCCCTATGGGATCCCAGGTGTGCAAAACGAGGATTTTAGCCACCAGGCTACCGTGCCGGGCCCCAGACCTGCTGCATTTTGAATGAATAAATTACTAACCATGCGCTCGATGGACAAAGGCGTGAATTTGCCCTGTGAGTTCTGCCTTGCCACACCTGCACCCCTCCCCCACACTACGCACCGTGGGAATGTTCTGGAAGGAACAGTTCCCAGCCCCGAGCCCAGCTTCAGGCTCCAGGGGGAGGGTTTTGTAGGAGGTTCCTTGGTGGACGCAGAGAAGAAGCAGGGCTGGACCCCAACAGACCCTCGTGGTGCGGGGCAGGGGCGGGAATGGGGCAAAGGGAGCAGAGTGCGGAACTGGGGGTTCGGCCTCGCGAAGAGGGGCGTGACAGGGATGCATTTGGCTGAAGATAAGAGGATTCCAGTAAAACAGATGCGGGAGCGTGCCCGAGCCTTGTGCAGGTGGGCAGCGTGCGGGCCCGAGGCCCTGGCATTGAGGGCATGGGATCTGCCGTCAGAGCCCTGGGTGCTGCTGGTGTGGAGTGGGGGTGGCTCAGGATCCCCCCCCCCGGGACTCCCAGGACGGCTGCTGGGCTGCTCATGGTCCTGGTGCCGCCAGCTGCTGGTAGCACGTGGCCCAGATGATCACTGCCAGGGACAGCTGTGTGGGTCTTCCCCGGCATCTGGCAGCCGTGGCGGCGATGGCTTTGATGCCTGGGAGGGGTGGCGTGCGGGGGTGGGGGGGGGAGCCCCTCAGTGTTGGGCCTGGGGGCCTGGGTGGGAAGGGCCTCAGGGGGTCAGGTCTCCCCTAACTGTCACCCCTGTCCCTCCTTCGCTCCTCAAGGGTATGTGAAGAGTTGGGTCACGTTGCATCCGTTATAAGCTACAGTCCCAAACCTGGACATTCCACCTCCCACCCCACTCCTGCTAGCCTGCACCCTGGGGATGGGCAGCAGCGGTGGCCCAGGTGGCTGGGGTCCCTGCCACAGAAAGGCGGAACACAGCCACGGCACACCTCCCCCGTGAAGTCCGCCAGGCATGGACGGCTTGCTTTCACGTGATGGTGAGGCTGTGACAGAGACATGGCAAGCAAGAGGTGATGGGAGTGACAGCGTGAGCCCGGGGTGGTGCTGGTGGTAAATGGGGGGTGCTCTTTGAGGAGGTGGCAAGGTTTAAGCCAAAACTCAGGCCTCTACGTGCCACTGAGGCAGAGTGGGGTGGGAAGGAGGTGGAGGGAGACCCAGACCATCCCACGGAGGCGTGGAGCTTGCGCCACTGTGTCGTGAGGGTGGGGATCGGGCTAGGGAGGAGGGCTGGCATGCGTGAGTGCGTGCACCCGTCTGGTGTCTCCCCCACACCCCCTACACCTGACACAAAGCCCCAGGTGGGCGGCCCCGGGCACAAGTGGGACAGTAGGAAAGGTAGGGAAGATCTAGCCAAGGGGGGCATGGGGGACAGAGTGATATTTCCCATGCATCCCACCCCGAGCCCCCCATCGATGGAGATGGATTTGCTGGAAGTGTGGGACCGCCCCCGCCCCCGGCAGCAGCCTGGGACCGGGCGAGCCGCTCACAGCTGTGGAGGGCCCGTGCAGCAGCGACAGGCGGCTCAGATGCATGTTGCCGCGTTTTTATGGTCTGTTAACAACCGATACGGGGTTTAAATATATTATCTGCCATTGTCCCGTCTGTCATTCCCAGACCCGCCCGTGGCTTCCGTGTCTGCCTTGGAAAAGCTTCTTACGGAACAAACCGCTCTAGAGCACTCAAATCTTGCGTTTACTTCTCTCTCTCTCTCTCTCTCTTTTAATCTTGGAGCTGGATCATCTCAGATCTCCCCCCTCCCACCCACTCACCCCCAGCAACATGCTCAGGTCTCGCTGCTGCTTTCAAAGATGATTTAGCATGAAAAAGCCCATGGGGGCCCCGGCGCAGTAGCCTAGCAGCTGAAGTCTTCACTTGCAAGCGGCTAGAACCTACAGGGGCACCGGTTTGTGTCCCAACTGCTCCACTACCCACCCAGCTCCCTGCTTGTGGTCTGAGAAAGCAATCGAGGACGGCCCAAAGCCTCCTGCGCCCATGTGGGAGACCCGGAAGAAGCACCTGGCTCCTGGCTTCGGATCGGCACAGCTCCAGCCGTTGCGGCCACTTGGGGAGTGAACCAGCAGATAGAAGATATGTCTCTCTGTCTCTCCTCCTCTCTGTATAAATCTGACTCTCCAATAAAAAGAAAGAAATAAAAATTAAAATCCTTTTATAAAAAAAAGAAAAGAAATGAATTAAGAAGCATAGGTAGATGATGGGTAAAAAAAAACCGCCCGCGGGGTGTCGCTGAGCTGAGGGAGCAGGTGTGGGTGGGAGCCGGGATTCCGGCTTGCTGGCGCTGGCCAACTGTTTTGAAGGTGTATTTATTGCCTTTGTTTCTTTGTTTATTTGTTATATTATTGTAGAGAGACAGAGAAAGATCTCCCATCCGCTGGTTCACTCGCCAAGTGGCCACAACGGCTGGAGCTGAGCCGATCTGAAGCCAGGAGCCAGGAACTTCTTCCTGGTCTCTCACACGGGTGCAGGGTCCCAAACCCCTGAGCCATCCTCGACTGCCTCCCCCTCCACCACGACCACCCGCGCATTATCAGGCAGCTGGATGGGAAGTGGAGCATGCAGGATTCGAACTGGCTTCCGTGTGGGGGATGTGGGTGTTGCGGCTTAAGCTGCCCAGTGCTGGCTTCACTCCTCCTTGCCACCCCACTGCCCAGCACTGCCCTCTCCCTAGCCCTGCCCACCCACCTCGCACCTGCCATGTGACGTTCCCCAGACCCCTACATTCCACAGACCCCACCTCATCTCACAGTGCTGGCTCCCCACTGCACTGTGCCTCATGCTGCTAAAGCAGGGGTGGGCTCTCCCAGTCACAGAGTTCCCTTTGGTGGGGGCCACCCCACGGGTGGAGCAGGGATGTGTTTTTCTCCTGCGTGTCCCACCTCACCCCTCCATCAGTCCCGGGGTCTGGTGTGAGTGAGGCCACACAGCCCGTGGGCAGCGCAGATAATGAGGTGCTAATTGTGCCAGCGAGGTAATTAGCCAGGCAGGCCGTGCGGTCGGCCCAATTAGACTCGAGGCCGTATATAAGGGACGTGCTAACCGCGAGCTTCGCAAGATTCACGGGCGTCCAAGAACCAATAAAGCAAAGACGCCATCGAGCTGCAGGGCCTGGAGCTGGGCTGGCCAACGGCGACGGCCCAGCTTGATCTGCGATGTGGGCAGAGCGCTGACCCTACCCAAGTCTGGTCAGATGCCATGTGCCCAGTGCTCTGGTTATCTCGTGGAACTGCCAGAGCCCCTCCCCTCAGGCTGACACCCCCGTCCCCCGACACACAGGGGCCTCAGAAGGAAGTCTGAGGTGACAGGTGGGGACTGCCAAGGAGCAGGTGTCCAGGGTGCTTGGGGGCTTTGAGGGTGATCGCCGGGCCAGGGGCTGAGCTGGGACAGAAGTTACTAGACACAGGAAAGCAGGTGCAGCGGCACCTTAAGGTAGAAGTACTCCCGGCTTGTTCCGAGAGCCGAAAGAATCCACACCCTGGAAACCTTGGGGGTCAGAGGTGGGTGCCCCCTTGGGGGTCCCTGTAGGGCTTAGGTCCAGCACCGTGGCCTAGGCGCTAAGGTTGTCCTTGCCTTGCACATGCTGGATCTCATGGGGGGCGCCGGTTCTAATCCCGGCAGCCCCACTTCCCATCCAGCTCCCTGCCTGTGGCCTGGGAAAGCAGTGGAGGACGGCCCAAAGCCTTGGGACCCTGCACCCGCGTGGGAGACCTGGAAAAGGCTCCTGGCTTCGGATTTGCTCAGCTCCGGCTACTTGAGGAGCGAACCAGTGGATGGAAGATCTTCCTCTCTGTCTCTCCTCCTTCTCTCTGTACATCTGCCTTTCCAATAAAAATAAACACATTTTTATTTATTTATTTATTTATTTTAAAGATTTATTTTATTATTTTTTTTCATTGGAAAGGCGGATATACAGAGAGGAGAGACAGAGAGGAAGATCTTCCGTCCGATGATTCACTCCCCAAGTGAGCGCAATGGCCGATGCTATGCCGATCCGAAGCCAGGAGCCTCTTCCGGGTCTCCCATGCAGGTGCAGGGTCCCAAAGCTTTGGGTCGTCCTCGACTGCTTTCCCAGGCCACAGGCAGGGAGCTGGAAGGGAAGCGGGGCTGCCGGGATTAGAACCGGCGCCCATATGGGATCCCGGGCGTGCAAGGCGAGGACCTTTAACCACTTGCGCCACCGCGCCGGGCCCCCACATTTTAAAAAAATGTTTATTTGAAAGGCAGAGTGACGCAAACAGATCACTCCCCCAAAGCCATGCACACGGCCAGGGCAGGGCCAGGCAGGGGCCCCAGGACACAAGGGCTGCTGCCTTCCAGGGTGAGTGGCAGGAAGCTGGGGTCAGAGGTAACCTCTGGGGGACAGTGGTGACCGCTGGAGAGTGCTTGAACCCCTGCACCCACACAGGGGAAGCTCCTGGCTGCCAGCTTCTTCCAGCCCCGCAGTGGCAACCACTTGGGGAGTGAACAAGCAGATGGAAGATCTTTCTCTCTGTCTCTCTTCTCTTTAAATTAAATCTGCCATTAATAAATTTTTGAAAAGCCATGAATCTTACCAAAAAAAAATTAAAAAATTGGTGCAAACTCCTTTTCATTCGCGGGTCCCAGTGGGGGTAGGAGGTGGGCTCCTCTGTAACTGACCCTGCCTCCCCTCCACAAACCCCATATTCCCACTGGAGTCCTGCACACCCGGCTGAGCCCACCCACTCCCCAGGAGAGGCGAGACCCGCAGCCCCTGGGTAGCAGGGTTCCAGTTGGGGACGGGGGTTCCACAGCAGAGTCACCGACCCATCATACAGGTGGTGCTGCTGCCACAGTGGCGGGCAGCCCCCGAGGTGCCTGGGCGTGCCAACCTGTGTGTGCGTAGGCATGCGTAGCTTATGCATGTTTCTGCATAAACCCGCACGTGCATGGTTGTACACAAGTGTGCCTGGCGTATAAATACATCAAGGATACACACACAGCGTACCTTGTACATTGCAGAGTGCATAAGACACGCACTGGCACCATCACAGACGTGTGTGATGCATAATTACTCCATGAATGCACACACACACACACGTATAACCATGAAGGCACACACAGAACATGCCTGCACAATGCATGAACACACGCGTGCACATGCACCCCCTAACGGCCTCACCATTGCCCCCTGCTGGCGGGGAGAGCCCAGGGGCAGCCCTTCCCTCCCTCCTTCCCTCCCCTCTGTCCCCCTCCCCTCTGTCCCCCTCCCCTCTTCCCCCTCCTCCGCTCCCTCCCTCTCCCAGAAACCATTTAAACGATTACAAAGCTGCTATTTTTATCTAGAGGAAAATTCAATTATAGGAATTGACCTTTAAGATGCCGTTCCGGGCTCTCATGTCGCCGGGCCCCGGGTGCGAAAGGCTTGCATGAGCCTCCTCCTCCAGAGAGTGTCTTGCTCGGAGCGGAAGCTGAGGTGGCAGGGAGGGGCAGGGAGGTGTGCTGAGGGTCCAAGGAGCACAAGGCAGGTGGGGCTGTGTGCCCAGGCAGTACCCGTCCTGGTAGTAGGGTCATCCCTTAAAACAGGAGCACCCTGGAGCTGAAGGAGATGGGCCAGAGGAAACATCACACATGTGCAAAGGCCCTGGGGCAGGCCCGGCTCAGGCCGTGGGAGCTGCAGCTGGGAGGGGCCGATGTGGCCCCTGGCACTCCTGGGCACCCTCTGGTGGCTACTTCCTGGAGGACTGGCTGTGGTGGACCTAGGCCACAGCAACGGGCAGGGGTGCAGGCTGACCTCGCACAGGGCTGACTGGGTGCGGGTCTTTGCTGCCCTGCTGACTGTGGGGTGGGGTGTGAAGGGGGCACCTAGGGGTCCCCGAGTCGCTGCCTGGTTCATCTCTCTTCCCTAGCCGCCTCCGTTTTCTTCATCTGGGGAAATGGGACAACAGATGCCCCGGCCTGGGTGAGAACACCAGAGGGCCCAGCTGTTCTCCCGGGTGCCCAGGGTGCTGAAGCTGGCACGCCAGGTTTTGGGTGCTCTTCCTGTCACTTCGCACAAGGGGCCGGGCACCTGCGGAGGGAAGGAAGCCAGTGGCCAGGGCAGTGTCCCCAGCCCATCCTGCAGCCCGAGGCTTCAGGACTTGTCCCTGATCACTGTCTGTCCCTCCCTCCCGGGGCTGCGAACCCCAGGAGCCAGGCTCCACGCCAGGCTGGCTTCCTGCTGTTGTCATGGCAACCGGCTCCTTCGGATGCTAATTGAGGCAAACAGGCAAGGCTGCTTCCCAACCCGGGACCCGCCCCTCTGCGCCCCTGTGGGGGACTGGGTGGTGTGTGTGTGTGTGTGTGTGTGTGTGTGTGTGTCTGTGTGTCGGGGTAGGGGTTGCCTCCTCCACCCGCCATTCAAGGTGTGACCCGAGCCGTGGGACCGTTTCTCCAGGTTGCGTCAGTGTTTCAGAGCCTGGTTCTCCTGGGGCCGGGGAAGGCTTGGGGGAGGAGGAGGCTGGGGGGGGCGGTGAGCTAGGCAGCCCAGAGATCTGCAAATGTCAACCCCATCCCACACTCAAAACACAGAGTCTCCTCTTGGGTTCTTCTCTGTTGGGCTAGGCCCGAGGCAAAGGCCAAGTGCAGGGAGCTGGGCTGCCCCGGCCATCCTGGCCCCGCCTCCCCTGCCCCAGTGTCCACACTGAGACAGCCCACCTTACGGAGTTCCCTGGGTCTATGGCTGCTGCCAGCCATCTGTCCGCCTGCTGGTCCTGCCTGGCACTTCACACTGGAGTCGTTGGCCCCTGTCATTTATCCAGCTGTGTAGTATTCCACGTCCAGCCAGACAAACACCTGCTTCTGCCGTAGGGCCAGGTTCATGGCAGAAGTGTCATGCATGCGTAGTCCAGCGGCCATCGCCGTACGCTGCTCCCTCCAGCATCTGCCCAGCTTCCCAAACAGAAACACCTGGTCCCTTTCCCCAGCTCTCAGAAACCACTCCCCTCTTTATTTTATGTCTTTTTTTTTTAAAAGATTTATTTTATTTTTATTGGAAAGGCGGATATACAGAGAGGAGAGACAGAGAGGAAGATCTTCCGTCCGATGATTCACTCCCCAAGTGAGCGCAACGGCCGATGCTATGCCGATCCGAAGCCAGGAGCCTCTTCCGGGTCTCCCACGCGGGTGCAGGGTCCCAAAGCTTTGGGCCGTCCTCCACTGCTTTCCCAGGCCACAGGCAGGGAGCTGGATGGGAAGTGGAGCTGCCGGAATTAGAACCGGCGCCCATATGGGATCCCGGGCATGCAAGGCGAGGACCTTAACCACTGCGCCACCGCGCCGGGCCACATATTTTATGTCTTTTTAAAAAAGCATATATTTATGGGCCCAGTGTGGTAGCCTAATGATTAAAGTCCATTAGGTCCAATTCCCATCCAGCTCCCTGCCTGTGGCCTGGGAAAGCAGTGGAGGACGGCCCAAAGCCTTGGGACCCTGCACCCGCGTGTGGGAGACCCGGAAGAGGCTCCTGACTCCTGGCTTCGGGCTTTGGATGGGCTCAGCTCTGGCCATTGCGACCACTTGGGGAGTGAACCAGTGAATAGATGCTTCTGTGTCTCCTTCTCTCTGTAAAAATCTGCCTTTCCAATAAAAATTAATCAATCTTAAATATATATATATATATACACATACATACATATTTATTTATTTATTGAAACGGCAGATTTACATAGAGAAAGTGGTTCACTCCCAGGATACAGGCAGGGAGTTGTTTGGGAAGTGGAGGAACCGGGACTTGAACCACTGCCCAGAGGGGATGCCAGCGCTGCAGACAGAGTCTTAGCCCATGACAGGACCTCATCTGTCTCCTTTTCACACGTTTGGTGCCAAAATAAACCCTTGCTCTGAGTCCATCGGTCTGCGTTCCCTCGTGGCTGGCAGGGCTCCGGGAAGCCAAGGCCCAGGGGCGGCGGGGGGAGTGGGGTGCTGCTGGGTGCCCTGTAGCCCACAGTAGCTCAATCCAGGCATGTCAGGGGTTTGTATGGCGGTGGGGGGGGTCCCTTCCTCAGCCTTCTCCCACCCAGGAGACCAGCCGCCTGTGGGGCAGGTGAGACTCAGGGCTGGGGATAGGTGGCGAGAGCCCGCCACCTGCTCCTGGCAGCCGCAGCCCTGCCTGCCCCCTGTATATCCTGTGTGACCTTCCTGGTCCTGGCTCAGAGCAGCCACCCCCACCCCTACCCCACCACAGGCCCGGCGCCCGCAGCTGCGGTTAGAGTTGGCACACGGAAGGAAAGAATCATCTATCTTTTCTTTCTTTCTTTTTTTTTTTTTTTCAGTTCTTCCGCTATCACTTGATGTCCAGACCCGAGTTGTCCTGAAGGGGAGAGAGAGAGAGAGATGGGACATCAGAAGTGGCAACAGCACGGTGCGCTAGGAGGCTGTGGGCTGTGTCCCACTGGAAGCAGGGGGGGAGGAGGAGGAGAGGAGAATGGGGTGGCGCTTGGAAGCCCCTGGCACGTGGGTTAGTGAGCACCAAGTGTGTGCCAGGGACCCTGCACTGCCCGTGGGCACGGGTGTGAGCCCGCCTGGCTGCGGGATGTTGAAGAACCCTTCCGCGGCGGGTGGGTGGGATTCAGGCCCTGCCTGAAGGAAGGCAGCGTGTCTCTGGGTGGGCAGCCTCTGCCTCCACCGGCTTCCCCCATGCTGGCCGAGGCCTCGCCACGCCACCGGCCTGTCATCCTGTCTGCCATCAGGAGGGGTCAGGTGCATGGGAGTGGGGGTGGGGGACGGGTCAGGTTTGGGGCACTGGAGGGAGAAGAAGAGAGGGGAGAAGTGAGTTGCCCAAAGCTTAGCGCGGCGGCGATGGATGCGTTCAGGGACAGGGGTGCTTGTCAGGGAGCATGGGTCCGCTGAGTCTCGGCTGGGGCTGTCTCCCTCCTTCTCCACCTGGGGACCCGGTTCTTCCAGCAGCTTGCGAGTGGCAGGCAGAGACGCCTGGCCTGCGTGCTGGGCTCGACCCTGCTGCCTGTCCACACTGGGCCAGCGCAGGGGTGCAGGTGGTGAGGCTGTCAGCAGGGGGCGCCCGCATCTCACATCCCCTGGGGTTGCTGCGGAGCGGGGTTGTGGGGGGGGCAGCAGGTGCCACCAGGCTCCCTGGACAGCGGCTGCCGAAGCCCACCAGGGAGGCACAGGGTCAGCCTCAGGCGTGCTCCGACTCTGTCCCCCTTTCCTGGGGCCCCTTCTCTCCTCTTCCCCAGCCCCTCACCCCAGCTGTCCCACTTCAGCCCACCCAGGTGACCTTCCTGTCCACTCTGCACCTCACCGACCTCCTACCTCTCCAGCTCCGTGTCCAGGTCTGCATGGCCACCACGCGGGCCCCCCGAGGGCCGGGGTAGAGCCTGGCTGGAGGACACCCCGGGGTTGGGAGGGGGCGGTGAGGACAGAAGCCAAGGGGTTGGGGACCTTGGAGCTTCTCGACCTCCTGTCCACCACCCCCAGCTGGAGTGGCAGGAACTGGGACAGGATATGAGCAGTCGCATTTAGCACTTCCCGTTTTATCCCCGGGTGCTGCTTGGCTGCTGGGACTATGCCACTCGTGGTCTCAGCCACTGCCTGGGTATCTGGGGCAGGCAGGAGCCAGCCAGGGTGGCAAGGACAAGGCGTCACACCTCTCCCTCTTGCAAAGACCATGACGTGAACCAAAGACTGATGTGACAAAACAGAACCCTCCCACGGGGACACCGATGAACTGAGAGACCAACACAGCTTCTTTCTCAGCTCCCAGAAAAGTTGTGTGCCCAAGGCACAGATTTGTAAAATGAAAAAAAAACTCTACTAACTTTGGGGGACACCAGCCCTGATGGGATGGGGAGAAAGGATAGCCATTGCTGGGACCCTGGCATAATTAGGGCCTTTTCCTTTCCCCCACCTCACCAAGAACTGGCCCTGTATGCTTTTTTCCACTTGTTCTGGGGGAGGGGGCACTCTAGGACTGTCCCTCCCCGCCCCCTCCTCAACAGCGCCACAGCAGCCTATTCCCAAGATGCATCTGGGCACAGCATGTAAATGAAGGGGCTGACCCCTCCCCAGGCCCCACGCCATAGAAAGACCGAGATGGGTGGAGAGGGCTGGGCCTGGCACGGTGGCTTAGTGACTAAAGTCCTCACCTCGCGTATGCCAGTAATCCCATATGGGCGCCGGTTCTAATCCCAGAGGCCCCACTTCCCATCCAGCTCCCTGCCTGTGGCCTGGGAAAGCAGCAGCCACTTGGGGGAGTGAATCATCAGATGGAAGATCTTCCTCTCTGTCTTTGCTTCTCTCTGTCATTCTGACTTTTCAATAAAAATAAATAAATATTTAAAAAGAAAAGAAAAAGAAAACTATCAGGGCCTCCCATAACTCTCCGTTTCCCCATCTGTAAAATGGGTCTCAGGGAGGTCTTGGGCAGACCCTCAAGGCCCCGAAGTCCAGGTCAATGAGCCGATGCAAGCTGAGGTCATAGCAGGCCCACGGTCTCTCTCCTGGGGACACAGCACCAGGAGGGATGTTCATAGGACACGTTCCATCCTTTGATGATGACCAGAGCTATGCTGCTCCGAAGCCAGGAGCCAGGAGCCTCCTTCCCCTGCCCATTCCCCTTCCAGTGTGCACCTGGCGGGCAGCAAGCAATGGCTCAAGTCCCTGGGACCCTGCACCCCCGTGGGAGACCCAGCTGGCGCTCCTGTTCTTTGCTTCTGCCTGGCTCAGTCCCATACCCATTTAGGGGGGAGGGAACCAGCAAACGGATGATTTCTCTCTGTCTCTCCTCTCTGTAACTTCCGCTTTTCAAACAAATCTTTTGAAAACAACAGCTCTTTCTGAATGGGCAGCCCTGATGATCCCGGGACTTCAAGGGCTGTGGCTTTGCAGTGGAGTTTGAAGCTGGAGGGAGGAAGCGGTCCTCGTGCTACCTTCTCCCTTGAGATGGTACAAGTTCCAGGACTTCCCACGGGAGTTTTAGGATCTGCAGGTGTGAGGAAGCTGCCCGCCCGATGACGGTCCAGCAGGCATGAGGCTGAAGTTGGAAATTGGTCTCGGGAGTTTGTTGCCTTCACAGCTTCCCTCTGCCTGGTCCATGAACATGGGATACCCCCCCATCATCCCCCACATCCAATCAAGACTCCCATAAAAACGAACCACCTTTCTACAATACTTTATTCTGTATGGCCTAGTGTGCGGTGAATGGTGGACCCCCTACCCAGAGCCCAGAGCGGACTCCAGCAGGTGGGGTTTCTGCATTGGTCCCCTTTTCTTATTGGCATTTGAAGTTAATTTGTAGGCAGAACAGGGAAGTCGAATTGGCTGCCATGCACAATGATGGCAGGGTGGCTGGTGTAGGGCAAAGCTTTTGGGTGGCACCTGAGACCCCTCCCTTGGAAACCTAAGCTTTTGTTCTGGCTGTGTGCCCCCGGGGCTCCAGGAAGCAACTTATTTCTCTTCCAGCAGTTCTAATGCACCAAGATGGCCAACCATCCCCACTGGGCAGACGGGCAAACTGAGGCTGGGCCAGAACCTGGGTGATGCTGCCACATCCCGTTCTGACATCAAGGAGGCGGCGTCTGGAGGAATGTGAACTTGGGGAGGTGCACAGGAGGGGCCTGGAGGCTCGCGCCTGGGACACAGGCGGAGTGAAGGCAGGTGCATGGTCACCCTGGCTGGAACACCCACTCTTCCGCTGACTTCCAAGGGCCACAGCCAGGTGCCAAGCGCCCATGCAGAATGGGGTACCCCCTGAGCCCCTCCAGCCCTTATTGCACAACTTCATTTTTCTCCTTGGGAGTGGAGTGGGTGCCCAGCAGCCTCCCCCTCTCCTGCCAAGGTCTGAACCTGCACCCCTACTGTATCCTGGCAGGCAACACCCAGCCTGGCCTCCAGGTTAGGGGCCGAGGCCCCCACTGCTTGGATAACAGGACAGAGGCCAGGCCAGGGTCATCCAGCCAGGCAGCAGGCCGAGCCTGGCCGCCGCCCTGGGCCGCTCGGGGGAACTCCAAGCTTAATTTAGGCTCCATGTTCAATAATTCATCCCCTTCTCTCTCTTCTCTTTGCCGTTGATGGCTTCCGTCTCATCCTCTCCAGCCCCTGGCTTAAGGTCTCTGAGTTACCTCCTTGGCCCGAAATGAATGAATCAATCATTTTTTTTCAACGTGGGAACAAAACAGAACACCCCAATGCCGTGTGGGCCTGCCCACCACCCCACGCCAGCTGGCTGCCTGGGCTTCCTTCCTCCGCCTAATCCCCTTCCTTCACGTGGCTGCCCCTGTGGAGCTCCCCTCACCTGGGCCTGATTCTGGTCGGCCAGCCTCTGGTCCACCTGCGCCTCAGGTGAGAGCCGAGACCTAAACACACACACGTGTGGCGAGGGCACGTGTGCGAGGCCTCAACTGGAAGCCCGGATGGGCTGTGTGTCCTGCCTTCAGGGCAGCAGAGGCGGGGGGCCTGTTGGGCCTAGTGACCCCTACATCGGCTCCCATGTTCAACTGGGACCCCTGAGCGAGCAGCCCAACAGGTGGGTCCATGGAGGCCGATGGGAGAGCTCAAGCAATCCCAAAAGGGAGAGTGTCGGAGAGGGGTGGACAGCAGGGGCTGGGGACGCGCAGGTGAGAAACGGGTGGGTGGGTACTGAGGGCAGCTGGCCGGCCAGAGACCCCCCTGCGCCAGGGCTCGTGCGCCCATCCGCCCTGGGCTGCACCGGCCACCACCACCCACGTGTCCCACGAAGCCGCGCGCCCCCCACGTGCTCCCGCACCCCTTCAAAGCAACGCGCCCCCCTCGCCTTTCCGAGGAGGGGGTCACGTGGGCCTCGCCGCACCGCCCGCTCGGCCCCGGGCCCGGCACGGACGGAGGCGTGGCGACGCGGCGGCTGCGCAGTGACGCGCGTGCCGCCGCGCTCCGCCCGCTCCCGGTGCTGGCGGCGGAAGGGGTGACGTCACCGGCTGGGGAGGGGGGCGCGAGCCGGCGCGAGGGGCGCGCGAGCCGCAGTGAGTGTCCCCGCGCTGCCCGCCCGCCCGCCGCTCGGGCTCGGCCGGCCCGGAGCCCATGCCACGGCCGGGAGGATGTGAGGCGGGGCGGCGCGCAGCCGGGGAGCCCAGCGCAGCCAGCCAGCCAGCCGCCAGGTAATAACGGGGCGTCCGGGCGGCTTTGTGCCTCTGCGCCCCGCCACCTACCCCGTGGGGGTGAGGAGGGTGGGATGCTGGGCTGGGGAGATGGAAGCCAGCCGGTCGGTCGGCGTTTGTGTGGCACGGCCATTGTGTGAGGCCCGGGGTCACCGGGGGTGGCTGGGGGGGGCTCCCCGAACAATGCGCTCGCCTGCAGGGTGTGGGGTGTGGGGGCTGGGGGGAGAGGACTTCGCTCGCGGCGTGGGAGGGGGCTGGGCCACCGTGGCTTGGAGCCCAGCGCCGCCGGCTGCACCAGCACGGGGGCTGCGGACAGGGCGAGGCGGGAGGCGCGCAGCTTCCCCCCTCCGGGCGGCTCCCGGAGGTGGGCAGGGGGTCGCTATGCCTGGGGGCGCGGGGTAGAGTATGTGTGCACCCCGAAGCGCGGCCGAGGGGCTCTGGGCTGCTGCTGCTGCTGCTGCTGCGCCCCTGTCCGCTCTCTTGGACACCTCGATGGATTCCGTGTCCCCTCGGCGCCCTCGGACCCTGCAGCTCCTTTGCTGGGGGGTTGGGGAGGGATGCCCCTCCGGTGCCCGAATGCCGCTGGCCCCGCCCTGCTGCAGCCCGGGCGCCCCCACCCAGCACCTTTCTTGTCCTCCTTCCTCCCCACCCCGGGCGAACCTCGGACCCCCCAGCCCCAGGGACCCGGGCGCACAGGCGTGCGCGCTGGGCACCCCAGGCCTTCTCTGCGCGCCGGGCAGCTGGGGATCCCGGGAGAAGGGAAGCCGCCCCTTGGAGCCGTGCGTCCCGCAGGCTTTGCCAAGCCGGGGAGCCCCCTGGAGGGGTGGTCTTTGGGGAAAAGTGTCTCTGTGTGTTGGGGGGTTGTGGTGACGTCATATGGGGGCGGGGCGGACGCTGAGGAAGACCCCCGCCCACACAGCCGGGGTAGCAGCGCCGGTGCGCGCGTGGGTGCGGGGGTTTAGGCCGGCTGCGGGGTGACTTCTTTATATTTTTCCTGAAATCTCTGCTGGGCAGCACCCCCTTCTCCCGCGATGTCCTGGGCACTTCTCCCCTACCCCCTGGCAGGCACACTGGGAAACTCCTGCCAGCCTCCTCAAAGCCAGGAACCCCTTCCCACCCCCGCCCCCCAAAACAGCATCCTTTTTTTTCAGCCACACCCCCTGCCCCAAATCGGGAACCGCCTCCTTTGGGGGCCCATTTCCCCCAAACTCTGTTTCTGCCCCATGGCATGCACGCTGGCCGGCCTTCTCCCGCTATCCCCCTCGCGGAACCCCTCCCCCAGATGACCAAATTGCACTCCTTCTCCTCCAAGGGGCGCCTCCTGCCCCTTGCTAGCTCAGCTGGGAATCCCTGCCCGCTCCCAGACATGAAGATCTAGGGGAGTCCCTCCTCCCGGTGCAGGGCCGCTGCTCAGCCCCCCTTCTCCACCCTGGCTGGCGTGGTCCTGGCTCGGTGCCTGGGACCCCGAGCTGCCAGCGTGGGGCAGCTGCGCGCCCCCCACCTCCACAGTGACCGTGGGGCCCCTGGCCGGCCTGCTGCTGCTGCTGCCGCTGGCACTGGGGTCCCTGGGGGTATGTTGGTAAGGACCCTTCTTTGTTCCCCGGGCCCTTCTTGCCTCCTGCCAGCCTGCGCCTCCGCCCGGTCCCTGCCACCTGCCGCTGCTGGGAGCTTTTGTTGGTGGCTGAGGGACTCGGGACCCTGCCTCTCCCCCTCCCGGGGCCCCCTTCCTTTGTCGCCCCCTCCCCCTGCCCAGCTCGCTGCCACCACTGCCTTCTGCCAGTCGATGCTTTGGCTTGGGAACAAACGCAGGCAGCTGGGGGTTTGGGGAAGGAGGCGGCGGGGGGCGGGGGGATGGCTGCCAAGCCCGCAGCCCTGGTCGCCTGGGCGGGGGGGGGTCTCCGCTTGCTTGCTGGCCAGGATCTGTTAGCACCTTCTGTTTATCCCAGTGTCTGCCTTTTCCAACGCAGACGGGGCATAGTGTGTGTGTGTTGGGGGGGTGGCCTTCACCGTGACAGTGCACTTTCCGCCTGTTCCCCCCAGCCCCCCGGGGCCCCCCGGCGCCCTGAGAGTTGGTGTAATTGGGCTCTGGCGAACACAGCGTCGCGGGAGACCCGGCCTGCGCGGTGAGCTCATGCACGGGTTTTCTTGTTCTTGCCGCCGCGTCGCTGCCATCACCACCCCTCCTCTCTTCCTTACCCTGGTCCCCAGGGGTCACCCCCGACTCCGATGCTGGAGCCAATCCCAGCTTCCGGGAGTCTACCCCTCTGTGCTTGTCCCCTGGGGGTATACCAAACGGGGGGACAGGGTGATGGTGGTGGTGGTGGGGCCCCTTGCACCCGTCTGCTTCCTTGGCTGCTGGGGGGATTTGCAGTTCAGCCCCGGGGGACCCATCCCCCACCCGAGGGGCGTGGCTTGCTGCCCTTGCACCCCACCACTCCCATCCCCTTCCCGTGGAGCTGGAGTAGTGGCTTCCAGCGCCTTGCACAACAGGGAGACCTGTGGCTTCCCAGGCCCTTTTAGCGGCTGTGTGCTGGTGGTGGTGACCGCTGCCAGGCCGGAGGTGGCCCGCTGGGGGGTGGGGGTGGGTCTGTGCGTCAGCCAGTGTGCACCTGCTCCCCCCGACACAGTGTTGCTGAGTGTGTGTGTGTGTGTGTGTGTGTGCGCGCGCATGGGACATGGGGGTATCCAGAGAGTTGGGACAGAGGGTCTACAGCAAGGAGAACCCTAAAAATAAAGGTGGCTATTTATACACGCTGCAAGCAGGGATCACACGGAGACACCTCGTGTGCGCGCGCGGCCGAGCCAGCCTGCATCCCCACCTTGTCCCACAAAGCTGGGTTGCTGGGGTCCTTTGGGTCCCCCCTCCCCAGAAGGTTCTGGAGTGGCCGTGGCCGCGTCTGTGTCACGGGGCACCCTTGTTCTCTCTGGCTGAGCTGGGCCAAGCTTGCTTCGGCTCTTCCATTCCCAGGAAGAACAGCCCAGAGAGTAGGGATTCCACCCGCTGCTCCTGGGTGGGGAGGAGGACAAAGGGGACACACTGCACCCCCAGCCCCACCAGCCCACACAGTCACCGCAGAGGCCCAGGGCGGGAACTCCGTGCTCTCCTTGGGGGTTATCTGTCTCCCACCTTTTCTTGCATCTGGGAGAATTGGGGAGTGAGTCTCTCTCTCTCTCACACACACACACACACACACACACACACACACACACACACACGTGTGCTTCAGCCGCCAGCAGGTGGCCCAGCGCCGTGATGGACCGGCTGGCCAGCTTCGAGTGCGGTCTGAGTTTGATTCCCACTTGCCCGTTGCATTTCTGAGCTTTTCCCGAGCTGGGGAAGGGGTTTCGGGGCGCGCAACAGCCATAAGGATCCAACATCCCTCAGGCCACGTATCCTTCGGCCTTCACGCCTGCAAAGTCCAGCTGGACTTTGATAGCCTTGCTTGCTTTCTCTTCCCTTCCCTCCCCTCCCCTCCCTTCCCCTCCTCTCATCTCCCCTCTCCTCCCCTCCCCTCCCCTCCCCTCCTCCCCTGTGCCAGCCTGGAGGGCTGCCCTACTGTGGTTGGCCCTGGAGTCCCCCTCCACCCCGCCCTGCCCACTGCAGCCAGTGCAATCCCAGGTCTGGGAGGAAATGCAGCTTTTTGTGTGTGGGGGGGGCGGAGGGGGGGTCCCATCACTTTCTGGGTCTCAAGATTGTTATAACTGCTCCTCCCATCCCGATCTGGGGTGCCTAGAGGACACACACATGTACGCGCAGGCTGTTCCACCTTGCTGGCTGCCTCCACGCCTGCTCCCTGTGCCGGCTGGGCCGGGTCGGGCCGGGCTGTGCCGGGCCAGGCTGGGAGGCATTGGTGCATGGGTAATGGAGCGTGGGTGCAAATTCAGGGGTTCTGGGGCCGTGCGGGTATAATTTAACGCCTTGTAATTATCCCTCTGATTAGCAAATGAGGGGGTGCGGGGCGAGGGGGGTGATAACAGTCAGGCTGGCTTATTTTCTATTGGTGGCGCCTGTGCCCGGTGCAGCAGGGCCTGCTGGCAGCCTCTTTGTGCCTTGGTCCCTTCTGCTGTCGCTGTGATGGCAGAGGGAAGCGGAGGCGTGGAACGGGACCCTCCCGGGCCAAGGGCCACAGCCCAAGCAACCACCCTTTTTATTATTATTATTATTGCTATTATTTGGGAGAGAGAAGATAACACAGGGGAATCTTCCATCTGCTGGTTCAGTTACCCAAAATGCATACAACAGCCAGCGCTAAGCCAGGAGCCACGAGCTCCATCTGGGTCTCTCCCAGGTGGGTGGCGGGGACCCCCAGGCACCTGAGCCATTGCCACTGCCTCGCAGAGAGCTGGAGCCCCAATTGGATTCCAGGAGATGACGGTGTGGGGGGTGTGTGGTCTGGCTGCCCCCACACCGCCGCCCCCACCAAACCAGGGTCCTGAACTTGCACCACGGTGTGGTGGTGGGGAGGCTGGGGAGGGCTCAGCCACAGGCTGCCTTGACAGAGAGATGCAGGCCGTGTAGGTTGGGCACCCTCTGCGTTCTATATGACATGGTGTGTCCAGCATGCCCACCTGGGGATGGTAGCAGGGAGTCGAGGAGCAGCCAGGGTCAGGGAGCATGCTGGGGTGTGGCGGGGCACAGAAACCGTCTTCTCCCACTGGGAGACCACCGTGTGATATACCGGCCGGGCAGGGGGTGGAGGCGGCTCCCCAGCAGTCCCCACAACCCGCCTGTCCCCTGCCTCTGGTGGGGTCCTGTTTGACAGAAGCACCATGATGACTCAGCCCTGCAAACTGGGGCGTTCCCCGCCACTGGGTAATCAGGGACGCCCCAGTTCTAGAGCAGACCGGGCGCCTGGCGGGGAGCTGAGCTGCGGGGGGGGGGGGGGCCGGGGAGGTGCAGCGCTCCTGGAACCCCAGGAGGTGACCCTCCCTTCCCAGCCTCCAGAGCCACTACTGGTGGGAGCAGGGGGGACCCCACAGGAGAAGCTGGGGTGGCTCGGGGGGCCTGGGCGTGCACCTTCATTCATTCAGTTACCGGTTCATCCGCTCTTCCTTCGGTGGGGCCCGGAGCTCGGAGCCATGCTGCACATTCAAACCAATGTGCAGCCACTCCATGGCTGTGCTTTTCCCGTCTGTGGAATGGGCCGTGAACGGGGCTATGTGGGAAGGGGTCGTGAAATTGGCTTTGGATTCCATCTCTCCAAGGGTGTAGCCCTGGCCCCACCTGACAGGCGGGAAGTGCCAGACAAGCTTGCTTTTTTTTTTTTTTTTCTTTAACCTAAAAGTGATGAGAAATACGGTCTTGGGTGGGGCGAGCAGGAGGTAAGTAGCCATTTGGGGACACCGCATGGGGACACTGCCTGGGCAGCTGCTGGCTACATGCTGGGGATAGCTGGGGCCGGGGACAGCGGTGCCTGCAGAGGCTAAGCCAACCACATCCCCTATGGGGGTGTTGAGGTACAGGGAGCCCCCAGCTTTGGCTCCATACTCAGGTGCTCACAGATGTGCACCCACTCCCTGAGTGCCCGGGTCCCCCACCCCGATGTGGGAGTCCCAGATGGAGGCCAGCCCCTCCTCACCCCCGCGCTCCGCAGTTCTGATGGGCCTTTAGGAAACGAAACAGCAGGTGCCGGGTCCCTGCGTCTGTGGTGTGCCAGAGAAAAAAACAGTGTCGGCAGCCTCAGTTCTGGATGTTTGAATGGCTGCTGGACCAAGGTCACGGGCTGCACCTGTGCTGACAGGCGCCGGGGCAGGGAGACCTAGCAGGCAGG
This sequence comes from Ochotona curzoniae, assembly GCF_017591425.1. Lineage (NCBI taxonomy): Eukaryota > Metazoa > Chordata > Mammalia > Lagomorpha > Ochotonidae > Ochotona > Ochotona curzoniae. Next base: position 3,203,824 of record NW_024466491.1, on the reverse strand, counting down.
CTGTGCAGAAACCCCGTTGCTGGGGCCGGGTGGCTGCTGCTTTTTATTTATTTATTTATTTTTTTCATTATGGGAACCCGAAAGCTGCTCAGACCCTGGCCGCCTTCCCCGCCGTGGGCAGGTGTGCCGCGGCCTCCCTGGCACCTCAGCTGCTGCGCAGTTTCCCGGGCCATGGGATGGACTTCCACCAGCAGCCCGGCTCCGAGCGGTCATACCGACTGCGGCCAGGAACTTGACCGGCCGCTGCTATGGGGGCGCTCCCGGACACACATGGGGAAAGATGAAATTGGGCCGATGAGCTTATTTGGGTGAAAAGAAAAACCCAACAACCTTGTTTTGAAAACTATGCGTTGTTTTTGCCGCAACGCACAGAGTAGCTTCCTTGGTTCCGGCCCCTCACGTGCGTGCGTTGCCAAGTGCGTCTGCATTGAAGGAAACTTGTATTTTTGATGGCTTTCCGTACACTTTTTTTTTTTCCAATTTGAAAGGCATGAAGAGAGAAAGCTTCCATCTTTTGCCTTACTCCCTCCGCCTGCCTAGGCCCACAGCAGCCAGGGCTGAACCAGGTTGGGACCCCCGGTGGGTGGCAGGGACGCCCCCACCCTTGGGCCCTGGCTGTTGCCCCCCAGGGTGCGTGTGAGCAGGGACCCAGACCTGGGTCCTCCTGTATGGGATGTGGTGTCACAGTGTGGCGGGGATGTTAACCACTATACCTGACTCCTGCCATGCCCCCTGCCAACCAGCATGCCTGAGGGGTCTCCCCACCCAGTGGGAAGCAGACCCCAAGCCCCGACCTCATCCGGGGAGCAAGTGGAATTCTGCACACCCCAGATGCGGGTCTCTGATGGCCATGGGAGACGAATACATCCCCTCTACCCCCATCACGAGCCTCGATTTTCCTATCCATGAAATGGGGACACATTTTAGTTACCATGCCGCCTGGGAGGGAGCCGCAGTGATGGCCCAGGAAGGAGGGGGTGACACCTTGCCCCACACACAGGGCTTCCACCAGCAGCCCAGATCTGCTGGTGTGCCAACTAATGCCGGACCAGGCAAGGCCAGGAAATTGATCAGCTGCTCCCACGGGGAGCTCCCGGAGACATGGGGGGCTGCACCCCGGCCAGGCTCATGGCTGTGGGACCCCGCTGCAGTCCTGGCCGCAAACCTTGTGTGTGCTTGAGAACAGTATTGGGTTTCCAGTCTGATGTTTGGGGAGCCTGGGGTCCCAGCTCACCAGGTCCCAGCTCACCAGGTCCCTGGGTGAGTTGGGACTCAGTCTGCCCCATCTGTGTAATGGGGCCGGCCGTAGTAAGCCGGCCTCTGGGAGACACGGTGGACCGAGCCCCGCAACAACCCCCAAACCCCATCCCTGGAAAGGGGGTTCAGGGTACATGCATTTGGGGGTGAGGTATTTTTGGAAATCCCACATGGGGGTTTTGGTTAGTGTGTTCCCCACGAGGCTCTGGGAGACCCCTTGTTGGCTTGGATTCCGAAAAAAAAAAAAACAAACCCTGCACCCCGCCCCAGATAAAATATTTCCATGTTCCAGGAGCGACATCAAATTCATGCATTGAGTTGGGGGTCCCTGGAACCCCCCAGACTCTTCCCCCTCATCCAGAGCCCCGGCTGGGAGGTGGGAGGCACAGGAGAGGCTGGGGTGATGGCGGCCTCAGCTTCCCCTTCTGTTCTGGGTCCTGTGAGATCCTCCCTTCCCGGTTAACCCTTCCCCCTCGGGTGGTGGGGGTGAGGATGTGGTCTCCCTCATCCCAACAGCGGGGAGCCCCTGCACCTGGAGCACCCTGCCATTTTGTTTCGTTCTTGTCAGTCAACAAGACATTGTTACTTAGTGGTGGAGGTCACGTTGCTGGGGCGCTGGGGCGGGCCTTCCTTAACCTGTGGGGTGCCCGCGGGCCCCACATCATATTCCTGGGTTCGAGGTGACCAAGGCTGGACCTGGCTGTCTGTGCTACGTGGAGCCCCACTGGGGCATCCTGGGCTGTTCTAGGCTGTGCCTTCCACCTGCTGGCCCCTTTCCTGCGAGGAACAGCCTCTCCACCCCTGGCCCCCAGCTGACCATCCGGGGATTAAACCTGCCCACGGGGACCCAGGCCCTGCATGCTGGCAGCAGCCGCCGCCCCCACTTCCTGGCCTTGCCTGGCAGGTGCAGGCTCAGGAAGGGCCTGCCCAGAGTGGGCGAGGGCAGCACTTCCGAGGCCAGAGCTGGGAGGGGGTTGAGGACCCAGTGGGCAAAAGAGGAATGTTCCAGCCACCAGAGACTGTTGTGGCTGTCGCAGTGCAGGAGGGAGCGAGGAGACCAAGGGCAGAGTTGGGGGAGCTTCACCTGACTGGGGTGCCCCCTGGCTGCTGGGAGAGAGAACAGGCCTGGGGTGGGAGGCACGGGTCAGGAAGTGGGGGATTGTCTGGGACCTGCTGTCGGGAGATGTCCCTCTCTCCTCCTTCAGGGACGGGGACAGCTTGATTCTTAGAAGTTTCCAGAACTCAGGAGTTACCAGGACAGGGCTCAGGGTAGACACCCCTCTCCCAATACACACAGAAGACACACAGAGATCTCCTAGCTGTGGGGTTACTCCCCCAAACGCCCACCGCAGCAGGCAGGGGCTGGGCCAGATTGACGCCAGGAGCCAGGCGTTCCATCCACGTCTCCCACGGGGCTCGCAGTGGCCCCAGGCACCTGGTCCCTCTCTGCTACCTCCCCAGGTGTGATGGAGATGGGATGGGAAGCATACACTAGATGAAGGTGTCCCAAGCAACCAGGGGTCACCCCTAAACTCACGTAGAACTCCATTTCCTATGAGCTTCCGGCAGCGCCCTCGGAGGGGGCGTGCTGGGTGCAGAAAGGTGGGGGTGGTTATAAAATAGCTACGCGTTGTCTGTGAGATTCAATGTGGCAGGGTGCCGGGCTGTGAGAGCAAGCAGTGGGAAGTGTCACCTAGGCGGGCTTCCTGAAGGAGGCGACGGGGTTGGAGCAGCAGCAACCGGGAGTAATAACCGCAGCCAGGCCGTGGTTCAGGCCCCTGACTGCCCCTCCTGTGGCTCTCATTATTGGGCCCAGTGCCCGCTAGGGGCTGACCGCTGGAGCGTAACAGATATCCGGCTAGTGTGCACAGGGGGTAACCCCTGTGGTCTGAGGATCTGAGATCTGGAGATTTGGGGGCCCCCACCCCCTGGCTGCCCTAAGGAAGCAAGGCTGTTGTGGGGTGTTTACCACTGGCCCGGGTGTCTGTGTGTGTGTAGGGGTGTGTGTCCCCATTTTACCTACTGGTAAACTGAGGACACGAAGGGACTTCGCTCCTGGTCAGCATACCCCCTGGTTGCTGTGGTCACTGCTTCTGAGGCAGAGAAGGGGGTCCCCTCTACCTCCCCTGTCCCCTGCTGTCCATTAGCCCCCCCACCTTGGACGCCCTGTTTCTTGTCCCAGCCAGCCCTGGCTTTCCCTGGGCTGCTGGGGGACACCGCACGGGTGACAGGTGGGAGACAGTACCCGCCTACTTGGCCTGCCCCCAGCCAACTACCTCTCCCCCTCGTGCTGTCCAGTGGAGCCTCGGTTTGTGTCCCTGGACAGGTCCCGGGCATGCATTAGGCACCTGCTGTTTGTCAAGCATCCGCCGTGGCTACCCTTTGGGCCGGGAGCGTGACCTCCTGCGCCTGCCGCCATGTGACCTTGGCTGAGTGGCCTGGCCCGTCATAGGCCTGAGTTCATTGTCTGTGAAATGGAGTGAGCTCCCCAGGTGCCAGAGGGGACTTGCAATCGTGCTTGGCACGGAGTGGCTCATCTTAACGTTGTTCTGGGCTGTCAGTAGGGCACACTGGTTGAACCACCGCCTGCATCCTGTCCCGGCTGCCTCACTTCCCATCCAGCTCCCTGCAAATGTGCTGGGGGAAAGAGCAGAGGAGGGTCCAAGTGCTGGCGGGAGCGTGGGACGGAGGGGGGCATCCCACCAGGTCGGGAGACCCTGCTGGAGTACCTGGCTCCGGATTGGCTGTGGTGGGCATTTGGGGAATGAGATGAGTGGGTAGGGCACCTAGTCCTTTTCAGGGCTGTGTACTATTCCCCCGTGGTGCCCAGCCCCTCTGGGTGGACACGTCCACCTGCGTGGTACCCTTTCCTTTGTGGTGCCCTGGCCATGACCCCGTTACTTTTACCTGGGGGTGGAGCAGAGGAGGTGGGAACCATGGAGGGCTGTGGAAAGAGAATTGGAACAGCTTTCCTGACTCAGCATCCCCGGCCTACCAGCCTGTGTTCCTACACTTCCCAGGTTCCCCCTGCTCCCCACTTGGCACTCAGTCCCCCCGCTGGGCTGTCAGGGTCCTGGGACCCCCCCCCCCGGACTGCTTGGTGCCAACGCCTTGCACCGTACGCTTTGGGGTTCCTCCTGCCCCTATTTTCCACAGCCCCGCCCTGTTTTCCCCAGCCCCCTCCCCATGCTCCTGCTAAAGAACAGAAAGGATGGGGAGGGACAGAACAAAATTATATACACACGAACATCGAAAAATTAGCTTAGGAGCCAGGCCAAGAACCGCTTGCGCTTGGCCGGGCATTGTGGGTAATTCATTGCTCATTACCATAAAAGCCAGAGCCAGGCTGCCGGGCTTTTGTTTAAGGCCTTTGATGGGTCTGTAATCTTGACCCCACCTCCCTGCCCTGGGGCTGAACGAGCCTGCCTTTCTGGCTCATCCCCCATCCCCTAATCCCCAGACAGGAGCCAGCCCTGTCCTGTGCCCATCCCCCTGGGATGGCGTGAGCTGGGGGTGACCAGCATTTACGGGGCTCCCCTGTTTACAGGCTGCGATGACTGTGTTGGGACAGGGTCCCTGGGGTTGGTCCAGGAGACGTGGCTTCTCTCCGTGTGCACTTTGCTGAAATGGTTGGCAGGTTGGGGTGTCAGGATGCCCAGGGTGGGGAACGAATCGGCTTGGCTGCTGCCTACCTGTGTTGTGGCGGTGTCAGACTCGCACCTGCAGGGTGTCCTGCCGCACTGTCCTTCTAGAACACTCACAGCTGGTGGAGCATTTCCAGCCGAGGGCCAGGGTAGTGGATGGTTTCAGCATGGGCTGGCTGCATGGCGTGTCTTCTCTGGCGTCCACGCCAGCCTGATGACCTGCCAGGAATGGGAAAGAGGCGGGGGCCTCTGTACCAATGAAGTTTTTAGTTACTTTTTAAATTTATTTATTTTTAAAATTTTTTTAAAGATTTATTTTATTTTTATTGGAAAGGCAGATATACAGAGAGGAGAGAGAGAGAGGAAGATCTTCCATCCGATGATTCACTCCCCAAGTGAGCGCAACGGCCGGAGCTGAGCCGATCCAAAGCCAGGAGCCTCTTCTGGGTCTCCCACGCAGGTGCAGGGTCCCAAAGTTTTGGGCCGTCCTTGACTGCTTTCCCGGGCCACAGGCAGGGAGCTGGATGGGAAGTGGGGCCGCCGGGATAGAACCGGCACCCATATGGAATCCCGGGTGTGCAAGGCCGTGACCTTAATCACTGCGCCATCGCGCTGGGCCCTAAGATTTATTTTTTTTTGGAAAGGCAGATATATAGAGAGGAGGAGAGACAGAGGGGAAGATCTTCAGTCTGATGATTCACTCCCCAAGTGACCGCAATGGCTGGAGCTGAGCCAATCCAAAGCCAGGAGCCAGGAGCTTCTTCTGGGTCTTCCACGCAGGTGCAGGGTCCCAAGGCTTTGGGCTGTCCTCAACTTCTTTCCCAGGCCACAGACAGGGAGCTGGATGGGAAGCAGGGCTGCCGGGATTAGAACTGGCGCCCATATGAGATCCTGGCACATGCAAGGCGAGGACTTTAGCTGCTAGGCTGCTGCGCCGGCTCTATGCCAATAAAGTTTTATTTGTAGAGATAATGCTGGGCTGGACTGGGCCTTGAAAACGGGCAGCATGTTTCTATCCTGATAAAATTTGATTTATGCAAACCAGTGGTGTGCTGGATTTGAGGTTGTCCCCTGGATATGGGGACACTGTGGGTCCTCCCTGACCCAGTGGCTGCGTGGCTCCTGAGTGTAAAGGGACCCGGCGTGTGTGTGTGTGTGTATGTGTGTGTGTGTGTGTGTGTGTCTCCCCATCTCGTCCCAAGGCGCCACAAGTGACCACCCCGTAGCTGGCCAGCTATCTTACGAGCATCCCGTGGGCGGTACACAGGAGAGGTCTTTGTTTGAAATGCTGTTCTCTACCTCTGTGCCTTTAGAAAAAAAAATTTTTTTTTAATTATTTAAAACTACAGCAGCTTAAAAAGCCACTTTGTAATTGTACTCTTGGCTTCCCTGATCTCAAAAATACTCCCGAGAAGCTCCCGGCGCCTGCGCGGGCATGAGCTCAGCCAGGCCTGGGTTGAGAGGCGCTGGGCTGCATGCAGGGCTGCATGCTGAATGGGGTCCCCGGCGGGGAGGGGGTCCTGTCAATGAGACAATGGAGTTAGAAAGTGTTATTCAGTTCTTGCAGAGAGAGGGGGGGGGAGAGCTCCCATCTGCTGATTTGCACCCCCAGATGCTCATGGCGCCTGGGACCGGGGCCGAGGACGAAACCAAGAGCCAGGAGCCCCATCTGGGTCTCCCTTGTGGTGGGCAGGGGGCCCAAGAGCTTGAGGCCGTAGTGTGCTGGGCCATCTGGGAGCCAGAGCGGAGATGCACGATGGGCAGTGTGGGCGCTGGACTGGAGGTGTGAGGACCATTAGGTCAGTAGTGCTAGTCCTGTGTTACATGCGGGCAAACAGACACCAGGATGGGTTGGCAGACCCCCACTGTACTCCCAACCTGCTTCAGGGAAGTGGCTGGAGCTTCCCTGAGCACCCCCCCAAACAGTCATCACCATGGAAGTACTGCTTTGGGCAGGCCAGGGGATGGGGGGCCTATTTAGGGGTCCACAGGTGCGAACATCACTTGTCAGGGGGAGAAGGGCAGAGCTGCGTGGGGCTGGTGGACACGGGAACCCAGGAGAAGCGGGGACACAAGCAGGGCAGCCACATTTATACCTTCAGACGCAGCCCCGTGGGAGCCGGCACCGTGGTGCAGCAGGCTGAGCTGCCTGCTGACGCGCCTGGGAAAGCAACGGAGAATGAATGGCCCTGGGACTGGGGTTCCTGCACCCGTGGTGGGGAGACTCTGAGGGAGCTCCCGGCTCCTGGCTTCGGCTATGAGGTGGCGCAGTCCCCCTCCCCCCATACTATATAGGCTTCTGTTCATCCATGTTGGCACGAGGCTGGAAGAGGCTGGGAAGGGGGCAGGAGCACCAGCTTGCCTGGGTTTCAGGCCCCGCTCCCCCTCTCCATGAAAGGTTTGGGCCCAGCCTCTCTGTGCCTCAGTTTCCCCAATTCAGCAGAGGGAGGAGGATGAGGCTACGACAGGGCACGTTGGACCTAACAGTTTCAAATCCAAAATGGCCCACAATAGAAACGTGGGCGAGCGGGGTGAGATGGCAGGCGGTGGGAGTGAGTGGACATAGAATCGTGCTGCCCCCGCCATGAGAGGTGTGGATACTACAAAGCCCCAAATCCCAGGCGCTTCTGGTCCCAGACGTCGTTGGAAAGGGCCTTCTGTTTATGTCAGAATTTTTTTTTTTAAGATTTATTTTTATTGGAAAGTCAGATACAGAGAGGAGGAGAGACAGAGAGGAAGATCTTCCATCCGGTGGTTCACTCCCCAAGTGGCTGCAGTGGCCAGAGCTGAGCTGATCCAAAGCCAGGAGCCTCTTCTGAGTCTCCCATGCAGGTGCAGGGTCCCAAGGCTTGGGGCCGTCCTCCACTGCTTTCCCAGGCCACAGGCAGGGAGCTGGATGGGAAGTGGGGCTGCTGAGATTAGAACTGGTGCCCCTATGGGATTCTGGCATTGCAAGGTGAGAACTTTAGCCACTAGGCTGCCACGCAGGGCCCTAAGATTCACCCTCCCCCCGCCCTGCTTTATCTTTATTTGTTAGTATGGCAGAATTCTATTCGAGGGACGGAGCTGGTTCACTTCTCAAATGGCTGCCCAGTCAGGAAAGCCCAGCCACAGGGGGCCATCTCCTGCTGCTCTGCCCAGCTACATGAGGAGGGGTCTGGATTGGAAGCAGAGCAGCTGGTAGTGGGGGACACTCCAACCAGTACCCCCCCGAGTGGCGGCTTTGCCCGCTGTGCTGCAGCACGTGCTGGGTGGGCGTGGATTGCACGCGCTGCCTTGTTGGTCCCTGGACATGAGATGACGGGCTGGGGGCAGCGGCCAGTGTCCACAGGATGAGCGCGCGCGCCTTCCCCACCCCCCACCCCCGGGGTTGGGGAGAAAGGGTTGGTCCTGGATCCGAGCCCCTGACCACAGCTGGGGCCTCTCCCCGGGCCCTCTCTTGGCATCCTGGCTGGTGTCTCACCTGTACCCCATTGCTGACACTGTCCCTGGGGACCGCCTGGCTGTCCTGCCCGCGCCAGCCTGGGCCTGCAGGCTCTCACCCCAGCACCCTGCCTGCCAGAGCCTGTCCTGTCCTGTGTGACAGCGGGGCGCCCCTGCTGGCTGCCTGGTGGGGGCTGGCAGCTCCATCCCCACCCCAGGGACCCAGGACCCAGAGCCAGCTGTGGGGCCCTCCCCCTTTGGAATTAGTTTAGGGGTGCTAGGCGGTTCCTGGGGAGATAGTTGTAGAGGGTCCCAACAGCCTCTGTCTTGGCCGCCAAGTTGTCGCTCCACGCCCTACCGTTTGAGCCGACAAACATTCAGTGAGTTTATTAAAAAAGCAGAAGAGGTCAGAGAGCGAGCGAGGGGACGGGTCTTCCAGTCCTCGGTCACTCCCCAAATGTCCTCCACAGCTGGGCTCTCTCTGGGTTTCCCAGGAGGGTGGCTGGAGGTCTTTGAGCCAACTGCTGGCTCCCGGAGTGGGCAAGGACAGGGGGCTTGATGGCAAAAGGCAGAGTCGAACCCAGGGTGTGGGCCATGGCTGTTCAAGTTGTGTCTTTACTGCCCAGCACAGGGAGGGACGGGGGACTGGCATGGGACTGCTCCTGCCACTTGCAGGGGTACAGTAGCCGAGCAGTGTAGCGTCTTCAGGGGACCCTCATGGTGCCAGGTACCATTCACCGTGAGGACCTGGGTGTGGCTGGGGCGGGCACCATGCCCGCTACGGTGTGACTGGCACATGGCCACAGCTCCAGGCCCGGGGCAGGGGCACGGGTGTGAGCGTGGGCGAGGCAGGCTGCCTGCACACGTCTCCCGCCGCGGGGCTCGGATGCCGGGCTGGGCGAGGCCACGAGGAAGAGGCTGCCTGGCCAGTTTCTGGGGTACACTCACTCCTGGTTGCTGGGGGTGGGGAGGTATGGCAGGTTCCCCAAAGAGGAATCCTATAACTTATAGCTCAGCAGCCAGGTCAAGCCCCCCCCCCTACTCCTCCCATGCCCATGTAGTTCCTGAGCCTGGTGTGGGAGGCCTGGATGGAGCTGTGGGCTCCCCGCTCTCTGCGCCCAGGCCTGGCTACTGTGGGCATCGGGCGAACGAACCAGCAGATGGAAGATTGGAGAATCGTCTCTCTCTGACATCTGTGCCTGGAGCTCCCCTATCCGTACGTCCTCCATCTCCGCCGCGGCCTTTTGGTGCCCAGCCTGGCCCTCGTGCCCTCATACCTCCGACGTTGTCTCCCCCTCCTCCAGGAAGCAGGCCCAGTGCCAGGACAGGCTGGGCGCCGCGTCCCCGGCTGCCCGGTGCCTGGGGCAGAGCATCATGGGTAATTTTAATTTTCTCCCTTTATATATATATATATATATATTTTTTTTTTGCTGATTTCCTCCAATTTTCTGCTGCACGCGCCTCTTTTATAATTAGAAGAAAAAGTTATTTTGAAAAAAAAAATTTACCCGCAAGCATCCCAGCTGCGGAAACTGACAAGGGCCAGCCGTGTCCCCTTTCTCCTCACGAGGGCAGTGGCCGGACGGATGGACGGAGGGACAGACGTGGGCTGCCTAGGGGTGGAGACCATGCAGGCTTCCTGGAGGTGGTGGCTCTGACCTCTGAGGCGCTCAGGTCCAGAACCCTGAGGGCAGCCTCGATTCCTCATCTTCCCTTAGAACATTCTGCAGCCTTCTAGAACATTAATTACACTGGCTCTGTCTACAGAACAAGCCACGAGCTTTTTCTGGGTCTCCCACGCGGGTGCAGGGTCCCAAGGCTTTGGACCGTCCTCGACTGCTTTCCCAGGCCACAGGCAGGGAGCTGAAAGGGAAGTGGAGCTGCTGGGATTAGAACCGGTGCCCCTATGGGATTAGTGTTTGTAAGGGGAGGATTTAGCCACTGAGCCACCTTGCCATGCCCTGGTTCCCTTCTTTAGGCTCCATGGGGAGCGGTTCTGGCCACCCCCAAGCGATCACCCGCTGCCTGCCAGCATCCGAGGCCCTGCCCTTTCCACTTCCGCCTCGTGCCCAACCTGCCCCCGGGCCTTTGCATGCATGGTGCCTGCTGTCTTGGTCCTCCCTGCAAACACCCACACTGCTTTGAGATGCCCTCCCCTCTTGGCTTGGGCCAAGACCCGGGGTCGTCCATTGCTGGGGAGTGTGAGGTCATTTTCCTGGGTGTTGGTGGTCTCCATTGCTGAGGTCCTTGTCTGGGGGCCCCATGTGCGAAGTTCAGGACCTGGCATTGCCCAAGCCAGCCCCAGTTGTTCACGGGCGAGTCACAGTGTGGGGTGTCCAGGCACCAGGCAGGGCACTTGGCCTTCCCGGCTACCCCCTCCACGGGCCCTGGACCGCCTGGCCTGCTCTGCTGCTGGGCCCCCTGCGCTCACTGCCATCCAGGGGGAGCAGCAGGTCATCTCCATGGAGACGCGGCCAGCAGCCTGCAGGAGGTGGGCCAGGCTCACAGGGTGGGTGCGTGTCTCCCGGCTACTTGCATTTGTTGAGCTCCTACTGTGTGCCCAACAGGGGCCATGGCTGAAGTCTTGAAGCCCAGTGGGGGGCTGGACTCCTACCCTGTCTTGGGAGCAAGTGCCTGCTGAGCCCCTGCTGGTGTCTCCCTGTGTGCGTGCTGCCCAGCCGGCCCCTCCTGGCTCCCCACTGCCTCTGACCCCCACTAGGTCCAGGGCTGCTGGTCTGTCCTCCACTTGGCTGATGGCGACTCTTAGAGTCCCCTGGGCAGCAGGCACGTGGCTAGATACACGCAAGGCGCTTTGTTCGCGTTGGCTCATGGGGAACCCAGCCTTTCTGCTAGGGGAAGGGTGCGCGCCCACAGTCCTGGGGTCTCCCCACCACCAGGATCGTGGCCGCCCCTTCCCCAGGGGAGCCGCATTCCCTGCCCATCGGTGGAGTTTTCAAACCCGCACGAGGGGCAGCAGAGCGCATGCGGATTGGCTGCTGGGGCGGGTCGCCCCTCCATCCGCTCAGCTCCCTTCGGATGGGATCGGGTGTCAGGGGTTTGACCGGGCAGCTGCGTCTGTTTCCAATCGAGCCTTGCGCTCTTCGCCCCCTCCTCGGGTTTGCGGCTAGGGTGGGGGCTCCCCCACTGCCACCATGGCCCCCTCCTCATCCATCCCCCTGGTGGCCCGGCCGTGATCTAAGCGGTGATGGGAGAGGGGTCCCCCCAGCAGCCGCCGCTTCTCCTGCCTCCCCAAGTTTTGGGTATACCATGGTCCCCAGCCCGCTGCAGCTCTCATCCACCGTGGGGGGCCTACTAGAACCGAGAGGTAGTGGTGACGGGACGACCTGGCCCTGCACCCCCATGGAGATGGCCCCCACCCCAGATGGGGCTCCCCCGCGGGTCCCCCCGCCCCGCTTCCGCCGGGCGCCCCGCCCCGGCCCCGCCCCCAGGCCAAACTCCCTTGCTCGCCTGCTTGCTGGCTGGGCTCCGTTGCTGGTGGAGCCACCGAGGCCTCTCCGAGCACTCGCTGTGCTCCAGGGCGCCCAGTGGAGGCGCGCCAAGAAAGAAGCTCGGGCTGCCCAGGCCGGCCCCATCTCCAAGCAGCGGTGGGTGAGTGCGCAGCGGGGAGCCCCTTCCGGTCCTGGGGGGGGACCCCACGTTCTCTTCCCACCTACCCTCACCCCCCCCACACACTGTCCTGCGTCTTCCCCTGTACCGTGCGCCTTGCGCCCTGGCCTGGCTCAGGCCCGCTGCCCGCCGTCGCCTCTCCGGGCACAGCCTGGCCCAGGCCCGCTGCCCTGGCGCCGCCACCCCCCCCACCCCGACCCAGCGGCTCGCACTTTGCAAAAGTGCAGACCGTTAGGCACCACGGACCCCCTCCCCCGCCTGGCCCGGGGCCCACCTCCTCCCCCCCAGCTCTCCCCACCTCCCGGGGGCGGAGCCAGGCACCGGCCAGCCTCGGCCGCCAGCCCCGGCCTGGGTGGGGGGCTTTGGGGCGCTCCTTGCTCGAGATGGGGGGTACCCTAATGGCGGCAGCAGCAGAGGGGGTCTGGCCCAGGGGGCGGGGCTGTGGCTGTGATTTCCAGTCTTAGCCACCCCTGCACCCCTCTGGACCACAGGACGGGAACTGCAGTGTGGGCCGGTTCAGGTTGACCCCACGGGACTTCCCTGCCAAACTGTGGGGCCCCTTCTCCCTACCCGTCCCTGGCTTGGCTTTCAGCAGCCGGCGGTGATCTGCAAAGGGCCTCTGGTCACTCTGCACTGGCTCCAGGGCCAGCCTCATCTCCCCGCCTCTGCGGCTGGGACAGACCCCCCCATTCATGTCTCCTGCCCCCCATTTTCTGTGCCTGGTAAGGGCGTCGTTGTTGGAGAGTACCAAGGAGGGATGTGGGGGTTGCGGGCAGCACTGGACATGCAGAAGGTACCCACTGTGTGCGGGAGATGCGCGTTGAAGCTGGGGTTCGATGGCGGAGCCAGGGAGAGGGTACGGGCAGCGCAGGATGGCCACTGGGACATGCAGGGGTTTAGGGGGCAAAATGTCCTGGCTGGGGGGACCTCGGGGTGGGCTGGGGTGGGTGGGAGTTGCTCAGGGAAGGAGGTGGGAACCCACGTAGAGGTGCGAGGGGTACGGGTCACCCCAAGATCTTAGCCTCCTGAGCCGCATGTGGGAGCTGGGCAGGGTTGAGAGCTAGGGCCTGATCCAGCAAAAGGGAGTTTGAGGACCACCCGTCCCTGCCTGCCGTCCTGCAGGACGCTGAGTCAGTTAAAGGCAGATCCGAATGGGGGACCCCTCGCGGAGCCTATCAGCTTGGGGGGGTGTCTCAGTTGGGGTCCCTTTGGTCCTATGGATGTTCTCATAGTCCCTGGATAACACAGGGGTTCTGGGACTTGAGGGAGAAGATTCTGGGATGGGACATGGTGGTAAGGGTCCTGTCTTTCGCGAGCCCCACTGGCCTGGGGGTACGTGTTGAGCGGCTGAGCCCCCAGGCTCCTCAAGGGCTGTGGCTTGGCGAGGCGTCCCTGCCTTGTGACACCCCACTCTGGGTTACAATGACCCCTTTATGCGTGCCAGGCCGCGTGGGCACACGGAGCCTGCTCCAGCATCGCGTGACACTGGCCGGAGCGGCTGCCCACTTGGCCTGGCGGTTGGCACAGCGTGGGAATCCAGTGGGGTGAGGGGGGCTGGGGGGTGTCTCAGATGGGGCCGCCCCCCTCTCTGTCCCTCAGCTGGCATTGCTGAGCCGCTGTGTGTCTCACTTTACTCTTCGGGAAACATGAGCGGCCGCGCACCTACACCTGCAGCTGCTGTGGGTGACCGCAGGCGGGGAGCAGGCAGTGACCCTGCCTCCCACGCTCCCCCAATCTGAGTGCAGCCCCAGGGGCAGCTGTGCCTTCACGGGGTGGGGGGAGGGTGTGTCAGCTTCTACCTCCTCATCTTGAGGGTGGACCATTGACCCCGGTGTCGCTCCCTGGCCTGGGCTATGCAGGGTTCCAGGCTGGCCCCGTGGGTCCTTCCCAGGCTGGCCTCTGTCCCTTCCTCTTCTGGGACTTGCGGGTCCTGCCTCACCCTGCTGCCCCACGACATTCAGCTTCTGGCTGTCACATCCAGGCATGGAATGTGCAAGGGCCCGGGGGCAGCACCCGTCCGTGGGAGGGACAACGAGAAGGTCAAGAGGGTGCAGAAGAGGCAGGTCGTTCAGTGTCCTCTGGGGTCACAGGGATGCTCTGGCCTTTGACCCCAGGGAAGGCAGGTGGGAGACCGGCTGGGTTTGGGTTTGGGGGTCCAGGAGGGACCGTACCCAGCCCAGGTACTCGGAGGCACCCTCTGGCAGCTGCAGGGAGAGGTGGTCGGTCAGCTGCCTGTGGGCTGTGATCTGGTGGGCCAGGTGCCTGGGAGAATCTAGATGCTGCTCTCCAGCCCCCACGGTGGGAGACCCCTCATCAGGGTCTCCACATGCCCCCATATTGTGTGTCCCTGGGGGTGTCTCATTGCCATGATGTGCCAGGTTTGGGGTGTCTGTTGCACCCCGCTTCCCCTGTACTCTTACCTCCACACTGTCTGCCTGCCTGCTCCAGGCTGTGAGCCGGTGGGTAGGGTCTGCCTCGGTTTCCCCAAAGACCTTCCTTCAGGAGCCACGTGGCCCTGACACCCACACTGCCTCCCCTCTCCCCAGCCCTTCTCCAGCTGGAGCCGAACAGATGTGCGTCTGTGGGTGGGGCCCGCTGCTGTGGCCTGGCCCCTCCACAGCCACCGCTGTTGTCCTCAGCCCCGGCTGGCTGCTGTCTTCCCCCACTTTGCCTCTTGAATGGCCCCCCGAGTGGGTGTACCTGCTCCCCTTCTTCCTGTAGGCTAGGTTGACTGACAGGTGGGGGCGTGGCCTGCCTGGGCACCTGTTCCTCTCCGCTGTGAGGTTGAGCCACACTCACCCGGGTCCGGGGCCACCTGCCTGGCGGGGACCATGTCTGGAGGCCTCTGAGCTGACCGGCTCTGTCATCTGTCTGGCTCGCCTGATCTCGTGTGGGGCTGACTCTGTGCCTGCTGATCTGGGGTGTGTGTATGTGGCCTGACTGTGCGCCTGTCAGTTCCCGCTTGCCACCCCAGCTTCTCCTGACCCCAGACAGGGGTGTGCGGCCACACTGGCCCAGCCCTTCCCCTGTGGCTGCCCCGGGGCTGGGTGCGGTCACCACAACGGGGTAATTTGGGAGCCCGAGTCCCAGTGGCCGCTCCATCATTATGAGCCTGGACCCGCCCGGGGCATGGCCTGCCGTGGGGTGCGGGACTGCCCAGTTCCCTTCCAGCCTCTGGCTCCAGCTGTGGCAGTGTGGCGTGGATGTGCGTGTGGGGTACGGGGTGCTGAGCTGTGAGTGCCGCAAGGGAGACCCCAGCTCTGGCTGTGTGCTGGGAGAGGGGACAGCAAGGGCTTGGGGGAGAGGGGCTTCCTGCAGAAGGGGGAGACCCGTGCTGGGCTGGGGGGCAGTGGAGGCACAAACTCCTGGCTAGATGGGGTGGGGTCGGGAGGGAGGGCGGAGCTGGGTGGGCGATGGACAGGTGTGGGGAAGTGAGGACCCCCCCTCGCTGGGCTTGGGACACAGGGTCCTTAAGTTCCTGCCCTCTCTGTTTTTTTAATTAGCGAGAGATCTTCCATTGACTGGTTCACTCCCCTAATGCCCGCACAGGCTCTGAGTGCACCAGACGACAGCCAGGAGCCGGGAGCTCCATCCGGGTCTCCCCTGTGGGTGACAGGAGGTCCTAAGTGCTTGAGCCTTCCTGGGGCTCCTGGGGTGTGCATGTGAGCACGGAGCTGGAGTGGCGGGGTGCAGCCAACATCTGGATCCAGGCTTTCAAAATTGGGATGCTGGGCCCAATGCAGTAGCCTAACGGCTAAAGTCCTCACCTTGCACACACTGGGATCTCATATGGGCGCCAGTTCTAATCCCGGTAGCCCTACTTCCCATCCTGCTCCCTGCTTGTGGCCTGGGAAAGCAGCGGAGGACGGTCAGAAGCCTTGGGACCCTGCACCCGCGTGTGAGACCTTGAAGGGGCAACAGGCTCCTGGCTTCGGATCGGCTCAGCTCCGGCTGTTGCGGTCACTTGGGGAGTGAATCATCGGAGGGAAGATCTTTCTCTGTCTTCCTCACTGTACGTCTGACTTTGCAGTAAAAAAAAAAAAAAAAAAATTGGGGTGCTGGAACCCAGCTCTCCTCTTGCTGTCACCTCTGACCCCTCTGCCTGCTATCCAGAGCCCCCTCTGGGCAGCCCCCTCCCACCCCCCAGATGGCACCCACCCCTCCAGCACCTTCTCATGACCACTTCGCTGTCTCTGCAGACGCCGCCCCGTCTGACACTGGGTGCGAGGCCTCGCTGTGAGGGACCCGGGAGGCCAGCCCCCTCCAGGACGGAGGTCGTCGGAGGCCAAGCTGAAGCATGGGGCCCGCGGGGGGCCCCGGCGTGGCAGTCGTGGCGGGGCCCCTGGGCCTCCTGCTGCTCCTGCTGGCTGGAGACTGCGCTGGAGAAGGTAAGAGGGGTCTAGCGAGCCGTGGGGCTGCGTCAGCGCTGTAGCGCTGGGGGAAATTGAGGCACAACCGGGAAGTGGCTTTGCGAAGATTCGAACCCCGCCTGCCAGGGCCGGGGCCATGGTGGCTGGGGCTGTGGGCTCGGGCTGCCCCACCGTCCCGTCTGGTCTCCACAGCTGGAGATGACGGTCTGGGAGGGGAGCTGCCCGTGTGGGCAGTGTTGGTTGGATGAATCACAGATGGACGGAGGCCTGGGGGCTGAGGGGGCAGGCCCTGAGTCAGGTGTGCACTGGCGTCCCCTGGTGGACAGCAGATCTCACAGTGGTCCCTGGAGTCCAGTGTGGAGCTGGGAGCCAGCGCCCCGGGGCCGTGGCCTGCAGGGTGGGGGTCAGGGAGACCACAATGGTCTGTCGGTGCTAGATCCCAGGGCTGGGCCCCTCCAGACCGTTCGGGGCTGCTAGGCCCGAGGTCTCCCATGGGACAGCCGGGATTCCACAGGCCCAGGGCAGGCAGCCGTGTCCTTGGGCGGCCCGCGACCTCCGCTCCAGGATTGGCTCTCGGTCCGGTGGGACTGTCCCAGGCTGCAGGGGCCGGGAGGAAGCGGGAACGCACGCTGGCCTGGAGCCCTCCATCGCCACAACTGACTTGGAAACAGCAGCAGAGGCAGGGCCGGGCCGGGCGAGGGGAGACGGAGGACCCTGGGGGCTTCGTGCCACGATTGCCCCTGGCCTTCCCTGGCCTTGCACCCGGGGGTGCTCCCCCATCCTCCTCCCAGCCTGCAGAAGGAGGGGAGCCAGGAAGGCAGTAGCAAGGGCCTCTCTGAGGTTTTTTTGGCAGCCTTTGCCCTGGCTGGCCATTCCTGGGGTCACCGCTCCCGAGGCCAAGGCCCGGGCAGCTAGCCCAGGGAGGGGTGTGGATCTGAACTTGGGGACGGGATTTGGGGTTTGGCAGTAGAGGTTGCTGGTAGCGGGCTGCGGGGTGAGGGTAGGGAGGTGTTCAGGGTCTGGAGAGACCCAGTCCGTGTCCTGGGATGCAGGAATCGGGGAGTCTGTGGGGACCCAAGCTGGACCCGATTCCTCCCCCTAAGGAGTCTATGTGCTTTGGAACTTCTGGAACGTTCCAGAAATTTCCGTGTGAGTCGGTGGCCTGTGTTGTTGTTGTGTCCAGCTTGTGTTTTGGTCGTTCCAGCTCAGCCTCTGACCGTCCCCCCCACCCACACACACACAAACTTGGGGCGCCAGGGGCTGCCTTGAGCCTCAGAGTGGGGACCCTGTGCCCCGTGGCACAGCTGTGTGGATTTAATTAATCTCTATTCATGGGTTATAGAGGGGTCCTTTTCTTTTTTTATTTAAGACTTCTGTATTTGAGAGAGCTGAGTTTCGAGGGGGTGGGGCAGAGGGAGACAGAAAAACAGGGAGAGATCTTCCATCTGTTTGTTCATTTCCCAGATGGCCACAATGGCCGGGGCTGGGCCAGCCAGGAGCCAGGAGCCAGGAGCTCCTTCTGGGACTCCCACGTGGGTGGCAGAGACCCAAACAGTGACCCCCGGGGGATGCCAGCTGCTGTGCCAGTCCGCTGGCCGCTGTCGGCCACTTCTGCCACAGTCATGTTCTCGCAGGCCTGATGCTGGTCTGTCTCCCGGGTCTGCACCTGGCTTTCGGGGTTCTCTCGTCATCACCGCTCACGGAAACGGCGGCCCTGGTGGGTGCTCACGGCAGGCTGTGCAGGTCATGACTAAAAAGAGGCCAGTGCTAGCTTATTTGTTTGAAGTTAAAATAATTGTTTCAGAAAGATTTGATTATTGGGCCCAGTGTGGTAGCCTAGTGGAAAAATCCTCACTTGTCTTGCGTGCGCCAGGATCCTATGTGAGCACCGGTTCATGTCCCGGATGTTCTAGTTTCCACCCAGCTCCCTGCCTGTGGCCTGGGAAAGCAGTGGAGGACGGCCCAAAGCCTTGGGACCCTGCACCTGCATGGGAGACCCTGAAGAGGCTCCTGGCTCCTGGCTTTAGATCAGCTCAGCTCTGGCCGTTGCGGTCACTTAGGGAGTGAACCAGCAGAAGGAAATTTTTTCTGTCTCTCCTTCTCTCTATAAATCTGCTTTTCCCATAAAATAATAATAATAAAAAAACTTAAAAAGTTTTTGATTATTAGAAAGCAGAGTTAGAAGAGGCAAATCTCCCATCTAGTAGCTGGCAAAGCCAGGAGCTCCATCCGGGTCTCCCAGGTGGGGAGCGGGAGCCCAGTGCTTGAGCTGGGCTCAGGGGTGGCCTGCCGTGGGGAGGGACGCTGTCCCCGATTCCTGCCAGGGCTTTGCTGGGCGCCTCGAGGCTGTGGCCGGGCACCCTGAGTGGAATGTGGGTCCCTCCTGACGAGTCAGCTGCGTGCCGTGTGTGGCCTTGGGGGCCCGGGTCGGGCACGTGGGGACGGAAGCTGGAGGAGAATGGGTCTCCACCTCCCTCGTGCTCGCGTCCCGTGAGGGTGCACGAGGCAGGGGGGCGTGCTGTGGCGTTCTGGCCTGGGGCTGGGACCCCCGCCCCACCCTGCCCTGCTACAAACACAGACCCTGCTGTGTCCCCCAGAGCCACCGAGGTTCATTAAGGAACCCAAGGACCAGATCGGGGTGTCCGGGGGAGTGGCCTCCTTCGTGTGTCAGGCCACGGGCGACCCCAAGCCACGGGTGACCTGGAACAAGAAAGGCAAGAAGGTGAACTCACAGCGCTTCGAGGTGAGTCGGGCTCAGGGTGGGGCGGGCTCGGGAGGACCAGGCCACCCCACAGATGGGCAGGCCTGACACGGTCACAGCACACACCCACACGCTCCCCCAGCCCACACGCACGTGGCCGTCGTCCCCCTGCACGCCTCGGGGTGTCTGCCCCCACACAGCCCCGGGTCCACGGTGAGGGTGACCTGCAGCCCAGCCGAGAGTGGACGGGCACCTGGCCGGGACCCCCAGCCTCACCCAGCACCCGACCCACCCGTGACAGACGATCGAGTTTGATGAGAGCGCGGGGGCCGTGCTGCGGATCCAGCCCCTGCGCACGCCCCGGGATGAGAACGTGTACGAATGTGTGGCCCAGAACTCGGCCGGGGAGATCACTGTCCACGCCAAACTCACCGTCCTGCGAGGTGTGTGCGTGGGAGGGGCGGGGCCTCCCGGGGTGGGTGGGGCTGTGGCTGGCAGGGGCGGGGCCTTCCTGGGTGGGTGGGGCTGTGGCTGGCAGGGGCGGGGCCTCCCGAGGTGGGTGGGGTGGCGAGCAGGGCTGGCTGGCAGGGGGGGTCTCAGGTGGTGCAGGAGCCAGGACTCGATCTGGTGCTCATGGGGGACACAGGTCACAGGCCTGGTGCAGCCTGGCGGCCGTTGCCTGCACTTAGGGTGTGGATCTGCAGGTAGAAGCTTGTTCTCTCTGCTCTCAGTAGCTTTTTTTTTTTTTTTATTAAGGAATTGAGGCAAAAGTCGAACTTATTTTAGTGCAGTAAGGAATTTGAACTCCAGGATTTGTTCATAATTTTGTTTTCTGGGTACATTGTGAACAGGGGCCACAGCTCAGGGAAGGGTCTGCAGCGCCCCCTCGGGCAACTCCAGGTATGACAGGTCTGGAAAGGGTGTCTGTAGCGCCCCCTCGGGCAGCTCCAGGTAGGACAGGTCTGGAAAGGGTGTCTGTAGCGCCCCCTCGGGCAACTCCAGGTATGACAGGTCTGGAAAGGGTGTCTGTAGCGCCCCCTCGGGCAGCTCCAGGTAGGACAGGTCTGGAAAGGGTGTCTGTGGCGCCCCCTCGGGCAGCTCCAGGTAGGACAGGTCTGGAAAGGGTGTCTGTAGCGCCCCCTCGGGCAGCTCCAGGTATGGCAAGTGAGGAAAAGGTGACCACTGCCCCCTCAGGCAGCTCCAGCCATGACAGCTCAGGAAAGGATAGCCACAGCGCCCCCTGGGTCAACTGTGGGTATGGCAGCGTTCCTGTATAGCCTGTGGGAGCCGAGAGGTCTCTGCTCCCTGTAGGAACCTGGTCTTGAGGGACTGAGCCATGGCAGCTCTCAGCAGGAGGGGTCCCTGGAGGAGCTTCCTCTAGTGTCCTTGGGGACAGCAGGAGATGGCACAGAGTGTCTGAGGGAAAAACCCCCTTTAGACTGGGAGACCAGCATTGCCTTCCCATGCTGTCACCTCGGCCCCCAGTCTAGAAAATCTGTAAAGTAGGGTTGGCATAGTGCATTGGGCCAAGCCACTGCTTGCCCCAATGATACCCCATGTGGAAAGCAGTGGAATTCAGGCCAAGTGCTTGTGTCCCTGCCACCCACATGGGGAGACCCAGATGGAGCCCCTGGCTCTGGGCTTCAGCCGGGCCCAGCCCTGGACTTTGTGGCCGCTGGGGGAGGCAGCCAGCAGGCGGGAGTGCTTTATGTGTCTCTGCTTCTCACTCTGACTCTGCCTTTTGAATAAACAGATCTTGAGAAAGATCCTACAGTTTGATTGCATGTACTGCTGTTGTAGTTGAGAGATTATTTTTTAGTGTTTTTATTTATTTGAGAGAGAGCAAGAATGCATGTGTTCCAACCCACTGGAACACACCGCAAATGCTCCCAGTGGCCAAGCCAGGAGCCTGGAGTTCCATCAGGGTCTCCCATGAGAGTGTCAGGGACCCATTGCTTGGGCCGTCCTCTGCCGCCTCCCACAGTGTGTGTGCACAGGGAGCTGGGGCTGAACCATAAGCCCAGGAAGCACAGCGTGAGGGTACGGAGTTTCGCCAGCTCTCTTTGACATTGTCTGCCACCTCCAGTAGAGATGACCACTGTCTGATGGCAGTGGGGGGTGGGGAACGTTGCCTTTCCAGCCTGCAGGCCCCCCCCCATTGTTGGTCCTAACATTAGCAAGGACCAGTTGAATCCAGTCATGGAGGGACCTTTGGGTGTGGGGTAGGGAGTGAGGGATTTGACCTACGCCTAACTCCTTCCATGTGTGTTCCCCAGACCTGGGCAGTGGGGGCTGAGGACTGGGAAGGCACTGCGGGTCTCCCCACTAGGCCGTGGCTGCTCACCTCCCACCTCCCGGTGCCTCCGCCATCTGATTATGGAGCCCATGCACGCCTGCCTCCCTCGCTGTTGTTTTAATTAAGCTCCGAGGATTCGGGCACAGAGCGCTCTGCCGCGAACATTGCTGTTTAATTAAACGAGCTCTGGTAACAGTGGTGGCGGCGGCAGCAGCCTGGCCCCCACATGCAGGCGGTGGTGGCTGCCCACCCACGCTCTCAGCGACCCCTCCCACACACACCCCACCTCACCCCACTCCATCGCTAAGGCAGTGGGTAGCTTCACACTTGTATGAGCCATGGGTGCAGGGACATACACGGGCGCATGCACACACTGCAGACCTAGGAGTACTGCCACCTTACCGTGCACACACACACAGACACACACACTCTGCCACTGTCTCCCAGACCCAGGCAAGGACAGGCAGGCAGGGTGGCTGGCCATTAGGATGCCCACGTCTTAGTTCTGCTTCTAGTTGGAGCTGCTGAAGCTGTCGGCTGGTGGGGGAGGCCACAGTCGGGACTGGGCCAGGCGAGAGCTGAACGCTAGGTCTCCATGTGGGTGGCCCAGGTCCTCCCCCCCCTCCCCAAGCACAGAAGCCACCATAGCCAGGAGGAGTGTCCTGAGGGGGGGGCGGATCCTGCTGCCCCACCCACCCCACCCACTGTGGCAAAATGGGCTGTGGGGCTGACCAGGGCTCCAACAGTGGGCGCCCACAGGTCAGCTGCTGGGCCCGGGCTTCATTCCAGCCAGGAACACAGAGTTTATTGTCCCTGCCTCGCCCCTCCACCCCCACCCCGTTACTTTCCAGGACCCCCGAGGCTGGGGAGTGCCTCGGCCAGGTGCCATGGCCCTCCAGGGTGAAGTCAGTCATTGGGACATTGGGCACCCACTGTGTGCTGGACCTCATGCAGGTTCCCTGAGCAGCTAGTCCAGGCTCTAAAGAAGACCCTCAGGGCCCCCGGGGATGGGATCAGGGGATGAGGAGCCTGTCCATGTCCTGTCAGGACACACCCACAGCGAGCTGAGTCAGGAACAAAGGAGGGTCCCTTCCAGCTCCCCCCTTCTGCCCCCTGCCCACATGGCATGTGGGCACCTCAGCTGCCAATCTGGCCCCAAAAACCAGAACTTTAAGGAAAGAGGGGACGCTGTGTGGCTTAACTAGAGCAAGGCCCACTGGGGTGTGCCAGGGGGGGTCTATCATGTGCTTTGCCTGTTCCCCCACACACACCCTCATGGCACCCCCACACATACCCTCATGGCAGTACATACCCCGTCCCCTATACCTGTCCAGTGGCCCCCTGGCTGAGGATGGGCAGCTGACAGGTGCTGCGCATGTCTCCAACAGAGGACCAGCTGCCCCCCGGCTTCCCCAACATCGACATGGGCCCCCAGCTGAAGGTGGTGGAGCGTACACGGACGGCCACCATGCTGTGCGCCGCCAGCGGCAACCCCGACCCTGAGATCACGTGGTTCAAGGACTTCCTGCCTGTTGATCCCAGTGCCAGCAATGGGCGAATCAAGCAGCTAAGATCAGGTGAGTGGGTGGCAGCGTGGGGCACAGCCCACGTTGGGGAAGCTACAGAGTGTCCACACGCTATGGTGTCCACATCTATGGTGTTGCCTGTGGGGCCGAGAGGAGGCCCAGCCAGGTAGAGGTGATCAGAGGAGCTGGCCAAGGGAAGGCCTCTCATACCTGTGCGTGGCGGGGACAGGCGGATGAGTGCGTGCAGTGCCCAGACGGGCGGCCACATGCCCGCAGGAGGGACTAGGAGGCGAGCACGCCTCCGCAGGCCGTGGAGAGCTGGCCTCCTGGGCTTGATCGGGAAAGGCGATCGGGCAGGATCAGGCAGCGTCTGGGCGTGGCTCCCGTGCAGCCTGCCTACATCCCCTCCCCTAGCAGGAGGGAGGGGTGTGTGTGTGTGTGTGTGTGTGTGTTGTGTTGTGTTGTGTTCTGTCGCCGTCCCCTCCCTCCTGTCTCCCGTGTGTGCCTGTCTGCCCTGCCTGGGCGGGCCTGACCCTCTGGCAGACACAGTACTTTCTCGTGCGCCTGCACCCTTGGGGTGGTGACTCAAGCACTGCATTCCATCTGGCAGCCATGCGTGGGGGGACACGGGTGGCCGTGTGCACCCTCCGCCTCCCAACCCCGGCATGTGGTCGGGACGCGTGACGGGCCCATGCGTGTACCACACTAAGCACTCTCCCTGTCTCTGCTCCCTGAGTCTCCCTGCCTCGGCAGGACCCCATCCCTCTGCGGGCCTGCCCACTCGGCCCTGCCGAGACCTCATGCCCTGCCCACTCTGCCACCCTGCAGCCCCAGGCATCTCCCTGGTGGGACGAGGCCAAACGCCCAGCCCTTAGCCTGGAGACCCAGGACCCTTGTCTAGGGGCTCCGATCCCCCACCCACCCACCCCCAGCTCCATTTCCTGGAGTCGCTCACCTACACCGAGCCTGTCTCCCAGCCTGTCTCTCACCTGTCTCTGAGCAGTCCCTCTGATGTCCTGGGACGCAGGCTGCTCCCGTGCCCATGGCCGTGTCGCTGTCCCCTGTCCCCTGCCGGTGAGGGCTCCAGGCTCTTGCCACTCGGTCGTTAATAGGCCTGTTCTCTCTCCTTATCCCATCTGTTGTAACGGCCCAGAGACCTTTGGTAAGTGCGACCCTCCTTTCTGCCACGTGTCGCTCACTAACTCCTGCTCCCCTACACTAACCGTTGCCCTGATGGTGACCGGGCCCCACTCCACGTGGCATGCTCAGTGTCCACTAACACTGCCTGCCCCGCCCTCCCCAGAGAGAAAAGAGGAAACAGCCAGAACCCCGCCAGCCCCAAGGGGGGCGCTGGCCAGACCTCAACGTGCAGCACCCCACTCACACACACACACATACACACACCTGCCTCAGGGGGTCCTTAGCCCTGTTGGGAAAAGACTAGGTTTCCAGTTTGGGGGCTCTGCAGGCAAGCCTGGGCAGTTTTCCAGCCAGCTCATTGTAGGGAGTGGAGGTGGGGTGTCACTTCCTTTTCTGGGTGTCCATCCTGAATCTTGCCACAGAGCTGATTCTTACTTAAGTGAAAGTGGCTGATGGCCCCTGGCGTCCCGGCCCCCCCCCGCCTCCCCAGCGTGCCTAAACCAGGACTGAGAGCAAGTCTGGTAGCCGTGGCGGCTGAGTGAGGCACGTGTTTCCTGGAGCAGGCAGGCTAAGTGGATGCAGGCGGGCCGGGAGCTGTGAAAGAATGTCAGAGACGTGCAAGCCATGGGTGAGGGGTAATCCAGGGTCTCCGGCATCTTCCTTCACGGCCGACACTAGGGGACCCCCGGGACAGCAAAGATAACCCTTTCCTCTTTTCCTTTGGGTCATGGCAAGACCTCCAGTCCTCCTCCTCCCCTCAGCCCCCCTTTGTGCCCCTGCCCACCCTACCCTGTCAGCCTGTGTGTGACACCCGCCCCCCCGAGCTTCCTGTTTGGTCCAATCCTGGCCACTAACCCCTCCTGGCCTGCCCCACCCTCCTCTCTAACAAGATTCCCCACACCCGCCCCTTCGCCATGCTTCCCGCCCTTCCTCTGCTGGCTCAGAGGGAGGGTGGCCGCCACCTTCAGGCAGGCCTCCTGGCCAGCCACCCTCAGACCCCTGGCCCTGCTCTCTGGGGAGGGCTGCTCAACTAAGCCTGCAGCATCTGTAAGCGACCCCCCACCCCCCAGCTGGGGCCACCCACCTCGTCTGGCACTGGCCTGGGCCGGCCTCCTCGGAGCCCCCCCACTTCCTCCCTCCCTGGCCCTGTGACTGGCGTCTGACACTTACCGGCCTGTCTCTGCTTCCCTTACAGAGAGTACTCCAATCCGAGGTAAGAGGCTCTGAACGGCCCCACACACTCTCGCTGCCCTCAGACCCTTGCCCGCCTGCCCCCTCCCCATCCCGTCTAGTCTCTGTGTGTCTTTGTCTGTCCAGGCGAGGCACTGGCCCTGGGGAAGGGGCCGTGTCACTCGGTGCACCTGTCCCAGGGGTTGGGAGCTGGTGCCTGCCAAGCCCTCCTCTGCGGTTGGGCCACCTGGGAAATGAACGTGCTATATAGTGGGCCCCTTACCCCAGCCTGGGGTGCGGGTGGTGGGGTGGGGTCCCCTCTGGGCTTCGTCCTGTGATAGGTGCCCCCCACTGCCACGACTGGGACTCCTAAGTGACAACCTGCCCATGTGTGTGTCACACTTACGGAACAGAGAGTAGCTGGGGGAGAGCGTGGCTTGCTGGGGACCTCGAGGTGGCTGTACGTGGCTCAGCTGGGGCACAGCCCAGCTTCCGGGGGCCCTCAGGGTGTCCACAGCTCAGCCTCTCCACACCCCGTGGCCTCGGGATTCGGCCCTGTCATACAGTGATGGGTCTTACTGAAGCTTGTTATCCCCGGAGAGGAATCTCTCATTTCCTGGGGGGGAGACACTGGCCAAGGAGCACCGGAGATAATTGGATGCCTGTGACCTCCCCATAGCTCCGCTGGGGTTCCCGACAATGATGCAGGGCTTAGGACCACCGCTGTGAGCTTGGGAGTCTGCTGGCTCTCTACACTGGCTGGGCCCCAGGAGCTCCATCTGGGCCGCCCTCGTGGGTGGCAGGAACCCAGGATGGGGATGGCCATATTCTGCTGTGCGCGTTAGCAGGGAGCTGGACTGGAAGCGGAGCAGCCAGGGGGCTCGAACCTAGAATGCTGGTGGCCCCTCTCCTGGCTGCCAGGGGCTGGGGATGGGGGAGCCGTGAGCTGGGGCTCCCCCACAAGGTCTGCCTCTCTGAGACCCTCTCAGGCCGGACCCACTCCCACCCCTGCTGACTGCCTGAGCCTTCTGTCTCCTCTCCCCAGGGGCCCTGCAGATCGAGAGCAGCGAGGAGACGGACCAGGGCAAGTACGAATGTGTGGCCACCAACAGCGCCGGTGTGCGGTATTCGTCCCCGGCCAACCTCTACGTGCGAGGTAGGGAGCTCCACGGCCAGGTCGGAGGCAGGGACCCTCCCGCCCCGTCCCCCACCATCATCCCGCATCCCTGGGGCTCACAGCCTCCGGGCTCCCCCCCATCTCCCCTGAAGACCGGAGCGGGAAGGCCCCTTCCCCAGTGGCGGTGGCGGTGGGGACATCAGCGCCCCCTCGTGGGCCTTGTGGGTTCCCTTGTCTTACCACGGATACAAGTTCTGTGCCTGGAGGGGAGGCTGTGGGCGGTGGGGTCGGAGGGGGTGGAGGTGGGGCCGGGGTTTGAGGGTCAGTCTTGGGCCTACAGGGCTGTGGGGGGGAGCATGCAGGCTTCGGCCCCAGCCCCACCCCACCCCAGTCAGCTTCTGTGGTGTAACCGTGCCTTCCCGTGTCGTGTGCTGGCTCTGCTTCTCCAAGTTTCTGTGGCCTCGTAGCTCCCTGCTTGTTCACCACCCACCCGAATCTAGTACCCTTGAGCTCAAAGCTGGGGGAGGCAGGGGTCTTCAAGGCTGGGCCCCTCCTCGCCCACGGCCTCTCCCCTTGAGTGTCCCAGAGCCCACCCCTAGGACAAAGGCCACCCTGAAGGGCAGTGGTGGGGTGCACTGCCCGTGACGTGGTGATGGTAGCAACTGGTCCACTCTTGGTCCACAACCCGGCCCTGAGAAAGCCGCCTCCTTGGAGGGGTTGGGGGGGTGTCCCTCGGGATCCCCCAGCCTCGTCTGTCTCTGTGGGCACACCTGAACCTTCGTCTTGGCTTTAGGCTTCCCTGGCCCCATCACTCCCCTGTGGTCCCCGACTCCCGACAGCTGGTTCTGGTCAGACTGTGATGAGGGGCGCGGCTCCTCCTGCAGCCGCCCCCCACCCCCCCACCCCCAGAAGCTCTGGGAGCTAAGCTTGTCCTCTCTGTGGTCACGGAGGCCTCAGCTGACCCCTTGTGCTCCATCCCCCTCCACCAACCCCCTCCCCCAGAGGCTGCCTAGGGGCTCCTCTTACCCACAAGACCCCCACCGCCACTGCCCCTGTCCACGCCATCCATGACTCCCACTGGCCTCAGTGACATTTGGGATCTGGACTCGATGATCTGTCTGGCCTCAGAAGGCACCTGTGGAGGGGGAGGGGCGGGGCCGGGGAGGTGGGCGTGAGCGAGGGTGGTGGGTGGTGGGGGGCTCCGCCAGGCTGCACCCTGGTGAGTCGTAATGTAGTGGTGGTGGTGGTGGTGGTTGTGGAGGTGGAGGCAGTGGAGGTGGTGGTCCTGGCTGACCACTCCGTCTCACTGTCTGATGTCTCTGCCGAAACTTGGGGTGCGACCGTTGTGAGCGTGTGAGTGTGGCAGGGCTGCAGACAGGCTGGTGGGTCGTGAGGGCGGGGAGGACCTCGTATCCCTTGGCCCGCCCCTCCCACCCGAGCACCTGCCGAGCCACCTTCCTCCCGTGGCGGTGAGGGTGCTGCGGGCGGCCTCGCAGCCTGGACCTGGGCCTCAGTTGCTCTGCACTGAATTGAGGAAAGAAATGAGAAAAGCTGCCAGTGGTGGCTGTGCGTGCGTGCGTGCGTGCGTGTGCGTGCGTGTGCGCGCGTGTGTGCGGGGGTCAGTGTGAAGGTTGAGAAAGAGGAAAGGATCGTTGCTGTTCTTTTTATTTTTTAATTTGAATTTTTTGTTTTTTGATTTAAAGAGAAAAATCATACTAATCAAGCAGGCGGTTGCAGGTGACGGGCTTGGGAAGTCCTCTTTTACTCTCTGTATCTCCCCTATTTTTTTCTCTTCTTCCCATGTCATTGTGTCCGCATCCAATCCCCTTTTCCATCCCTCAGAACTTCGAGAAGGTTGGTGTGTTTTTTTCCTTTTTACTTTCTTTACCCACATTTTTACATTTCTGCGAGATGACACGCACGCACACACACACACACACACACGTAACACACACTGACATACCCGGGTGCGCGCGCGCGCACACACACACACACACACACACACACACACACACACACCCAGACACGCACATGGAAAACGAAGCAAAGCAAAAAATTTGAAAAAGTCTGGAGTGTGTGGCGGATACGCACACCACAAACAAACAAAAACAACAACAAAAAATAAATGCCAACCGAGAGCAAAACCCAGAAAGACACGAAATTCTGAACCGCGCCCAGCCCGGCCCAGGGCCGGCCGCACACACGCGATGCTTGCCTTGTCTCCTCTGCATCCGTTTGGTAACGTTGTTGCTAAGTTCTTGCACTCCTCGTCGTCATGGTAACTTGGGCCTGATGCATGCTGGGAGAATGTATGACAGTTTCTCTGCATGCCACTCTTGTCTTGGTTTGGTGAGTTCCCGGCAACCTTCCGTGGGAGTGTTTCTTCCTCTTTTGTTGTTGTTGGTTGTTTTTGTTTTGTTTTCCTTTCTTCCTTTTCGTTTCCTTTTTTTTCTTTTTTAGTGTTTTTTTTTTTTTTTTGTGAGGGGGGAGGAAGGGGTTGATGGGTTTTTTTTTCGCCCTCCGTCCCACCCCTCCCCTTGCTCCCCGCCTCCCCCAGAGTGCGTCGGCTCTGGCTGTGTCTCGTCTGCGTGCTGTTTGGTCTCCGTTCCTGGGCTGAGCTGCTGCTGTGTGGGCTGTCCTCAATGCATTGTGAACCCCAAGCCAGTGTTCCTGTGTCAGACACGGCCCCGGAGGGCGGGAGGGAGTCCCACAGCTGCGATGCCTGGGTAGGAAGTGACTGTCCGGGCTAGGCACATGGCCGCTGGGGCCCAGAGGAGGGGTGTGCCGCCAGCAGGTCCACTCACCTGAGCCCTCTTCCCAGGGCCGCTCCAGGTTGGCCACACTGGAAGGGAGCTGAAGTGAGGGTGGGTATTGTTCCTGACACTGGTTTCCGCAGTCCAGCCAGGTAGACCCCAGCCTCCCGAGTCATGCCCGGGTCAGGGGAGCATCAGCATGACCTGGGGTTAACGGTGGAGACGCCGTCCCCATCCCTGGCCACCATGTGTCTGGCCCCTGGTGCGTACAGTGACAGCTGGCATGATGACTTGGTGTGTCCTGGCTGGGCTCACATCCAGAGCTTTCCATCCGAAAACAGAACACAACAGATACTGGAAGTGGCACTTGGCCCAGAGTGCAATGCCTCCTCCTCGCAGACGCTGCTGGCTGCTCCCCCATGCCTCTAACCCCCCTGTCCTCTAGCAGGCTCTGGGCCCAGGCGCTGCCATTGTCTGTCTAGCCCCACAGCATGGTCACTTTCTGAATACCTGAACATCAGAGCTGTGGAATTCTGGGAAGAAAAAAAGAAAACCAGGGATGCCTCGGACATAGCTTCTCCCCTCTCTGTTCCCAATCTTCCCCTCTGCTCTGCTCTCCTCTCCTCTGCTCTGCTCTCCTCTGCTCTCCTCTGCTCTCCTCTCCTCTGCTCTCCTCTGCTCTCTCTCTCTCCTTCTCTCAGACCTATAAAGCTGCATTCCTTCATCTTGTGCTGCTTCTCGAGAAAGGGCACAGCCCCAACCCCCGTGAGAGCCATCCCTCGCCCCAGTTAGAGCTGCTGTATTTCTGGCCCCAGCTCACTGCTCAGCTCGCGAGAGAGGACAGCCTCCTTGCAATTGCCCTCCACCCGCCCACCTTCTCTTTCCTCATCAACCCAGTGTGGGCGCTGCCATGCTGGCCCTTGGAGAACCCTTAGAGGGTTAGGAATTGGAGGAGGGGGTCTTCTTGGAGCCCTTCCACTGATCTTAGGTCCTGGTGGCATGGAGCCGGACAGGGGTGAGAACTTTGGTCGGGCGGGGAGAAGGGGGCAAGACTGTGCAACAGGCTCTGGGCTGGGATGGATCTGGACTCCAGCCCCCATCTTCCGTCCCTCCCTGGCTGTCCTTGGCATTCTTGGTGTCCCTGAAGGATGCGTGAGATACCATGTGGAGCAGCCACTTTGGAAAAGCTGCTCAGGGCAGAAACTGCTCCCTTTGGCTCAAACCTCATGTCCTCCTGGCTCAGTCCCCACCATCTGCTCCCCTCCCCAACCCCCTGCTGATACCCCCAAAGCCACACTGGTAGCCTGCCATCCACCCCACTCCCCTCAGGAAGCCCAAGAGGTATGAAGGGGGTAGTCAAGGCCCCAGCAGCAGAGCTAAGCTAACCTTGCAGATAAGAACCAGCCCGATTCTAAAACGCTGGGCTGCCCAGGCTGTTGGCCTGGAAAGCAACAAAATTTACAATGTTACCAGTGGATCCCCTCCTGTGGAGGCAGGCAGGCAGCTCTGCCCCAGGGATACATTCATTTTAATCCTTTGAAATGTTTCTTCTGAGCTCCACCCCTCCCCATGGGGGCCGCAGTTGGGGTCAAGGGTTGGGGATATTTATTCCACTGGCCTTTCTCCTCCCAAGGGCAGCCTCCTAGATCTGTGAGCACCTGAGTTAGCTAAAGCTGCATGTCCCGAAGTTCCCTGAGTGCACTGACCAGAGGGCACGTCTCCTCCCCACCCCGCCCCAGCAGTCTCCAGCTGTGAGTTAGAACTGGCTGCCTTTTGGCACTGGTCTGCCCCAGGCCATGTCTGAACCGAGGCACCCAGAGCCTGGTTAAACTGTGCCTGGCTCCCCTTTCCTCCGCCCCGCCTGCCCCTCTGCCCAGGGCTGTGGGGGCACACAGGGAGAGCTCTGCGGGTAGTAGGCTGAGCTAGGGAGTGTGGGAGCCGCTGCCAGGAAGAGCTGGATTGCCCCGTTTCTGGGTCATCCTCTGTGGACTAGAACCTTTCGACACCCAAGCCCTAGAGCTGATGGGAAGGGAGGACCCCCTAGGTACACCTCCTCCAGTTACTGTCACCCCACAGTGGGTAGGCACGAATCTGGAGCTAAGAACACCCCTCACCTCCAGTACCCCCAGCATTTCCTGGGGTGCATTGAGTAACCCCCACTTCCTGCTCACCAAACCAGGAGCCGTGAGTTCCCTCCCGCTCCACCTGCCTCACCCTCCCAGCCACAGTCTTGGCCTTGACCACGTATGGGCTAGGCAGACGTTCTCATCTCACCTCCACCTGGCGGGGGCCGCCCCACGGGAACACTGTGCACACTTCGCCTGCTGCCTGCCCCCCTCCCCTCGCCCGGCATTGCTGTCTCCTCTCTGGGGGTGGGGGAGGGGAAGACTAGATTACACCTGGTCATTTGGGAAGCGCACACCTCCCTCCGCCACCCCCACCTCGCCCCTAGGCTGGTGGCCAGAGAGTGAAGGCCAAAGGGGAGAAGGAGCTGGGCACCAAGGAAAGAAAATCCGTGATTTATTAAAAACCACAGCGAAAAGTCCAGCATCGAGGCATTGCCAAAGCCTGCAGGGCAGGGGAGGCGGGATGTGTGTGTGGTTGGGGGGGTGGTGAGGGGGTCCAGGTCCCTGCAACACTAGCTGGCTTATTAGCTAGCTGTTGGCTGCTGGAGGGAGCTGGCAGTGGGAGAGGCGAGGCAGGCAGGAGCGGCTGGGGAGTGGGGGACAAGGCAGGTGCAGAGGGCAGGCCAAGGGGGTGCTGCCCGCCCACCCTGGGCCCGCGGCTGGGGTTCCAGGCCCTTGCGCACCCCTCCCACCCACCCCCCACTTCCCTGACAGGTGTAATCTAAGCTTAAATAACCCCTGGCAAGGCTGCATCCACCCTGGCTTCTCCCTTCCCCCGCTCCCTGCACCTGTATATCCATTTTGGCGTTTGGAGAAACCTCTGCAAGTTTCTCTCACCCCAAAATGCCTGGCAGAGCCCCCCTTCCCTGGGAGCTGTGGCTTGCTGAATCGCGCTGGCACGCACTGTGGCTCGGCGCCCGGTGCTTCAACCAGACCACCTCACGTTGCAGTTTCCTCCCTCCCTCCCTCCCTCCCTCCTCCCTGCACCTGCTCCCACCCCCCCCCACCGCACCCCTCTCTCTGTTTTGTTTTTATAATTTTTTTGTTGTTAAGTTTTTGGTTTTTGATTCTGTGCTTTCTCCAGCCCAGGAGAAGGGTTTATCTCTACTTTGGATGGTTTGTGAGTTTAGGTTTTGGGTTTTTTTGTTTTGTTTTGTTTTTTTGTTTTTGTTTTTGTTTTGTTTTTCCATGTGAATCGGGGTTTGAAACCACCACCACCTACCCCTTCTGCCCCCTGCCACGCTCCTCCTCCTCCTTCTGCCCCCTCCCCTGGCCCATGAGGTGGGGGGGTCCCTCCCCTCCTGGCCACTTGGCGAGAAGAGCCGGATCGCAGGGCCAGCTGCAGCGAGCTGAGAAGCACGGCTGGTACAGCCCCTCATAACCCCCGCCTGGAGCCCACGTTCAGGTCGGTAATCGGGGGCGGGCTCCTGTGGGCTCCGCGCCCACCTGACGTCACTTGCACCTCCAGCTGGCAGCCAGGGGTGGACCGAGGCTGCGGGCGGGTGCCAGCAACCAAAAACCAGGGCAGAACACAGGTAGCCCAGCCTTCCGTCCCCCTGGCCTGGGCCCCTAGGGCTGGTCCCAGCCGCACGGCAGCCGGACAAGGGGGGCGGTCCTCCTGGAACTCGGGGCGAGCCAGCCCCCCTCTTCCTGCAGCAGGACCTGGAGGAAGCAGAGGAGGTGGGCAAGGGCCGCTGGCCATGCGTGGAATCTGTGTCAACAGGTGACAGCCCACGTTAGCCATACTGTGGACAGCCTTGTTACAAAGATGTGTGTACTTCAAAAAAGGGGCAGCTGCATGTGGCGTTAAACCTCCAAATCCCAAAATGAGAGCTTCCCACCTCTGATGGTCCGGCTACCCTGTGGGGTGAGGACCTTGTATTGATGGTCTCTGGACAGATATTATGAGGGCTGCTGGCCATTAGTTAATGAGTAGGGTTCCTCCTCCCTCCCACCCCCATTTTGGGGTCCACAAAATGCATAAGGATGCATACATTTGAAAGAGCTGTACGGTATAGAGGACATTTGGCCCATGGGTTAGAAAAAGCCCATCTAGTCTGATGAGCAGGGGGTCCATGTGGGCCTGGATTTAGGCTCTAGCCACTCCTCCATCTATCTCCCCTTCCCCACCTGCCCAGGGACCCCCAACATTTCCCTGTGTGACCCCCTCCCGGCTCCCCAGGAGCTGTGGTGTCAAGCAAGGCCAGGATGCAATGGGGGTCCCGGCTCCCCAGGAGCTGTGGTGTCAAGCAAGGCCAGGATGCAATGGGGGTCCTTCCTTTAAAAGACAAACTAATTCAGCCCCAGTGTCTGTTACGGCAGCTGGGAGGCGATCTGGCCAGCGCCATGTCCCAGACGGAGTGCCTGCTGTATACCGACTTGGCCATTGTCCAGCAGAGCACCTGTTGTATACCGGGCCCCGCCCCGCCCATTACAAGCCCAGATGGGAAAGAAGGCTTTGGGAGGGTGAGGCTCCACTGCCCTGCCCCCTCGAAGTGGGTGACTGGAGTTTAGGCTCAGCCCTGGCGCACGGGGCAGGGGCAGCAAGGGCTGGGCTGGTTCACCCCGTAGCTGCTTCCTCCAGGAGGGTCCCACTGCTGCGGGCGGGCCCCCTCGGACCCGGGCCAGGCCCTGTGTGTTCTGCCTGCAGGTGGGCGGGCGGGTGGCCGGTGGGGGAGACCCCGGGAAGCCCCCCGACCCTGTCCTTTCAGACCCCGATTTTCAGCTCCCCCGCCCCCACCCCACACACCCGTTCACGATGTGTCTTTCTTTGCTTTGGAATTTTTCGTTTTCTTCCTCTTGCTTTGTGGGGTGTTTGTTTTCAGCTGGGGTTTTTGTTGGTTGGGTTTTGGTTTTTCTGGTTTGAGTTGGAGATTCTGCCCTCCCCGCCCTCTCTCTGGTTGCTTTGATCTCCCCGTCCCCCTGTAGTTTGGTTTTTACCATTGTCGTCTTCTGTCCCGGATCAGTGCGCTCCCCCCATCGTGTTCTGTTTCCATGACAACCGCGCGCGTGGGCACACCTTGTTCCCACCACCACCACCACCACCACCACACCGTAACCCCTGCCTCGCTGTGGACACGGGCTGCCGGCACAGGCCGGGTCCGCTGGCCGGATCCAGGGTCTCCCCCAGCTCCCCCATCAGCACCTTCTGTGTCTGTTGGCATGCACGGCCCCGCCCCCTCTCCATCCCATCTCGGCCTCCCCCCGGACTTTTCAGGGGGGCTCCATTTTTTGAAGGATCCCCTCGCAGTAAACCCACCCCCATAAACCCAGAGCCAGGCAGCCAGCCTGGAAGAGAAGGCGGGCACAAGGGTAGCCCTGCCCTAGGCTGCACCCCCAGCCCCACCTGGTGGCCTCTCCCCGCCAAGACCTTAGTCCTGGCTGCCTTATTGGGTCAGGAGACCCCGGTCTCTGTCCCACCCCCCACCCCCCGCCATCCATCCCCGCCGTTGCCCACCCGGGCCCACCCCTCCCTCTCCCTTCTGGAAATGGAGCTCCCCAGCAAAAGGTGCCGCGTGCCCCCTTTTCTCGGTGGATCTGCACCTGCCTACCGCCGACCTGCTGAGAAACGTCCAGAACGTGTTCCCCACCCCACTCATCCCTCCATGGGCCAGCTCATCCCGTGTCCCTTCTGACATGTGAACTCGGGCCCGCGTCTGATCCTGCCAGGGCTGCGATCTGACAATGCGGTTGGTCCCATTGTCACATCCGCTAGGGAGTTCGCTCGGCGGGGGGAGTGGTGGTAGCCCCCTCCTGCCCTAGGCCCCCTCACTCGCTCTGTCTCTCTCTGTCTCTCTGTCTCACTCACTCTCTCTCTCTCTGGCTCTCCCTCCTCTCCCTCCTCTCCCCCGTCCCCACACGCACCTACACACGAGGCCCCTGGACTCTGGCCTTTTCCCCCTCTCGTCTCTCTTGGATCCTACTTTTTGCATGATGTTTGTGACTTGAGAGCTGCATCTACCGATGGAAACTTGTCCGATCCGACAGAAGCTTCTAGAAGAGTTTCTATATGCCAAAAAAAAAAAAAAAAATCAACCACAAAAATTTCATTAACGTTTCTCATCTTTTTTTCCCCTTCCCCGCCCCCTCCGCCCCAGAAGGTCTTTGGGAGGTGGGAAGGGCTGACTTACACAAAGGCAGGAGAGTAGGGGAGGATTGGGGGGGCCCACAGGGCATCATTGCCATGGCCCCCCCGGGGCCCAGCTGTCCCGGCCCCCTTGTCCCCATCCTCCCATCCTCCCTTCTGGACCACGGGAGATCTGGCAGGTCCAGGAGGAGGCCACACTCACATATGACCACACCCCCAGACGAGGCCCCGCCCATGTGAGGGCCGCGCCAGCTTCCCCTTTGGCCTCACAGCAAAGATGAGAAACTGCTGATAAATTTTTGTGTCCCCCCTGTGCTCTGGCCCAGTGACTGGTGGCAGAAACCTTGTCGCTCTAGAATAACGCTTCTTGTCTCGGTATATCTTTCTTACTGTTTGTGAAGTGCCTTCCTTTGGAATTTTCAGTTTTCTTTGCGTTGGAATTTTTTGTTTTTGTTTTTTCCTTTCCTTTGATTTGCTTTGTTTTCATTTGCGGGGCAAGGGGGGAGGGCTGTTCAGCTGGGGTGGGGGGGAAGGCCAGCGCCCTGTTTAAACAGATGTCCCATTCTGTCCCCTCTCTTCTCTCTCTCTCTCTCTCTCTCTCTCTCCTGCTCTGCGCCCTGCCCCACCACCTCCCCAACCCCCAGTCCGCCGCGTGGCACCCCGCTTCTCCATCCTGCCCATGAGCCACGAGATCATGCCAGGCGGGAGCGTCAACATCACCTGCGTGGCCGTGGGCTCGCCCATGCCCTACGTCAAGTGGATGCAGGGGGCCGAGGACCTGACACCCGAGGATGACATGCCCGTGGGCCGGAATGTGCTGGAACTCACCGACGTGAAGGACTCGGCCAACTACACGTGCGTGGCCATGTCCAGCCTGGGCGTCATCGAGGCCGTGGCGCAGATCACCGTGAAGTGTAAGTGGGTGTGTGGCCGTGGGGGTGGCAGGGTGGGAAAGCCACAGTGCACCCCCCGCCTCTGACATTCCCGAAGAACAAATAGACCAGAACTTGGTAAAGCTTTTTTTTTTTTTTTGTAAGAATTATTTTTATTGGAAAGGCAGATTTTCAGTGAGGAAGTGAGGAAGGGACACAGAGAGAAAGATCTTCCATCCTCTGGTTCACTCCCCAAGCAGCCACAGGAGCCAGAGCTGAGCTGAGCTGATTCAAAGCCAGGAGCCTGGAGCTTCTTCCGGGTCTCCCACAGGAGTGCAGGGTCCCAAGGCTTTGGGCCGTCCTCCACTGCTTTCCCAGGCCACAGGCAGGGAGCTGGATGGAAAGTGGAGCAGTTGGGACACGAACCAGTGCCTATATGGGATCCTGGCAGATGCAAGCTGAGGATTTAGCCACTAGGCTACCTTGTCAAGCCCCAGTGTGGAAAAGCTTTGATGGTGGACATTTGGGGCACGCACGGCTCCAGCTGCCTGCTGGGCACCCCCCAGGGGAGGGGAGGGAAAGGGCTGAAGTGCTTGGGCCCCTGCAGCCCCACGGATCAGACCCAGATGATGTGTGCAGCTTCTGGCTGTGGCCTGGGCCGTGAGCCAGCGGGGGGACGAGCCTGCGTGCCTGCGTGCCTGCGTGCGTGCCTGCGTGCCTGCCTCGGCGCTGCAGGGCCGTGCTTGGCTGCCGGCAGCAGGCCGTGCTCAGCAGGGGCGGCTGTGCGGTAGGAAGTGCCTTGGCCACTCACGTAACCCTGCTTCCCCACGCCCTGCCCCGTCCACCACCCCAGCACTGCCCAGAGCGCCAGGGACGCCCGTGGTGACGGAAAACACAGCTACCAGCATCACCATCACGTGGGACTCGGGCAACCCCGACCCCGTGTCGTACTATGTGATCGAGTACAAATCCAAGAGCCAGGACGGCCCCTACCAGATCAAAGAAGACATCACCACGACACGCTACAGCATCGGGGGCCTGAGCCCCAACTCCGAGTATGAGATCTGGGTGTCAGCTGTCAACTCCATCGGCCAGGGCCCCCCCAGCGAGTCGGTGGTGACGCGCACGGGCGAGCAGGCCCCCGCCAGCGCGCCCCGCAACGTGCAAGCCCGCATGTTGAGCTCCACTACCATGATCGTGCAGTGGGAGGAGCCCGTGGAGCCCAACGGGCTCATCCGCGGCTACCGTGTCTACTACACCATGGAGCCCGAGCACCCGGTGGGCAACTGGCAGAAGCACCACGTGGACGACAGCCTGCTGACCACCGTGGGCAGCCTGCTGGAGGACGAGACCTACACCGTGCGCGTGCTGGCCTTCACTTCGGTGGGCGACGGGCCGCTCTCCGACCCCATCCAGGTGAAGACGCAGCAGGGAGGTGAGCCCCGGAAGGGCCCCAGCCGCCTGTGGAAGCAGATGTTTGAGGCTCCGTTGCCACTGCCGCGGTGGGGTGGGTGGGTGCCGGAGAGGCAGCCGTGGCAGACGCCCCCTCTCCCTGTGTCACTTCATTTGCAGGGAGGGGGCGGGAAGAGCGCTCGAGCAGTTGCAAATGGGAATTTTTGTAATCCATGAATTTTTTTTTTTTTTGCCCTATTGGCAGAACAGATCAGGGAGTTGAGATGGACAAGGGGATGGGACGGGTTGGGGGGCGGGGGGCGGGCAAGATTGTTCCTAGAAAAAAAAAAAAGGCCAGAGATGAGAACAGCCGGAGAACAATCTGGAAGCCTTCAGAGTGAGCCAGGCCCCTCTCCCTCCCTCCCTCTCTCCTTCGCTCATCTTGCTGCCCCTGCGTTCTCTCTCTCTCTCTCTCTCTCTCTCTCTCTCTCACCCACCCTCACCTTCTCACCCCAGTCCCGGGCCAACCAATGAACCTCCGGGCTGAAGCCAGGTCGGAGACGAGCATCGGGCTGACCTGGAGCCCTCCGCGGGTGGACAGCATTATCAAATACGAGCTGCTCTTCAAGGAAGGCGACCGCGGTCACGAGGTACTGGGAGGAGCGGGGGAGATCGGGCATGGTGCTGCCAGGGCCGCCCGGGCTGCCCCCCCCAGCCCACACTGACCGTCACCCTGCACTGACGGGCCCGCTGCTGTCCCCGCAGGTGGGCCGCACGTTCGATCCCACGACGGCCTTTGTGGTGGAGGATCTGAAGCCAGATACTGAGTACGCCTTCCGCCTGGCGGCGCGCTCGCCCCAGGGTCTGGGCGCCTTCACTTCAGCCGTGCGGCAGCGCACGCTGCAGTCCAGTACGTGTCCACTGGCCGTGCACCTGTCGCAGGGGGTGGGGGGGCGCCTCTGGCCGGCTCGCCCCCGCCCGTGCCCGGCCCTGGTTTGGTTTGGTTTGGTTTAGTTTGGTTCATTTTGGTGTTCTTTAACCGCCCCCCACCCCACTACAACCCAGCACAGTCAGGGTTGCCCCCTGTGGAGGGTCAGGGTTCTGGGGGGATGAGGAGGGGGTGTGTAGGGACAAGCAGGGGACGGGTCAAGAAACCGCTTTTGGCCATGCCCGCCCCTCCTCCCCGCTCTGGGGGCAGCAAAGCTTAGCGGAGGAGATAGCTCAGCTGTGTCCCTCCCCCTCCCCCAGTTCTTAACACCCCCAAAATGAGCAAGGGAGGGGGCGGAGCCTGGTCAGAGCCCATGCCAGGCCCCCTCACAGGGCCGGCCTGGCCTCCCTGCCCCACGGCCTCCTGCCCGGCCACTGCACCTGCCTCCGGAGTGAACAGGACCCCGACTCCCTGCCACATCTGTCCCCCTCTCTTCTGTGCGGCGTCACCTCCTCTAGCCTCCCTCCCCTGCCTGCACCCGCCTCCCCCCACGTTCTCAGTCAGTCATGGCTCAGCCGCCCCAGGCCTTGTTCCAGAAGCTTCCACATGTGCCCCGGGTGCGTGGACACACGGCTGGTCTCAGAGGTTGTGGGGGCGGGGCGGGGGTTCAGTCGAGGCTGCTGCTGCTGCCAGGGCTTCCGGGTCCCAGGAGACGTGGCCCGCACCCCACCCCTTCCCCGAGCGGGGGCACGTGCGAGATGGAAGTCAGTGAGGGTGGCCTGTGGCCCACGAGGCCGGCAGAGGTGCCAAGGTGAGTACTCCTCGCTGGTGTCAAGTTCACAAACACGGCCCACCCTGCGTGCCTGGCCCCAGCCTGGACCCCACTTGACTGCGGCCGCCTCCCTTCTCTGTCTCTCTCTCTCTCTCTCTGTCTCTCTCTCTCTCTCTCTCTCTCTCTCTCTCTCTCTCTCTCTGACCTGTCCTCCCTCCACCCCACCCACAACACCATCACGCAGGATGGGCTGGATTGTGAAGGACCTGCAGCCGCCTCCCCTCTCTGTCTCTCTCTCTCTCTTTCTCTCTCTCTCTCTCTCTCTCTCTCTCTCTCGTGGCGCCAC
Source organism: Ochotona curzoniae (assembly GCF_017591425.1). Classification (NCBI taxonomy): domain Eukaryota; kingdom Metazoa; phylum Chordata; class Mammalia; order Lagomorpha; family Ochotonidae; genus Ochotona; species Ochotona curzoniae. The sequence continues at coordinate 3,164,277 of NW_024466491.1, read as the reverse complement.
CACGCGCCCCTGTCCCCCCTCCCACGACACCATGACGCAAGTTGGGCTGGATTGTGAGATGGCTTCGGCCCCCTCCACACCGTGCTCACCCCTCCCACGTCCCTGGGGCGGCCCAGCACACGGGCGGGGAGCCAGCAGCAAGACGCAGGGCCAGGCGTGTCTGTCCCTTGCCCCCCAACCCCAGGGCGTATCGATCGCTTACATGGGTAGGTGCAGGCCAGCCGAGCGAGCGCCGGAGAACCCGGCCTGGCCCCCTAGCTCGTCTCCCTCGTAAGAAAGTCCCATCAGTTAGTGCTTGCGGTGTGGAAGGTAGGTACCCGGCCCAGGACCGCCGGGGCGCGGTCTCTCTGTCTTTCCCTTTATTGATTTGAGTTGGTTATTTTGGTTTTTCTCATCACCGCCATCACCATCGCCCCTTATTTTCTCACGGTCGTGATGTCAATTTTCCCTCGCCATCCCGACTGCCCTGTCCACCCCCTGCCCTTGCCTCACGTGTCCCCCACCTCTTCCCTGACACTTCCGGCTGGGGTGGCTGGTCAAGAAAAGGGGGCGGAGTCCCAGGCCCCAAATGAGGGTGTGCGCCATGCACGTCCAAGGCCAGGTGCCTCGTGCAGGTGGAGGTTCAGGCTGCCAGCTCCTGGCACGAGGGGAGGCGGCGAGGGCTCAGCGGGCACTGGGCGTGCAGGAGCTGTGTGTGTGCACAGCGAGCCGTCCTGGGCGTGTAGGTGTGCTGCTGAGAGCATTACAGCGTGTGTGTGCCCCAGGGTCCCGCGTAACAGCCGCTATGAGATACGTCCCAGGCGACACTTGCTGGTGGTACCTGCCGCGGATCCCGAGGGACCCCACATGCATAGCCCTGCTTAGCTACCCACTTGCTGCCTGCCATCATTTGATTACAGGCCTAGAGTGGCACCGAGCGCACAGTAGGGCCTCAAAATGGGAGCAGTGCAACCTTGCAAAGCGCTTGGCCGATGCTGGCTACCCAAGAGAGCCTGCATTTCCTCGAGCCTGCCTCCTGAGGTGCAGGGCAGGGCATGGCCAAGTCCTTGTTTGATCATGTTAGAGCCAGATGTGGGCGGGCACACAGTAGGGGCTGAAGCCGTGAGCGGCAGCCAGGATGGCACAGGGGCCTCCCGGGGCACCAGTGTTTCATAGAGTACTTATTTTGACCGTGAGAATCCGTCCTTTTGTATAAAATATGCCCACAGCAACCTGCCTGCACACAGTAAGTGTACATTGAAGACTCTCATTGTCCCTGGAGTGGGGAGTGTGCCTGCACACAGTAGGTGTGCACCGAGGGCGCTCACTGTGCTGGAGCAAGCCTGCACACAGTAGGATCTTGATAGGAAACTTTTACCAGGATGTATTTTTATTGGAAAGGCAGATTTACAGAGAAGAGGAGAGAGAGAGAGAGAGAGAGAGAGGAAGATCTTGCATGTGGTGATTCACTCTCTAAGCAGCCGCAACTGCGCCGATTCAAAGCCAGGAGCCTCTTCTGGGTCTCCCACACGGGTGCAGGGTCCCAAGGCTTTGGGCCGTCCTCCACTGCTTTCCCAGGCCACAGGCAGGGAGCTGGATGGGAAGTGGGGCAGCCAGGATTAGAACCAGCGCCCCATGGGAGCCCAGTTGTGTAGGGTAGGGTTGGGGTTAGGAATAGCCAATAGGGCCATGGCTTTGGGTCTGGTGTCACTCCATTACCCCCTTACTGTTCCCTGAAGCTCCTAGGAAGTATCAAGTGGGGTTTCTATGGTGACACAGTGGGTGCCCTGTGAGCAAGTGCTGGGTGCACAGTAGGTCCTCAGTGGGCAGGACTTACTGTAGCCTGTCCCAGTGCCTGGCACACAGTGGAGGTGTTCTTTGGGCAAGTGCCAGGTGAACAGTAGGTCCCCAGTGGGCAGGACTGTTACTGTAGCCTGTCCAAGTGCCTGGCACACAGTGGGGGTGTTCTTTGGGCAAGTGCCAGGTGCACAGTAGGTCCCCAGTGGGCAGGACTGTTACTGTAGCCTGGCACACAGTGGAGGTGTTCTTTGGGTAAGTGCCAGGTGCACAGTAGGTTCTTAGTGGGCAAGGCTGGTACTGTAGCTGTGCCCTGGTACCTGGCACACAGTGGGTGTCCTGAGGGCAAATGACAGGTGCTCAGTAGGTCTTCACATGGCAGAACTCATATTGCAGCCCCCGTCCCACTGCATGGTATGCAGTGGGGGCCGTGTAAGCAGATATTTGCCTTGTTTTTCTTTGAGGCCTGACAAGCGCCCGGGGTGCACAGTAGGTCCTCAGTGCGCGCCAGGGGTGCACACGCGTGTCCTGGGTCCCACCGGGCACCCCGACCCCCAGCACCACAGCTTCTTGGCCAGCCCTCCCCACCCGCCCATCGCACCCTCGGTTGCCACCTGCTTCTTTTGGGTTCGACTTCTCTTTTGGTTCGGTTTTGTTTTTTTGTTTGTTATCATCTTCTTTTTTATTTTCTCTTTCCCATCTTTTGTTTCCCCGCCCGCCCCCCTCCTCTCCTCTCCCCTCCCCTCCCCCACGTTCTCCCCCTCCCCCCTTCCAATAGAACCGTCCGCCCCCCCTCAAGACGTTAAATGTGTCAGCATGCGCTCCACCGCCATTTTGGTAAGTTGGCGCCCGCCGCCGCCGGAGACGCACAACGGGGCCCTGGTGGGCTACAGCGTCCGCTATCGACCGCTGGGCTCGGAGGACCCGGAACCCAAGGAGGTGAAAGGCATCCCTCCAACCACCACCCAGATCCTACTGGAGGCCTTGGAGAAGTGGACCGAGTACCGCATCACCACCGTGGCGCACACAGAGGTGGGGCCGGGGCCCGAGAGCTCGCCCGTGGTCGTCCGCACCGAGGAAGACGGTGAGCACCGCCCCCCAGGGCCTGCTGCACCTGCCCGGCGGCGCAGGCATCGGGGTGGGGACCCCGGCGGCCCTGCTGCTTCGACGGGGGCAGCCATGGGTGGTTAGAATCCTGCAGGACCTGGGCGCGGAGCCCCGGTGTGCGTGTGTGTGCGCGCACCTGCGTGCGTCCTGCCCGGTAGCGCTCGGCTGGGAAGTTAGGCTGTTGAGCGCTGGCAGCCAGAGCTGGGGACTCGGGTGGGCTGGGGAGGGGCTGGCAGCCGAGCTGTCCACTGCGCCTCAGCTGCCCCATCTGGGAGCTGAGCTGACTAGGAAGGAGGAAATTTTCTGGAAAGTGTTTGGAGCAGATGCAGCCCGCTCAAATTCTAAGAACCCCGGGCAAGTGGTTCCGACCAGTGCAGAGGGTCCCCAGCGGGGCCTGTGGGGAGGGCTGTGCGCACCCCGCGCGCCCCTGCAGCAGCCACTCCCAAGCCCGCTGGCCCCGGGGGGCAGAGCCGGCATCCCGGTAACGACCCTGCCGCCCCTCCCCTCCCGTCCGCCAGTGCCCAGCGCGCCGCCGCGGAAGGTGGAGGCGGAGGCGCTCAACGCCACGGCCATCCGCGTGCTGTGGCGCTCGCCCGCGCCCGGCCGGCAACATGGCCAGATTCGTGGTTACCAAGTCCACTACGTGCGCATGGATGGCGCCGAGGCCCGCGGGCCGCCCCGTATCAAGGACGTGATGCTGGCCGACGCGCAGGTGCGTCCTGCGGGGAACGGGGTTCGTGGGCGGGCCTGCGGGGCCCCGCCTGCGGCTCACCTGCCCCCTCTTCTCCCATCGCGCACAGTGGGAGATGGATGACACGGCCGAATATGTGAGTAGCGCCCTAGCCGTGCGCTCCCGCGGGCCGTGCTGTGCTGTGAACCCCGCACGTCCCTCTCCCCACCCCAGTCGTAGGGTCTCCTCGCTGGGGGCCCGCATGCGCCTCCCCCCTCTGCCCCCGTCGCCCTTGGGTGCCCAGAGGCCCTGGTGAGCTGGCGTTTCCGCCTGTCAGGCTCAGCCGTGGGGACACAGTTTTGTCCCCGAAGCGCTCCGTGCCCCTAGACTTGATGTAGGACTTGGAGGGGCAAGGACCACTCCTCAATCTTTGCATTCGCTGTATGCTGGAGGCAGAGAGGGGCCGGGAGACCTGGGCATGGGCCACCTTGACCTAGGGAGGCGGGCCCGGAGATGACATGCAGTGGTGTTGGTCAGGTCCCTGGCCACAGCAGGAGCCACACCCTCCCGCCAGAGCCTGGGCTGGCCTTGGGATGCTCCACCTTCTGGCCACCCCCAGTCGCTGGGGCGCTGCTACGAAGGCCTTAAAGGCAGGAGCCCCGTGTTCCTGCGGCCCTGCCCCCACCACCCACACACACACACACACACACACACACACACACGCACGCTGGCGGGAGTTGGCGAGCTGTGCGCTCCTGCCCTGGGCATGGGCATGATGGTGGGAGGGGAGCGCATTGGGGAGGTCCCCTGGGCCGGAATGGCAGGTGCAGGTCCGCTGCTCAGGCAGGAACAGCAGGGCGCTGGTCCAGGGAGGTGCGCGCCCGTGCAGGGTCAAGGTGAAGATGCTGTGACTGGAGGGATGGGCAATGCTGCCCGTGTCGGGAGGCGGACGCTCCCGCTGTGTGTGCACCCCAGGCTGGAGTGGAAGTTGCGTCTGCTTATCCCGGAACTTCTTGCAGGATCCCTGAATGTTTAGCTGCTGGGCTTGTGAGCTGGCACAGGTGTGGCTAGGGCCAGAGCAAGAAGGGGACCCTCCCTCCACCAGAGAACCCCGATTTTAACCCTTAGGGTGTGGGGCGCTCGGAGACGCCTTCTGGTGGCTGCCACGGGGAAGAGTCGGCAGGCTGCATGTGCGTGGTCCCTGCATGGACTCACCTGCACGTGTGTGCGCTTGGGGGTGCCTCCCACACGCCCCCATGCTGACTACGCCCCCTGCCCTCCCCCCAGGAAATGGTCATCACAGACCTGCTGCCCGAGACTTCCTATTCCATCACCGTAGCCGCCTACACCATGAAAGGCGACGGTGCTCGCAGCAAACCCAAGGTGGTCACCACCAAGGGAGCAGGTGCGAGCCCCACGGCCCCCCACCGCTCCCCAGCCAGGCAGGGGGAGCAGCAGGGCGGGGTGCAGGGCCCTCCTCCAGGAAGCTTCCCTCATTGCCCCATCTCCCAGGCTGGGTGAGGTACATCCCCCCTCCCCCGGGGGCCTCAGTCTCCCTCTTTGCAACCCTTAAGGTTTATTTTTAAATCTCCCATCCTCTCCCCCAGCCAGAGTGGAACTGCAGGAGGCAAAAGCTTTTGTAGAGATGGGGGGAAGCGGGTACAGAGGCAGGGGCGCCCTCTCCATGGCCACATCCCCGGGTGTTCAAGAGGCCAGAGCTTGTCCACGATGCAGGTTAAGGAGCCTCGTGTGGGGTCGCTCCTTCCGCAACCCCTGGCCAGCTGGCGGGCTGTCCCCCAGCCCTTCCCCGTGCAAGGGGCGCTTGCGTGGCGACCCCAGCCCTTCCCCGTGCAGCAGAGGATGGCTTCTGGCCCCAGCTGGGTAGGAACGCAGGCCGTGCGCCCCCTCTTGTCTCCACAGTGCTGGGCCGCCCCACGCTGTCGGTGCAGCAGACCCCCGAGGGCAGCCTGCTGGCCCGCTGGGAACCCCCGGCCACCAGCGCCGACGACCCGGTGCTGGGCTACCGGCTGCAATTCGGCCGCGAGGACTCTGCGCCCCTGGCCACGCTGGAGTTCCCGGCGTCGCAGGATCGCTACTCGGCGCCGGGCGCGCACAAAGGGGCCACCTACGTGTTCCGGCTGGCGGCGCGCGGCCGCGGCGGGCTGGGCGAGGAGGCGGCGGCTGCGTTGCACATCCCCGAAGACGCGCCCCGCGGACACCCGCAGATCCTGGAGGCGGCGGGCAACGCGTCGGCCGGCACGGTGCTCCTGCGCTGGCTGCCGCCCGTGCCCGCCGAGCGCAACGGGGCCATTGTCAAGTACACCGTGGCCGTGCGGGAGGCGGGCGCCGCGGGCCCCGCACGAGAGACCGAGCTGCCCGTGGTGGCGACGGCCACCGAGCCCGGGGCCGAGATGGCGTTCACGCTGCGGGGCCTGCAGCCTGACACGGCGTACGATCTGCAAGTGCGAGCCCATACGCGCCGGGGCCCCGGCCCCTACAGCCCCCCTGTGCGCTACCGCACCTTCCTGCGGGACCAAGGTAGGCGCGGCGACGCCCGCACCACAACCACAGGCGGACCGGGCCTCGCGCCCACCCCCACCCCAGTCCCCTCCCTGTCCCCCGGCCAGGTAAGTGGTCACTTTTCTGCTTCCTTGTGCTTGCTCCAGGCCAGTCTGACCCGAGGCTCCTCCGCCGTTGGCACAGGTGGGACGCCGCCCCCACCGCCGCATCCCCCTACTCCTCCTCTTCCTCTCTCGTTTTCTCTCTCTCTCTCTGCAGTTGCGCCGTCTCCCCTTCGACAGGGCACTGGGACAGGACAGGCAGGGCCGGGCCAGGGCCAGGCAGAGACCGGCAGGGAACCCCTGGGCCGCCCGCCCCGCCTGCCTGAACTCACACGGGTCTCTCTCTCTCTGCTCTCTCTCTCCCTCGCCCGCCTGCCTGCCTGCCCGCTCCGGCGCAGTCTCACCCAAGAACTTCAAGGTCAAAATGATCATGAAGACATCGGTGCTGCTGAGCTGGGAGTTTCCTGACAATTACAACTCCCCCATGCCCTACAGGGTGCGTGCGGCCGGACTGCGGGGCCTCCGGGCGGTGACCGGGCCGGGCGGTGTGGTGCATGTCGTGGCTCAGCTGGAATTAGGGTGCCCTTGAAATTTTCTAAAGGATTAGGGGCTCCTGCGGTGGCAAAACAGGCTAGTCCGCCACCTGCAGCACCAGCATCCCATACGGGCGCTGGTTCGTATCCCGGCTGCTCCACTTCCCATCCAGCTCCCTGCCTGTGGCCTGGGAAAGCAGTGGAGGACGGCCCAAAGCCTTGGGACCCTGCACCCGCGTGGGAGTGACAAATTGGATCTTCCAGCCATTGGTTCATCCCCTCCCCTTTCCCCAAATTCCATCAACTGCCCAGGCTGGGCCGAAGCCAGGAGCTCCATGTCTCCCACACGGGTGCCGGGGACCCTCCGAGCGTGGGTGATCCGGGACCATAGATGAAGGCCGGCCGGGAGTCAGGGCCCCGTGGGCCACAGCTGAGCCCACCCCGGCCCCGGCCCCGTTGCAGATCCAGTACAACGGGCTCACGCTGGACGTGGACGGTCGCAGCACAAAGAAACTCATCACGCGCCTGAAGCCCCAAACCTTCTACAACTTCGTGCTGACCAACCGGGGCAGCAGCCTGGGCGGCCTGCAGCAGACGGTCACCGCCTGGACGGCCTTCAACCTGCTCAGCGGCAAGCCAAGCGTGGCCCCCAAGCCCGACCCCGAAGGCTACATCACCGTGCACCTGCCAGACGGCCAGAGCCCCGTGCCCGTCCAGTACGTGTGCCCGGCCCAGAGGCCTGGGGCCAGCGTGGCCAGCAGGGTCTGGGGGACCCGGGTTCTGGGTGGAGACACGGCCAGAGCCCCGTGCCCGTCCAGTACGTGTGCCCGGCCCAGAGGCCTGGGGCCAGCGTGGCCAGCAGGGTCTGGGGGACCCGGGTTCTGGGTGGAGACACGGCCAGAGCCCCGTGCCCGTCCAGTACGTGTGCCCGGCCCAGAGGCCTGGGGCCAGCGTGGCCAGCAGGGTCTGGGGGACCCAGGTTCTGGGTGGAGACACGGCCAGAGCTCCATGCCCGGCCCAGAGGCCGTGGGTGGGAGAAGGGGTGCCGCCCTGGAGGCCCCGGAGGGTCGGGGGCTCCCAGGGGTCCCTGGTCAGGGTGCGGACTCGGCCTGCACTCCTCACGCTCCCCGTTTGTCACTCCTGAGGCCGTGGGTGGGAGAAGGGGTGCCGCCCTGGAGGGTCGGGAGTCCCTGGTCAGGGTGGGGACAGTGGGGACACGGCCTGCACCCCTCACACTCCCCGAGGCTGTGGGTGGGAGAAGGGGTGCTGTCCTGGAGGTCGGGGGCTCCCAGGGGTCCCGGGTCGGGGTGGGGACAGTGGGGACACAGCCTGCACCCCTCACGCTCCGTTTGTCGCCCCCGAGCAGGAGCTACTTCATCGTGATGGTTCCGCTCCGCAAGTCTCGCGGCGGACAGTTCCTGACCCCGCTGGGCAGCCCGGAGGACATGGACCTGGAGGAGGTGAGGCTGCGCGAGCCCCGCCCCTGGACTCCGCCCACCGGGCCGAGACCCCACCCATCCGGACACTCCGCCCACCTGGCCACGCCTCTGGGGGCTGGGCCGCCCACGACTCCTCCCCCTTGGCCTTGTGTCTCCGCCCATGACTCCACCCCTTTGCCCCTTGACACCACTCACCTTAGCAGCCTGCGCTGACTCCGCCCCTGCCCGCACCGCGTCCTGACCCCGCCCACCGCGTCCTGACCCCGCCCACCACCCTCCCGGCCCCGCCCCCAGCTCCTGCAGGACCTGGCCCGCCTGCAGAGGCGCAGCCTGCGGCACTCGCGGCAGCTCGAGGCGCCCCGGCCCTACATCGCCGCCCGCTTCTCGGCGCTGCCCGCCAGCTTCCGGCCCGGGGACCAGAAGCAGTACGGGGGCTTCGACAACCGCGGCCTGGAGCCGGGGCACCGCTACGTGCTCTTCGTGCTGGCCGTGCTGGCCAAGAGCGAGCCGGTGCGTGGACCGTGCGAGGGGCGGGGAGGGTCGGGGAGGGCTCAGGGTGCATGCATGGGGTCAGGGAGGGCTGGGGTGCATGCGTGGGGTCAGGGAGGGCTCAGGGACAGGGGGGCAGGGACCATGCAAGGGGCCAGGGAGGGCTCAGGGTGCATGGGGGGCCGGGGAGGGCTAACAGTGCATGGGGTCAGGGAGGGCTCAGGGTGCATGGGGGTCGGGGAGGGCTCGGGGTGCATGGGGGGCCGGGGAGGGCTAAGGGTGCATGGGGTCAGGGAGGGCTCGGGGTGCGTGGGGAGACGGGGACCATGCGAGGGGCCGGGGAGGGCTCGGGGTGCATGCGCGGGGTCAGGGAGGGCTAACAGTGCATGGGGGGACAGGGACCATGCGAGGGGCCGGGGAGGGCTCAGGGTCCTGTGGGAGGTCAGCAAAGGTGCTCCCGGACGACGGTTCCCGTCCCTGACCCCCCACCCGCCCCCCGCAGACCTTTGCAGCCAGCCCCTTCTCAGACCCCTTCCAGCTGGATAACCCGGACCCCCAGCCCATCGTGGACGGCGAGGAGGGGCTCATCTGGGTGATTGGGCCCGTGCTGGCCGTGGTCTTCATCATCTGCATCGTCATCGCCATCCTGCTCTATAAGAAGTGGGTCCCCCCTCCGTCCCGGGGAGCAGCAGGGGCCGCGTGGCCGGTGCTCGGAGCACCGTCTCCACAGGGAGGGCCAGCGGGGGCCAGGAAGGCGGGGTTGGAGCTCACCGGGGCTGGAGAAAGGCCGCCCCCTCACCTTGGCTTCTTCCTTCCTTCCTTCCTGTGCCTGCTGACTCCCGGGAGCAGCAAACCCGACAGGTGAGAGCCTGCCCGGTCCTCCTGCCCCCCGACGGGGGAAGGGGTGGGTTGCGCCCACGGGCCGTTCCCAGCACCTATCTCACCGTGTCCTTCCGTCCCCCTCGCGTCCCCCAGCAAGCGGAAGGACTCGGAACCGCGCACGAAGTGCCTACTCAACAATGCCGACCTGGCGCCCCACCACCCCAAGGACCCCGTGGAGATGAGACGTATCAACTTCCAGACCCCGGGTACGGCCCGGCCCCTCGCGTCCCCCACGCTCGGCCTCGCCTCGCACCTGCTCCCTGCCATGCCTCCCGTCACCCACATGGGGGTGGTCGGGGGCTGCAGTGCCCACTTCCCAGAGCACACGCGTGCCATCCTCAACACGCTCCCGTCTCCAGGCTGGCTTGGGCCTCTTTCACTCCTTCCCACTAGGAGGTCAGGTTTGGGGCTGGCTCCGTCCGCCCGGCCATAGGTGACCATGGCCCTCTCAGCACCCCAACTCCTCCCCTGGGGCGCTGCTGCCACGTGGGATGCCCCAGCTGGCTGGCCTCCAGCCCCAGTCCTGGCTGTGTGTGCCCTCTGCCACAGAGCTGGGCTCCCCTAAAGTCACTGTTCCCCGGTCAAGCTGGGGGCCACCTGGCAGGCCTCGTTCTCACCCCTCCCCACCTCTACCTGCCAGCATGGGGTGGTGGGGCAGGCCAGTCTACCCCCATGTCACCCTGTGACCGCCCCCACTAACGACAGGAAGGGGGTACACCTGGACCCCAGCAGCTGCACCTGCCGTCCCCCCAGGGCCGCCCTCCCTCCCCAGCTGGGTCGGGGCTCACCAGCCCGTGCCCTCGGCCTCTGCCCGCAGGCATGCTCAGTCACCCGCCCATCCCCATCGCCGACATGGCGGAGCACACAGAGCGACTGAAGGCCAACGACAGCCTCAAGCTGTCACAGGAGTACGAGGTGAGCTGTCACCACCCCGTGCCTCGTGCGTGGACGTGCGCGTCCCCTCCACACGCACACGCGCTGACACCTGCACGGCCCCGCCTCCCCCCCGCAGTCCATTGACCCGGGCCAGCAGTTCACCTGGGAGCACTCGAACCTGGAGGTGAACAAGCCCAAGAATCGCTACGCCAACGTCATCGCCTACGACCACTCCCGTGTCATCCTGCAGCCCATCGAAGGTCCGCCTCGCTGCCCCCGGGGGTCGGGTGGGGAGCCGGGCGCGCTGGGGCATCCAGGAGGAGAAGAGTCGGGGTGCGGTCAGCCTGGGGGAACGGGTGGACACGGAGCTAGCCCCGCGCCCCAGCAGCACGTGCCCGGCCTCTGGTCCTCAGGCATCGTGGGCAGTGATTACATCAACGCCAACTACGTGGACGGCTACCGGCGGCAGAACGCCTACATCGCCACGCAGGGGCCTCTCCCCGAGACCTTCGGCGACTTCTGGCGCATGGTATGGGAGCAGCGCTCTGCCACCATCGTCATGATGACCCGGCTGGAGGAGAAGTCACGGGTGAGGCTCGGCTCCGCTCCCCGCCCGCGCTGGCCCTGCCCACGTGGGACGTTCTCGCTCACCACCCCCCAACTCTTCCCCCCAACCTGAGCAGATCAAGTGTGACCAGTACTGGCCCAACCGCGGCACCGAGACCTACGGCTTCATCCAGGTCACGCTGCTGGACACCATCGAGCTGGCCACGTTCTGTGTGCGGACATTTTCTCTGCACAAGGTGGGCCTGCCAGGCCGGCAGGGGCGCGGGCACCGGGGGGAGAGGAGCCACGCGGGAAGGGCTGGTGGGAAGGCAGAGCCCAGTCTCTGCTCCGACCCCAGGGGCCGCGCAAGGCAGAGGGCAGAGCCCGCCTCTGGCTGCGGTGGGGTGCCCGGGCGAGGAGTCCCAGGGCACCCCGCAACAGGGCCTGGGAAGGATGGAGCCCCCTCCCCAGCTCAGAGGAAAGGCGCAGGGTCGGGGGGGGCCAGGCGTTGTCCTGTTGGATCTGACGCCCCCACCCAGACAGGGCTGGGGCTGCCGAGGGCGGCAGGGGGTGACCGCCCCACACCCCGTGTTCCCCAGAACGGCTCGAGTGAGAAGCGCGAGGTGCGACAGTTCCAGTTCACGGCGTGGCCCGACCACGGCGTGCCCGAGTACCCCACGCCCTTCCTGGCCTTCCTGCGGCGTGTCAAAACCTGCAACCCACCGGACGCCGGCCCGGTGGTGGTGCACTGCAGGTGCGTGGACGCGCCCCCAGGGACCCCCGGGATGTGCCACGCGTGCCCCGGGCGCGCCCCAACCCCCGGGCCTGCTGCTGTCCCCCGCAGCGCCGGCGTGGGCCGCACCGGCTGCTTCATCGTCATCGACGCCATGCTGGAGCGCATCCGGCCCGAGAAGACGGTGGACGTGTACGGCCACGTGACGCTCATGCGCGCCCAGCGCAACTACATGGTGCAGACGGAGGACCAGTACAGCTTCATCCACGAGGCGCTGCTCGAGGCCGTGGGCTGCGGCAGCACCGAGGTGCCCGCGCGGAGCCTCTACGCCTACATCCAGAAGCTGGCGCAGGTGGAGCCCGGCGAGCACGTCACGGGCATGGAGCTCGAGTTCAAGGTGCGGGGCGCGGCGGGGGTGCAGGGGCGGCCTGGGTGGGGCGGCGAGGGTGCAGGGGTGGCCTGGGCGCAGCGACGGTGCAGGGGCGGCCTGGGCACAGCGACGGTGCAGGGGCGGCCGGGGGTCCAGGGGCGGCCTGGCGGGGCCCTGGCTGACCGCTCCCTGCCCTGCCCTGCCCACAGCGCCTGGCCAGCTCCAAGGCCCACACGTCTCGCTTCATCAGCGCCAACCTGCCTTGTAACAAGTTCAAGAACCGCCTGGTGAACATCATGCCCTACGAGAGCACGCGCGTCTGCCTGCAGCCCATCCGCGGCGTGGAGGGCTCCGACTACATCAACGCCAGCTTCATCGACGGCTACAGGTGCGACCGGCCCCCGGGGGCGGCCCGGGAAGCCCCGCGTCGAGCAGGGCACCCTGCAGCCGCTGACGTGGCCCCGTCCACCCCACAGGCAGCAGAAGGCCTACATGGCCACGCAGGGGCCGCTGGCCGAGACCACCGAGGACTTCTGGCGAATGCTGTGGGAGAACAACTCGACCATCGTGGTGATGCTGAGCAAGCTACGGGAGATGGGCCGGGTGAGCCAGGGGGCTGTGGGAGACGGGGGCTGGGGAGGAGGGCCGGGTGAGCCGGGGGTGCAGGAGTGGGGGGCCGCAGGAGACGGGGGCTGGGGAGAAGGGCAGGGTGAGCTGGGGGTGCAGGAGTGGGGGGCCGCAGGAGATGGGCCGGGTGAGCTGGGGGTGCAGGAGTGGGGGGCCGCAGGAGATGGGCCGGGTGAGCTGGGGGTGCAGGAGTGGGGGGCCGCGGGAGATGGGCCGGGTGAGCTGGGGGTGCAGGAGTGGAGGGGCTGGGAGAAGGGCCGGGTGAGCTGGGGGTGCAGGAGTGGGGGGCTGGGGAGAAGGGCAGGGTGAGCTGGGGGTGCAGGAGTGGGGGGCTGGGAGAAGGGCAGGGTGAGCTGGGGGTGCAGGAGTGGGGGGCTGCAGGGACGGGACGAGGCAGAGTTGACCAGTCCCCGCCCCGCAGGAGAAGTGCCATCAGTACTGGCCGGCTGAGCGCTCTGCCCGCTACCAGTACTTCGTGGTGGACCCCATGGCCGAGTACAACATGCCACAGTACATCCTGCGGGAGTTCAAGGTCACCGACGCCAGGGTGAGTGTGGGAGCCGGCAGGGTGGCCCGGCTGCGGCCGAGGGACGTGGCCGGGGTGGGGATGGACGGACCCCGGCGGTGGGGATGGACCCCCAGTGAGGGATGGACCCTGAGGGTGGGGATGGGGATGGACCCCGGGGGTGGGCCCTGCGCCCTGACCCCTGACCCCGGCCCCCTTCCCGCGCAGGACGGCCAGTCGCGCACCGTGCGGCAGTTCCAGTTCACCGACTGGCCTGAGCAGGGCGTGCCCAAGTCGGGCGAGGGCTTCATCGACTTCATCGGCCAAGTGCACAAGACCAAGGAGCAGTTCGGCCAGGATGGGCCCATCTCGGTGCACTGCAGGTGCGCGCCTGCGCAGAGGCCGGGGGCGGGGCTCCGCTCGGGTGGGCGGGGCCGGGGGCCAGGGGCGGGGCTCCGCTCTGGTGGGCGGGGCCGGAGGGCCAGGGGCGGGGCTCCGCTCTGGTGGGCGGGGCGACACAGGCGGCCCAGGCCAGGCCGAGCTGACCGCCGCTCGCCCCGCAGCGCCGGCGTGGGCAGGACGGGCGTGTTCATCACCCTGAGCATCGTGCTGGAGCGCATGCGGTACGAGGGCGTGGTGGACATCTTCCAGACGGTGAAGATGCTGCGCACGCAACGGCCCGCCATGGTGCAAACCGAGGTGGGGGGCCCGGGCACCGAGTGGGGCCATGGGGAGGGGAGGGCACCAAGTGGGGACACGGCTCAGGGAGGGGAGGGCACCGAGTGGGGACACGGCTCAGGGAGGGGAGGGCGCCGAGTGGGGCCATGGGGAGGGCCGGGCACCGAGTGGGGTGCAGGCTGGGGGAGGGCCGGGCGCCGAGTGGGGCCACAGCTCGGGAGGACCAGGCCAAGGGTGTGTGGGGCGCGAGGCGGGCCTGCCCGGCTGTGGGGCGCTGACCCCAGCACGCCACCCCCGGCCCCACAGGACGAGTACCAGTTCTGCTACCAGGCGGCGCTCGAGTACCTTGGCAGCTTCGACCACTATGCAACCTAAGCCATGGTCCCCGGCCGACGTGACGCGTGTGCACCTGCGGGCTCGCCCCGCGCAGCAGGCCCGGGTGGGGGGTGAGCAGGGCGGGGGGCACGCGCCCTTTTGTAATCATGGAGACTCAGCAGCCGGGGGTGCCCCGGGCCCTGCCCCCCACATTCCTGCCTTTTTCTTTACTCCCCAACCCCTCTTGTTTCATTTTTTTATAAACTAAATTTTCAGACTCATCCAACGGCCCCACCCCAGGGTCAAGGTCCGTCTCCCCTCCGGGGGTCCTGGGGGGAGAGGGCGGGAGACCCCTCACGCGCAGCAGAGCCCACGGCGGCGCCTGCCCCCTCCACCCACACCGTGCCAGCCCTTTGGCCCCAGCTGCCCCGGTCTCACCCCAGGAGGGGCGGACCCGAGGGTGACCCCTGGGAAGGGCACCTGGGGTGGGGTGGACGTGGGGGATCCGGCCCCGCGTGTACATAATCAACTTTGTATTAAAGGAGCGCGTCCGACCCGCCCCTGGCTCCCGTTCCACCTGTGTGGCCGTGTCGCAGGGCGGGCAGGCGGGCGCCGCCTCCGTGGCCAGGCTCACGCAGCTGGGCCACGCGTGTGGGTGCAGGGACAGGAGGGCCAGGGTGGGAACTCTGACCCCGGGAGAAGGCACGCGGGGCCCACTGGCGGCCAGAGGAACCCCCCTGGGTGCTGGCTGTGTGCTTACTCACCCAGCACGAGGGGAGTGACGGGGAGGCTGGGGGCGAGGGCCCCCACACCGCCCGTGGCTTAACACGCCCAAGGACTGCACCGGCGCCGGGCAGCTGGGCCGCGAACCCGCGGAGGGCGGGCTGGGCAGAGGGCAGCAGGGGCTGACCGTCTCCCCTGCAGAAGGCCGGAGGAAGCCGCTGGGGGGTGGGGGACACGGAACACGCCTCAGCGGCTCCTGGGGACCAGGCATCCTGCCGCGCAGTGAACCCCCAACCTACAGGAGATGCTGGAGTCGCTCTGGGCTGCAGTGGTCCCAGACGCACCCACGTCCCGAGGGGCACCACGCACACCCAGACAGCTGACGCTGCCAAGGGGCGCCGGTTCATGTCCCGGCTGCCCCGCTTCCCACCCAGCTCCCTGCTGTGGCCTGGGAAAGCAGTGGAGGACGGCCCAGAGCCTTGGGGCCCTGCACCCGCGTGGGAGACCGATGCCTGTTGGGGGAGCAGGGGGTCCTGGCCTGGCACCTGCTGGCTGACTCCGTGTGGAGTCCTGGGTCTTTGGCAACCTCGGCCCAGGCACCACGCTGGAGGCCGAGCGCTCGTCGCGGCCACCGTGACCGAGGCCGACGTGCTGCACGGCTCGTCCAGGTCACCCTGCCCGACACACCAGTTACCGTGCTGACACAAGGAGACGGGATGTGGGGGCCCCACGAGTGGAGGGGAGCAGGAAGCCCCACCCTCAGCAAGGACACGGGCCCTGGGGTTGGGGGACACAGCGGGGGTCCCGTTGTCATCTCTTCCCCTCCGCTTCAGTCCCATGGCTGGACCTCCTTCAGCGGGGGGCTCAGGTGCAAGGGGGCCTGGGGGAGGGGAGGGCTGCAGCTGTGGTCCCCCACTTTGCTGGGAGACTCCCCGTCTGCTGAGCCAGCCCCTGCCAGCCGCACACACCCCGCATCCGTGTGACCCCCTCCAGCGATGCCCCAGCATCCGTGTGACCCCCTCCAGCGACGACGCCCCAGCGTCCCTGTGACCCCCCCAGTCTGCCGGAGAACAGCTGGGACCCCCCATCACAGCCCTACACGACACCACACAGCTGGCCCGTGGGCCCCCAAAGCACAGAGCACCAGGACACGTGACCCCATAACACGGGGTGGTGACCCCATAACACGGGGGCTGGAAGACCTTCCCCCCTCCCACCCCGACCATGGGGATGGGCACCTGCTGACCCGCGCAGCAGCCAAGTGGGCACCACCAGCCTGCCCCGACGCAGCCTCCAGCTGCCCCACCTGCAGGGAGCCCGTTTGGGGGCCGGAGAAGCAAGGTTCCCATTCCCGTGGGGTGGCTCGCTCCCCAGGGCCGGCCCAGGAGCCGCAGCCTTCCAGATTTCTCCCACAGGAAGGCGGCACCGAGGACCAAGCACGCGGGCACCACCCGCTGCTTCCAGGGGGTCAGACCTCCTGCCCGGGTCAGGGCTGAGCACAGTTGTGCTGGCCCCGCCTGCGGTCCCCCCGGGCGCCCCCACAGCCTGTTACCTCCTCTTCCCCAACCTTCCACTCCACTGCTGCAGGTCTGGCTTTGGACATCGCGCCAGGCCAGACTCATGGGAAACAGAGGATGGAGAGTCAGTCTCCTGTCTAGGGGTCTGCTCCGCCAGCCGGGGGCTCCCTGGGGGTCCCAGGACCAAGCGCAGGCATGGTCACCCTCCAGCACCCCTGCAGGCGCCTTGCTGGGTGGCAGGGCTGGAAGCAGCGCCAGGGTGGGCAGGTGGGCAGCCAGCAGCGGGGTGTCCCCCACTGGAGGCCAGACCCAGGGAGGGGCGGAGCCAGCCCAGGGAGGGGGTGGAGCCAGCCCAGGGAGGGGAGGGGCCATCCCAAGCCCCACCCACCAGCAAGTCAGCAGGCTGGGGAACTGGCTGGGACCTGCAGGATCCAAGATGGGGCCTGGCATACCCCCGGTTCCTGGAGGACCTGACCCCGTGCATTGCACTGTTGCCATGGCAACCTAGGGCCGGGACCCCCCCAAAAGCCTAGAGCCCCCTCCCATCCCTTGGAGCCAGCTGATGCCAACGCCTCCCACAGCACCCCAACACTGCCACCCCCAATCAGGGGTTCACCCCACCAATGACTCCCACAGTCACTCCATCAAGTCAGGGGTGAGTGGGGGAGCAGCTTGACTCCCCAAGTGCCAAAGCCAGGAGCTTCTTCCAGGTCTCCCACGCGGGTGCAGGGTCCCGAGGCTCTGGGCCGTCCTCCACTGCTTTCCCAGGCCACAGGCAGGAGCTGGGTGGGAAGTGGAGCAGCCGGGACACGAATCGGCACCCGTATGGGATCCTGGCACATGCAAGGAGAGGACCTTAGCCACTAGGCTACCATGCCAGGCCCCACCCGCTTCCTAAAGGACCAAGCGTGGGGTGAACGGGCGCGCCCGCGGGACCGCGCTGTGGCGTTCCTGGTCTCCCGGCCGAGGCCCCGAGCTGGCTCCAGCACAGCCGACTGGAAGCAGAAAGAACGCTTTTTCAAGCATTCTCAAAGGCTGTTTTTCTTCACCTGCTTAGACCCAAGCAGCTGAATCCACTGCGGCCCGAGGTGGATTTGCGTTTTCTTCTTGCATTTCAATCAGCACGGACAATGGCCAGGGTTTGCCCGCTCCGGGCCCTCTCAGGCTTCCAGACAAAGGGAGGGCGTGCGGAGGGGGAGCCCCACAAAGGCACGGGGCCCCCGCAAAGGGGGCTCGCTCTCCCCAGGGCTTTTGGCGATGTGAATAGGGTCCGGGCTCGGGTCTGGTTTAACCCCGTCCCTTCCAGCATGCACAGAGCTGAGCTGTACCCCTCAGATCCGGGGGTCCCTGGGGAGCTGGTGTAACCCCCGCAGCGTGGCACTGGCCCTCCCCAAGCAGCCACGCGGCTCCCTGCTCACGCCAGGAGGCAGAGGCCATTGCTTCTGGGATGGGGTCCCCCACCACCCACGGGGGAGACCCCGCCACCGCCCCCGGAGTCTGGCAGGACGCATGGGGCGCGCCCCTCCACACTGCCAGTCATGCCTGCCGATCCTCGGGGGGCCTGGCCAGGCCCACCCCTCCAGGGGCACAGCCGCTAGTATGGTGGGGGTCCAAGGAAGACCCTCCAGAGAGACGGGGACACGCAACACCGGACAGCAAACATCCCGGACAGAGGGATCCAGGGGTTGCCAGGGCAAGGTGACCTGGCTGCTTCCAGGGCCAGTGGAATGTTCTGGAATAAGTGGTGGCAGCTGGCAGGTGAGGAATTTCCTACTGTGAAATGACCTTATGCGGGGTCAGTGGCTCTGGCCTCCGTGGGAGTGCCAGGCCCGGCTGCCCCACCGCCTACCTGGTGGTGACCAGGGCCACACAAACACCCATGGTCGTGGCCCGAGTTTGGCATTTTCCCTTCTGTAATAATCTAACTGGAGCCAGGGTGTTTGTTTAATCAGGGTCAGTAATAAGAAGCACAGGTGCGTCCCCGGGAGGCGGGAATGCACGGCTGCCGGCCTGACCTCGGCAGGGTTCAATCACGGACTATGTGGGTGCCCTTCCCTTGGGGTCTCCGGCCCAGCAGGCTGCCGTCCTGCTCGGGAGCAGGAGTGGACCTGGACCGGGGCCGACCCAGCCCGGCCGAGGCGGGCCTGTAGCTGGGGGACCCTGGGGGCTCCAGGAAGGTGGGAGGCCGAGTTGTCTGCCCGCCTCCCCTGGCCAGTCCCGCCCGGCCCCGGGCACAGCTGTGTGTGTGTGTGTGTGTGGTGGGGGAGATCTCGGTGTGCCTGGCAAATAATTTTTTTTTTCTTGCAAATAATTTAAACATAAAAGTGTACCCAGAACTGCAGCATCCAGGAGGGCTTGCTGGCAGCAGCGGCAGAAGACGGGGAGGCTCTGGTGGGTCCCCGGGGGTGGGAAAGGCCTCACGGGGCACTGAGAGGTGGGGGGACCTGGGCCCAGGAGAGGGGGGACTGCTCACGGTTCCTGCGGGGGGCTGGGCGTCTGCTGAGGCTCCCCAAGCCAAGCGGTGTCTTCGGGGCTCTGGGCGAGGGGCGGCCTTCCCTCCCACGGCATCCTGGGAGTGCAGGGGAAGCTGGGAGCGCCTCGGGCTGGGGGCGGCGCCCACACACCTGCAGCCCATAATCCCACCTGCAGCCGATAATCCCACCGCCAGCCAGGCCAGCCCCCACCAGGGAGACCGGGATGGAGCTGCAGGCTTCCGCCCCGGCCAGGGGGAGACCGTCTCCTCGTGTTGTCCTGGGGTTCCGGGTTGGATTCACCCTGCGAGGTGTTGAGGATGGCTCATTGCTGTGGGGGGGACCCTGGTGGGGACACAGGGTGCATGGGGGAGCCTCCGTGGGAGAGGGCATGACACACACACCTTGCTGCTTATGTTTGAAAATCAGAGAAAGAGAGAGAGGGAGGGGGAGAGAGAGAGAGAGAGAGAGAGAATGGGGGACCAACTCCAAGCAGGGCTTGCAGAAGGCCAGGCACCGCGGCCATCACCGCTGCCTCCCCGGGCAGGACGCTTGGGCAGGACTCGGGGCAGGGCTGGGCGTGGCCTGTGGCAGTCAGCTCCTGGGCCTCATGCCCCACTGCCCATCTCCCACCAGGCCTGAGCTCGCGGAGCCGGCCAGGGCCCGTCCAAGCACGAGGTCTGGCCTCCGCGGCCCACACGGTTGGTGGGAACTGGAGAAGTGGCTCCTCTGAGCTGCCCCCCAACCCCCCCCCCGGCTGCCCCTGACCTCAGATAATCCGCTTTCTCCAGCCCCTCAGACCAGGGCTGGCGACCAGGCAGGTGCCCACGCCCACCAGGGGCCCGGCCGAGGCCGCCGGGGTCAATGCTCCCCGGGACCTCAGGTGGTGGTGGTGCTGCCCGCCTGCCCACCCACCCACCCCACGCTGGCCCAGAAATGAAGACGCAGGCCGGGACGCAGACTGGGGCTTTGCACAAGGCGGGGCCTTTAATTCATGAAAGGCCAAAACACAACAGATCCTTAATCTCGGGGCGGGGTGGGGCGTGGGGGCGTCCAGAAGCCCTGGCGGCAGGTACACGCCAGGCCGGCCGCCCCCCTGGGTCGGTATGATATAAATAGTGTCTTCCAAGTCCTGTGACCCCCGCTGCCATGCGGGGACCCCCCGCCCCAGGTTCTGGGGCCTGGCCAAGCTCCCTGGCGCGGTATCTTACACAGCCCCCTGGGTCCAGGCCCGGCTGGCCCACAGGCAGGCGTGGGTCCCCCTGGGTGTGGGACGGTGGCTCTGGAGGCCGCGTTGCGTCTGGGTCCCCGGAGGGGCCTCTGTGCACCCCACGCCTGTGAGGAGCCGGCGACACGTGGTCTCGTGCGAGCTCTGGGTCACCGGGAGGCCCTGTGCAACCGTGCCCACCTGTTCCTGGGCCCCTGGTGGGCCACCGCTCGGAGGGAGGGCGGGGCAGCCCTGGAAGCTTCTGTGGAAGGCTCTCCGCGGCCGTGGGGTAATGATGGGATGGGAGACGGGGGCTGGGGGCGCTGCACGGGCCTGACCTCCCGACAGCCAACACAGCGACAGGAAGGGCACCCCTGGCCCTGCTCCCGGGCCCGCCGGGGGCTCCGGGTGGCCGTGCAGCCCCCCCAACTACCTGTGCTGGGGAAAATCAGATTGGAAAAGGTTAACAAAGGAAAAAACCCAAGGAGGTGATGCCTTGTAGCGCATCCTGGTTCTGAGAAAGAGGGTGTGTGTGTGTGTGTGTCTTGTAAAGCCACAGATGCAGGAAATGGCCCGGGAGAGGTGGAGGGCCGGGGCGTTTTCCTCTGGCCTGGCCTGTGGAGAACCCTCGGCGGGCGGTGCGCCCTCGGCACCGGGAGACGAACGCGGTAGCACCTTTTGGAGAAGAGCCTAACAAGGTTTACAAATCTGAGTAGTTGGGCGGGCGGCGCGAGCCTGCGGCCCCGCTCCCTGAGTCCCGGCCGGCGCCAGCCGAGGGGTCCAGGCCCCCTGCGCCTCGCGGGCGGATGGGCGGCCTGGCCACGGGCTGCCCAGCACAGCGCACAGCGCCCAGGCCTGTTGGCCGGGGCGTGGGGGAAAGGGTGGCGCGGGTGGCTGTCCTAGAAGGGGGCCCCGGGCTGGGCCTGGGCCTGCAGCAGGTTCTCCATGAAGGCCAGGTAGTCGAGGCTCTGGCCCGCGTCCTCGGCGCCCACCCGCGGGCGCTTGGCGGCCTTGGCCTCTCCTGGGGCGTCCGGCTCCTGCGGGGCCCCGGTGCTCAGTGACTGCGGGGGGAGCAGAGAGCACGGTGGTTAGCGCCGGCGTTGCCCAGGACCCCTCAGCCAGTGGGACCAAGCTCTTGGGGGGCCTGAGGCGGGCGTGGCGCAGGCAGGGGACGCTCACCAGCCGGGACCGCACGCGTTTGGGCAGCTCTTCCTCCAGGGTGAAAATGTCCCCTCGCTTCACCGTCAGCTGGGACCCGTCCTCAAACTCCACCTGTGGCAGAGGGAGAGCGGGAGGGACGCGGTCCTCAGGGCTGGGCAGGTGCCACGGCTCCGGGCACCCACAGCGCACCCCGCAGCACCCACTGCCGCCGCCCACGTGGGAGGCACTGGCCGTCAGCATGGGCAGGGTGGATGCCTGGGGCCTGGCCCAGCCTGGCGGGACCTCAGCCTCCACCCACTCAGCACAGGCCCCTGCAACAGTATGCTGCCCCACAGTGCCACGGGGGTCCCCAGAGACCCCACAGAGGCCAGAGCCATGGATGAGAGAAGAGAGACTGTCACCCCTGCAGAGCTGCGGCCCCGTGGCGAGTTTCTGTGGTCCCTCTGGACTGTGGACCCTGTCGTGCCCCCACTGGCGAGGGCAGGTGCCTCTGGGGGCGAGGCTGTCCCAGACTGGCCCTGAATCCACTGCCCCGGATTCTGGGGTGAGGATGGGAGTACAAGGCATGCCCCACATTACCCCGAATGGCAGCCCCCCAACTAGTTTTTCCTGCTCCAGTGTGTGCCACCCCGTGTGGCTCCTGCACCCATGGCCTGATAGGTGCTGCCCTGGGTGACACCTTGCCAGCAGGTGGCGAGGGGTAGGGGGCGTCCCCTGGGCCCAGCTGCTGGGGATGCTGGGGGTGGCACACGGGAGGGAGATGCTGCCAGCTGGAGACCCCACCCACCATCTGCCAGGGGCAAAGGGCACGGCAGGGGCCCAAGCTCCACAGCCCCAGCCGTCAGGGTCAAGACAAAAGCCAGGGGTGCCCAACCCGCACAGCAGGTCAGCAAGCAGAAGCCCCGGGCCTTGGCTCGTTGTCCTGGCTCGCTCACCTGGTAGAGGTGGCTCGTGGTGGAGGAAATGAACCTGGCCTTGTACAGGTTGCCGTCCGTCCACCGCAGCTCCACCAGCTCGCCCTCGGGCGGGGGGCCCAGCCGCACACAGTCCCTGCTCTGCGTGGTGGGTGACAAGTGAGCGGGGGCATCGGGCCCGGTGACCCCCCCGGCACCCCACGGGCCCCTGGCCTACCGTGATGCTCTCGGGGTGCAGGTTGTCGCTGTAGGAGCCGTCGTCAAAGTTGACCTCGTAGAAAGTCTGTGTGGCCGTGCCGATGACACGGCCACGGTAGTAGAGGCCACTGCGGTGCTTGGCCAGCACGGCCTGGCCCAGTGACACCGACCGCAGGAGCTGCACCTGCGGCAGGGGCGGGGTCAGTGCAGGGCAGGAGGGGCATGGTGGGCGGGGCATGGCGGGCAGGGGCGGGGCATGCTGGACGTGCAGGGCGGGGTCAGTGAGGTGGGCATGCTGGACGTGCAGGGTCAGTGGGGTGGGCATGCTGGACGGGCAGGGTCAGTGGGGTGGGCATGCTGGACGTGCAGGGTCAGTAGGCAGGGCATGCTGGACGTGCGGGGTCAGTGGGGTGGGCATGCTGGACATGCAGGGTCAGTGAGGTGCAGGGTCAGTGGGGTGGGCATGCTGGACATGCAGGGTCAGTGAGGTGCAGGGTCAGTGGGGTGGGCATGCTGGACGTGCAGGGCGGGGTCAGTGGGGTGGGCATGCTGGACGTGCAGGGTCAGTGGGGTGGGCATGCTGGACGGGCAGGGTCAGTGGGCAGGGCATGCTGGACGGGCAGGGTCAGGAGGCAGGAGGCAGGAGGTGCTCCGGGACGAGGGCCCTCTGCTCACCGTCTGGCCCCCGGGCTTGTGCTTGAGGCAGGTGATGGAGACCACGTAGGGCCAGTCGTCGGGCTCCATGAGGACGCCGGCGGCCAGGGCGCAGGTCACGTGGAAGGAGGTGGAGCAGTGCTCGTAGGAGCACTGGATGCAGGCGCCCGACACCTTCTTCATCCGCTTCCGGCAGTACACGCACTTCTGCGGGGACACGGGCAGCGCGGTTGGACAGTGACCCAGTGACCCCCACCCAGCCCTGCCGCGCCCCCCAGCGACCCCCACCCCAGCCCTGCTGCGCCCCCCAGTGACCCCCACCCCAGCCCTGTCGCGCCCCCAGCCCTGCCGCGCCCCCAGTGACCCCCACCCCAGCCTTGCCGCGCCCCCAGCCCTGCTGCGCCCCCCAGTGACCCCCCCAGCCCTGCTGCGCCCCCCAGCGACCCCCCCCAGCCCTGCCGCGCCCCCAGCATGGCCTGGCCTGCCCTGCACGGTACTGCACGCTGCTGCAGGGCTGCGGGGAGCAACATGCCAGCTGGACACCAGGCGCTCCCTGCCCAGGTGCTTCCTTGCCATCACAGGCCCACCCCAAAGAGGGGAGGCAGCCAGGA
The DNA here is from genome assembly GCF_017591425.1 of Ochotona curzoniae. Lineage (NCBI taxonomy): Eukaryota > Metazoa > Chordata > Mammalia > Lagomorpha > Ochotonidae > Ochotona > Ochotona curzoniae. Next base: position 3,140,714 of record NW_024466491.1, on the reverse strand, counting down.
GGTAGAGCTCCTGGGGCCGGGCTTCCTGGCGTGTGTGTTGTGAGAAAGTTCTGGAATTAGCAGAGCTGGCTGCACAATCTGAGAACACGCTGGAAGCCCCTGGGCTTTTGTTGGCACAGCAGGCTTTGTTCCGTTTCCCACAGAGCTGCCTCCTGGTTCGGGGGGCAAGGGGTGGCGAGGGAGGGGCCGCCCGCTCCCTCAACTGCCCCCACCAGCCGTGTTATCATCTCGGTGGTGTTTTCGCTCCATAAACCGCGTTCAAAGGTCAGGGAAGTGAGTGCAGCCCCAGGGAAGGCCGATCCATGGCAATCAGATGTCATAATTAAGGTGTCGATACCCGGGCTGCCGCCAGCGGGGATGGGCACCGATGCTTGGCACACAGTACGTGGGGCTGACCCCAGGGGCTCACACTCCAGTGCCAGGCGGCGAGGGCAGAGCCTGGCACCCATCCGATTCGTCCCTGCCCCTCGGAAGGCAGCTTGGCACAGCTGCCCAGCCCCTTTGGTTACCTGCGACCCACGGTGCAGTTCTGTGGACAGCAGGTCCAGCTGGCTCAATCCCCCTACCACACACACACACACACACACACACACTGGCCGTGCTGGAGTGGAGTCACCCACTCTGAGCCCCTCCCCCGGACTCCCCAATTTCTCCAGCAACTTTGCAGGGCTTCAGCCAGCTGCCAGGAGCCAGCCCAGCTTGGAAGGGTGCAAGGGTCCTCTCCACGCAGGCTGCCCTGCACTGTGGCTGCCAGCCACACCCCATCGCCCTTCAAGCCCAGGCTGGCGGTCACCCTGGAGACGGCTGTAACCGTCCCGTGCCTGTGGTCCCCAAAGGCGGGCAAGTGGCACTGGACCCAGGGAGGGCTGCGTGGAGCAGGATTCTTCAGTTTCTCTTGTGAGGACCGGAGAATGACAAACGGGGAGCAGGCCGTTGGGAACCCGCTTGCGGAGAGGGGCCCCCACACTGGCCCTTGGCCACTGGCACTGCAGAGTACGCACCTGGAGCTGCGGCCGGCCCGTGAGTCACCCCTGAACCAGGCCCAGCGGGCAGGCATGCTCCGTGAGCAAGGCGCCTCTCCCTGCCAGCCAGGTGGCCCTGCACCTGCGTGGCGCCTGCCTGCAGGCACGCAGCCGGGGTCGGCAGTAAGGGGTTGGCCCAGCCCTCACAGGACTTATCCAGCAGGCCCCGCTGCCAACCACACTGCCCACAGCCTGGTGCCTTCCTGCCCAAGACTGCCACAGGCAGCTGGGACAACCAACCAGGCGGTGAGAGAATAGGCGGGAGGCCATTGGCGCACAGCCTCCAACTCCTGAAGCAAAGTCCCCTTCTTGCATTTGCATCTGAGAACACGCACTTGCCAGCACTCGCCAAAAGGGGGCCACCCCGGCCCCACACAGGGCTTTGCAGAAGGGGCACGGCTGCCCCGCTGCCCGGAGGTCATGGGGGCAGGGCCAGGCTCTCCAAGGCCACTGGTGCTCATACGGGGTGGGCCCGGGCCAGGCTGGGGGTCTCGGGGCGGGGCGGGGGTCTCGGGGCCCATACCAGTTTCCACCGCTGCTCGGGGATGGCGCTGATGTCCACAGGGTGGCGCTCAGTCACGTTGAGGAACCGGGCCTCGGGGACCGCGATGGCACACAGCACGTGGATCCACCTGCGTGGAGGAGGGGCGGCGTGCGGGGGGCTGCATGGCCCCGGGGCCCAGGCCAGGCAGGGTAGGGGGCTGGACGTGGCTCCCACCCCTCCAGGACACTCAGGATGCCGCCCCTCTCCGCCCCAGCAATCATGCAGCAGTGGATAACCAGGGAGGCCTCCGGACGCTGCCAAGCCCCTCTCTGGCGGCAGTGCCACCCACCTCCTGTCGGTGGTCACCTGCAGGGCGCCCCCCCGGAGGTTACACAAGCAGCACTCCTGTGGGGACACACAGCGGGGGGCTCAGGGTCGAGGTGGGGGCAGGCTGTCAGGCCCAACCCGCCAACCCCACACGGCCCAGGGCACGGGCTCCTCACCGCGTTCCAGGCGTGGGCTGTGCACCGGGAACACGTCCATTCCTCGTTAACCAGCTCGGGGCGGATGCCATAGCAACCTGGGACAGATGGTGGCACCGGCTGAGCCCGCCAAGCCGCCCAGTGGGGAGTTGCACAGCCACCGCAGGAGGGCCCGAGGGTGGCTGGACACAGGGGTCAGGAGGGAGGCCCCGCACAGCCCACCCACATGCCCCAGCCTGGGGGTGCCTCACTGCTCCCCGCCACCTCCACGCTGCATCTAGGAGGACCCCAGGCTCAGCTCTGCCAGCAAGGCAGCCCCGCCATTTCTGGGCTACACTGCTGTTTCTCCGGCCTCGAGCCAGAGGCCAGAGGGGTTCCCAGATTGGAAATGGGCAGGGGGTGTGGAGGAGGCAGTGGGAGGGCTAGGTCAGCCCCCAGGTGGGAGACGGGGGCTCTTGTCTGCGCCTGGGGGTCCTCAGGGCCAGGGGAGGAGGCAGCCCTGTCCCTTTGCTGTCAGTAGTTTCCCATTATCCCCCTGCTCCGAGGGCGGAGCTGGGGGGAGCCCTACAGAGGTGGTCCGTCCACCGCAGCTCCACCAGAGGGGCCAGAGGGGTGATCCTGGCCCGGGTTCTGAAGGGAAGGAAGCTTCTAGAGATGGAAGGTGTCTCGGGTCCTCTGGGGAGCATCAGGGCTGCTCCTCGGGGGTGGAGGGACCAGGGGCCAGGCCCCCTGGCCACAGGCATGTCGCGGTGTGGAGAGCCCCGGCTCTCAGAGCTGGCCCTGCTGCCCCGCTGCCAGGGAAGCTGGGTAGGAGGCCCCAGCGTGCCCATCCCCGCGGCCCGGGGGACACTCACTGGCGTGCACCTGCAGGCAGCACTTGGAGCAGACCATCAGCGGACTGGTACCGTCGTCGCCGACACCGGAGCTGGCGGGCAGGGCCTCGGGGTTCTCGCTGCTGCAGGTGAAGCACAGCTCGGGGATGAGCGGCCGCGTCCTCCGACGGCTCCCGGCAGGCGGGGCAGCAGAGGGGCCCTCCCCGAGGGAGGCCGGGGGCGCCTCCTTCTCTGTCTGCAGGGCCTGCGGATGAGAGCAGCAGCCTTCAGTGGCACCCTCTCACCTGCACCTGCCCTGGTCAGTGGGGGCCTGCCCTGGTCAGTGGGGGCCGGGGCAGGTGGGTGTCAGCGGGGGCCGGGGCAGGTGGGTGTCAGCGGGGGCCGGGGCAGGTGGATGTCAGCAGGGGCTGGGGCAGGTGGATGTCAGCAGGGGCTGGGGCAGGTGTCAGCGGGGGCCGGGGCAGGTGGGTGTCAGTGGGGGCCGGGGCAGGTGTCAGCGGGGGCCGGGGCAGATGGGTGTCAGCGGGGGCCGGGGCAGGTGGATGTCAGCAGGGGCTGGGGCAGGTGGATGTCAGCAGGGGCTGGGGCAGGTGTCAGCGGGGGCCGGGGCAGGTGGGTGTCAGCGGGGCCGGGGCAGGTGGGTGTCAGCGGGGGCCGGGGCTCACCTGGCTGTAAGGGTAGAAGAGGGTGCAAATGGCACAGTACGGCTCTGTCCGCGCAGCCGCCGCGTTCAGCTTTCTCTCGGCCTGGAAGCTGACCGCCTGGCTCTTCCACTGCAGGGACAGCGGGGACCTCAGGGCGTCGGGGTCGCCCGCATCCTCCTCCGCAGACAGAGGGAACGCTTCTAGAATAAACAGGAGCAGGGTGGAAAGCTGAGCGCTGTGAGAAAGCCATCCAACACAGGCCTGCATCGCGCTGAGTGGAGGCCCCCACCCCCCCCGGCGCGTCCCCCCCCCCGCCTGGCTGCATGGCCCAGCTGTCCTGTCCCCTTTTCCCATCTGCCCAATGCCCACGACGGTCCGGGTCCCCTAAGCATGTGGAGTGTCTGTCTTGTTCCCTAAGGTCTGTGTCCCCTACACGCTGCCCCTCGGGGCCATTCCGGGACAGTGAGAGCTGCTGCGGCCCCACACAGCAGGCGGAGCCTCCAAGCTTAAGACACCGGCTGCTCCCCGCAGCCCTGCCTTCTTTGAGCGCCTGGTCTGCCAGCCCAGGACCACTCCCTGAGACCCAGGCCTAGCCATGGCTGGCCCCTCGTGGGCCCTGGGTGCCTGTCTGTGAGTGGGCATGTGGCCGCTGATGGCCGTCCCGCCATCACGCTGGGCTGTGGGGCCATGGGATTAGCCAGAGCAACACCCTGGGGTGCAGAGGAGGGGGAGGGCACAGTCAGCCCCCTCCTCCCCACACCTGCCCGCCCAGACTCCTTCCTGCCTTGGGGGCTCCAGCCCCACCCTTTGAGGTATTTCTGGGGACTCCCCCTCTTGAAACCCTCAGAACAGACTCCGATTTGATAAAGGGGCCATGGAAGGATTTCCAAAGCCTGTTGGGGGAAGCGCATCTTACAAGAAAGGCCGCAGCTGAGGCAGCCTGCTCTGCCTCTCCCTCCCTAACACAGCTCCAGCCCACAGCCGTACCCCCTGCGCCCCGAGGCCTCGGAGGTTGGCTTTTTTCCCCTTCTAGGGGGACACCAGGGGCTTGCTGACTCTGCCAGATGGCACCCAAGGTGCCCTGATCAGTCTAGTCCCAGCATCTGAGGGTGTGAGCAGAAGAGGTTTGGGCAGGTGGATGTGGACAGCTGAGGCCATGGCTGGAGGTGGGAGCCAGTTTGCACCCAGCGCCTGAGCAAGCTTGGGCACAGGGTCCTTCCCGACTGCCCACTGGGCGGGGAGGACCAGAGTGGGGGGTGGGGTGGGGTCCTGGGCAGGGGAAGCCGGGACTGAGGGCGGGCTGGAGCACAGGGAAGCTGTGTGATGTGCCGAAGGTTGGGGGCGGGGGGCACCTCACCCTCGTCGCTGGAAGCCTCCTGCTTGACCACGGACAGTGGGGAGCGCGTGGGTGGCCTGCCCAGGGGGTGACGCCGGCTCCTCTTGATCTCCACCCTCAGCTTGGGCGACACAGATGGGACCTGGAACGAGGGAGCAGGGCTTGTGGGGACAGGACTTCCCTAGGTTTCCCCAGAGGGCAGCCACGCAGGAGCCACATGTGAGACAGGGCTGCTGCGTGAGCAGCTTTGCTTACCTGCACCTCCTCAGCCCTGGCCTTGGACTCCTCCGGCCCCGTCAGTTCCATGGGGGCAGCCTGATCCTTCTGGGCCAAGTGCTCCGAGGCCTGTGGGCTGGCCACCCGCTCCCTATCGGCCCCCGCTGTGCCAGCCCGGGGCACCACGTACAGCATGGGAATGATGGGCCTTGGCTTGACTTCCTGCTCATCGCCGGGTGTCTCGGGGGGCACCACGTTGAGGGGTGCCAGTGGTGGACTCTCCTCTGCAGTCCCAGGGCCCGGGGCCAGCACCGGGAGCTCCACGGGAGGTGGCAGCCGCAGCGCCTCCTCAGCGGGGCCAGGCACCGATGGCGCTGGGGGCAGCGGGGGCGACAGGGGAGTGCAGTTTCTCTTCCTGCGGTCACCCTTGGCCTTGGCGGGCCGCATCTTGCCCCTCCCGTCCTCTGTGGAGAGGGCAAATGGTCAGAGTTGGAACCCAGAACCTGTGAGGTTCCCAACCCCCCCCCAGGCAGCGGGGCTGGTCCAGCCACTGCGGGCCACAGGTCAGCTGGAGACTGTCATGCCCAGGGCAGAAACGGGGCCCCGGGGTAGCTGCTGCCGGGGGCCTGGGATGACCAGTGGGCCGTGGGCATTGGTCCGGGTGATGTGGCACAGAGCTGCCGACATTTGTGTGGTGCTGTAACCACCATGCCCACAGCGTGTGCCCAGGCACAGGCCAGGGCAGAAGCAGCCCGTTTCCTCCCACGGCTCAGCCTGTGCTGCCCTCACCTCCCTGTCAGCACAGATGTCCTGGGGACCCTCTTGGCCCAGGCCACAGGAGCAGGCGGGCCTTCCTCACACGGTACTGCTGGCTTTGGAGATGCGGAAGCAGCTGTGAGCCCAGGAGGGTGCTGTCTCTAGCAGCTGGGGGACGTGCCCTGTACGTACCCCAATCCCAGTGAAACCCCAGCGGGGGGCTCACCGGCTCCCCTCCCACCACCTGTGCCTCGCGGGGTGCACAGGGCAGCTCGCCTTGCAGGGGTGCACCTGCCGCCCAGCACTCTGCCCTGGCGGCCACAGTCCCCTCCTCACATCTCCAGGTTCCAGGGCTTGGACCCTCCCACAGGCAGTGATGGCAGCAAATACAGGGTGTGACACCCCCAACTGCCCTGCGTGCCTGGGTCCACCAACGGCCTCCCTACCCCGTTCACGGCCAACCCGGGTGGCTCCTCCTTCACCACCTCAGCTCCTAACCAGCTTTGTGAAGGGAAGGAGCGTGTCTGCCTTGGGCCTTGAGCGTAGGGTGGACGCCTCCTGGCCGTCAGCTCTGGACGGCGTGACACAGAAGGCACAGCGATGGGCAGCCACCGATGCCAGGCACGGCCGGGCAATGCTCTTCGGGGCGGCCATCTCCAGCGACCTGGCTCGGGCCCAGGGGCTGGCCTGTCTTCCGACAGCCAGGCGTCCCTTCCTCCACAGGAACCGGCCAGGCTCGGGCCTTCTGGTCGGTACCAACATCCTCCCACTCGTGTCTAGCGACTGCCATGCCTGGTGTCTCCGACACGAGTTTTCAGGCAGAGCCGTCTGTGGCCTCATCTTGGGGGCCGATGTGGAGACACTGGGGGCCACGAGCTCTGGGACCAGCCGGGACAGGCAGGACCTGGAGTCTCTGTGGGCGCCCCAGTCCCCGTGCCATCGGCTTGTCCACTCTCCGACCACCCAGACCCCAGAGGGCCAGCTGGGAGATGGCCATGTCTGCACATCTGGGTCTGCTCCTATGGCCGAGACACACAGGGCTCATGCGTTCATAAGCCTTTTCTGCTCTCCGAGACCCTCCCCGCTTCTACATCGTGGGGTTCGCTGGGGCAGCCGTTTGGCCTGGCAGCCAAGGGCACTCGCTGGTCAGATGTCCTGGTCCCCTATTGGAGAGCCGGGTTCTAGGGCTCCAGCTCTGGGCCGGCAGCTTCCAGCTGGTACATGGCTGTGCCTGCTACTCACACAGGCAACAACGTGGCCTACGGTGCTGACTCATTGCTTTGGCCCTGCTGAGCCTAGACCACTGTGTGGCCAGGGGTGTGCAGGGGTCGTCCCCCCAAGCTGCCTCTGTCTGCCTGTGGTCAGTAGAGCGTCCTCCTATAGGCTCCGTTCTCTGGGCGGCCAGTCTCCGCGGACCACCTTCCTCCCCAGAAAGGCTCTCTGGGTAGGTGACGGTGTCCACGTGGCCACAGGACGCTCCTCGGGGCCGAGGAAGGAGTGCCCTGCAGGTCACTCTGCCCTCTCAAACCCAGGGTTCAGGGGCGCAGGCTCATCTGCACAGCCCTGCTGCGTGGTGGGCGGCGTGTGGCTGGGGAGACTGCAGTCTGCAGACAGTGCCAGGCAGGGATGGTAACCCCACGCCCTGCACACCCTGCCACTGGCCTCAGGATCCACGTGGGAGAACTGGGGCACCAGACAGGAATGCTGGGAACACACTCATGCAACACCACTGCCCCGTCTCAATGGCCGTCTCACTGGCCCTCGGAAGACGCCCTGGAGAGAGGCAGACACCAGAGGCCAGTGGGAGCCCTACACCCAGGCTGCTCCAGCCCCCAGGCCCGGCTCCCAACCCCTAGGCCTGGCCTCTGCCCAGGCTGTCTCATGGCCCACTTCTGTAATATCCACCACACACTGGAGACTTTTACAAACGCCCAGGCCTGTCGGGCTGACATGGCTGGATACAGGGATGCACTCAGGCTCCAGCCGGGAGGCACCAGTGGGGGCCCCGTGGGGACTGACCTTCTGAGCCCTCAGCCTCGCGGCCCGGCACTGGCTGCAGCCCCTCCTCCTCCTCCTCGGGGTCGGCCTCCTGTGCTGCCTCTTCCTTGGTGCTGCCCGCGGCCTCCTCCAGGAGGGCTGCCCCGGCCGCCTCCTCTACGGGGGACTTGGAGTCTTCTGGCTTGGGCTTCTTGGGCTGTGTCCGCTTCCTGTGAGACCTGGGGAAGGAGACCCATCAGGCGGAGGGGGGTGTGGTGTGTGGACAGCATGGGGAGGGTGCCCTCGGTCCAGGTGCTCTGTTAGGCGGTACCACCGGGCCCCACCCCGCGCCCCACACCTGGACGAGTGCCAGCTCCAGAGGCAGGGGAGGGAGACGAAGGGGGACAGCCTGGGCAGGGTCTCTCTGGGGAACAGGGTGGGGGGTGCTGATGGTGGCTGCAGATGGAAGCCAGCTGACACTGAAGGGACGGGGGACAGGAGGGTGAGCTGGACGGACATGGACAGACAGAAAGGACACTTACGCCGGCCCCGGCTTTTTGGTCTGCTCTTTCTTTCTCTCTAGACTCGGTTTTCTCTCCTCCTCAGCCTTTTTCCAGTGTCTGTTTTCCTTCAGACTAATTTGTCTAGAATGTAAATTTCAGGGGGTTGCTCTCTTAGCCCACGGGCATGGCTGCTCGGGGCGTGGGGGTGGGCGCTGCCTGTCGGGCCTTACGTGGCGCGTCGGCCCCGGCTGGCTGGCCCCCCTGGTCCTCTCTCCAGCCCCTCCAGAGGCATGCATGGGAACTCGAGTTCACTGCCGCTTCTTGGGGCCTCCTTGGTGCCGAGATGGGCACAGGGCAGTGGGAGAGCACAGCCCGCGCCCGGCACCTCCGGCCAGCCCCAGGTGCGATGTTCACCCTGTGCCCGGCAGGCTCGGCTCAGCTCCAGCCTCACAGAGGCGAGGGAGGAGCGGGAGGGACAGCCAGGAGAAGGCAGGAGTGGAGAGGTGGGCGAGCCTGCAGACGCATGCTGGGCCCTCCTGGCTGCTACTGAGGGGTGCGTTGCCCCACAAGCAGGGGAAGGTGGGTGGGGTGACACCTGTGCCTCCTCTGTCTGATGCCCCATGAACCCTACAGCGGGCTGGGCAGAGCCACGAGCCCCTGAACTCCGAGTGGAGACCCCCAGGCCTTGCCCCTGACTCCTGCTCGCCCCTCCCCTCCGCCCGGAAGCTCCCCCAGCAATCACAGCAGCATGAACCTCACAAGATGGCCAGTGGCAGGAAGCGGGTGCATGAGCAGGGACACGTCACACACGCAGGGTGCACGGAGGATGGTGGCTGCGGGGCAGGAGGGGCAGCTGGGCCCCGGTGTGGGATGGGAGCGGGAAGGGAGGGGGACAGCCAGACCCTCTCGGGGTCTCCCCACGGTGGGGCTGCACCAACTGCCCCAGGCCACCAGCTCCAGGCGCCCCTTGGCCGTGGCAGGAGCTCGGGAGCTGGCACTGGGGTCACACCCGCCCCAACCTCCACCCCAGCAGAATTCCATCTGTACCAACTCACCTCGCATGACTCCTGCCTCCTCCTCCATGTCCCTCTGGCCCACCCTCCACCCACGACGCCTATCAGCCCTGGGGCCACTTCTGACCGTTCCAGCTGCTGTCTCCCCAGAGTCCCAGGCAGCCCTGGTCCCCCAGGTTCACTGGGCTTCATCAAGGTGGTACAGCCCCAGGCCACGACCCCAGCCTTGCCCCTGACATTCTAGAAGGGGCCATACCCAGGCCAAGGTGGGCAGCCATCAAGGAGCTCCCACCCTGAGAAGATACACAAGGGGACCCCGAGTAGGGAGGCATGCTGAGCTGGCCCCACGCAGACCCACAGCTCGCCTCCATTCACCACCTGTCTTCTTGCTCTGCTGGCAAGGGCGGGCACTGGTTGTGGCTGATCCCATCGGGTAACCCTGGGACCAGACGCTCAGGGTGTGGCTGTCCCTGGCCAGCAGCTGCCATCACTGCTATCTGACTCTGCTATTCACAGCTGCCCTGCAGGTACTGGGCCAGCCCGGGTCCCATCCTGGTTTTCCAGGGAGCTCCGAGCCTCGAGACTGCTCGAGCCGAGGTTGGCTCCGTGTCTCCGGCCGCTGGCCACCCTTCAGGGCCTCACCCGGGCTCTCCCTAATGAGCCGCTTCGGTTTCTGCCCTCGTCCAGTTAGTGGGGGCGTGCCGGGGTGCGCCTGCTGCGGGAAGGAGATGGCTCTGCATCCTGATGCCCTCCCGCAGGCAGGTGGCCACGGCCACGCACAGGCTGCTGGGACTTCACACCCCTGATGACCGCGGCAGCCACAGCAGGGCCGGGATGAAGGCAGGAGCTGGGAACTCCATCCGAGCTTCTCCCAAACTCAGGGGCCTCGGCACTGGGTCACCTGCTGCTTCCACCGGTGCGTGAGCAGGGAGCTGCGATGCTGGCGTCTCCAGGGATGCCAGCTTGTCTCTGCCCCTCCAATTCTCCTTAGACACACTACACCCGGGCCACAGGCATCCTCAATTCTGGATGCCTAACTACCTTCGCCTCTCCCTGGGGATCAGTGTCCCTGTGGCAGCAGCAGCAGGCCAAGGGACCGTACCTGGATCAGCAGCCCTCAGGGTACCAGCTGTGCCCCAGGCTCCTTCCACTCCGCAGAGTGAAGTGGGACCGCCACGGCTGCCCTGCCAGCAGGGCCTGGCTCTCACTGCGGCTGGGAGGCTGTCCTGGGTATGCAGGGCTCTGCCACCCAGCACCATGACCTGAGATGACATCTTAGCATTGAGGAATCCCACCTCTGGAGACCCTGGAGCACAGTCACCTGGCACTGAGACTTGGTGTTTGGGGGGTGGGCCCTGAGGCCAGCAGCAGTTCAGGATCGGGAGGGCCCGCCCTGCGCAGTGGGCTGTGTCTGAGGGAGCCAGCGCGAGCACAAGGCTGGCATGCTGCAGACACCTGCTTCCTGCCAGCCCGCTCTGATGGCCAATTAGCTTGAAATGCATGCAGTCAACTCAGGACTCCGCAAACACCCCGCCTGCCTGGGCAGGCGCAGCGTTCGGGAGCCACTGGGATCTGCAGGGGTGGCTAAGGGCTGACCAGACAAAAAGCAGGCTGGGAACGCTGTTATAGCCATCAGAAAGAGATGCAGGGAGCTGGGAGAGAGGCAGCACCAACACAGGGCTGTGCCCACAATGAGGCCACGGGGTCAGAAGGGCCCAGAGCGGCCGTGCAGTCGGGGAAAGCGGCATGCAGAGTGGAGGCCACCGCTCTAAAGCTAGGAGCCCAGAGCCTGTCCACGGGCAGCCACGAGCTGGCCACGGCAGTGCTTCCACGCTGGGCACGCCCCTATCTTGTGGCAGGGTCCACAGATAAGGCCCGGCTCACTCCCTCACCGTCAACGGAGTGGAGGTAACAGACTGGCTGGCCAGCTCTGGGTCAGTGTGCTTAAAGAGAGCTGGCCTGGCCTGCATGTGGCCTCCTGCAGACGGGCCTGGGGCTGGGGGCTTAGCAAGCCCCTCTCTAGCCAGGGCCAGCGGCTGGGCTGCGGCACCTGGGAATGGGGTCTAATGTTGACGCGGTTGAGTAATGCTGATGGCAGAGGCAGGACGGAGCGGAGGGGACAGACACTGCTGTCCCTGGGGGGGCCTGTTCCGAGGGGCTGGAGGCCCTGGTCAAACAGTCCCTGTGGCCCCAGGCCCCAGCCGGGTCTCCCCAACACACACACACCCCTCACCTCAGGCAGCGCCCGCGACCCTGAGAAATGCACCTTGCCTTGGAAGCAGCAGTGAAAAACAGAGCAGAGGGGGCGGGGGAGGGAGCCGAGGACGGACGGCGCGGGGGGCCTCACCTGCGCAGGAGCTTGGCCTTGAGCGAGGCCCGGGAGGCGCTCCAGGAGCTGAGCTCGGGGCTGCTGAGGGCCGTGGGCCGCGTGTGGTCCAGCACGGTGAGGTCCTTGCCTTGCTTCCACAGCTCGTAGCGCTCCGGCTGCAGGATGCGCACGAACACGTCCATGGAGATCTTCACCATGTCCTTCCGGCACGTGCACTGTGGGCGGGACACGAACCATCACGGGAGCTCACCCCACGCTCACGCTGCAGGTCCCCCACACACAGAGCAGGCCTCCCCTGCCCCTTCCCCAACTCAGCTCCCCCTTTCTAGAGCCTTCTAGCCAGAGGTTTCTTTTCTCCCCTAGGTAGGGAGACTTGGGAACGTCCCCCATCCAGGGCCTCACGCTTGTTGCCCCAGTGCGGGTCACCACCGCCCACAAGTGCGAGCTCCAGGGGAGGTGGCAGCCGCAGCGCCTCCTCAGCGGGGCCAGGCACCGATGGCGCTGGGGGCAGCGGGGGCGACAGGGGAGTGCAGTTTCTCTTCCTGCGGTCACCCTTGGCCTTGGCGGGCCGCATCTTGCCCCTCCCGTCCTCTGTGGAGAGGGCAAATGGTCAGAGTTGGAACCCAGAACCTGTGAGGTTCCCAACCCCCTCTCCCGGGTGACCAGGCAACAACAGGCAAAGCGTTTACTGAAGACAGGCCTAGCTGCAGCGGCTCAACGTCCATCCACGAGGCACGTGGGCACCGAGGGAAGTGGACGGTGGAGGCAAAAGCCAGATTCCCACCAGCCCCCTGCCTCCGGGTCTCCTGCATGGCCCTCGTGGGTTCCTGAGGCAGGCACCCAACTCAGGGCTGTCCTGGACACAATGGAGAGCGACGAGGGTGACACACTCAGAACACCACTGCCTCGCACCCCGCCCTGACGGCCACATCACCTCCACTGCAGGTGGCTGTCTGCCGTTCGGACTCCACTACATAGCAGTCTGGGCTGTGGTCTGTCGGCTCCTGGTTCGCACCCAACAGCACACAGCAACCCCAGAGGCAAACCTGGGGACCAGTTGGGTGATGGGATGAGCTGGGTGGTCCCAGCTGCCACCCACTCCTGCAGCTTGGCCCTCCCATCGGGCAAACAGGCTTAGGGGAAGTTGCTCCCCGGAGCACGGCCTGCCGGAGGTGAGGGACTCAACTGCCCTTGGCACTCGGGGCCAGCAGGGACTCCCTAGGGGGAGTCTTCTGCAGCCCCTTCCCATGCCTGGCCTGTCCCTCCCCATCCCCGCTCACTGAATCGAGGGACAGGGACTCGGGACAGGGAGGCTGTAGCCATGCCGAGAGGGAGCATTTACGGTCGAATGGGTCCCAGTAAACTCGACCGCACACGCAGGGGAGGAGAGGCTGGCACAGCAGCTGGGCTGCGGCGTGACGGGGCACAGATGGTGAGTGCACCTTCCGAGCCTGGCCCGGCAATGGCCTCCCTGGCCCCGCCATCTAAGGCAGCAGCTAACGGGGCCCGCATCCAAGCGGTTCTGAATTGCTTTTGCTTAACTCATTAAAGCGAGCACCTGCGCGGGCCGTGGGGGGACCTGGCGTCAGCTCCCTGCAGCCTGGCCTGGCTGCCTGCCTGGCTGCCGGGCAGGTCCGTGCCCAGGGCTGACACCAGCCAGGACAAGTTAGAGACACTCACACAGACTCGGAGGGCACTCAGGAGGAGCCAGAAGAGGAACGAGACACACTCGTGGGGACACACGGGAACAGGGTAGCATAGAGGTACCTGAGGTCAGGGAGGACCCGGGGACCCCGCGCCGAGTGGCTCAACAGGGGCTGTGGGGAGTTGGGGGGGACAGGAGGCTAGTGGCTCCACACAGCGAGCTTGTGCCCTGTAGCTGCTTTGTCAGCCCTCTGCAGGGGCCCCATGGTCTCCCCCAAACCTTCAGGAATCTTTCTGGGACCTGCTGCAGTCACTGCGGCTCTCAGCCCCACCCCAACCCGGCTCAGCGGCTCTGCCCGCGCCGTTAATGGAGATGAAGTAACTCCAGGGGGAGTCTAACCGAGTCATTAGCTTCTGATGAAGGAATCAGCCGTGGACCGGGGAAACTAGGTCTGGGCGGCCCCCTCCACGAGCCTGAGCACGCCCCAGGGCCCTGTGTACCTCGCACGGCTCAGAGCACTCGGCCACCAGAACCGGGCAGGCAGGCGGGGCTGCCTCTGGGGCCAGGGCCACGCGGCCAGCCACGAGGGTGCCAGACAGCCGGCAGACGCCCATGGTGTGGAGGGGGCTTCTGGGGACGCGAGAGGGGACACGCAGAGCCCTGGAGCCATCTCTCACTTGTGCAAGGTGGGTTTGTCCCCTGGGGCTCCCACGCCCAGCCCGGTCCTGGCACACGGCTGCCCCCCACACCCCCATCGCTCGTCCGTCGCTGGGAGTGGAGCCCTCCCTGACGCTGGAAGGAAGGGACGGTGCCTGAGCAAGGGACACCTCCCCGATCCACTCGGTAGTGTTGCTCGCCAGAGCTGCCCATGCCAGTTTAATGAATCAACAGATATGCTAAGGGCACTGCCAGTGTGCGTGTGGGGAGGTCAGGGCGTGGAGAGCCACTGGCCCTGCAGGGGGTCCCAGCCAGGCTCAGGGCTCCTGGTTGGCGACAGCTCTGTCCCCTCAGGCATTGTGGGCAGCACGTGGCAAGGCTGGGCCCAGGGCACGGCGACAGGGCCAGACAGGTCTGTGGGAGGCAGCTGTCGCCTGAATGACACATTGCTCCCCCCCCAGCATGGAAGGGGCTGGTCCCAAGCACGTGTCTCCATAACAGGACCAGGAGCCCATCCTGCCGGCCCCTCTGGGCTGAACGCCAGACTGACCATGACCCTGGCGCTGCCTGTCCCCTCACGGGCAGGCGCAGCAGGCTACAGGGCAGCAAAGCCATGGAAGGGGTCGAGCCCCAGTGAGTGCTTCAGCACCCCTCCAGGTCTGGAGACACCTGAGCAGGTGCAGACACACCCGGTGAGAGCTCTGGGCGGCCCCGGCCATGTCCGTGGACACAGCCACACGTGCCCCACCCCAGAGGAGTAGCCGCCCTGCAAGAGGAGCCCAGCCTCATCCCTGTCTTGCTCGCGTCACTGCCCAATGCCTCTGGCCTCAGTTTACCCACACTCAGAGCCCAAGGCGGCCTCCAGGAGTTGGGGTCCGGATCCCCGGGAAAGGCCTGAGGGGGGCCCAGTGACCGTTCACGCTGCCGCAGCCGTCCCTCACAATGACAGGAAGTTGACGGCTGGGGAGCCACAGCCCCGGGAACCTCTCGCACCACCACGGGACACTGTGCAAGCCATCGCTGGAGGGGTGGGGAACGTGCGAGGAGCCTAGAGGGGGACTAACTCCTCTCCTGGCTTTGGGGGTTTTTCACAGGCCCCTTCCTGCTGGGCTCCCACGGCCCTGCCCTATTGCAAGGGCACGGCGGGCTGTTAGCTGCAGGGGCCGGGCCTCAGGCGGGAGGACGAAGGGGGCACCAGGACGAGGGTGTGCAGTCAGACACACACCACCCAGCAGGGCCCCTTCCCTAACTTCAGCGCTATCCTGTACCTTGGCCATGGCCACTGGGACCCTCTGATCCTTTGCAGGGGAGGTTCAATAAGGACTCCATGATGAACGGTGACCAATGTGTGGCCCTCAAGTGACCGTGTCTCCCACTGTGGAGCAGACCACCACCATGGTTCCAGGAGGGTGCATACCCTGGAGGCAGCAGTGAGGGCTCGAGCCTTGGGGTCCCTGCCACCCAGGGGGCGGTGGGAGACTCAGCTGGAGCTCCAGGTTCGGGGTTTCACCTCCAGGTGTTGTGAGGTTTGGGGTGTAAATCAGTGACAGGAACTCGCCCATCACACGGACACTAACTCCCACGCGTGAACGCATGTTAGCCCACACCGACACGGCCACAGTCCCCGCTAACCTCTCTTCCCACAGTTCTAGGACACAGGCGTGCAGGCTCCCTTGGAGCCTCTTTCTGCACAGCGCGTCCTCCAGCACCCGGCTCTGAGGGTGGCCGCTGCGCAGACCCTCTCGGGGAGCCCCCACCCCCTGACCCCACCGCCCCAAGTGGCCCACTTATGGCCTGCTTATGGTAGGGCCGGGAGGCTCAGGGCGCTGCATGAGGCACTGCAAGGAGTCCGTGCAGCACCCAACATCCTCCAAGGTTAAAAGCCTTCCACCCTGCCCCCTTCACCCCTGCCATCCCATCACACACTCCTGTCCGGGCAGCAGCCTGCCCCGAGGAGTCTGGGCCTCTAGGACCTGTCCCAAGCTGCCTGTGGCCAGGGGTCTCTGAGCCCAAGGGGCAGGCTGACACACAGGCCCCCTCTGCCATGTTGAGGACCCTGCTTGTTCCCGTCCCCATCATGGGGTACTTGGCCGCCCCAGAGGCAGAGACAGGCAGGGGGCAGGCAAGGGGGCCCCGATACCAAGGAACAGGTCAAGACCGGGCTGCCGGGGAGGCCAGCCACTCATCCACGTGGGTCCCCTTTGCTGTGACTTCCCCCTGGGCCTCCATCAGCGGCCATCTCGTTCTACAAGATGCAACAGCTCTTCGAATTTGCTCGTGTAAAAGAGCAAAGCGGAGAGGGGCGCGCAGGAGAGGCTCCCGCCTGAGGAGGGGATTATTAAACACGGTTCAATAAAGTCATCAGCCCGACAGCCTCTGACCACGGGGGCCCCGACGCCTCATCAGCACCGCTGTGCCGGCTCTCACCCGGGAACCAGGGCAGAACACGGAGGCCGCACCACGCCGTGCCGGGCCGTTAGCCGCTGGCTGAGCACGTGGGGATGGCTGCTGCTCGTCCCGCCGTGGAAGAGGGGCGGAAGCAGGGGTGTCCCAACGGTGACGGTGGCAACAGACCCTTTGGGGAGGTGGGCAGGGACAAGCTGTCCCCCAGTGACTGTGGATAGGATCAAGTCCAGTCACCAGGCCCGGCTGCCCCAGTCTCTGCATTTCCCCTGCCACTCTGTCCCCTAAGACGCAACCCCAACCTCACCCCCCAGCCCCTTCTCCACGCCCTTGGTCCCAGGCTGGCCCGGACCACAGACCTCCAGTCTCCCCACATCTCTCCCTGAGCCCAGGGCCCAGGGCCACCCCCCACAGCCCCGGGATGGGATGGGGCTGAGGGGGACAACAGCTGTCCCATGGAGCCCAATTCCCTTCTCTGCAAGGAGCATATTGGGGGGCAGCATGGCCAGCACTGGGCTTGCCTCTACAAGTGCTTTGGCCCCCCAAAGCATTGACTCCAAGGGGCTGACTATAGCGGCAGAGCCCACCGCATCTGCTGGCGTGTGAGACAGGCCGCGTGACCCCCTGTTTCTGATGCAATTAGTGGCACTGCAGCGCGAGGCATTCATTAGGAACTCCAAGGGAATTCACCGACAAGGCTACAGAAACAACACCGGCCCGGCTCCCAGCTCCCAGGCCTCTTCTCTGAACATCAGAAACCAGAGCCCACCAGGCCATGTCCCGTCCTGTCCACAGCTGGCCTGGGTGGGACAGACGGCCCATCTCAGCTGCCCATGGTCGACAACAGCGGTTCCCACCCACACAGCACCCGGAAAACGACACAACCACCAGTGTGGGGCACGCCCGGGCCCGCTGTGTCCCCAGTGCCGCATGGAGCCCGGAGCGCTGGGTACCACTGCCCTGCAAGGGTGGGGCAGGCACAGACGGGACCCCCTCAGCTGATGGATGGACGGATGGCGACACGGGGCAAGCGCGTTGGATCTAGGACCCGGGGAGGCGCGCTCTTGTGCTGGCAGCCCCCTGTCTGCCCGCCTGCCCTCCCCTGCCACCTCCTGGGACCCGGGATAACAGCCCCGAGCAGACATCAGCGGCCGACAGAAGGAGCTAGCATGCACCCTCCCAGGCAGCAGGAACCACGTGGCGCCCATTTTACGGTAATTAAGTCCCCTGCCCACCCCAGCCTGGGGGTACAGGAGCCACCCCCGACCCCACACTCCAGTCCTGTGCCAGGCTGACTGTGGGGGACCATCTCCAGACGCAGTGCCCCTGTGTGTGTGTGTGTGAGGGGAGGCAGCCAGCCTGTCTGTCTTTCCCCAGGGATGAGAGCTGAGCTGTCAGCAAGAAGCGAAGAGCGCCGGGCTCCCTCCCGGCTTTCCATCTCTCTCGCTCTGTTTCATCTGCAGTCAGCTCCGTGCCCAGCAGGCGTCTTGAGGGCACCAGCACGTCTCAGGCTCTGGAGAGCAGACCCCCTCCGCTGCCAAGCGCATCCGGCACCAGCCACGGCCGCGTGCCGGGCTAATCTAACACGGCGTGCAGCCGTGTAGGACTAATTCAAGTTCAGGGGGGAGGCCGGTGGCGGATCGCTTGTTCGCCTCTAGCAAGGTGGCAGCGGCACTTTGATGTGCCTGGTGGTAACTCCACTACAAAGTCAGCGTGAGCCCAGCTGGCCCCGGGACTGTGCCTCCGGCTGTTGCAAACCCCCCAACCCAGGTCCAGGACGCAGCCATCACCCTGGGGTCACCCCCGGGGTCAGGGGAATGTCACATCCCAGACCCCGCAGGAGGTCATGGCTCCAGGCGGGGACAAGGCAGACAGAAGGGGCGGGGGGGCCCGCCTGGCACGGAGGTGGTCTTGATGGTCAGAGGTCTGGACCAGCATTCAGTGACAGGCAGTGCAGTCTATTAGGGGGTAGGCAGGCAGAGGGAGCAAGAGAGGGTGCTCTCATTGGCTACTTGATCCCCCATTGGGACCGAGGTTGGCAGGAAGCCAAGGGCTCTGTGGGCCGCCGTGCGGGTGGGCAGGCAGGGACGCCATGACTTGAGTGACCGGAGCAGGGAGGGGAGCCAGGGCCAGGCCTTGAACCCAGGAGCTGTGATGCCCACAGAGAGCATCACAGCCCCCAGCCTTCACGTGGCAGTCTGCTGCCAGTGTGGCGAGGCTAAGGGCCATGGTCCCCAGCCCCCTGAGACTGGGTCACGTTCAACAACGCCCACTGGCTTCCTGGGTGCGGGAGACAAGACGAAGCTGCCCAGCCTCCGGGGCATTAGGGCAGACAAACGGGCCAGGCCCTCAGCTCAGCCTGTCCTGGGCGCTTCTGGCAGGTGTCCCTCCCCGCTGTGGCGATCAGGAGTTCCACTCCCCCTGTCGGCATGGGTTCCTCCCGCCGGTGGAGGAAGCTACAGGGGTGTCCCCAGCTTGTCCTGGGGGTGTCCCCGTGACCCTGGCACCCATCCCCCCACCCTCTGGCCAGCAGGTTCCACTTCACTGGGCCTGGGGAACCCCAAGCGCAGGCATCCCTCGGGGGACGGGGGGTGAGTCGCGGGTGGGTGGGCCGAGCCCTCAGTCGCACAGGAGGTCCCAGGCAGGCACAGCAGCCGGAGCCGTGGGCCCATCTGCAATAGCAGACGAGGAAGAGACTGGGACGTGACACAGCCCCCTGACCACCAGCCCCGCGCTCAGCTGGCTCCGTGGGCTGCCTGTTCAGCAACTTCACACTACACTGCCTGACAATGGAAGCATGGAGCCCAGTTAAGACCACGCTCCCCACGTGGCCATACTGGCGACCATACGGCGGAACCTGAAATTGCTTGTAATACCTGCCCCGTCCCTCGGCCCCATAGCCCTCTCAGCTCTGAGCACAGCTCCGTCAGCCCGCGGCTGGCCTCCCGCCACCCAGCGTTCCCGCGATCCCTGTGTGTAGCCCGGAGTGAGACCCCCTCCCTCTCTCTGCCAGCCGAGCGGAGCCGGTGCTGGAAAAATACCAGCGGCACCCACAGGGCTGTCACCCTCTACTGGCCGTGTTAGGAAAGGACACGAATAAAGCCAAATCCATCTGGGCCACATTTCGCTCAAGCCGCGTCTGTGACACGCTGGGTACAAGTCATTTAGGACTGAGCTGTCTGCTGCATGCAGGGCCGGGGTACACGGGATGTACCCCGGGGTGCAGCCGCACCCTGCCCGGACTTGCTCTGACACTGTCTGGCTGAAGCAGCCGGCACGGCTCTGTGAGTATCTGACTTCTAGAAAATGCTGGGCTGGTCAGGATTCAAGCAACCGCCTCGTATCCTGGGCCAGCGGAAATCTGCAGTCTTTCCCACCCCAGGAAAGGACCCTGCCCCCCAGGGAGCCCCCAACTTCTCCTCTCGCTTCCACCACCTCCAGCTGAGGCCTGGAGCCACAAGCTCACTGCCACGTCCTCACATCTCGACCTAAAACGCAGGGCAGAGCCCAGACAGGGTGTCCCACAGGACCCTCCCAGAAGCGCGCACAGTTACAAGGAAATTTCAGTAAAATTCTTCCATTCTGAGGCCAAGTGGATTGGCTCAAGAACAGCAAATTCCCGCAGGGGCAGCAGCAGGCAGGGGGACAGGGCCAGGGCCTGACCAATGTTTTCTAGTGTTTCCAAACCTAGGCCTCTGACAGCCCCGAGACAGCAAGATGCCTCGGGGACCCACAGCTTTCCCGCAGCTGTGGGCACCTGCAGGCCACAGCATCCCTGGACAAGCAGGGACTCCAGACACCCACCATGGGTAACAGCTAAGCGATGCACGGCCCGGCCTGGTCCAGCCCTGCCCTGCCCCTCCTGCTGTACTCTGCCTGCCGCTCGCAACAGCCGCTCTGAGCGAGCAAGCGAGCGAGCAGCGTAGGGGCCGCCGCCCTCCCACCCCCGGCTAGTACCTGACTGGCCACTTTGCCATAATCGATCCACCGCAGGGTGGCGAAGTTGGTCGACTCGGCGCAGTTGAACCCGTGGTTGAACCCGGCGTGGTAGCCGTAGGGAAAGGTAATCATGAACTCCCCGGCCTCTTGCGTGATCTGAGGAAGGAAACGGGGACGGTGAGGACGGGAGAGGGGTGGAGACCCCGGGCTCCAGGAATGCTGGGACCACTCAGAGGCCTCCAGCCCCATCTCCCCCCTGTGGCAGATACAGGATGTGGGGCGAGGGGCTGCAGTGCTTGTGGGGCTGGCAGCCCTCATCCGAGAGCTGGTTCGAGACCCATCCCCGGCTGCTTCCGCCTCTGCTCGTCCAGCCTCCCGCTGACCTGCCTGGGAAGGCAATGGACGGCGTCCCCCAAGAGTTCCGGTCTCTTGCCGCCCGGGGGGGAGGCCCTGATGGGGTTCTGGTCCTGGCTACAGGAAATGCAGAGGGAATTTCAGGTACTAAGTCAGCACATGGAAGATTCTACATCTCCCCCTCTCTCTGTCAGCCTTGCAAAGAGACTGAAAAAACCATCAATCAGGTTGTACGTGGGCGGGCCCTCGGGCCACGGTGACAGCTGCTGTCATGAGGGGCCACCCGATGCCGGGGCAGGTGCAGACACTTCTCACAGACGGGGTGTGGGCAGAACTGGGCCCTGTCCTTGCACAAGGAGGACCCGTGAGGCAGGCAGGCCCCACGCTGTGCCCCGGCAGTGGGTCAGCGCAAGAGGTGGGTCAGGTGCACGGAGCAGCACTTCCAAGCACCCACACCTCAGACAGCACAGGGTCACGAGGCTCTGAGAGGTGGAGGGAAAGGTTGGGGCGCCTGCAGCTCGGGCGGGGTGCTGGGAGGGGCAACGCAGCCCATAGTGATCGGTAATGATGCAGCCCTGCCCTGCGGCCTGTCACCCAGGACCCACGTGCACACTTCAGAACAACGCCTGTAACAGGGACGATTGTGCCCGCTTGCTGTGACCCGGGAAACAGACGCTGCTTCTCGGGCAGGCGGCCGTGGGCCCCGGGCACGGGCATGGAAACCCGGGGCCCTTCAAGCCTCCAGGGCTTTGACGGGGAGCAGGTGGTGGCCCCGCTGCCCCACTGGCCACAGGGGCCACGGAGCGGGCATCTGCGTGCTTGGCAGCTTGGGTCTGGTGTGTGCGTGTGTGAGCTTCTTTGTGTTGGCATAGGGTTGGGCGGCATCCGGTGGCATGGGCACGTCCTTGCTCACGTCAGCCGTGGCTTGGGGTTCTGATGGGCACTGCCTCATGCCAGGCCAGCAGCTATGCCTCAAAGCCGGGCTTCTGTTAGTCACCTCTGACTGCCCGGGCCCGGGGCACTGGCTGTCTACACCTGACTGCTGCCCACCCCTGCTCCCCAAAACCCACTTCTCAGGTGGCTGACGCTCATTTTGTCGATCTGCGGGGGTCCGCAGGCTGCTCTGGGGACCACTGGATCTAGCGGGGGGGAACAGCAAGGACTCGAAAGCCCGCTGGGGGAGCGGGTGGCAGGAGCTGGGGGGGAGGTGTGGGGAGCGAGCCTCGGCGAAGTCGGCTTCGAGAAGTCAGCCGCGGCCTCGGAGATCAGTCAGAACGGACGCGCCTGGAGGCACGCCAGCCGTTACCAACGCTCTGATATTTTTCTTTTCCAATTTAATTAATTGAACCGATCACAAGAAGTCAGTGTCCATTAAGTTACATGTTTAAGCTCCCGGTGACAGCGCGGGGGGTGGGCTGGGTTCCTTCTACAAGATGCTGGGGGTGGGGGGTTGGGAGTGGGATTTCCTCACCTAAGGCCAGGCCAGACGGTGGCCCTCTCCCCCAGGGATCTGTCCCCCAGCATAGCGGAGCCGCCCCCCAGGACTAGCCATGGCAGGTGTGGGGCAGGACCCCACCCCCTCCCGAGAACTGAAGCCTGAACCAAGAGGCGCTGGGCTAGGAAGACGGCGAGATTGTGTTCTCATCACTGCGTCTCCGCGCCTACGGCGTCTGTCACGGCGTCACCGTTATCCCGACAATCAATTAGACGACGTGTCTGGGATGATGGATGGGCCGCGCGGGCGAGCCATCGGCGTCCCCGCCCGCCTGCTCGTCCGTCCGTCGCCGAGGGGCTCGGGACGAAGCATCCCCACAGGCTCTCGCAGAATAAATGAGGAAGTCGATGGCAGATTGCAGAAATACACACTTTTAATTATTAAAGAGCCCCGCAATTGATCTGCTTCTTCTTGGAGGAGTAAATACCATTACAGGGATTTATAAGTGGAGCGTGCGGGGCTCGTCAGCTGAAGGATGCCAGGAATTCAGACGAAGGGAGAGCCACATGCACACGGGCAGGGACGTCTGCCTGCAGCCCCTCCATGCACGCGGGCAGCGATATCTGCCTCCAGCCCCCGTGCCCCAGGGAAGCTGCCAGGCGGCGGCCCCTAGGGCTGGCTGGAGGGCCACCTGCCATCATACGCAGTCTCCCAGTGCCAGCAACTAACTGCCTCTGGTTTAAGTTCAGGTCCCTGTGGAACCCTAACCATGCTGCCAGACACGTCTGTGATGGCTTCTCTCCCCCACGAGGTACCACTCTGCGGAACGTTCTAGACCAAGCAACCAGAAAACCAGCGTTCCGCACAGTGTGTGAGCCAGGCCTGCCTGCAGTCCGTGTCACGAGCCAGGGTTATGTCGGATGCCAGCGGAGGTGGGAGGCAGCCACCTGCCCTCCCCGGGCGCGTCTCCGCTGCTCACCCCCCAGGGAAGGCGGAGGCGGCTGCTGGAGCGGCCTTTCTCGCCCAGGCCCTGCTGCGTGCAGCCTTGCTCCGCGCGGGGCTTGATTGAAATATCAGAAGCGATTTCCGACACGCTGACACTTGAGCATGCAGAGCGAGGCCTCGACAGAGCATTTTCTGGGCCTGACAAACTGCTCTTCGCGGAAACTACCAACTGGATCCCCACAGGGGGGCTGTCTCCTAGCACACCCTCATTTCCGGAAGGTTCTGGCCTGGGTCACTACCTTCCTGCCCCTTCCTAAGGGGCCTGCCTCCAAGCTGGGTGCACCACACCCGGCTGAGTGTCTCCTGGGGCCAGCCCAGCTCCTAGGTTTGCAAACCCAAGGTGGCAGTCAGTGTGAGGCCCACCTGCTGCCCACCTTCCTGGCCGGGGCCAGGGCTTGTAGGCAAGGCGGACCCCCCCTTGTAGGCAAGGGGGGCCCTGGCGCCCCCATCCATCAGTGCCTCCTGTCAACACACTGCCTGCCCTGAAGGCTGGCACAGGCTGCGATGGAGCCAGTCCTGATCTCTGGGCTCATCTCGGGCAGGAACGGGGGGCAGCATCGAGCCTCCCCTTTCGACGCCCCAGCACAGAGGAGGAGGCAGAGGTGGGGGCCCAATGCGGAGCCGCCTGCACCCCGCTGCCAACTGTCTCCCCACCGCCCCGCACGTACCCGGCTGAAGGGGATCCCGTACTTCTTGAGGATGATGGGCGAGATGAGAGTCATCTTGTGTCGCAGGAAAGCGTCACAGCCCTGCGAGCTGCCGGGGAAGAATCCTAGGATGAGAGAGATCAGGGTGAGTCTCCTGGAGGACAGGAGACCGGGCCCCGGGGCACCCATGGCCCCCAGGAAACACAGCCCGCCGGAGCCACCCCAAGGCACTGGGCACCCAGACAGGGAAGCCCTGACCCTCTGATGGGTGGGCAGACTGCACCAGACCCAGCTGGGTGGGGCCAACGCCTGCACCACTGCTGCCAGCTCCCCAGGCCCACGCAACACACAGCTGTGGCACAAAGACTCGGGTGGCTAACGCCCTAAGACCAGGCTGAGCTGGGAGCAGGGTGGGCATGCTCCTCCAGCGCCAGGCATCCTCCTTCAAGGTCACGGGTGATCTCCAGGGAAAACCGCTGCTAATGAAGGGACAGTCCCAGGAGCGCTCTGCCCCGTGCCAGCTGAGCCTTTTCCACACAGCACACCGCCCCCCACACCGGACAGAGATGGGGTGGACAGTGAGGCCTGGCCACCTGTGTGGAAGCAACCAAGCTTGCATCCCTAGTGGGGAAGCCTCTGGACCGTGGACTTGAAGTGGCTTTGCACAGTAGGGGCTCCCATCCCTCCAGCCCCCACTGACCATCAAGCTGACACACTTGAGCTGTTCAATCAGTAAGACCTAAGCCCACTGTGGCTGGACACATCCCCCAGACCTCCCAGAGGGACCCACATCCTCAGGGTGGGGTGCTCAGTCCCTGAACTGAAGCTGAGGAACGCTCACGGCTCAGGCTGTCCCCAGGGGCCAGCCCCTCGGGAGGCGACAGGCTGCTGTGGCACCTGCTCACTAGGGCTCCTGGAGTGATTGTAGTAACTGTGAACGGGAGGAAGAGGGGCCGGCACACACTGTGAGGTGGACCTGGTGGACCTAGAGGTCCCAGGGTCTCCAGGGCCCCCAGTCTCCCTGCTGCCAGATCCACGCCTGCAGACTCGAGGCCATGGACACGAGCGTGGGAGGGGTGAGGCCAGTGGCTGAAGGGGTGCTCCGGGACACACCTGCCCCATAGCGGCAAGCAAGGCCCCTCCCGGAAGGCCAGGGCCCCTGTGGGGTGCGTGTGCACACACTGGGCGGACACGAGGGCATGCACCGAGCCGGAGACTCGAGGGCGAGGTTCTGGGATGGCTGAGCCCGGAGACTCAGGCACTCCCATTAGTTAGAGTGCGCCTGCCGCCCAGCCCCGGCCGCCTGCCCACACTTCCTCTTTTAAATGCGCCGTTTAAGTGGTTCTCATTAAAGCTCTAATAAAGGCACGCACTCCTGGTGATTTGCACCGAGAGCATCAACCCCTCGCAGCTCTCCCAGCGAGCCCATCCGGAGGCCGCCAGTCCATCGCGGCCATCTCCTGAGGTTGGTGGCGACATCGGGGCTGCAGCCCCAGGACAGGCCTGGGGTCATGCCAGGCTTCCTTCCCAGGCAGGGCTAGGGTGCCGGGCCTGTGCCCGGGAGGGTGGTACGGGAACAGCCTGGCCAGCTGGCTGAGGGTGTGTGTGTGGGGGGCGAGGTCCTTGCCTCCATTTCCTAATGCTGAGCCAGCACCCCCAGCTGGGGCCGCCTGGGGAGGTCTCGATTGGAGCCAAAGAACAGAGAAGGGTGGCGCCTCTAGCCGCCACGGGAAAGCAGGTGGGCGAACCTGGCTTCTTCCAGAGCCTCCAGCACTTTATAGACAAGTGGGACAGGGCCCTGCCATCTGCTGAAGGCTGCCCTTGCACCCAAGCCCGCAGGGCCCTCACAGCCCTGAGCTACACAACCCTGCTGTGTCGCAGGCACCCACGGGCACACGCGCGCCTTTCCAAGGGGGCAGGTGCCGACGGGGCGGGGGCTGGTCCAGGGTCCCTCCAGCAGCCCTGTCAGGAACCCTCAGCGGGAGGGGGCAGTGCCCGGGGAACTTGGTGCCACCACAGCCCAGATGTCGGCTTCTTTCCCAGTCTGGGCATCTGCCGTCACCCAGGCGGTCCCTGTTCCTCCCTGCTTCTCCCTGGACAGGTCCTAGGACCCCATCACCTCCTCCTCTCTGCAGTGCTTGCGCCCAAGAATTCCCACAAAGACGTGAGCATAGCCTGCTGGCGGGGGTTGGCAGGGACATTTGCAAAGGGCACCCAAGGGTAGGCAGACACTTGCACAGGGTTTAGGAGTGACCCCCTCACCAACACACACACACACACACACACACACACACACACACACCCTGCTGCAGAAGAACCAAGCTCTAGCCAGGCCCAGAGCCGCCGCTGAGACCCTGGGAGGCAGGTACACCACGGCGCCCAGGGCCCAGGCATTGGGAGACGTGGCAGCCACGACTCCGAGCACACACCCACTCCCAAAGGAAGCCTGCATGGGCAGCCAGCCTGCCCGGGGTGTCGCCAGGCCGCCCTGCCTCGTGGGCACAGACACTTACCAATGGCCAGCCGCTCCAGGCGCTTGCCGTGTTCCGGAGGGATGGCGTACCTATGAGAGAAGGGAGGCGCATGAGACGTGGGCTGGTGTGGCCGCCACAGCCTCAGGGAGACCTGGCTGGATCAAAGCTGAATTGTAACTGGCCGTGGGCAGGGCAGCAGGAGGGGATTGTGGAGGGCAGGGGTGCCAGCGGACAGAGGAACAAGTTAAGGCCGCCGACTTGGTGCCAGCAGTGACGATGCCCCCCGTGCCCTCACGGTGACAGCAGAAAACCTGCTGGCTGGGGCCCCCAGATCCCTGGGCTGGGAACTTCTCACTCCCCTGCCCGCCAGGTGACACTCCTGGCAGGTGGTACCTGGGGACACTGACGCACGTACCCTGTGGTGCCCAGGACAGCCCCGCCCCAAGGACTGGTCCAGGCCCAGCAGCCACAGTACGAACCCAGCACCACAGTCTCTCCTGCCAGCCCTCACGGCACGGGACCCGGGGCCTTGGAAACTACCAGAAGGAACCAGCCACTCCAATCAGGGACCTGGTTTTTTTTCTTTCTTTCTTTCTTTTTTTTTTTTTTTTTTTTGTTTTTACTAACAGCGGGTGGGGGAGAGAGAGAGAGGCTGAGGCGAGCATGTGGTCTTCCGTAATCTTACCAGACACAAATAATTAATTTCTGGGCTCGCTCCCAGCGCCAGCCCCCGACAGAGGCGACCCAAAGCATCTTCAACCCCTCGTTGCCAGAGAACCGGCCCCATATGGACAAAGCTGAGGTCTTCCCAACAGCCTTTTATCATTCACAGCCCACTGATAACAGCTTATCCCAACCCCAGCAGTGTGGCAGGATTAGCGACCCCCCCTTCCTGGTCAGCCCTGTCTTCGGAAAGACCCCAGGGAGGTGGGGGGCCTCGGTGGGGGGGCGGCTGCATTAGGACTCCAAGGCTACGGTGGTGGATGCCATGTCCCAAGCTACAATGCTGCTTTCACTTAATTACCGCCTGTAATTGGGAGTTGTAAAGATAAGATTAATTGAATCTGGTGGATGTTAAAAGTTTAATACATTGGAACGCCGCTTCCCCCACTATCGGAGCGTACAGACTGCGGGATTCCGGCTGAGCGTGTGCGACAGCGGCCCCGTAAGGGAGCGTGAGGCCCTTGGCGGGAGGGGTGGGGGATGGACTGCCAGGCTTGTGGGCTCTGTGCCTCCCGCCACCCCGAGAGCCCGGTGGTGACGGGCGAGGGCCACACTGCACTGCCCAGCCCACCCGAGGCGGCCCACCCGAGGTGGCCTACCCAGCATTCTTTGAGCAAGGTTCCTCAGTCTAAGCCACGGCTGCCTTAGGCCTGACAGCTGCTCCCTGTCCACATGGAGCTGGAGCTGTTGGGGGACCGCAGTCAGCAGGTGTCATGGAAAGCCGTGATGGGCGGGAGAGGATGCAGCCAGCTGGACAACCTTCCTGGGCCAGTGGGCAGCAGGTATGATGGCCCCTCTCTCATAGGAGAAGGGTCCCCAGAGCACGGCCTAGGGGGACTCCAAGCAAGCATGAAAAGCTAGTGTCCAGTACCCGACTGGGGTGCTTCTGACCTGTGGCTGTGGTTTGGGGCAGAGGGGTACAGTGGCTGCTGACATTGAAATGTGTGCTCGCTAAGCAGGCTGGAGGCGTCTGGCTCCCATGAGCCCCTTCTGGAGCCATAAAGAGCGGGTTCCTGTTTATAGTCACTTTACTACGAGATCAATTTGCATTGCCGCTCCCGACCCCAGGTGGCTGGCACTTGTTGGGCATTTGCACCCACAATGGAGTGGGACGATGGGCAGCACCCCAGCTGAACTGCCCTCACCCACATGGCAGCCTCCTGAGTCCAGGGTGGCCCCAACCTCTGTGGTCTTGCCTTAGGCACCACGTTGGCACTGTCCTGAGCCTGGGGTGGCAACTGGCTGCCCTCGCAGGCCAGTGGTGGGGAACCGGCTGGGTCCTGGGAAGGGAAGGCCAGCGACCTGGTGTCCTCTGGGTGCTGGGAGATGGACGGGCAGGCAGGGCAATGAGGAAGCTTCCAGCAAGGCAGGTCATAGGGTGGCCAGAGCCAGGGAGAGGGCAGTCGGTACGAGGCTCGCTCCCCTGGCATTTTGCTAAGTCAGTGGTTGGAGTGGCACAGTGCCTCGAGAAGCCAACGCAGGTGCAGGGACACACGGGCAGCCCACGTGGTCTCACCCCTCAGCCATCAGCCCCGCAGCTGCCCTAAACTGTCTCCTGGTTCCCACGCTTCGGGCACTTCCGCAAAGCCTGCAGCAGAGCGGGCAGAGCGAGGCATGGCTCTGCCCGCACGCGCCACGACCCAAGGCGGCCATGCAGACAAGACTGGGCAACACGGCCAGGTCAGGGAGAAGACACGAGTGGGGAGACCAGCTTGGAGGGTGGTGCCCCTGAGGAGGGGCGGCCGCCATGGTCGGGGAGGGGTGGGGGGCGGGGGAGGTCTCCCCGGCCGCCACGCAGGATGCTATTAATAGTGTAATTTTCTTGGTGTTTTGTTTATTCCCCTGGAATGGCTTGATGGATGTGAGTAATTATCAGACTATAAAAGCTAGCAAATGTGCTATTTTCTATCGCTCTAAATCATCAAACAAATAAAGTGTGAAACAGCATTTCGGAATATAATTTTCCCCTCTAATGGTTCAGAATTATTACCGAGAACAATGGGGGATAAGTAAGCCAGTGCCCGTGGGTTAAGATCCAGACAAGTGTGTCGGCGAGAGGGACATGAGCGTGGCCGGCCGGGGGCAGGACCTGCTCGGGGAGCAGCGGCTCAGGGTTGCCACACGCGAGGCACCGGCCAGCCGATGGCCATGGGGATGGGAAGACAGGTGGAGTGGGTGTTGTGGTCAGGGACACAGGGAACCCTGTACCCCCAACTTCACTCGCCCCCTAGTGGTCCTGTCGGTCAGGGATCTAAGACCCCACACCGCCTGCTCTCCACCATGGCAGTGGTCTCCCGCTAGGGACTCAGAGCCTGTAGGGGGGTCTTGCAACAAGGAGAGAGGTGCCATGCCCTCAGCACCCACAGACCCACACGGCTTCCTGCTCCGGAGATTCGGGGCTGCTGCGGGGCCTGGGGCTGCCCGGAGCCCTTCGGAAGCACCAGCTCAGCCCGCCGCAGGCAGGCAGGGAGAAAGGTCACTTTACAATGTCTGTCCCGCCAGGTCACTCAAACAAGCAGGCCGGGCCGACGCATGCCAAGAGCAACCCAGAGCCAGTCACCCCTCTGCGGCCCTGGGGACGGCGTGGTGTGGAGGCCAGACTGCCGCAGGCCTCGGTATGCGTGCCCCTGCGTGCTGTGCTCCGTGGGGCCAAGTGGGAGTGCGAGGCTACAGGCCACTCACTCAGGACCAGGGAGCTGGCTCCCCTGCCCCCAGGGCCGAGCCCCAGCACCCTAAGGACTCAGGTCACAGGAAGCTACAGGCCACTCACTCAGGACCAGGGAGCTGGCTCCTCTGCCTCCAAGGCCGAGCCCCAGCACCCTAAGGACCCAGGTCACAGGTGCCCTCTCTGCAGCCTGCCCGCCCTCCAGCTCAGGGCACAGCACCCACCCAGGGAGGCCTTCTGAGAGCAGAGCCAGCCTGTGCCAGAGGCACGGGTCACACCTGAGGGGGTTCCTTCCCGGAGAGCAGAGGCCACACCCAGGCTGCCTGGACCTGGACATGACTGACCCTGGCGGGACTCCAGGCACATGGACCCACCTGGCACACCCAGAGGCCACTGGGCAAACAGGGGGACGTGGGGCCCCAGTTTCTACCATGACCAGGACTCAGCCCGCTTGCACAGCTGTCCCGAGAGCAGCAGCCTCCGGCTGGCACCGAGCAGGGACGTGCCCCGCTCCTCCGGGGACACCCTAGTTGTATCTGTGCGGGAGGGCTGAACGCCGCGACACAGGCACCGTGCTCGGAGATCAGTCGGGCTCCGCTGAGGTTTGTTCCCGGGAACGCGCGTTATCTGAAACGCATCATTTCATGGGACAACGGGCGCTGGATCGCCATCCCCCACCAGCCGTGCTGCGACTGCTAAGAACGCCATTTGCACGGCCGCACACACCGGGCCAGCAGTCCTGGGAGCGTGCGGGCGCAGGAAGGGGGAGGGGTGCCAACCAGCACTGTGAAAGGACAGGAGGAGGCCTGGCATGGGGGTGGTGGGCAGCGTTCTGGGCATGGTGGCTGCTTGAGGGCCCCCTGCCCGCCCTCAGCCTCTGCTGACTCGGAGATGGCTCACACAGCCAGGCACGGCCACTGCCCTTCCCTGCCTGCTGCTCTCCAGTGAGGGGCGGGCTCCTGGTATGCCCTGTACAAAGCCAAAGGGCAAGGGCCTGACCCCAGCCCCGGGGTCACTGCAGGCGACAAGACCAAGGTCACAGCCTCACAGGTGCCCGCTAGTTGAGGGTGTTCCTGTGGTTGCCCGGCAGCAGGGCAGGGCAGGGCAGGACAGGGGAGGGCAGGGCAAGGCTGGGCAAGGCAGTGAAAGCCAGGCCCTTAACCACTGGCAGCCCCTTTGATGGCGTCAGCTCCTGCAGCCCCCTAGCTCACTGCTTCTATCCCAGGCCGCCTCCAGCGCCGTGGGCACCTGTGCTGGGGTCTCCCCAGGCTGCCCTGCCCGGAGAAGGGCGTGGGGGTGGAGGGACCAGGCCAGGACAGGGACCAGGGCCACTGGTGACCGAGCGAAAACCCAGCCAGGACCTGCTGGCAGAGGAGCCCCTGGGGATTGGGGTGGGGGGGCCAGGAACGCAGCCCCAGCCTGGGAGTTCCAGTTCTGTTTGGATGTCTACCCCTCCCGGAGGCCGTGCCCCAGCTCTGGCATCGGCAGGGTCGTGTCATGTTCACACAGTGTGGGTTAAGCAGGCTCTGCCGAAGGCAGCCCGACCCCAGCAGGGAAGCTGCTAAGCAAGGGCCATTAGCACCGTGAGCCAGGGCCTGCCCTCTCCCCACCTCACCCCTGCTGGATGGAATCGGAGGTGGGGGAGCCAAGATTAACAGCCTCTCCTGTTCCCAGCCCCCTCCCACTTCGCCTCCCTCCCCCACAGCCTCCGCTCACACAGGAAAACGGAGTGGCCTGCGGGGCTGGGGCGGCCCTAGCCCTGATTCACAGCGCCTGCATGGCATGGGGGGGACCAAGGGACAAGCCAACAGACGGATGCAGGGAGGATGCCTGCGATGAGTGCTCCCACGCTCCGCAGCCAGCGAGCTCCTGCTTCGCACAAAAGCCCATCTGCTCCACCAGCCAGCAGCCCTGGCTCCCCCGCACGCCCCGGGAGGAGCGGCTGCACGCTCCCTCCCAGAGCGACACCCAGCCCCGGCCACAGGCGGACTTCCCCAGAACGCCGCTTGCTCTGTCTGCCTCGAGCTGGGCACCCTGCGCCTCCTGCGTGGACAGCGCACCCCGGGTGGGGACTCTGGCCCCATCCTGCACTGCCAGGGGCTTCCCCCAACCCCACCTTGCGGGCTCCCAGGCCCGGTACTGTGCGTGGGGGATGTAATGAAAGCCCCCGGCTCACATACAGGGCTGCCCCATCTCCTTCGAGGTCCAGAAGCCCCCCACCAGGCTCCTGCTTTTTTGCTGCTTGGTCCCCACCAGAGGACATTTCCTAGCCTCCCCCTGCACCCCACTCCTCCTGACGGCAGCACAAGAATGACCCTGCAAGCCACGCGTGGGAGGAGGCACCCGGACCTCCCACCCCCACAAGAGCCCCACTGAAGCTGCTGGGAGGCCAGGGCAAAAGGGGCTTTGCTCTCCCACTCCTTCAAGTCCCTGCCAGCTTTCACCAACCAGGTGCCGCCCCGCCCCAAGGGCACCTGCAGGCAGGGGTTGGGCAGGCAGGCTTGGTGGTCAGCCCAGGTCCCACGCCTTCCAAGCTCTGCAACCACAAGCCCACGCTGTGGCGGCTGCGACAAAGAGGCCACGTCCAGTAGTAGCCAAGGGACACTGCCATGGCACAGGAGCTGGAAGGGCAGTCCACGTGGGCTGCTCCACACTGCCTTGCCACGGAGGAACAAGGACTGCAGAGCCCGGGCCGGCCACGCGGGGGTGCTGGCGGGACTCGACACCCGGGCACCATTTACTGCACTCTGTCCTTGTAAGGAATGCTCACTGAAGGACTGGCACTGCAGGGCAGCGTGACAAGCCACCGCCTGCCTGCCTGCCGGCGACAACAGACCTCGCCCACCAGGGGACCTGCTGGGGCTGAACACGTGGTGGGGGCACCCTGGCCCTCGGCCCATCCTATAGCTGCACCTGACCCAGAGGGACCTCTCCCGTGGGCTCCTAGACTCCAAGCCGAGCCAAGCCGGGGCGAGGCGGGGGCATGAAGGCAGCGCACCCTGTGGCTGAGTGCCTGGGTTCAAATCCCGGCTCAGCTCTTAACTCCCACTTCTCTGCTAACATACACCCCCTGGGAGGCAGTCGGTGATGGTTCAAGTCCAGCCCATGGGAATTGTGTGGCCTGGAACCTGGGCTCCCGACCTGGCCCAGCTGCCATGGACGCTTCAGGTTCGCTGTATGGAGGTAAACTACCTGTGGCAGGTGAGCCTAAAGAGAGAGTCCCACCGGGGGATTCCAACCCTGGGATCCCGGAGCAGGGACCCTGCCAGCTGTTAGGGTCCCACAGTGCTCTGGGTTGCGTGGCAGGAAGCTCCCACCGCCCCACCCCAGGGAAGGGGAGCCGAGCAGCCCGCGGCCCCGCTGGCAGACACTCGCCGGAATGTTCCCATCCGTGCAGCGTGGGAGGCGGGCACCAGTCTGTTCTGTTCATTACCATGTTTTTCTGGTAATTAAAGTATTTTGTTACAAAAAAAAATTTTTTTCACGTGGTGGGGGACCCCGACACGGCGCCCCCTCGCCTCGTGGGAGCAAGGCCTGTGGGGAGCACTCCCTTTTGCGGTGTGGCCACCCAGCCTAGGGGACCTTCAGTGGAGCGCCTGGCCAGTCCCCCAGCCTGGCTAGGTCAGCAAGGGCTCTGGGGGACCACCACATCCTCCGGGGGCGGGGAAGGGAGATGACATGCCTGCATGTGCCTGGCCACGGGTTGGGCTGAGCAGGGGGAGGAGGAAGGCTCGGCCCCCTGCCGCCCCCAGTGACAGCCCAGCGTGCGGGGGCCACTAACCCTCGGGGGGGCCAGGCTTGGCCCCTCTCACTCCCAGCCCACGTCACCTCCTTGCAGCCCAGCTCTGACGCCACAGCGACCTATGCCTGAGGAGCTGGGCTTGGCCACGGGGCGTGGAGGGGTCCCTGTGGACCCCCCCCCCGGCCCAGGACCTCCCACACGCTCCAGGGCCCAAAGCAGACTTCCTCTGGAGTCCTGTGTGCTGTGCCCCGGGCCTCCAGGTGCTGCCAGCAGGGAGGCACTGCCCCGTGGGCTGCCCCGAGGCCCTCAGGCAGCTGGCTCCGTGGCCAGCCGGGGCAAGCAACCACTCCACCTGCAAGGCCAGAGGGGGGATGCCTCGGCAGGCCTGCACGCAATCGGGGAGCAGCCCCCTGCACCCCAGGACAGCCTATCACACCCCTCCATCCAGGTGCAGTGCAAGCAGCCCTCCACAGCCGGTCAGCTTCTCCTTCTGCCCCACATCAGGAGCCCGGCGCTGAGGCCTAAGTGCACAAGGGTATCCCCGACAGCCAGAGGAGAAGCTGCCAGTCTCACTCACAAGCACAGCTGACGTCAAGAGGAAGTCGGGGGGAAGGGGAGGGCTCAACTGGCTAATCCTCCCCCGCCAAGAGCCAGCATCCCATAGGGGCGCTGGTTCGTGTCCTGACTGCTCCACTTCCCATCCAGCTCCCTGCCTGTGGCCTGGGAAAGCAGTGGAGGACAGCCCAGAGCCTTGGGCACCTGTGTGGGAGACCTGGAGGAGGCTCCTGGCTCCTGGCTCTGGCTGGTTAGCCCAGGCCCTCATGAACACTTGGGGAGTGAACCAAAAGTGGAAAATCTTTCTCTGTCACTTGTGCCTTTCAAATAAATAAATCTTGTATTTAGATACATATATTTGTACACACACACACACACACACACGCTGCCAAGATGGAGGATACTGCTGCCTCCGACCCTGCCTGACACGTCCAGGGACCTCCCGTGGGTGCTCAGGGCTTCGTGGACACGGGTATGGGGGCGTCAGACCAGCCTGTGGGGCTCAGCCCTCCCGGTGGAGTGCACAGCGGGCAGAGGTCAAGGCCGCGGTGCAGACCAGCGTTCACGCACACGGCTGTCCCAGCCCAGACCCCTGCGCCCCCGCCCTCTGTGGGGGCTTCACCTGGAGAAGGCCCCTTCCTGCACTCCCAGCCACCCTCACCCCGGGCCATGTTTCCCTGGGTGCTGCCTGTGCGGGGCGCAGGGGGAGGAGTGCTGGGACACCCCGTGTCTTATCAGACACCTGACCCCACTTGGAGGCCGCCACCCTGCTGCACGCAGCCCTGCCAGCCGGAGGCCCCACCCCCACCCTGACCCCACGGAGCGAGCAGGTGGCACTGGGTCCTCGCTAAGATCCCCCACCCAACCCCCTGCAGTGGCCTGGCCTTGCCCAGCACTGCCCACCTCAGGCCTGTGTCCCCTAGACGAGTCTCCTCACCCAAGGCCCGTGAGGCCAGCCTGCCCGCTAGGGCCGGCCGCGGCTGGCTTCCTTCCTCCTGGCTTTTCACGGGTTTTGTTTTGTTTGAAACAGCGATTTTGGGGGACAAGGACGTGTGGTGCCCCCTGCTCCTGCAGGCCGACTCACAGCTCTCCTGCCCTCGCCAGCCCGGGGTGCCCACAGCCACATCTCCAGCGGGCTGGAAGGACCTGGGGAATGGCCAGGCCGAGCGGAAGGGCAAGAGCGCCACCTAGTGGCGCTTGGGGGGCAGGACAGGAGCCTGGCCCCTCCCTCCACACTGCAAGGCCAGAGTAACACGTCCACACCGCAGTCCATACTGGGGTCTACACTGGGGTCCCCAACACACACACACACACGTGCACACGTTCCCACGCGTATGTGTGACTGTGGCACTGGAACTGGAACGCCACCCCATGGGAGATGACCAGCAGAGCCCAGGCCACAGTGCATAAGAAGTCAGGGGGCCAACAGTACGGCCGGCCAGCCAGGACAGCGGGAGAGGCGGGGGCCGCTCAGGAGTCAGCAGCTCACACGGAGCGGGGCGGGAAGCAGCGTTGTGGGGTTCCTGGTGCTGCCGCCAGGCTGGGTGGGATGGCCAGTATGTGACAGCCACAGCATGCATGCAGGCCAACAGGCCACTGGAAGACAACACACAGCACAGCTCCCTGTCAAGGACCAGCCATGAGGCCTGGAGAGTGTCCTGCCCCATCCCAGCTCGCGGGGACCCTGGGGTGCCAGCCACAGCTCCAGGAGGACCAGCCGTGAGGCCCTGGGACGCCCTGCGCCATCCCAGCTCGCGGGGACCCTGGGGTGCCAGCCACAGCTCCAGGACAGCCGGGGGACCCGGGGTGCAGCCACAGTCAGGAGGACCAGCTGTGAGGCCCTGGGACGCCCTGCCCCATCCCAGCTCGCGGGGACCCTGGGGTGCCAGCCACAGCTCCAGGAGGACCAGCTGTGAGGCCCTGGGACGCCCTGCGCCATCCCAGCTCGCGGGGACCCTGGGGTGCCAGCCACAAGCTCCAGGCACACGGAAGTGTTCTGCTGGAAGATCCCTGTCCCTCCCCCACCTACTGGGAGAAGCAGCTGGGCCCCACCCACCTCACCATTCAGCCCCGCCCACTCACATCCAGCCCCGCCCAGTCTAAGTCTGGCTCCCTCCAGTCCGTCCCCGCCCACTCTGGCCTCAGGCCCCGCCCACTCGCGTCCAGCCCCGCATGCCTCCGGCCACACCCCCTTTGGTCCAGCCCCGCCCCAGCCTCAGGCCACGCCCCTCCTGACCGGCCCCGCCCTCCTGTCTGGCCATGCCCCGGCCTCAGGCCCCGCCCCGGCCTCCGGCCACACCCCCTTTGGCCCAGCCCCGCCCCAGCCTCGGGCCCCACCCCTCCTGTCAGGCCCCGCCCCGGCCTCAGGCCACCCCTCCTGTCAGGCCCCGCCCCGTCTCGGGCCCCGCCCCTCCCCGGCCCCGCCCCGCGCGCTGACCAGGATTTGGGCTCCCCGAAGTGCAGGTAGTTGATGCTGTACAGGTCCATGTCCTCCGTGTGCCAGGCGAACGTGGTCTTCCACATGCCGAAGTAGAGGTAGGGCGTGTTGACGCCCTCGATGATGGTGCCGCACTCGCGCTCCACCATGTCCAGGATGGTGTGTAGGTTCCCGATGTTCCACTGCGACACGTCCTGCGGGGTGGCGGGCGGACGGGCGGTCAGGCCCGAGGCCACCAGGCCACCAGGCGACCATGCCACCATGGCACCATGGCACCGGCGCCCCGGGGCCGGCGAGGCGAGGCTCTGGAGGCCAGCACGGGACCTTGCACGGGATGCTCGCTTGGGGCCCCCGCTGTGGGCACCTGCATGCGGCCGTGCCACCTGTGGTGGGCAGCACGTGGGCGACAGACGTCCCCCCACCCAGGGGCCAGGCCCTCACTTCCCAAGGTCGGTTTATAAACCAGCAGGCCGGGGCCTGAGAGCCGGCACTCACAGGGACACATCTGATGGAAGCCCTTCCAAGCCACACGGGGCATCCTGTACGGGGGCAGTGCCTGCTGGAAGCTGCGTCGGGCAGCAGGCCCATCAGAGCAGCCAGACAAGGCCGGCGCTGCGCTCACAGCCAGGGTGCCCCAGGGTGGGGACAGGGCAAACACCCACAGGGGTCGGGGGGACGCAGGACAGCACACGCGTGGGGTGGGGATGAAGGGTCGGGCGACGAACCAGCCGGCCCGTCAGGACAAATGCCACCACGCCTTCTCCCTCTGCTCAAAGTCTCGGCGATCTGGAGCCCAACTCAGTTCCCGCTGCCCTCCCTCCGCACGACTGCCACCCCCGGGCCTACCCTCCCCACAACCGCCCCCCGGCACCCCAGACATCAAGCGCTGGGCTCCCACCTCGTCGTACAGCGAGCCGCTGATGTCGGCCCCGTAGATGGGCGACACGAAGGTGAGATTCTTCCAGTACTTTCGCTCTAGGTCGTCGAAGTCCTGGTGCCGCGGGGTGCAGTACCTGGGGACAGCCACACCGGCGGCCGGGTCAGGGCTCTGCTCGGGGCACCCGTGCCCGGCCCCGGGCAGCCCCTCCTGGCTGCAGGGAGGAGACGGGGGCAGCGCAGGGAGGCACCCCAGGCAGGCCAAGGCCACGTACTTCTCGCTGTTGGCCAGGCGCCGGTACTCGCCCACGGTCATGGCCTTCTTCTGGATGTTGTACTGCGTGAAGAGCCCCGACTGGCCCGTGACCACCTGCTGGATGGGGGCCGGGATCACCACGTCGTCAATGTCATCGTACGTCTGGCGCGGCTTCCATTCCTTAGGGGGGATGATCTGTGGGGCACAGGCGGGGGAGTTGGCGGTGCCCGCGGCCCCCGGCCAAGGCTGACCGGACACACTGCCCAGGCCCACCCGCCGCCTCACTCCCACCCACCTACAAGCAGCCTGGGCTGGGCCCGACGGACGCCAGCAGCCGAGAGCTCCTTCGGGGGTCTCCCACGTGAGTCCGTGAGCCAGCAGCCCTGCTGTCCCCAGGGTCTGCCGGAGCAAGGAGCCCAGGTCCACCCCAGCACGCTGGCCTTGGCCCAGGCACCTGCTTCCCACAGCAGACGCTGTGTGCGTCCGTGCCCTCCAGTGGCTGCACGGGGCGCTGCACACAGCCCTGGTCCAGCCACCAGTCACGTCCACAGTCGGCTTGGCCTGTCCACCGGCCACTGACCAGAACCAATGCCCTGTGTGAGCAGCTCTCAGCTGGGGTCACTAGGCTGTGTCTGGGGACATCTGTGGCTGTCGGCACAGGGGGAGCCCCTGGCACGGAGTGGGGGCAAGCAGGACCACCCCCCAGAACAACCCTGGTTCCCCCAGTACTGAGGGCTGAAGCGGCTCCTTCCAGCTGCTGCTGTGTCCTCCCACGCAGCGGGCATCTGTCTGGGTGCCCGTAGCTGGCATAGGCCTCATAGCCAAGGGCTGACTGCTGCCACCACGGCCCTCATGTGCCCAGCGCCTGGATCTCCTGCTTCTAGACATTTCCACAAACACGGACCAGCTCCACACCCCCCAGAGGCCTCGGCTGACCGGACCAGGCAGGCCCACGGCAGTCCTGTGCGGGCGACTACAGGGGGCACAGCTGGAGACGCCAGGCGTGCCCGCCCCTCCGAGCGTGCCATCTG
Organism: Ochotona curzoniae; assembly: GCF_017591425.1. Classification (NCBI taxonomy): domain Eukaryota; kingdom Metazoa; phylum Chordata; class Mammalia; order Lagomorpha; family Ochotonidae; genus Ochotona; species Ochotona curzoniae. The sequence continues at coordinate 3,102,275 of NW_024466491.1, read as the reverse complement.
GGGCCATGCGTGGGATGCGTTGTCCTCGCTCGACCTGTGCGACCTGTGCGAGGCAACAGGCCCAGCAGGAAGAAGGTGTGAGCCGAGGCCTGTGGGGAAGCCCTTAGGGCAGGGGGCAGCCTCATCTCCCCCCACTGGGATCCGAGAGGAGGCCCCTGGCCCGGACTACCAAAAACCCCTCCAGAATGAGACCTGAGGCGTGGGGAGGGGCAGGGGGCAGCGTGATGGCTCAACTGGCTAATCTCCACCTTGAAGTGCCAGCGTCCATATGGGCACTGGTTTGTGTCCCATCTGCTCCATTTCCCATCCAGCTCCCTGCCTGTGGCCTGGGAAAGCAGTGGAGGACGGCCCAAAGCCTTGGGACCCTGCACCCACATGGGAGACCTGGAAGAAGCTCCCGGCTCCTGGCTTTAGATTGGCTCAGCTCTGGCCATTGCAGCTGCTTGAGGAGAAAACCAGCAGAGGGAAAAATCTTCCTCTCTGTCTCTCTGTAAATTTGCCTTTCCAATAAAAATAAATACACCTAAAAAGAAGAGACCCGGACATCCCCGATGCACACCCGGGGCCCGCAGCTGGCCCTTCCCGCCGAGCCCCTGACCGAAGCCAGCAGGCAGAAACGGGCTGGCCTTCAAGTCGACAAGCCCGCCACCAGGTGGGATGGAGCTCCACCCCCTGTTCCGGCTGCAGGGACTCCGCCGGCAGCGGAAGCCCCCAAGCCCGAGCCCACACCAAGCCCCTCTGCGGCTGCTCCCAGCCCAGCCCCTTGGGGACCCCCCAGAGCACACGGGCGGGGAGCTGACCAGGACAGCTGACCACTGCCCAGCACCCTGGCATGGATGCCCGTAGCCCATCCCCCACTGTAGCTCCATCAGGCCCTGAAGGTCTTTGGGGGTGAGTAATCAAATACAGATGTCACCAGGAAAGCCCTCCCACTCCAGCCATGGACACACACACACACCGGCCTAGGTGGAGGGGAGCAGCTGAGGGGGACAGCTGAGGGATCCCCAAGGCTCACACAGGGACAGGAGGGCCCATGGGAAACAGATGGAGGTGCCCGGAGCTGGGCAGATGCTCCTTGCACCTGCTGGGGTCACTGCGTGGCGGGAGGAGGGGTGCACCCACACGACTGCTCACCATTCTCCTGCCTCCTGGCTCGCTCACGCGTGACGCTTACCCGTGCCCCTCCCTGCACCCCCACATCTGTCCCCTCCATGATACGAAATGCCCCCAGCATCCAAGGAACCTCCTGAGCTGAGCAGGTAACAAAGACACCCCGAAAACGGAGGGGCACCCACCTTGGCCAGGCCCGCCCGGTGGGCGCCCTGCGACTCGATGTAAGCCACGTATTTGTTGAAGTCTTTGAACTCCTCCATGGTGGGGCGGAAAGTCATGATCTTACAGCTGGGGTTCTGCGCCCCGTGGTCCTCGGACCCCATGGCGGCGGCGAGCGGGGACCACGACGCCTACAGGGGACAGACAGGAGAGCGCCTGAGAACGAGGGTGGCCACCCACAGTCTCCGCCCCTCCGCGCACCTGCAGGCCGGGGCGGCTGGAGCTAAATCAAAAACAGAGGTGGCCTACTTCCCAGAGCCGGCGACACCGGCAGAAGCCAGCAGGGACCTCAGAAATACAAGCTTTCCTCGCCTGGGGACGGTCGCTGGCAGCAGCCTCGAGCCGGTCCCGTGTCTCTGGCCTGCAGCGGGTGGGGGCTCAGGTATTGGTCTACCTGCAGGGAGTAGAGCCCGGACCCCGGGCAACAGTCTGTGACTGGCCATCCCGGTCCACTCCTGTCAGCAGCGGCGTCCAGGGCTGGACAAGCCACGGCAGGAAGTCGGGGATCATGGTCCCCCTACAACTTCACGCGACTGGCACCATCGGGCACCAGCGGCCCCTTCCTAGGCCAGCCTGCAGGAGGCACTCTGTCTCATTGCCCCATCCCACAGTCAACAAACACTCGCCGCTGCGGGCACCAGAGGGCAGCACTACCCAGGAATCAGGGCAGGCCGGCTTCTCCAGTAGGGTCATCCCTCCTCTACCCAGGCCCCCCTCTTCCACCTGGGGCACCTACTTCTCCTCCAGCCGGGCCCCCCTCCTCCAGCCGGGCCCCCCTCCAGCAGGGCCCCCTTCTCCAGCGACAAGGCACCTAGAGACATGCCACTTTGGTTCTTCGGCCCTCTGTCCACCTGTCCACCCTTAAGCACCCCACCTCCCACTGGGGCACCCGGGGCAGGTGCTGGGACAGCTGAGCTGATGGTATAGGAGGAGCCCCCAGGAAGCACAGAAGCTCATGGCCAGAACCCACGTACAAGGCCCAGGCCTGGGGCACCCATAGAGGCTGCGTGTGCCAAGGACAGTGGGTGACTACACCCGTGGGGGACTGACCAGTTTCTGGAATCTGGGACAGGTGATCATCTCACAGAAGGGTGGTCCCAAATACCCCCTCTTCTCCCAGGAAGCCACCACTGCCAGAGCCCTGACCAAGCCCTCAGTTCCCAGGGTCAGCCAGACCACTACCCAGCACCGTCACCCAGGCCATAGCCGGGACCTGTGCTCACTGCCACCCATGGCCTCCTGGACCTAGGGAGACCCCCACACTTCCCTGCTCCCAGCTCAGGGCTCGCTCTGGGCTGCTGTGTCATCCAGCTGCATGAACGTAGATCTCAGACAGCCAGGAATGTGCTGTGGCCTGTCCCACAGGTGAGTGACAAGCCCCAGGCCCCACCCACCCCTCCCTGGGAGTCCCAAGAGAAAGCTTCGCCCGCTACCCAGCTCTGACCCTCGGGCTCTGAGGCCGGGGCCTCCCACTCCACCTGGCCGCCTACACTGGGAGGAGCCATGAATAGCTGGCCTCTGGCACACGCCTGCCCACTGCCCAAGGCCAGCAGGTAACAGGCGAGGGCAGAGCCCGGGGCCCTCCTGTGCCAGCAGCCATGAACCCTGGGCAGAAGTCCCCAACGTGGCCTTCATAGACCAGGGAACTCCACACACCTCCCAGGCAGGTGTGCGCCTGCGCCTGGCGAGCAGGTGCACTTAGCCCGCCCACGGGGGACAGCAGGCAGGTGGCGCAATGGCTGGGCAGGCTCCCCGGATCCTCCACTCCCCTGCCTTGGAGGCACTCCCTGGGAGACCTGGATGCGGCCCCAGGCTCCGGGCCGTTAGGCGCAGCCCTGGCCGTGGCACACATTCGGAGAGCGCGTTAGTGGATGGCACACCTTCCTGCCTCTGAATCTGATCTTTTCAACAAAGAAACAAGGCCAGACAGCCCGGTGATCGGGTGGGCCAATAATTCGAACACACACACACACACACACACACACACACACACACACACACACCTGCCGGGGACCCCAGCACACCCAGCAAGGCTTTGTAGAGGCTCCCGCCTGCGCTTCCAGGACCCCCACCCCCATTCCTGCCCACGGAACTCTGTGGCCACGGGCAGGCACCTTCCTCCCTCTGCCACAGAGCTGGCGGTGCCCTGAGGCCAGCAGCTCCGGACTCTGGGAGGGTGAGTGTGCCCGCCCCACGGGTCACTCGCAGTCCTGCCCCAGGCCGCCACTGGCAAGGAAGCCAGAAGTGACGTCACTTCTTCCTCTCTCAGGAGCATTCCTCGCAGCCTCCCACTGAGCTGTCTGTGGCGTGGCAGGTGGCCACGGGGCTAGTGAACGGCATGTCTGTCCAGGGCATCTCCTAGAGGCCAATAGCAGGCCGGAGCTCTGGGGTGCACCACCTCTACAAGTTGCCCTGCCCACACACACACACGCACACACACACACACACACACACACACACACACAAGCACCCCGCACCCAGCAGGTGCACCCAAGCTGGAGGGAACAACACACACAACTCCTCCCTGTCCCGGTCACTGACTAGAAACAGCGTGTCCCCGGCAGCCCCCCATCCTCAGAGGTTCCCCCCGCCCCGCTGCTGCACCTCGCCCCAACACAGGTCTCCCTACTTCCTGCACGGGAGTGGAGGGGAGCCTAGGAGAGGTGTCCACGGGCAGGGCAGTGTACGGCTTAACCCACGAGGGAGTTACCGGTCGCTGGCACGCACATGCAGCCAACACAGCAGCCCAGGCCTCCCTGGCTAAGGACAACCCGACCCTGAGGTCAGCGCCCTCTCTGATCGGGGCCCGTTGTACTTACTGCGAAGCCCTGGCCACGTCCCGGAGAGCAGAGGCTGCTGCTGGAGGAGGGCTGCCCCGGAGCCCGACGGAGGCTCCTGCTGCTGGAGGAGGGCTGCCCCGGAGCCCGACGGAGGCTCCTGCTGCTGGAGGAGGGCTGCCCCGGAGCCCGGCGGAGGCTCCTGCTGCTGGCGGCGTCTCGCTACCTGTAAGAAACACGGGAAAGCTGTTACCCAAGGTGGCCGAACACTCTCCTTGCTTATCTGAAAGGAGAGTAACCGAAAGCAAGAGAGAGAGAGAGAGAGAGAGCCGCCACATCCCAGGCTGTGTTGGCGGGGCAGCTGTCAGAAGCAGGAGGTCGGCGCTGCAGGCGGCAGCTTGGCCCGGCAGGCCCCTGCGCGCATGTGGATTCTCAGCTACCCTTCCAGTACCTGCGAGCAGCCCACCCCCCACTCCCCTCCAGCTCGGGCCAGCACCCTGACCTCCAATGTCTGCCCACTGCAAGCTCAGCTCCCCAGCAGCAATCTCTACAACCACACTGGAAGCCTTAAGATGCTGAGGCGTGGGCCTCTGCCTCTGAGAGGCACCCCTGCCGCGCTGCTCCAAGGAGCTGGGCTGGGGGTGCGGAACGGCGCCCAGCCCTGGTAACACGCAGAGAGCACATGAACAGACGGCGGGGCGGGGGGCTGCAGCGGAGGACGGCCCAGGGCCTTGGGACCCTGCACCTGCACGGGAGACCCCGAGGAGGCTCAGAGCTCCTGGTTCCCGGGGAGTGAACCAGTGAATGCCAGGTCTCTGTCTCACCTTCTCTCTGGAAATCTGCCTTTCCAATACCAAAAGTACATCTTTTTTTAAAATAGATAAACTTTACATTTTTAAGATTTTTTTTTTCATTGGAAAGTCACATTTAGAGAGAAAAGGAGAAACAGACAAAGATCTTCCATCCGCTGCTTCACTCCCCAAGTGGCCGCAATGGCCGGAGCTGAGCCAATCCAAAGCCAGGAGCCAGGAGCCTCTTCCAGGTCTCCCACACGGGTACAGGGTCCCAAGGCTTTGAGCCGTCCTCCACTGCTTTCCTAGGCCACAGGCAGGGAGCTGGATGGGAAATGGAGCAGCTAGGATACAAACCAGAGCCCATATGGGATCCTGGCACTTGCAAGGTGAGGATTCAGCCACTAAGCCATCATGCCAGGGCCAATAAATAGTTTTATTTATTTATTTATTTTTGATAAGGAAAAAAGATCAGGTCAGCTGAGAACAAACATTGCATCAACTCTGGCATGCCAAGAAAGGGGAGCCCCTGCTTAAACCCAGCCAGGGGAGCTGCAACGTCTGGGTTGGGGAGGCAGACAACAGCAGGACCCAGACCCCAGCGAGGCCCACCACGTCGGGATTGGACGGGCAAGGAGGGGAGGGGGGGCGCCTCACTTGGAAATTGCACCAGCCGGATCGCTGTTTTCTTTCACGTCCAGGCCCAAGGCGGGCTACCAAAGCCACCCAGGACAGCAAAGGGCCACCTAGACGGTGGGGCCACCACATCAGAGAACATGATGAGAAAAGATACACGCAAAACACAGACCCCCTCATTGAGGAGGAGGACCTGGGGCGGGGAAGCGGTGCGCTCCTGCTGGCCAGGCGGAGGAAGGACCGGCCTCTGCAGGCCTCGGCTGGACAAGCGGCGATCTGCAGATGGACCACTGGAGGGCGCCCACGCCCCGTGCGACCCATCGACCTACCCGCTAATCCACCCGCGCACTTGCCCACCCGTCCAGGCACCCGCTTGTCCAACGGTTTGCCCACCCATTCATGCACCCGCTCGTGGGTCCCGGAGTATGTCCAACCCCCGTCCCCACTCGTCACAGCTCCAGTCACCCAGCCCCACGCTCAGGGAGGGGGTCCTGGCATCCACACCCTCCTTGCCTTGTCTGCTAACTCCCTTCCCTGGTGGTGGGGACAGGCCGGTTGCCTGTTGATGCAATGTTTGTTTTTCGAATCTGGAACGTGTGTCATCCCAAAGCTGTATTTTTAAAAGTTTTCTAAGGATTAGGAGCTGGCTGTTTGCGGGACTTGCATCCTGCTCGGACACCAGCTCGGTTCTGGATACTCAGACGGACGGGAACGGGCAGGCGTCCACAGCACGCATGCATGTCCATCTCCCGGCTCTGTCCCTGAGGATCCCAGTGGTAGCAGGAACACCCCCCCCCTAACGCCAGGGACACCCCGATCTCTCCATGGGACAAACCCGGGGCTCCCTGGAGAAGGGGCGGTCCCGAGGGGGGTCACGAGCAGGGAGGAGAGCTGCCGGCATGAGGTGGCATCTTCTCCTGGCTGCACCTTCCAGAAGAAGGTTGAATAATGCTGACCTCCCTGAATAATGCTGACCCGACCGTGCGGGCTGATTGATGATGGGGGCGGCCCGTGACGCACCACGGGACACAGCAAGAAGCGGCTGCCCTTCCTCCGCGGAGAGGCCGAAGGACGCGCGCAGAGAGCAAAGCCTCTCCCACGACCACTTGGCAATCTGCACCGGAGCTGAGCCAGAGGCGCCCTACTCCTCGTTTGACACCCCCCACCCCGGGGTCCCCCCACTGCCTGCCGGCTTCCGGTTAGACCCAAATGCCAGGCAGTGGCGCCGGCGCGCACGGTGGGGACCTGGCGTCAGCGTGGCCATCTCTAGCCCCACGGCGCATGCTCTGGACGGGTGCGCGTGCAGGGCCACGGGAGGCTGGGGAACAGGACGGAGGGTGTTCCAAAGCCAAGGGCCCCTCCCCGCTGGTCCAGGCATTTACAGACGGCAGACACACGGGCGGGCTGAGGTCAGCCAGGCGCCGCCGGGGCTGGCGCGCAGCTGCCGGAGGTGAGGGCCGGGGAGGTCTCTAACCCACCTGCCGACTTGGCAACATTGTAATCAGTGGGAAGGTATATCCCTTGCGGGCTTCTGCTACAGGAAGAGAGGCGTGCTTGGACCAAAGGGAGCCAACCCGGGCAAGCGCACTTGACTGCAACCCTCCACACACACACACACACACACACACACACACACACACACACGCACGCACACCCTCGCGCACAGGAAGGAATGGGCCCTGGAAGCTGCAGGAAGGCACTGCACAGGTCTGGGATGTGCAAGCCAGTTAGCTCCCACCCCCAGCCTCCAGCTCCAGGACTAAGGGACAAATTAGCAACCAGGGACCCCCAGGCAAGTGTCCCGCCCAGCCGGCAGGCCAGCCCAGCTGGTTCTTCACCTGAGTCTGGAAGATGCTGAGGTCCCACATTAAGTACTATTACAGCCATGATGGTTAACGACCTGTCTGCTTATCTGTACGGTCTGCTGGGAGTTCCCGGGTCTGGTGCTGAGGGGAGCGGAAAGGCTATGCCTGGGGGAACTAGAAGCAGACCACCCCCTCCTCTGGGAAGCCCCTTGCCCACCCTCCCCTTGGTCCAGCAACCCCTGAGGAACAGGGCCTGGTCAGCCGCCCACGCAGGGGGCGGAGCCTGTCGGACCAGCCTAACCACTCCATCCAGCAGGCACTATCGGTGTAACCCACTTCCCAGGAATGGAGACTGAGGCCCAGGGGCAGTGCCGCGACACGCCTGTGACCCAGGGAGAGGGTGGGGACAGGTGGAAGACTCCCCCCAACCCCCAGAGCTCCAGCTCACCTTCCGAGGAGGAGGGAATGGGCCAGTTTGATAACCGGAAGGTGAGAGAACCTCAGGGCAAAGGACAAATTTGGCAGAGACTTTTCGGAAGTCTGTGGAACAACACATCAGAAATAAAACCAGAGACGCCTGGGGAACTGAGAAGAAATAAATAAATACCACTGAAGTGTGCTGATGTCCCTGGTGCGGGGGTGAGGGCAGCGGGCATCAGAGGGGTGACACTGGGGAGGCGGGCAGGGGCGGACGGGCTCCAGCACAGGACAGCTGACAAAACAACAGCCTCTGGTCCAGACAACACCTCCATTGCCTTGCAAGCGCTGGTTCTAATCCCAGCAGCCCCACTTCCCGTCCAGTTCCCTGCCTGTGGCCTGGGAAAGCAGCGGAGGACGGCCAGAAGCCTTGGGACCCTGCACCCGCGTGGGAGACCTGGAAGAGACTCCTGGCTCCTGGCTTCGGATCAGCTCAATTCTAGATGTTGCGGCCACTTTGGCGGTAAACCAGCAGATGGAAGATTTCTCTGTCTCCCCTTCTCTATAAATCTGTCTTTCCAATCAAAATAAATAAATCTAAAACAATAAAAGGCCACGGCCCCCATCAGACCGGCAGGCGAAGGCCAGTAGCTTGCAGCGTGACCGGGAGGCAACAGGGGCACATAGGAGCGTCCCTTCACCCCCCTCCCAGGCCCCTGTAAACAGCACCCTCTGATCTGAGGGAGCATGGCCCCAGTGGGAGCAGGGATGCTTCCGGAAGTGCTATTCTCAGGGTGCTGGGGATGAGGGGCCACAGAGGGCAGACACAGTCCCAGTGTGCCCTTCAGGAGGATGCCAGCATCAACGACACCTGGTGCCAAGCGTGGCCTGTCTGGGCAGGTGGGATGTAGGAAATTCAGAGCAGCGATACTGGCGTGGGACTTAGAGCAGACAGGGTGATGGGCCCGTGTCCTGTACCACTCACGTGGGACTTCGAGTGGGAGAGGGCGATGGGCCTGGGCCTCACAATGCCCGTGTCCCGTACCAGGGCACCGCTCGGCCACAGCCCAGCTCTGTTCCCACCATGTCAGAAGTAAAGCCAGATGGCGCCTGAATGCCCACATCAACCCACAGGGCCCAGAATGCCATCTCCTGGTCCCCTGCTCCCCACAAAGTGCCTGTCCTGGCTGAGGCCAAGCACAGCAGCCCTGGCACATCCTGAATCCTTGAACCTCCCATCCCACCCCTGGCCAGGAGCACAACCAACAAGTACAAGGCTGCTGCTTCCCCCCGCCGGAAGCCCCAGGCCCAGCTGGCTTTGAGCCCGTGGCTGTCTGCAGCCTGTTCTTACAGGGGCGCTTCTGAATACCCCAAGAATGGCCTGCAGGTCAGCATGACCCATTGACCCAGATCTGGAGACCCAGGTCGGCTGGGGCGACACCAGGGAACCTGCCAGACCAAAACCACCCAGCCAGGAGGAGGTAGAGGAGGTGGGGGATGCAGCCGGTGGAGCCAGGACACCCTGCTGACCAGCGAAAGCCTCACCAGGGGCCTGCAAGTAGTTCATGAAGCAGCAATTCAGGGGTAAGTTTGAGGGTTCGGAGCCTGGGGGGCCGGGGCTCAGTAACTACACCCTCACTTTGCAGGGGCCGGCATCCAATAGGGCTGCCGATTTGTGTTCCGGCAGCCCCGCTTCCCATCCAGCTCCCTGCCTATGACCTGGGAAAACAGTGGAGGACGGCCCACAGCCTTGGGACCCTGCACCTGCGAGGGAGACCTGGAAGAGGCTCCTGGCCCCTAGCTTCGGATTGGCTCAGCTCCAGCTATTGTGGCCACTTGAGAAGTGAACTAGCGGATGGAAGATCTTCCTCTCTGTCTCTCCTTCTTTCTGTAAATCTACTTTTCCAATGAAACTTAGATAAATCTTTAAAGAAAGAAAGTAGAGCCCTGGAGGTTGACTCCGTGGCTAAGGTGCTTATGCTGCCAGCACCCCACATCACAGCGCCTGTGGCCTGTGTTGCAGCCCCATGCCTCTTTTGTTCTTGTTTTTGTTTCTTAAGATTTATTTTTTACTAGAGAGCCACATTTACAGACGTCCCAAGGCTCTGGGCCGTCCTCCACTGCTTTCCCAGGCCGCCAAGCTGAGACCTGGGTGGGAAGCAAAGCAGCCGGGACATGAACCTGGACCCCTCTCAGCACATGCAAGATGAGGATTCAACCACTAGGCTACCACGCTGTGCCTGCAGCCCCACGTCTGACACCAGCTTCTTACTTTGGCACCTCATGGGAGGCCCAGGAAAGACCCTGGGCTGAGTTCCCAGCTTCTAGTCCCGGCTCCCAGCACCCAGCCCCCAAGGCTAGGCCTGGCTCACCCCTAGCCTTCCCGGCAGCACACGGAAGGTCTTCCACCCCATGTGGCCTACTCTCCATGGCTCCCTGCGCCCTGCGTCCCCGGCCACCTGGCTACCTGGCCAGCCATCACGGTGCCCGCCCTGAGCCAGGTCCCTGCGCCCTGCGTCCCACTAACAGGCGTCATGAGCTGGATGACTTCAACCCCGGCAGGCAGAATCCGAGTCCCACGCCTCACCCGGGCGGCCGCTCTGCCGGAGCACCCCCCGGGTGACCACGTGTCCCGGGCTGCCTGGAGACGCGAGCGGCCTCAACCGGCTCCCACCCACTCCGGGCAGCTCCGGGCAGCTCGGGCCGGCGGCGCTGGAACCCTCCTCCCCGCTGCGGGCGCGGGGCGGCGCCCGGGAGCGCGGTCCCAGGGCTGGGACTGGACCAGAGGGGTACAGGCGGGGGGTCCCTGAGCAGGGTCCTAAAGCAGGTGGGAAGCAGCGGCGCGCACGCCGCCGCCAGCTCCTGCTCCTCCTCAGGGGAAGCTGCGGGCATGGAGAGCTGGGATTCCAGGGCCTTTACTCATACTGTGTCTTTCCCTGCCCGACCCCATAATCAGATCCAGGCAGCGGCGGGGAGGGACTCCCACAGGAAGCTGCCCTGTAAGAGCCCACCCTCCAGCCGTGACGGACACACACAGCCAACCAACGAACAGCCTGGCTCACCCCGGGGACCCAGGAACCTCCCCTGCGCTTGTGGGATGACCCCGGCCACCCTGGGAAAAAGGGGTGCTGCCTTGCACATGCTGGGAACCTAAGCTGCCCCTACCATCCACCACATGACTGGGGGGGGGGGCCGTCATCACCTCAAGACTCAGCCCCAAGCAAAGCTAGACTCTGAGTTGCCTGCAGACTTAACTTACGGGAATCTTACAGGGGGCTGTCAGGAGAAAACAACATAACCAACCCCCAGGCATCGCTTGATCCCAGGGTAGCAAGTATGGAGGGGGTAAGTGTGAACGCCGAACCTGCCCCGCATCCAGCTCACATAGGGATAGGCAATTCTAGAAGAGACAAATATTCCCCCCGCCCCCAGGGAACCCCTGGCTCCCCAGGCCACCCACAACACCAGCCACCTAACAGGTACAAAACTTGCAGCTCAACCTCCCCAGTGGGGGCCTGAGAGAAGTGCGTCATCATCTAAGAAACAAAGGAAGCGTGACCCTGGGCCCGGCGCGATGGCTCAATGGCCAAATCCTCCATCTGCAAGCCCCAGGATCACAATGGACACTGGTTCGCATCCCAGCTGCTCCACTTCCCACCCAGCTCCCTGCCTGTGGCCTGGGAAAGCAGTGGAGGACGGCCCAAAGCCTTGGGACCCTGCACCCGCGTGGGAGACTCAAAAGAGGCTCCTGGCTTCAGATGGGCTCAGCTCCGGCCATTGCGGCCGCTTGGGGGGTGAACCAGTAGATGGAAGATCTTTGTCTCTCCTCTCTGATAATCTGCCTTACCATTTAAAAAAAAGAAAATCTTCAAAAATTTAAAAAAAAAAAAAAAAAAAAACAAGTCCCAGGGAAACTCCTAGCTATCATCTTGGTCCCTAAAGTCGGGACGGAGGGTGGGGAAGGGACTTGGGTGGCACCACCCCCAACGCGCGACCCCTGTCCCCGGGCCAGCCGGGGCCCTCGTCGGAATGCAGTGGCCTCTCCCCTGCTTGGAGGAACCCTCCGCCAGCGCTTTCTGACCGTGGCAGTGGCCGGGAAGCAGGCTGGGCGCTTACAAAACCAAAGGTTGAGAAACGCGGCTTCCTTCTGACGTAGCTGCTGCTGGGGACGGGGACTGTGGCTCCAGGTGGAGGCACTGGGGGCTGGAGCTGGGGAGAGTTGTGTGGTGGGAACGGGGAGGCACAGAACACAAGTCCACAATCCCCAACCCTTCACCACCGCGTCCCTTCCCTGCAGATCCTCAAAACGACCCATGTAGGACTCTGGTTTGGTTGCTTTTTTTTTTTTAAGATGTATCCATTTTTCATTGGAAAGGTAGATATACAGGGAGGAGGAGAGACAGAGAGGAAGATTTTCCTTCCAATGGCTCACTCCCCAAGCGGCTGCAATGGCCAGAGCTACGCCAATGTGAAGCCAGTGTCCCGGAGTCTCCTTCAGGTCTCCCACGCGGGTGCAGGGTCCCAAGGCTTTGGGCCGTCCTCCACTGCTTTCCCAGGCCACAGGCAGGGAGCTGGACGGGAAGTGGAGCAGCTGGGACATGAACCGGTGCCCCTATGGGATCCCAGCGCGTACAAGGCAAGGACTTCAGCCACTAGACTATGACACTGGGCCCTCTAATTTTTTTTTCAAAGGTGTTATTTCAAAAGCAACAGGGAGCTAATTCATGGTTACGTCTTTCTGCCCCCAGCTGCCTGCTAAGGTACCCAGGAAAGCAGCAGAAAGACAGGCCAAATGTTTGGACCCCTGCTACCCAGGTGGGAGACACATCTGGCTCCTGGCCACTGAGACCCTGTGAAAGTGACCCAGGGGGTGTTAGATCTGTCTCTTGCCCCCTCCTCCCCTCTTTCAAACCCATCAGGTCAGCCAGTCAGTTTCAAAGCCTAGCAGGACAACGTCAGACTGAGCCGGTGAGACATTGCACTCACTGGTTCACTGCCTCAAATGGCGGAAATGGGGCAGGCTGGAGTCGGGGAGACTCCATGCGGATGGCTGAGGCCCGAGCACCTGACCCATCCTCGGCAGGAGGCCGGCTCCCAGGCAGAGCGGTGGGGAATCGAACTGGCGGCAGGCAGCAGCTATAATGGCAAACCACGATGCCAGCCCTCTCATTTCACACAGGACTCAGAGTCAGCGAGTTCCACAAGCGAATGCCTCCCAAGCCCCCACAGGACTCCCTGAACCATCCTCGATGCCGGGATGCCAGCCTTGACCAAGACAGACACCTGGGGCATGCACATCTGGTGTGGCCATTAGGTTGCCCACATCCTGTATCAGGAGACCTGGGTTCGAGTCCCGGAGCTGTCCCCATCCCAGCTCCCTGCTCACACACGCCGTGGGAGGTAGCCAGTGAGTGATACAAGCACTCAGGGACCCTGCCACCCACCCACACCCAGATGCAGCTCCTGGACCAGCCCCACGCTGTTCCAGGCATTAGAGGAGCAAGCCAGCAGATGAAAGATCTTTCTCAGACTCTCTGCCTTTCAAATAAAAAATTAAAAAAAAAAAAAATTAAAAGCAGGACTCGGCACAGTAGCCTAGTGGCTGCAGTCCTTGCCTTGCATGTTCCAGCATCCCACATGGGCACCGGTTCTAATCCCGGCAGCTCTACTTCCCATCCAGCTCCCTGCTTGTGGCCTGGGGAAGAAGTCAAGGACAGCCCAAAGCCTTGGGACCCTGCACCCGCATGGGAGACACGGAAGAAGCTCCTGGCTCCTGGCTTCAGATCAGCTCAGCTCCGGCCACTGCGGCCACTTGGGGAGTGAACCAACAGATGGAAGATCTTTCTCTGTCTCCTTCTCTTTGTAAATCTGACTTTACAATTAAAAAAAAAAATCTTAAAAAACAAATTTAAAGCTGCTATCTTTGGTGTCACATGGTCCTCACAAACCTTGTAGAGACGGCAGGAAACTATGACCCATGGGTACAGTCCCCAGGCAGGCTTGTCAGTGCCCACTGGTTGAGCAAATTAAACAGATAAAGAAATCGCAAAAAGGAAAAAAAAAAAAAAGGCAGAGCGAAGATTGGATGCATTTCTGTGTCCGTGGACAGTTTTTTTTTCATGGATAAAGTTTTTTTTTTTTTAAGATTTATTTATTTTTATTGGAAAGTCAGATATACAGAAAGAAGAGACAGAGAGGAAGATCTTCCATCCCCTCCACCAAGGAGAACAGCAGCCCAGGGCAAGGGCCGTGGGGGTCAGCCTGACTTCAGCACCTCCCTGCACGGCCCAACATCCTGCGTGGGAAGCCAAGGGGAGTCGTGGATGGGGAGGGGGGTGGCCGGACTAGGCTGTCCACTCAAGTCAGACCAGGACAGTGGGAACCTCGCGGCGACCCTTCCTCCTGCCCTGGAACCTCCCTGGGCGCCTAACTCCCAGATCCTAAGAAGATGCAACCTGCCCCGCCAACTCTCAAACCTTTCCTCATGGCGGCACCTGCCTGGCACTCTAATCCCAAGGGTCCCAGGGGGGCGGGGGTGGGGGGGGACTGGCAGGTGCAGGGAAACCGGAGCCCAGGCCAGCTGGGCAGGGGGCGGAGCTCGCACGGGAGCCGGTGGAAGGGCTGGGAGGGGAGCCCTGTGGGTCCAACAAAGCTGGTTGGGAGGCAAAGCTCGGTGGGGTTTAGTAGCCAGAGGACAACACGAGGGAAGGCAGAAAAACCAGGCGGCCTGGGACCTCACAGCACCGCGCCCAGGCCCGCAGCCACGCTCACACTTTGCCCCACGCACCCCAACAACCTGCTGCTTCCCGCAGACACCATCTCAGCTGTTGGGGATGGGGAACCTCCAGGATGCTCTTCCAACCCCCGCCACCCCTTCCTGAGCACCAACGGGGGAGCCCCCAAATCTGACCAGTGGGGAGGAGGACGGGAAGTTGCCCAGGGTGGCATCAAGCAGGGAAGGTGTGTGGGGGAGCACCCCAGCCTGTTAACACAGCCTTCCTCACAGCGCCCTGGAGGAACCCATTAGGCAAGAATTAGGGACGTCATTACGTCTTGCCTCACCCCAGCGGAGCCCCCTAATGAGCCCATTTGGGGGCTTGCAGCCTTGTCAGGAGCCCTATTTGCACAGCCCACAGGGACATCACGGGCCACCCCAGTCCCACCGCATCCTCCGATTCCAACTCTCGCCAAGCGGCGCCCCCCCACAAACTCAGCTGACCCCAGACACGCGCCAGAAGGCCAGCACCACCACCACCACCACCACCACCACCGCCAGCCACAACTTTGCCAAGGCGGAAGCGACTGCCCCTATCCCTGCCACCATCATCAGGTGCAACTCACACGGCTGGACAGATGGGACCACACTCCGCCCAGGGGGAGGGCCGGGGGCGGGGCGGAAACATCCCCTTTCAGGGGTGTACCCCTGCCTCCCCAAAACACCCCGCGGCCCCACACAAGATCCCAGCCAGCAACACCACAAACAAGGGACCTGTGCCACGACGTGCAGGGGTCGCGGGCGGGTGGGTGTGGGGCGGGGCCGCGCGCACCTCTCCCCCAACACACACATCTTTCAGGGTGCGTGCGGGTTACGGGGCTCGCAAGGAAGGCGCTGTTTTCCTGGTGCGTGTGTGGGGGGTCGCCCCTGGAGGGAGCGGCACGGCCACCATGGCTGCCCTGCACGCTGCCACGGCCCAGCAAGCAGGAGGAGCCGTGCAGGGGTCGGCGCCCCACGGGTGTCCCCAAAAGGGCCCAGGGCGCAGGGTGATGGTGGTGGTGGTGCTGGGGAACGCATGGGGAGGCCCGCCGCCGAGCGCTTAGGGTCCTCTTTATATATATATATATATATTTTTTTTTTCCTTCTTCATTTGCAATTTTTCACCTTTAGCGATTGTTTCATCAAAAAAAGAGACGCACCCTCCCCCCACCCCCGACACACACACGCACAGCAGGGTTAGGGTTAGGCCGGGGGTCGGGGGGCGGTGTGTGTGGGGGAGTCCTTCCATGCTGTCATCTTTTGTGTAGGGTGGAAGGGAAGGACCCCCCCCCACACACACACACACACACTCCGTGTCTGGGCCCAGCCCCCCACGTCCCCCATGCGCGTGCACACGGATCTCCCCACACGGCCTTGGAGCAGAGGGGCGCCCCCCTCCCCGCCGCCCCATCGGGCGCGCCTCGCCATTGTCCGGTGTGTGTGTCTCCGCACCCCACACATCATCATCATCATCATCATCATCACCAGCAGCAAGCAGCAGCACCCTCCTCTTCCTCCTCCCTGCCACCCGCCACCCTCCCGCTCCGGGACGGTTAACGCCCCCGCCCCCCACCCCACAACCGCCTCACCGGCCTCTGGACAAAAGCGCAGCAGCCACAGCAGCAGCAGCAGCGGCGGCGGCGGCGGTGGTGGCGGTGGCGGTGGAGGCGGCCGGGCCCGAGCAGGCCGCGCCCGAGGCCTGGGCCTCGAGTGTCCTGGCAGCGGCGGCAGCAGCAGCAGCAGCAGCAGCAGCAGCAGCAGCGGCAGCGGCAGGCAGGTCTCCAGGCCCAGGCCTCCCCCGGGGACGCACGGCAGACGGCAGGCAGGCAGGCAGGCAGGCAGGCAGGCAGGCCGAGCCTGACCAGGCAAGGCCCGGGGACGCGACCCCGGCGAAGCTCTCACCTGAGGCGGCGCACACGCACACGGCGCGCGCACGGCCCGGGTCCCGGAGCTGCAGCGCGCGCTCCCCCAGCCCCCCGGCAGCCCCAGCACCGCGTCCCCGCCCTCGGCGTCGCCCCCTGCGGCCGCTCCTGCCGCTCCTCCTCCTCCTCCTCGGCGGCTGCCCGCCTTCCGCCAGCACCGACACACACACACACACACACACACACACACACACACACACACACGCGGGCGGGGCTCAACGGGCCGCGCGGCTGCTCCGCCCCGGCTGCCATTGGCCCAGCGCATGCACGCCCGCGCTGCTATTGGTCCGTACTGACAGTTCCGCCCCTCCCCTCCGCCAGGCCCATCCACACGGCACGGCCCTCCCTTCCCTCCCCCGCCCACCGGAGCCATCCTCGGCTTCTCATTGGCTACACGACCACAACGGGAGGTGTGGCGGGGGGGGGGAAGACACGCCGGCGCCCACTCACGTGCCTGCTGACCGGCTCTTTTCTCATTGGACGTACCAGCTGCCAGTCTAGAAGGGCAAGGCCAATCCGACGGAGGGTGGGCCCCGGATGGACAAGGAGAGCCCCCGCGAGGCCCGCCCCACGGCGGCACAAAGGGAAGCGAGGATTGGTGGACGGCCTCAGCCCGAGGCGCTGACTGGCTGAAAAGGATGTCTATCAATGGCCCCCTCCCAGGCCCCGCCCCACTTATCAGGCGGCGGCTGAGTACGTGAGGCCCAGCACAGCGTCGGCCGCGGGCATCGTGTAGGGGATCAGAGTTCGAGCCCCGGAGCCGGAATTGGGGGCGCCGTTTCTGAAGTAGCCGAGTTGCAGGGGAGTTTAGGGAACTTAGCACCGAAAGCAACCCGTTTTTTGCTAAAGAGGATTGGAAAACTGGAAGCATGTAAGCTCCAGGAGCAGTGATTCCAACACACAAACAGAAAATCCTTGGCCGGGAGGAGCAGGGTGGACGGGGTGGGGGACGCTGCGGAATGAACTGAGCTGCCCCTGCCCCATCCCCCGAGTTCCCTGTGGAGTTTGCGAGAGAATTCTGCTTCCCTTAGGACGTGGGATCTGCTGCCTGCCCTCCCACCCCCACTCCCGGAGCGGTTGCCAGAATTACGTGGGACGAGGCACAAGGCAGGGTTTGGGTTCCCCCCACCCTCCCCCGTTGCAAACCATTCGGGCAGGTCTGCCTCCCCCCTCCTCATCCTCACTGTGACCCAGGAGAACCAGGGCTCTGCACATGCCGCCCCCCACCCCGACCCTGCCCTGCCGACCCTGCACCTCGCACCTGCTGGCGACCCAGCCTGTGCTCGCCACACCCCCACCGGCTCCACCCTGCTGTGCCCAGTGGTGACCTCTACGTCCAGGGGTGATCTGTGCCTACTCCCACCCGGGGGGGGGGCACAGGTTCAATGTCAGTCCCACTCAAGTGCCACCTTCCCCAGCAGAGAGCCTGGCTGCTGGAGGAAGGCTCCTAAGTGAACTTGAATGTGTTCTGGGCCACCCAGGTTCTTTGGGGACCCCTGCGTGGGTACCTGTTGCTGGTGGAGTTTGTTACACAGCTGCAGGTACGGGGCGCAGTCAGGCACGAGGTGGGAGAGCCGAACAGGTTGGCAACTCACTTGTTAGAGATTTTTTTTTTTCCAGTGCCATGTATCAATCGGGACATTTTAAGATTTATTTTTGGGCCCAGCATGGTAGTCCCACTTCCTAGCGGCCCCACTTCCCATCCAGCTCAGATATACAGAGAAGAAAGAGAGGAAGATCTTCCGTTAGTTCATTACCCAAGTGGTTACAATGGCCGGAGCTGCGCCAATCTGAAACCAGGAGCCAGGAGCCTCTTCCTCTGGGTCTTCCCCATGGAAGGCAAAGGGTCCCAAGCCCTTGGACTGGCTTCTGCTTTTTCCTCAGACCAGGGCGGTGTTTGCAAGTGCAAGATTAGCCACAGAGCCAGCATGCTGACCCCAGGACATGGAATCATAATGTTCACAGGCTTGGATATTTTGACCCACAGGGGAAAGTCAGAAGGAGTTCTCAGCTCCAGGCATGACCAGGCCCAGCCCTGGGGGAGAGGCAGGCACAAACCATGCTCCCTTCCCTCGGCCTTCTAAATAAGTAACCAGCCAACAGGGTAACAGACATGGGTCCAGCGGCATCAAGGAGCGCCACGCAGCCACGAACAGGAACAAGGCGCCGACATGCACCACAAAGTGGGGAGCCCTCATTTCCCGTACACAGTGGGATTCCGTGTTAAGTTTCTTGGGGGGGGGGAGGAGTTTTGTAATGCGTGAGGAGGGCGTGCCCAACCCCAAACATGCTAAAAACTGGTGAACCCGAGGCCAGTGCAATGGCTCAGTTGGCTAATCTTCCACCTTGCACGTGCCGGCACCCCATAGGTTCATGTCTCGGCTGCTCCATTTCCCATCCAGCTCCCTGCTTGTGGCCTGGGAAAGCAGCCTTGGGACTCTGCGCCTGCATGAGAGACAACCCCGAAGAAACTTCTGGCTCCTGGCTTCAAATGTCAGCTCAACTCCAGACATTTCGGCCACTTGGGGAGTGAACCAGCAGAAAGAAGATCTTTCTGTCTCCCCTCCTCTCCGTAAGTCTGCCTTTCTAACCAAAACTATATATATATATATACATATATAACCTATTTGGGACTCAGGGTTCCTGGGGAATAAAGGAACCAGTTGCTTTTTCCTTTGTAAAGACAGGATGAGGCAGAGAAGTACGCCAAGCACTTGCAGAAACACCTCAGTGAGCCACGGTGTCACGCCATCTGATGCATTTCTGAAAAAACATTTATTTTGAGAAATCTAAAATCTTGACATGGAAAATGGAACTTTAGAAAAAGCCCACACACACTCTTATTGCTTCTTCACTGATATATTAACAAGCTAATCAGAAGGCAGCCAGAAACAAACAAACAAACAAAAAAAACCTTTAAAAGTACTATTGCTCCAGTTTGTCTGCAGTTTTGTGATTTAAAAATATCCCTGTTCTGTTGAGGTATAGGCTGCAAACTTTGGTAAAGTTAGAAAAAAAATGAACGAAACCACTCAAAAAAAAAAAAAGACAAAATACAGAAGCAAAGTTTTCTCTTTCTGGATACATACACAGTAACTACAAAAAACCAAACAAACAAACAAACAAAAAAAAACTTTAGATTTTTCAGTCACTGAGTTAAAAAAAAAAAAAAAAAGTGAAGCGGTCGCTGAAAGTGGCAGCGCGCCCAAGCACCTGGCTGGCAAGTTTCAAAATATTCAGTGCTTCAAAAAAAAAAAAAAAACAAACAACCAGAGCCCCATCTTGACGAAGAAGGCAGCCAGCGAAGGCACTCGCACGTGCTCATGTGCGTGGACAGCTCGTGTTCTATGTGGAGCCCAGGGCGCCCCCCGCCCGGGCCCAGCGCTGTACCCACCCCGTGGCTTGGGGACACCCAAGGCAGGGGTGCATCAGAGGCAGCAGCGGCGGCAGGGGTGGGGTCGGGGGGGCGGCATGTGGCCCAGGGCCCATTTCCTCTCTTCCTTGCGACAATTTCATGGCAGATGGCCGGGGCCTCGCCGGGCCGGCGGCTAGCACCAGGACCCTCCTGGCTGCCTCTTCCCTCTGGCCTGCACCGGCCGAGGGGCCCCCAGGCTTCTAGATCTCGCCAGCTATAAGGGGCCGGGGAGCAAAGGTGACTTCAGGCCAGGACGTTGCAAATTCCGCCTCCAAAAATGCTGTGTTTTAGTGTGGTGCAGGTGGCTTTTGGGTACGTGGCAGGCTTTATGTTTTTAAAAACAAAACAAAACAAACAAACAAAAAAAAAAACAAGAGAATCTTAACACGGAAAAATCCAACTTCCGGTCAGCAATACGGATTCCTGAACGTGGCAACAGATGTGGGGTGCGGAAGGGAGAAGGAAGACAAGCATTTTGCGTGTTTGGGGAATTGGAGGGCCCACTCGCTACAAGTTTAAATTAAAACCCTCTACGAAGGGGACCTGGGTGGGACCCTGCAGCAGGTGCTTGGGGCGGCACGGGCCGTCGCCATCATCGGCCACTGCCGTAGCCAGGGAAGAGGTGGTTGAGTACGCTCTGCAGCGCCTGGTTCACCTGCATGGCATAGCTCCGGCCCAGGTCGTGGCGGCAGGCCGGGCAGCTGAACACCTGGGCCCGGAAGGACCTGTCCAGGCAGTCCTGTAAGAACGGAAAGGGCGGGTAGGTGAGACACATTGGGGGCTGCTGGCTGTGTCACCCCGCCCCTCAGCCAGGGAGGGACAGAGGCCCGCCACCTGGCCGCCCACCACGGAGCAGGTGCTTCAGGACGCAGGTCACCCAGGGAGAAGAGGAGGACGTGGTGGTGGTTGGCAGGGGGCAGTCAGACACCAAGGCAGGCTCCAAGTCAGCCCCCCACCGACTGCCTCGTGCCTGCTGGAGACAGGGGACGCAGCGCAGGGCTGCTGGGGTCTGACAGGCCTTGGCAAGCCCTGACTGACTTCTAATTATATCATCTGCCATGCCAGGGGTGGGTGTGGGCACCTGCCCAGGTGTGCTCCGCTCAGGTGGGTGAGGCAAGGGCCACGTGGGGCACGCGCCGGGCACTGTCCTGGCACTGCCCACCCTACTCCGCGCTCTCACTTTCTACACTCACAAACTCCAGAACCTGGCTTTGTCAGAGTGAGCCTGCGCCAGTGACACCACCACCTAGATGTGACGTCTTTCTGGGTGACATAGTTGAGGCCAGGGCTGAGGCCAAAGAGGGGCTCCGGCGGCTCCAGGCCCACGGGTGAACGCAGAACACGGCTGCACTGCAGAATGACCCAGCCCTGAACAGGACGCAAGTCCCAACCCTCCCCAACATGGAGGGACCTGGAAGATGGCTTGCTCAAGACACAAGGACACAAGGAGCCACTCCCAGGAGGGCCCTGGAGTCGCCTGGACCCCCAGACAGGAAGCAGGACGAGGCAGGGCTGGCTGGGGGATGAGAGCTCTGCGTGGTGGTCCTGGGGATGCAGTGTCCCCCTCCCCAGCCTCTTCAGATTCCCCCAGTGGGATCAAATGGGCTGCAAGTGAGGCTTGCCACGGGGCCGCCTTGTGGTTCCCCTGCCCAACGTGGCAGCTCCCACACGTGTTGTGCTCTGACCCATCCTTTCCAGGATGGAACTAACGCCACCTCCTCCAGGAAGTCGCCCCATCCTGCCCCTCCTGGGGACACGCCCCTCAAAAGTTCTTATCCAGCCCGCCCCTTCCCACCCTGGACCCTCAGCCACCTAAGGGAAATCCCTGGGTCCCTGCCACCTACACGGCAGGCCCGGATGCAGCTCCCGGGCTCAGACAGGGAGCACCAGGGAACGGGCATGCTCCATCTCTCCATCAGGCACGCGGCTGCTGGAGGGCGAGCCAGGCAGAGGAAGGCAGGCGGCTGAGAGCCACGCACTAAGCAGGGCTGCAAGCAGGCAGTGTCAGGACCCTCGGTCCAGCAAACAGCTGCAGAGCGTTCGGGAGCAACCAAATCCCAGTAGGGGCCAGTGCCGTGGCACAGAGGACTAAGCCACTGCCTGTGGAGTGGACACCCCATATAAGGGCACTGGTTCCAGCTGCTCTACCCACTTCCATTATACCCAGAAGGGGGATGTGGCTCAGAGCCCTGGCTCCTGCCTGGCTGTTAGGGGAGCTCCACCTCTCTGTGCCCCCGAAAGCAGGAGCTCGAGGTGGAGTTGGGGACCGCGGCGGCAGCCCACCTTGCACACGTTGTGCTTGCACGCGGTCGTGACGGGCCGGAACACCAGCTCCTGGCAGCAGATGCACTGGAAGGTCTCCTCCACTTTGCTGAGGAACACCTGTAACTGAGGGACTGGGCCGTCAGGGGGAGCAGCAGGCCCCGAGCCCGCACAGGCCACGCCAGCCCCGGCTGCCAGGTGGAAGGTGCTGGGGGCAGGGCTCAGGGGAGGCTCAGGGTGCCGAGCCCCAAGCCTGGAGGGGGTGACGACAGGGGAGCCCGCTCAGGGACCACTCACCGGGCCGTCCTTGAGCGACTGCATCACCTCGCTCCATAGCTTGGCGTTGCTCTTGTCCTCGCGGATGAGGCTGGTCTGCTGGGCCGTGAGGCTGTATGATTCCACTTTGGTCTTCTTGGCCCGGCCTGAGGAGCTAGGACTGTCCTGGTCTGGAAGGAGGCGCAGGGTGACAGTGATGGTGAGGGGGGCGGGGCCATGGGTGGGGTGGGCGGGGCCATGGGTGAGCAGGTGGTGGGGTGGGCGTGACCCTGCAGTGGGTGAATGGGCCAGGGGACTCCCACCTGTCCCTGCGGCGCCCCTCCGCTTGCACAGGGCTTTGCCCTTGCCACTGGCCTTCTTGGCCGCCGGCTCCTCCTCGTCCGACTGCTTCCTGGCCGCCTTCTTGGCCGCCGGCTCCAACTCCTCCTCCTCCTCCTCGTCTGACTGCTTCCTGGCCGCCTTCTTGGCTGCCATCATCTTCTTCCTGTTCTCCCGCTCCCGCTCCCGGGCTTTCAGGTAGCCCTCTGGGTACTGCAAGCAGGGAGCAAGGATGTGGTGAGAGCCAAGGCCGGGGGCTGCTCGCTGCCCGCCCTGCTCCATCTCCAGGGCCCTGACCCCGGTCCCCCCCCCCCAGGAGAACCTCCTGTGCACTCAAGGGTCCCTGTGACACCTTAGGCCCCCCGGCTGCTGAGTCCCAGGTAGGCAGGCACCAGCTCAGCCTCTGGGCGGATACTCCCCAACCCCAGGGCTCCCTGACCTCCCCACAGGCATCACTGGAAGATGGCCCGTCTCTAAGGCAACACCATCCCACCTGTGCTTCAAGAAACCCTGGCCCTTCTGTAATAAGCTCAAGTCACGAGGACAGGAGGACAGCTGGCACCCTCGGGACCTCTGCCCCCACCCTGCTGCCTGCCTCCCACGGGGTGCAGCGCTCCAGGGACCACCCCAGGTGACCCCTGGGGGCCAGGGCCTGCCAGTCTCCAAGTGGCAGCAACCAGGATTCCTTCAATAGCCTCCTGTCGAGCCACACTCCCTGGCCATGACAGCACTGCTGTCGGGAAGCTCGCCAGGTAACGAGCCAGAATTGCAGTGCAAGGGAGATTCTGGCACTGGGAGGGAGAGAGGGGCGCTCAGCCTCCCCTCCTGTCCCCTCTGCTCTCTGCTCCTCTCTGCTCTGCAGGCTGGCAGCACCCTGAGGTGGGACACCCCCACCAGCCTCTGCCCTGCCAGGCCAAGCATCCCACGGCGTCTGACAGGGAACCAGCCAGACTGTGAAGCCCCACCCCTGCGCCCCAGGACTCACCTGCATGGTGAGGCCCAGCTTCTTCATCCGGTCCTTCCCCTCCTTGGTCCACGGGCCTGGCTCCTCGTCATCCCGCCGTAGCAGGTAGCGCCACACGAGGAAGCCGGACTTGCCCTTCTCCGGCCAGTACTTCACCACCTGCAGGGGCGAGGCCGGGCCTTCAGCGCCACCGTGCGGCTCCCTCAGGGCCGCGCAGACCGGTGGGCACAGCTGGCCGGCCGGCTCACCTTGTAGATGCCATCGTAGCGGTTGCCCTCGGCCGGGGCGTACTTGCTGTGCTTGCCGCCCTTCATGTTCCGTACCACTCGCACCGGCTTCCCGGACCTCCAGTCCTTGGCCTCGGCCCCCCGCCGGTCGTTGATGGGGGCACAGCAGTTGAGGGCCAGCGCCCTGTGGGGACAGCCAGGAGGTCACATGTTCACAGGACCGGAGGGAAGATGGCCGGGACACGGCCGGGCCAGGCCAAGCGCTCGGGCAGCCCAGACCTCCAGTCCTTGGCTCCCGCCTTCAACCTGGCCTGGCCGTGGTCGCAGACACTCAGGGTGTAAACCAGAGGATGGGAGCTCCCTTCCCTTTTCTGTCTGACTTTAAACAAGTGATGAAATTTTCAAAAATAACCTAAGTACAGACCGAGGAGGCCCCCTGGTACGCACCTGTTGGTGTTGGTGAGCTTCTGATCACACGACTGCTCGGCCGTCCGCTTGTTGCCAGAAAGATCTCGCCCACCACTGCCCGTGTACGTGAAAAAGTTCCCGTGATCCTGAAGCAGACGGGAGGGGCGAGGGGCCGGGTGAGCAGGGAGGCACCCCGACACCCCCAGGAACCTGCAGTCCTGTGTGAGGCCGGGGGGGGGGGGGGGGCGGGGGCAGACACTGCGGATACCCGCCTGGCCATGGCGGCAAGGAGTGTGCCCCGAGGAATAAGATGGGGCTCCTGTGGGGGCCCCCCAGAGCGAGGGCTCGGAGCAACCCGCACGTGGGAGCAGCCATGTGCCTGAGCACGGCTCGGGGCATCACCCCGCCACGTGACACGGGGGGGGGAAAAGCCCGTGAAAGGGACAATAACACTGCCACCCGACCCCACGCGGAGGGAGGGCCCCTTAAGGACGTCAGGTGCTGAAGGACTGACCCTACAAGGAGGATGCCACTTCCAGGAGGCCCACAGTCGGGCAAAGAGGGGGTGGCGGAGAGGTTGGGCACTGGGGAGAGCAGAAAGTTCTAGAGACGGGGTGAGGAGGGCCGTCCAGTCCTGGGAACGCACGAGGCGGCAGAGAGCGTGGTCAGCGCGGGGTTCAGTCGGGAAGACGAGGTCCCCTGCTACAGACTTACCACGTCATCCTCGTAGCCGCCCGCCAGGACCAGCGAGTAGGCTCCATCATTGCTCCGGCCATGGATGCCCGCCACGTGAGGCCGGTGGACGCCCGCCTCGCTCACCTGTGGCATTGCGGAGCAGCGAATGGCACCTCAGGGCTGGGCGGCCTGCCTCCCCGCCCACCCCACACCCCAACACAGCTGACCGCGCGGGCACCACTTCAGCTGTGGCGTAGGGTACCCTGTTCCCTCACTGGGGGATGCCTGGCTGGAGCCCCGGCCCTCCCACTTGGTATCCAGCCTCCTGCAGATGCTCCTGGGAAACAGCTATGACAACTCAGGCGCATGGGCCCCTGCCACCCGCGTGGGAACCCTGGACTGAAGACCCTGGCCTCGGCCTGGCCCAGCCCCGGCTGCTGAAGGCATTTGGGGCAGTCAGAGGGGAGAGGAATCTCTTTCAAATAAAAAACCAAAATCTGATATTTTTTAAAGGGGGACACCCAGCATTACCTAAGGACATCTTGGGGGGGCCAGAGAATACAGTCTGTAGTGCCCAGGACAGCCCCACCCCAGAGCAAGACCCGGTCCCCGTGTCCACAGCACCCCAGAGCCACGTCCCAGGGGCACAGGGCGTGGAGGGGTCCTGCACCCAGGAGGGGTCATCCTCTCCGGGCCATCCTGGGAGGCTGGTGCCAGGACAGACGGCCAAACAGGCTACGGGACATGGCCGGCGGCGTGCAGGTACCTGGACTCGGAAGCGCCACATGGTGCCCACGGGGATGCCTGGGATGGGTCCATAGTGGTTGGAGGGGACGATGGTGCATTCCTTCGTGCGCCCCACACAGGCCATGCCCTGTCCGCCGTGGAAACAGGGGGGATGGCGTGTGAGGGCTCGGGGAGGGCAGGCCGGACAGGGAGCAGGGGGCGTGGCCGAGGGAAGGGGCAGGGCAAGGCCAGGATGGGCGTGATCAGAGCTTGTGGTGGGCGGGGCTTGGATGGGCATAGCCAGGTGGCAGTGGGCGGTCTGTGTGGGCATGGCCATGGAATTGGTGGGCGGGGCTTTTGGGTGGGCGTGGTCATGCTGTGATGGGCGGGCGGTGTGGGCGTGGCCGGGAAGAGCATCCCTGCAGTCTCACTTTGCCCCAGTCCCGCTGAGAGGACGAAGTGGCCGATGCCATCTTGGCTTTCTTCTTGCTCTGCCGCAGCCGCTCTCCGGCCCGCACCACCTCGGAGGCGTCGATCCGGCAGTCGGGACAGTACCTGTGGGGACAGGCGGGGAAGCTCGCGGGCTGGCTGTGGCCCTGCACGCTGGGCAGGCTGTGGCCCGGGGCTGGGTGGTCCTCAGCAGGGAGCCCCAAGCGTGTCAGAGCGCTGCCCAGGGCACCCTGTGGGACGGCAGGTCCCCATCCTGGCAAGCAGCAGCCAGGACCCTCTTTCCACAGGGTACTCTCTATTCATCCAGCCCCACAGGCCCAGGACCCCTTCCCGCAGGGCGCCCCACCCGCCGACCCCACAGGCCCAGGACCCCTTCCCGCAGGGCGCCCCACCCGCCGACCCCACAGGGACCCCTTCCCGCAGGGCGCCCCACCCGCCGACCCCACAGGCCCAGGACCCCTTCCCGCAGGGCGCCCCACCCGCCGACCCCAGGTCCAGGACCCCTTCCCACAGGGCGCCCCACCCGCCGACCCCACAGGGACCCCTTCCCGCAGGGCGCCCCACCCGCCGACCCCACAGGCCCAGGACCCCTTCCCGCAGGGCGCCCCACCCGCCGACCCCACACCCGCCCAGCGCTGCGCTCCACCACTGTCACTCTCACCACTCGGGGTCGCTGGGGACGGCGGGGAGTGGGGGGTCCAGGCAGTAGATGTGGAAGGCCATGTCGCACTCGTCACACAGCAGCTGCTTGTCCGGCTCCTCGCGGCCGCCGCACTTGTGGCAGGCGCAGACACGGCACAGCTTGGACAGGTCGTCTTTGCAGTACTTGCACGAGGGGCCGCTCTTTCCTGCACACGGAATGGCGTCAGGGAAAGCCAGGGGCCCCCCCATAGCCAACCCCGGGGGTGGCGGGGAAGCCCTGCCACTACCCACGTGCCCCAGGGATCCCGGGGACGGCAGGGACGAGGAAGACTGGCCAGCACTCACGTCTCAAGGGGTTGTCAACCATGGGAGGCCCCTCGCCCGGGCGCTCGATCTTGAAGACCTCGTCCACAAAGAGGATGCGACAGTTGTTGAGGGAGCCGTCCCTGTAAGAGACGGGCCGTGGACATTCAGCCATGCTGCCTGCGCAATCCCCCAAACCCCACGAGGGTCCCCCAAACACCCACAGAAAAGATGTATTCAACACCAAATGTGTGTGGATCTCGAAAGCAGCCAGACACCAAGACCCCCTAGTCTTTTAGTTCCATGTCCTAGGAACACTCCAGAATACCCTCCAAGAGACCACACCTTTCCCACTTGGCATGTGAGAGATGGGGGCCTGGCCCGTGGGATTGAAAACACGAAGTTACCAAGACCTGGGCAGCAAGAAGCATGCTGAGACGCGCCCCCTGCCGTGGCCCCCTCACCCCGACCCCTCTGCCAGCACTCCCGGGGGCAGGGGCATCCTGACATCTGACAGGTACAGCACCCACCTGCCAGCTGGCTCGCTCCCCAAACGCCTGCCACGGCCACAGGCTGTGTGTCCCCCGCGTGGGGGGCGGGCCCTATCTGCCGTCTGCCAGTGGGTATCAGGAGAGAGAACTCCCACCCAGGCCCTCAGGGTCCCCAGGGGTGCACTGGCCCCTGTCCTGCGCCGCCCCAGAATTCTCAGGCGAGTTAACACAAGAGTGCCACTGGCCACGTGAGGCACCTCCACAAGGGGGCCTGTCGCTTAACCTAGAGAACACAAGATGGCTGCAGGATACCGGCGAGCAAGGTCGTAATCCTTTTGCGTGAAGCGTTCACAGCATCCTGCCTGAGCAGAAGTCAAGAACTCGAAGGCATGCATCAAGGAGTGGATCCCGTTGGGAGCCCAGACCGCCCGGGGAGGGCCTTCCCCACCGGTCCACAGGCTGGCACACAGGGACGCCACGAGAGGGCCTGCACTGGAGGGGCTGGCGCTGTGGCATGGCAGGTCACGCAGCAGCTTCCACGCCAGCACCCCACATTGGGAGTGCTGGCTGGAGTCCCGCCAGCTCCTGGTTTGCTCCGGCTCCCGAGCCGGCCCTAGCCCGGCCCCACCTCTCATTTGGGGAGAGGGACAGTGGCAAAAGATCTCCTGCTCCCTCTGCGCCACTCTGCCTTCAGAGACCCCAGTGCGAGGGACCAACTGTGGCACAAAGGCCACGAGGAGGGTGAAGAGCCGCCCACGGGGGACAAGGTGGGACCCGCCTCCGCACGCGTGCACCTCTGCTCTGCACGGGGCAAGCCCACATCGCCACCGCCTGAGGTGTGCAGAGACGCAGGGCCAAAACCCAAGATGGCAGGGCGGGTTGGCCCAGAACCATGCATGCCACGCACACTGCACCTGCCGGCCAGAGGAGCGGCAAAGCCCCGCTCGGTGCCCTTACCGCCTACGCTCGGCTCCTGCCTGCCCTCCCCGGAGGAGACCCTGATGAAGCTCCTGGTTCCAGCCCAGCCCGGAATCAGCCATTGCCAGCCATCCAGGGAATGAACCAACAGGTAAGAGCTCATCTCTGTCTCTCCCTCTAACAAACAAAAAGGGAAGTGAACGCCAGGGGGCGAAGCACTGGACTGCTGCCACTTGCAGAGGCCAGTGCCGCACAGCACAGTGGGTTAAGTCTCCACCTGTGGTGCCAGCAACCCCTGTGGACGCCAGTTCAAGTCCCGGCTGCTCAGCTTGTGTGGCCTCTCCTGTTTGGGACACCCACACGTGCGATGGGAGCGCTGGCTGGAACCACAGCCGCCCCACTTCCGACCCAGAGTCTGGGAAGGCAGTACAGCATGGCCCAAGGGCTACGGACCGCACTGCCCATGGGGGAGACCTGGATGGAGCTCCTGGCTCCTGGCTCCCACCAGGCCACAGCCACCACAGCTTCACGGGGAGGGAACTACACCTCTCCCTGACTCTCTTTCAGAGAAATAAAATCCTTTTGCAAAGGAGAACACAAACCGAAGGATTCTGAAATGTGTTCGCTACGCGGAAACGAGAAATGTCTCAACAGACACGCGTGTCGTGGCTCGGACCCCACACGCTGCGCGCATGCGCGAGATCCGTCTATCTGCGAGAACCGAAGCACACCCACACACACTCACCTCCCACCAGCAAACACCCGCCTGCTGCTCAGAAAACTCCAGCCACTCGGGGGTGGAGGGGGGACGGCCCTCCGACCGTCCCTGACCCCAGCCTGGCCGTACGGGGCTCACAGGGGCCTACCCAACGTCACACGGACAGGCACTGGAGCAGGTGACCACGCCTTAGAGGGCCCAGGGATGCCAGCGATCAGCGGCCCCCAGCGGCCACTGCGCCTTCCTCTGGGCTTTCCTGCTGTTCCTGCCTGCCACAGCCCACTCTACAGCGAGGCCCACCGGGGCAGACCCCCAGAGTCTGCTCACCAGCTTCCTCCACCCCAGACACCCCTGAAGGCCCACGCCCCAAGTGCGGGGAGTGCTGCACAGACTCTCTCACCCTGGCCCTGCCCCTGCACCCCTGCCGGGCGGCCTGCTACAGCGACCCACATCGCCCTGTGCAGCGACTCTGACATCACACTAAACACAACCTCACAGGATGCACTCCTGGGGGGGGGGTCCCAGAGCCCTCAGACCCGCAGAAGGGCAGCGGAGTGGCAGGGCCAGGGGCAGGTGCGGGCCGGAGCCTCTGAGTGGGACAGGGAGAAAGCTCTGGAGGACAAGGAGGAAAGGAGCGGGGTGAGCCCACCAGTGGTGGGCTCCGGTGCCCCCAAGCTTGGCCTGGCTCATCACACCACCCACCGACCGCCCGTGACACAACAGAGAGCAGCGCTGTCCCTCGGGGCAGGTCCCCAGGCAGCGGGCCCGCAGGGCTCACCCGAGCATCACGTTGGCGTAGAGCTCCCGCGCCGTCCTGGTCTCCCGCTTCCGGCACACCTCAGCGTCGTACCAGAAGCCGCGTTCCTTCGGCTGGTCGGTGTTGTAGTTGAGCATGACCAGCTGGCCCACGGCCAGATCCTCCCACTTGATGATGGTGCGGGCGCGTGCCCGCACGTCCCGGGAATTCATCTGGACCACGCCGTTCTCCGGGTAGCTGGTGGGGAAGGGCCCTTGTCAGAACCCTGCGGCCATGCTCTCCGCAGGGAACACAACGTCCCGGGGAATGCGGGATGCCCTGCCATGCCACCATCCGCCCAGCAGCACAGGTTCAAGTCCTGGCTGCTTCACTTCTGATCCAGCACCAGCACAGCTGGGAAAGCAGCGGAAGATGGCCCGAATGCGCGGGCCCTTACCACCCAGGAGGGAGACCCGGATAGAGCTCCACGGGCGTGGCTTTGGCCGTGCCGCCCTTGGGCAGTGAACCAGTGGATGGAGGGTCTCTTTGTCTGTCGTATTTCACGCGGCGCACAACATCCCAGCTCCAACTCACTCGTCGTATTTCACGTGATAGATGATGTCCTCCTCCAGGTCCGGGCTGGCCGTGGAGCTGCTGGGCGCGTCCCGGGATGAGACCCGCCGTGTCACCCGGACCACCTGCGCCTCAAACCAGGCCCCCATGTTCGTGTCGCGGGCATCCACGTACTCATTGACCTGCGAGAGACAGGGAGCTGTCATCAGGGCCCCGCAGGGATGCCTCGGGCCTGGACACGACCAGTGCAGCAACCTCAGCCACGGCTCTGGTGACATTCAAGGGCCAGATCCTACTCTGGGGTCCCAGCCTCCTCACTGCACGCGGGGAGCACCCCAGCTGTTGACCACCACAGCCGTCCCTCTGGGCGACAGTGCCCTAACCTCACCTTGTACAGCCCCAGCTCCGTCTCGTCCCAGACGTCCTCGTCGGCAAGGCGGGCCTGGCTGTCCGCCTCGGGGGCGGCTTCGCCCTGAGTGGAGGCGGACTCGCTCTGGGCCAGGCAGCACCCCGAGTCAGTGTCCGACAGCTCCGAATCCCGCTCCTTGGCACTAGGGGGCAGCACGAGGCTCTGGCGGACCAACAGCTGGATCGTGTCGTTGAGACGCACGTCGTAGTCAAACAGGGTGTGGCCGTCCTCCATCTGCAGGTAGGCCATGACACAGGCTGCGGTGGGTCCCTCTGTGCGCCATGCGGGCACCAGGAGCAAGGTGCTGCCTGCCCACCCCCACTCCTAAGGGGGCTGCCTCTCGCCCGGCAGCCTGGCAGGGTTCAGTCAGACTAAAGGGGAGTTGGGGGGGATGCTTAGGAAGTGGGGCCCGGGGAGCTGCTCATTTTTGCTGCAGTGAAAACACGTCCCTGGCTCCCTGACTGATAAGGGCTTCTGGCGCCCGCATACAATCCTGGGCTGCTGCAGGCACCCACCAGGCTTTGATGTTTAAGGGATTTAAGGGCGGGGAAAAAAAAAAATTTGAGAAGCGAAGTAGCCAGGAGGGAAAAGAAAAAAAAGAAAGGGATTATCCATTCTCTAGTTCACCCCCTCCCTGCAGCTCAGCAACAGCCAGGAGCTCCATGCGGGTCTCCCACACACAGGTGACAGGGGCCCAAGCCCCCGCCCGGGCCAGCCTCTGCGCCTTTTGGGCACGTGAGCAGGGAGCTGGGCGCGAAGTGTGGCAGCCCAGCCTCCGCCAAGGCCCTGGGGCGGGGGATGCTGCTACCTGTGCAAGCTTGGAGCTCAGTCCACAGCAAGCAAGCGTCTCTTATGTCACTGATGCTTGCCCAGGAGGTGGGTCCCCCGCGTGTATCAGGAGATGCATGGCCATATCAACCACACATGTCCCCACACGTGGTGTGGTCTGCCTGGTCCAAGGAGGAAAGGAAAGAGGAAGAGGGACACACACACACACACACACACACACACACAGTGCAGCTTCCCTCGGGCTAGCTGCCATTCCCCCAGGCTGGCCCAGTCCCTATTAACATGCAAATAGCACCTGGGGTCACGGCCTGGGGGTGAGAGAGACCTGGGAGGCGTGGGAGGCTGAGCCTGCAGGGGGCAGGGGAAAGTGCACTTGAACTCATCCACTTTCCCGCGCTGGACCTGCGGGCTGGGGGCCTCTGGGGTTGTTCCCACCAGCCCTCAGGAGGGCATGGCCTGCCGGGAGGCGGAGCATGGCATGAGGAGAACCAGCCTGCTTGTACACACATGTCCCTGCAGCTGTGGGGCACAGACCACCTGGTGTCCGCTGCCCAGCATGCCGCCTCCGTACGGTGGACACTAGGTGGCCACAAACGGGGGACTACCCGGGGCACCAACAGTGGCTGACAGCACAGGCTCGGCTCTCCTGCAGGGGGACTGTGGACTCCTGTGCTAGCCTGAAGACACACAGAACCACGGAGTCACACCCTTCGTGGCTGGGCCATGTGGGTACACTGTTTCTAGAAAAGACCAGAAGCCAAACCACAAAGCGCCCTCCCACACACCTGCTGCCCCATGGGATTGGAAGGGGAAGAGCCACATAAGACGAGGGGACTAGGACAGCGACTGGGACGCAGTGGGACACCACCACTGGCCACACATCGCCACACCCACGGAAGCCCAGCACCACGTGCCTCTCCATGGGCACCAGGGGCCGGGGCAGGGAGCTCCCTGGGGCTGTGAACGCCAGTGACCCCAGCCTAACAGTGACAGGGACACATTAGGCAGCCATTAGGAAGGGGCAGGACACCCCGGGGGGGACCGTACTGAGAACTGCAAACCATGGCTATGCCAACCTGAGGTCCCCAAACTCAGGGGGCCCCCAGTCGCGGCATGTCACCCCAGCATGCTCGCTCTCGGCAGGGGTTAGCAGATAGCAGTGAGTGAGGGCCAGCCATGCAGGGACACACACGGGCACCACTCACAACAAGGGTTGTCACACAGCCGCAGGCAGCAGAGCGGGCGCCCCAGGAGGGCACAGGGCCCCAAGCCCACTCATTTGGGGAGCACAGTCGGGGGCAGGCAGTGGGTAAGCAGCCAGCAGGTGACAGAGAAACAGGTACAACACCACGATAAGCAACAAGGGCCCAGAGTCCACAGTCCGATTCCCAAGCTGAGCCCCGGAAGGTGGCCGGCTGGGAGGGGATACCCGGAAGAGAGCTGTGAGCCCAGCCACGTGAAGCGACAGCGTGAGTCCTGCTCAGGTGGGGCAGGAAGTGGCCAGGCTGGTCAGGCCGCTTCCTGGCGCTGCTTCTGGAACTTTCCAGAAGGGTCCGTGCAAGTGACAGGAAGAAGCCTGCACAGCTGCTGGCTGGAGAGCCTTCCTCAGCCGCTGCGTCTCAGGCAGCAGGAGGGAGAGGGACCAGGCCCCGGGCCTCCCAACAGCCACATCTCCAAGAGGTGTTGGAGGAGCGTTCTAGGTCCAGGGCCACACCGGGGTCGTGCGAGGCTAGGTGGTAGAGGGGCGCAAACATTCAAACATTAGCAGAAGCTACCACAGCTGAAGGGCAGGCTTGTGACAGCAGCAACAAACTTGGGGAGAAGCCATGTGGCACGGTCAGCTAAGCTACATCCCACATGGGCGCCCGTTCGCATCCCGGCTGTTCCACTTCCCCATCCAGCTCCCTAATCATGTGGCTGGAAAAGCTGTGAAGAATGGCCCCAGCGCTGGGGGACCTGCATCCACGCGGGAGACCCGGATGGACCTCGTGGCCCTGGATGTTCTTATCCTGTCACACCCTAAGTTTCCCACTCAAATGAATCCTTAACAAAAAAACAGCCGCTCTAACTTGGAAGTCTGCCGATGCAGTGGGAAAAGATCGTTTCATCTGGAAGTTGTGTAGTCCCCATGGGAGGGGCCACATCCCAGGCCCCCCCCAAGGGATGCCAGGAGCCACAGAGGGACCTCAGCCCCCCCAAGGGATGCCAGGAGCCACAGAGGGACCTCAGCCCACCCAGGGGATGCCAGGAGCCACAGAGGGGTCTCGGGTCCCCCCCAAGGGATGCCAGGAGCCACAGAGGGACCTCAGCATCCCCAAGGGATGCCAGGAGCCACAGAGGGACCTCAGCCCACCCAGGGGATGCCAGGAGCCACAGAGGGGCCTCAGCGCCCCCCAAGGGATGCCAGGAGCCACAGAGGGACCTCAGCCCACCCAGGGGATGCCAGGAGCCACAGAGGGTCTCGGGCCCCACCCCACCCCTCCACACACAACCCTTCCTCCAACCACCAGGCTACGCCCCAGTTTGACTGGCACTATAAGGACAGTAAGAGGTTAACACAACTGATGCATAAACTAGGACAAGATGAATGTCACCAACGTGAGGCTTCTTGTTCCTAAAATCTTCCACTTCCTGTTGTCAGGCCAGGTTCCCTTAAGGTGGCCGGGACCACAAGGGGGGTTCTGACCCCACATCCGACTGAGCTAGTCCTCCGTCCAGTCACCCCTTCTTTGTTGTGTTGCTCCACACACCCTTTCAGACACCCCAGACGTAGAAGGATATGCATGAGAACCACTCAAACAAAGCAGCCAACACTCCAGCCGATGAGGCCGTCACGGAGTTGCCCAGAGCGAACCACACGCTACACTCGCCTCACAGAGTGGAGGACAAAGGAGGAGACAACTGCCCACAGCCACGTCATGGCTACTGCCCACGGCCAGGGTGACGGAAGCCAGGGTAGGAAGCAGAAGGCGGCCAGGCTCCAGACAATGACGGGGACTTGGTGGCAAGCACATAGTGCAAAGGCTAAATCCAAGGTGACCGCTTGACGGGGGCGCCGACTGGACGCACTGGGGCCCCAGAGGCACGTGAGCAGACTGGAGCAAGAGGGGACGGCCCCGATGCTTCTCCTCCACGGCCCAGCACACGTCATCACGGACAGGAGTGAGATGAGGCGCAATGGGACCGGCATGTTACCCCTCCCTGGGCTGGCCAACACTGGAAGCTTCCTGCCCTAAGCTGCGTGTTTGTGGACACTGTGAACCAGCAGAGCCGGGAACAGCGCACCCGGGGACTTGTTCTAGCACATTCCTGAGCAGAGCGGTCTTCACAGGGCAGCCGGATCACCAGCCCCAGGCTGGGCGGGAATGTGGGGCTCTGGCTGGCACCTGACCGTAGAGAGGACCATGCCCAGTCAGGGACAAGATGCCCCTCCATCCAGCTGCCTCCACTGTCCCGGGAGAGGCCCGTGCGAGCACAGCCCAACCCAGCCCAGCAGTGAGGGGCGGTGGCAGTGGCAGGGACCCCTGCTTAGGCAGCCTCGAGGCAAGGCCGTGCCGTGTGTGGGGAGACCACAGCTCAGCTGCCGGAGCCGTGAAAGCGGCAGGGACTCCTGGGAGCAGGAGGCAGCACTGGGCCCAGCAATCCCTCCCCAGGCCACAGCAGGCCTGGACTTCAACTGCCTCCTCTCAGCCTGATGACCTCCACTCCACCAGCCTGACGCACCCAACCGGCTTCAGCTGGGGTTATGTGGGGAGTGTGAATGCAAGGTGTGGGCCGGGCTGGGAAGGCCACCCCACACCCTGCAGTTTCCAGAGCCCCAAAGGAGATGCTGTGGCTGCGTCCTCTAGGAGCTGGGCCCCGGCTGCCCGCGGTCAGCTACCAGCATCTCATAAGTAGAGAAGCTTGGCGGGGGGACTAGGGAAGATTCCAGAAAGCCCAGGATATTACACTCAGTGTGGTCCAATGGTGCCACAAATGACAGCCATTGTTACTTTCTGGGTAGCCAAAGAAGGAAGGGGAAAAAAAAAAAAAAGCCGCCATTTGGCTGCTGGTCCTGGGCGCAGCCAGGCCTACTCAAAGCCCCATTCCAGGCCGAGCCAGCGCCTGCATTCCTGCCCATTAACCCGTGGGAGAACACCACCACCCCCTCTGTCCCACACCCAGCCTCAAGGTCACTGTTCCTTAAACAAGGAGCAAGCAAGTCTCCAGAACATTCCGTGCAAACAGCCTGTTGTTTGTGCCCTCTGGGCATTGTGCTACTGTGAGCGAGCTCCATCGTCTCCTGCCTCCCACCGCAAGGCCCACAGCCCTGGGCGGGACACAGCCAGCCACACACAGAGCACATCCAGCTGCCGCCGGGCTGGGTAGTGGTGCGGGGCGCACCTGGGACCAGGAATCCTCCCCAAAGCACAGGAGCTGTGCTGGGAGAAGATGGCGCTGGGGGCTGTGGGGATTCCAAAATCCCAGCTCCCCTCAGTGGCAGGCTGTGCCTCGGGGCTGGAGGGGTGTCAGGTCTCCCCACACCCGCCCGTGACAAACGTCTTCCAGCTTGCTGTTGCACGCTCAGAACCGAGCCCAACCACTTACGCACAAGGGGCTAAGTATGTGTCTGACCCACTGTGCGCAACAACAGCTAACTGCATGTGTGTGCCCGACACACCTGCCCACAGCCCCCAGGGGTGGGCACTGAGCCAGTTAGGACCCCAGTGGCCCACATGGCCACAGCGCCTGGGTTCCACTCCTTGCTCCATTCATCCCAGCTTTCTGCTTATATCAGCCCAGCCCAGGAGGCCTGGACGGAGTTCCTGGCTCAGGCCTGGTCGTCCCAGCCCCTGTGGGCATCTGGGGGTTCCATGGCAGGCTCGCGGGTTTGCTACTATTTGCTAGTTTTATCCAAAACCAGATCAGAACCAAGTATTGATTCTAGCTAACCATAGGGGGAAGTGCTCAACCATTGAGGGGTACACTCGTCCTGCAACACGTGCCCCCCAAAAGATATGCAACAAGAGAGAAGGGGTCATCAGGAGGCAAGCAGGGCCCGCCAGCAAGGAGACAGTCAAAATGACAGTCACCTGCCAGACGAGTCCCGGGCTCCGGGCACATTCCCAAGTGCCGGAAACGTGAACACCGCTCAGCGTGTGGCCCCAGGGGGTGGAGGGGGCGGGCGGGCGGGCGGGCAATGCGGAACTCCATGGAAAGCAGGACCCTGGGCGGCGAGAACCGGTCTTGGTGACACAAAGACACGCCACAGGAGGGGGGGGGGGCGCCACTGGGCCGGCCAGCGCCGGCCCACTTTGACCCTACCGCCTGCGCACAGCCTGGCGCAGACGCACAGCACGGCAGGCTGCTGGCTGCTTGATCCAGGCCCCTGCAGGGCGGGAAAACGTGAATGGTTCAAGCCGGCCGGCTAGGAGGCCGCTCTGGGGTTCCCGGGCCTCAAGGAAACGTGCAACTGTGGCTGGTGGATGCTGTGGCGGCCAAGCAAGCGAGCACACAGGAACCTTGTGGGTGCCCAGCGCGCCAGCTCACACCACACACACATACGGCACATTTCCCAGCGAGACAGCAGATGGCAGCAGCAAACGGTTCCAAACTCCACAACGAAGTCATCCGGTGCACGCTGCCCAAGAGCGGGACCGACCAAGCCATGCACGCTGCCCAAGGGACGCCAGGTCCTTCGGGGGACCCCCACACCTGCCTTGTCCGTTCAACCCCACACAAACAGCACGGCCCTCGCCAAGAGGGTCAGTGCACCCCACTCCTGCAAAGATGTGCAGGCAGCTGAGTGGACAAACAGACATTTTCAACACTCCCTAGGTGGGGTGGGCTGAGGCAGGACCACCCCAAGGGGTGCTGGTGGGCGAACCAGTAACTCCATTAGGGCGCTCACAGACTCAAACCCTCTCCCCTCCATTTCCCAGCACAGACACTCCTCAACAACGACAGGGTCTGGCGTCCAAGGGGGTCCCTCTACTGTTGGGAGAGACAGTGGGGCGGAAAGAGGAGGGGAGGTGTCCCAGACAACCCAGCCCATTCCCGGGCCCGGGGGTGTCACTCTGCCAGTTTGCCCTGCCCTTTGTTCTCGCAGGCATGGTGGGGGTGGTAGGTGGTGTCTGTAAGATCTCTACTTTGCAGAGCCAGGGCCGGACGAGGGGTTGTGGTGGGGCGGGGAGCCTGGACCCAAGCAAGAACAAAGGTGGCGGGGCGGGGCGGAGCAGGCCGGACGGACGGGCGGGCGGGCAGCCTGCCTGGTCGGACGCCTACCTGCTTGCCCCGGTAGAAGAGCCGCTGCAGGCTGGGCTCCACGTGAAACAGCTCCTGGACCCTGCGTCTCAGTTCTTCCACCTTGGTCAGCCTGGACAGCGAGTCCACCGTGAAGCTCTCCTTGCCGTCCATCATACGCACCTGTACCCACATGGTGCCGGTGCTGGTGCAGCTGCAAAGCAGGCGGGGCGGGAAAAGGAGAGGAGAGAGAGAGAGAGAGGGCGCAGGCCCCTGCAGGTCAGTATCCGGTGGCCACCATATGCTCTGGGGGTGCTGAGGGAGGGAGGGAGGGGGGTGTGAGCCCTGGCAGGCTCCTGCGGAGCGGGAAAGGCCACACCTAGGAACGCGCCAACCGACCCCAAGCAGCACCAGGTCCGATCAATGAGCGAGTTGATGGCTCAATGACCAGCAAGTGTGGACGACTGATTGAAGGCATGCCAGAGAGAGAGAGAGAGAGAGGGGGCGGGAAAAAGGGTGGTCTCAGCCCACCCCATCCAGGGCCCCGTTCTTGGTAAAGGAGAACACCTCAACCAATGGGCTTCGTTCCTTCCTGCCTGCCTGCCTTCACTCATTCATTCACTCATTCATTCATTCATTCTGGAATCCCATACATACCCAAGTGCTCCGGGCGCGCCAGCCGGAACTTCCACAAGAAGTGCCTCGTGGGACTCTCTCTCTCACACACACACACACGAGCCCCCCACCGCACCCCACCTTCGCGAACCCCGTCACCCCGCCAACCCCATTCCCACCCCACCCGGGCGCGTGCGCGACGCGGGCTGACCCCCGTGGCGGTGGTCATGGCAACTGCCCACTCACCTCGACCCCCCACCCCCGGCAGGACCCCTGGCCCTAAAATGTCCTCTCTGGCCGCCGCCGACGAGCTTTCCTGCACGCTCACCGGTCCCGCGAGGGTCGCAGCAGCCCCCCACGCCCACACGCCCCCGGCCTCGGCCCGCGCCGCCGCCGCCGCCGCCGGGACGGATCAAGGGGGCCCCTCTCTCTCTCGCTCTCTCGCTCGCCCAGTCCCGCCCCCCTCTCCCTCCAGCCGCCTTTCTTATTGGCTACGCCGGGCTTAACCGCCCCGCCCCGCTCACTCCTCATTGGCTGCGAGATGCCCGGGGAACTCAGGGCGCGCGAAATCAGGCTCGGGCGCGACAATTGAATCGCGGGGCTCCCCGCGCGCAGGCGCGGAGCCTGACATCCTCCTCTCCCCCCCCCACGCGGCCTCGCCGGGCCCTCCCCCCACCCACCCACTCACCCACCCACTCACCCACCCAGCCTCTCCATGTGGCGACCCCCGTCGCGCCCACCCACCCACCCACCCAGGAACTCGGCGCGCCCCGACACCCCACAATTCCCCCCCACGCTCGGCCCGGGGCGACTTTTAGAGGAGGACCGGCCGGGCAGCGAGGCAAAAGCTTCTAGAACTCCCTGAGGCGAGGGGGGCGGCCAAGTCCCTCTGTCAGAGTGGGCGCCCGCCGGGGTGCAGGGGGTGAAGACCCCCCGCTTCTCCTCCGTCCTCGGTGGCTGGCTCACCTTCCCGGCCCTCCGCGATGCTCCCGGGGGACCCCGGCTTGCAAGTGGCGAACCCCACCAAGCGAACGAGAGTGTCCACTCGGCCGCCGGCGGCTCCTCCGTCCGCGCGTGTGTGTGTGTGTGCGCGTGGCCAGACGCTCCGATTTTTTTTTTTTCCCGCGAAAAAAGTCTGGGGAGTGGCAGGGCGGCGCGAGAGAGAGATCCGTGATGGGGGCGGACGCCTGTCTCCTGATTGGCCACGGACAGTGGCGGGAAACGGGACAGGGGGTGGGGGCGTCCCCGTCCTCCGCCTCTGTCCACTTCCCCCCTGCACACACACACACACACACACACACACACACAGCCCGCCTCTCTCGGCATGCACGGGTAGCTCTGTGGGGTCCCGATCGCGGGCTCCCCATTCCACACGTGCCTTAGGGGGGTTTCCTCTGCTCCCCACAAGGTCAAGACCTTGCCTGCTTTCTCTGGAGAACGGACCCCCCCCCTCACATGCACACCCTCCCACCTTCTCCTCCCACGTCCATGCAATAACCAAATAGCGCTGAGAAGGCCTTACCCACGTGGGGAGAACATCAGGGGTCCCCCCAGGAGGCTGATTGCACCCCCATGAACCGCCCCCCTCCCAGGCGAAGCCCCTCACCTGGGGGCCTCCCCACCCCCCACTCCGCAAGGGCTCGCTGGCCCCGATTTCCCGCCATGTCCGGCTGTCCAGCCCTGCCCCCTTCACCCTGCCTGCCTGCTTCACTCAGGGCCAGTGTTGTGGGTTCGCAGGGGACACACACACATACACACACACACACACCAAGTCAGTGGATGGGATGCTTACTGATGAGATGGGTGGGACGACAGCTGGCAAGCCTGGCGTTGGTGGTCTCTGGTTGTTCAAGGGGGGTGGGATGGCGCGGGGCGGGGAGGCGAGCAGGTTGGATTGAGGTCTGGGGAGATGAGACAGGAAGAAAGCAAGCGAGCGGGTGCAGCCCGCAGAAGGAGGCGGAGGCGGAGGCGGTGGGCCTCCACCAGCTGAGGTGTGTAGTCCAAGGCGAAGCAGGAGGGCAGGCGGAGGAGGGCAGGGCGTGCTTGGAGGGCGCCGGAAAAGCCTGGACTGTCGGAGAAGCCGGAAGGCCGCCAGGGAGCAGCCTGTGGGGGGAGGGGAGGCGAGGCCAGCAGGGTGACCACCAGGCCGGTGCTGTGTCCTGCCAGGCAGAGGGGGACAGCTGTGTCTCGCCCATCTTTTTTTTTTTTTTCTTAAAGCATCCTGGGCCAAATCCCCCCACCCCCCAGTTGAATGTCTTGGAGTTTTCATTTGAGGGGGTTGGCGCCGTGCTTCTGCAGCTTTTCATGTGGTAAAACAGAGGCGCGATCCCCAAAGATGGCCTCCGCGTTCTCATTTCCAAGAATGGGGGCCGGGGCACCACGTACGCTGCAAGATTTTGAGAGAGGGAGTTCAGTACTGCCCCAGGAGTCATCTAGAAGGTTCTGTGGTGAGGGGGAGGGAGGCAGCAAGGCTAGAAAGGGGGAGAGGCAAGGAATGCTGGTGCCGTGTCCCCACACACCCCCCCTACCCGCCCCTGTCCGGAAGAGGCAGGAAGCTACCCCCTGTGGAGAAGCATATACTTTGGCCAGCACCTCGATTTTGGCCCCGTGACCCCCGCCAAGGTGATCCCAGCGTGTTGTCATCCACCATTTTGTCCCAGCAAGGAGTAGATCCACTGCGAGTCCACCCAAGTGGCTGGACCCGCTGATGGTGGTGCCACGCACGTGTGCGTGTCCCCGGGTCTGCAGACTGCTGAAGGTGTACTTTCTGGAGATTTCAGAACTAACCACTGGGTACCAAGAACCCCAACGTCCCTTTGGGGGAAAAAAACAAAGAGAGAAAGACAAGTTTTTGGAGCTCAGAAGATCGTCCAGCAAATGTTTTATTAATCAGAACTCCCCAACATGAGCCAGACAGTCCCTGGGTCGGGCAGCCAAAGGAGGACGCCAAGACACAATCTCTCATTTTTCTCAGCCCACATAGGAGGCTCGGGCATAAAGAAGCAAGTTCAAACGTTCAGGCACGTGGTATTTGGCAGTGTTGGGGGGCAATTCCATCTGAGCACCTTCATGACCCAGCCCCTTTCTTCCACACGAGTGGGATAAGAATCGCCAATGTGAGGACGGTGGTCTCCATCTGTGGGATATAACAGCTGCGCTTGCCACATTTGGAGGCCATTGGGATAGGCAGAAAAAATAGACATGAGCTCAAGCACTTGGGGCCTCTTATCCCTCCCAGCCAGAGCCCTCCACCCACCACCCGAGCCCTCCACCCACCACCCGAGCCCTCCACCCACCACCCGAGCCCTCCACCCACCACCGAGCCCCTGCTCTCTCTGAGACAAGGAAGTCAGACTTTTGAGTCTGGGGTATAGGGGTTAAAATGCCATTCCAAGAACGGGTCCCCGGCGGTGATGGAAACCACCTCTGTCTATTGTGGGTGCCCCTTCCTGGAACTCTGGGCAGAGTGAGGTCACAGTCAAGGATTTGGAAATCTAGTGGCCTGGGTGGGGGGAGGGGGGAGGATGCGTCTCCCTCCTCCCCCCTGCCCCCCATGTCGGTGGTGAAGTCGATCGAACTTGTCTTGCCCAAGGATGAGGTCTACCTGGCCGGTTCCAGCGTGTCAGGACAGGTGATTTTAACCTTGAACAGCACCTTGGTGGACCCCGTGGTGAGAGTGGAGCTCGTGGGGAAGGGCTACGTCGAGTGGAATGAAGAAGTCGGGGAGACCCGTGATTACAGCAGAGATGTTCTTTGCAACAACAAAGCTGACTACGTGCATAAGACAAAGACGTTCCCCGTGGAGGGTAAGGACGCGGCGGCTGGCGGTCACCCGTCCCCGGACAGGGACCCTGGGTCTGGAAGGGAGACGCGCCTGGCACCTCGTCAGCCTGTGCGCGCACGCACACACACACACACACACACACACACACACACACACACAGGATCTCAGAAGACGACAGAAGCATCGCACATGGAACGATGACCATCAGCTACGCCAAACACGAAAATCACAAGACACAGGAGCCCACCAGAGTCCAGACATTTCACAGAAAAGGGCCCACACAGCGAGCGTGTGTCGTCACCCCTTCCGTCTAGCTACAAAACCCTGAGAAACCAGAAGATGGAGTTGTCTCCTTGGCCACGATGCCACCTAGCCCGGCGA
This sequence comes from Ochotona curzoniae, assembly GCF_017591425.1. Classification (NCBI taxonomy): domain Eukaryota; kingdom Metazoa; phylum Chordata; class Mammalia; order Lagomorpha; family Ochotonidae; genus Ochotona; species Ochotona curzoniae. The sequence goes on along the minus strand of NW_024466491.1, from coordinate 3,059,539 downwards.
TGAGGGTCCAGGCTCTCCTATCTGGGACGTGGAACGCGACGCGGTCCCTCCCTCTCTTCCTTTCTCATCCTGGGGCTCCACGTGGGTGTGCTTACCTGGGTTCCACCATGGAACGCCACAGTAGATTTGATGTGCCCTCCTCGAGCCTCCTGCTGGGGACGACACGGCAGCCAGGAACCTCGGAGGACTAGGGCAGAACATGAACAGGGATGCCTCCTTGCAACAGACTCGCTCCCTCAGAAGCAGGACTCTTTGGGAAAGTTTCAACGGAAGCAGTTCTTTTACAAGATTGAAAGGCAGGGTAACACAAGGGTCATTCCATCCCCTGTCTCACTCCCCCAAAATAGCTACCACAGCCAGAGCTTGGCCAGCCTAAAGCCAGGAGCCAGGAGCTCCATCCAGGTCTCCTGTACGGATACAGGGGCCCAGACGGTTGGGTCGTCTTCCACTACTTTCCTAGGCCACAAGCAGGGAGCTGGATGGGAAATGGAGCAGATGGTACATGAACTAGCGCCCCTATGGGATCCCGGAGCTTACAGGGGGGAAGGTTAACTGATTGAGCCATCATGCTGAGCCCTGATACAATTTTTTCCCCCAAGACTTATTTGAAAGGCAGAATAACAGACAGAGAAAGGGTCTTCCATCCCCTGGTTTATTCCCCAAATACCCGTGGCAGGTTTAGCACGGCCTAGCCCTGGCCACTGTGGCCATCTGGGGAGTGAACCAACAGATGGAAGATCTCTTTCTCTGTAACTCTGCCTTCCACATTCATAAACAGATCTTTTTATATAATAATAATAATAATAATAATAATAATAATAAACCTGGCACAATGGCTCAGTGGCTAAATTTGTACCCTGCAAGCACCAGCATCCTACATGGGCATCGGTTCAAGTCCTGGCTGCTCCACTTCCCATCCAGCTCCCTGCTTGTGGCAGGAAAGAGCAGTCGAGGACGGCCCAGAACCTTGGGACCCTGCACCCGCGTGGGAGACCCAGAAAAAGCTCCTGGCTCCTGGCTTCGGATCGGCTCAACTCTGGCCATTGAGGCCACTTGAGGAGTGAATCAGCAGATGGAAGATCTTTCTCTTTGTGTCTCCTTCTCTCTGTAAATCTGCCTTCCCCATAAACATAAAGAAATCTTTCATAGTAATAGTGAGGAAGGGAGGAATGAAACGTTCTAGAATCTTCTGACGGCATCGGTGTGCTTTGCTTTCAGATAATTGGTTAAGTGCAGGCAGCCACATCTTTGACTTCCATTTCAACTTACCTCCCAGGCTCCCGTCCAGCTTCGTCAGCAAGCTCGGCCACATCTCATACTACATGCAGGCCTCCTGCATGGGCCGGGAACACATCCTGGCCAGAAGGAGGGTGTGCTTCATGGTTCAGGGGCTTTCTGACTTCCACAAGCAAAATCTGTTCCAGGTACATGCTGGGGAGGGGCGGAGGGAGGGGCCGGAGGGGGAGGCATCTTTCTAGAAATTCCACAGCCAACCCCTGGAAGGTCCACGGTGACGCTCGGGTGACTCTCCCAGGTCTGGGAGCACTCGGACAGTGGACACCATGTCCTCAAAGAAGTGACAGGAGGGAACCTCAGGGAGGCGGGGAGAGGGGACGGCACGGGGTGGTTCCTCTCCAAGGCGGAAAAAGTCAGGTACATGGCGGCACACAGTCCAGGGTCCTTCCCTCCTGACTGGAGTGTGTGGCTCTGTCTTTCAAACATATAAATAAATCTGCCATGAATAACTTCTGGAAAGCACAATGAATGAACAAAACAAAACAAGGCCAGCATTTTACACAGTGGAGGTACCTCAACAGGTGCTGTGGGCGACGGAGTGGGGGCATGATGGGCGAGGCTTAGCTGGGGCGGGCTGGCTTCCCTGAGATGCCCACCCTGGAGGGCAGCAAGTGAGGGTCCCAGTGCTTGGGTCCCTCCCACCCACAGGGGAGACGTGGACGGAGCTCCTGGCTCCTGGCTTTGGTCTGGGCCAGCCAGCCCCAGATCCTTGGACATTTGGGAAGTGAACCTATGTATATATTTGAGAGAGTTCTAGAGAGAGAGAGATGTTCCACCGGCTAGGTTATTCTCCAGACACTGACAATGCCCAGTTCTGGGCTAATCCAAAGCCAGGAGCTTCTTTCACATCTCCCATGTGGGTGCCGGAGCCCTTGGACTTGGGGTGTTTGGGTGCTGGGGTTGTGTGTGGTCGTGGCTCAACCCACTGCCCCACCACACCGGCCCCCAGTCTCATGTTGGGTCTCCTTTTCCAATCCAGCCAGCCTGTCACTGGAGACCCACCAGGGCATGACTGACCTTGAATTTCAACTTGCCCCTCAAGTGGGTACAATGACAACAATGTTTGGATGAAGGCGTCCCCCCCTCGGGCTCCCCATGCTGGAGTTCCGAGATGTTGAAAAAAAAATAGGATTCAGTATACCCCAAGCCCAGGAAATTTAGCATATCCCATGTCCCGCAAAGAGGGCAGTGGCCGTGGGGGTGGGGGGGCACTTTGTGGGGTCCCGTGGCCGGGAGTAGGGGCCTCTATGGGGCCTCCACAGCCACCTCATTCAGGACACAGTAGGGCCTCTGGCTTTCTCTGGAGTTAGCATAGTCAGCCCCTGGGATCCTAAGCAACGGCCTCGAATTTCCGAATTTTCGAATTTTCGAGACCTGAGGTCACTCAGCAGGAAACTACAGGACGCAGGGCGTGAAGTGTGGGAAAGCAGGTTGTGGCGTGGGGGAGGGGTGGCTGAGGTCCCAGAGAGAGAAAGGACAGGTGGCCCCAGGCTCTATTTTCAACCGTGACTCACACCCAATGAATGGGTCCCCAAAAGTCACTTTCTCTCTCTCTGTGTGGTTGTTCTCCATTGTATTTCAAACTCAGAGACTAACAAAGAAATCTTCCAGGGCCTTGGAGGGCCTGGCATGGCAGCCTAGTGGCTAAAGCCCTTGTCTTGCGTGTGCCAGGATCTCCTAGGGGTACCGGTTTGTATCCCGGCTACTCCACTTCCCATCCAGCTCCCTGCCTGTGGCCTGAGAAAGCAGTGGAGGACGGCCCAAAGCCTTGGGACTCCCTGTGTGGGTGCAGGGGCACAAGAACTTGGGCCACCACCTGCTGTCCCCCAGGGTGCATTGGCAGGGAGCTGGGATGGAGCACAGAGGCCCTGTGGACTTGAATCCGCGTGGTCCGAAACAGGATGTGTGTGCCTCAGCCACCAAGCAGTGAGACCCCTGCCTACAAAACCCCTCCCTCGAGTTGCAGGGGGCTATTTGAACATAGGAAGGGGGAATTGGCAAGACTAGATGTGCACACGTTCAGAATAGAGAAGTTGGTGGGTTCCACCAGGTTCTTTTTTTTTTTTTAAGATTTATTTTTATTGGGCCCTATGTGGTAGTCTAGTGGCTAATGTCCTCGCCTTGCATGCACTGGGATCCCTTGGGATTAGAACTGAGCTGAGCTGATCTGAAGCCAGGATCCTGGAGCTTCTTCCAGGACTCCCACGCAGGTGCAGGGTCCCAAGGCTTTGGGCCATCCTCCACTGCTTTCCCAGGCCACAGCAGGGAGCCGGATGGGAAACGGGGCTGCCTGGATACAAACTGGTACCCATCTGGGATGCTTGCAGGTGGAGGATTAGCCAATTGAGCCATAGCACCAGGCACTCCATGCATTTTTTTTTTTTTAACACAAAAGGACAGAGGATAAGATACGCAGAGCGAGCTGCTGCCAGAGAAGAAACAGGTGTGTGGCAATCAGCTGTCTCAATAGGAAAGAAGAGTGTGTGTGACATCATAGCAGCGGCCCATAACCCACTTCCCGCCTCGGGCATCAGCGAGTGGAGTAGTGGGCAGTGGGTTAAGGCATTACTTACAAAGCTGGTGTCCAGGATCACTGCGCTAGTCCTGGCTTCCTGTTCCGCTTCCCATCTGGCTTCCTGCTAAGGCACCTGGGAGGCAGCAAAGAGGGTTCTAGTCTTTGGGCCCCTGATGCCCACCACAGGAGACCCGGATGTAGCTCCTGGCTTCAGCCTGGCCCAGCCCTGGCTCTTGTGGTCATTTGGGTACCTCTGGATAGAAATTCTGCCCTCTCCTCTCTCTGTTTCACATGCTCTGACTTTCCAAGAAATGAATCCAAATCAGCTTAATCATTTATTTGAAAGGCATAGTGGTCGAAGAGGAAAGACAGATCTTCCAGTCAATGGTTCACTTCCCAGTCAGTGACAAAGGACCAGGGCTAGGTCAGACCCAAGCCGGGAGCTAGAAGCTTCATCCAGGTCTCCCATATGGGTGCAGGAACCCCAACACTCGTGCCACCAGCTGTTGCCTTCCCAGCATGCTGGCAGGAAGTGGGATGGCAAGCTGAGTGCTGGGGACTTGAACCGGGCACTGCAGTATGGGATGCTGCCATCAGAGGCAGATGTTTAACTCGCTGTGTATCCCCCCCCACACCTGCCCATCTTCCAGAACCCGCTGTTGGTGGAGGTAGAGAAACGCGTGCCCTACAACTGCTGCCACCAGGGTACCATCTGCCTGCGTGTACACCTGGACAAGAACATCTTCACACCGGGGGAGAAGGTGGTATTCACCACCGAGATCAACAATCAGACCAGCAAATGTATTAAGACGGTGGTCTTCGCGCTCTATGTCCGAGCCTGTTACCAGGGCTTCACACCCAACGCCGAGCGGCGGCAGCGACTGGACAGCAGCGAGTTGCTGCGACAGGAGGCCAACACCCACATCGTCCCCTTCGACACCACCAAGATCGTCAGTACCTTCCACCTGCCGCCCGTGCTGTCGGTGAGCGGTGGCGGCAGCAATGGCGCCCTGCATGAGGACCTCCTCCAGACACACTACGAACTGGTCATCACCATGCACCTTCCCTGGTCGCTTAGCAACATCAAGGCCCAGGTCCCCATCATCATTGTCCGGACGCCGCCGGCCGACGAGGCCACCTGCCACGAGCCGGAGGGGGACAGGCTGTCCGCCGACCCCAGCTGCCAGAATTAAGTGTCCAAATGTCTAAATAGTAAAAATTCTATCGCACTCTATGCTTGCCCCCTTGGCCCCCAGAAACCCTGTGTTGTGCCTTGAGGATGCTGTGGCTTGGGCCCTTAGGTGCCTTGGGACCCCTGCATGTCCCATTTTTTTCCCCTTTATTTGCAAGGCAGAGTTACAGAGAGAGGAAGAGAAACACAGAGACAGAGAAATCTTCCGTCCACTGGTTCGCTCCCCCCAAATGAGACCCGGGGAACTGCCGGGTTTCAGGTGGAAACACAAACCTCTGTAACCTTAACCTCGCCCACTTCCAGAACATTCTCCTCTCCCCAGACTGAAGCTCTGTCCCCAGGAAACACAACCCCAAACCCTCTTACCCAGGCCCGGGAGGCACCCTGTGTCATAGAACCCCAGGGGCTTCCCAGGCAGGGGTCCCTGCAGCCAGTGGTCCCTGCAATTTCTGCTTGATCCGTCAGAGAGTTTTATCCTAAGAGAGAAACCCTGAAGAAACTGCATCCAACAGAACTGATTGAGGACAATTCGAAGCAAACAGAACAAAGCAACACGCGCACACACACACACACACACACACACACACACACACGCTGTGTGGATCTGGTCACACTCCCAAATGCATAGCAAGTTCTAAGAACTCCAAAAACGGTTTTTAAGAAAAAAAAAAAAAAAAAAAAAAACAGAAGTGCCAGACACCTGGGGTTGTCCAAATCAGCTCCAGGGACAGCCCAGCCCCTTACAGGGAGCCCAGGGGTTCCACATTCCGACCACATCCTCAATTCCAGCTCCCTGCCAGATGGCTGGCCAAGGTATCTGCTTGTCCTCCGGTCCTCCACGCCCGGGAGCCGTGGCCTTGGTGTATGACCGTCACTTAGCTCTGAACACGAGTGAGTGCGAGCTCCCCCAGGGATGCCACGTGGACGTTCGTTTCTTTTTTATTGGGTGATTTTACTTGCACAGAGGAGAAAGACAGAGGCCATGAGAGAGCTCCCGTCCACTGGTTCACTCCCTAAATGCCCACAGAACCAGGGCTGAAAAACAAGAGCTTCTTGGGACCTAAGCACGTGGGCCATCTTCCGACGCCTTCCCCAGGCGCACGAGCAAGGAGCGGAACGCAGAGAGGAGGCACCCTGACACCACCGTCAACGGCTTAACCCGCGACACCACAAGGCCCACTCCGAGTCTCTTTGAAAATATAGGACATTCACAGCCAGTGTTGTGGGTGAATCAGCCAGCTGCAATGGTGGCATCCCATGGGATCCACGGGGCGTCCTGGCCACACACATGGGGGTCCAGGATGGAACTCCTGGCTCCTGGCTTCCGCCTGGTTCAGCCACTGGCTGGCTGGTGTGGCCATTTGGGGGGTGAATTCTCTCTCTCTCTCTCTCTCTCTCTCTCTCTCTCTCTCTCTTTCTCATCGCTTGCTCTGCCTTCCAAGTTAATGAAGTCCACACACCGCATAGAATCAGCCCTGGGGTCTGGCATGTCATTTGCTGTCCGGGTTGCCCCATCACCCACAGCGCCCCCTCCTGCAGAGGCTGGAATTACACAAGACTGCGAAAAGGGGGCCTCACCTTGGTTGTCCCCCAGCCCCTCTCCTGCTCTAAGTTTCTAGAAGATTCTTTCAGGCGCTGCAGCAGCCCCCTACAGGGGGCTCCTCCCCACCCCACCCCCATCTCTGGCTGCTCCTTTGTAGGCCTTAAGATTCCATAGCCTCCACAGGCGTGCGGGCAGGCGGGCGGGCGTTGGGGACACTTCCTGTGCGGTGGCGAGGGGACCAGGTGCATCAATAGGAGAAAACAGCTGGGGTTGCTCTATTTCCTGCCCCCGGTGGAGAGGCCTCACCACCTCCCTGGTCCTCCACCCCCAAAATAAACCCACTTCAGCCACCCAGGGCAGCTGCCGCCACAGGGGTGAAGTTGGGGGTGGGAGGAGGCGGCAGCTGCCAGCCAGCGTGCAGTGCCGCGCACACACTCCCCTGGGCATGTCCTCCTAGCATTCCAGGGCCATGGGGGTGGGGGTGACCCGGCCCACTCCCCCACTCCCTCCCATGTTCAGAAAGCAGGAACTGGGGGCGGCTCATGGCCCCCCCACCACCACTACAGCCAAGCATCTTGTTGTGGCGAGGGAACCCCCAGGCAAGTCCAGAGCCTGACTGTTAGGACAACAGCCCCCCCCACCCCACCTCCGTTCCGGAACAAAAAGGCAGCCAGAGAGAGCCAGGGACGGGCCGTTCTCTGGCCACCAGCGTGACTGGCACACCCTGGCAGCTTGGCATGGGCCCGGCCGGCCCAGTCACCCTGGATGAGGCTCCTGCTGGGGGCGGGCTGTGTGGAGTGGCAGTGGCTTGGCACTTAAAGAACCAGGTGGGAATGGCTTCCTGCTCAGCCGAGCATTGGCCAGGAAGCTTCCCCACCTCGTAACTGTCCCACCAGCACATGCTCCCCGGCTGCATCCCCCCATAGGTCCACGTGGCAGACCCAAGAGACCATCTGTCTCAGGATTTGTGGGGGGACCCCAGTGCAGGGATGGATAAAGAAGGAAAGGGAACGTGCAAGCCCAGTATTGGGGTAGATAGTACTGGGCATTTAGGAAGCTAGGGTGATGCGGGGGGGGGGGACACCCCAGGACGGGACAGTCCGGTGGGAGGGGAGAATGGCGGCCCCTCTGAAGGGACTCCCCTCCCCCTACCACGGCCTGGCAGGGGGCAACGGGCAGGTGGCGCCATGAAGGCGGGCCAGCCGGGGCCTGCATCTGAAAGTCCCTCGGCTTCCCGCAGCGAGTCTTAAACAGATCTGGGAGCCGGGCTGAGGCCCCGTGGTGGCCAAGCAACGGCTGTCCGCTGCCTACAGCACGGGACCCGCTGGCAAGACTTCAGCTCCACAACATGTCGGCCTCGGGCTAAAACTCACTCCCTGAGTAGCTGAACTGCATGTTCTGCACGCTGCTTTCAAACTTTTTTTTTTTAAACTATATTGACTCATGTGGAGGCACAACAACAACAGAGAGAGAGACAACTTCTATCCGCTGGTTCCCTGTCCAAATGCCCACAACAGCCAGGGCTGGGCGAGAGCGGGGCCAGGGGCCAGGAGCTCCCTCTGGGCCTCCCACGTGGCTTAGCAGAGACCCAAAGACTTGAGCTGTGCCCTGCTGTTCCCCAGGGCATGAGCAGGGAGCTGGACAGGAAGTGGAGCAGCCGGGATTCAAACCCATGCCCTCAGGGAAGTGCCAGGGGCCATCTTCATGGCATCTTCATGGCATCTTAGCCGTGAAGCCAGGCGTTTCCCTCACCCCCAAGGGTTTTCTTTTCAATTTCTCTTCAGACCAGGGAAGAAAACAGCGTGGTAATAGCACCCACGCAGCATGACGCCAATTTAGCTTTTGCACTCAATATGCAATACCAAACAAACAAACAAAAAACCCCCAAGTCTTGTAAAGAAAAAGTGGCTTGTCCCCCCCCAAACTTTAATGCAAATTGCACCACAACCAGGACTACTACCAAAGTCAGGGTCACCACTGGGTCCCTGAGGCTGCCCAGCATGGGCCTGGTACACGACCAGGGCTTAATGATTGTTCACTGGGCTCGGCACAGTAGCCTAGTGGCCAAAGTCCTCGCCTTACATGCACCAGAATCCCATACGGGCACCGGTTCTAATCCTAGCTGCTTCACTTCCCATCCAGCTCCCTGCTTGTGAGCTGGGAAAGCAGCAGAGGACGGCTCAAAGCCTCGGGACCCTGCATCTGTGTGGGAGACCCGGAAGAAGCTCCTGGCTCCTGGTTTTGGATCAGCACAGCTCCGGCTGTTGCGGTTACTTGGGGAGCAAACCAGAGGATGGAAGATTTTTCCTCTCTGTCTTTTCTTCTCTCTGTAAACCTTCCTTTCCAATAGAAACAATCTAAAATAATCATAATAATGATTGCTCCCTGGATGGCCACACATCCCTCCAGGTAGCAGAGGGCTGGGATGGCCCACCACAGGACACTGGGGTCAGGCTGGGACCCACCTGGGAGCGGGCAGCGCCACCTTGTGGCATGGCCACCACTCTCCTTGCCTTCCTCTGCCCTGGCTGGAAGAGGGGTGAGAGACCTTGGGGAGGGGGTGTCAGGTGGGGAGGAAGAATAGGAGGAGGAGGAGGAGGTGGTGGTGGTGGGAACAAAAACATGGGGAAGATGGCACATCTCCGCCTTCTGGCTGGTACTCGGGCTGTGTGAGGCAGAGCAAGTTCCTCTACCTCTCTGGGCAGGCACCTGCAGAGCTGGCAAGCCCCCCCGGGTCAGGGTCCCTTGGGACTGGAGGTGGTGGGGGCATGGACTTCGCCTAGAGAGTGGGCCAGCCAGTCAGCTTCTGTCCCTGCCTCGGCCCACCCGGCACTCCCCCCATCCACTCCTGGCCCCTTTCCCGTCAGCTGAGGTCTGACTCGGCTTCCTGAACCATCAGGACTTTGGCAAATCACCCCACGCGTGACTTAGAGAGAGGCACTTGGGCCGTGCGGGCAACCGGGCCTGTCTCCCACCAACCTGTGAGCTGTGTGACCTTAGGTAAGTCTTTGAGCCAGCCAGCCCTGCCCCAACTTCCTCCTCTGGCACACCGGGCTTGGTCCTGCCCCAGGACCTTTGCATGGGCCATGCCGCACACACCCCCCCAACACACACCCCTGCCCAGCACGGGGGCGCTCAGGGAGCGTGACAGAGTGACAAGCTGGGAAAGGGGGCAGGCGCCTGTGGCCACTTGGGACACCCATGCCTGAATGCCAGAATTCAAGTCCAATCTGGCCTTTCCACCACGGCCACCCTGGGCGGCATTCCTGCCACCTACATGGGGAACCCGGATAGAGCTCCTGGCTCCTGGCTGTGACCAGCATGTGTGGGGGGGGTAAACTAGGAGTTGCTAATTTCTATTTGCTGTTAGTTATTATTATTTTTTTATTACAAAAACCTAAGTGGGAGGAGCTTCCGCTAGGGGGTGGATCCAAGGGTTTGGCTGTCACCGTGAAATGGGGGGCACTACACAGCTTTTGGGTGTCGGGACCCGCCCCTTCCCCCAAAACGCAGATAGTCATGAGGGGTTGCATCTGTGTTGCCCGTTGGGGTCCACGTCGCTTACCTCGGGGTAGGAGTGCGTGTGGGGTGTGCAGGCGGTGGCTGTGAAGCCTTGGTGCCCTCCGGCTGGGGTCTTTCTGGTTCAATGTGGAGAAGTGGGAGGAGAGACTAGGGGAGCCCCAGAACCCAGGTGGGAAGGGCGCGCCCCCAGCCTTCCCCTCCCTGTGCGTCCGCGCGTAATGGACACCACTTGGAGGGGGCGAACTCGCGCGGGACCCACGTGCGAGGGGCGGAGCCTGGCACGGGGAGGAGGAGGAGGAGGAGGAAGAGGAGGAAGAAGCAGAGTCCTCTCCGTGTGATTGGGCCCCCCGCCCCGTCACTCCCGGGCGCCACACCTCCCGCAGAATCAAAGCGCGCCCGGACGCCCCGCCCTGGCCCAGCACAAGTTGGAGGCTCCTGGCCGCCTGGACGTGCCCGCTGGCCGCGGTGAGAAGTGGGGTGGGGGGACCCCGAGATCGCTGGGGGAGGGAGGCGTGCCTGCCGAGGCTCAGGCGGTCAGGGGAAGGAGGAGGTGGGGGACCCTGCTGGGCTGCACCCCAGCTGAGCAACCCCCTACACCACGCACACACACACACACACACCAACTCCAAGGAAATCCAACCCGTGTTTTACAAGCTCGGGCTTGAAACCCATTCCCCTGCAGGCCTTCCGAGGGGCCCCAGGAGCTCCTTAGCAACCAGGGGGTGGGCCTGACCTCCAAGCCCCCACCCCCACACCAGCATGGGGCTCTTTGTACAAAGCCAGTTCTCAACCAAGTTCCCTGCAGCCCCTGGCTCCCCTCCCTCCCACTCCCCGACCCCTCCTGGTGCGTCCGGGCGCCTTGCCTTGGAAGGTGTGGCCACTGTGGGGTTGTAAAAGGCTGGGAGGGTGGAGCCTTGGGCCCCGGGGCTGAGCAGGGGGGGACACCCCAGCTCCAGCACGGTGGGTTACTCCGCAGGACCTTGGTGGGGGCAGACGAGTAGCGCCCCTTCCCCTGGCTGGCTTTGCTGCTCGGGCAGTGTCTGCTTGGGTAAGGGGGTCCTCCCCTGTCCCCCCAGGGGCTGCTGGACACCAGCTAACAGGCAGGACTGGAAGGTTGTCATTAAGGCTGCCCCAGGAGGGAAAATGGAAGGAAGGAGGAAGCTGTCCCCACCCCCCACCCCCGCCCCCAGGAAGAGGCCCCGTTGTCCCTGCTGGCTGGACTTTTGTCACCAGCAGGGAACTCGCCTGATACTGCCCGCCTCTGCCTCGCTCCCCCTTGGGAGCAGGGGGTGTCTGAGTGTGGGGGTGGAGGGCTGCGGGCTGACACACCCACGAGGCCACACCCGCAGCTACAGAGGATCAGATGGTGTGGCAAGAACCGGCTGGGACGCTCGGCAGCAGATCCACATTGATCACACCGCCGGCCGTGGGCAGTGTCCGGGAGAACCGGTCGGCTGGGCGGTCGCTACCTTTAGCTCCATTTTCCAGGTGGCAAGACTGAGGCAGGGGTTGCAGAGGGGCCTGGCCGGAGGTCGGCAAGGCTCGGGCTGACACCCATGTTTACGGGGCGTGTTGGGGGGGGCACGCCTGTGGATCCCCACACACCTGCCACCCCCCTCCTCAGCCCAGGGTCTGACCTTATTGAGATGCAACCAGGACCTGAAGCAGTTATAGAAACAGAATCTCCGGCTTCCTGTAGCAGGCTCAGCAGTTGGGGGCGCACCCCCTGTCATGCCATCCTAACCTTCTCAAGGGGGAGCTGCCTGTCCCACCCGGTCCGTGAACAGACCCCTGTGTGATGTGCATTGAAGCGCCTGCCCCCTCCTCTTATTCTCCAGCAGGTGTCTCAGTCCACACTGTGGTTTATACAAGTGCACACACCTTAAGCCAGGCTAGCAGGTCAGGGGTGGCGCCACCCCCGGGTCCCAAGGCAGCCAGCCGTAGACATCTGCCCAGCAGGTGATGGTGGAGGTGGCCCGGTCTCCTGTGTGTTGAGTCAGCACCTGCTCTGGACAGAGGGGCCCCCGGGGCAGGGAGCCCTCTGCCCCCTTGGGTTCCAGCGTGGGAGTGAACTTTCCCCTCTGGCTGGAGAAGGGGAGAAGTGAATGGGGCGGGCTGAACACATCCGGTCTTCTCTCGGTCCGTCTCTAGTGTCTGTCACAGCTGCCATGTCTGCCGACGGGGCCGGGGCAGGGGCCGAGGCCGGCGCCCAGGTGGCCGCGGAGGAGCCGATGACACAGGTGAGTGGCTGCGATGGGACGTTGCCCCTATTCCCTCCACCTCCAGGGACGCCTCCTGGGAACCAGGGCTCTGCCAGCTGCACCTGCTGGGGCGAGGGGTCTTTCTAATGTTTTGTGTATTTGAGAGAGAGCTCCCCTCGGCTGCTTCACCCCCTTTTCCCAGATGCCTGCCATCTGGGGCTCTGGGCCAGGCTGCTGCCAGGAGCTGCACCCAGGTCTGTCCCACCCAGGTGGGTGGCAGGGGGTCCACAAGCCCCACAGTCATCCCCTGCTGCCTGCCAGAGCTAGCTCACATAAGCGGAGAGGTGCAGGGATGTAGGCATGGCTGAGTGCTGGTGGGGGAGGAGGGCAAGTGGGTGGCTGAGTGAGGGGAGACCCCTCCCAGGCTCCCTCTGCCTGGAGCCCCGCCCACCTCTGCCCCGCTCCCCCGCCGCTGCCCCCCATAGCCGAGGGTACCTCCTGTCTGGAACTCGTCCAGGGGTTTCAGTGCAGGTTGTGTTGGAATGACTGACTTGAGGGTGCAAATTCAGACCCATAATTTGCAGCGTTGTAAACTGTGCCGCTGCGAGGTAATTATTGGTACTGTTAGAATAAAGCAGAGAGAGAGAGAGAAAGAGAGAGACAGCGCTACCATGTGCTGGGCTGCTGTTTCACCTGCGCCATGTTCTACGCAGTAACAACTATTGTAAGAATGAAGTCCTGGGGCCAGCACCATGGCATGTAAGTTAATCCTCTCCCTGTGGCACCAGCATCCCACAGGGACCCCGGTTCAAGTCCCAGCTGCCCCACTTCCCATCCAGCTCCCTGCCTGTGGCCTGGGAAAGCAGTGGAGGACGGCCCAGAGCCTTGGGACCCTGCACCCACGTGGGAGACCCGGAAGAGGCTCCTGGCTTTATTTACTTTGGCTGTGGTGGCATTGTGGGGTGAGCCAGCAGATGGCTCTCTCAAATGTCTTAACGTTGCCTTTGAAATATACATTTAATAATAATAATAATAAAAGCAATGGACTTCTGGCACACGCTGAGGCATGGGGGACCCAGCAATGTGCCGGAAACAGATGGCTATGAATGTCATTTCCTTGACATGAGCCGTGCGGGCAAGCCAAGTCAGAGACAGGAAATAAAGTGCCGTCTGCCAGACCCTGGGTCTCAGTGGGTCAGAGTCTCCTTCAAGGGTGGTGAGAATGTTCCAGAACAAGATAGTAGAGCGAGTTTGGGAGCACGTGTCCGAGCCGGGTCTCCTGAGAGCCCAAGCCCCGCTCTGAGCGACCCCCTGGCTCCCACAGCCCAGCGTGGTGGACCGCGTGGTCAGCCTGCCCCTCATCAGCTCCACGTGCGACATGGTGTCCGCCGCCTACACCTCCACCAAGGAGAGCCATCCCTGCGTGAGGACTGTGTGCGACGCAGCCGAGAGAGGCGTGAGGACGCTTACCACAGCGGCCGCCAGCGGGGCCCAACCCATCTTGGCCAAGCTGGAACCTCAGAGTAGGTGCACGCCCCCACCCCTTGCCCAGCCTTCGGGGATCTGGCCCCTTGCCCACCCCTTGCACCCTGCAGACGGTGTGTGCGGGGAGGGTACCTGCTAAGATGGGTGAGCATGCTTGCTGTACCTTTGTATCCCGTAGTCGTGTCGGCCAGCGAGTACGCCCACCGGGGGCTGGACAGGCTGGAGGGGAGCCTGCCCATTCTGCAGCAGCCCACAGAGAAGGTAAGGGGTTGGGTGGGGGGGGACTGCGTCAGCTGCCCAGGGGGACCGTCTGATTGTGGGGGTCTCTCCCCCAACCTGGAGTCCATGGTCACTGAGAGAATTCCCAGGGCTGGCCTGGGGCTGACCCAGACACAAACGTCTCCCTCCTGTGCGTCCCCAGGGCATCCCTGGCCTTGCTGAGGTTTGGCAGGACGTGGTACAAGAAGTAAAAGCTTGGGTCCTGGACGCCAAAATGCAGCGAATGTGCACCCAGCTCAGTGAAGCCCCAGGACTTTTGCACAGGTGGTTCCCGGTTTGTGAACCAACCACCAGCTGCCAGGAGAAGGTCCTCTCAGCTCTCCAGGAGCCCTAGTGGCTGCATTAGCTTTTTTTTTTTTTTTTCTTAGATTTATTTATTTTTGTGAGAGACACAGATTTACACAGAGAAGGAAAGACAGAGAGCAAGATCTTCCATCCTCTGGTTCACTCCCCAAGTAGTTGCAACGGCCAGAGCTGAGCCAATCCAAAGCCAGGAGCCAGGAATTTCTTTCCGGGTCTCCCACACGGGTGCAGGGTCCCAAGGCTTTGGGCCGTCCTCTGCTGCTTTCCCAGGCCACAGCAGGGAGCTGGATGGGAAGTGACGCAGCCAGGATACAAACCGGTGCCCATATGGGATGCCAGCACATGCAAGGCGAGGACTTTAACTGCTGAGTGACTGTGCCAGGGCCTGGTGTTGCCTTTTGGCCACTGTTACGGAGAGATACGTCGTGGCCGTGCAGCTGTGGCTGGAGTTGACCTGTTTCGATCAAAACCATCACTGGTTGATTCATTTGAAAGGGAGAACAAGAGAGAGAGAGACAGAGAGAGCGCGATCTCCCATGGGCAGGTTCTCTCTCCAAATACCAGCAGAGCTGGGGTTGTAGTAGACCCAAGCCAGGAGCCAGGAGCTCCTTCCAGGTCTCCCACGTGGGTGGCCAGGACCCAAGTGCGTGGGCGTCAACTGGCCGGCAGGGCCACCCCACACCAAGCCCCATCCTGCCAACTTCTACAGCCCTGCTCATGTCTCCCAAGGGTGCCAATGAGCAAGGGGGCAGAGCCAGAAGTCTGTAACAACCCCTTCCTGCCTCATCATGGAGGAGCAGAGGTGAAACTGGCCACAAATTGCCACTAAGCATGCATGGTGTCAAGGCAGTGCCACGTCCGTGGGTGGGGCAGGGACAGAAATACCAACACATCCCCTCTCGTAGGTGCTGGCAGACACCAAGGAACTCGTGTCATGCAAGGTGTCCGGGGCCCGGGAAATGGTGACTGGCGCCAAGGACTCTGTGGCCACCCGGGTGGCCGGGGCAGTGGATGCCACCAAGTCAGCTGTGGCCAGCGGCGTGCACTCGGTCACGGGCTCCCGCGTGGGCCAGATGGTGCTGAGCGGGGTGGACACTCTGCTGGGCAAGTCGGAGGCCTGGGCAGACAACCACCTGCCCATGACAAACGCCGAGCTGGGTGAGTGTGGCCCTGGGACCCTCCTCCTACCCCCGCAGACCCACCTGTGCCCAAAACCCCAGCAGGGTACCCCTGTATGCCCTGACTTCAGTTCCCTACCACAGCACCACCACCCCATCCACAGGGCTATAGCCCCCTATGCCCTGGCTGCACTTGGCATCCACACCACCACCAGCCCTCCACGTGGCCTCCAGCAGAGGGCGCCTGTGGTGACCCACCGGTCCGTTCTGTGCATTCTTCAGGGGCTCTGTGCCTGCAGGGGCGTGGACCTGGGCGTACCCCTGAAACCTAGGAGGGTGCCTAGCGGTCAGCCAGCATAGAAGGGACATGGGAGCTTGAGGAGGGCTGCTGGGTCCAGGCTGCATTCTCTTTCTGTTGTCCTGGAAGCCCCGCTTCCCATGGAGCACCCTGTTTGTACCTGCTTATACACCTGGAAAAGCAGCAGAGGATGGCCAAATGGGAGCCCCACATCCACATGGGAGCCCCAGAAGAAGCTCTTGGCTCCTGGCTCTAACTTGGCTCAGCCCTGGCTGTTGCGGCCACCTGGGGCAGTGACCCAGCAGATGGAAGATCTCTCTCCTTTTCTCTGTAACTCTTTCAAATATATATATATATTTAAAAATTTAATATATACATGTTTTTAAGAGGTCTTTTTGTTATTGGAAAGTCAGATGATTTTTTTTAAAAGATTTGTTTATTTTCATTGGAAAATCAGATATACAGAGAAAAGGAGAGACAGAGAGAAAGATCTTCTGTTCACTGATTTATTCTTCAAGTGGCTGCAATGGCCAGAGCTGAGCTGATCCAAAGCCAGGAGCCAGGAGCTTCTGGGTCTCCCACGCAGGTGCAGGGTCCCAAGGCTTTGGGCCGTCCTCCACTGCTTTCACAGACTGCTGGATGGGAAATGGGGCCACCGAGAAACAAATCAGTGCCCATATGGGATCCTGGCACGTGAAAGGCAAGGACTTTAACCACTAGGCTACCACGCCAGGCATAAATATATATATATATATATATATATATATATATTTTTTTTTTTTTTTTTTTTTAAAGAAAGATGATCTCATGGTATCCGGCAGTGAGGCACGTGGGCAAGGACGAGCTGGGCATGCATGCTGTAGCTGCTGGCACCTCCCAGCTGCGGTGGCCGAGCAGCCCGCTCACTGCCTTGAGCCAGGGTCCAGCCTCCCGGCCCAGGGCCACTGCCCTTCCCCAACACCCTGCCTGTCCGCTGACCCTGGTCTAACAAGGCTTCATTCAGGCCTTAGGACAGGCTGCGAGCTTGGGGGCGGGGCGGGTGTGTGTCTGTGTGGATATTTATGCAAATCTGCTACTGGCAAAAGGAAGCGAGGCCTTTTTTTTTACTTCTGAAAAATACAGGCTTGGCTTTTTTGTTTTTTAAAGATTTACTTATTTTTAATAAAAAGGGAAGGCAGATTAACACAGAGGAGAGACAGACAGATTTTTCATCTGCTGGTTTACTCCCCCAGTGGCCGCAACAGCTGGAGCTGAGCTGATCCATAGCAAGGACCAGGAACCTCTTCCAGGTCTCCCATGCAGGTGCAGGGTCCCAAGGCTTTGGGCCGTCCTCCACTGCTTTCCCAGGCCACAGGCAGGGAGCTGGATGGGAAGTGGGGCTGCCAGGATTAGAACCAGTGCCCCATGGGATGCGGGCATCACCAACAGTAGTAGTTTGACAGTGGCTGGCGAGTACAGTCAGATTCCAGTTCTGTCTGGGCTCTTGGGTCCAAGGGGCTGGAGCAGCATCTAGTGGTTTGCCCACGTCCCTGGGGTGCACACAGAGGGACGACGCGCAAGGGGCCTGCGTGGTGATGCCCGTGGAGGCGGCTGGGCCTGGCCAGGAGCCACTGCTGTGTCCTCTAAGGTGTGGCTTTCCCAGGGCCTGGGAGACAAAAGGCGTGCTCCCCACGGCCCTGACGCCCCTTCCCTCCTCTCCCTTCTGCAGCGCGCCTCGCCACCTCGCTGGAAGACTTCGACATGGCCTCAGTGCAGCAGCAGCGGCAGGAACAGAGCTATTTTGTGCGGCTGGGCTCGCTGTCTGAGAGGCTGCGGCAGTACGCCTACGAGCACTCGTTGGCCAAGCTGCGTGGGACCCGGCAGCGGGCGCAGGAGGCGCTGGGCCAGCTGGCCCAGGCACTCAGCCTGGTGAGGCCCCCTGGATGGCACCCGGCGTGGGTCATGCAGCCTGAGGGCACGGTTGTGACACAGGGGCGGAGCTTACGGAGTTGGGGTGCAGCCTGTGCATGGGGCAGGGACTGGTGTGGAGGGCCAGGGGTCTGGGGTGACCACCTTCACTCCTGGGGTTCTCCTGAGGTTTTCCTCCAACCCCCCAGAGCCGAAGTCCCAGCAGATAATTTCCAAAGCCCGGGGGAGGGAAGCAAATATAAAGGTCAGTGTGTTTTAGTGCAAAACCTTTTAAAATCCTGGTCAGCTTTGTCGGCACCTGTGCGTTTCACACAATGGGGCTTTTACAGAACGCCCCCTAAAGGCGGTGTGGTTTTCAAAAGAATTTTTGCACCAAGGCCCGCGCTGGGTCTCCTCTCCTACAGTTTAAAGATTTTATGCCCCTGTTTGAAAAGCAGAGAACAAAGAGAGAGAGAGTGGCTTCCGTCTGCTGGCTCACTCCTCCCTCGCCACGACTGCACTGGCCAGGGCTGGGCAGGGTGGAAGGCGGCTGCAGCCAGGAGCTGCACCCGGCTCTCCCAGGGGTGACACCCGCAGACACAGGAGTGCCTGGAGCCACCTCCCCTCCTGGGTTGCAGATGGAGTCGGTCAAGCTCGGCGTGGGCCAGAAGCTGGTAGACGGGCAGGAGCGGCTGCACCAGATGTGCCAGCGGTGGAGCCAGAAGCCACCCGGGGAAAAGGACCCGGCCAAGCCTGAGGTAGTTGCAAGGGCAGCCTGCCTACCTCATCCCTGCTTCTCTCTACATCACCCTCCCGGCCTCCCCCACGTCAGCCCCCTCCTCTCCTACGTCAGCGCCCCTCCTTCCTGCTGTCAGACCCCACCCTCCCACCATGACGTCAGCCCCTGCGCCCTGACGTCAGGTCCTCCTCCTTGACGTCATGCCCTCCCCCCACAGCAGGTGGAGTCCCAGGCGCTAGGCATGTTTCGCGACATCGCCCAGCAGCTGCAGGCCACCTGCACCTCGGTGGCGGGCAGCGTCCAGGGGCTGCCGGGCCACGTGAAAGAGCAGGCGCAGCTGGCCCGCCACCGGGCGGAGGAACTGCAGGCCGCCTTCGCCAGCGTGCACTCCTTCCAGGACCTGTCCGGCAGCCTGCTGAGCCAGAGCCGCGAGCGCCTGGCCGAAGCCCGCGAGGCCCTGGACCGCGTGCTGGAGTACGTGGCCCACAACACGCCTGTCATGTGGCTCGTGGGACCCTTCGCCCCTGGAGTCACCGAGAAGGGCCCCGAAGAGCAGGCATAGTGGGGATGCCAAGGCTCAGGGCTTCTGTCTGCCCACCCTGGAGGAGCCAGCAGGGACCCTGCATTTCCCAGCCAGGCGGCTGAATTCAAAACCAGCTTTTTATTTTTATTTTTTTTTTCCCTAAACCCTCTTTTTCTAACCCTTGGTTTGGGAAAACGAGGGATCCCACAGCCAGTCCCCCGCCCCTTTCAAGTTTGGAAGAGGTGTGTGCTGCGTGCGGCCTCACCCCATCTACCAGCAGAGGGAACTTTCTGGGAACAGATTTTTTTTTTCTGGAAGTTTCTGGAATGTTCCTTCCCAAAACAGAACAAAATCAGGTATCTTGTCCCATTCCGCTTCTTTTCCAACATCAAGGCCTGCAGAGATCAGCCTTCTTGAGTGGATAAACTCGCTCCTGCTTGGCGAGCCCAGATGAATGACCCGGGTGCTAATTTCTGCCTTAATACATTTTATCTGCAGCTGCCTACGGGCTCCATGTGTTTGTGTGTGTGTGTGTGTGTGTGTGTGTGTTCACGTTTGCCATGACACAAGCACTTTAGGGAGGGCTGGCGTTCGGACTGGGCAAGTTTGCAGCACTGATATGCGCTGGTTCAAATCCCGGCTGCTCTGCCTGCAAGCCAGCTCCCTGCTCGTGCACCTGCCATCCGTGTGGGAGACCCGGATGGAGCTCCTGGCTTTGCCCTGGCTCAGCCCCACAGGATGTGGCTATCTGGGGATTAAACCAGCGCATGGAACAACTTTGTCCCCAGATAAGGCCTTCTGTGCGTGACCAGAACCAGGTCGGGCAGAAGCCAGGAGCCAGCAGCTCTGTCTGGGTGTCCTAGTGGGTGGCACAGGCCTCCCCTGATACATCATGCATCTGGGAACTGGTGATCAGAGCCGCACACAGGAATCCAGTTGTGTGTGTGCCAGGAGGCATGGACCCCCACCTCGGAGTACAGAGCATGAAAAAGAAAGTGGCACGCAGGGGGAGTGGTTGGTGGGGAAATGAACCTTCTTGGGTACCCAGGACCCACGGCGTTGGCGTTTAGAGAACAACCCAGAGACGTTTAGCAAGACCGAGAGCGTGCCTTCCCCACATCCTGGAACAAGTGCCCCCAAGTTCCCCTTTCCGCACCCCAGGCACAACTGCCTAGTCCCTTCACCAACCACAAAACTGGTGCCAGTGAAGGAAACTGAGGCACAAGCCCCAGCTCCCCCTCCCAGGACGCTCAGCAGCAGTGAACATAGCAGACACAGCCACCAAGTGTGCCACAAGCATCCCAGGTGGCTGCCGGTTCGAATCCTGGCTGCTCTACTTCCCACCCGACTCTGCTCGTGCACCTGGGAAAGCAGTGGAGGATGGACCAAGGACTGGGGTGCCTGGACCCACGTGGGAGACCCAGTTGGAACCTCTAGCTTTGGTCTGGCCTGAGTGGCCATTTGGGGAGAGGCCAGTGGATATAAGCTCTTTCTGAGTCCATCTCTGCCTCTCTCTCCCTGTCAAACAAAACACAAAAAAATGCATAGCGTTGCATGGAAACATATCTCAGGACTGCTTTGCACACAACACCCTCGTCTTTCTTGGAAAGGGGTTCACTGGGGTGCAAAAATGGAAAAACCACATGGGCGGAACCCAGAGTGAAGGGCTGGGGGTGGAGGACGGAAGATGGTGGGGAATTTGACCCCAGCTAGAAAGCTGCTTGCTTGCAGCAAACGAGAGAGGTGGCAGCTGCCCGTATGGCCGATGGCTGACTTTGCTGAGCCTCAGAGTTCCCATGTATAAACCGGGTATCACCGGGTGTCAGCCCGAAGCTTCCTGCAGCCAGGAACCACCATCCCTGATGACAAATACTTGAACGCCAGATATGCATGGCATACAGTGGGCACCTGGGAGAGGAGAGGAACTAAGTAAAGAGAACTGGGGTGCTTGGCACAGACCTAGCCCAACCCTAAGGACTTTTTTATTATTTATTCATTTATATTGGAAAGTCAGATATACAGAGAAAAGGAGAGACAGAAAGATCTTCTGTCCAATGATTCACTCCACATGCGACCACAACGGCCGGAGCTGAGCCAATCCAAAACCAGGAGCCCAGAGTCTCTTTCAGGTCTCCCCTGCAGCTGCAGGGTCCCAAGGCTGTGGGCCGTCCTTGACTGCTTTCCCAGGCCACAGGCAGGGAGCTGGATGGGAAGTGGGGCTGCCGGGATTAGAACCAGCGCCCCTATGGAATCCCAACACATGCAAGGCATGGACTTTAGCTGCTAGGCTACCATGTGGACCCAGAACTTTTTTCTTTCCATTGGAAAGGCAGATTTACAGAAAAAAGGAGAGTCAGAAAGAGCTTCCATCTACTAGTTCACTCCCTAAGTGGCTACAATGTCTGGAGCTGAGTTGATCCGAAGCCAGGAGCCAGGAGCTTCTTCTGGGTCTCCCACACAGGGAGCAGGGTCCCAAAGCTTTGGGCCGTCCTCCTCTGCTTTCCCAGACCACAAGCAAGATGGGAAGTAGAGTAGCTGGGACATGAACTAGCGCCCCTATGGGTTCCTAATGATTGCAGGGGGTGGATTAGTCAATTGAACTATTGCTCTGAACCCAAGAATTCAGTTTCAAAAGATCATTTGGGTTGGCTGCTGGCAGGTCCAAGGCCAGGTTAGTCTCCATGCTCAGAGCCCTGATTCCAGCCGCCATGAACAGCACACCAGGGAGGGAGGGGGCGGAGCCGGCAGGGGCAATGTGGGCTCTGGAGAGTGTGGGTTGGGATGGGGGCAGACCAGGCCAGGCAGGGCTACAACACCTGTGTGCCTCATGTGAGCTGGATCAGGGAAAAGCCAGGTTGGGCTGACTGTTCCAACTGGTGCACGCACAAATTAGAGTGGGTGAGGGTTGGTTGGGCTTTGCCGCAGCATCAGCTGGCAGAGGCTGGCACTGGGGGCTGAATCTGTCAAGTTAAATTCCAGAGCTACCTGGAGAGTGCATAATCTGGGAGTGGGAGTGTCCTAGGAGGGAAATAGTGGGCTCCTGCCTCTTGGGTTACCACTCCCACTGGAGAGCACAAAAACCAGGACAGGGGCAGGGGTGGCTAGACAGACAGGCACTCATGGTGGCATGTGTGTGGGCTGGATAGTCGGGCTGGTTGGGTTGAACTAGGCTTCAATGCCCATTGACATGTATGAGAGCTGAATGGGATGGGGGACAGACTGGACCAGTCTGCTGCACATACTGGCAAGCACGGGAACCAGGGCAGGGGGCAGGCCTGGTGGGGGTTATTGTGGGTCACTCTGACTAGGCTGCAGCTCCCACTGGTTTATGTGAAGGCCAAGTGTGTGCTGGGCAAAATCAGGCTGGACTGCAACACCCATTGGTTCCAGTGGAAGACAGGGCTGGAAACAGAACCGACCCAGCAATGGCAACCATCAACTGATTGGGGCGATGGACTGTACCCGGCCCTGTACTTACAAGTACACACAAGAATCTGGTCTGGGAACACCTCAAGGTTTCTTTGGGGATCTCCCCAGTCGAACTGCCGGACTCAGAACCTCAACCATGAGGAGAAGCGCAGGTTCCATGGTCTGCCATGGAGTGCAAGTGCCAGAGCCGAGCCTCCCGAGAGGCTCAGACGGGGCAGTGGACAGCATAACCAGGCGCTCATGGAGGACAGGGCAGTCCATCGGAACCTGCAGAGGACACCTGGTACCACGACAGAGGACATGAAGGAGGACACTGTGACCCTAGAAGGTCAGCGAGCACACGCATTGGACAATATTTGTATGGAAACAACTGAATGGGTGCCTTTTGTATACCTGATGGGCTATTATTTGTGTAAGAACAGTTGAGTGGAAAGCAGGTGTGTGACAACACTTGATGGAATATGCAAGACAAAAGGAGTTCCAAACAAAAGCATAGAAATGGTTGATGGGCTTTGTTGATGAGCTCAATACCTCCTCCCTTATCCCGTATGACCTCAGCCTATAAAGTCTGATGCCCCGAATAAATTTCGGCTATTGGTCCAGAACAAATCGATCAACTACCCCAGCCATATGTTGGCAGTGAAAAACTGGGCAAACGGAGACTCTAAGGTGGACCATGCCAACCAGTGGGTTCGGCAACGACTTCATCGTGCTTGGAATGGCGAGATTGGCAGTGATTCAGAACTGTTGAATTATCAAAACCACTTGAGTAAGACCCTCTGGGAGCGGCATCTGGCTCTCCCCGGTGGGTGGCTGGGCCCAGGCACCGGAGTTGCCTTCTGCTGCTTCCCAGGAGCATTAGCAGGGAGCTGGACCCGAAGTGGAGCGACCAGGACTGACACCGAGGCTTTGAAGTGGGTGGGACGTAGGGGCCACAGGTGGTGGCTGAACCAGCTGTGCCCCAGCAGAGGCTGGGTGACCATCAGCCTTGGCTTAATGCAAAGGGGGCAATTCAGGACCTTGAATTCCAAAGGGGGAAGGGAGGAGGGACCAGAATAGGTGTCTGTGCCTTGCACTTCCTCCCCAACCAGGGTTAGCAGGTCCTAAGCGAGGGGTGTCAGGGGCAAGCCACCTGGAGTCAGACTGTTGCTAGTGAGCAGGGACCGACCCTGGGGCTGCGGGGCCAGCTGCGGGATAACTATTCTGGCATTATTTTCTAAAATCTCCACCGATGGCTACCTGGGAGATGCGTCTATGGAGTATTTTCCAAGTTGTTGTCATAGGGGTGCTTTAAGTTGCCATTAGAAAAAAAAGAAGGAAAAACGGCCCAGCACGATAATCCAGTGGCTAGAGTCCTTGCTTTGCATGTGCCAGTATCCCATAGGAACACTGGTTTGGATCCTAGCTGCTCTGCTTCCCATCCAGCTCCCTGCCTGTGGCCTGGGAAAGCAGTGGAGGACGGCCCAAAGCCTTGGGACCCTGCACCTGTGTGGGAGACCCAGAGGAGCGCCTGGTTACGCTCCTGGTTTCAGATTGACTCAGCTCCAGACATTGTGGCCACTTGGGGAATGAACCAGCAGATGGAAGATATTTCCTTCTGTCTCTCTTGCTCTCTGTAAATTTGCCTTTCCAATAAAAATAAGTACATCTTAAATACATATGTGTGTGTAAGTGTATGCTGTGTGCCAGGACCTCCTAGAAGCAGCTCCTGCAGGTTGTCGTCCTTATAGCAGGTGCCAGAACCGCCCCCCCACACACACACCTGTTTTTCAAGATGGATTCGCAGACTTGGCGAGAGCAAGATGCGTGTCCCACATCCGGGGTTGCTCAGCCACCCCTGCATCTGACTGCATGCACCTGCTATTGCTGTCTGGATTGGCTTCTGGCTGCAAGCTCATATAGTTTGTGGCTCCCTCCCCAAATTTAAAAATCACCAAAATTTCTAATCCCTGCAGCCCCTCTCGCCCACCCAGGATGGGCTGGACTTGGCACCCCACGCAGCACCTTCCCTGGTCTGTCTTGCTCTTTCTTGCTTGCTTTCTTGCTTTCTCTCTCTCTCTTTTCAATTCCTAACCTCATTGTGAACTTGTAGCCCCACCCCCACCCACCCGCCAAGTTTGTTCCTCTTGCTAACTTCCACGCGCAGCAAACAGTGCGTGCCCCAACTTGCGGCGCGGACCCCGAGCATGCGGAGGCGACCCTGGGCTTGGGTCAGGGGGTGTCTCGGGCCTCGTCGGGGAGTTTCCCCTTGAGCCGGGCTGGGCAGGCCCCGGAAGGAGGGTGACCTCACCAGTGGACCCGCCCGTCCTGGGCACGCAAGGTGCCCCGCAGGATACGGAAGAGGAGGCGCCGTTCCTCTGCCTGTCTGCGCCAGCAGCCCAGCAGCGCGCGCGGGAACCTTTGGACCCCAGCAGGGACACACCGAGCTCAGGGGAGCAGCGCCGGGGTGGACGGACAGCCAGGGTAAGTGGAGAAGGGACATCCGGTGCTCATTCCCAGCGCGTCCTGGCTTCCCCCTGGGCTGCTTGCTGGCCAGGCAGTGGCATGCTGAGAGTCGGGTTCCCCCTTCCCCAATCCCCACCACCTGTCCAGTGCCGCCCAGGGTTTGTTTCCACCGCTAGACAGAGCAAACAGCCCCCCTTAACGCGGCGGATGGGAGCAAGGGGGTTGGACTAAGGGACACTGTGGCGGATGGAGCCAGCTTCCCTCCACCTGCCTCAAGAGGCCCGTTCACTCACTCAAACGGGCAGCAGGCGTTGCATCTGGGGTCTGCAAAAACGGGGTTGTTGCTTGCACGGCACATGTGGGGCTCACAGACAGCTGGGAGGTCTCTGACCACAACGCCACATCCTGTGTCCCGAGTGCTGCTTTGTGTCCTGGGCCTTCCCCGGTTGGTCCAGCTCTCAGAGGATGGCGTCTGGGCAGGTGGCAGTGACTGCTCAAGTGCTGTGGTCCCTGCCAGCCACCCATGTGGGAGACCCAGAGGAGATCCTGGCTCCTGGCCCAGCCCAGGCCAGTGCAAGCTCTCTCTTTGCCTTCAATTTTTTTTTTTATTAGATTATTTATTTTTATTGGAAAGGCAGATACACAGAGAGGAGGAGAGACAGAGAAAGATCTTCTACCTGCTGGTTCACTCCCCAAGTGACCATAGCGGCCAGAACTGAGCTAATCCGAAGCTAGGAGCCAGGAGCTTCCTCCAGGTCTCCCACGCAGGTGCAGGGTCCCAAGGCTCTGGGCCATCCTCCACTGCTTTCCCAGGCCACAGGCAGGGAGCTGGATGGGAAGTGGAGCAGCCGGGACACGAACCGGTGACCCTATGGGATTCTGGCGGATGCAAGGCGAGGACTCCAGCCACTACACTACAGCACCAGGCCCACTGTTGTTTGTTTTTGAAAGACACTTTGATTGTGGTGCCTGAGACTTTGGAAATCCCTGTGTATGAAGTGATCTCTCAAAAGTCTCTCTATGCAAATGTGGTATGAAGAAACTGCATGGGAAGAGAGTGAGAGGTTATTTTGCACCAAATAAACACAGATTTCATTCCGTTTCCTGGAAAGACTTGCGGAGGACTCGCTGCTAAGATGCTGACTAAGTGTTTGCTGATTGCCCGCAGTGACTCGGCACGTCCCTGGGCTTGTCTGCTTGACCCACGGTGTTATTGGTTCTGAAGGACTCACGGATTTTTTTTTTCCTTTGAAAGATTTATTTATTTTGATTGGAAAGGAAGATATACAGAGAGGAAGATCTTCCATCTACTGCTTCACTCCCCAAGTGGCCACAACGGCTGTAGCTGAGTTGATCCAAAGCCAGGAGCCGGGAGCCTCTTCCTGGTCTCCCACGCGGGTGCAGGGTCCCAAGGCTTTGGGCCGTCCTCCACTGCTTTCCCAGGCCACAGGCAGGGAGCTGGATGGGAAGTAGAGCAGCCTGGATATGAACCAGTGCCCATATGGGATCCCAGAGCATACAAAGCAAGGACTTTAGCCACTAGGCTACTGCATAGGGCCCTGTTTATGGATTTGAAAGGCAGAGTGACAGAAGGAGGGAAAGATCTCCCACCCACTGGTTTATTCCCCACGTGACTCTAAGAACCTGGATTAGCAGACCTGGCGTGACGGCTCAACCCTCACCTTGCACCTGCCGGGATCCCTATAAGTGCTGGTTCGTGTCCCGACTTCTCCACTTTCCATCCAGCTCCCTGCTTGTGGCCTGGGAAAGCAGTGGAGGACGGCCCAAAGCCTTGGGACCCTGCACCCGCGTGGGAGACCTGGAAGAAGTTCCTGGCTTTGGGTTGGCTCGGCCCCTGCCGCTTTGACCAGTTAGGGAGTCAACCAGTGGACCACTTTTTCTCTATATGATTATGCCTTTCGAATAAAAAGAAAGAAAAAGAGTTGGGATTAGGCCGGGAGGAAGCCCGGAGCTCCATCCGGGTCTCCTTACATTGGTAGCCAGAACTTCTGGGCTTGGGCCACCTCCTGCTGCCCTTCCAGTGTAGAAGCCAGGAACTGCTGTGGCCGGGACTCGAACCCTAAGTGGTAGCCATGTTTCCATGGCCACCAGGTAATATTCAAAGTGAGCCAAGTAGCCCGCAAAGAAGGCTGAGGTGTCAGAGGCCCAGCCCAAGGACTGGGGCCCTCCCCAGCCCCGCACGCCAAGACCTAACCTAGACACCCCACCAGGGACCCTACGTCTAATCGCCATCATGCGACAGGGCCCTCAGCGCATGTTTCTATGTTTTTTCCCCCCTACATTTCTTTCTTTCTTTCGAGAAGGCGAAAGAGTTGTCTTCCGTCTGCTGGTTTGCCCCCCGGTGGCCCAAGCCGGACCCCATGAGCTGGGCCACCAAGTAGCAGAACTGGGCACCCTGTCCCTCAGTGCCAGGAGCGGACCTTGTCCTGGAGGTGTGCAAGGGGCAGACGCGTGGAGAAGGAGAGGGTGGGGTGACGGGGTGGCTTGAGGTCCAGGCAGGGCGGATCCAGTGGACAGAGGGACAGGGTGCAAGACCTGCCTACGGGCGGGCGTGTGCGATGAGTAATAAAATCCAAGACAGGGAGCCGATGGGAAGCGGAGCGCCCAGATAGGACCCTGCAACATGCAAAGCAAAGACTTTAGCCACTCTGCTTACCCTGCCAGGCCTGAAAAAAAAAAATTGTTTTTAAAGATTCTAAGAGGCTACTATCATGGCATGGCAGGTTAAGCAACGTCTTGTGTCACCTACAACCTAAATCCAAGTGTGGCATCCTGGCTGCTGCCCTTCCCGCCCTGCTCCCTGCTCACGTGCCAGGCAGTGGACTTCACCCACAGGGGAGAGCCAAGTGGAGCTCCTGGCTCCTGGCCTCAGCCTGGCCGCCGGCGGCTCTGGCCGTTGGAGATGGGCCCTGGGAATGAAACAGCAGATGGAAGATCTCTCTCTCTGTCTTTCAATGGCAGAGTCCAAAAGAAAGCCACAGATAATATCTACCAATGAGCCCTGTGGAGAAACTTGGTTGGGTCGCTTTTGTTCTAGGCTGATTGGGACAGGGCTGGGCCACATGCCTGGAGGGAGACACTGAGATATCTGAGGGGAAGTGCTCTGGGGAAGGGACAGAGAGGTGCAAAGGCCCTGAGGCCCGGCTGTGCCGGGGAGGACCACAGCCTATAGCAGGTGTGTCCCGGTTTGCATACTACATCTCATTAGCATCGCTTCCAGACTGGTGGCTCCCGGGAGGTGGGGCCATCTCCATGTTCCTGGTAGGCCCAGCCATGCCCCTAATCATGTTTATTTTTAATGTATTTGCAAGGCAGGCAGACAGAGCCCAGGACCCTGGTTCACTTCCCCAAATGTCTGCCACAGTCAGGGCTGGGCTAGGCTGACTCTACAAGCAGGGAGTTTCATCTGGGGGGAACAGGGGGGCGGGCCTTTCTCACTTGGGGGGCCCAAACCCTCCTGGAGCCAACACTTACTGCCTGCCCCGGGTGAGCAGCAAGGAGGGGCCTAGAATCATGGGTTGGAGCGGAGAATCGAAACTGCGCACTCCCAGCGCTGCGTTTAAACAAAAGCAGGCAGAGCTAGTCTGACATATCAACCTCATTCCTGGGCATTCAGCCCGTTCCGCCCCGGGGCTGGCGGGGTGCTCCTCCTTCGCCCCAGCTCCTGACTGGCCACCTCCGGCCATGCCCCCTCCGCCCTGCAGGCAGGCCTCACTGGGTTAGCTGGCCGGGTCCAGTGAGCTCACCCAGAAGGGGTTGGTATTTTCTGAAAATCCTGAATTATCATGCACACAGAATCTGGACTGTGTCAGAACAGACGTGAGCGACGAATGAGTCAGTGTCTGGTTTAGGTCAGGGAGCCCCCCTCGCCCTCCACCCCCGCCCCCGCCTGTGGACCGCCTGGGGTCGTGATTCAGGTCGTGTTGGATGTTGCCCTTGGCCTCTGCCATCATCCTGGTCCGCATCGCTCCTGGCCACCCTGGGAAACAGCAGGTGACCCAAATCCTTGGGCTCCTGTCACCCACGTGGGAGACCCCGAGACAGCTTCTGGTTTCAGCCCGGCCCGGTCGGGTGGAAAATGGAGGAGAACCAGCGGGTGGAAAACGCCATCTCTCTGTGTCCATCTGTCTGACAGGTCACCGCCTGTCCCATGCTTTCTCCACAGATCCATCCCGCCTCCCCGCCAGGAGCTGGCACTATGAATGCTTAGGGGGGATCGCCAGGCGAGCAGCGGGGGGGCACAATAGATCATGCCTCCCCCATCCCCAGCTTCTCCCGCCGCCCGAGGCCGCGCCCTCCGGTGCCCATGGCCTGCTCGGTCCCATCGCTCCCTGGGGCCTTCGACATCCTCCGGGCTGCGGGTCAGGACAAGCTCTTGTTCCTGAAGCACAAATTGAAGATCCTGCGGCCCAGCTGTCGGGGGGCTGACCTCCTGCACGCCATGGTGCTCCTGCAGCTGGGTCAGGAGACAGAGGCCAGGCTCTCCCTGGACGCCCTCAAGGACGATGTGGTGGCCCGGCTAGTGGCCCGTCGCTGGGCTGGCGTGGAGGTGGACGCTGTGAAGGCTGGGGATGAGCAGCAGGAGGAGGAGGAAGAGCTGCTGGCGGATGTGTCCTGGACAGTGGCCCGTCTGTACCACCTGCTGGCTGCGGAGAAGCTGTGTCCCAGCTCCACGCGGGATGTGGCGTACCAGGCTGCTCTTCAGATTCTGGCCTCCAGGGACGATCCCCGGCTGGGGCAGCTCCGAGAAGAAGCCAGGCACCAGTGTGGGTGGGACATGCTTGAGGACCCTGGTAGCTTTGCTCCCCTGCGTTCCGATCGTAGCTGCTTCCCTCCCAGCTCCCGGAGTCTACCATGCCCCGTCCAGAACCCATCCGGCTGGAGTCGAGGCTGCTCCCTGCGTTCCACGGGCACTCCCGGCTGCGCTGGTACCCCCAGCTCCTTGGGCAGCCACTTGGAAATCAGCCGGTCACCCACCGTGCACCTGTCCAGCCTGCGGCGTGGGCCCCGTGGGCCGCCTGGCAGCCTGGGTGCCGAGCCCCTGGCTGATCAGGCACCACCCGTGGGCCGCCAGGAGCCGGAGGAGATGAGCTGGCCACCCTCGGTGGAGCCCGCCAACCCCCAGGAGGGACCACAGGGTCGGGATGTGGGTCTCTCTGAGCCGTCCCTGGAGCCGGCCTCGAACACCTCCCCGGCTCCGGAAGCTAGCACCAGTTACCCTGTAGAATGCACCGAGGTCTCACCTGCAACTCCATGCTCCATCCCGTTGCAAAGCCTGGAGCCCCCCCAAATTATCAGCTCCCCCAGAGAACAGGAGGGGCCGCTCCAGGAGCCTGTGGGACATTCCAAGTCCCAGGACACTGAGCCATGCCCAGCTGCTTCCTGTAACCCCGAAACATCCTTCCCTCCTCCCTCCTCCTCCTCCTCCTCCTCCTCCACCTCCTCCTCCTCCTCCTCCTCTTCCACAACCACGCCCCCTTCTCCAGCCCCACGTAAACCAGAGCAGAAATTCTACAGCTTCGTGGTGCTGCACGCCAAAGCCGACGAAGACATCGCCGTGCGCGTCCGGGACAAGCTGGAGTCCCTGGGCGTGCCCGACGGTGCCACCTTCTGTGAGAATTTTCAAGTGCCCGGGCACGGTGAGCTGAGCTGCGTGCAGAACGCCATCGACCACTCTGCCTTCGTCATTTTCCTCCTGACCCCAAACTTCGACTGCCAGCAGGGCCTGCACCAGGTGGGCCAGGCCCTCATGAACTCCTTCACACGACGAGGCTGGGAGAACTGTGTCATTCCCTTCCTGCCCCAGGGCATCTCCCAGGCCCAGCTGGCCCCTCACACGGTCAGCATACTGTCCAGTGTGGTGTGGCTAAGGGAGGACTCCAAGATCTTCGCCAAGATTGTGGCCAACACCTTCAGCACCAAGACGCTCCAGGAGCGTAAGGATCTGTGGAGAAGAGACCAAGACTCCCGGGCCTTGCAGGAGCAGAACCAGCAGCTGGAGGCCCAGCGGCAGAGCGTGGCCGCCATGACCAGCAGCTACTCCGCCTACATCCAGAATTACATGTCCTTGCAGGCACAAATAGAAAAGCTGCATGCCGCTTTTGCAAGTCACATGTCCTTGGGCGCGGGTGCACCTGCCGGCGGGGCTCAGGGACCCATGGGACCCCTGCCTCCCTTCCCCACGTGGCCTGCTGCCTTCTCTCCACTTGTGCAGCCACCACCACCACCTCCACCCCTGCTGCCCCAGTACCTGGGGCAGGTGGGCTTCCCGCCGCCCCCCACCCCGGCGCCACCGGCACCCCCTCCTCCAAGCCTCGGGCTGCAACCACTCATCATCCACCACGCTCAGATGGTCCAGCTGGGAATGAACAATCACATGTGGGGCCAGCGAGAAGCCCAGGGACCCGAGGACACGACGACGCAGCAGATGGAGTGACCGGACAGCAGTGGCCGCCCCCTGGACCTCGGGCCCGGGGCCTTGGATTTGCCCTGTCTGGTGGGCAGTGGAGGATCGGGGCTTGGAGCTAGGGACCTGTGCTCCCACAGGGACACTGCCTAGGCAATGGATTGTTCTGGAGATGGAACACACTGGACTCCCGGGGCCAGAGTCCTGGAGTGATGGCCTTTGGAAGGATAATAAATATTTATTATGTAATTCTCCAGCGTCCATCTCGGGCCATTCCATAAGAACCACGTGGCCTGACCGCCCTGGGGGAGGGAAGAGAATGTCTCCCATTGAAGGGGAGGAGCCGGAGGTAGTGCACATGTACTTTCATCCCATTGGCTGGCCTAGGGACACGTGCTGTCAGCTCTGGCTGCAAGGACCGCTGGGAAATGTAGTCTTCTGAGGGCTGCCACTACACTGGGCCAGCTAAGTCTCGATTCTAACAGTAGTAGAGAACGCGGGAGCAGGAGGCAGGGAAGAAGGCCCTTGTTTTATGGGGTCGGCTTGAACTGATTCTCAAGATTTTAAGGTCATCATTGCATTTCCACCCTCAGCTGATGGAAGGGTGCTGTGGGCTAGGGAGATGCTATAGTGGGCCCATTGCACAGAGGGGTTAAACTGAGGCCAAGAGATGTAACTTCCGACTTCCAGGGTCACTCAGGACCCCGTGAGGAAGCTGGCGTTCCCAGGGATGGAATGAAGGGGGAAATTGAGGACACGTCCATCGCCCCGCCCATGTCTGGGCTATGGCTGACTAACTCCAGGCAGTCACGTAGCACCGGCCTGGCCGGGGCGGGTGCTGACTCACCAGGGCAGGTGGCTGGTGGAGAGGGCTGCCCGGGACCTGGCAGGCAGAGCTGCTAAGGTGGAGCTCAGCTTACAGAGCAATGGCTAACACCCTGGGGCAGCAGGGCGAGCGCTGAGTCGCAGGGCCTCCTCGGGCCACGGGGAGCATCGACCATGGGCGCCATGCAGTGGACAGCAGTGAGCGTGCCTGGGTCGAAGGTCCATGAGGTGACCGTCAGCCTCTGGCCGTCCCAGGTCAGCCATGCGGCCGAGAGAGCGAGCAAGCCAGGTGGCGGCTCCCACCTTCCCCGAGACCTTGGCAGGAACTCGGATCTGAGATTCCCACCAGCAGCTGCTCCGGGCTAGAAGGGACGGGAACCCCAGGACTTAAAATGGGGCAGGGCACGTGGTGCGTGGTCAACCGCATGCCATGAGTAACCCCCTGCTGTGGGCAGGCACCCGGGGCCAATGGTCGCTGCCTTGACACCCCGGGGGGGAAGTGACTAAGCAGGGGTTGGCCCAAGTCCCGGGGTCCCTCGTCACCCACCCACGTGGGAGACCCCCACAGAGCTCCTGGCTCCCCCAGCTTTGGCCCAGCCCAGCCCAGCCCAGTCCCAGTTGGTGGTTGCAGCCATTTGGGGGTGTAATCGAGCCCAGGGATCTCTCTTTTTTTGTTTGGTTTTTTTTTTTTTTTTGCTCCCTGCTGCTTTTCAAATACAACGAAAATACAGCTGTTTGAAACAGCAAGGAGGAAATACAAGAGGTGCCACGAGGCGGGAGCCAGGGGTCAACGTGCCGGGAGAGGACCCCAAAAAGATGGGTTAGCTCAGAGAGGCGTCCAGGCTGGACCCATTCCCGCGGCTGCGGCGCCCTCTGGCGGGAGCTGCAGGGCCCACGTGGAAGGGACAAAGGGGCAGCCATGGTCAGGGCCACAGATCACAGGACAGAAGAGGGTCCACGTGGCCGTGGCGTGGGCCAGGAGCCGTGCTGTAGACTGGTGCCTGCCAAATCCACAGATATGGCCGTGGCGTGGGCCAGGAGACGTGCTGCAGACTGCCAAATCCACAGATACCTGCGCCCGTACCCCCTGTCCAACAGAGAGAGAAATCTTCCAGCCGCCAGCTCCCTCCCCAGTCACCATCAACAGCCAGCCAGGCGTTTCATCAGGGTCTCCCACGTGGGTGCAGGGACCCCAAGCCCTTGAGCCATCCTCTGCTGCTTTTCCAGGATCATTAGAGAGCTAGATGGCAAGTGGAGCAACCGGGACACGAACTGGCACGCTTAGGGGACACAGGCTTTGCAGGCGGTGGTCGACCACCTCACAGAAAGACCCCTGAAGGTTAGCGAGAACCCAATTCCCAAGGTGCCGCTAACGGAGCTTGTCTCTCTCGCGCGCACCCCTTCCCTCCCCCGAGGAAGGTTCTGTCTGTCCGAAACAAAGAATGTTCTGGAAGGCAGGAGACTGGAGTCCAGTTCAAGAGGTGCCAGAATCCTGGAATTCCAGAAGGTTGGGGGATCCAGAGCGCCCAGCACGCTGCCCCAAGCACCGCCCATCCCCACCAGGTCCTGGCCATGCCCATCCCACCAGCCACACACAACACCCACAGCAGCGACCACGCCCACGGGGTCAGGTGCCCCTACCCTCCTCCGTGTGGGTGGCAGCAGCTCCGGGGAGTGCCCGCTCACTGCCTGACCCACTGCTGGCTGTCCTCGGCCTGCCCTAAGGGCCTCAGCCCTTCGCCTCCCCCACCCAAGCCATCCATGCACAGGGCACCCGGGTCCCCCCACCCCAGCCGGGGGCCATAGCCCACTGGGGGTGTTCAATGTTTCCTGATGAACAGACTTGGAAAATGACAGGCTGACATGTATTAAATAGAATTAACATACCAATACAGACCCCACTGAGAGAAGCCGAGGTAAGGTGCCCCAGGAATCTTTTATGAAGCTTTATAAATATATATTTTTTAATTGGAAAGTCAGATATATAGAGAGAACGAGAGACAGAAAAATCTTCTGTCCAATGATTTATTCCCCAGGTGGCCACAACAGTCGGAGTTGAGCTGATCCACATCCAGGAACCAGGAGCTTCTTCCAGGTCTCCCACGCGGGTGCAGGGTCCCAAGGCTCTGAGCCGTCCTCCACTACTTTCCCAGGCCACAGGCAGGGAGCTGGATGGGAAATGAAGCAGCCAGGATACGAACCAGTGCCCATATGGGATTCTGGCGGATGCAAGGCAAGGACTTATGCCGCTAGGCTAGAGCGCCAGGCCCTTAGATATTTCTTTAACATGAGTGAATGTTCCAGGCAGTGCCTGAGCCGACAATGGCTGAGATGCCCTAATCCGCCACCCACTGGGGTCCAGCGCTCAGCTTAGCTCTGGCTCCTGATGGCAGTTTCTAGCAGTGGCGGGTTCCTGCCCTTGTCATCCCTGTGGGAGACCTGGATGAAGCTTCTGGCTCCTGGCTTCGCATCAGCTCAGCTCTGGCTGTGGCAGCCACTCACAAGTGACCCAGTGGATGGAAGATCTTCCTCTCTGTCTCTCCTTATCTTTGTAAATCTGCCTTTCTAATAGTAATTTTTTTTTTAAAGTCCCTGGAGAAGTACAAGACCAGTTTATTTTGGTGCCAAAAATAAAAAATTTTTGAAACCCTCACATTTCGCATAGGGGGTTTTCCCAAAGTTTATGATAAATGTGTATCATTAAAAAAAAAAATGGTGCATGGGCTTCCAAAAATGTGTCCTGCACAATATACGCTTTTCACTTCCATTCCCGGAAGTGTTGGAGGCCACTATAGGCTGATCCCCGAAGGCCTCCCGGAGGAGGTGAGATCGGACTCCCCCAGGACCCTGGGCAGGCGTTACCCAGTGGGCACAGGGACTGGAGGCCGGGGCTGGGGGTGAGGTGGGGTCACAGGGTCCAACCCTCCCCTCTGCAGAGGCAGCCCCCAGCAGGCTGGGACAGGGTTCCCGCACGCCCCACCCGCCTACCAGGGGACTCGCAGGGTTGCTATCTTTAGCTCCAGGCAAGCGCCTGGCTGGGCTGGTAAACACGGCTCGGATGACCCGCCAGGCGCCCGCGGGTCTGGCGAGGCCTGAGTGCTCAGAGAAGGACATGAGGCCTTATGCCCAACTTCCCAGGGGCCTCTTGGCAGAGTGGGGGGGCCCACAGAGCGACAGAGACAGCCGCCCCCACTGCCCTCCAGGCCCATATCTCCTCCCCCCCACCCCCCGTACCTCCCAGCCCCCCAGATCCCATGAGGTTCCCTGACCCGAGAAGCAGAGGGTGCACCCCCCTCCAGGGTGACAGGCGTCTCCGGCTCAGCCCGGACATGAAGGGGACTGGGTGACCAGGCCTCGTTCTCCCAAAACCCAAGCAGGCAGACCTCCCACGTGCTGCGAACCCCCCAGGTGCATGGGCAGAAGGCTGGAGGCAAGGCGGCGTGGGGAAGACTTGAACCCGGTGCCCAAGGGGTGCCTGGAATTGCAGAGTTCTGATGTTGGGCCGGGGGCAGTGTCCAGCTGCTGGGTCCCGGGGAATGGCTGCTGTCCGAGGGGTGCACGGCTTGGGAAGGAGCCTGGGGCCGCTCCAGGCAGATGGCTGTGGGGTTCAAGCAGGCCACGTGGGCGGTATGGACGCGGTGGGTGTGACCCCCTGACTTCCTCCCACACACTTCCCACTCCACCCACGCTCCCACACCACGGACCAGGCAGGCCACACACAGACACTCCCCTCCAATCCCATTTTTTTTTTTTTAATGACTCAGGTGTCGGCGGGCGGGAGGGGCCTGTAAAGTGCATTTCCTGTCTTCAGCATCAATAAATAAATCAATGAAAGTAACACTGCAAGCGCACACGCGGCTGCCTTCCGCAAGTCCGCACGCGCACGCACGCACACGCACACGCTGGGCTCCGCGGGCCACGGACTGTCCAGGTTCAGGGTCACAGGGGTTGGGAAGGGAGGGAAACTTCCTGAGCTCTGGTTGAAGGTGGGTCCCCAGTGCTTGGGGTGTAGGGCCAGGATGACTTGGAGACAATTAAACAACAACAACAACAACAACAACAACAAAACATCGGGGGCGCCCCAGGTCGCCCGCAGGGCTGGAAGGCAGCGCGGTGTTGGTGGAGGGCTCAGGGCTGCAGGGCTGAGGGCACGGGCGGCCTGCCTCGCGCTGCCACCGCCGCGCCCCTTGTCCCCAGAGTGGCCGCTGGTGAACCTTCTAGTCCTTTGCAACGAGCAAACCAACCTAATAATAATAAAAAACAAACAGCAGCAGGAGCAGCAGCGGCCCGTGTTAGCCGTGGCCATGGCCGGGGCCGACCCACCGGCAACACCAGGCCATCTCCTCCTTTGGAAAAGCGATGCGAGGCGATGCGAGGGGGGCTGCCCTCACCCATCCCGCCGCCCGAGCAGGGTGGCCAAGGCCCCGGACCGCGACGGGCGGCGGGTCAGTGCAATTCGATGAAGGCCTCCAGTTCCTCGGGCAGGAAGCCCTTGTAGGGGACCTTGTTGCGGTCGAGGGCTCGAGCCGCCAGGCACTGCAGGGTCACATGGCGGAAGGGTTGCACGGAGCTCTTGGCCAGGAGCGATTCGTCCAGCAGCTCGTAGGCCGATTTCTTGAAGGCGTTGGTGGCGTCCATGTGGGCGCCGGCTTCGAGCAGGGCGTTCATGACGGCAGGGCAGTTGTTGCGCGCCGCGATGTGCAGCGGGGTGTTGTTGTCGAAGTCTCGGCTGTCCGGGTCGGCCCCGCACTCCAGCAGGATGCGCACCACGGGCAGCGACGGGAAGCGGCCCACCGGGTAACGGCCCACGTGGGTCGTGTCCTTGTCGGCGGCCATGTGCAAAGGCGTGAAGCCGTTGCGGCCCCTCGGGGAGCATTTGAGCAGGCGGTATACGGTCTGGCGCTTGAGGTGTTCCTGGCTGGGCGTGCCCTGCACCTGCTCCAGCAGGTACAGCAAATGCAGGATGATGACGAGGGCTTTGGCGAACTGGGCCGAGTCCCCCGGCGCCTGGGGCAGCTGCAGGGCCCGCTCCACCTCCCGCACGCCTTTGTTGAGGACTCCCATGAGGTCCGGGAAACCGATGTGCGTGCCCAGGCTGCCCCGCGTCCCTGCCGCCGCCGCCGCCCGATCCTGCAGCACGTAGGAAAAGAGTTCAGCGAAGGACAGAAAGCTGCTGGCGGTCATGGGGCTCAAGGGTTCCAGGTGGCTCTGCTGCATGTCCAGCGCGTACTTCCAGAGGCGGATGCAACGTTCGAAGTTGCCCGAGTCGGCGTACACGGCGCCCCGGTAGCGGATATAATAGGACGTGTCCGGGTGCGAGGGGCCTAGGATGCGCTCTCGGATCAGCAGCGCCTGCGTGCGCATCTCGTCAGGATCGGCCACGAGCGCTTCCAGCTCGTCGGGGGTGCGCGCCTCGCGCGAGTATCCGTAAGCCGGCACGGGCTGCGGGGGCTCGGGCTTGGCCAGCCGGGCGCCACCCTGCAGCCGCAGCTCCATGGCGCGTCTCCAGTGCTTGAGCGCGCCCAGCAGGTCCCTTTTCTTGTCCACGTAGGTGGCTCCCAGCAGCTCCAAGGCCTCCACGGCCGCCTCGAGGCTGGTGGGGCAGCAGCTCTCGCCGCGGGCAGCTGCGTCCTCCCCGTCCATCCCCTCCTCCTCCTCCTCCTCCTCCCCGTCCTGGCAGGGCGCGCCCAGCAGGTGCGGCTGCGGTGGCTGCTCCTGGATGAGGTACTCCACGATGTGCGCGTGGCCCGTCACGCTGGCCGCCAGCAGCGGGGTCATGCCGTAACCATCGCGTTCCATGCGCGCCCTGCAGCCCAGCAGCAGCTGCAGGATCTCCAGGCTGCCGGATTCGGCGCAATCGTGCAGGGCCGTGTTGCCCTTGGCGCTGCGCCGGTTCACCCGCGCGCCTCGCTCCAGCAGGTAGCGGGCGATCTCGCGGTGTCCCTTGTAACAGGAGATCATGAGGCACGTGTGGCCGTGCCGGTTGGCCACCTCCAGGTCGGCCTGGTGCTCGCCCACCAGGTACCGCACCACGTCCAGGTGGCCGTCGAAGCAGGCGGCGCGCAGCGGCGTGGAGTTGGTGCGCGTCGTGCGGTTCACCGACGCCCCGCGCCGCAGCAGGCTGCGCACCACCGACAGGTGCCCGGCGGCCGACGCGGCCCACAGCGGCGGCGCGCCCTCGATCGTCTCCCCGTCGAAATGCACCGAACCCCCGGCCTCCACGCTCGCCCCGCACCGGTCCACCAGGTACTCCACCACCTCCAGGTGCCCATAGCGCGCCGCGATCAGCAGCGGCGTCCCCCCGCACGCCGCCTCGCCCAGCACCTCGTCCAGCTCCTCACGGCTCCGGCCGCACAGCAGCTTCTGCAGCAGCTGCAGTTTACCGTCGCGGGCCGCGTTGTACA
The DNA here is from genome assembly GCF_017591425.1 of Ochotona curzoniae. Classification (NCBI taxonomy): domain Eukaryota; kingdom Metazoa; phylum Chordata; class Mammalia; order Lagomorpha; family Ochotonidae; genus Ochotona; species Ochotona curzoniae. The sequence continues at coordinate 3,021,108 of NW_024466491.1, read as the reverse complement.
CGGCCGTGTGCAGGTCCATCGCTTCCCGGCTCACACCCCGCCCGGGGACCCCGCAACCTTCACCGTCTCCCCCGCCGCCGCCGCCGCCGCTCCGCCATCTTACCGCAGGCCCCGCCCACCTCCCCGCCGGAAGTCCTCCGCAAGCAGCAAAATGGCGGCCCGCCCGAGCATGCCGGGAAATGAAGTCCGCGGCGCCTCGCCACCGAGCGCGACGGGAGGAGAGGAGAACTACCATTCCCAGAAGGCGGCGCGGCGGCGCCTGGCTCTCTCTGACCGCGGTGCCTGATGGGAATGGTGGTTCTCAGTTGGCTGAGCAGCCGCGGATGCTTTCCACTTAAGAAACTACGACTCCCGCCATGCAGCGCTGCCACAGGGGTTCTGGGAACTCAGATGACGTATTTCCTGCAGCTGTCACTGAGCCGGTGCCCGCCCCCTGCCAGGCAGAGACTACAAATCCCGAAGGGCATTGCGAGAGACTCGAAGCCAATCAGGAGCGAGAACGAAGAGTTTGGAGCAGTTGCGCCTATGACCGCCAGAAGGCGCTCAGCATTGTTTATGGAGTTATGAAGTTAAAGATATATTGTTTTTATTAGAAAAGTCACATTTACAGAGAGAAGGAGAGACAGAGCAGAAGATCTTCCGTCCGCTGCTTCACTCCCCAAGTCGCTGCAATGGCTGGAGCTGATCTGATCCAAAGCCAGGAGCCAGGAGCCTCTTCGGGGTCTCCCACGCGGGTGCAGGGTCCCAAGGCTTTGGGCCGTCCTCCACTGCTTTCCCAGGCCACAGGCAGGGAGCTGGATGGGAAGTGGAGCAGCCAAGATATGAACCGATGCCCATCTGGGATGCTTGCACATGGAAGGTAAAGAATTTAGCCACTAGGCTACTGTGCCGGGCCCAGGACTCAGTATTTTACTTGAATTTAGGGGTCACAGAGAGGGGAGAGGCACAGACAGATCTTCCATCCGCTGGGTCACACTCCCCAAGTGGCCGCACTAGCCGGGGCTGGGCCAGGCGGAAGCTAGCAGCCAGGAGCTCCACCTGCGTCTACCGCGTGGCTGCGGGGGTCCTCACCCGCTCCCTGCCAGGGTCTGCTGTAGCAGCGCCGAACCCAGACCCTTCAATCCTGGACACAGGTGTGCCGTGCGACCCTCAACGCCATCACCCCCATCATCACCCCCATCACCCCCATCACCCCCATCATCACCATCATCACCCCCATCACCACCATCATCACCATCACCATCACCCCCACCCCCATCACCACCATCATCATCACCATCATCATCACCATCATCACCCCCATCACCATCACCACCACCATCATCACCACCGCCAGCTCCTTCGGGGCGCCCCAGCTCTGCGCCCCCGTCCTGGGTCCTGGGGGTGTCATTGTTCAGTGTTCTTTCCCTAACACCTCCTGCGAGCACCTGTGACCACGCAGGGCCCAGCGAGGGGATGCTAACACTGTTGGCCGCGTTGGAGTGGAGGTATGGGACACAGGCGCTCAAACCAGACACCCTGGCGCCCCCTGCACTGTGTGAGGCTGCCGCTTGCCTCAGTTTCCCCATGTGGTGAGTGGTGATGGGGAGAGGGACAAGACAGGCTCCCAGCATCCAACCGCTGTTCCTCTGCATCCAGCTCCCTGCAGAAGGCATGACCGCCCCACCGACGACCCCCCACGACCCCCCGGCCCTCACAACGGGCTCCACCTGCTGTCACTGAGCTCAGAAGAATCTCCCTGGTGTGTGTCGCATCAACAGTGAGGCCAGAACGGGGTGTTCGTCCCTTGGCTGTGTGGCCTCAGCCTTCGCCACCTCGGACAACGCAGGGTTTCCAGGGTCTTGGCGGGGGGGAAGCCCGGGGCCTGAGTGAAATTCACCATTCATGGGGCAGCAGATCCTCCTGCAGCGCACGGAGAGGGAGGGGAGCCGGGGAGGGCTCAGGCCCAGGCTCCCGCACAGGCGAGGGAGGCTCGGATGGGGCTCCTGGCTCCTGTTTTAGGTCCAGCGCAGCCCTGGCTGCTGTGGGCGATGGGGGCTGAAGCAGCAGAGGGAAGAGCATTCTCTCTCTCTCTCTCTCTCTCCTGGAAACTCAGACCCCCCCACACACACACACACACATACACACATACATACAAGGCTCCACTCCCCAGTCCACAGCTCCCAAGCCAGCCAGGCATCAGGAAACCCACGTGGGTCTCCCCGACAAGCTTGTTCTGCATACGACGGTCCCACCCCCGGCAGACCCCCACACCACATTTGCTGTAGTTTATTAATATTCATATTATGGTGATTTGCCATTGCTGAGTCCTGGACCGGTGGGGTGTGCTGGTGGGGCACCCTGGACGCAGCAGGTGCAAGGGAGTGTTGTGTGTGCACCCCCAACCTGCGTCTTTGCACTCCCACCTGCCAGGCGCCCCTTCCTCGCCGTTCCTCGCCACCGCCTCGGCCACCTGGGGGTGCAGCCGGAGAGGGGGGGGAAAGGAGGGGGACCCTCAGGATGGAGCTGCCTGACAGCAGACGGGCAGGCGAGGGGCCAGGCCCGGCCCTGGCACCATCTGGGCGCCTGGTCCCCGGGGTTACCTGTGCCTGGGCGCCAGGCTCGCTGCAAACGCGGGCCGGCCATGCATAGGCACAGCTTGGGCTGCGAGCCAGGTGCACGCCGCGGGGTGTCATCAGTGGCTTCCTGTGCCCGCCTGGGCCGCTTAAATGCTGTGGCTGATGCGGGCCCACGGCCCGGGCTGGGCCACCTGCGGGAGCCTGGGCCGAGCTGCGGGGCTTTAGGAGTCGATGAGGAGGAGGGGCCCTGGGCAGCCCTGCGTGGACTCTAGAATGCATGCTGCTTTTCTCAATGGAAAAAAATACATATATATATATATATTTTTTTAAAGATTTATTTGTGTTGGAAAGTCAGAGGTACAGAGAGGAGGAGAGACAGAGAGGAAGATCTTCCATCTGATGATTCACTCCCCAAATGGCCGCAATAGCTGGAGCTGAGCTGATCCAAAGCCAGGAGCCTCATCGGGGTCTCCCACGCGGGTGCAGGGACCCAGGGCTTTGGGCCGTCCTCTGCTGTTTTCCCAGGCCACAGACAGGGAGCTGGATGGGAAGTGGGGCCGCTCGAATGAGGATACAAATTGGTGTGTGTATGGGATCCTGGGGCATGCAAGATGAGGACTTGAGCCGCTAGGCTACTGCGCTGGGTCCTGGAAAAAATATTTTAAACTCACAGGAAAAGAGCAGAATAGCTCCCCCCCCCCCCAACACACACACACACACACACACACACACACACACACACACACACACACACACACACCTCTCTGGACGGTATGCAGCGCCACAGCCATGGGTCTGCTATGAGGGGCTGGGAGACAGCAAAGACCCCAAGAATGAGAGGCACGGGGTGCCAGGGGGCAGTCCAGGGTGCACAGGAAGACGTGGGAGGGAGGGAGATGTGTTTCCTTCGGGACACGTTTGTGTTTGGGAATTGATGGAGAAGGGACAATGAAAGGTGACACCTGGCAGGGGATGCCTTCGCCAAAGGGGGCGCTGCAGTCCTACGGTGGCCAGACCTTCCCCGGGGGGACGGAGGCTGCTGGTGTGTGTGTGTGCGCGTGCGTGTGTGTGTGTGTGTGTGTGTGCGTGTGTGTGTGTGTGTGTGTGTGTGTGTGTGTGTGTGTGTGTGTGTGTTCCCTGGTCTCTTCTTCCCACAGGAAGCCCTATTTGGGGACAGTCACAGCTTAAGGACCCAGGGCTGCTCTTCGTGAAAAAGACCGTGGGCATGTCCTGGCGTCTCTGTGTGTGCCTGACACGGCGTGTCACAGTTTAGCCCACACTTCCTTCCCGTGGGGTCACACTCAACCCCTCAACCCGAGCGTCCCACAGTGTCCCCCTTGTTCCCTGTCCGAGGTGGTGGTGTGTTGGGGGGAACCTCAGCACCCCCTGCTCCCCACTACCCCATGAGAGCTGCCCCCCTAGGGTGGTGGGCTCAGCCCTGTCAGGCTTGCTCTGAAGGAGTTTGGTCAAGCAAAGATCTAGAAGGATCTAGAATGTTCTCCCTTCGACAATGCCGCCTGAAAAAAATGTCCTTAAACAGAGGCAACAGGCGAGGCCGGATGGATACACAGATCTTTCTACCAAGAGCCGCCAGGGCTGCGTGGTGGACCCGGGGACCCTCAGCTCCTGGTACTGACCCCACGGTCCAGACACCAACTTGGGGGGTGGGGTACGTTCCCCCCAAACTGTCCCCATGTTTCGATTCCATCCTTGCTTTGCATCCCAACATACTTCTTGTTCTATCCGGTTCGGCCGGGAGCCTCTCACCATCCCTTCCTGCTTATTCTGGAAAAACTGGGGCTCCTGGCACACCTCTCACCGCACCCCTCCTGCTTCTCCCACGGGGTAACTGAGCCTGAGGGGGGATGAGGTGTCCCCAGAGTGGGAGGACCCCTTCAGCCTTCTTACCCCTGAGCTGTTCCCCGTCCATACTCCCACCCACCCCCGGCACCTGCCGTCCCAGCTGCCCTCCCCCACCGTCCCAGCTGCCCTCCCCCACCCATCTCCCTGGTCCCAGTCCCCTCCCCCAGATCGGGCTGGGCAGTGCCCGGGGTTCCTGCAAGCAGAAAAACCAAGGATGGAGATGGGCAGAGCCCGGGAGGCAAAGTGGGTTGGATTGGTCGGGCGGGCGGCCGGGCACCCTCTCCCTCCCTGGCTGCTGCGAGCCTGTTGTCATGGAAACGCAAGCCACATCTCTCTTCTTGGCAGGCCCCGTGAAGACACCGGAAATGGCTCAGGCTCGCTCGGTCACGCAGCCCTTCTCGCTCCCCACTCGTTTCTGGAAGGAAGAGGAGGAGGAGGTGACCACGGTGGGAGCCCCCCGGGGTGGGGGCTTCCAGATAATAGTTGCTCTCCTCTTCCCATAGGAGACCCCAAGCTGTTGTCAGAGCCCTGCCAAGGCTGGACCACTGCGGGAGACCCCAGACCCTGTGCCCACCTATGCCAGAGGGGCCCATGCTCAGTGCTGCCCTGACTCCCACCCAATTCGGGACTCAAAGGAACCTTTGAACCTGCTGCCTTGGGACCCCTGGGGCTTTTGTAATGTGGGTAAAGTGGCATCCCTTACTCAACAGGAACTTGTAGGGTCCAGTGTGGTAGCCTAGTGACTAAAGTCCTCTCTTTGCATCTGCCGGGATTCCGTATGGGAGCTGGTTGCTGCCCCGGTGGCCCCACTTCCCATCCAGCTCCCTGCCTGTGGCCTGGGAAAGCAGTGGAGGACGGTCCAAAGCCTTGGGACCCTGCACCCGCATGGGAGACCTGGAAGAAGCTCCTGGCTCCTGGCTTCAGATTAGCTCAGCTCTGGCCATTGTGGCCATTTGGGGAGTGAACAAGCGGATGGAATATTTATGTATGTCTTCTCTGTAAATCTGCCTTTCCAATTTATAAAACAACAACAACAACAAAAAAAAAAAAAACAAGAGCAATGTGTCTCATCTAGGAGAGTGGGGCCTGCACAGTCAATGTGGTCCCACCACCCCGCGTACACAGCGGAGCACTGCGCAGCCTGGAACAAGAAACATACTGCCTGACATTCGCGGTAACGCAGAGGGACCCTGCGGACGCCACACTGGGGCAGGGCGGGTGTGGACATGGAAGGCCACACCACATGTGACTTTCATGCGGACAGAAAGTGGACTTGTGCCCGCCATGGGCAGCGAGTTGGTTGGAGCCCCTCCATGCGATGCTAGCATCCCACGTGGAGTGGGACCCCCACTTTGGGAGGCATCCAGGGTCTGTGCCAACCACATGGGACGGAGCTCCTGGCGCCCAGCTTCCATGAGGTCTAGCTCTGGCTGTTGCAAGCAGGCACCTGGGGGAAGCGAGGCATGCAGAAGGCCTGGGAATCTGCTTTCCCTGTGGACGCCTCGAGGGAGTGTATCTCACCCAGAGCTGGGCCTGGGGCCTTAGGCACAGCTGGTGTGTGCGTGTGTATGTGTGTGGGTGGGTGGGTGGGGGCATGCATGTGAGAGGTGCTGAGTCTCAGAGGGTGGGCCCATGCAAGAACCTTCTCCCCCTCCCCCCACCTCTTCGGTGGGCATCTGGACATGGTGGAAGGCAGGGGTAGGGCTTCATACGCAGCCGTGACGCTGTGCCAGGGGCAGAAACCGGCTATGCATGTACATGTGTGTGCAGTGGGGTGGGGGGACCCCAGCAGCGTTCAGGGCATACAAGTTGGTGGAGTGAATTGGGCCGGGGCCCGACAGGGGGAGCCCCAGGGATGGGCACAGAGGGGGAAGGGCTTGTAGGGAGTGAGGGTCACGTGTCCCGTGAGCCACCATTCCTTTGGGGGTAATCGTTTGCACTTAGGGCTGAAGCTGTGTGCGCGTGAGGGTCCCCGCCACAGCCCTGTCCTGTTGGTTGCCTTCTAGAATCCCTCACAACCCGAGACGGCTCCAAATGGAAGAAAGAGTCCCCTCCACGAGGCCCAACGTGGGCGCAGAGCCCTCCATGGCCTACCCCAATTGCGGACACCTCCGGCTGGCCTCGCGTGTCTGCTTAATAAAAGGACCCCCACTGAGGCATTGCTCCTGGGATGCAGCAAGGTCTCCCTCCCCTGGGCTTGAGGAGAGAGGTAGAGCTGGCCAGGGGTAACCTCAGAACTCAACTCCTGGGTGAACAAGGCTGGCTCTCTTGTCGGGCTATATTCATTATTGGCCTCTGTCCCCTGAGTGCCCACAGATGGAATTATCCCAAGACACACTGCAATTGCTCAGAGTAGAAGACCTCCCGGAAGTGTCTCGTGTGTGTGTGTGTGTGTGTGTGTGTGTGTGTGTGTGTGTGTGTTGAAGTCATCCATTCATTCTTATACCCATGAGCCTACTGGTTTCCGGCATACTGTCTTTATTCAACAATTATACATTGAATCCCTGCCGTGTGCCAGGCCCCCCACCCGGGCTGGGTGCTGGGTGATGGCACATGAAGATACAATGCAATGATGGATGTTTTCTTTCCAGTTTCAAAGAGCTCACAGTGTAGCGGGGACTGGGTGGAGGTTACAGTGCAGCAGGGAGAGCAGGGAGCTGGACGGGGGTCACTGTTCACACAGAGGGACCAGACGCCTGCCTCTCCAGGTCTGTGAGAGTGGGGGGTTTTCTTGAGGATGACAGCATTGCACGCCGAGCTCAGGGACAAGCACATCAAGGACCTGGGGGGCCGACACCCCGCTGCCCACCGTGTGATGTCCAGGATGGGTGGAAGATGTCACAGGGAGCCTGGGTGATGCCCCCAGAGCCAGGTTCACCCTTGTGCTCTGACTGGTGGAAGTGAGTGAGGGGGGAAAAGCGGTCTCTAGCCCAGCGTTCAACTCAACGTTGTTGGGAGAGGGGGTTTGGGGGAGGGGACAGTTTTCACTTTCAGGAGCACAGGGTTGGTAGGCGAGGGGGGGCGGCGTTCAAACCACACAGCTGCAGTGTTCCGGGGGAGCCTCCCTTGGTTTGAGTCCCAGCCTGCACAGAGGGGTTCCCTGTCTGAGCCCTCCGCGCACCCCCCTTGCCCCCCGTCGCCCCGGGGCACTGTCCAGGCAGTCGTCGAGTGGGGCCCGCTCAGTGAGGCCGGCTGTGACTTGTTGTCATGTTACATTGAGACAACAAAATCACCAGTCTTCCACACAGGGCTGGGCCATAGTTCTTCACCCTCAGCGCCGGGGTGGAGCGGGGAGCGGGGAGGTGGGGTGCAGGTGGCCGAGAGCCCTGCCAGCTGCTGCCCCTCTGTGGAGCCACGCAGGAACATCTGTTCTCCCCCCCCCCACCACCACCTCCCGCTTCTCTATGCCCCCTGGTCCGTCTGGGTCTGATTTCCAAACAGAACTACCTTCCCCCCACCCAGGGCATATCTGAGACCGGAGATTTTGGGGTGCCATGGGCATGTGGTTGACTTTCTGCTCGTTTCTTGGGCTCACAAGCGATTTCCCTGCGAGAGCCTCGGTAGTCATTTAAGCAGGGTGACTCGCAGCCGTGGGGGGTGGGGTGGGGATCGACGGTGACAAAATGGCTCTAAAACACGTGGCGCACGCGGCTCACCGAGGTGTGGAAAGGGCACAGACATCTGCTTGCCCACAGGCTGCCCGTCTCCCATCGTGCCTGAGGTCCACCATCTAGAAGCCACTAGACGAAGGGTGGGGAGTGGGGAGCCTCCAGGAACATGGAGCATCTCAAACCGCCCCCTCCCCTGATCCACTACCCCCTCAAACGCCACCCCACACCCCCATTCAGGGTCAAAGGATCCTCCGTTGCTAAGGGAACCGAGCCCAGGTGCAGGGGCCAAGCTGGTCGGGAGCTGTCCGGTGCTCCAGTGCTGAAGCCAAAAGTGGCCGGCGTGGCGCTGTCCGTGGCCCCGGTGCTGAACAATCCCTTCACTTCTCCCTTCTCCACCTCTTCCTCCTTGAATGTCCCTCCCAAATCCCCCAACCCCACAAACACATCCCACCCCAACCCTGCTCCTCGCACAATAGCAAAGGGGAATGGTATAAGAGGGTCGTCCCGTTCCCTCCCCCCCGTATACTTACCTCCCTCTGAAAATCCACCAGCATCTTTCTGTGGCTTTCTGGCAAGCCGGCCCTATCCTCAGGACGCCGGGGCGCCCCCAGACCACCCATCCCTCCTTCCCTGCTTCCCTCCGTCCTCCCCCGCATCCCTCCGTCCCTCCATCCTCCCTCTCTCCCTCCCTCCCCCAGGCAGCCTGTGTGTCACCTGTTCCCGGTCTCAGGTGCTCCCGTGGCTGCAGCTGCTGCAGCAGGGGGAGCCCTGTGTGCTTTTATGGGTTTCAGGGAAGGTGGGATTGCGGGAACCCGGGGAGGGGCCTCCCCAGCTGGCCAATGAGACCGTGCCTCGAATGAAGCTCTGACGATTACCTCATAGGTTGTGGCCTCTGCTTCACAATAAAAGTCTGGCATCTGTCCCCAACCTGGGTGAGAGCGTTTACAGCTGGATTGCCCAGGAAATCTCCACACGTGGGTGGATTCCCACCACGGTCTCTGGAGTATCCAGTTGGCTCAGCGCCATCCCAGTTTGGGATGGCGCTGGAGAAGGAAAGAGAAAGCTGCTACACTGGTTTTATTTTTGCAGGGGGAGTGAGGGGGCTGAACTGGGGCTATTGAAAAAAAGGCAAATCTAAATCCACATAGGGAAACAGAGATTGCCTGCGTAAATGGATGGTTCAGGGAAGTTTGGGGCAGAAGGAGCCATCAAAACTATATGTATATATATTTAAATATATACATAAATATATAAAAATATTTCTGTTAAATATTTGTATGTATATATTTCTTTATATATATTCTTTTTAAAAAAGATTTATTTTTATTATTTTTTTTTATTGGAAAGGCGGATATACAGAGAGGAGGAGAGACAGAGAGGAAGATCTTCCGTCCGATGATTCACTCCCCAAGTGAGCGCAACGGGCCGATACTATGCCCATCCGAAGCCAGGAGTCTCTTCCGGGTCTCCCACGCGGGTGCAGGGTCCCAAAGCTTTGGGCCGTCCTTGACTGCTTTCCCGGGCCACAGACAGGGAGCTGGATGGGAAGCGGGGCTGCCGGGATTAGAACCGGCGCCCATATGGGATCCCGGGGCGTGCAAGGCGAGGACCTTAACCACTGCGCCACCGCACCGGGCCCATATATTCTTTTTTAATATATTGTGTCAGTGTCGTGGTACAACAGGGTTAGCGCTGGTTTGAGTCCCACTCGGCTTTCCTTTCCACGCAGCGCCTTACTCATGTGCCTGGGAAGGCAGCAGATGATGGCTGGGGTCCTTGACACTCATGCTGTAGACCCAGACAGAGTTCCTGGCAGCCTTGGCTGCTGCAAACACTTGGGGAATGAAGCAGCAGAGGGAAGAGCTCTCTCTTTTTCACTTTGTTTTTACAGCTAGGAATAATTTCCACATACAGTCACATTCGAATCCTCAGGTACAACCTTCCATAACCATTGGCAGATGGATATTTCGGCCCTGTACCTGGAACAACAGACACACTTCCCCTACCCCCAGGTTTTCCCTGGTGCCCTGTTGGACTCTGATCTGACCTCCACCCCTCACCCTTGGCACCCACGGACTCCCAGCTCTGCACATCCCAGGAACATCCCACACCCGTGCCTGCCTTCTCCCATCTGGTGTCAGCTGCTGTTGACCGCGATGTGGAAGGACGGGTTTGTTTACACGTGTGTGATTCAAGGACATCGTGGGGGGGTGGTGAGGAATGGCCACAGCGCTCACAGACTATTAATAAAGCCTTCATAAATATGCACACGAGGGTTTTTGCATGGGGAACACGGGGACGGCTGGGTCAAAAGTTGAATGCATCAGGGGATTTCAGGTGGCAAGATCATGGAAGATGAGAGGAAGATAGAGAGAGAGGGAGAGAGACAGAAATCTTCCAACCGATGGCTCACTCCCCAAGTGACCACAATGGCTGGTGCTGAGCCGATCCAAAGCCAGGAGCCAGGAGTTCCTCCGGGTCTCCCACACAGGTGCAGGGTCCCAAGGCTTCGGGACCCAGGCTGCCTTCCCAGGCCACAAGCAGGGAACTAGATAGCAAGTGGGGTCGCCGGGATTAGAACTGGTGCCCATATGGGATCCAGGTGCATTCAAGGCAAGGACTTCAGCCACTAAGCCACCGCGCCAGGCCCCAATTCCCTTTCTTGGCTTGGGCCTTGGCTGGGCTGAGGGTTGGCACTGGGTGAGCCCCTGCCAAGTCTCTCTAAGCACTTGAGCCCTCAGTGTTGCCTCCCGAGAACAGTAGCAGGGTGGGAAGTGGAGCAGGTGGGACTCGAACCGGTGCTCTGATGGGCAGCAGCTTGGCTTACTGCTGCCCACGCAGGATCCAGGTCTATGTGCTCTCAAACTCCATTCTCTAACCACCTTGTGAATTAGGCCCTAATTTCCTACCCAGCCCCCCCCCCCATTCCTACCTCTCATCCTGCCAAGGCCCCCCCCCCATTAGAAGGTCCAGAGGCATTGAGTGTCTGTCCATAGCATCCCCGCGGGGCACAGGTGCAAGTAACAGAAGGAAAAGGCCTGGGACCGGGATGGAGGTGGCCGTGGGGGCTAGCAGTGGCTGTGACGCCTCTCCCAGAAGGCCCCTGCCCAGCGCACGCGCGCGCACGCACACACACACACACACACACACAGACCCTGCGTAGTCGTTTCCATGGTGACCCAGGCTCCCCAACCCCCGGCACATTTACAGAGCACAAGGACACAGATGGTGGCCTCCAAGGTTCCCCCCTCACCCCCCGCCACCGCCGCTTGTGAGGACAAGCTTCCAGGGCCCTCAGGATTAAGGGAACGGGGTTACTCCCTCCAACAACATCTGCCGACCCGAAACCTGAGCCTGGAGCAAGGCCGGGGTGAGGGAGAGCTTAGCAGAGGTGTGGGCCCAGCACGCGCCGGCAGGTGGGCGGGCACACACAGCCCTCAGACAAGGAGCACATGCAGCCAGCCCCTGCCTGGCACCCCTAGTGAGGGGCTCCTAACCCCTAAGCTCTTCTGACCCTACCTGCCACCGAAGCAGCCCTGCCCTGCACTCCTGCACCTACAGGGGAGACCTGGATGGAGCTCCTGGCTTCTGCCTGGCCCAGCCCTGGCAGCCCTGACAGCCCTGGGCAGCCCTCCCTGTCACGGCCATTTGGGGAGTGACCCAGTGGATGGAAGATCTCTCTCTCTCTCTCTCTCTCTCTCTCCTTCTATTAGTCATACTGCCTTTCAAATAAATAGAGACACGGGCCATTTTGACCATCACTGTATTTCCCGATGCCTGCAGAATGAATGAACGAACACTCTCGTTGATTTTTTTTTTTTTTTTGCAACTACCATCTAGCGCTTAGGAAACCCATTTTGTAGTTGCACAAATCAAGGCTTAGGGAAGGGATGCTATTTTCTGCCATTGGGCAGGGGGCTGCGAAAGGAAGTTCCTATTACACAGAGTAGAGCAAAGGCAGTTGTCTCAAGCCTTTATGACGTGTCTGGGGTCTGCCATGGGCACAATTCTATTTCCCGCTCTCTCTCTCTCTGAAAGAGAAAGAAGATCTTCCATCTACTGGTTCACTCCCTACTTGATTACACTGGCCGGGGCTGGGCCAAGCTGAAGCCAGGAGCCTGGAGCTCCAACCAGGTGACCCACATGGGTACCGGGGTGCACAAACTTGAGTCATCTTACTGCTTTTTCAGGGAGCTGGCAGGGAAGTGGGGCAGCTGCGATGCGGACCGGCATCCATATGGGATTGCCAGCATCACAGGTGTGGGCTTTGCCCACTGTCCCACCACACCAGCCTCAACCAGGAAGTCTTACAAAGTAACTGTTGATCTGAGAGGCAACAGACCAACTGCCCATTCAGCTTCATCTCCAAAACGCCGGTGTAGACCTGAGCTGCGGCCAGCCCTCCCTCGTCGGTGGCAAGGGCCCAACCTGAGCCAGCGCAGCTGTCTTTCGGGGTTGGTTTCGGCAGGAAGGGGGCGATGCCGGAGGTTTCGACAGCTTCTTACTGACCCAACCAAAAGCCCAGCCCTTCTTTACAGAGGCTGTCGTCCTGGCTGTCACTGAGCTAAGGGTATCGCCCGTCCCCACTCTCCTGATGACTCTGTGACCTCCACCATGTCCCCCTGACAAAGCTGGTTCAGCTGTCATGTGACAGACCCCAGCTCTGCCGGCTCCATCCGCCCCCAAGGGCAGCGTCCACCTCCCCATGTCGTGCACAGAAGGGACCGGGCACAGAGAGGTGGAGAGGTTCTCCCAGGATCACACAGCAGCCTTGGTAGGCAGGGGCCCTCGCTGTCAGCCACAGTCCACTCCCAGGTGGGCCTCCATGCCCCTCCACTGGGTGGCAGCCACTACAGCTTCACCAGGAAGGAGGAGCCAGGCTCCGCGTGCCCGTGTCCTGGAATGACCTCAAAAGAACATGGTGTCCTCGCTGGAGGCACCTGACAGAATTCCAGGTACAGCCGAGCTCCTCCTCCCGATGCTGCCAGGCCCGGGGTATGGGTGGAGGCGGGCTGTGGAGAAGCAGAGGGCCAAACCTGTGCCAAGACCTTGGGGTGGGAGAGGACCCCCTGACCACGGCCACCCCAGGAGGAGAACTGGGAGGGTCATTGAAGCAGAGCAGCTATTTATGAAGCGCCTGCTGTATGCTTCCCCCTGCAACCTCTGGACAGGTTCGCCAACTCCCATGAGTCAACAGGAGGATCCTCCCATTCAGGAGTTCAGGAATGGAGGGTACCACATGAAGTTCCACCCCATTCATATCCTCCGGGATGGGATCATGGCTTTGCCAGCCGTGCTGCTCTTCTTCTTTGCTCTTCTTCTTCAAAAAATAAAGTTGGGCCTCCTGAATGTGTTGGCTCAACAGGAAACAGATCTGGAGAATGAGTGAGGAAGGCCCGACACCATTACTCCACATTCACTCCCTCCCATGCCCATTAAGGCTCCATTGCCCCGCCCCCACAGCAGGTGCACACTGTAGGCGTCTAATGGGTGCAGAGGCAGGCTGCAGGATGGCTGGGGTTCCACTTGCCAGACTTCCTGGGCTCAGTCCCCCCGGGCCCACCCAGGACCCCCCATCCCCCCGCGTGCGCGCGCGCGCCGGGACGCTTTCTCGCCGCAATTACGGTAATTAGCCCCCAAGCCGCTGGGCGCGCGAGGAGGAGGAGGGAGGCGGACTTTGGCCCGGGCTGACCTGCTTCCTGAGGAAGGTTCGGATTGGGCCGGGCCGGGCACGTGATGAGCATCGCCGACTAGTTGCTGGGCATCCCGGCGTTGCCGGGGCAACGGCCGCGGCGCAGTGGGGGGAAGTGGCTGCGTCGAGGGTCCTGGGAGGCGCGGAGGAGGCGGAGAGGGGGGTTGCATGGCCAGTGCCAGGCGGGAGAAGGCTCAGCCCACAGCTTCCTGCAGCCCCCATCCCCGGGTTCCCAACGGCCACCCATCAGAGCACCCCCTTACCCAACTCCCCCAACACACACACACACACACACACACACACACACACACCTGGCGCATACCCACTGCACCCCCACGACGCACCCAGGAAGCAGGTGCTGGTATCCTGCCCGCTTTGTAGATGAGAAGGCTCAAGCTGGGAGCAGGTCCTCTCCCAGGGTGTGCGTGAGCAGGGAGCTGGGATTAGAACCCACGAACTCCCAGGTGTGTGTTGGGGACTGGGAATTCTAGCTGGTACCTGCACTGCCAGGCCCAGACACCATCCCCTGTGGGTAAGGGGCTCACGGACCCCACTCTCACCCCGTCTTTGGCCTCTGGCAGCCCCTGACGGCTCTTGTGGGTCTGCCTTGCCTTGTCCTAATGCTAGGGACATGGGGTGTCCAGTCTATATGCTCCAGCTTCCTTGGTCCCCATCCTTCGCCGGGTTCTGTGTGTCACTCCTGGCTCCCCTTTCCGGCCACCTGCTGTTCTCTAAGTTTCTGAAGTTCCCACCCAAAGTCTCCAGAATGCCGCTGGGCTGCCTGTCCCCCGGCTGTAACCGCCCTCCCCTGGGCGTAACCCTCACGGCTTGTCCCCGCTGAGAGGCCCAGGCCGCACCTGGGGACCATTATGTTCTGTTCCATAAACACACTCATGAAGTTTAATGCACGGTCCAAGTCACGACCTGTCACGGAATCCATATGGAAAATTTGCCATCTGGCTCCCCAGTGCTGGTGGTAACTTTTTCTTTCTTTCTTTCTTTCTTTCTTTCTTTTCTTTCTTTCTTCCTTTCTTTCTTTCTTTCTTTCTTTCTTTCTTTCTTTCTTTCTTTCTTTCTTTCTTTCTTTTCTTTCTTTCTTTCTTTCTTTCTTTTTGAGTTCATTCTCTCTCTTTTTCTTAAAAAAAAAAAAAAGATGTGCTTATTTTTATTGGAAAGGCAAATATACAGAGAGGAGGAGAGACAGAGAGGAAAGTGTTCTGTCTGCTGGTTCACTCCCCAAGTAGCCACAACGGCCAGAGCTGAGCCGATCCGAAGCCAGGAACCAGAGGCTTCTTCCTCTGGGTCTCTGACATTGGTACAGGGTCCCAAAGCTTTGGGCTGTCCTCCACTGCTTTCCCAGGCCACAAGCAGGGAGCTGCACTGGAGGTGGAGCAGCCGGGACAAACCAGCGCCCGTATGGGATCTTGCCGCGTGCAAGGTGAGGACTTTAGCCGCTAGGCTACCGCGCTGTGCCAGGCCCAATTTGAGTTCTGTTAGTGTCAAAAAGTTTCTCATTGATCTCAAAGATAGAGAGATGAGGCTGGGCTCCAATCTGCCTGGTCACCCCTGCCAGCAGCCAAGGCTGGGCCAGGCAGAAGCCAGGAGCTCCATTTGGGTCTTTCCAGAATGGAAACATAAAGCTAGGGGCAACTCAAACCTAGGCACTTCTCCGTGACATGGTGTCAAACGGCCACTTAACCCGCTGGACGCAGCACCGTCTTTATGGAGGATTCAATCCGGATCAGAAATGCACTTTGCACTGCATGTTTTCCTGTTGGAACTCTCACCAGCTTTTGTCTTCCTGGACATTGGAATAGATTTTAAAAAATCATGTATTGTAAGGGTGTGCAAGAGAGAGCTCTTCCACCTTCTGGTTCATTCTTCAGATGGCTGCAACAGCCAGGGCTAGGGCATGCTCAATCCAGGTCTCTCCCACTTGGATGGCACAGGAGCCAGCTCCTGCTTTAAATCCCCCAGCGTGGGCATCAGCGGGAAGTTGGAATGAGGCTGGAACTGGTCTACCAGTACGGAGCACCAGGGTCCCCATTTGATGGCCCTCCAGGAACACAAGCACCCATCATTAAGTTCTTTTCATTTCTTTGTTTTTAATGCTGTTGTCACATGGTGGGGTATGCTGGGATGTCTCAGGGGATCGGAGCAGGTAGCCCGTGCTGCCTTCCCCAGAGACGGTGGCCGCTCCACTGGTCTCCTCCTGGCTCTCTGGAGGATTCAGTGAGCTGCTGGCTGCCAGGCTGCCCCCCCAGGCTGCCGGGCTAAGCCCCTCGGAGCAGCAGCATCTTTAGTCTCATCGGGTACAATTTCTTATCTTGTCACGGTCACGAGCGGCTCCAGGTGCGCCTGCCAGGGCGGGCTGGCTGTCCTGCGGCGGACTGGGGAATGGTGATACTGAGGGAGAGGGGAGGCTCGGGTTTCAGGAACACCTGGACCAGAGCTTTCCCACCCCAGCGAGTCTTAGGGATTGAGGACACAGCCTGCTTGTCCCCTCTCACGTGGTTCCCTGGCTGACCCACGACGCCTCAAGCAAGGAGCTGAGCTGATCTGAAGCCAGGGGTCAGGAGCTTTTTCTGGGTCTCCCACGCGGGTGCAGGGTCCCAAGGCTTTGAGAGCTAGTCTCATGTTTAGGGTATAGATTGGGCAAATGAAGTTGTTGCTTGTGATCCCCATCTCGGAGTGCTTGGGTTCAAGTCCCGGCTGCTCCACTTCCCATCCCCTACTCATGCGCCTGGAAAAGCAGTGGAGGATGCCCTGGGAACTTGGGCCCCTGCACCCATGTGGGAGACATATCAGTGTCGCTAGAGGTATGGGGGACCGGTAGGCCCTGGGTTCTGCTGCTGGGGTTCAGACGCGAGGCGTGCCTGGGGATCAGGGAAGACACCCCCCACCCAGCCAAGACAGGGGCTGGAGGGCAGTGGTAGTGATTCTGGATCAGGATGGGTTTAGGGTGAGGGAGCAGGAGGGGAGGGGGCTTCTCTGTGGTTCTGCAGAGGGGTGCAGGCGGGGGGGGGGTACTCCTCCTCAGCCATTTGAAGGAGTTCCCAGCCTCAGGGAGGGTCTGCGCGTTTGGCAGCCCTCGCAAATGTACGCTTCCAGGACATGAAATGAATGCATTGCTGAGGCCGTTAGATGCAAGGTCAGAAATACTTAAACGGAGGCACCAAATGTTTTTTTCTTCATCCAGAGAGAGGCCCAGCAGCCAGTGGCCCTCCCGTAACCATGGAGACCGAGCCAGCTGGGGGTGGGGACGCTGGTGACACAAATGGTGATTCTCTGGCTGGATTTTTCCAGCACGGGCTGCTGCTGCTCACCGCACCACAAGGCAGCCAGCGTGTGCGTGTGTGCGTGTGTGCGTGTGTGTGTGTGTTCATACACACACGTGTGTGTCTGTCGTCTGACCGGGAGGAAGAATACTCTAAGCAAGGGCAATGACAGGCATGTCTGGCTGTGTCCCAAGGCACGCGTGATCGCCTGTGTCACGGTGCACCTGCCTCCTGCCGCGGGGGGTGTGTGTGCGTGGACACGTGGCTGTCCCTGTGTGGCCATCATGTTTGACTCTGCGTGTGGTACCTGAACATGACAGCGTGTGTGGCAGTCTACACACATGTTTGTGCGTGCGTGTGTGTATCCCACACACGTTCTGTGCCTTTGGTGGCCAGGCGTGACCACGCCTGCGTGGTTGTAAATCCTTGAGGTCTTTGGTGCTTTATTTACTCATTTAAGGAGAGAGCTCATGCTGACGCTTTCTTTTTAAAAGATTTGTTTATTTTATTGGAAAGGCAGATTTACACAGAAAAGGAGAGACGGAAAGATCTTCCACCCGCTGGTTTGCTCCCCAAGCGGTCACAGTGGCCAGAGCTGAGCTGATCCGAAGCCAGGAGCCAGGGGCTTCTCTGGGTCTGCCACACGGATGCAGGCTCCCAAGGCTTTGGGCCGTCCTCCACTGCTTCCGCAGACCACAGGCAGGGAGCTGGGTGGAAAGTGGGGCTTCTGGGACATGAACTGGTGCTGGTATGGGATCCTGACACATGCAAGGCCTTTGAGCCACTAGACTACTACGCTGGGCCCATATTTACGCTTTCTTTCTCTCTGAAATTCCTACAACAGCCAGAGCTGGGCCAGAAAGCCAGGAGCCAGGAGCCAGGAGCTCTGTCTGGCTCTCCCACGAGGCTGACAGGGCCCCACACATCTGGGTCATCCCCTCCTACTTTCTGGGTGCTTTGCAGGGAGCTGGATTGGAAACAAACCTGCCAGGACTTGAATTGGCACTCCTGTTGACAGCTTAATCCTCTGTGCCACGGTAATGGGCCCTGATTTTTAAAATTATTATTATTATTTTTTTAAAGCAAAGTTTTGCCTGGCAACCTGGACAGATGCATCCCATCCCCCGGTAGGGCGGGTGGACAGGTGTCCTGCTGTGTTTGAGGAGGGGGGAGAGCAAGCAGGTGCAGGGATGGTAACAAGCAGGTGGCCGCCTGGTGACCCCGAAGGCGCCTGTGGGTGTGCAGCCCGCGTAGGCTCCAGGCTGCCCGGTGCACGTGAGGGGCTTGTCGGCACCGGCAAGCAAATGTAATCAAAGGCGTGCAGCCGCGGGGCTGGAGAGATAAGCCCTGGTGTCTGGCTCTGTGAACACCTGCCGGCACTGTGGGGGGTGGGCTCCCCAACCCCCTTCTCCCCACTCCCTGGGGCCAAGGGTGCCAAGCAGGCAGGGTGGGGAGGGAGACAGACGTGGGAGATGCAGAAAGAGAGAGATCTGGGCTGCAGAAGAGGGGATGAGACAGACATTCAACAGCGCAGGGTGATGGAGATTGCCAGAAACAAGTCAGACAGACCCCGGGAGCGGACAGGGAGATCAGAGGGGTGTGAGAAGGCCTGAGCATGGATACTCGAAGCTTCCATCCCAACACGGGGTCCTCAAGGTGCCAGGGTACCAGGGGGTACTGACAAGGGGTGACATGACAGAATGCTGGCGTGGTAGCACAGCACGTTGGGACCCTGTCTGTGACACCAGCATCCCATGTGGCCACTCGATCAAGTCTTGCCTACCGAATTTGTGATCCAGCTCCCAGCCAATGACCTGGGCAAGCAGGGGAAGATGGTCCCTGCACACATGTGAAAGACCCCCGTGGAGCACCTGGCTCCTGGCTTCAGCCTGGCCCAGCTCCAGCTCTTGGCACGCATTTAGGGGAATGAATCGATGAATGGAAGGTCTCTTTCTCTTTGCTTCTCAAATAACAGTTTTCTTTGGAAACCATGTATATGGCTCATTTTCATTTTGGCTTTTTTTTTTTCTAAAGATTTGTTTATTTCTATTGGAAAGGCAGATCTACAGAGAGAAGGAGAGACAGAAAGATCTTCCACCTGCTGGTTCACTCCCCAGGTGGCCTCAATGGCTGCTGGAGCTGAGCCCATCCAAAGCCAGGAGGTTTCTCTGGGTCTCCCACGTGGGTGCAGGGTC
The DNA here is from genome assembly GCF_017591425.1 of Ochotona curzoniae. Lineage (NCBI taxonomy): Eukaryota > Metazoa > Chordata > Mammalia > Lagomorpha > Ochotonidae > Ochotona > Ochotona curzoniae. The sequence continues at coordinate 3,001,911 of NW_024466491.1, read as the reverse complement.
CCAAGGCTCTGGGCCGTCCTTTCCCAGGCCACGAGCAGGGAGTGGGATGGGAAGTGGGGCAGCTGGGACATGAACTGGTGCCCATATGGGATCCTCACGCTTACAAGGTGAGGATTTAGCCATTGAGCCATCACGCCATGCCTTTTTTAAAGTCATTCATTTACTTGGAAAACAGAATTGACAAGAGAGGTCTTCCATTCACTGGTTCACCCCCCGCCCATGGGCAAAGTAACTGGGGTGAAGCCAGGCCGAAGCCAGGAGCAAGAACTCCACTGGGGTCTCCCATGTGGGTGCCAGGGGCCTGAGTATCTGCTGCATTCTCACACACATTTGCAGGTGGCTGGATGGGAAGTGGAACAGCGGGACTTGAACCAGTGCTCCTGTGGGATGCTGGTGCCCCAAGCTGCACCTTTACATGCAGCGTGTACAACGCTGGCCTCAGGTCTGTGTCTACACTGGGTCACTGTGTGTGTATGTACTGCAGGTTCTGTCACTCTTCCCTGGCCCTGGGGTCTCCGAGGGCAAGCACCTATCAGGGAGAGGGGTGTGGGAGTGAGCCGAGACTGGGCACAGGGCAGGCTGGGGGTGGGGGATGCAGGCCGGATAAGCTGGGGGCTGCTGGCTGGCATCTCTGGGCTCCCTGCGCTGTGGGTGTGGGGTTTCTCTTGCTCCACGTGACACCTGCCACTCTTTGTCACAGCCCGGGACAACAGGGGAGCGTGACCACAGTCCCTGCCTCAGCCCATGATCCCTGCCCCCATCTGCCCGAGAAGGCCCGGCCAGTCCCACCGCAGAGTTCAGTGTCGACCTCCTGGCATAGGAAGGCACAGGGAGCCCCTTGGCTGGCCCCAGTGCCCAGGGCAGGGGACTCAGGGAGGGCTGGGGATGAGTCAAAGAGGGGAACGGGAGGACAGCCACCCAAGATGGCAGCGGTTAATCAGAGGGAGACAGGGGGAGAAGATGGGAGATCCCTAGTAGGGGCCACAGATAATCCTGGAGGGCTTCCAGGAGGTGTGGCTGACTTGCTCGCACCTTCTCCCATCCTGGTGTGGACCCAAGCGGCAGCAGCTTAGGAGGGTGGGAGATGTAGCCCAGTGAGACCCTGTGGATGAGGGAGAGGTGCAAGATCCTGTGAACGTGCGAATTGTCCAGGTCTCCCAGTTCAGGGGTGCCTGGGCACACGGCAGTGCAAGACAGGACCCTGCCCCCCCGGCTCTGGGCTTGATGGGGGGGTGACTCTTGGCCACAGCGCAGCCATGGTCCCCACGGTGACACCCTCCTTGTCCACAGGCAGCCTCATCTTCCCCTCCTCCTCTCTCGCCAGCAGCCCGGCGGGGCCCGTGCTGCCTCTAATTGGCTTGGTAGAGCTGAATGTTCTAGACTGGCGGAGCCCCCGCCTCCCTCCCCCCCACCCGGTTGCTGCAGCCACTGCCAGCCTAGATGCCGTCTTGTTGATGGTGGTGGTGGGGCAGCCATTGTCTGCAAGCAGCTTCCCCAGCCTGCCGCCCCTCCCCTGGCTCCACAGACAATCCTTTCCCCTCCTCCTCTTGCTCCTCCCTGTGACTTGGTCTCATTCGCCGCCGTGGCCAGTCCCTCTCTCTCTGTGGGTTCTCTGTGGGTCTCAGCCCCACTCCACTTCTGCCCAGGAGGTGCTGGCAGCCAGGCCAGGCCCCTCAGCTCTGGGAGCGATGCAGGCTGGTCTAAAGCCGAGAGCCGGGAGCTCCATCCGGGTCACCTACGTACGTGGCAGGGACCCAAGCCCTTGGGACCATCCCCTGCCACTTCCTAGGGCAGGCTTCAGCGTGAGCAGGGAGCTGGGACCAGGAGACAAGATCTGAACCCAGATCCCTGGTCCCCAAGGGCTTGGCGGGTGGGCCACGCCCTGCACTCCAGGGTCAATATTGCGGGTTCCTTACTCACGCCTGGCTCCAGCCAACTCAGGGCTTCCTGGGGACAGACCTAACAGCCCCCGCTAACCCCACACCTCATCATGCGCCTGCTGTGTGACTGAGGCCTCGTGGTGCTAGCCCATCCCTCCACCCACTGGACTTTGCATTATCCAAAATTCAGGAAGTGGCCTCATTGTGCAGGGAGCTGGTAGGCAGCAGAGGTAGGGAGGGCCCCCACATCCAATGCCCACCACGACCGGGGCTGAGCCAAGGCAAAGCTAGGAGTGCCATCCGGGTCTCCCATAGGAGAAGCAGGTGCCCAGGTTCTTGAGCCATCTTGCTGGGGGCTCTTCGTCTGTCCCTGGGGGCTGCTGGGGGCTGGAGGCTGAGGGTGTTGTGGAGCTGACATTTTCTTGGATTTTTTTTTTTCCAACACATGCTTCCCAGCCATTGCGCCCATGTTGTGGGGAGGAGCGTTTTTTTAGGCGTGGTGAGGACACCCACCCCACGGGGCCACATTCCACCTGGGGTGGCCCAGACTGTCCCAGCTCCCTGCTGCTGTGCAGGCTGGGAGGTGTGGGGTACCCCTTTGCAGGAAACACAACCCTCTAGTCTGGGATCCCTGCCAACTTCACCCCTATCCCGTCACCTACTTCCTTGCTCTCCTTTCTTCTCTCCGCTCCCTCCCCACGACCCCGGTTCAGAGCTCCAGGATGGAGTCCAAGCTTGGATGTGTGGAAGGAAGCCGGCAGGGACAGCTGGCCAGGGTCCAGGGGCCCATGTGTGCCCGGCTGCGCTCCTGCTGACCCCTGGCGGGCATTCGGAGCCACTGTTCCGGGGAGGCACCTGCTGGAAGCCACAGTGTCCTGTTAGGGGAGTTGGTCTAGAGGTGGGCCCCACAGGGCATGTTCTGGGCCTCCTGGCAGGATCTGAAGGACCCTGCTTTTAATAATATTCAGTGAGGGGCCCAGCATGGCAGCCTAGCAGCTAAAGTCCTCTCCTTGCATGTCCCGGAATCCCATACTGGTGCCGGTTTTAATCCCAGCAGTCCCGCTTCCCATCCAGCTCCCTGCCTGTGGCCTGGGAAAGCAGTGGAGGATGGCCCAAAGCCTTGAGACCCTGCACCCGCGTGGGAGACCCGGAGGAAGCTCCTGGTTCCTGGCTTTAGATCGGCTCAGCTCTGGCCACTGCAGCTACTTGGGGAATGAATCATCGGAGGAAAGATCTTCCTCTCTGTCTCTCCTCCTCTCTGTATATCTGACTTTCCAATAATGAGACCATGACGCAGGAAAGCGCAGGTTTTGGGGGCCTCCCCAAATGGAAGATTCTCCTCCTCCACCAGGAAGCCCACCTGGGCGGCTTTCATCTCCCTCTTTGGTCATAATAAAACATGGTGACACTCAGGGAGACGGTTTGAGAGTTGCGACAATTGCAGAGAGCGCCTGGGGGTGGCACGGGGCTGTGGAGAAGCTCTGGGAGGGCAGGGAGGGAGCTAGGGACAGCAGGGGCATGGCCTGTGCCTGGCCTCTGGGAGCGGGAGCAAGGCGGGGAGGGCAGGGAGGGAAGGGTGGACACCCCCGTGGGCCTCCGCCACCCCTGCTGTGGGGTACCATCTGCCTCCCACACCCTACCAGAGACTGCTAGAGCCCCAGGGTGGAGGTCAGGCGAGACCCCAGGCTGCCAGGTGGAGATGGGTCTGGAGCCCCCAGATTGCAACTGAGGGGCCCCAGCCCAGTTGCAGGAGGGAGGGATGGAAGTTGGGGTGTATGTGTGTGTTTGGGGGGGTGTGTGGCTCTGGGAGCTGACATTCTCTCCACCAAGGGGGACCAGTGGAGGCGGAAGCTGCTGGGAGGTCGTGGATGGAGCCAGTGACCAAGAAGGAGCGCGCACGACCTGGAGTGACTGCGTATGGGATTGTCCGTATCCGTGTATTTGTGATGCACAAGGGGGCCGCGGGCACTGGGACTGCTTGCTGTCTTTCTGCCTCTGTGCCTGAGCCCCTGGTGCAGCGACCACCGCCCTGGAGAGGCTGGGAAGAGAGGAGCAGAGAGGAGAGAAAGCCAAGCTTTGCTACAAAGAGCAACAGGTATGCCACACTGTGTTGGGCCTGCAGCCACAGGGGGCTGTGATCCCGGAGGGGTCTGGGGGTCAAGCCCAGCTGCCTCGGCTCCTGATTGCAACTCCCTGCTGGCTGCACCCTCCTCCGACACAGCAGCCACGGCCCAAGAGCGTGCATGCGTCCCTGCCACCCACCCCACATCAGGGAGACTCAGAGTCCCCAGCTCCACCTGGGGCTGGGTGGGAGATGGGCGTGGGCGCCGTCCGCCTGACTCTCAAATCAACATGTCAAAGAGAAAGATGAATGAATATTTGAGGAATAGTGGTCGCAGGTGTCATATCTGTCTCCTTCCGCCTCTCCAACTCTTACAGATACAAGAATCTTGAATTTTTTTTTTCCTTTCACGCACCGTGCCACAGCTGCAGCCAATGATACAGTTTAAAAAAAAAAAAAGATTTCATTTTTAAAATAGCTTATTTGGAGGTCGGAGAGAACGTGCCCCCGTGGATTCAGTCCCCAGAGGGCCGACGCTCGTGGACTTGGCTTTATTTTTTGCATGCAGCCCCCCCCCATGCTTAGCGGAAGTCCCATTGATTGACGGCAGCCGACCACGTGGCCATCACTAGTTGCCCAGCAACAAAGCCCGCCCCTCACGGGGAATACGTAGATCTGAGGTGAAGCCGCTTTTTATTGGTTTCCGTAGTGTAACGGTTGTGGCGTTCGCCTCACACGCGAAAGGTCCCCGGTTCGATCCCCCTGCGGAAACACTATTAAACGTGTCTCCACGTTTCCTTTTTCCTTTGAAACTATAAACACCCAGTTTTCCTTCCAATTTTGCATTTACTTCTCGTCTTTTTAGAAAAAAGGCAAATTTCAAGACACTACTGTAAAGTCCGGAATTGAAAAGCTGGTAAAGAGTAACATTTAAAAAATGTAAAAGGAAAAAAAAAACTATTGCAGAGGTTCTGCGTTGGCCGGGAATCGAACCCGGGTCAACTGCTTGGAAGGCAGCTATGCTAACCACTATACCACCAACGCCTCCTCTGCCGCCGGTTCTCCCAGCTCCCTGTATACAAGGCGGGCCTTTGGGCTGGGCGATACCAAGTGGCGCGGGGGTGTGTGGTTCTCCCTTGAGTCCTCCCTCCCACCGGAAGCCGTCGCCCGCGGGCCGGTCCACGCCGGCGCCCTCCCCCTCCCCCAGAGCCGTCGCGCTCCTTGGTTGGTCCCGACCTGCCTGCGTCCAATCCCGGGCAGCCGCCTGGGGCCGCTCGACTTCCGGGTCAAAGAGAGGTGGGAGAGAGAGAGAGAGAGAGAGGAGAGGAGGGAAGGGGGCGGCCTGGAGCTCCGGCGCGTCCCCTGTGTCCCTCCCCACACACACACCGTCCACGGCCGCTGGCCACGGGGCCTGCAGCCGCGAGCCTGAGGCGCCACGCCGGCCCCCGGACGCCCTGCGCAGCGCCCCGGTGAGCAGCGCCCGCCCTGCACCGGCCCCTCCCGCTGGCCTGCGCCCGGCCTGCACGCACCCCGACCCCCCTGTGCATGCACGCCTCCGGGGGGTCCCCCCTCCGAGCCCGTGCACCTCCGGAGGTGGGCTGAGCTGGGCTGGGGCTGGGGTGGAGACGAGCGCACCCGGAGGGACTCCCCCACACCCCGACTCCCCCCCCAGCTGCAAACCTGCACACTGTCCCCCTGTCCCAGGCAGCCCCCCGTCGTGTCTCCATAGGACACCCCCCCACACTTTGCAGAAAAAAAAAAAGATCCAAGGGCAACTCTCTGCACTCCCCTGCCCTCCAGGCACCCCCACTCCTCACCCCTTCCCAGAGCCCCACACCACCAGCCCTGGGTTGCAACGGAGCCTTTTAGGTGGCCCCGGCCTCGTTCTGCACCCCACCCACCCTCCATCCCTTGGGACCCCGTCTGCCTCCCCCGACCTCCACAGCCAGAACGCACCTGGCTGGCTCTCCAGGTGCTGGCAAGGGCGCCCAGGTGGTGCAGGCTTGTGTGGGTTAGACACGGGACCGGGCACCCCGGGTGGAGGTGCGGGGCCTGCAGCTGGCTTTGCAGGATGGTGGGGGGGCGGGATCCGGCTGTTGGCCGCCACACACACGCGCTTACTCCAACTGATGACACATTTGCCCCATGAAGGTTGGTGGTGGCCTCGCCCGCAGCCAGAATGATCGCTCTGTGCGGCTTCTAGGTCAGTGACGCTGGGGCGCCCCGGTGTAGCCCCCCCAGGGAAGTGGGTGGAGAAGCTGGGCAGGAAGTGGCATCCCCGGGGAGGGGGGAGGCATTGGGGGTCGTCACCCGGGAGGACCCTTTTCCCGGAACCTGCTGGAGGAGGCACTTCCTGTCTTGGGCTTCTGGGACGGAGTGCCGGGAAGGCTGTGGGAAGGACAGGGGGCCGGCGCTCAGTCCACGTGCCGTGGGGATCCTGGATTCCGTCCCATCCCAGCTGTTGCCAGCCCTGTCCCTCTCTTTGTGGGAGGGCCGTGGAGATGGCCCTGACCTCCGAGTTCATGGCAGGTGTGGGGCGTGAGTTCCGGGGCTGCCTTCTGTCACGGCATCCATGCCACAGCTGGGGTGGGTGGAGGTGGGTGGGGTATAAGCCAAGGTGAGGGTGGGTCTGGCATCTCCTCTCACCCTCACCCACTCTGCCCTTCTCAGTGACCCTGGAGAGTCCTGCACCCCATCATTGCCCCCATTGAAGCCCCAGGAGTCGGCACACGGGAAACACCTCGCTGAGGGGGGGCCCTGGGCTATACCACCGGTTCCTGGGGTGGGGAGGCGTGTCCTGGTCCTTGGGTTGTAGAAAAGGGGTGAACTCAATGGTTTGTCCCCCACATAACGAATGCAGGGATGGGTCATCCAGCCGGTAGGGTGTGAAATAGCTTCTTCAGCCCCACCCACCGCGCCCCAGGGCCGACCCCCTCCCCCTCTCCATCCCACTCTCCCGCCAACTGGGAATCCTCCCTTCTAGGGCGTGGCTGCTGTCCAGGTGACGGAGCGGGGTGACAGGCAGCAGCCATGGGGGTGATATGGTTGCAGGTTAGGCAGGAAAGGTCACCCCGGGAACCGAGCAGGGCAGGGCAGGGCCGCCCGGCAGGAGATCGACCCGGGCAAAGGCCAGGTGGTGGTGGTGGTGGTGGTGATGGTGAAGAGGGAGGAGGCCGGTGGGGCCGGAGGCCGTGGATGACGGTGAGGGAGAGGAGGTCGCCGAGGCTGCCACCAGGGCGCGACACTCTGGAGGTGTCTGTTAAGATGCTGCTCGCAGGGGCATGGCCCTTCACAACCCCGGTGCTGGAAGCCTTCCGGCTCTTGGGGATCACCAGAGGCTGGGAGGCAGGAAATGAGGGGGGGTCCAGGAGAGTTGGCTGGGCCGCGCCGCACCCCCAGACGCATCCCTGGCTCTCGCAGGCGCCCCCTCCCGAGGCCAGCAAGCGGTTCATGCGGAAGGTTAAGAAGCTACGACTGGACAAGAACAGCACAGGAAGTCGGAGGAGGTAAGGGGAGCCCTCCACTTGCCCCCATGTGGCATGGCCCAGGGCACGGGGTGGCCACTCCACCAGCCCGGGGGGTGCCGGGGGCTGGGTCGGCCTCTGGGACCCACCTGGCCACCAAGGGGTGTGGGGCAGCGTCCCTCGATCCACCCACTCCTGGCCAGGAGCACCCCAAGTTCCTTGATGTGGCCCAGAGACCACCGCAGGGCTGGCTGAGCAACCTGATGGCGCGCGTGGGTGTGGGGTCCTGTGGAGTGAGGCTGCAGTCCCCACAGCGGGGGTGACCCCAAGCCTTCTGCGGGCATGGTAGGGCTTCTTACCCACAGAGCCCAGCCCAGTGTATTTTGTTTTGGGGCCTGGCATCTCCATGGGAACCCAGGATGCCCAGCCCCCTCTGCTGTGAGCCAGGTGGCAGACGGACGGGGCCAGGTTTGCGGAATCATGCGACGCAGGGATGTGGCCGCCTCACCTGGGGTACCACGTCTCCTGCTGGCTGCCAAAGGCCTCAGGGCAAGGCTGGCCGTGAGAACTGAGGGAGGCCGCCCAGGGCACACAGCGCACCCAGTCTGAGGGTGGGTGGCCGCTGCCTGCAGGGATCCCGCCCTGCCTGGCTGTGGTCTGCTGTGGCACGTTGGCCTGACTTGGCAGCCCCGGGGTTGGCACGGGGGACCTTCTTGGTGGTCACTCCCTGTCTTGGCAGGACCGCTGAGTACCATCCGGTGTGCCCAGACCATAGGCTAGCCTGTAGCTTCCTGTTTCTGCCCCCCTGGCCACTCTGGCTGCCCCCCGCTACTTCTTACAGGCCCAGGCCTCCCGCCCACGCCGAGAGGCCTGTTTGCCACCAGAGCGTCCTGCCGATTGGCAGCAGGAGCGTGTAGGTGGATCAGGTTAAGTGCCTTGGAGTGGCTTTCCTGTCCCCAGCTGTGTAAACTCCTCACTCTGGCCGAGTACGGCAGGGCAGGTTGGCACTGGCTGAGCAGGGAATTGCTTCCTTGGGGCCACGTCCGTCCGTCCGTCCGTCCACCTGCTGGCCTGGCTGGGAGAGGTGCCCGCAGGGCCCGGGAGGGAGCTGAGAAATGTCTCGCCTGGTGGCTCAGCTCCTGGACCGCCTGTCAGCTTCTTGGCAGCTCTGCGGGGATCAGAGGCAAGGGACTCTGCTGGCTCCCTGCGGGGGTGGGGCACGCGTGCCGGGCGGGGCCGGGTGGCAAACTTCTGGGAAGGGGGGGGTGCCCGTAGGGCAGCGTGGATCTCAGCCTCTGGGTTCCATGCTGCCAGCCGTCTGCAAAGCTGTGTGGGTTCCCAGCGTCCAGGCGCCCCTGGGCCCTGCCCAGCTCTGCACAGGGTCAGGATACCCCACGTGGGACCATGGAAGGCCGGCCTGACCCCAGGGTCCTGAAAGTGTTGGGGACCCTGTGGGAGGGGAGCATGGGGCTGAGCCGGCCATCTCTCGTGCCCTCACAGGGCAACAAGGCCGGCCATACTTTCCCACCCCAGACCCCCACCCACCCCCCAGCCCCTGGCGTTTCCAGAACTGGGTCACTGGGGCCGTTGTGTTTAGATTTCCTTAAAGCAAATATTTGCCTGACCAGTTGAATCTGGTCAAGAAACGCTCTGGTGGCGCCGCTGGGAGCAGGGGGCCCGGCTGGGAACGGCTGCCCTCAGGGCCGCCTCCCGGGTGCATGGCCGATGGTGGCCAGGCCCCTGTTCCCGTCCCCCGGGGCCCCAGACAGGCTCTGTTGGCTCGGAGTGTCAGAAGTGGCCACGGCATCTCCTGGCTGCACCCCAGCCGCCAGGTGGGGTCTCTCCGAGCCTGTCTTTCTCCCCAGGGGTTGAGCGAGGGAGGCGCAGCCAGTGGGAGGGTCTGGGGACAGCATGGATTGACAGATGTCAGGGAGTAAGACCAGCTGTGCTGATCGGCTCCGCGAAGCAAGGGGCCAGCCAGCCAGCCAGTGTGCCAGCGGGAGTCCCAGTAGGTTGCGAGCCTGGCCAGTGTGTAATGGGTGATCAGAACAGAGCACGGAGGGGACAGTGGTGCTCCCAGGCCTTGTCCCGCATGGTTGGGGTCTGTCAGAGGTTCCCTGCCTCTCACCGGCTCCCCCCTGTTCCCCAGCTTCTCGCTGCGTTCCGACGGCGCTGAGAGGATGTCGGTGGGGGCCGAGCGGGTGGGCGCGGGCGACATGGACCCGGCGGCCGTGCGCTTCCAGGTGCCCAAGCACTCGTGGGACGGGCTACGTAACATCATCCACGGCAGCCGCAAGCACTCGGGCCTCGTCCTCAACAAAGCCCCCCACGACTTCCAGTTCGTGCAGAAGACGGACGAAGCCGGCCCCCACTCCCACCGTCTCTACTATCTAGGTGAGCGCGCAGCACCGCAGGGGCGGGTGGACGTGGTCGGTGGACGTGCGTCTGGGGCGACTGGTGCCACGCCCACATCCCCACCCACCCAGACCGAGACCAGCTAGCCGGAAAAGGCCCGGCCACCAGTGATGACAACCAGGGCGGGCGTGACAGGGCACAGGGCAGTCCCGCCCATCCGCGGTGCCGGGTGTGGACTTCAGGGCTGGGCACGTGTTGCCGCTGCTGGGAGCAGGGCCCACCCTGACTCATCTCCCCACCACGTGGCCCTGGCCGGGTGGGGCTGCACAGGCCCAGTGAGCGTCCAGGGCGGCTGGCTGCAAGCAGGAGCTGGCCGGGGAGCCAAGATCCGAGGAGGGGCGCCCCGATGGTGTAGCAGGCGCCGTGGGCACCATCAGGGCAGGGGTCCAGGGTGGGAGCCGGCCAGGCTGGCCCTTCCCGAGCAGTGTGCCTGGAGGTACTTGGCTGAAGCCGGGGGTCATCTGGGACTGTCCCTCCCCTTGTCCCCAGACCTGGCCCAGTGTCTGGGGTGGGCTGGGCTGGAGTAGGGGACCTTTGTGGGGCCCGAGCTGGGGCTCTTCACCCCGGAGGCTGCGGAGGGCTGGAATTGCCTTCCTGATCAGGATTCTACCCAGACGGAAGGGACACGCGTGGGGGCAAGCACAGGACTGCCACGGAGCAGCAAACAAGCACAGGAATATGATTTTCAAAGTCAAGTTGGTGTGTGTGGTGATGGCGGAGGCCTCGTGGTCCCCAGGCGCTGTTCTGTGCCAAATCTGGTCTGGCCGAGCTGGGCCCGAGGAGCCGCAGAGCCAGGGGGCCCCACCACCAGAGGACGTCCCAGGGCAGCACACAGTGGCCCTTCTTCCCTCTAGTTCCATGGCCTCCCGGTCTCTGCTGTGAGCAGCCTGAGGCCACCAACAACATTTAGTGTATTCCTGGCATGCTGCTGCAGCCATTGCCTCTGGAAAGTTCCAGAACATTCCATCACGCCAAGAAGAAACCCTGTGCTCTCGAACACGCCCGCCTTCTCAGCCCCGGACACCCCACTCCTCCGCCTCCCGTCTCTCTGCATGTTACCATCGCAGAATCACCCCCACGTGCCTCTGGGGTCACTGCTTGGGCGGCCCAGTCGTGTTAGCGTCTGACGAGGGGAGTGAGGGCGTGCTAAGCGGCCAGAGCACGTGTCCATAGGACCACAGCTGCCGAGCCGACGTTCCAAGGGCCAGGAGTGCTCAGGAGACAATGTGGTACCTGACCCGGGCACCTGTACAGCTGGTACAGCCTTGGCAACCCGGCATAGCAGCCACAACCAGGTTGCTGTGGTCATGTTGACCAACACCGAACGGCCTTGATCGTCCCCCAGTGTTGACCCCTGGGCAGCTTGTTCCTACACCCAGTGCCCAGGGACACCCAAGAGTCGGTCACATTCCACCTGCTGATGCGATGCTCACTGGCGTGGCCCACTGTGCCCGCTGCCATTGCCATCACCTGGCGGGGAGCAGCAGGTGTGGACAGCACAGCTGCCCAGGGCGGTTGCTGATGGTGTCAGATCGTCACGTGACGTCACCGGTGGCCCCCTGTAGAAAAAGATTCAGTCGGCAGCCCTCGGGCTAGTCGGTTCTGTCCCGCCGCCTCCAGGCCCACACGTGGGGACATGAACGGGCACTGGTGGCCCAGAGCGGGGGTGGGGGCCCGAGGGATGCCAGTCTGTGTCCTGCGGCGTCCAGGATGGCCCTGCCCCCTGGGGGGTACCGAGGCAAGAACGCTGCTTGCAGCCCTGGGTTCCTTGCAGCCTTCATTGGGTAAGGGACATGGAGAGCTGGGCCCCAAGACTTGGGGAGTGGGGCCCCCTGTTGCCCTCCTTCTGTGGCCTTGGGACCGTTTTCCCCCACAGCTTGCGACACATGACGGCCCAGGGTCACAGGATGTGCGTTGGGCTCAGGCTGTGGGTCCCTGGTTTTCTGGGGGCGCCCAGCAGCCTGTGGGACGACCTAGGAGCCAAGCCAAGGGAAGGCCCCGCCACACGGAGCCGCTCACGGCCATCCCCACAGCTACAGCCTTGCCCGTGTGTCCTGCAGGGATGCCCTACGGCAGCCGGGAGAACTCCCTCCTGTACTCCGAGATCCCTCGAAAGGTCCGGAAGGAGGCCCTGCTGTTGCTGTCCTGGAAACAGATGTTGGATCACTTCCAGGTGAGCCAGGCGCTCCCCGGGCAGGGCTAGGGGGCAAAGGCCGAGCTGCCCGGCCCTCCCCGCACACCCAGCATCCCCTACCCACTGCCACTGCCCGTGAGGCTCTGCCCATGGGTGTGTGATAAGGGCCTTAGCAGCAGCATCGGTGCCCTGTGTGCCAGGGCACCAGGGCTCAGCGCTTTAATGGGCACGGGCTAATGATTGATGAGTGGTCTTCCATGCTGCTGCGTCTCTGGCACTTTCTAGAAGTCGTGGCAAGAGACCCTCCATCTGCTGGTTCACTTCCCAGATGGCTGCAGTGGTTCCCGGCCAGGCGCCAGGAACTCCATCCCGGGCCGCCATGCGGACGGCAGGGGCCTGTGCGTTTGAGGCCTCCGTGCTACCCCCAGGGCCATGTGGTACCAGGAAGCTGGGATCAGGAGTGGGGCCAGGCACCTGATGCTTGGTCCTTTCTCGATCATGAAGGCCCCAGGGGCCGGGACGACATACCCTCAGTCCAACTATGCCACGTGAGCCCGCATGGCTGCCCCACCATGGGTTCGTGGATGGCACCCACCCCTGCCTTGGCAGAAAGCTCCAATGCCGGCAGCCCCCATCACAGAAGGTGCCAGGTAGAGGAGGTTCCCAGACAGTGATGGGGAGCAGGCATAACACGCCCCCCCCACCCCGGGATTCCCACTGTAGGGGAGGGAGGCCACCCCAGGCCTGAGGATGTGTGCGTAGGCACTGAGGCCCTGCCCGCGTGTGTCTGCAGGCCACGCCGCACCACGGGGTGTACTCGCGGGAGGAAGAGCTGCTGAGGGAGCGGAAGCGCCTGGGCGTCTTCGGCATCACCTCCTACGACTTCCACAGCGAGAGCGGCCTCTTCCTCTTCCAAGCCAGCAACAGCCTCTTCCACTGCCGCGATGGCGGCAAGAACGGCTTCATGGTGCGCCTGCCTGGGCGCTGCGGGGAGCTGGCGGGGGGCTGCGAGGGCGTGTGTGCGCGCGCAGCGCGGGCGAGGGGACCGGGCGTGATGGCGCGCGTGTGCGTGATGGCGCGCGTGTGCGCGCGCGCGCAGTGCCCCAAGCTGGCCTCTGCCTCCCCAGGTGTCTCCCATGAAGCCACTGGAAATCAAGACCCAGTGTTCGGGGCCACGCATGGACCCCAAGATCTGCCCTGCCGACCCCGCCTTCTTCTCCTTCATCAACAACAGCGACCTGTGGGTGGCCAACATTGAAACGGGAGAGGAGCGGCGACTCACCTTCTGCCACAGGGGTGAGCCCGGGGCGGGGCGGGGAGGGGGGTCGGCACCTCCCAGGTACCCCCACCGCGCTGCCCATCCGGGTGTGCCCGTGTTCTCCCTGGCTGTCCACACTCACCCGGCCACTGCTGGACCCCGACCTCAGCCCTCCCCACGACCTGGACTTCCTGTCTCCCCCGACTCCCGTGGGTGGGCGAGAGGCTGGCTGTGAGCCGCCCCTTCACTGTGACCACCCCCTCCACTGTGACCCCCCCATCCCCGTGCTCTGACCTGGTCCCAGGAGCCCACTCACCCCTCCTCCCACCCTGCCCTTTCCAGGCCTGTCCAATGTCCTGGATGACCCCAAGTCTGCAGGGGTGGCTACCTTCGTCATCCAGGAGGAGTTCGACCGTTTCACGGGATACTGGTGGTGCCCCACAGCCTCCTGGGAAGGTACAGCCCTGGCATTTCCTCCTTGGGGTTGACTCCTCAAACAGCAGCAACAGGCAGGAGCCAGGAGCTCCATCCAGGTTCCCCAAGGTGTGTGCCCGTCAGGGAGCTGTAGGCCCAAGCTGAGCCCGGCCGTTCCCATGGCGGATGCGGGGTGGACCCCTAGTGGCATCCCAACGGCAAGTGGGAAACCAGTAGCGCCAGCAGGAACGGTGCCTCTCGCCAGTTCTGGGGTGGCCGGAGGGCAGCCGGCCGAGCTGCCTGCACAGCTGCTGCAGATGCCCCCATCCGAGCCGCCATCCTCATGCACGCTGCTGGGTCGTGTAAGTCGTTGGGCGGTTTGCCACGCTGCCAGTCGGGCTCCAGCTTTCGAAGCCCTAGGACCTCCTGACCGTAGCCACGTGGCACCACAGCCGGGATGACCTCCCACATCTCCTCCGGGGTGCCCAGTCCTACACGCCACCCACTGGGGGACTGAACCCCAGAAATGGGATTTGCTCGGGGCTGGTGGGGAGTCAGGTGGCTCAGGGTCGGGCGTCCACAGTAGCACCCTCTGGTTGTTCATCGCGTCCGTGTGCTGAGCTCGTCTTCCCGCGCAGACCCTCCTAGCAGGTGGCTCGGGGTCTGTCTCAGTGACAACACCCCCCACCCCATCGTCTGGTGCAGCCATGTTCTTGAGTCCCAGGGTCGGCTCTTTGGAACCACAGGGCAAAACGCGGACCCCTTCTGCCCCGTGGTGGCACCTCCCAGGCTGTCCCCTGCTTGCGGCGGCTCTGTCCCCGTTCCTTGGACACAGGTCAGGGAACCAGGACCCAGAGGGGAGCCCGGACTGGTGGCAGGCTTAAGGGGCAGCAAGGGCCAGAGCCCAGGCCCTCCCTTTGGGGACGCAGTCGTGGTAGCACCAGAAAGGAGCAGAGTGAGGACAGGGCTTCCGGCCCACCTCCCAGGAGCCTGAGCAGTCCCCGCGCCCCCTGCCAGGTTCCGACGGCGTCAAGACGCTGCGGCTCCTGTACGAAGAAGTGGACGAGTCGGAGGTGGAGGTGATCCACGTGCCGTCGCCCGCCCTGGAGGAGAGGAAGACGGACTCATACCGCTACCCCAGGACAGGTGTGTGCCCGGGCGCGGCCCAGCCAAGCCGGGGGCCTCAGGAAGGCGTGGGGAAGGACAGAGCAGCGGGCCGCTTGTCGCCTGTGTCAGTACAACGCCCGGGTTGACGGAAGCCCAGCCTGCACACAGGAAGGCCCCCAGTCCTCGGCTCGAGGTGTTTTATTTTCACTTTATTGCAACAGTAGAGAGATGATCCCACGTGCTGTTTCGCTCCTCATATGCCCAACAGCAGCCAGGGTGATGTCAAATTCAGGTCCGGTGCCCAGAACACGGCCTGGCTCTCCCACGTGGCTGGGTGGCAGGATCCCAAGACTGCTGCCTCCCGGCGTGTGCGTCCCCAGCAAGCTTGGGTCTGAAGCTGAGCGGCCAGGGCCCAAGGTCAAGCCCTGTGCTGTCGAAAGTGGGCAGTTTAGCTGCTGCCCCAGGTGCCATCATGAGCCAGGGCAAGGTGTTGGCATTTAATGGGACGTACGTGTGCCCCCCTGTCTGTGCCCCCTGCCTCCTGGTCCTGACCTGCTCTGACACGCGGAGGCGCTATGAGCAAACTGGCTGGCTTTCTGGGTGCGCGGCCATCACAGCTCACGCTGGATGGGGGCGGGCTCTGCGCACCCATCCGCACATCTGCCGGACGAGCCCACAGGCACCGGCCTCCTGAGGGGTCCTGGCTTGGCCACGTCACCTCTAGACCCCCCCAGGACAAGATCTGCTCTTAGAGACAAAGCAGGCCTTGCGTGCCTGTTGAGTGTACCACCCCAGCTCCCCGTCAGAGCGCCTGCCTGTGGGGTTACGTGCCTAGGGCAACGCCTCTACTCCAGCTTCTCCCGCCGACCCCTGCTTCTCCCCTGGCCACCGTGCCTGTCCCTCCCTCCCCTGGGTGCCATCAGGCAGGCGGTGCCATCCAACCTGCTCTGGTTTCTGCAGGTAGCAAGAACCCCAAGATTGCCTTGAAGCTGGCTGAATTTCAGACCGACAGCGAGGGCAAGGTGAGGAGGGCCCAGGAAGCTTCCAGAAGCTTCTGGAACTTCCAGAAGCAATGGGGACGGGCCGTTTGGGCCAACTGTGGGATCTTTCCACGGCAGGTTCCTTTACAGCAAGTTCAGCATGCCAGCACCCCAGCACCCCAGCACCCCAGCACCCAGCGTCTGTCTCCCTTCTTTGAGCCTTGGGACTGCTTCTCCCAGGAGAACCCAACTTGGGACCTAGGATCCTGTCCTCGGATGGGCCATGTCCCACCCCAACACGAGTCAACTCCCTGGACCCTCCTGGGACAGGCAGGCTGCTAGAGCCTTCTGTGTCACCTCCGTGACATCAAATACTTGGGTTCTCCCCGCCCAGGAAGGCAGTGTCAGGGGCAGGGGCTGACATGGTGGTGCCATGCCAGCCCTGGGAACTCAGAGAAGCTGCAGCCTATTGGCTGTGCATTCCACCCCACCGTGGGGACAAGCGTAGACGGACGCTGCCGCCTTGGGCACTAGCTGGCCCTGACTTGTCCAATACCCCTTGCCCATCCATGGGCTTCTCCCTGGCTCACAGCAGGAGGGCGGCTTTCCCTATCTTGGGGGGGACATCAGGGGGTGTCCGTGTCTTCTGCAAGGACTCCTGTTGTCTTAGTGTGGGGTCTTCCCTAACCCATGTGGTCACCCTCATGGATCACCCCGTCCTCCGATCCTAGGATTTTAAGACTCGAAGGGTGTCAGGGACATAACATAGCCCACCTCCCACCAGCCTGGCCAGGCTGCGCGGGGCAGCCACGCTGAGATCCACCCCATTCTCTTCCTCCTCCTCCTCCTTAGATCATTTCAACGCAGGAGAAGGAGCTGGTGCAACCATTCAGCATGCTGTTTCCCCGGGTGGAATACATCGCCCGGGCCGGCTGGACCCGAGATGGCAAATAGTGAGTGTCTAGCTGCAGCAGCTGAGCCCTCGCGGTGGGCTGGGGCCGTGCCACCTGCTCCCGGGGACACAGACCAATGGCCTCAGGATATGGTAGCAAGCATCCCCGCACACCCGGGGCATCCCACCTGCAGCCTGCAACCTGGGCCCTCGTGGTGGGCCAACGCCATGCCACCTGCTCCCGGGGACACAGGCCGCTGTCCCCAGGACGTGGTAGCAAGGGGCATCGCCCCTGCATAAAGGGCTGGCGGAGGCTCCTTCATCAACTTCTCACACCTCCTGCCTCCAACCAGGGAGAAAAACCCCCTTTCACGTCTCCCCTAGCCAACCAGTCCCCGGCGGGCCAGTATGTAACCCACTGTGGGCTGTCAGAGGGTTTGCAGATGTGGGAATCCAAGGACAGTGTCCTCGCCTGTGAAAGCAATGTGAAATTCACACACTGGCATCCACAGGCACAGGGCCTGTTGTTGGCACGGCAGCCCACTGGCAGCCGAGAGCCGTGGCGGAGAACGCCGTGAGCTGTGTACCTCATGGCCGTGGAGCCGACCCCAGGGCACCGCCCACCACCCAGTTACACCTGAGAGGAGGGGTCCGGGGTGCCAGCCTGGGGAGCGTTTCCAGACTCGGCACTCCACGTGGGGTTCCCCTGGATACACATCCGTTTACACTGTCATGCGGTCATGTGTCCTTTGCATCCGGGGAGCGTAAGTTGAAGTTAGAAAGTTGTCCGTCCTGGGGCTGGCGTGCATCCCACGGGGCAGTGCCTGCTCCAGCTCCTGCTGTTGTCCACCCTGAGCCTGGCAGCTCAAGGCTCTGCCCGCCTCCTCTAGCGCCTGGGCCATGCTCCTGGACCGGCCCCAGCAGCGACTGCAGCTGGTGCTGCTACCCCCGGCGCTGTTCATCCCGACCCCGGAGAGCGAGGAGCAGCGGGCCGCGTTCGCCAGGGCCGTGCCCCGGGACGTCCAGCCTTACGTCGTGTACGAAGAAGTCACCAATGTTTGGATCAACGTAAGGGGGCCGGCCGGGTTCGTCCCGCATGGCACGGGACTGGGCTGCGTACCCCGCGCCTGCTCACGGCTCTGCTCTCTCCCGCCCCGCCCCGCAGGTGCACGACATCTTCTACCCCTTCTCGCAGCCTGAAGGCCAGGAGGAATTCTGCTTCCTCCGTGCCAACGAATGCAAGACTGGCTTCTGCCACCTCTACAAGGTCACAGCCCTCCTGAAGCCCCACGGCTATGACTGGGCTCAGCCCCTCCGGCCCAGTGAGGGTGAGCCAGGGCCAGTACAGCCCATAGGCCCTTTCTGCCTCACCCTTGGAGGCAGTGGGGGGGTCTTCCAGTGTGGGAGTGGAGAGCGGCCCCCCCCCAGCAGTGAGTGGGCTCTGGGGTGTAGGGGAGTGGGGGGGCAGGAAGTTCAGCAGGGGAGAGTCCCCAGGTGAGGGGCCTGCCTTCGGAACAGGGGGTCAGGCTTCTTCCTGTGCACACGTAGAACCCAAAAACGGGCAGCAAAGAGGTGCCCGTGACCGCTGCCAGAGGCCCTGGGGTGGGCCCGAGCCTGGCGGGGCAGAGGAGCAGCCAGGAGGCCCACGTGGCTGGAGGTGGGGGAGCCAGGGATGCAGGAGCAACAGGCATGACGGGACAGGACAGGCCGCCAAGGGACGGATTTGAGCTAACCCTGAAACAGGATGCTGTGCCCATGCTGTTGGGGCCCCAGCCAGGGGTGGCACGCTATCCCCGTGGGTGGGAGTGTGTGTGTGCCCTGCCAGCTGAGGCCACACCGTTTCACGGCGGAGTGGGCTGGCATTCAAGAGCATCAAGCAGTGTGGATACCCAGGAGGTGTCCGGCAGCCTGCTGCTCTGAGAAGCAGGCAGGAACTTAGGCGTTCACCCCAGAGTGGGCCACTCCCACCTAGGGATTTGGGCTACTTCTCCATGCATCCTCTGTCGGCAGCGCCCCAGTTCCCAGCTGCCCGGGCCTCCCACCACGAGCCTGCCACCAGTCGCACAGATTTGGGTCAGCAAGAGGGAATGGATGTTTTCCGCGTGCGGGGTCGGGCAGGCCTGAAGGCCACCCTGAGGGGTCCGTGGTGTGGGAGGGATCAGAGGCTGACGCAGGGGCCGCCTGTTCGGGGAGCTAGGTGACCGTGTGAGGAGCAGGCCCAGCCGAGCACATCCAGGCACGTATGCCCACAGGGAGTCACCAGGGCACCCTGAGGGCAGGAGCCGAGCAGAAAGGACTGCCGGGCATATGGCTCGACCCAGGTCTTAGGCCGGACCCGTCTGGACGTCAGCTGGTGAGGCATTCGGGCAGAGGTGACCAGCCACGGCCGCTACCGCTGCTGTCACTGTTGCTGGGACGTTGGCAGAGAGGTCGTGGAGCCAGCCCAGGCCCTCCTCGTCCGCTGTCCCACAGGCCTTGCCAACCCCGGCCTGGGCAGCAGATCACCTGGCTACCCCAAGGTCACGGGCCAGAAGGTAGCCTGGCTATCGGACATGCCATACACGTTATCTGTCATTCAGCTTTCTCTAAAATGAGCAGATTCCAGGAAAAAAAAAAGGCACCAGGCCTAATCTAGCAGGTCCCTGAGCCCCTCTGGGGACTGGGGACTCCATGCCACCGTGTGCCAGGTCCCCTGACCCTCCGTCTCTTTCCTTCCTTCCAGATGAATTCAAATGCCCCATAAAGGAGGAGGTGGCCCTGACCAGCGGCGAATGGGAGGTTTTGGCAAGGCACGGTTCCAAGGTACCAGAATTCCTGCAGCCCTTGCCACACGCACACGCACATGCAGGCAGACACATGCGCACACGTGCGCTCTGCATCCGGGAGCCCCCGGGCCAGCTGGAGATCAGGTGCAGGGGCTGGCCTGAGGCCCCCCGCCTTAGGTCGTCCCCTTCCCCGCTGGAATTCCTAGGGTCCCTCCCGCACCCTGGGAGAAGGGCGGCTCTGGTCACTACTCTCTCCGATGCGGGGTTATGGGGGGCTCAGGCGGCCCCTCCCCGACGTGGAGTGTGAATAAGATGTGACCACAGCCTCCTCGGCGAACGCTGCGTCTCACACGGGAGGCGGGGGTCCCTCACCCGGCTTGCTTCGTCCTTGCCTCCCAGCAAAACCTGCACATTCGTGGTCAGAAGTTACAGACAGCGAGGCAGCTGCCCTCGGCAGCCTTGAGGAAGATGTTGGGGGAGGCAGGGGAGCTGGCGGGAGGGACGACTGGGTCCTTCCCCGACATGCAGTCCAGTTGAAGCCGCTTGGCTCGGTGACCCTGGGAGGGCAAGGCGACCCTGTCCCAGCACCCCCACGTGTCCTGTGTCCCAGCAGCCCCAGGTCCAGGCATTCCTAGGACGTCTCCACTTGGCGTGTGCATCTGCAGCAGATTCCCTGTGCAGTGTGTCAGGGTCCGACTGCCACATGCACGGCAGGCAAGAGGAGTCCCGGGGAGACACCCAGGGCCTTGCTCACCTGCTGCGGGGTGTCACGCTGTATCTTAGGCTCACAGCTCTGTGCGGGAGCCGGGAAGGTCAAGGTCAGTCACGGGAAGGTTTATCGGTGGCCAGTGGACCCCAGCCCCCCGATGGCACACACACACACACACACACACACACACACACACACACACACACACACACACACACACACACACACACACACACACACACACACACACACACACACACACACACACACACACACACACACACACACACACACACACACACACACACACAGCCTGGCACTGGCTCACCCACGAGTTGGAGTGTGCAGTTCAACTTCTACCCTGAAGCCAAGAAGCGGGCAGAGATGGCATGTAGGAGAAATCCCGGATGAATAACGCTCCCTTTGTGCAACTGCCCAGCCCCAGGCCGCCTCTGAATGGACGCTGGCCGGGGACGAACTACTGCCAGGGTTAGGGTTAGGGTCCAGCGGCCCCCAAGTGCCTTGGCATTTATCCTAAGAATTGGATCATTCCAGATTGTTCCAGATAGCACTGTCCCCTCCTCTGAGCTTTGCCCCAGCCCACCAGTCAGCTCTGCCCTCCTCAAGGGGACCCCCAGTAGTCCCCCACTCCTCCATGCTCAGGCGTCCAGAGCGCAGTCCACGGCAGATCCCACGGGCCACCACAAGCCACCCGACTGGACTCGGCCTCGCTCTTCACTCTACTTTTTTTGAAGCCCACGGAAGGGCGAGGGGTCATGAGGCAGCTTGACCCCCTGAGCCGCCCTCCCCCCCCGCTGCCCCACTGCCCGCCTGCCCGCCATGAGCCTGCCATGGTCCTTGGCGCCTGCCCCTCTCCAGGGTCACTGGCCACCCCTTGAGTCCTTTCCGGTGATGACATGTCCACATTGGACTATTTCTCCTTTGGGCTTTGAGGGGTTCGGGACAGCCCATCTTGAGGCCAAAGGGGCACCCTAGGGAGTTTCCAAGGAGCCAAGCGCCTGTGTCAGGGGCGTGAACTGACCGACAGCCGCAGCAGGCCTGGGCACCCCTGTCCTCCCCTTGCCAAGGCCAGAGGTGCTCCTGGCGTTCCTGGTCCACCCCACGTGGGTGCAGGGGGTCAGTGGGCGGGCAGGGACAGTGTAGGCCTTGCGCGGGGCTGCCTCACGAGGGGCCCCGTGTACACCTGCAGATCTGGGTGAACGAGGAGACCAAGCTGGTGTACTTCCAAGGTACGAAGGACACGCCGCTGGAGCACCACCTGTACGTGGTCAGCTACGAGGCAGCCGGCGAGATCGTGCGCCTGACCACGCCCGGCTTCTCCCACAGTTGCTCCGTCAGCCAGGTGGGCCCCTCCCTGGCATGGGCAGGGCGGGGGGGGGGGGGGGGGGCAGGCGGTATTTTTTTGCAGAGCTCTGGGTGGCGTTTGGCCTCTGGGAACATTCCAGAAGAGGACAGTGCCCATCCCTGGGGCCGGCGCAGGTCTCTGTCAGCAGAATGGAGTGATGGGTGGGGCTTGAGGTCGTGTGTGTGTGTGTGTGTGTGTGTGTGTGTGTGTGGTGTGCACGGGTGTGCGTTCAGGGCTCGTGTAGGGATGGAGGGAGGTCAGGCCCTGCTGCTCAAGGCCCACCCCGCCCCGCCCACAGAACTTTGACATGTTCGTCAGCCATTACAGCAGCGTGAGCACACCGCCCTGTGTGCACGTGTATAAACTCAGCGGCCCCGACCACGACCCCCTGCACAAACAGCCCCGCTTCTGGGCCAGCATGATGGAGGCGGCCAGTGAGTAGCCGGGTCCCCGAGAGAGCAGGGAGGGAGGGAGGGAGGGCAGGGGGCGGTAGGTGTCATTGCCAAGCAGACTGGGCCAGCTCCCTGGGCAGATCGAAGCCCACCGTGGTGCTTGACCCTGGGGGTCCTGGCGGAGCAGCCCCAGTTGTTGAGGTGGAACAGGGCTATATCCCTGGAGGCCACGGGATGCCCGCCCCCTCCGGGTAGTGGGGCTGCGCGCTGCAAGCCGATGCCACCCACGCTGTGTAGACACAGCCGCTCTCTCTCCCGCAGGCTGCCCCCCAGATTACATACCCCCCGAAATCTTCCACTTCCACACGCGGTCGGACGTGCGGCTGTACGGGATGGTCTACAAGCCACACTCCGTGCAACCCGGCAGAAAGCATCCCACCGTGCTGTTTGTGTACGGGGGCCCGCAGGTGGGTGCCTGTCCTGTGGCCCCGTGTGCCAAGTCAGAGCCCGGAGGTCAGGCCTCCCTCCCCTGTGCCTGACCATGTCCGTTCGGTCTAACCGCCTGTGACCCTTACCCCGCAACGCGCACACACACACGACCCCCAGTCCCAGCCCTGTTCTCTCAGGCCCCTCTGGGTGGCCATTTCGGCCAAGGGCCCCAGGCCCGATCCCCTCCAGTCCGGCCTGGCTCACCAGCCCCCCCACTGCAGGTACAGCTGGTCAACAACTCCTTCAAAGGCATCAAGTACCTGCGACTGAACACGCTGGCATCGCTGGGCTATGCCGTGGTCGTCATCGATGGCAGGGGCTCATGCCAGCGGGGGCTACGCTTTGAAGGGGCCCTCAAAAACCAGATGGTAATGGCTGACACGACGTGCCAGGCGTCAGACGGGAGGGACGTGGGGTGCCCGGCACTCGGGGTTCAGGGAGGCGACCCTGAGCCAGGCTCTTGGGAGACACACGTCCCATCCGTGCCGCCTACACCCGGGAGAATGTGGTCTCTACACGCACCCCATGTTCAAGCCACAGCCACAAGGACTGCAAAAGGTCCAGTGGCTATGGGTGCTAGGCTGGCAGCGACGATGGTGAAGGCTGACCATCACAGCCTGGGCCGCTCAGAAGGAGCAGCAGTCTATTCTGCAAGCCCAGGGTGCCAAGGCGGTGCCAAGCCCCGGGCGCCCTCAGGGTCGTGGTTGGTGTCCATCGAGGGCTGTTCTCTACCTGCTTGCCAGGGCCTGCTGGCTGCCCCTATGTGGAGGACAAAATCCAGAAAAGGCCGCTGACCTGCCGAGCCCTGGAGCTGGCCTCATGCCCGCCCTGGGCCAGGGCTCGTGGTCGTGTCACTTGAGCCCCAGTCCGATGCAGGGCGCCTGCTGTCTCCCGGTTGTGACGGAGGGACCTTGGCTTTCTTGGCATTCCAGCCAAAAGGGGCCCTGGGTGGCGGTGAGGGGGCACTCAGGGAGAAGCCTTTACCACGAGGACTGAGCTGGGGCTGAAAGTGCCCGGCTTCTCCCCCAGGGCCAGGTGGAGATTGAAGACCAGGTGGAGGGCCTGCAGTTTGTGGCTGAAAAGTACGGCTTCATCGACCTCAGCCGCGTCGCCATCCACGGCTGGTCCTACGGAGGCTTTCTGTCCCTTATGGGGCTCATCCATAAGCCCCAGGTGTTCAAGGTGGGTCCGGCCTGCCCTGTCCCCTGGCCCCCGCTGCGCGCCCCCTGTCCTTCATCTGGCTCGTCCGTGAGTCCTAGTTGTTTAAGGTGCCCCCTGCCCCAGCCTGGCCCGGCCTCCCAGCCGCCCCCCACACCCGTCCTGGGGCCACTCGCAGCCCGCCCCCCTCGGGGAGGTGCCTGGGCAGGGGTCCTGCCACGTGGCTGTTTCTCCCTGCAGCAGCCCCCCGGGGCCGAGCCCCCCTCCTCATTGCCCGCCACCGCCGACCCCAGGATGACATCCGGCTGCACAAAACCCCACCGGCAGCTTTGTCTGGGAGGCTGAGCCTGGGACCCCGGCCTCGGATGGGCAGAGGTGGGGCATGCTGTGAGCGGCGTCGGGGGAGGGGCCCCCCAGGCCGGTGGCGCTTTGTCCGGGCACTGCGGGTCGTGGCCATGAGGAGGAAGAGGAGCAGGAAGGAGGTGGCCGGGCCCTCCGCTCTGGCAAGCACCTCCCTGCCCCCCACGACACCCTGTCCCCACGGGACACACGGTCTCAGAGCCCCCCTGTCCCACGCCACCCCCTCTCCACCTGCATGACCGCAGGCCAGGTCCCCCGGGGGTGGGGGCCCCGAGGACCTGATGTCCCGCATATCCTGCAGGTGGCGATCGCGGGTGCCCCCGTCACTGTGTGGATGGCATACGACACGGGGTACACGGAGCGCTACATGGACGTCCCAGAAAACAACCAGCACGGCTACGAGGCGGGCTCCGTGGCCCTACACGTGGAGAAGCTGCCCAATGAGTAAGGCACCGCCTGCCCCCAGCCCTCTGCTGCCTCCTGTCCCCTCCCAGTGTCTTCCCTCGCCCCCCCATCTCCACCTACTACACCCCCTGAGAGATACCCTGCCTTCCTGCCTGCCTGAATACGGCCCTACTTTCACACCCTTTGCCATATCCCAACCTCACACCCTTCATCCCAACTTTGTCTTCCAGACCCAACCGTCTGCTCATCCTCCATGGCTTCCTGGACGAAAATGTACATTTCTTCCACACAAATTTCCTTGTGTCCCAGCTGATCCGAGCCGGGAAACCTTACCAACTCCAGGTGGGTGCCCCTGGTGCCATAGGCCCCACCCCATGAGCCAGCACATCTGGGCCCCCCGCCGGTCTGGCCAGGCAGTAGGGAGAGCAGGGCTGCTTCTGCTGCACTTGTTGTTCCAGGCTGGGACTTCAGGTGTTCGCCCAGCTCCCCACTTCTCCCTGGGCTCCCAGTTCTTGAGCACCCTCTGCCTCATGCTCCTGTCCCCCCCCCCGCCCCTCTCCCCGAGCCTTGGGTGCTAGGGGCGCCATGTAGGGTGTGG
Organism: Ochotona curzoniae; assembly: GCF_017591425.1. NCBI lineage: Eukaryota > Metazoa > Chordata > Mammalia > Lagomorpha > Ochotonidae > Ochotona > Ochotona curzoniae. The sequence goes on along the minus strand of NW_024466491.1, from coordinate 2,977,063 downwards.
GCCAGACCCTCCCCGGCTCACACCAGGACACCACTGCCTGCCACTGGATACCAAAAGCTGGGAGGAAGATCCCAAGGTGGCCTGAGGGAGTCAGCAGCCATAGGCTCAGATGGCTCCTGAGGGTGGGATTGTGGAGTTGAGTGAGGGGGGGAGCTTCCAGTGGGGGAGGAGCAGGGAGGCGGAGGCTTCAGGGGTAAGGAGGGGGGGCTCTGGTGGGGAGGTGGGGCCTGTGGCTGTGGGCGGGGCTTCCTGCCAAGGAAGTAGAAAGGGCTGCTTGGCTGGGTTTGGGGGAGGCCCTCAGCCACAAAGGTCAGGGTTCTAGGGAGGGTGGAGGCTCAATGGCGTTCACCCTTACCATTTTGAAAGAGGGGGTCCCTGGGGCTTCAGGACAGAGTCCACAGGTGGGAAAGAAGGGGGGCTTTGGGAGCGCCCTTCCTTCCAGCCCTGGCTCTGTCCTGCGGGGTGCATCCTGTGGGCTTTAAGCCATTGAACGGGGGTAGGGGTGCCAAGCTTCCCGGGACTGTGGGTGGGCAGGAGGGGACGAGAGCGGAGGCTGTAGTGGGCTTCTTGCCTGTCCCAACAGCCCCACTTTATGGTCAGACACAAGACCTGCACCCCTGCAGGGTGTCGCTTGAGTCAAGTCCTAAGGGTATAGCTGCCACTCTGGGCTTGACGGCCCTGTGGGTGATCGGAGGACCCAGAAACGCTGCACGAAGCCAGGGCTTGAGGCGCAAGAGCATAAGCCATGCGTGCAGTGTGGACATGTGGGCGTGGCCACTGGTAGACCCGAAGGCCCAGGGATGCAGGCTGCCACATCCCTGGTCCCTCACCCTTCATGGGTTTGAGAGAAGGAGGTTGTCGGTTTCCAGTTTAGTCTGGTACACGTGGGCAAGCCGTAGCTCTGTAAGCCTGGACATCCCCCCTGTTCCCCTATGGCTCATGCACTCCTAACCAACGGGGCAGGCCCAGGGGGTGGTCAAGCAGGTGGCAAAAGTGGGATTCGAACCCAGGGGAAGGGTGGCTAGCCTAACGGGGCGGGGGGGGGGCACAGCCTAAGCCACACCGCCCCCTCCACTCCACACAGATCTACCCCAATGAGAGACACAGTATTCGCTGCCCGGAGTCGGGTGAGCATTATGAGGTCACGTTGCTGCACTTCCTGCAAGAGTACCTGTGAGTGCGCGCCCGTGGCCTCCACCTCAGCCCGCCCACCCGCCTGGGGCCTCCACATAGAGCACAAGGGGCTGCAGCCACCACCGCCACCACCACCGCCACCAGGGACCGGGCGGATGGACTGAGAGAGCCGGCCCTTCCCACCGGCCGCCCGACAGCCCTGCAACCCGGAGGAGCCACCGCCTTCGCTGCCCCGAAGCCTTCCATCACCCGCCTGCAATCCGTTCCGCTTGCTGCTGCTGCTGCTGCTGCTGCTGCTCGGTGGTCGGTGACCGGCAGGGACAGCGGCCAAGTGGGGCCATGGGCGCCACCCCTTCCCTGTCCCCACCACCTTTCACCAGAAGAAGGCTGGAGCAGAAGATGCCTGAAGAACCCAGGCCCCTGGTCTGCCCCGTGGCCCCTCAGTGCCCCCCACAACCCGGCCCGCCGCCGTCCCCAGCTCGGAAGCATGCAATGATTGCCTGTCCCCGCCAGCCCCCCGACTTCAAGTGTGTGCTTTGCTTGCGGGGAGGGGGATATTTTAAGTAATTACTTTAAAGTAAGGGGGTGCCTCAGTTTAGAATCAGGGGCTGTGGTGGGACTCTGGCCCCCGAAGGCCCTGCGGGAGACAGCTGCAGACCAAGGCACCCGAGCTGCTGGGGCTCCCCCGTTCCCCCCCGCTCTGCCTGTCAGCAGCCACGGCCCCCAGCCCAGACCCCGGCCCCCCACACCTGCCCGTCCATGCCAGGGATTCCGGGGCTTGGGGGGGGCCTGAGGTCACTCCCACCTCAGAGCTGCTTTCCCTTCCCCCCCCCAAGAATTCAGGCAAAAAAAAAATTTAAGATTCCCCCCACCCCCCAAAAAAAACAAATCCTCTCTACATATCATGGAAAGAAAATATTTTTGTCGATTCTTATTCTTTTATAATTATGCGTGTATGAAATAGGACTCATTAAACGATTCCACATGGACAAACACTGCGCGCTGAATGCAGCACCTGCCGGCCGCCCCCGTGGATGCGGTCGGGTGGGTGGGCTGGCCCGGCAGAGGCTCGGTGGGGAGCTGAGGTCTGGCTCGCAGAAGGTGGGTGCCCCCAAGAGGACGACGGTCCCAGCCGCGACTCCACATCGCAGTGTCCACCCAGTTTGTCCCCCGGGCTGCTCCCCAGGGCCACCTCACTGGACTCCATCCGGATTTCCAGCACTTTTTTTTTTTTTCTGAAGGGGCCTATACTATTTGTACTTATTTTTGAACTATGCTGTTATACTTCCATGCGCTGTGGAATGAGGAAGTGAAGGCTCCTGCCTCAGGTTCTTGGTGTGGTGCAATCACACCCCGCACCACTTGAGGGCGCGCACAACACACAGCAGCCGTTCCTCCAGCTCCCCGCACCGAGCTGTCCTTCCTCCTGTACAACCGCTTTTCCAACGAACGCTGACTTTTTAAAAATCGATTTTTATTGCGCCCGGCGCATTACCCTGGTGGCTAAAGTCCGCGCCTTCCATGCACAGAGATCCCATATAGATGCTGCTTCAAGTCCCCGGTGCCTCACTTCCCACCCAGCTCCCTGCCTGTGGCCTGGGAAAGCAGTGGAGGACGGCCCACAGCCTTGGGACCCTGCACCCGCGTGGGAGACCCCGAAAAAGCTCCTGGCTCCTGGCTTCGGATCGGCTCCACGGCCACTTGCGGAATGAATCACCAGATCTTCTTCTCCGTATATCTGACTTTGCAATAAAAAATAAATCATTTCAAAAACATTTTTTTCTTGGAAAGGCAGATTCACAAAAAGGGTCTCCCGTGTGCTGGTTCACTCTTCCAATGGCTGCGAGAGCCGCACAGCTGTGCCAAACTGGAAGTCGGGGGCCCCGAACCGGCGCCCCTCTCGCGTCCCTCCGGTCACGGGCCGCGAACTCGCGACGCCGGCGTCCCGCGGACTTCCGGGCGCGCGGTCACGTGTGTCCCTCGCCGCGCCCCGTAGCCCCGTTCCCAAGATGGCGGCGCCCAGCGCGGGGCTCCCGCTGCTGCTGCTGCTGGCGGCGCTGAGCGCGGCGGGCGCCGTGTCCGAGCCCAGCACCGTGGCCTTCGACGTGCGGCCCGGCGGCGCGGTGCACTCGTTCGCCCAGAGCGTGGGGCCCGGGGTGCGTGCGGGGCGCGGGGTGCGTGCGGGGCGCGGGGTGCGTGCGGGGCCCGGGGTGCGTGGGGGGCGCGGGGTGCGTGCGGGGCCCGGGGTGCGTGCGGGGCGCGGGGTGCGTGCGGGGCGCGGGGTGCGTGCGGGGCCCGGGGTGCGTGGGGGGCGCGGGGTGCGTGCGGGGCCCGGGGTGCGTGCGGGGCCCGGGGTGCGTGCGGGGCGCGCAGGGAGCGGTGGGAGGGCGTGAGGGGCGGAGGGGGCTCCCCTCATGAGGGGGTGTCTGAGGAAGGGGCTCCCGTCCTTTCGGGGTGTCTGAGGAAGGGGCTCCCCTCATGACGGGGTGTCTGAGGAAGAGGCTCCCGTCCTTTTGGGGTGTCTGAGGAAGGGGCTCCCGTCGCTCTTAGGGTGTGTGAGGAAGGGGCTCCCCTCATGAGGGGGTGTCTGAGGAAAGGGCTCCTGTCCCTTTTGGGGATGTCTGAGGAAGAGGCTCCCTTCCCTTTCGGGGTGTCTGAGGAAGGGGCTCCCATTCCTTTTGGGGTGTCTGAGAAAGAGGCTCCCGTCGCTTTTAGGGTGTCTGAGAAAGGGGCAGGGGCTCTTGTCCCTGAGTGGGTGTCTGAGGAAGAGGTTCCCTTCCCTTTTGGGGTGTCTGAGGAAGGGGCTCCCGTCCTTTTGGGGTGTCTGGGGAAGGGGCTCCCTTCCCTTTCGGGGTGTCTGAGGAAGGGGCTCCCGTCCTTTTGGGGTGTCTGGGGAAGGGGCTCCCTTCCCTTTTGGGGTGTCTGAGGAAGGGGCTCCCGTCCCTTTTGGGGTGTCTGAGGAAGGGGCTCCCATCCCTTTGGGGGTGTCTGAGGAAGGGGTTCCCGTCGCTTTTAGGGTGTCTGAGGAAGGGGCTCCCTTCTGTTACCAGAAGTGCCCTGTGGGTTCTTTGCTCAGCTTAGTATCGAAAGAAAATGTCGGGAATCTCTTGCAAACAGAAAAGCTTATTTCTGAGGGTAGCAGGGAAGGGAAGAAGGGGAAGACCCCCGGAAAAGAAGCCGGGAAGTGGGGTGCGTCTCGCAAGAGGAGGGAGAGACAGCAGAGGTTTGGGGAAGGGGCTTGGGGTTTTAAGCCTTCCTTGGCCCCGCCTTGTGGGGCGGGGCGCCTGCAGCTGAGAGGCTCCCCATTGGTGGGCTCTTCATTAATTAGGAAATGGTTGGACAATGCTGGCGCCGCCCCCCTGAGGGTGTGGCCAAGACCTCAGTGGGCCTGAGGGTCTCACCTTCCTGAGGGGTGTCTGAGGGAGGGGCTCCCGTCCCTGAGGGGGTGTCTGAGGAAGGGGCTCCCGTCGCTTTTGGGGTGTCTGAGGAAAGGGCTCCTGTCCCTTTTGGGGATGTCTGAGGAAGAGGCTCCCTTCACTTTCGGGGTGTCTGAGGAAGGGGCTCCCCTCGCTTTTGGGGTGTCTGAGGAAGGGGCTCCCGTCCCTGTGGGGGTGTCTGAGGAAGGGGCTCCCGTCGCTTTTGGGGTGTCTGAGGAAGGGGCTCCAGTCGCTTTTGGGGTGTCTGAGGAAGGGGCTCCCCTCGCTTTCGGGGAGTCTGAGGAAGGGGCTCCCGTCCCTGTGGGGGTGTCTGGGGAAGGGGCTCCCTTCCTTTTCGGGGTGTCTGAGAAAGGGGCTCCCGTCCCTGTGGGGGTGTCTGAGGAAAGGGCTCCTGTCCCTTTTGGGGTGTCTGAGGAAAGGGCTCCTGTCCCTTTTGGGGATGTCTGAGGAAGAGGCTCCCTTCACTTTCGGGGTGTCTGAGGAAGGGGCTCCCGTCGCTTTTGGGGTGTCTGAGGAAGGGGCTCCCTTCCCTTTCAGGGTGTCTGAGGAAGGGGCTCCCATTCCTTTTGGGGTGTCTGAGGAAGGGGCTCCTGTCTCTTTGGGGGCGTCTTAGGAAAAGGCTCCCTTCCCTTTCGGGGTGTCTGAGGAAGAGGCTCCCGTCACTGAGGGGGTGTCTGAGAAAGGGGCTCCCCTCGCTTTTGGGGTGTCTGAGGAAGGGGCTCCCGTCCCTGTGGGGGTGTCTGGGGAAGGGGCTCCCTTCCTTTTCGGGGTGTCTGAGAAAGGGGCTCCCGTCGCTTTTAGGGTGTCTGAGAAAGGGACAGGGGCTCTTGTCCCTGAGTGGGTGTCTGAGGAAGAGGTTCCCTTCCCTTTCGGGGTGTCTGAGGAAGAGGCTCCCGTCACTGAGGGGGTGTCTGAGGAAGGGGCTCCTGTCGCTTTTGGGGTGTCCGAGGAAGAGGCTCCCGTCGCTTTTAGGGTGTCTGAGGAAGGGGCTCCTGTCGCTTTTGGGGTGTCTGAGGAAGGGGATCCGTCCTTTTGGGGTGTCTCAGGAAGGAGCTCCCGTCCTTTTGGGGTGTCTGAGGAAGAGGTTCCCGTCCTTTTGGGGTGTCTGAGGAAGGGGCTCCCGTCGCTTTTGGGGTGTCTGAGGAAGGGGCTCCCCTCATGACGGGGTGTCTGAGGAAGGGGCTCCCGTCCCTTTTGGGGGTGTCTTAGGAAGGGGCTCCCCTCATGACGGGGTGTCTGAGGAAGGGGCTCCCGTCGCTTTTGGGGTGTCTGAGGAAGGGGCTCCCCTCATGACGGGGTGTCTGAGGAAGGGGCTCCCGTCCCTTTTGGGGGTGTCTTAGGAAGGGGCTCCCCTCATGACGGGGTGTCTGAGGAAGGGGCTCCCGTCGCTTTTGGGGTGTCTGAGGAAGGGGCTCCCGTCCCTTTGGGGGTGTCTGAGGAAGGGGCTCCTGTCCTTTTGGGGGTGTCTGAGGCAGTGGCTCCCGTCCTTTTGGGGGTGTCTGAGGAAGGGGCTCCCGTCCTTTTGGGGTGTCTGAGGAAGGGGCTCCTGTCCTTTTGGGGGTGTCTGAGGCAGTGGCTCCCGTCCTTTTGGGGGTGTCTGAGGAAGGGGCTCCCGTCCCTTTTGGGGTGTCTGAGGAAAGGGCTCCTGTCCCTTTTGGGGATGTCTGAGGAAGAGGCTCCCTTCACTTTCGGGGTGTCTGAGAAAGGGGCTCAGTCGCTTTTGGGGTGTCTGAGAAAGGGGCTCCTGTCTCTTTGGGGGCGTCTTAGGAAAAGGCTCCCTTCCCTTTCGGGGTGTCTGAGGAAGGGGCTCCCGTCGCTTTTAGGGTGTCTGAGGAAGGGGCAGGGGCTCTTGTCCCTGAGTGGGTGTCTGAGGAAGAGGTTCCCTTCTCTTTTGGGGGTGTCTGAGGAAGAGGCTCCCGTCACTGAGGGGGTGTCTGAGGAAGGGGCTCCCATCCTTTTGGGGTGTCTGAGGAAGGGGCTCCCGTCCTTTTGGGGTGTCTGAGGAAGGAGCTCCCGTCCTTTTGGGGTGTCTGAGGAAGAGGTTCCCGTCCTTTTGGGGTGTCTGAGGCAGTGGCTCCCGTCCTTTTGGGGTGTCTGAGGAAGGGGCTCCTGTTCCTTTTGGGGGTGTCTGAGGAAGGGGCTCCCGTCCTTTTGGGGTGTCTCAGGAAGGAGCTTCCGTCCTTTTGGGGTGTCTCAGGAAGGAGCTCCCGTCCTTTTGGGGTGTCTGAGGAGGGGGCTCCCGTCCTTTTGGGGTGTCTGGGGAAGGGGCTCCCGTCCCCGAGAGCACGGGCCCCGGGAGGGTCGGGGGGACGGGATCTGAGGGGCCGCGGGGTGCGGGAGGCTGAGGGCACCCCGGCTCCTGGGCCGTGGCGAGGGCGGCTTTTGGGGTGAGGGAGGGCTCTGGGGGTGCGGTCAGGGTCGGGGGGGCCGTGGGGTTTGTGATGGCGGTTTGGGGGGCGGTGCTTGCGGGCGGGTGTAGACGTCCTTGGGGTCACAGCCGGTTCTCCCCTGCCCGCAGGACAGGTACACCTGCACCTTCACCTACGCATCCCAGGGTGGCACCAACGAGGTGAGGGCATGGCGGGGGGCTGCCGCCGCCCCCCTGGAGCACCCCGTCAGGGCGCGGTTGTTGGGGGGGTGCTGCCCTGCCTCCCGCTCCCATCCCACGGGGTCCCCGAGCCAGCACCACTTCTAGAATATTCGTGTGTGTGTGTGTGTGTGTGTGTGTGTGTGTGTTGGGCTGAGAGAGATCTCCCCACCGCTGGCTCACCCCACAAATGCCCGCCTCCCTCATGAGGTGCCACGCTGGTCCCCCTGCCGGGCACAGGGACCTGGGGCAGGCGGGTCGCCCCGGGAGTGGCAGGCTAACCCCCTGCCTGTCGTGTCCCCGCAGCAATGGCAGATGAGCCTGGGGACCAGCGAGGACCACCAGCATTTCACCTGCACCATCTGGAGGTATCGACTCCATCTCCGACGCCCCCAAACCCGCCAGGGACCCCGCCGGCCAGCTGCCTCACCCCAGAACCCGCCACGGTGCAGTGGGCTCAGGGTTTCCTGGTGCAAGGCCAGCACTGAGGACCCCCTGGTCCTTCTGGTGGGCACCCGCATCCTCACAGCCTCACCCCTGCCTGCCTTGGGCACAGTGCCTACCTTGGGCACAGTGCCTACCTTGGGCACAGCTGAGCTCGTGAGGGGTCTGCCCCGAGATGCCCATATCCCGTGGGTACTCGAGCCGCAGGGTCCACCCTGGTGCCACACAGGCATTTTGGGACAAGCCAATACATGGGGGGTCCTGGGACTCCCTCGCAGCACGTGGAAGGCAGCGGGCACCGACCGGGTGCCCTCCCGGGCCCCGGCTTGCCCACCTGCCACTCCAGCACCCCCTTTGCCCCGCAGGCCCCAGGGCAAGTCCTACCTGTACTTCACCCAGTTCAAGGCCGAGGTGCAGGGCGCCGAGATTGAATACGGCATGGCCTACGTGAGTGGCAGCCTTGGGGGGCTGAGGGGTCCTGGGGGGGTACACAGCCACTGCACTCCTGGAGGGGACTCGGGTACCTGGGGAGGAGGCGGGATGGCGCCGTGCAGGTGCCTGGGCCTGGAGGTGGTACCCGGGGGGGATGCCAGGGTCCCCTCGTGGCAGAGGAGCCCGACGTGGGAGGCAGCGGCGAGGGCGCACGGCCAGGGGGTCCCGGGACCCACGTCACCCACGCACCCACGCACCCACGCTGGAGCCCCGGCCGTGGCCAAGTGAGCCATGACGGTGGGAGCTCGCGCTCTCTCTGCCTTCCAAAGAAACAAGTCCACATTGAACGTTTTTGGGGGGAAGCCGCGTATCTGCAGGGTGTCTGTAAAAAGTTGGTGGAAGTGCCCGTCACAGACGGGCAGGTTGCTGACCTGCAGCATTTCTGGTCCCGCAAGTGTCTTTGAGGCAGAGTGACAGAAAGGAAATAGATCCTCCCGCTGGCATGTCGCTCCCCACGTGGTCCCTGCAGCAGGGGGGCTGGCAGGGGCACGCGGCCCGTCCCGACTGCTCATCTGACCGCAGGTGGCATCCCGCGAGGGTGGCGGGGACCCCGATGGCGGGCTCACGCCACAGCTCCCACCCCACACCTCCGTTAACCCCGCTTTCCCGCAAGCTTCCTGAGGTCCCCACCTCCCCGCGCGCTCCCCGCGCTGCCCCTGCCACCTGCAGCTGGCGAGGGCACAGGGCAGCCCGGTGACCGCCCGGCCGTGTCTCCTTCCAGTCTAAAGCCGCCTTTGAGCGCGAGAGCGACGTCCCCCTGAAAAGCGAGGAGTTTGAGGTGACCAAGACGTCAGGTGGGTCCTGAGATCTGGCAGGTGGCAGCCCCGTGCCAGCGGACCCAGCCCTGCGTGGGGGGCAGCACGGGCTGGAGGAGGCCCTGCACTCGCTCAGCCCAGGGGGGCTCAGGGCCCCCCGTTGTGGTCCCCTCGGCCCCGGAGCTCTAGTGGGGGAGCATTCCAGCTCCCGGCCCCTGGGGATAGAGTGGGTGCCGGGGCAGTGGGGGACAGGGCGGGGTCCCCAAGGCCTGACGGGGTGTGTGTCCTGTGTCCTGCAGTGGCCCACAGACCCGGGGCGTTTAAGGCCGAGCTGTCCAAGCTGGTGATTGTGGCCAAGGCGGCGCGCAGCGAGCTGTGAGCGGCAGCCCAGCCCCGGCCGAGGGCACCCCAACACCCGCTCCTGGACGGCCGCCCCGCGTCCCCCTAATGCCACCGCCACGGGGACCACCAGCCTGCCAGGACCCGTGGCCAAGCCCAGCGCCCCTGCCCGAGGCCCCCCGGGCCACTTTGTTAAACCACCCAGGGACCTCCTTTCCAGGGGACTGGAAAGAGAGGAAATGTTTTCATATTTAAAAGAAATAAAACGATGAATAAGCACCAGCAACGGACTGGGCCCTTCCGACCAAGCGTGGGGGGACAGGGCTCCCCCATCCGACCGCGCTGTCCTGTTGGAAGCGCCCCTGCGGCCCCGTCATGGCCATGGCCACGTGCCAGCTGGGCCCACGCCGTGTCCACGCTCCCCTCCCTCGGTCTGGGTCACAACCTGGTGACCTTAAAACAAGTGCCCACAGGCAGACATACGGTAACAGACCCCAGAAGGGCGTGGGTCTCCCCGGCGGGTCACTCCCTGGGGCAGCTTTACAAGGTGCTGCAAGCTGGAGGAACATTCTAGAACCAAGAGCAACTAGAACACGGTGTCAACAAGGGCCAGCGTGCGGGTGCCCTAAGGAAAGTCTGGAAAAGCTTGCACCCCCCCCCAGGACGGGACCCAGGACTGCGGGGTGACAGGGAGCTGCCCACAGCAGCCGTGCCACGCCGCTGCCCGCCCGAGAGCCGTTGGCCCAGGGGTGCGGGGTGTTTACACGCAAAGTCTGACCCCCTGGCACCAGCTCACTCCATGCAGGGCGTCCCTCCCACGCGGCAGGCCGCGGGAACCCCGAACCCCCGGGCCATTACTGCTGCCCGCAGTCACAGGGCGCCAGCGCCAGGAGCTGGAGCTGGTCTCCCACCCAGGCACTGGGGGTCTTCACACCCCCTGGATCAGACATCTGCTCCCCCAACCCACCCACCCAGCAACGGGATGCCAGCACGCATCCATATTGCAGAATTAAACCTCAAATGCCCCGCCAGGCTCCACCAGCCAGTGGCCTTCAAGACGCGCTGATTGGGAACGAGAGCCTGGCTCCCTCCCAGTGTGGCTCACTCAGCCACAGTGGCCAGCCCTGCCAGGACAAAGCCAGGAGCTTGTTCCAGGTCTCCTTTAGGGGTGCGGGGTCCCACACACTGGGGCCATCTTCCACAGCTTTTGCCAAGGCACATCGGCAGGGAGCTGGACGGGAAGTGGAGCAGCTGGGATTCAAACCAGCGCCCCGTGGGATGGCGGTGTTGGCAGGTGGTGGGTTTACGCACTACGCCACAGTGCTGGTGCCCACATCTCTTTTATTGCCACAGTCATACAAAAGGACTTCGGTATTTTTAATAAACGTGAAAGGCAGCGAGAAACTTCCTTATGATGGCTCCCTCCCCATGTGTCTACTATCGGGCTGGGCCAGGGCCACGCCGGGAGCTTCTTCCGGGTCCCCCACTCGGGTGCAGGGTCCCGAGGCTCTGGGCCGTCCTCCACTGCTTGCCCAGGCCACAGGCAGGGAGCTGGGTGGGAAGTGGAGCAGCCCGGATACAAACTGACACGTGCAAGGCAAGGACTTTAGGCACTAGGCTACCTCGCCAGGCCCCACAGCAGTCATCTTAATGGGATGTGATATGCAGGTATCTCCAAGGGAGGCTCATCCCACCACATTACAATTGGCCCGCCCCCCAAAAAAAACTGCTCTTCAAACTCCACTTTGTCCACTGAGTGCCCTCCTGCGTGGCTTCCGGCTTGCATGAGTTGGGGAGGGTGCTGCTTTCTCTGGGGAACCGCCCCCTCTTCTCCCACTGCCAGGTCTGCATGCCATCTCCGTGTCGGTCCAGGTTCCGGCCATCTGTGCTTGACCCAAGACAGACAGAGCCCTCTGAAGGGTGGCCCAGTGGTGGGCACTGCGGGATCTCCCTTTCGTGGAGATAGTGCCAAGAGAGCTGAGGGAGGCAGTGCAGGCCCAGCCAGCCAAAGCCCAGCTCTGCCCTGGGGTTGGAACTGCCACCCTCGGGACTGGCCTGTGCCCTGCCACGCTCCCCCATGCCCCGCAGACTCCCAAAACAACCTTTGGGACCTGCGGCCCGATTTTGCAACCTTCAGCAAACAACAGCTCGGATGCACCCCCGGCTCCCACCCCCTGGCAGGCCGGGGAGCGGCTGCAGAGGAAGGGATGGGTGGGGCAAAAGTCCCTGAAACCATTTGGTGTAGAGTCATGATGATATCCACGCGTGGGAATGAGCTTCACCCTGCACGCAGGGGCTAAGTGTTGGGGTCAGCCGCCTGCTGGCCCCAGGGTTCAAGTCCGGCCCTGGTGACCGCGCCCCGGACAGGGGGTGGCAGGTGGCTCGGGGTTCCTGCAGCCGCCCACGTGAGAGGCCCAGATGGTGCTCGGTTTCCTGGCGAGGGCCGCGTGGAGGCGCAGCAGGCGCGCAAGCTCACTCTGCCTCTCCAAAAACAAAAAAAGTCATGTCCGTCTCAGAAAACCTAGGGCTCGCAGCAGTTCAGTTGCATTTTCCCAATAAGTCTCCCGGGGGGTGCGCATGCACCCAGCCCTGACTCGGGGTTCTGGGGTGCAGCAGCCCCAGGCAGTGCGGGGTGTGGGCATCGTCAGGATCTCACACATCCCCTGCCACTGCCCCCCACGCCAGGCCGGGGCGTGCAGCGTCCCCCACAGTCAGATACCGTCCTGGTCCAGCAAGCGGCCAAGGGCATCGCAGATGCGGCGCAGGTGCGAGTGGTAGGGTTCGGCCGGCCCGTAGAGCGCGGCCAGGAAGTCGCCGTCGGCCAGGTGGCGGAAGGCATGCTGGATGCGGCCGTGCGACTTGGCCGTGAGGTGCGGCCCGGCCGCCTGCAGCAGCAGGTCCCGACAGTCGAGCAGGCCCGAGGCCAGCACGCGGCGGTCGAAGGTGAAGTCCACCTGCTGGAAGCTGATGGCGGTGAGCGCCAGGCTGCGCGCCTTCTGCCGGAAGCGCCTCAGCAGCGCCAGCTCGTCGGCCGCCAGCTGCCCGGCCCGCAGCAGCACGGCCAGCTTCACGGCCACCTTGACCAAGTTCTTGATCACCTTCTGAGCCTCCTTGCGGCTGCGCGTGAACTCCTTGGTGGCGCGGTACAGCTCGTCCAGCACCTCGCCGCTCGCCTCGTCCAGGAGCGCCGTGGCCATGCTCTTAGAGGCCATCTTGCTCAGAAGTTTCTTCTGCGTCTGCAGGGCCAGGTTGCGGGCGCTGAAGGTGTCCATGGCCCTGCTGGGAAAGAGGGGGGGACATAGGAGCTTAACCCAGTAAGTCCCGGGCCATCCTGCAGCCGACCAAGAGGGGGGCTGCCAGCCCGGGCGGTCCGAGGTCCCCCTGAGTGTCCACTAAAGTGCATGGGAAAAAGGACTCCGCGTACCCAGGCTCCAGATACACAGACTGAGGCCAGGGGAGGAAGAGGCCTCTGTCCCTGGTGGAGGGTCCTTCCTCGCCCGTTCAGAACTGTGTGGCCTCCTCGGCGAGGGTCGGGAGCAATGGGTACAGGGACTGGGTGGCTTCCCCGGACTCCATTCAAGGCCAGCAGGAAAAGGAGGCGGTGCCATGCCTGGTCCTCTAAGCCACCCCCAGATGTGCACACACACACACCTGGGCGGCCAGCTGTCCGCCTCCAGCCTCCCACGCTGCCCCTACCCTCCCCCCCGACCCATTGTTCTGCCACCACGCACGATGACCGCTGTCCCCTGGGGAGTAGGCCGAGAACCAAAATAAATGCTAGCTTCCTTCCTGCAGGGCTGGTGTGGCCGCCAGGGCCGGGGCCTTCCCAGGCCTGCACGCTCCGGGTCTCTGCTGGCCTGGCCACCTAGCCTCGCTGACCACAACAGTGGACTAAGGCTATGGGGACTTGGCCTGAACACTCACACAGTCACTCAACAAACATGAGTAGGCATGAGCTGTAGGGCAAGCACACGCCCCTTTCTCCTTAAAAGTTATTTGAGAGCCCCCACACAGCCCTGCAGTGGAATCCACCTGGCCCCTGTGCTTGTTTACATTGCTACTGATGGGAAAGAGAGAGGAGAGAGCGAGCTCCCTGCTGCTGACTCACTCCCCAAATGGCCACAACAGCTGGGCTGGGTGAGGCCAAAAAGCAAGAGAAAGAGCCAGGAGCTCCTTCCCACGTTGGCGCAGGGGTAGGGGTCGGGGAGATTCTAGAACAGTCACACTGTGTCCTGAACCAGATCCACAGAGACAGGAAAGATCGAGGTCAGAGGTTACACACAGCCGGCCAGGTGTGGCCTGACCCATAGCCTGGCGGCGATGATGCCCCCCCGCCGCCCACTTCAGCGAACAGATCCCCCCAAATTCCAGCTCCAGGCTAACAGGCACTCTGGGAGGCAGCAGGTGCTGGCTCAAGTCTTTGGGGCCCTGGTACCCATGTGAGAGACCCGGATGGAGCTCCGGGCTCTGACCTGGCCCAGCCACTGATACTGTGGTCCTGTGGAGAGGGAACCAGCAGATGGGCGCACCCCCCTTGCCCTCTCTCTCGTCCCTCTGCTTTTCAAATACAATAAAATGTAAATAAATAAATGCTTTTAAAAAAATACATAGCAGGGCTTGGCACAGTAGCCTAGTGACTAAAGTCCTTGCCTTGCATGCGCCAGGATCCCATAGGGGCACCAGTTCATGTCCCAGCTGCTCCACTTCCCATCCAGCTCCCTGCCTGTGGCCTGGGAAAGCAGTGGAGGACGGCCCAAAGCCTTGGGACCCTGCACCCGCGTGGGGGAGACCCAGAAGAGGCTTCTGGCTCCTGGCTTCGGATCAGCTCAGCTCAGTGGCCGTTGCGGTCACTTGGGGAGTGAATCATGGGATGGAAGATCTTTCTGTCTCTCCTCCTCTCTGTATATCTGACTACCAATAAAAATTATATATATATACATACATATATTAATAAAAATCTAAAGGAAACCTCCAGATTTCCAAAATGCACCTGCCCACGCAGGGAGGAGGAGGCTGCAGCCCCCATCCCGGGGCGGGGGCACCCAGGTCCTCCTGGAAGCCTGCCCCACCCCGGGATAAGCCCCACACCTCTGGCAGGGAGGGAGGCGGGCAAGTTTTTCCCTCGAAATTGGGGCATGTGGACTTTTGCCCTCTGCCACCCCCACCCCACTTCATCGTGTTGGGACACATGAGCCCTGAAAAGTAGATGCAATATCAACTTTGAACTTTAGAACCTGCTGTTCACACCGCCACTGCGCTGGCCATACTGCGGCCAGTGGCTGATTCCGTGTCCCCTACAGAGGTCTAGAGCCCCACACCTGGGGTGAGGTGGGAGGGGTCCCACATGGCATACAGGCCACCTGCTAGGTCCCCCAGTGTCACGCGGGACCCCAGGAGCGGAGTGGACATCCAGGAAAAGAACGTGGCTCTGTGGGAACCACCCCAGGCAGCTCCACCCCCTCATCATGAATTATCCATGTCCCACACCACATCCCTGAATAATTGATGGCCTCCCTGGGCTGCCTGCCCAGGCCAGAGCCCACCGAGGCCAGGGTCCCAGGGGCTCCCAGTGGCCTGCTCCCCAATCCCTGGCCCCCCACACACCACAGCTGCCCCTGCACCCAGCCCTCAGGGGCGCAGGACTTGTGCACGGCCTAAGAGAGGGAGCGCTCTGGGGGCGCGAGGCATGGAGCTGCCACTGCAGTCGCATGCCCCAGGGTACCCAGGGAACCCAGAAAGCAGGCGGGTCAGGCCACCTGCTGGGCTTGGGGGGAGGTCATAAAATGAATGTCAGGGGACCCCCGGCCTGGCCCTCTGTAGCCAAAACATGAGCAAAAGGTTTGAAGGGGCCTGTGGGATATGGGTGCCTCTGCAACGTGTCCAGGCTGCACCCCGTGGACGGGTTCTCCCCTCCAGCAGCCAGAGGGCTCCTGGGCTCCCAAACTTCCCCTTCTCCCCACAAAGATCCACAAAGCCACACGGGCCCCCTCCTTGCCCTGGCTCTCCTGGTTCCCCCCAGGATTCCAAAGAACTTTCCTGCCATTGCAGCCTGACGCGTCACCTCCTCCTCTGACGTCTGCCATCCATCTCTCCCCCATGCCCTCCCGCACCCCATAATCTTCATGCACTAACCCCCTTAGGGTCATGACACCTACGTACCCCCAGCATGCACAGGCCCCGCACCCCTGCTTGCGTCTCAGCTACTTCCCTACAGGGGGCTGGGCGTGCACCCCGGCAGCCTGAGCCCATCCTGAACATCGCCGGTTTCCATGACAACATGGGGCTGTGTCCCTCTTGCGCACCCCTTGGATAAATAGGGACATTCGGCAGTCCTAGCTTCAGACAGAGAAACTTGGGGTGACTCAAAGGAATGAGAGAGTACCTGGCTTGCCTGGGGGCCCATGCAGGGACCTGCCCAACTGGTCCTATGACCCGGGGGAGGGGGGGCTTCCCACACCCCTGCTCCTCCAGCCCCAGGGCCCAGCACTCACCCAGCACCAGCATCCCACCACCACGATGGCCTGTTTGGCTCTGGACCGCAGTGGTTCTTTGTTCCACGTTGCCATAGCTACAGCGTCCCGCCAGGCCCCTCCTCCGCCCCTCCCAGCCCACGCAGGCAGGCAGGCAGGCTAGACAGTATGTTTCCTTTTAAACTTGGCGCCTTGCACACCTGCTCAGGTGGCACAGGGCCCAGCAGGTAGAGTCATGGGGACTGGGCTGGGCCCGCGGGGCCTGCAGGCAGCAGCAGCAGGCAGAGAAGCACGGCTCTGCCCCCATTTTACAGATAAACTTATCTGAGGTTAGAGGGGCAGGTGCCAGGTTCCACCACCCAGGAGTGTCTGAGCTCACCACCCACCCAGTAGCGCCTTGGGGTGCTCAGCCTATAACAGCCTCCGCTGTGCCACACACACACACACACACACACATGCACCCTACCCTGTCACCCAGGACTGCTCATGCCAGGGGCTGCCCACTCGGGTCCTGCCTCCAACTCCACCCCCACGGCCAGGGGAGAAGGCCACGAGACAAGAGTTCAGGGTCAGGGATACCTGCCAATTACCATGGCGGCGACAGACCCAGTTCACAGCTTGTAAAAGTGAGGCCTCGGGCTCATGTCTGGGCGGGCACTGGTGTGGCTCCCCTTCCATGTTAGAACTGCCCTCATAGGTCTTGTTCCATGAGAGAAGGGGTTCCCTGCCACGGAAGGGTTAGGGGGAGACTGGTGTCTCCCCTTCCACGGGAGAGGGGGGGTCCCCCACCACGGATGGGACTGTCCTGTGGCTCCCAGCTCTGTCCACGGGAGAGGGGGATCCCTCTGTCCACGGGAGAGAGGGGGTCCATCACCACGGAGGGGACTGTCCTGTGGCTCCCAGCTCTGTCCACGGGAGAGGGGGATCCCTCTGTCCACGGGAGAGGGGGGGTCCATCACCACGGAGGGGACTGTCTTGTGGCTCCCGGCTCTGTCCACGGGCCGGGCTGGCAAGGGCCCCTCAGACCTGCGCCGTGTCCCTGTACCCCCATGCAAGCAAGGCGGGGACTGAGGCAAGCCAAGGTTTGCATGCAGTGGGTGGGGGGTCCCTCAGCCCGCCCCGGGGATACGCCCTGGGATGGGGTGCGCCACCCCCGCCCGCTCACCGGCACGCTGAGGCTCTCCTGGGTTCGGGGTTCGGGGTTCGGTGCAGCCTCCTCCGTGGGGACCCCGGGTCAGCAGCCGCCGCCGCAGAGCAACTTAGCACAGGGAGCTCGGAGCAGGGCGGAGCCGGCGGCCAGACCACGCCCCTCGTGGACACGCCCATCCGATGGAAGCCCCGCCCAATCCTCCTGAAGAGCCCGAGCGGGGCGAGCAAGCCGGCCACGCCTCCCTATGGCCACGCCCTCTCTCAGGAAGGTCACTCCCCGTCCTTCTGAAGTGAAGGGGCGGGGCGGGCAACTCGGCCACGCCTCCCTGGACCACGCCCCATTTACGGGTAGCCACGCCCCGTCCTCCAAAGGATCCCCGAGCTGGACAGGGGGCGGGGAAGAAGGCGGGCCGAACTCTCCGGCTCAGCCAATGGCAGAGCGGGCGATGTACAAAGAGACCAATGGGAAGCCGAGGATGGGCGTGGAGCAGCGAGGGGGCGGGGCCCGGCGGCTGTAGGGTGTTTTCCTCCGGAATCCGGGAAGGGCAGGATGTAGGGGGTGCTCAGCTCATGCCTATGCACTGGACGGGCCCCTCTCCCTCCTCTTCCTCCTCGCCGGATTTGGTTTTCCCCACCTGGATGCAGCACTTAGGAGGGGAGCTTGTAGTGCACGGGCAGCTCCTGGGGACCTGCGCCCCAGAATCACGTGGAGTCCCCCCATCCCAAAAGGCCCGGCTTGCCCTGGGATGCAGAGTTGAGGATGAATGGAGGGGGCAGGGAGGTACCAGGCTACCCCCCACTCCTCCAGGCCTGGCGTGGCGTGGACTTCCGTGGGAAGGAGCCGTGCAAGAGGGGCAGGGCGGGCAGGGCGTCCCGATTGACTCCAGGAGGGAGGATGCAGCTGTGCGCCCTGGGAACGGAACCCTGCAGCGGCTCCCCCGCCACCCCACTTCCTGTGGGGCCCCAGGCCTCGGGCCCCGGGAGGCCACCTGGCTGCTTGGGAATGCTGGGACAGACCCTGACATGCACCTCCCCTAGGGGAACAAACAGGGGAGCCATCCTGTCCCCTAGTGGGCATGAGCTGGCCACAAGGTCCCATTTCACAGATGGCACTGTGGAGGTCCAGAAGAACAAGCTCTCCAGCCCATAGGCGGCCGGGCTGGGACTGGAGGTGCCCCTGAAGTCTGCAGGGCTCTGGACTCCCCCGTGCACACGGGAGCCAGGATTGGGGTTCACCCAGGCAGGTGTGCACAGTGGAGGGAGAGAGGCCAGAGGGTGCATCCTTGTTTAGAGCTCTTCGCCCAGGCGGGCGCTGGACTTGGTGTCCACCTAGAGTTGGGGAAGCTGGTGGCTGAGGCCTGGGTTTGGGGGAGCCGGGAATTGGGGGGCCAGGAGGAAGAGAGGAGGCGCCGATTCGGGCCAGGGCCGGCAGAGGGCGAGCTCTCCCCACAGCCCGGGGCCGGCCGAGCTTTCACTTCCTGGGAATGTCACCCTCGACTGGGCCAGTGGGGTGAGGTGGGGTTCCTCCAGGCCCTGCACCCCAAGTCCTGGCTTCTTATTGAGCAGGGGCTGTGTGAGTCGACACTGCACAGTGTGACCCCCAGTGGGTACCCTAAGTGAGGATGGGTGGGGGGCTACACCTCCTGGAGCCCCTCCTCCTGGGGAGTCAGCCTTGGGTCGGAGGGAGCCCAAGGAAGCTCTTTCTCCCCTCCCCACTTACCATGTAGCAGGCAGCACGTGCAGAGCCATGGGGCGCTCGTGTCTCTGACTAGGGGAGTTTCTCGGGGTGTCTCTTGGGAGAACCCCACCTTCTGGATATTTCTGCAGTGTGGGTTACTCCAAATAGATGTCATACAAACAAAAAACAAAATAATAAATGTCAGAAACAGAGCTAGGAGTTGGCCCCAGAGCAAGCAGCCCAGCGACACCTCTCCCCCCCCGCGGCAACGCAGAGCTCAGGCGCCGCGGTTATTTGTGCTGCTGTCCTCACAACCCAGCCACCTGTCCCCCTCCGTGCTGGGTGACCGCGTCCACTGGGCAGCGCTACTGCAGACCACCCCCTGATCCCACCACCCCAGGAGGGGTCCCGGCCAGCCAGTGGGTGACAGATGGAGCTGAGCCTGCATATGCCCTCCACAGGCATGCATGTTGCATGTCCCTAGCAGGGGACACGTGTGCACCCTCCCTCAGACCCCCCACTCCGGGGCCCAGGGACCCACCTTCACCCCACAGCTTGCTCTGGTTCTGTCGCTGGCTCTGCTCCAGCCAGCCGTGTGGCCTGGCCATCTCTCCACCATGACCAGCACCAGCCCCCAACACAGCACAAGGGTTCCAGCCCCGGATTAGCTTTCCCGCCTGCCCACAGGGCTGTGCTCCCAGCAAGTCTCGCCTCTCTGGCCCAGGCCTCTAGTTTTTCCTCTGGGAAGTGGACGCAGGGCACGCAGGGCACACAGGGCTGCAAAGCTATCCTGACTCATTTGCAAGCAGGCCAACAAATTTTTTTTGTTTTGTTTTTTTTTTTTAATTTTTTTGGAGGGCCCAGCGCTGTGGCCTACCGGCTAAAGTCCTCGCCTTAAACGCACTGGGATCCCATATGGGTACAAGTTCTAATCCCGGCAGTTCTGCTTCCCATCCAGCTCCCTGCTTGTGGCCTGGAAAAGCAGTGGAGGACAGCCCAAAGCCTTGGGACCCTGCACCCGCATGGGAGACCTGGAAAGAACTCCTGGCTCCTGGCTTCAGATCGGCTTAGTTCTGGCCATTGTGGTCACTTGGGAAGTGAATCATGGAATGGAAGATCTTGCTCTCTGTCTCTCCTCCTCTCTCTATATATCTGACTTTGCAATAAAAATAAATAAATCTTTTTTAAAAAATTTTTATTGAAAAGGTAGATTTACAGGTGATGGCTCAAGTCCTTGGGCCCGAGCACCCACATGGGAGGCGTGGCTGGAGTTCCCTGCTCCTGGCTAAAGCCTGGCTCTGTCCTGGCTTGTTGGAACGCAAGGAAGCCAGGCTTTGCACATACCACCTGGGGACATTAGTTTTCTTAGACCACCTTGTGGGGCAGGGTGGGGAGGGCGTAACGTGCAAAGAAAAGCCAGGGAGATGAGGCGGGAGGGCCGGCCATCTGTCACAGTCAGTTGCCCAAGCTGCCTATGGACTCCCCGCCCCAGCCCTGGGAACGGAGCCCAGACCATGCCCGTCATAGGCGCTACAGCCCACTTCCTGCCACCCTCTCTCTCCGTCCCCCATACATACCAGAAGCTGTACCTGTACCCATTTGTTCAGACTAAGCCCAGGTATCCCGTGCTCTGGCATCCTGCATCCCCACACTGCCCCAGGCTTCTCCTGCCCTAGGACCAGGGACCTGCCCTGGGTCCTTGGATTGGGGTTATTCTGGGGCCGAGGGCATCTTGCAAAGCCTCGACTGGGGCAGCTGTACAACAAGCTTGAGCCTGCATGGGGCAGCTTAGGCTGGGGGAAGGGAACGGAGAGGGTGAAGAGAGAAGGGGCTAGGGGGTGGAGACACAGCCCCATCCCCTGTAACCCAGTCCCTCTCAGAAGTGACCTCTCACAGCGGCCCCTGGAGAGCTAGCAGCCCAGGATCCCTGCACCGACGACCCAGCCTCGCAGGCAGGCACTCATCCCCTCCTGCAGGGCTGGGGCCCTGGCCGCACCTGCCAGGCAGCATCTTGTATCTAGCCTTGACCGAGTCCCGCCTGCTGCTCCCCTTTGCAATCAGCTCCCTGTTAATGTGCCTGGGAAAGCAAGTCGAGGATGGGCTCAATATTTGGGCCCCTGTACCCCCATGGGAGACCTGGACGGAGCTTAGGGCTCCTACCTTTGGCCATTTCCGAAGTGAACCAGTAGATGGAAGATTTCTCTCGCTGTTCTTCTGTCATGAGCTGCTGGGTGCTTACTGGGAGGAGGGGGGCAAACAGGGGCCGTGCCGGGAAAGGCTGGGGGTCCACACGCGGAGCCGCTGGCTGCCTGGCCGCTGGGCACCAGCGGCTGCAGGACCCTGGCTCTTGGCCCGCCTCGGCCCGCCCATAGCGGCATTCATTAAAGCGGGGCTATTACTTAGCTGCTGCCGCCAGTTGTAATTGACCGCCCGCCGTCCCCAAGGACTTTGCTCCTGAGCTCAGCAGCTGGGTCTGGTCCAGCTGCTGTGATGGTGGGAGGAGAGCCGGCTCTGAGAAACACAGGCCTCCTAGCTCCACCTCCCCACCTCCTCCAAACTCACCTCCCCAGGGTGGAGCCTCCCCCCGCTGACCTGCCGGCCCCCCACCCCAGGGCTGTGCAGGCACCTGCAATGCTGGATGCTTGTGTGCTGGCTCTCGCAGGCAGGCAAGCTCACAGTGCACATGTACAGGCCGGAAAGCAGGCACCGACTCAGTTGTCCCATCTGCGGAATGGGCTCATCAGTCATATATCACTAAGCAATGCTTGTTTTCACACCAGTGGTGAGCGCAGATGGGAAGTGACACATGACTTGGGGCAGTGGTGACATTGCTGTGGTTATCACCTGCTGAGCCATCAGTCCTGGGGACTCACAGCATGGGCAGGCAAGGGGCACAGTGGTTAAGACTCCCTTTGTCCACGTCTTACAGGGTAGCCCTCAAATCCTTGGGCCCCTC
Organism: Ochotona curzoniae; assembly: GCF_017591425.1. NCBI lineage: Eukaryota > Metazoa > Chordata > Mammalia > Lagomorpha > Ochotonidae > Ochotona > Ochotona curzoniae. The sequence continues at coordinate 2,955,622 of NW_024466491.1, read as the reverse complement.
TACCTATTGTGGGAGACTTGGAGGAAGCTCTTGGCTTCAGCCCAGCCCATTGCGGCCATTCGAGGGATGAATCAGCAGGTGGCAGATCTCTCTCTCTGTGTCTCTCCTCTCTCTACAACTCTGCCTTTTAAATAAAATCCTTATTTAAAGAATGAAAGGTCCTGGGATCCGGCGCAGTAGCATAGAGCCTAAAGTCCCCGCCTTGCATTGCCAGGATCCGATAGGGGCACCGGTTCGTGTCCCAGCTGCCCTGCTTCCCATCCAGCTCCCTGCCTGTGACCTGGGAAAGTAGTGGAGAACGGCCCAAAGCCTTGGGTCCCTGCACCAGTGTGGGAGACCTGGAATAGGCTGCTGGCTCCTGGCTTCGAGTTGGCTCAGCTCGAGCCATCACGGTCACCTGGGGAGTGAACCAGTGACTGGAAGATCTTCCTCTCTCTCTCCTCTCTATAAACCTGACTTTCCAATAATAATTTTAAAAATGGATGGGGCTCTACTCGGACCTGAGGCGGCCGCAGTGGGCTCTGTGACTGTCCAGGGATTGCTGGAAGCTTTGAGAACTGGACCTGACCATCCTAATTATGTTCCAGTAAAAAAAAAGTGCATTTAGCCCCATGCCTGGCCCAGGCGTCTGGACCATCCTGGCTCCTAGGAGCCCCGCTGCCCGGCCCCATGACTGCCCAAGGACTGCCCCATCTTCTGCCCGCACCCTGTCCACACCGGCAAGCTCCTGAAGGTCACCTCTAAATCAGGTCGTGTGCTTTGTGCTCCCGGGGCTGCCCACCTCTCCCTAGAGGTCCAGCCACTTCCTGGAGGCCCCGCCCACTACCTGCAAGCTCCTCCCTTCCCATGAAGTCAGGTCCCTGCCTGCAGGTCCCTCAACCCCCTAGAAGTCCTGCCTCTCCACCAGGGAGATCTTGTCTGATCCAACACTGGTTGGGACCTCAATGCCCAGGCCAGCTCCAGGCATCCCTCCATCCAACCACCCACCCATCCAACCACCCCTCCATCCACCCACCCACACCCTCACACTCCCCTGGCAGCAGGCTGAAGCTGCTAAGTTCCCTCCAAGTCGCCCTTCTCCAGCTGCCACCCGACACTTTCCCGGGGCCCCTTCTGCCCCTGGTCTACCCTCCCCACCCCAAGGGAACAGCGCGGGCCTCTGTGTATGAGTGCTCGGGCGCCAGCGTTGCTCAGAGACAGGGGAGAGCAGGCAGCGGTGCCCGCCCCCTGCCTGCAGACCCCTGCCCGCCCAGCCCGGGACCCCAGGCTTGGGACAATGAGAGCTGCAGCACTTGCAGGGCCCTGCAGGGCCTGGGAACCGGGGCTGCTGGGAGAGGCGGGGACTGCGGTGGGGGGTGGTAGCGAGGACTTGAAGCCGGAGGGGGCTTGTTCAAGGGGGAGTGGGTGTCTTGGGGGAGGGAAGGAGGTAGCTTCACCAACACCTGCCCGCTGCCCCTTGCCAAAACCCCCAGTCTCAGAAACCGGGGTTGTCCCTCCCCTGCCGGCTCGTGCCTGGGAACAGGTGTGCGGTTCTCAGCACCGGGTAAGGGAGAAGATCCCTTTCGGAAGTAAAGGCACAGGCTCTGTCCCCACCGCTATAAATATGGGCACAGCTGCCTGATGGCGGGGGTCGGGGGGGTGCGAGAATTAGGGGAGCAGGGCTACCCTGTGTTAGCACGGGATAAGCAAGGCCCCCTCCAGTGACCTCATAGGTAGCCCACCCTGGCTCCGGGGACGTCCCGGGGGGGGGGTGGCTAGGAGGAGGACCATCCCCGAAGTCCCACTCCTGAGTCCCCTCCTCAAGGACTGCTCCTCCTTGGCTGTGGGGTTCCAGCTCAACTCCAACTACAGCAGCACCCCCAGATTTGTCCTACCGGATGCCCTGTCCCCGTCCCAGAAGCCATGGTCATGCACAGCCTCTTCAAGTCCATGGGAGGAACGGGGTTTAGCACCTGCTCCCACCCAGGAGCCCGGCTGTCCCCTGCGATGAAGTGTTACCCTCACCCCTTTGTCCACAAAGTCGCAGGATGCAGTATTTAAGGGGTAACCCCCTGTGTGGGTGACATAGAGAGAGGTAGTACTTCCCAGTGGGGTTCACGGGCCGTGAAAGAATGTGATCAAGAGAGAGCAGTGTGGGACGGGGGCACACGGGCAGCTATAGAGGGTGGCCAGGGAGCTGGGGGGGCCTTGGAGGAAAGGCCATGGAAGCTGAGCTCCCAGGAGGGCATCCTGGGGCAGCAGGCAGAGGCCAGGGCCAGCTGTGCGGCATGGCTGTTGGCTGAGTGACCCGGAAAAGCGGCCATTCCTTCCCAGACCTTCGCGAGCTGCATTAGCCCAGGGCTCAGCTGGGGCCAGGACGGAGTTTAGGGAGCTTGGAGGGGCTGGCCTGGGGCTCCTGTCAGGGTGGCAGAGGGGGCAGCTGGTGGTCCCCCTGCTGGAGGCGGGGCCTGCCCACCAGTTGTCATCCCTCCAGGCCTGTTCCGGGCACCTGGTGCGACGTTTCCCAAGGATGTCATAGAGAGAGGCCTGCGGAAGTGCAGCTGCCAGCGCGGCTTAACCCTGGAGCCGGGGTGCCGGGCCCTCAGAGCCCCGACGCCGGTCCCCTTGACCCCTGCGAGAGGCCTGGCGTGGAGCCCAGCTGGGGCTGCAGGCTCTGGCATTACCCGGCTGGGCAGCCGTGGGAAAGTCAAACAACACCTCTGGTCACTGTCCGCTGCTCCCGCGGCCCATCCACCGTGTTTGTGGGGTCGGCTAACACTGCTGAGCCCATTTCACAGGTGGGAATACTAAGCCTCAGCCACAGCCATAGGACATAATGGGCTAGATCCCTGGGAAGAGACAGGCTATACTCAGGATCACACAGCCATGGGAGGGGACGTACCATAAAGACCCATGTGGGTTCAGGATACACACGTGGGTGTGTGGCGGGTGCCCGCCACCAAGCAGCCACGCACAGGAACCATGGTTCATTTGGCAATTCTAGAATTGAAGTGCCAGCCTCTTTGCACGTGTTACCGAGGCAGTGGCTGCCGGCCGTGGCACTGGGCGGCACATGCTTGAAAGCCATCCAGCAGGACTGGGAGCCCTAGTGGGCAGGCCTGCTGGGCAGCCCAGCGGGGGACACTGCTCCTGTCTGTGTCCCGGGCCAGTGACGGGGTCAGCCCCGGACGTTCCTGCTGGACGTCTGTAGGCACAGGACAAGAACCTAGTGATGGTTTGATAATAAGGATCATTAGCTAGCTTCTTAAAAAAAAAAAAAAAGGTTCCCGGCTCCCGGCTTCGGATCGGCGCAGCACCAGCCATTGCGGTCTCTTGGGGAGTGAATCATTGGACGGAAGATCTTCCTCTCTGTCCTCCTCTCTGTATATCTGACTTTGTAATAATAAATAAATAAATCTTAAAAAGAAAAAAAGGTTGCCACACATCTGCTTGACAATGTTCCCTGTTCATCTTCATGGAGCAGATAGGGGAACTGAGGCCCGCCCCTCCCCAGCCTCCCTCCATGCCAGCGCCCAGGTCAAGCTCACTGCCCCCTGTTCCCCGCCTCCTCCAGCCTTAAGAATCAGGCAGAAGCGGCTGCGGGCACCTGCGCAGCTCCTGCTGCAGCCAGAACCAGGTCAGGCCGGCGGCATAGGGACATCAAAGGGAATCTATAAATACAGCTGCTGGAGGAAAGCAGATGCGCCCGGCCAGGGCTGCCTTCTCGCCTTCTCGCCCATTCCAGATCTTTCCTGGTTGGGTGCTTGCCCATGCTGACTGACCCCAGCCCCACGGACCACCGCTTTGGGAAGTTACAGAGGTGGGCAGGGCCCTCCAGCCCGCTCTCCCTTCTGCTGATCAAGCAGGCATACATCTGGAACGATGGCTGATGGCGGGCGGCCCCCTTGGTCCTGGGGCAGCCAGGAGGCAGGCCACGAGATGACAAAAAGTTCCTGCTTTCTTGTGGGGAGTTTTTTTTTTTTTTCCCGTGGGGTGAGGGCGTTTCTGAATCTGTGTTGGGTTCTGACGAGTGGGCAGGGCTAAGACATGGCTGTTTTCATGTTTATCAATGGGCAGGAGGCAGTCCTGGGGGCCTTCCTGGAGGAGGACCTCGAGAAGAATTAGGGGGAGATGTTGCCAGTTCTCCAAAAACACCTGCCATGTGCCAAGGCCAAGGCCACCAACAACCCAGAACCAAGATTTCTTCACCAGCTGCTCCTTGCCAGTGGGCACCTGAGCGGAAAGCTGCCTTCACCATCAAGACCCGGGAATAAATCAGACAGCTGACAAGGCACCCGGGGCCCCTCACCTCTGCCCGATGGCCTGTACCCCCTGCTTGTTCCCCGAGAGGACACTGACCATCCCCTGCAGCCTCAGTCTCCCCAGCTGTGCACAGGGTGGGTGGGCAGCTGGTCATTCACATGGGGAAGCCCCCAGCCCCCTTGGCACTGATCCCCCTTTCCTCTTGCCTGGGCTGGGGGACCTGAAAAATCCTATGCTAATGAATACAGATTTTTATGTAAATCTAGCCTTGGGGTGGATCTCTCTGCCCCCTCTACCTCCTCTTCCTGGTAGGCCTCCAGGATTTGGCCAAAAATGCAAATCTGGATTGTAAGGATGTGGGTGGGTGGGTCCGGGTGGGGATCGGGGTCTGGGTGGGGGTGACGGAGTGGCACAGACAGCAGGAGGCAGGCAGGGAAGGGGAAAGAGACAAGGAGGGGGCAGGAGGGTGCTGTGGGGGGAGCTGGGAGGGGACCCTGCAGCCTTGGGCCAAGCTCAGAGCAGAGCAGGGGGTCACAGAGACAGCTCACGGCCTTGATGAAGCCCTGTTCCTCCTCCCCTCCCTCCCTGGCTGTGCCCCTGTGCCCAGCTCGGCTGGCACCTGCCCCAGGGCCTCCTCTCCACTTCTGCCTCCAAGTCCGGAGTGGCAAGAGAACCCCTCCCTCCCTAATAAGCTCATCCTTGGGAGGCAGCCAGAAGGTTACCCACAGGGGTAAGAGTTCGAGTCCTGGCAGCTCCACTTCTCCTCCAGCCCCCTGCTTGTGGCCTGGGAAAATAGCAGCAAGGCCCCAAGTGCTTGGGTTCCTGCACCTGCGTGGGAGACCCGGATGGAGCTCCTGGCTCCTGGCTCCTGCCTTCATCCTGAGCCGCCCCTGACTGTTGAGGTCCTTTAGGGAGCGACCCAGTGGGTGGGAGATTCCATCACAGAACCTTTCAGATAAATACTTTTTTTTTAAAAGAGCCCAATTTCCCACTTCTGCTTTGGGTCACTGCTGCGTCCCCTGCTCCATCAAGCAGTCTAAGGGACACAGGACAGAGGTCAGCCAGGGTCAGGACGCATGCCCAGGACTCGGGGTGCTTAGCTCAGCCTCCGGGGTGGGAGATGGGGCTGGGTGAGGCTCCCGAGTGGGTGTGAAGGGATGATGTGAACACCCCCGCCCGACACACACACACCTCACCCTGAGCCCTGCACACGATGGCGTCAGTGTGAGTGTGCTGCTGGCCCTGGTGGCAATGACACACCGCCCCAGCTGAGGTCATTCACACGGCCGCCCTGGCCCACTTCTTTTCCCTCGGCAGTCTCGATTTTTCTAAGTTGTGAGAAAACACACACTACTCAGATTCACCAGCTGGGGCCACCGCTCGGTGGCACAGGGACCCGTCCCCAGGACTGGACAGTCCCAAGCTCTGGAATCTTCTCCTTCCCCGAGCCTGGTGCTCTGAACCCCTCATACACACTGCAAACGCCCCCACCCCAAGCCCTGGCACACCCCTACACACACACACACACATACACGCCTGGGTCTTCCTGGGAGTAGGTGTGTCCTGTGCCGTGTGGCTGCAGGCGGCCCACTTCCCTTCCTGTTCCTGCCTGGGTAATATTCCACTGCCTCTTCAGGAGCCCACAGTCTAGCAGACACTTGAGCGGGTTTTGTTTTTGTTTTTTTCTTCAGCAGTAGGCAATTTCATCTAGGTGAACCCCAAGAATGTGGGGTGGGGGGGCGCTGTATGTGTTTGTGTCTCTCTCCATGAGGGCCTGTGACATCCCAGATTCCCCCAAAAAGGACAAAAAAATAGGGTACCCTCTCTGACCCCAGACCCACAGGTGAGGACGATGCTCTGGGGTCCCCAGTTCTGAGCCAGGCTGCCTTTCAACACTGCCACACCTCCTGTTGCCCACCCCATTTCCAGGAAGCACGCAGGGTGGGTGCCCTGTGTTCCCCTGTTCCGGGGGAGCCACAGCTCCGTGCCAGGGGTCTCCCCTGCCCATGGGCTTCCCCGGGTGTACCCTGGGGTGGTGGTTGTTGGTGGTGGTGGGGTGGTTCACTTGTACCCCCTCTGCGCGCAGAGCTGGGCCCTGCAGGGGCAAGGGGCGCAAGAGCAGGAGCCGGAGTCAGGGTCCTCCTCCCTCCCTGCACCCTGCACCGCTCCCGGGGGGCTCGGGCCGCCGCTGTGGCCGCCGCGGGACCAGCTGGGCCGAGGTGGCCGCGCATCTGCCGCCAGAGCAGCTGTCGCGCTGAGGGGGAAGGGGGGCAGGTGGCGGGGGACACTTGGGGCCGTCCGGGGAGAATCGCGCGTCTGCGAGGCCCAGCTGCTGGCTCCAGCTAAGGGGACATCCCGAAGCCACTGGGACCCCCGGCCCGAAGCCACTGCGCCACCCACCCCCCCACGTGCCTCCCGAGGAGGAGGGGGCGTCCGAAAGGCCCTGACGTCACTCGCCGCACCCGGCCAATCAGCGACGCCCTTCTGCAGCCCCCAGGGAATTCCCTGGTTGGAGCTTGGGGGGCTTGGAAAGGGGAGGAAGAGAACGGAGCGACCACTGCTCTCCCCTGCTCTGACCCCCACCCTGCACCATCAACTTGGGGACCTCTCATGCAAGAGGGCCCCGCTGGGGAGGTCAGGGCAGGCCTTGTGCAGGAGCAGAGGGGGCACGGACACAGGCGACCCCCAATGCCCTGCCTGCCAGGCTCCAGCCGGGCCCAGAGAGGGGCAGGTGGCGGCAGGGGGCTGCACAGCGGAAGCCGGGCGCACACCCACCGGTGATGGGCCCATGATGGGGTGAAGGTGATGACAAACTCAAGGCACAGCCCATGTCAGGGACCTCCGAAACCATGCTAGGGGAGGGTCTCCCTTGGACCCCGGGCCGCAGTCGCACGGCTGGCCGCAGCCAGGGTGCAGCCAGGGTGCGCTGGGAAGAAGGTGTCGGTGGCTGCTGGGCGCCTGCAAAACCTGCCCTGGATTAGAGCTGGTGAGGGTCTGATGCGAGCGCAGGGCGTCCAGCCCACCCCCCTCCCCAACTCACACACACACACACACACACTCCCTATCCAGGGCTGAGGAAACTCAGCCCACGAGGTGACAAAGCCTTTGCGTAGAGCCCCCTACCCACACTCCGCCCCAGGCGACGGGTCTGGGGGTCAAGCGTCAGACAGCAGGGAGCCTGGCGGGTGCAGGGAGCAGCCGGCCTGACCTTGGCTGGGAGCACAGCCTGAACGCCCCATTCATTCACAGAACTTGTCTCAGCAGCTGAGCCGGGGGTGGGGGCAGGGCTTCCCTGGGGTTGGGGGGGGCTTTGTCCCTGGGCCTAAAGTGCCCTCCCCACCCGCCCCTGCTCCAAGGCTGTGCAAAACCAGCGGCTTTTCCCTGCCCTCCCCCTCCACACTCCCTCTTCCTGTCCCCCTGCTTGCTGCCCAGGCCAGGCCAGGTCAGGGGAGCCTGCTACTAGTTAAGTAGCTTGTCTTATAGCAGCACTGGGTACACAGCAGGCACTTCATAAATGCTGGTGGCAGGAATGGGGCAGCAGAGGCTGCAGATGGGGAGGGGGGGTATGTTGGGCAGAGCACAGGGGGCTGGTAAGGGAGGGCGGGTCTCCTTGCTTTTTTGTCTCTCTCAAGGGGGGCAGGATGAGGGACAGTGGGGCCTTGGCCACAAGCAGGTGGATGATTTGCCTGGGACCGACAGGAAAGGGCCACACCACAACCAGGAAGGCCAGGGCCACCCACATCCTCCACCAAGGGGGGGTCACCAGGCTTGAACCCCCACCCCGGGGTGGTGGGGGGGGGGAGGACCTGGAAATTCTGGCTCCCCGTCCAGCTGCTCAGGGGTGAGGGGATGGGACCCCCCAAGCCCCATCCCAGCTCCGGTTCAGGCCAGCACTGAGCCTGAAAACACCATGGCTGGGGTGAAGGACACAGGAGCACGCACTGCATACACACAGGGGACAGGCACTCAGAGTCCCGTGCGCGCCCCCCTCCCAGGGTTACGGGGACAATGGCGCTGTGGACCTGAGGGTCCCTGAGCAGGGAGGGAGCAGGAGGAGGGACTGGGAGATGTCCGCGTGGGTCTGCCCACTTTCACCAGCTCTTCCAATTCCCTCTCACCCGGCTGACCTTGCGCGGAATCCCACCCTACCTACACCGGGTGTTGTGGATTGAATAACAGATCGCAGGTGGAAAATGGAACCACGAGGAATCCCAGCCCGCGTGAATCCCATCACCACTCTGGGTTCGACCTGAATCGAAGTTGAAACGGTCCCCCCCGCCCCCCGCTAAACCCCAACCATCTAGACAAAAGCGGGGTGACCCTGTCGGGTCGCCTCCCTCCCCGTTACAACACCACCACACCAAGCGCCACCCACTCCGGCTCCGCTCTGCAGCTCCGCCGCTCCGGGCCGGGTTTTGCGCGGTTCCAGCCCGGCTTTTGGGGGCTGGGGGGGCCGCCGAGGAAGGTGGTGGGGGGGGCGGAGGTGGCGGAGCCGCGAGTCGCAGCGGCGGCCGCGGCGGGCGGAGGAGATGCGGCCGCGGCGCGCCCCCGGTCCGGCCGCCGCGCAGCGCTCCCCCCGGAGCCGACGCCAGCGCGCGGGGGGCCGGGGCTGAGCGCCCCCCACCCCCAGCGCAGCGCCGCGGGACCCGGGGCGGGGAAGATCGCGTCCTCCCTCCCCTCCTCCACCGCTTCCCCTCCAACCCCAGCCAGCCCGGGATGCCCGGCTGAGCCGGCCGGGCCGGGACAGGTGCGCGCACGGACCCCCCCCCAACCCCTCCTCCGCCCGCGCCCTCCGCCTCCGCGCCGCCCTCCCGCGCACTCGCGGCCGCCGCGGCTCCGAGGTAAGCACCCCGGGGCGTCCGGAGAGGGGGTTGGGGGAGGCACGCGGATGGGGTGTCGAGGGGCTGGGGAGCCGGGGCGTGCGCTCCGGGAGGTGGCGGGGGGGGGGAGGGATGTTGGCCCTGCTGCTGCTGCTGCTGCTGCTGCTGCTGGTGGGAGGACCTTGGATTTGTGGCGGCCGGGGTCTTGGGGGGGCGGGGAAGCGCAGGAACTCGAGGAGCTGTCAGCCACGCAACTGGGGAGGCGGCCAGAATGGGGGGGGGGGGGGGGCCGCCGGATGCAGCGATTGCGCTGGGTGGGGGGAGGTCCAGGAGCATCGCTTGCAAGGGGCTGGGCTCCGTCGGGCCTGGGGCGCACGCAGCCCCAGGCTGGGTGATGGGGGTGGCCCAGGGTTCGGGCATGCTGGCGGGGGGCCTGCGTGTACGGCCAAGCACCGGCCTCGGCTCGGAGGCGGCTCCGCAGCGAGGGGAGGTTTTTGTGGGGGGGCCCGTAGGAGGCACAATGGTGAGGCTGGCGACAGCAGCGGCGGCGCCGCGGGGAGCTGGATGGGGGCCCAGGTGGGGGCCTGCAGGCTGCAGGGGTCCGGGAACGGTGGTGTGGGGGGGGGCGGGGTCCCGGGAGCCAAGTGGAGGGCGCCCGGGGCCCGGGCTGGGGGTCCCGACGCCCGCAGGCCCCTCCGCTCGGGCGCTGCCCCTTGGGCGCCCCGGAGCGCCCCCGCAGCCTGATGCCCGCCGCCCTGCAAGAAGCCGAGTCCGTGCTGGGCCTCCGGGAGGGACCGCAGCAGGGGACAGGGCCAGCCAGCCTGATGCCCTGGCTGGCTTGGGGGCCTAGGAGTTCCGGGGGTCCCCCAAGTATTGATAAAGGGACAAAGAAAACGCCTTTCTCCAAGCGCGCTGGGTGGGGGGTGCCGGGGTGGCCCCCTCCTGCGGGTGCTGATTGGTTCCTGACTGGAGCTCATGTGGTCCCCCTGTCCTGCGCTCCACTCCCAACCCCCAACCCTCAGAGTTCAGGGCTCCTCCCTTACTGAACCCCAACTCCTGCTACTGGCTGGAAGCTGCTGTGAGGCCCTTTGCAAGGATCCTGGGGTTTGTAGAGGGGCTGGGGGGCTTTCACCCCACTGTGGCCCTCTCTGGCTGACCCCTGGAGCTGTGACCCCCCCCATAGCAGGCAGGCCCTGGGGCCTGGAAGGGTGAGGGGGAGGCCTGGGGCCTTGCAGCTCAGGCCTGAGGGTGGGCATTTGGAGTTAAGGAAAAGACAGCAAGGCGATTGTCAGCCGGGGTGAGGGGGCTGAAGAGGGGGGCTGGTCAGACCCCTACCCCATATTCCAAACTCCGCATATGAGTTCTAAAATGAAAATCCGGTTCCTCTCCTCCGGTTCAGCTCCACTAGCTCTCCAGCCCCGCCCCCACCCCAGCTCCTTCCCCACCTGCCTTCTTTCCTCTGAGCGTTTTTTGTGGGTATCCCATGGCTTCCAGCTCTCTTTTAAGGGGTATGCCAAGGTATGGGGTGTATAAGCTAGACGGTACAAGATGGGGAGTCTCGGGACCCCCACTCCCCCACTCTCGCTCACTCCTTCCTTTCTTACTCAGAGCTGGTGGGGAAACTGAGGTATGGAGAGTTAGTAGAGTGAGGGAAGGAAGGAAGGCCGGGCCCCGCTGGACGGGGACCTCCACCTGAAGGGCAGTGGGCTGTGTGGCCCTAGGCAGGCCCCTCGCCCTCTCTGAGCCGCAGCTTCCCAGGGCAAGGGCAGGGAGCTCGAGGGGGGGAGCTGACTCCGCTCCGGGGTCTGGGTTGGGATCCTCGGCACAGCTGGGCACCTGTCCCTTGTCACTCGTTCCGAGGTGTGTCCCACCGCGGCCTTGAGCCTACCACGGCCCCGTTGAGCACGGAGCACATTGTCCATGGTACCCACAACTCCCTGGGGCCCGGGCTGGAGATGGAACTCACACTGCCCTTGGCAAGGTGACCATGACGTCAGTGGGCAGGACAGGTGAGCCGGGTGCCCCCCAGGGACACAGGGCTGTGTCGGTCATTGCTGTCTCCCAGGAAAGAGGCTGCCCTGAACTGACCCCGGGGTGCGGCCATGTCCTGTGTGCCCCGTCCAAGGCCAGCGTCTCGGGGAAGGGGGTGCTGACTTCAGTAGGGGCACAAACATCGCAGGCTAGTGGGTCAGGTTTGCTCAGAGCACAGAGGGCTGCCTGCACGAGGCTGGCAGTGCTTGAAGGGCAGGAAGGGGCTTGCCAGGAGGCAGCGGGCTTGGGGAGTGCAGGCATTGCCAAATCAGGGGTGATCGCCTTGGTGACGTGTACTGGGGGGCAACCCCAAGGGACTGGGCTATTTTAAGAGCCCCAAGAGGAGAGGTAGGTAGTGACCAAGCTGGGTGGGGAGCTTTTTCCAAACCCTAGGGGAGCCATGGGGGGCTCAAGACAAGGGGACAGACCTGGAGTGGCTACAGGTGAGGGGAGCCCCAGGAGCCAGGTGGGCTGGGCGTCTCAGACAGCAGGCTGAGAAGCCTGCACCCGAACATGGGCCAGGTCCCCAGGGCTCCCCGAATGGATTTTGGCACCTCAGCCGGCATGGACAGTGGCTTTCCTGGGTGTCTCTGGCGTCGTTACGTCCCTCATTCTCGGGCTCAGGGCAGGCGACCCTCGGAGTCACCCCACTTCCGTGCCATTCCCCACTCCTTCACTCAGAGATTCTAAGGCTTGGGGAGCATCTGTGCCCCCCCATGCCTTCCCCAGCACCTCTATGTTCAACAGTGACAGCGGCTTAGCTCCAGATGGGGCTCAGAGGATCCGGGGCCACCCAAGACCCTCCAGGGAGACACAGAGCAAAGAGTTATGGGAGCCTGGGAGCCCCTCAGACAGCCCTGTGGCCGGGGGACTCCCTCTCGCTCCTGCGTCTTGGTACCCAACTCCGATGTCCCCAGGATGCAAAAACAGCTGACCAGAGGGCAAACTGGGAGGGATGTCCAGGACTACGTTTCCCAGGATGCACCTTGGCCCAGCGATGCCAACCCCTCTCACCTACAAGGTGGTCACAGAGTGGGCCAGTCGGCGAGTGTTCCTGCTGGCCATGCCCCATGCTAGACAAGCCCGGGACCCCAGTTCTGGTGTCCTGCCCACCCTCAACAGGCTTTGGTTTTCGCTACGTGGCTGGGATTGGATGAGGCTAAGGGTGCCAAGCATCACCTGCTGTCTTACGGAGAAGGGGAAAGGACATTGTAGCCAGGGCCGTGATGGGCATGTAGGAGTTCCCCCATCGGGGCTGGAGGGCTGCCACCTGCTTTACAGACACTCGGATGGGTAGTGCCTTTCTTCTGGAGGGTCCCCACCCCTCTGTGTCCCAGAGGTGGCCACAGCAGGTATGTGCGTGTACTGGGTGCCAAGCCCGAGTCTTCCCATCCTTGGCCTGGGCTGCTGTCAGGGTGGGTGGCCAGGAAGTAGCCTCCTGCGGTCGCGTGTCCTTGGAAGGCCCGGCTGGTGCTTGAAGGGCTGATCAGGGGTATGTGTGCAGGGGTGGAGATCTTATAATCCCCCACTATGTGCTGGGTGCTGGAAATACGGCAGCGAGCACCCATGGCCCCGGTTGGACCAGTTGCCTGCAAAGATGGGAGAGGAGGGGTGGGGCGTGGCGATGCCAGAGTCTCCCTCTGCCACCCCACCGGACCCCCAGTGCCAGCAGCGGCCCAGGAGATCGGGTGACGCAGCTGAGGGCTGCTCAGGCCTTCCCCTACCAGGGCAGGGAGGTGGGGATCAGGATAGGTGTCGTTGAGATGGGTGACAACTGAGTGGGGACCTGGAAGACGAGCAGGTGCAGGTCCTGGAGACACGGCCTCGCTGGCCAGCTGCAGGAGGACCCCGAGGAGAGATCTTGCCTCCTCCAAGGAGACCTCCGTGAGTGAGGTGGGGACAGGGCGGGGGGCATGGAGCTCACACAGATCCCCCTCCCAAGGTTGGGGTGGTGGGGGGCACAGCTGGGTTCTGACTCAGGTGTTCTCAGGCGCCCCCTGGCGTATGGTCTAGGGGTGGGCAGTGCAGGGGGGAAGGGGGCGCGCAGGAGTGTGGAGGAGGGTGACCCCTGGAACTTGGTGACAGGTGGGAGGAAGGGCAGAGCGCCACCTTGTGGCCGGGGCACCCTGGGCTGGGCTCAGATTCCAGCCAGGCTGGCAGTCGGCTCCCCTTGCCCATTCTGAGTCTCAGCTCCCCTGAGGATCTACCTGGTGGAAGGAAGGAGGCTTGGCTGGGGCGAGAACCACCCGTCCTTCCCAAACGCACTGAAACCTCACCCAGCAACCCCCTGCCCAAATGCCAACGGTTCCCGCCATTCCTAAGCCTGAGTCACCACTGCCTGTGGTCCCTGTGACCCCACGGCCGGCCCCTTGGGGACCCACTTCCCGCCTTTGTCTTATTGAGTTCCTTTTCCAAGGTTTTCCGTTCCCAGCAGGGCCTGGCTGTCTTCCTGGCCCAGCCCCTCCCTCCGGCGGGGGGGGGGGGTGTCTCCTTCCCAGCCTGTCATTTGCAAGGGGCGATCCCCTCCCCCTCCTCCTGCCGCCCCCCCCAAGACAGGGGCAGCTGGGAAGAACCCTGGATGGTGGAGGGCAGGGGATGGCGGGCTTCCGCAAGCAGGTCCCTCCACCCCGCCCTGCACACACACCGACTCGCAGCGAGGGACACAGCCCACAGCCTTCCAGGAGCACCCCTCCCCCGGCAGGCCCAGCGGCCCCCACTTGATGTTGTTCCTGTCGCCTGCTCCCAGGGAGTGGCTTGGGGCCAGCGTGGTGGACAGTGGACAGTGGGCGAGCAGTGACTGCCATCAGCTGTGGGGCCCAGGTCTCCCAGCTGCACCCTTCTATGCTGTGTGGCCTCAGCCAGGTGGCACATCCTCTCTGCTGGAGATGCTGCTGTGGGCGTGGGGTGGGTTGTCAGCCTCTGAGTTCTTCAGTGCCCTGGGCTGCTTCCCCACTGGGGCACGGACAGAACCCCCTGGGACAACCCCTGCTTCCAGGGAAGCTGAGGGTCTCACCTTGTCTGGTGGAGTAAAGGAGCCCAGAGAGGGGAAGGGACCAGCCTGGGGCTGCACAGCAGACAGGACCAGGTGTTAAGCACCTACTGTGTGCTGCCCACTGGGTCCACGATGCGGGTGGCCATGCCCCGGCCACTGACAGTGGGGGTGAAGTACTGAGGCTTGAAGACTGCAGGGGGGATGGGGGGGTCAGGAACAAGGCCGATGATCTCAGGAGCAAGGAACTGACGGACAGGTGGCAGGTGTGGGGGCCCTGCACCCCCAAAGCTAGGGTCCCTTCTGCCCATTCCTAGACAGCCCTGAGCCAGGCTGGGCCGGCGTGGGGGCCGCCACGGCAGCTGGACGAGGCAGCTGTAAGCAGAGCTGGTAACCGGACCTCGTTGTTGCAGGGGCAGCCCCGGAAGGCAGGCGGCCACTCGATCCCCCCGAGGGACAGCAGCCCTGGAGCCCCAATCCTGGGGCGGTGGGGGGTACCTGCTGTGGAACTGGAGCCCGGATCCTGCCTCCCCCCCCACCTCGTGGTCATGGCCCTGAGCTGGGCAGGGGAATGCAGGTCCCTCACCCTAGAACAGAGAGGCTCAGGCAGGGGACACCCCGTGACAGGTCCCACCCCTAGGCTATGGCTCCAAAGCCCCCCCTCCTCCTCCACACCCCCACCCTGCTGCAGTGTCCCCCCCAATTCTCTCCCTATTTGTGACCCAGGAACTTGGTCCCTGCTCTTCCCCCCTCCCCACCCTGGGGAGTGTTGTGCATACAGTTGGCGCCCAACCATTGCTCCTGGAACAAGTGAACAAATAATATCGAAGTGGGATAAGGCAGGAGTGAAGCAGAACTGGATAGGAGATACAGCTGGGGGTGGTTGCACAGAACTGGGTCAGTAACTGAAGGTAATCCAGGAAGGCTTCCTGGAGGGGCAGCCAGGCTCAGGCTCGACAGGCGAGCTGCTGCACTGCGGTGGCCAGGATGTCAGTGGTGGTGGCCACAGGGGTTCCCCCTCCCCTAATGCTGAAGACAGAACCCAGCTGGAGCAAAGACAAAACCCGCGTGAGAGAGGCTGGGTGCAGACTTGCGTTTGGTGTGGGGCAGGGTACTCCGGAGCCTTGGCGGGTGTGAGCCGGGGTGCCCAGCGGAGGAGTTACCTGGCAGTGGGCGTGAGAAGCGAAGCGGGAGGGACAGGGTGGAGTAGGGGTGCTGGGGGGGCTCCAGTGCCAACAGGCTTGGTCTCTGGAAGCAAAGACGACTCGAGGTGAACCTGTTAGGGCACAGGGGCCGCGGGGCAGGGGGAGGCTGGGGGAAGGCATCGTGCGAGGCGGTGGCGGGTCAGACCCTCTAGCACCAACCCGGACTATAACAGCAACAGCAATGACAGCAGTAACAGTAAGGTGGCAAAGGATTGGTTTACTTAGCAGAAGGCACAATAGCAAGGAGACACAGAGAGAGATCGTCCGTTTGCTAGCTCACTCCCCAGATGACCATAATGGCTAACATGGGGCCAGGTCGGAGCCAGGAGCCCCATCCCATACAAGTTCAGGGGTCCAAACAGTGTGTGAGCAGGGGGCTAGATGAGAAGTGGAGCAGCCAGGACTTGAACCGGTGTCCGTATAGGATGCTGGCGCTGCACGAGCTGCACTCCCACCCACCACGTGTATTGCTGTTGTCCCCCCGGGGTGGGGGTCAGGTATGGGACCCTCTGGCCACTGTCACCCGTCGCTCTGAGGACGCCAAGGGTTCAGGGAGCAGAGCTGGGCTCTGGGGGAGGAATGCGGGAGGACAGACGGGACCCGCAGGGAACGGCATGGTCTGTGGGGACCTGAAGCTGAGAAGCAGCTGAGGGCGTTAAGTAATAATAGAAGCCCCTCCATGCAAGGGCCCTGGGGCGCGAACCCAGCCTGGTGCGGGAGGGGCTGGGGGTTCCGCTGTGCCCTCTGGTGTCCACAGCGGGGGGGGACGGACCCAGGTCAGCCGCGGGGACCCCCAGGTCTGACCTGACAAGGCTTCAGCAAAAGTTTTGATGCTTCTAGAGCTTCCAAGTTGATCCTGAAATATATACAGAGGTGTGTGGGCCACCGCACCCCCACTTCTACAGCCGGGCGGGTTCTGACAGGGGGACAGGGCTGGAGTCATCCCAGGGCAGCACCCAGGGGTGGAGCTGGCCTTGGCCATGGGAACCAGAGGCCCAAGGACCCAGGCCGGGGGCGGGGGGAGCACTCTGGGCTGGGGGCTGCAGGGCCAGCACTCCTCCGAGTCCCTGGCAATGCCCCCTGCTCCTCCCAGGGCCTCCAACACAGGCATGCACACACACACGGGTGCCCCCCTGCTCCCTGCCACTTGACGCCTGCGGCCAGGTGCCCAGCAGCCCCGGGCTGGCAGGTGGTGGGGCCGCTGGTGGGCAGCCGGGCGCCGAGCGGCTGCTGGCCCTGGCGCCTCCAGTTTCATGGTGAGAACCAGATGGCCTGGCAGGTGTGGGGGTGGGGCGAGGGAAGAGGTGTGGGGACGAGGTAAACTGAGGCCCAGACGTCCCAAGATGCTCTCTAGGGTTCCATTTGTCTCTGCTCTGCGGCTCCCTGGCGCGAGGCAGGGCAGGTGCGTGTGGGGTTAGGCAGCTTGGCCACTGCGTACCCCAATTCTGAGCATGTTTAAGGGAGACGGTCAGGAAGATTTGGGGGATCTGAGAGCAGGGGGACCCCTTCCAGGCCACCCTCGGGGTTCCCGGATGCCAGCACCACGGTGGGGGGAGGGTGACCGGCCACTGGGAAGAGAGGGCACTGCAGAAGCCCTGAGGTCAGAGGTCAGAGGCCAGAGCTGGATATGGGGGGACAGGGAGGTGGAGGAGGAGCCAGGGAAGGAAGTGGGGCCGTGGCAGCACACACACACACACACACACACACACACACGGGGTCTCATGAGTCACAGATCCCGGGCCACGCTCCCGAGCTTTCCTGTTTACTCTGGGCACGGCTGGACGGGAGCAAGTCCCCACCCCCCCAGTCACACGAGAACCTGCTGGGGGACCTGGCCTGGACCCCTCCTCCCCTTTCTGGCAGGGGCCCCGGGGTGGGGGTGGGGAGGTGGCTGGGTGTCCTTTGAGGAGTGGGGTGTCCCCACTTCACACACCCAGAGAGCCCCCTTGACCCGTCCCAGGGGGGCAGGCAGGCTGGGCTCAGCAGGTGCCTTGCCCCAACACACACACACACACACACCGGGTCCCCGAGGTTTGGGGCCAGCTCTATGAAATCCTGCAGGTCCCTGGGGTTGCTAAAGTCAGAGAGACAGAGAGGAAGATCTTCCATCCGATGAGTCACTCCCCAAGTGAGCGCGACAGCCGGTGCTGTGCTGATCCGAAGCCAGGAGCCAGGAGCTTCTTTCCGGGTCTCCCACGCGGGTGCAGGGTCCCAAGGCTTTGGGCCGTCCTCCACTGCTTGCCCAGGCCACAGGCAGGGGGAGCTGGGTGGGAAGTGGGGCAGCCGTGACATGAACCAGTGCCCATATGGGATCCTGGCGTGTGCAAAGCAAGGACTCCAGTCACTAGGCTACTGCACCAGGCCCAAGAGGGGTTTTTGATGAAGTCAAGTACAAGATTGCCCGATTCGTGTGTGGTCATAAAGATGACCATGATGATGGCTCATTCTTGGGGTGACCCCTGGTCAAAGCTCCCTCCCTACTCACTGCCCTGTCCCTCCCCTCGCTGGCAGGTGTCGCCTCCCGCCCCCCGGCCCTCGCCATGCGGACCCCGCGAGCATCCCCTCCCGGCCTGGTCCTGCTGCTCTTGCTGCTGGGAGGCGGCCGCGGCCTGTTTCCGGAAGAGCCACCGCCGCTCAGCGTGGCCCCCAGGGACTGTGAGTTTGAGGGGTGCGTGGGAAAGCGGGGGGCACAGAGGGGACGGTCTAGATTTCCAGGGGAGCTGCTGCCCACCCCACCCCGCCCGTCCCCCAGGCTGGGAGGGAAAAGTTCTGGGCACATCATGCACGCCCCCCCACCCCGGGCGTGTCCCCCCCGCCCCCCGCGCCCTGGCTCATGCCGCCTGCACCCCGGCCCTGGGCAGACTTGAACCACTACCCAGTGTTCGTGGGCAGCGGGCCGGGGCGGCCGGGCCCTGTGGAGGACCCCGAGGACCTCAACATCCAGCGGGTGCTGCGTGTCAACAGGACGCTCTTCATTGGGGACAGGTGGGGAGCACGCCGGGAGCAACCATGGGGGGAGGGGGGGTGGGGGCAGCAAGGCCGGGGTGGCCAGACACTGGGGGACAGGGGTCCCTGATGGACCAAGGACCCCACACTGGGTGACAGAGGGCGTGGGGTGACTGAGGATAGGGGTGCAGTGGGCAGCGGGGTCAGGGTGGTCAGACACTGGGGGACAGGGTCCCTGATGGACCAAGGACCCTGCACTGGGTGACAGAGGGCGTGGGGTGACTGGGGATGGGGGATGCAGTGGGTGGCGGGGTCAGGGTGGCCAGACACTGGGGGACGGGGGTTCCCGATGGACTCAGGCCCCCCCCCAGGGTCGCTAACTCCTCCGCTCTGGCAGGGACAACCTCTACCGGGTGGAGCTGGAGCCCCCGAGCGCCACGGAGCTGCGGTACCAGCGGGTGAGGGCGCGGGGAGGCGGGCGGGTGGGTGGGTGGCAGAGCTGGGGACCCCGCAGCAACCTGGGATCCCGCGGGCCCCGCACCTGCCCACCCAGGTCCAAGGGCCCCCTCACCTGCCCACCCAGGTCCACGGGCCCCTCACCTGCCCACCCAGGTCCAAGGGCCCCCTCACCTGCCCACCCAGGTCCAAGGGCCCCCTCACCTTGCCCACCCAGGTCCACGGGCCCCTCACCTGCCCACCCAGGTCCACGGGCCCCTCACCCACCCACCCAGGTCCACGGGCCCCTCACCCGCCCTCGCTGTCCGCAGAAGCTGACCTGGCGCTCCAACCCCGGCGACATCAACGTGTGTCGCATGAAGGGCAAGCAGGAGGTGAGTGGGCCCCGGCCCCGCCCACCCGGCAGCCCCGCCCACCTCGGCCTGGCCCCGCCCACCCAGCGGCCCCCTCCCCCTCCCCAGGGCGAGTGTCGGAACTTCGTGAAGGTGCTGCTGCCCCGGGACGAGTCCACGCTCTTCGTGTGCGGCTCCAACGCCTTCAACCCGGTGTGCGCCAACTACAGCGTGAGTCCGCGGCCTCCTCCTGCAGGAAGCCCTCGCGGAGACTCCCCCGTGCCCAGCTCGGCCGTGCCCAGCTCTGCCCAGCTCTGCCCTGTCCAGCTGTGCCCAGCTCAGCCCTGTCCAGCTGTGCCCAGCTGAGCCCTGTCCAGCTGTGCCCTGTCCAGCTGTGCCCAGCCCTGCCCTGTCCAGCTGTGCCCAGCTCGGCCGTGTCTGGCTTTGCCCAGAGCGGCCTAGATCACACAAGAATTGGGGGGTGGGGGGAATTGCTAGGGGCAGCCAGGACTCCCCTGGACCCTAGGGCTTGGGGGAAAGTGGGGCCCACGGACACGGTGGGGGGGGTTGTGTCCCTCACTCAGGCCTCACTGTCCCCACAGATGGACACGCTGAAGCCCATCGGGGACAACATCAGTGGCATGGCCCGCTGCCCCTACGACCCCAAACACGCCAACGTGGCCCTCTTCTCCGGTGAGCGCGGCTGGCCCTGGGCTCCGCGGGGTGGCCGTCTCTGCCCGGCTGGGGCACATGGGGTCCCTGCTGGGCATCGCGGCCCGCTGCCACCCCACCCCTCTCCCCATCCAGACAGGATGCTCTTCACGGCCACCGTGACCGACTTCCTGGCCATCGACGCGGTCATCTACCGCAGCCTTGGCGACAGGCCCACGCTGCGCACGGTCAAGCACGATTCCAAATGGTTCAAGGGTGAGCCCCCCACCACCCAGCCCAGGCGCCCCCTTCCCCCCTGAAAGTCACCGCCCGGGGCAGCAGGGGCCACACCCTGACCCCCGTACCCCCACAGAGCCCTATTTCGTTCACGCCGTCGAGTGGGGCAGCCACGTCTATTTCTTTTTCCGTGAGATCGCCATGGAGTTCAGTTACCTGGAGAAGGTGAGAGCCAGCTCCCCGCTGGGCAGGGGGACAGCTCCGGGGTCCCACCGGGTGCCCCTCCAGCCTCCCCTGGGGCTTGGGAGGGTTCCCCCGATCTGCAACGGGCGGGGGGGGGGCTGGTCCTGAGCTGGAGGCCGGCAGCACCATCGCACTGCGCCAGGCCCGTCCCCGCACTCGGCCGCCTTCATCCACCGCCTGCTTCCCCCACGCACTCAGGCCTGCTCCACAGCTGGGCCACATCTGCTGCAACCCATGGCCCACCCTGCCATTGCACCATGGGTGTCCACAGCCCACCCGCCTGTGCACCCCACCCACCCACCCACTCATCACCCATCCATCCATCTACCCACCCACCCACCCATCCATCCATCCATCCACCCACCCACCCACCCATCCACCCACCCATCCATCCATCCACCCACCCATCCACCCACCCATCCATCCATCCATCCATCCATCCACCCACCCACCCACCCATCCATCCACCCACCCACCCACCCACCCACCCACCCACCCATCCATCCATCCATCCATCCATCCATCCATCCATCCATCCACCCACCCACCCACCCATCCACCCATCCATCCATCCACCCACCCACCCATCCACCCATCCATCCATCCATCCATCCATCCATCCATCCACCCACCCACCCATCCATCCATCCATCCACCCACTCTCCCATCCATCCACCCACCCATCCATCCACCCATTCATCCATCCATCCATCCATCCATCCACCCACCCACCCACCCATCCACCCATCCATCCATCCATCCATCCACCCACCCATCCATCCACCCATCCATCCATCCACCCACCCATCCATCCACCCATCCATCCATCCACCCATCCATCCATCCATCCATCCACCCACCCACCCATCCACCCACCCATCCAATTGTCACTTGGGTCACTCCCTTCCCCCTCTCACCGTGCCTCAGTTTCCCCACAGGACAACACAGTCTCCGACAGAGCCTGGTCTGGGGACCCTTGAGGAGATGCTTCTACCAGGGCGGGAATGGGGAATGCTGGGCAGCTGGGCAGGGGCACCCGGGTGGTAGGCACCTCCCAGCGGGCAGGGTATAAGAGAGGGGAGACTCTGGGGCGGGGGAGAGCTCAGGCCCGGCTGTGGCCCTCACCCAGGTGGTGGTGTCACGCGTGGCCCGCGTGTGCAAGAACGACGTGGGCGGCTCGCCACGCGTGCTGGAGAAGCAGTGGACGTCGTTCCTGAAGGCGCGTCTCAACTGCTCCGTGCCCGGGGACTCACACTTCTACTTCAACGTGCTCCAGGCCGTCACGGGCGTCGTGAGCCTGGGGGGGCGGCCGGTGGTCCTGGGCGTCTTCTCCACGCCGGGCAACAGGTCAGCCACCCGGCCCAGGCTGACCCCACGCTCCCTTCCCCCCGGGGAGGCCTGGCCCCCCCACTCCAGACCCACCGGGCTCTCGCCCCCCGACACCCGCAGCATCCCCGGCTCGGCCGTCTGCGCCTTCGACATGACACAGGTGGCCGCCGTGTTCGAGGGCCGCTTCCGCGAGCAGAAATCCCCCGAGTCCATCTGGACCCCGGTGCCTGAGGACCAGGTGCCGCGGCCCCGGTGAGAGCACCCAGGGCCGAGCAGGGGGCAGCGGGGGGGAGGCAGTTGTGTGTGGGAGGAGTTAGATTTGCAGATTGGAAAAAAAAAATCAACTGTACCCATGCCGCGGATGGGGAAAAGCGAGGCCGGTAACTCGGTTCCCCCTGGCCGGTCTGTCCTTCCAGGCCCGGGTGCTGCGCCGCTCCTGGCTCACAGTACAACGCCTCCAGCGCCCTACCCGACGAGATCCTTAGTTTTGTCAAGACGCACCCGCTGATGGATGAGGCGGTGCCCTCGCTGGGCCACGCGCCCTGGATCGTGCGCACGCTCTTGCGGTCCGTGTCCGTGCGCGGGGCTGCGGGGGAGCAGGGGCGGGGGAGGCGGGCAGGGTCCTGCGTGGGGTGGACGGCCTGCTGCTGGGCCTCGCGCCCCGGACCGTGCGCGGGGCTGTGAGGGGCACAGGGAGGACCAGGCCCTGCTGGGTTGGGGGGGGGGGCTACGTGTGACCCCGACCCCGCGGCCTGCAGGCACCAGCTGACGCGCGTGGCCGTGGACGTGGGCGCCGGCCCCTGGGGTAACCAGACGGTGGTCTTCCTGGGCTCGGAGGCCGGCACGGTGCTCAAGTTCCTGGTGAGACCCAACGCCAGCGCCTCGGGGCCCGCGGGGCCCAGCGTCTTCCTGGAGGAGTTCGAGACCTACCGGCCCGACAGGTGGGGGCCGGGTGGCGGGACCAGGCCCCTGGGAGGCGGGGACGCGCACAGCTCTGCAGGTGGGGTCCCACGACGCCCCCTTGTTGCCCCGCGCCCCCGCAGGTGCAGCCGAGCCGGCGCCGGGGAGTCGGGGCAGCGGCTGCTGAGCCTGGAGCTGGACGCCGTGTCCGGTGGCCTGCTGGCCGCCTTCCCCCGCTGCGTGGTCCGGGTGCCCGTGGCCCGCTGCCAGCAGCACTCGGGGTGCATGAAGTGAGTCAGCCCAGCAACCCCGAGGAGAAAAGCGGGGTGCCTGCGGGGATGGGGCAACGGAGGAGGAGGCATGGGGTCTGTACAAGCGCTGGGCACCAGGGCACGGAGGGAAAGAGAGAGGAAGAAAGAGAGGAAGGAGAGAGGGGGAAAAAAAGAAGAGAGAGAGAGAGGAGTGGGGTTCGGGGAGCGTGTCCCCCGTTTGGACACGGCGCACACACCCCCTCTGGTGGCGGCCGCAGGAAGGACGAATGCCAGGTGTCCAGTCCCACCCACAGGGCTGGGGGACCCCGGGGGGGCCCCATCTGTCCTCCGTGAAACGGGGGTGCCGTGGGTGCCCCCACCCACAAGGCTGAGGGACCCCAAGGAGCCCCATCTGTCCTCCGTCAAACGGAGGTGCCGTGGGTGCCCCCACCCACAGGGCTGGGCGACCCGGGGAGCCCTAGCTGGCCTCCCTGTGAAACGGAGGTGCCGTGGGTGCCCCCCACCCCTTGCACCGCACCCTTGGGTGGGGGTGACGGGCGAAGCTCATGGAGACACCCCAACTTCCCCATGCCCCAGGAACTGCATTGGCAGCCAGGACCCCTACTGTGGCTGGGCCCCCGACGGCTCCTGCGTCTTCCTCAGCCCGGGCACCAGGTACCCGGGAGAAGGGGCAGGAGGCAGAGGGGCAGGAGGAGGAGGAGGAGGGCAGCGTCCTGCGTCCATCCGTCCATCCGTCCGTCCGCGCGCCTGCCGCGCTCACCCCACCTCCCCTCCCGCTCCCCAGGGCCCCCTTTGAGCAGGACGTGACCGGTGCCAGTACCGCAACCTTGGGGGACTGCACAGGTGAGGCCCAGGGGGACCACCCCCTTCCCAGCCTGGTGCCCTGCTTGGCCTGGGGGCGGCGAGGGGTGTGCGGGTGCTGGGGTAGGGGGAGTTTGGGGACCCGACGCGCGCGCGTTAACGCCGCGCTCCCGCCAGGGCTGCTGCGCGCCAGCCTGTCGGAGGAGCGCGCGGGGCTGGTGTCCGTGAACCTGCTGGTGACCTCGTCGGTGGCGGCCTTCGTGGTGGGCGCCGTGGTGTCGGGCTTCAGCGTGGGCTGGTTCGTGGGCCTCCGCGAGCGGCGGGAGCTGGCGCGCCGCAAGGACAAGGAGGCCATCCTGGCGCACGGTGCGGGCGAGGCGGTGCTGAGCGTGAGCCGCCTGGGCGAGCGCAGGGCGGGCGGCCCTGGAGGTCGAGGAGGAGGAGGAGGAGGAGGAGGCGTGGGCGGCGCCGGGGGACCCCCCGAGGCCCTGCTGGCGCCCCTCATGCAGAACGGCTGGGCCAAGGCCACGCTGCTGCAGGATCTGGACTCGGGGTTGCTGCCCAC
Source organism: Ochotona curzoniae (assembly GCF_017591425.1). Taxonomy (NCBI): domain Eukaryota; kingdom Metazoa; phylum Chordata; class Mammalia; order Lagomorpha; family Ochotonidae; genus Ochotona; species Ochotona curzoniae. The sequence continues at coordinate 2,931,603 of NW_024466491.1, read as the reverse complement.
GCCCGAGCAGACGCCGCTGCCCCAGAAGCGCCTGCCCCCGACCCCGCACCCGGCCCCGCACGCCCTGGCCGCGCGCGCCTGGGAGCACGGTCACGCACTGCTGTCCGCCTCGTCTTCCCTGTTGCTGCTCGGCCCGACCCGGGCATCCCACGAGCAGCCCCCCGTGCCCGGGCCTGGCCGAGCTGTCCACGGCGACTTCCCCTTGACCCCCCACGCCAGCCCGGACCGCCGGAGGGTCGTGTCAGCGCCCACGGGCCCTTCGGACGTCATCCCGGCTGCTTCGGCCGATAGCCTGGCCAGGCCCTGGAGCCCCTCGGCCACGGGCAGCCTCCGCAGAGCCGGCCCGCACGGCCCGCCCGCCGCTGCCCTGCGCCGCACGCACACGTTCAACAGCGGCGAGGGCCGGAACGGGGAGCGACCCCGCGGCCGCCACGCGCGCCCCGCCACGGACTTGGCCCACCTGCTGCCCTACGGGGCGGCGGACAGGACTGCGCCCCCGGTGCCCTAGGAGACCCTAGGAGACCGTGCCGTCCACGCGAAGCAGGAGCGCCACAGGCGGCGTTGGGAGCCGCCAGGCCCCGGAGGGTGCGGTGGGGTGCGGTGGGAGTTGGAGAGACAGCCCCCCCACACTCCCAGGTCCTGCCTGCGTCCGTGGGGGGACCCACCCTCCGCCGCCCGGAAGCACAAGTTGCAACCCCACTCCCGCCTCCTGCTCCTCCCCTCCCTCCGGAGTTGGTGGGGCGGTGGGGGGGCGACCGCAGGACGCTGGCACGGTTCGGGGGAGGGGGCGGGCAGGGTTTGCTAAAGGATTTGAGGTTCACCTGCGCGGAAGGTTCTGGATTTTTTTTTTTTTTTTGCATTTTTTTTTCCCCTTTCTTTCGCAGTTTTCTAACCAATTGCACAACTCCCATTCTCCGGGTGGCGGCCCGGGGTGGGGGTAGGGGGCCTCTGCGGAGCAAGGGGGTGTAGGGGGGCTCCCCGCCTCCGGCCCCAGGCGCCATCCACCCCTCGTGATGGTGGTGGTGGTGTGTGTGTGTGTGTGTGTGTGTGTGTGTGTGTGTGTATGCGTGTGCATGCCGTGTTCGTGTGCAAGGGGCGGGGAGGGGGCCTGTGTGCACCTGTCCGGGAGTGTGGCTTTTGCTGGGCGCGTGTGATGAGTGTCTTGTACGACGGTGGTGACCCCCAGTGGCCTGGGCCAGGGGCAGAGGGGAGAGAACCCCCCTCTACACACACACTGCTGAATGCCACGGAGGCTCAATGTGTCTGAAGGGCTTTCAGGGGGGCCTGGGAGGGGGGGCGACAGAGGCGGGTGGGGCCCCCTGTAAATACGGCCCCAGGGTGGGCAGAACGTCCGTCCGTCCGGCGCCACCTGTTCCCTTGTGACCATGCCCCGCGGACTTCCGGCTGTCCATGCATGCCACGTGGCCAGTGGAGCCCTGCCCCTCTCCCCATCAATAAAACTGTTTACAACCGCCGGCCCCAGGGCTCTTGCGGCTGCTGTTTCCTGGAGGGCAATAGGGGGTGGGGACACCCCCACTCCACCTCACCCACGGCTGCTGGCCTGGGGGGCTTGGACGTGGACATAGGGAGAGGTTTGGTCTTCAGTGGTCAGGGCAGGCGTCACCTTGCCAGCCTGCCTCCTTCCAGTCCACGCTGGCTACGCTCCTGCCGTGGGCAGGACAGCAAGCTACACAGACCCAGCCCTCTTGTTACGGGCCCCCCGCCCCCGATTGCATGTCTTTTTATTATTTTATTTCGATAATCATTGCATGTAGTTGATTAGGGCACAAAGGGTCAAAGGCTACAGGAAAAGTGGGTAAGACCATTGCTCCCACATTCTCTCTCTTTTTCTGTTTCTGGGGTAAGGGGGGAGATAAAGGGAGAAGCCCCACCCAGCCTCCCAGCCCTGCCAGGGTCCCCCGACGTGGCACGTGCTCCGAGGGCACTGTTGGAGAGGTTTGGACAGTGGATGCCTGTTTTCGTTACTGGGTCACGCAGCACCAGCAGCTGGTATTGTGTGGCAACACAGGTTATGCTGCAGCCTGTGGTGCCGGCATCCCCCAAGGGTGCTGGTTTGAGTCCCAGCTGCTGCTCCACTTCTTAGGCTGAGGGCTTAGGAAAAGCCACTTGAAGATGATGGCACCCGTGTGGGAGACCCAGGGGAAGCTCCCGGTGTAGCCGTGGAGGGTGTGAGCAAAGAAGCAATGAACCGGCTGATGGAAGATTCCGTTTCTCTTCTACCTTCCAAATAAATAAAACTCTGCCTTTCAAATGAACAAATCTTAAGAAAAAAAAAAAAAAAGACATAGATACAGGATGTTACACTTGCAATAGTTAGACCTCAATGTGGTGCGGCCAAAGCTGTTCTCATAGGGAATTGCGTAGCCGCACGTGCACTCATTGGACGATAAGATTGATTCCAATCAGGAGCGGGCAGCAGAGAGCCGGGGAGCCTGAGTGGACAGTGGCGTCCTGGCCCGGGGGGCAGTTGAAGCACAGCTGGGATTTCAGGATTAGATGTGAGACCGTCATGTCCGTTTTCAAGTTAGGGGGTCTTTTCGCTGCTCACAGCACCTGTGACGCTCCGCCCCGCCAGGCACCTGGCAGCCCTGACTCTGGAGTCCCAGGTTTGCAGGGAGGCTAGTGGGGGTGTGCGGGGGGCAAGGGGCTTGGTCTGAAAGACCAAGTTCACTTCTCACCCCCTCAAGAAAAAAGAAGAGCAGAGAAAGGATGACACGGGGTTTAGAAACAGCGCCTGGGAGGGGCTGGGCGGGAAGACGTTGCCAGGAAGTGATTTTGCAATCTGGATTTCTCCTCTTCCCGCCACAGACCCGGGTTCAGAGAGGGCGGGGACTTCCCTGGGGTCAGGGGGCCGGCCCGGGACTGGGTAGGTATAAGGGTACCTTTCAGGAGCCCAGGGAGCCTAGAAGAGAAAAAGAAGGGCCACCATGTCCCCCTGGAACGGAGAAGCAAACCAGAGGTGGGTTCCCAAACCCTGTCCCCCCAGTCGCAACCCTTCCTCCCTCCTTCCCTAGGCCTGTCCATTCTGGGCGGAGCTGGGCCTGCGTTAGGACATTCTACAGCACGCTGACACCACCGTGTGCCCCTGGGGTGGCAGCAGGCTAGGGGACAGGCTGGCTGTCCCGTGCATGTGTGTGCACCTGCAGAGAAGGGGCCCTGGCCAGGTTCTCCTGCTGGCTGGGATGCCACCTGCCCAGCGTGGGCTGCTGGACCTGTCTGCCACAGGACACTCGGCCACACAACCTGTTCAAACTCTCTCTTCGAACCTGGAGCCCTGACTGGCGAGGTGGGGGTTACGTGGGAGGGCTGGATGGACACCAGGGACAAAGGGCAGACTGGGCTTTGTGGGACAAGGAGTGAGTGTGTATGGGGGAGGATGCTGGAACCAGGACCTTGTGGGTGAATAGGAGTTCGCCAGCTGTAATACAAAGGGCTATAACCTGGGCAGGCTGGACTGGGGTTACACGGGCTTGTGGGGTTTCCACTGGCAAGTGCCCCCTGTTGCCCCCCGCAGCCCCGAGGTCCTGCAACCCCGCCTTCCTCTGCTATTGCTGCTGCTGCTGCTATCCGGGACTGCGATCCTGGGGTTCAGCTGGAGCCCCGCTGGCTGTGTGGTGTGGCACTCACAGAATGGCACCTCGGTCTCCTGCCACTCGGCCCCACACTTCCCCAGCCCCCTGCCGGCCGACATCAGCCACCTGTCCGTGGAGTTCTCCAACTTGACAGAGCTGCCGGCAGACGCCCTCCAAGGCGCCGCCTGGCTGCGTGAGCTGCACCTGTCCAGCAATGGGCTTCGGGAGCTGCCAGCCACCTTGCTGCAGCCTGTGGCCCGGCTGCAGGTACTGGACCTGACCCGCAACGCCCTCCGTGAGCTGCCCCCGCAGCTCTTCCAGGGCGCGGCTGCCCTGCGCACCCTGGTGCTGAAGCAGAACAAGCTACAGGTCCTGGAGGCCGCGTGGCTGCACGGGCTGTGGGCACTGCGCTTCCTAGATCTGTCCGGGAACGGCCTGCGCACGCTGCCCCCGGGGCTGCTGAGCAACCTCCGCAACCTGCAGGTCCTGGACCTGTCCGACAACCAGCTGGGGAGCCTGTCCCCTCACCTGCTAAGGGGTCTGGTGCGGCTCGAATGGTTATACCTCCAGGGCAATCAGCTACGGGAGCTGCATGGGGACCTGCTGGCCTCCCAGGGCCGGCTCAGCCACCTGTTCCTCAGCGACAACAGGCTGGCCGTGGTGGGAGCTGGCGCCTTCCACGCCCTGCGGCGCCTCGACATGCTGGACCTGTCCGGTAACCTGCTGGCCAGCGTGCCCCGGGGGCTCTGGGACAGTTTGGGGCTGCCCCACAGGGAGCTGAAAGAAGGGGTGGACCTCTCTGGGAACCCCTGGCTGTGTGACCATAAGCTGGGAGATCTCCTGAGCTGGCTGCTCCGGAACCAAGACAAGATGTTCTTCCTGAACAACACACGCTGTGCCCGGCCCAAGGTCTGGGCAGGCAGGTCGCTCCTGGAAGCAGCCAGGGAGGCCGAGGGCTGGGCCGGCGAGAAGGGAAGCAACCTCCCCTCGCCTCTCCCCGCTTAGCAAATAGCCCAGCCTCCTTGGGGAGGGGGAACCCAGGCCTTCCCACTCCCAACACCTCTGGCATCCCTCAGCCATCTTGTCCTACCCTCCGGCCAAGCCCTGGCCACCCTGTCTTCCCTGGAGTACTGGGCCTGGGTCCAATTCTTCTCTGATTAGAAGTTGCCTGGGCCTGCATGGTAGCCTAGTGGCTCAAGTCCCTGCCTGCAAGCACCAGGATCCCATATGGGCACCAGTTCTAATCCCGGCAGCCCTGCTTCCCCTCCAGCTCCCTACCTGTGACCTAGGAAAGCAGTGGAGGACGGCCCAAAACCTTGGGACCCTGTACCCCCAGGGAGACCCAGCAGAAGCTCCTGGCTCCTGGCTTCAGATCAGCTCAGCTCCAGCTATTGCAGCCACTTGGGGAGTAGACCAACGGATGGAAAATTTTCCCGTCTCTCCTCCTCTCTGTATGTCTGACTTTGCGATAAAAATGAAATAAATATTTTTTTTAATTGCATAACTGAATCAATGAGGCCACACACCCCCCGCCCCGGGAAAAGCCCTTGGGTTTCCCTAGGGAACTTTCTGGAAATTCAGGAGGAAAAAAGGGGACACACACAGCATCGGGAGCCCAGGTGACCTGTGTGAGCTATGCTGTCCCTCCCGCCGTCCTGGACCTAACTGGAAATCAAATCAGTGGCCGTTGCCCGGGTGTCGGGTGTCCTGTTGCTGGGATTTCTGCCAGCGCCCTGGGGATCGGCCGCGTCTCTCCACCCTTGCCTGCAGGTGTCCCCTAACTGCCCGCACGGGGCAAGCCAGAAGGGGGCTGAGGGGCAGGCAGAGCTTGAAGCGTTCTCTCCTTTGCACTGGGACCCCGGGACGGCCTGCCAGGTGCAGCGTGGGGGGTGTGGGGGCAGCAGAGTGGGGAAAGGCTGGGGGTTTCGAGTCACGCCCACTTTTTCCAAACCCAGGGAAGAGGCGAGGGCAGGAGGGAGAGGGGTGTCCCAGGCATGGATGGGGAGATGCCAGGCGGAGCGTGGGGTCAGGTGTGAAGGATTCTTCACTCGTGGGGGGGTCCCTGGGCGGGGTCGTGGGGGGGGTAAACGGGTTGAGCCCTAGTTTGCCCATCTGTGAAATGGGGACTTGAGGGATAGGACCAACCCTGTAGATAAGAAAAAAAGAAGAAATTAATTAATTAGTTAGTTAATTAATTAATTAAAGGTTCCGGCACAGTAGCCTAGTGGCTAAAGTCCTCACCTTGCACGTGCCAGGATCCCATATGGGCACTGGTTCTAATCCCAGCAGCCCCGCTTCCCATCCAGCTCCCTGCTCGTGCCCTGGGAAAGCATTGGAGGACGGCCCAAAGCCTTGGGACCCTGCACCTGCGCATGGGAGACACAGAAGAGGCCTCTGGCTCCTGATTTTGGATCAGCGCAGCTCCAGCCTTTGTGACCACTTGGAAAGTGAATAATCAGACCAAAGATCTTCCCTTTTTCTCCTCTCTGTCTGTCTGCCTTTCCAATTAAAAAAAAAGAATCTCTTTAAATGCTTTGGGCTCCTTCACCTCCCACTGGGGAGACCTGGAGGAACTGCCTGGTTCGAGCCCAGCATCAGGCTGGGGAGCTGCAGCCATGAGGAGGAAAGACGCTTCCAGTCTGCCTCGCTCTGTTTAAAAATAAAAATTAAAAAAAAAAAAGTAATTGTGTAGGGCCTGTGACGCCCCTTCGGGTGAGGGTGACAGACTTGGCTAAAGTCCCTGCCGACTGCGTCCTGGGGCGCTCGCTCGGCGTCCCCCATCGCTATGGCAACGCCGCAGAGTCGGGGCGCCCAGCTCCGCCCCTCTGGGAACACCCCCCGACAAGCCTTCCCCCCATAGGTCGCTTCCCGGAGGCCCTGCCCACCACACCGGGTATAAAAGCAGCCCGGGGCCCGGCGGGGCGGGGAGACTCGAGCCCAAAGTTGGGGTTCCTCGGAGGCGCTTGGGCGGGGGCGGGGGGTGCTCAGGCTGCTTGTGCGTAGGTAAGTGCGTCCCCCCCATTTCCCACACGGTCCTTCCCGGGGATTGGGAGGGCTCCCCGAAGCAGGTGGCGGGGTCGAGGGTCTGGCAGCGGCATGGGAGGGTTGGGACTGGCCGGAGCAGGTGGCCGAGACCCTTGGCCCAGTTGGCCCCAGTTCAGGACCCAGTTGGGCGGCGACCAGAGCTCAGAGGGTGACGGTGGTGGCATGGCGGCGCGGGGGGTGGTTAGAGCCTGCAGGTGGCCAGTCCTGACATCACGCTCTGCACTCAACACCGGTCCAGCTGCTGCGGGCCAAAAGTTTACCTGTCTGTCAAGCCGGCCGTGAGTGGATGAGCTCTCTGCCCAGTGTAGGCTGTCCCCCGTGGAGTGGGCAGGAGGGTCCTTTCCCGCGTAAAGGAAGCAGAAGTGGCAGCCACCCACCCACGGGACGGGGCTTTCGCGTGGACACACACACGCAGTACACTCCCAGTCCCTGGGGTGTCCACACTTCTCCACATGCTGTTTGCCTGGTCCTCCACCTTCTGCATTTGGGGAAGAGGGGTGTCCGCAAGAGAACAAGGCTTGCCCCAGTCCCAGAGTCCAGCTGCACCCAACCCCAGGCCTGGGAGGGCTGCTGTGCTGCAGGACCCCCCCTACCCCAGCTGAGCTGTTCCCCCATCCCCACCCCAGGGTGACCCTGCAGTGGCATTGCACTGGACATGTCGGACACGGAGGCGACTCCGGACCAGCAGGTGAGGGGGATGCTGACGGGCAGGGGGTCCCCTCTTGCTGTTCACGCGCCTCCGGAGTGGGGGTTCCTCCCTGCCCCCCCAACTGGGCGTCCTTCACAGCACCACAGCAGCATTTGTTGACACGGGTCCCAGGTCCCAGGTTTCCATTTGCTGCCACCGACCAGTGGGACCTGAGCCACCCATTTCAGAGATGACAAGTGGGGTGCACGGTAGCTACACCCTCTTGCTGTAGCTCCCCAGGGCTCCTCCCTGTCCTGCGCCCCTCCTAGCCTGGAGACAAGAAGTGTGCCAAGGTGGCACTGACCACCACCCACCCCTGCTCCCTGGACCCCTTCTGACGTCTCTGTCCTGTCCCACAGAATGTGGTACAGCGTGTGGTGGCCTTGCCCCTGGTCAGGGCCACGTGCACCATGGTGGCCGATGCTTACGGGGCGGCCAAGGACAGGCACCCGCTGCTGGGCTCAGCCTGCCGCCTGGCGGAGCGCTGCGTGTGCGGACTGACCACGCGGGCACTGGACCACGCCCAGCCGCTGCTGGAGCACCTGCAGCCCCAGTGTGAGTCCTCCCACCGTCACCCCCGTCTGTCCATCTCGTTCTTAGCCATGCATTATCCATACCCCCACGGACCCCCAGCCAGCTCTCCCCAAGTCGCTGCCTGTGGGGTACAACGCCATGCGTGGCAGGGGCAGCTGTGGATCCCAGCCCAGAGCCTCAGCCAGCTGCGGTCACCTTGAGCCTGCCCGCCAGGGCGTTCGAGCTGGGCAGGACCCAAGAGCCACCTCGCGTGACCTGGGGTGCAGGACAGAAGCGGGCAGAGGTGGGGGCGGTGCCCAGCCTGGCCCTTCCAGGGATGCAGTGTGAGGGGAGAGCAGTGCTGCCTGTGGTTCCTCCAGCCCCCTTCCCAACTGTGCCCCCAACCCAGCCCAGCCCCTGTGGCACTCTGTGCCTACCCAGGCAGGTGGTGTCACAACCACTGGTGGGGTCTCGTCTCTTGGTTCCTCCCCCACCTCATTCTATCTCTGCTTCTCCCTCCCGTATTCTTCCATGCATCCCACCTGTGTGCCTGCCCAGTGGCCACGGTGAACCATCTGGCCTGCAGGGGGCTGGACAAGCTGGAAGAGAAACTGCCCATTCTACAGCAGCCCTCAGACACGGTACTGGGACCGGCCGGGCCCTGGGAGCCGGAGATGGGAGATGGAGGGGGGAGGTGGGGTGCCGGCCGGGCTCTGGGGGCCGGAGATGGGAGACAGAAGGTCCATGGGGTAGAGGCAGCCTTTTGGGGGAACTCAAACCAGTCCCAAGCGGCACCACCATGCTATCATTGGCTGCTCGTGTGAGACACAGGTTTTACAGAGGGGAAGCTGAGACCATGCAAAAGTTTCGGCAGCCCTAGAGTCCCCCATCCCGGGTGGGGCAGGAGGGAAATCTATGGCTCCTGGAGTGGGGACCCCCCTTTCCTTGCCAGGTGGTGACTTCGGCCAAGGATGCGGTGGCCGATGGCGTGACAGGTGTGGTGGACCTGGCGCGGCGTGGCCGGCGCTGGAGCGTGGAGCTGACGCGCTCTGTGAGCCATGCCGTGGATGTGGTGCTGGGCAAGTCCGAGGAGCTGGTGGACCATTTTCTGCCGCTGTCCGAGGAGGAGTTGGGTGAATGCCTGGGGGACCCCACGGTCCGCCTGAGCCCAGTCAGGGTGGTCCAGGCAAACTGCCGTGATGGGATGGGGTCTGGGACCAGCCTGCCCCAGCCTGGGCTGGAACCCCGGGTCTGTCCGTGGGGCAGATGCGAGGGGTTGGCACCCACTAAGGAAATGACAGCTGACCCCCCTCTCCCTGTGCCCAGCGGCCCTGGCAGCCGAGGCCGAGGGCCCGGAGGTGGGCTCGCTGGAGGAGCAGCGAAGACAAAGGGGCTACTTCGTGCGCCTGGGCTCGCTGTCGACGCGTCTCCGCCACCTGGCCTACGAGCACTCCCTGGGGAAGCTGCGACAGAGCAGGCACCACACCCAGGACACCCTGGCCCGGCTGCAGGAGGCGCTGGAGCTGGTGAGAGTCCGGGGTGGGACAGGGCGCGCTGGCCAGGTGGCCAGAGGGATGCAGCCCCCGGGGAGGGCAGGGCTGGACATCCAGGGAGGAGGCCTGGGCGCCCCCAGGTCCCTTACCCCTCAACTAGGTCCCCACCGCCCAGTGCTTGCCAGGAAGCCCAGTTCCTGCCCTGCTCCTAGAGGGCGCCCGTGAGCAGCCCTCCTCATAGCAGCAGGTGCTCCTGCAGTGCTGACCACCCCGGCTAGGGTGGGCACTGTGCTCTGGCTGGGGTGGGCCCTGGACAGTGCTGACCACCCCGGCTAGGGTCCCTGTACAGCGCTGGACGGCCGGGCTGGGGTGGGCCCTGTGCCCCGGCTGGGGTGGGCCCTGGGCAGTGCTGACCACCCCGGCTAGGGTGGGTCCTGGGCTCCCTGACCGCCCTCCCTCCCCAGTCCTCCCGCCCACCGTGACCCGTCCCGCCCCGTCCCTGCAGATCCACGGCGTGCAGTGCCAGTGCGAGGCGACCCCCGGCCCTCCAGCCTGCACCTCGGGGAAGGCGTACCAGCTGTGGGAGGCCTGCGGCCTGCACCCCGAGAATGGCCGGAGGCGGAGCCAGGTGGGTGGGTCAGGGAGGTGGGCGGGGCCAGGTGAGGCGGGCAGGTGAGGTGGGCGGGGCCAGGTGAGGCGGCCAGGTGAGGCGGGCGGGGCCAGGTGAGGCGGCCAGGTGAGGCGGGCGGCCAGCACGCAATGGCCAACGCGCTGGGGCCTCCCGCCGCAGGCCGAGCTGGAGACGCTGGCGCTGACCCGGAGCCTGACGCAGGAGCTGCAGGCCGCGGCCGAGGCGCTGGAGGCCGGCGTGCGCGGCCTGCCCGCCGGCGCCCAGGACAAGGTGGCCGAGGTGCGGCGCAGCGTGGACGCCCTGCGCGCCGCCCTCGCCGACGCCCGCTGCTTCGGGGACGTGCCGGCCGCCGCGCTGGCCGAGGGCCGGGGCCGCGTGGCGAGGGCGCACGCCTCCGTGGACGAGCTGCTGGAGCTGGTGCTGCAGGCCGTGCCGCTGCCCTGGCTCGTGGGGCCCTTCGCGCCCATCCTGGTGGAGCGGCCCGAGCCCCTGCTGCCGGACCTGGAGGCCTGCGTGGACGAGGTGGTCGGGGGTCCCGACCCTCGCTGGGCGCACCTGGACTGGCCCGCCCAGCAGAGGGCCTGGGAGGAGGCCCGGCTGCAGGGGCAGGGGCAGGGGTCGGCGGGCCCCGGGGGGGACACGCCTGAGGAGGAGCCGGTGCCCCCCAGCACCCCGGCCAGGCCCACCCTCATGCCCGAGCTGGACTTCTGACCCTGCACGTGGAGGTCCCTGGCACCCCCTAGTGGCCGCCCTTTGCCATAGGCACGTAGAAATGGGGTGCAGGGCAGGGACTGGGGTGCAGGGCAGGGACTGGGGTGTGAAACAGGGACTGGGGTGCAGGGCAGGGACTGGGGTGCAGAGCAGGGACTGGGGTGAGGGCAGGGACTGGGGTGAGGGCAGGGACTGGGGTGAGGGCAGGGACTGGGGTGTGAAACAGGGACTGGGGTGCAGAGCAGGGACTGGGGTGCAGAGCAGGGACTGGGGTGCAGGGCAGGGACTGGGGTGAGGGCAGGGACTGGGGTGCAGAGCAGGGACTGGGGTGCAGAGCAGGGACTGGGGTGCAGGGCAGGGACTGGGGTGCAGAGCAGGGACTGGGGTGCGGGGCAGAGACTGGGGCACCATCCAGGCTGCATTTCCTACCCCACACTGGTCTGTGCCCACTCCCCACCCACCCCGGCTGCCCACTGACTCCTCCTGGAACTTTGGGAGGGAGTCCCCTTCCTCCAGCTGAGACCCTGGACTGAGGCGTCGTCCCCCACGTCCACCCCGTGACATTTCCCCTCTGAGATTTCATCTTCCAGAATAAAGCTGCTTTATGTTGTCTGAAGGCCCTGTCCGTCGCCTCTTGTCCCAGCTGGGGTGGCACCCTGCCCAGGTGCCCAGGGAGGTCTGAACAGGGTGCCCCCCCGAGCGTCTGGGCTCCCCATGGCCCGTGTCTGCCTGGAGTGGCAGCTGCTTTCACTTGAGTAGTTGCATGTTCCTTGGGGAACGAGGGGCAGGTGGGGGGACAGGCCAAGGCTGACAGCCACTCTGCCCCCCGCCCTGGTGGCCCTGGCCTTGACCGGCAGGGTGTGGTCTTCCTGGGGCTTCCCTCATGCCACGGGGCAGTCTCCCAGGAGCTTTCCTGTCCTCTGCCCGCATTCCTGACTGCTGAGGCCAGGGGCGGGTGGGCGGGCATGCAGGGGTGTTGGGAAAGCACGCTCCTCCGGCTTGGTGAGGTCGGTGGCTCCTGGCCTCCCTGGCACTCCAGCTGCTTCCCACTCCCCGCCCCAACGTGTCCCCAGTTCTGACTCCGCACTTGCACTCCCCACCCCCCCTCCCCATTCCTAGGTCTTCACCATCTGGAAGCTTCTGCCTCTGTTATACAACTACTGGGATGCAGGGTGGGGTGTCCTGCCTACCCTGCTCCCACTGTCTTCACTGTGACTCTTCTTCAAGCCTCAACACCCTCCGCCCCAGCCTCCAGGAAGCCGGCTGGGACTGCAGCACCCCTTCTGCGACCCTCCACGGCCCACCTTGCTCTTCTCACGGGAGGCCAAGGCGGGATCAGAACAGTTGGGAAGAACGGTGTGACAAGCACTGGGGTGAGGCAGCAATGGCCAGTGGAGACGTGGGGCCGTTGGGAAACTGAGGCAGTGGGCGGAGGCCCAGCCTTGCCTCTGCCTAGGGGTGACCTGGTGGTTCACGGAACACTAGGGGAGCCAGACGGATAGTCAGCAAGAAGTGGCTCCAGGACAGAGCCGGGGTGTCTGAGGTGGGGAGGGGGCGGCAGCAGAGTGAGCAGGCAAGTTATGGGGAGACCCCCTTGGGCCTGGAGGTCGTGGGAACCACGGAGTGCCATGGGCAGAGGGTGGCAGAGTCCTCCTCGCCTAGCGTTGGACGGGGTTTCCCTTGCCACCCTTGGGAACGCCGGCTGGGAGATGCCAGCATTTGGTGGCGGGCGGGGGGGGGGGTGGGCTCTGTTTGGCAAATACAGCTCTGGTTCCAAGGAGACGGCCTGGGGGTCATCGGGCCCAAAGGCCAGACACCACCCATCCCTGCACAGCCACCCAAAGGGTTTGCCCCCTCACCCCAAAGGCATGTAGCAGCCACCCCTTGGCCAACCTCACCCTCTGAAAACAGCCTGGCACACCGGGTACCCGGAATGCCTTCTCCACCCCTGCCCTTGCTTGCAGACCCCGGGGCGCCCCTTTTGGGTTCACATCTCATCCAGTGAGGTGGCCAGATGCCAGGCCGGGTGCTGGGGGAGAGGGCAGAACCAGCAGTGACCGGCCAGGAGCAGGCAGCTACAGGAGCTGATGTGTAATAAACCTTATCCGGGGAGACTGAGGCATAAGTGGTCACTGGGCAAGGGGCAAACCAGATAGAGGGATGGGGCAGGCAGAGTGGGCTGGTGCCGTATGCCCCAGGTGTGTGTGTGTGTGGCAGGGGGCTAGCAGGGAGCTCAGGCGGCCGTGAATCATCTGCCGCTGGCAGAAGTCGCCTGGGTGCTGGGAGCAGGGGAAAGGTGCTGGGCCCGGGGCCCAGGGCCCCAGGCTGGGCCAGGCAGGCAGACACGTGATCTCCCGCCCGGACGCCCGCCTCCCCCTCCCTCCGCCAGCCGGGCCGGCACCCGCCCCAGACCCTATAAGGCCTGGGAGCCGAGTGCAGAGCCAGCCAGCTGCCAGCTGCGCCACACGCTGGTACCACCACTCTGAGAGACCCCCGCACACGCAGCCCAGGTGAGCGTGGCAGTGTGGGCCTCTGGTGAGGCTGGGCGTGCAGGGCAGCCCCCTCAGCACACTCCTATTCTCTGCTTTTTCCAGCTGTCCTAGACCGAGACCATGTCCGCCACGGACGAGGGGAGCCGGGAGGCCCCCAAGGCCAAGGGCAAGGTGACGGAAGGCAGGAGGGACACCTGCTGGGTTGGACTCCTTCCTGGGGAAAGTGGTCTCCCCAGCAGGGATCTGGCAATGGCCTTCCCAGGCTGGGGGGTGAGAGTGAGGGGGCGGTTAGGGAGGCGCTAGGAGCTGTGACAACTGTTCCTGTCACTTGCTGGGGGGTGGGCTCCCACTGCATGACTGACTGTGTGTTTGTGTGTGTGTGTGAGGGGGCCATTGCCCAGGCGGGGGGACGGAGGCCTGGAGTGGCTTGCTCTGCCCCTCCCCTTGCCCGAGGTCTCCCCATTCCACCCCAGCGGCAGCAGGGTCAGGGGTTTGAGGCTGGCATTGGATCCCAGGTGGTGCCATACTTGGCCTTACTCATGTCTCCCCCGCCCCATACACCTCCTGGTGCAGACTCTAAGCAGCTTCTTCGGGTCTCTGCCCGGCTTCAGCTCCGCCCGGAACCTGTTAGCCAACGCCCACAGCTCTGTAAGAGAGGCTCGGCCCAGCGCGGACACCACGGGTGCCAAATCCCAGGCTTCAGGTGAGTGGCCAGTGCCTGGGGGTGGCACCTGGGGAAACCCCACCTTTTGTGTGCGTCACCTCATTGCACATGGCGGGGCTTGGTGCACACGCTACCCCACACTAGGTGGGGAAACAGGCAGAAGCATAGACAAGAGCCTGCTCTGTGTCCCTGCCTGGACACGCTGGGTGGCTGCTGCACAGCCGACACAAGAGGGAAGCTGGCAGTCCTGGCAGGGGCTGGTGGTTCGCTCCACCTGCTGCGGGCTGTGCGGGAGCCCCCCATAAACTGCCCAGCAGGCAAGACAAGGTGGATGTGACCCCATGAGGCCCTGCGGCGGCGTGAGTTGTGGGGGTGGAGCCCGTGGCCAGGCTGGTCTGTGGCCACCGATGTCACCTGCTGCTGTTGTCCCTGACGGGGGTGGCTGGGAAATGGCTGACCTTTCTGGCTGTGCCCGGGGAGATTGCATAATGGGCATACATACCCACTGCCTGCCCTGACTGGGCCCTGTCCCTGCAGGGGCTGTCGAGCCGGAGCCAAAGGCCAGCGCGACAGAGAAGCCACCTTCAGAACAGGTGCGGGGGCGTCCCCAAACTTACCCAACCCAGCGGGAGCCCGGAGGTGCCCTTCCCCAATTCAGGTGTCAGTCCTGCCACCTGCAGGCGTCTCAGGCCGCCATGGGAGAAGAGGGTACACACCCCAGGGCTGGGGCTCAGGGATCCTGCCAGCTCTTCATTCTCTGGCCCTCCGTGTCCCGCGCCATGAGGTCCAGGGAAGCCGAGCCACCTTGGGTCCCCGGGCCAGATGTGGGGGTGCCAACCCGCACTCTCTCTGTGCCAAGAGCACCCCATAAGTCATGAAAACCAGAGATGCTCCACCCCGATATGGCATAGTGTCTCCTTGGGAGCAGGATCTAGTCCATTCTCTGCCCCCAACACCCCTGGGAAACATAACTGAACCAAAAACAGTCCTTGGGTTTGTTTACTTGGGTCACATGGGCAGCCAGGAAGTCCTTCGAGGCGCTGCCCAGCCCCTGTTGCCCAGCCCTGCTGCCCGTGCCTGCAAGTTCCTGGCTGCCCCGAAGTTCAGCTTCCCCAGGGAATTGCAGTGCAGGACAAGCAGCGGAGTGGGTATAGGGAGGGAGAACAGACGTGGGACAACACTGTCCTCTCTCTGCAGATGACGTCTGGGGACAAGGACCCAGCAAGTTTCACGATGGATTCGCTCAGCTCGGGGCTGGCCAGCATGGTGGACACTGCTAAAGGGGTGGTCCAGGGAGGGCTGCATACAAGCCGCTCCGCTCTTACAGGCACCAAGGAGGCGCTAACGGGCGGGCTCCAGGGGGCGCTAGATGCGGCTATGGGAGCCGTCCAGGGAGGTCTGGACACATCGAAGGCGGCTGTCTCAAGCACCAAGGATACCGTGTCTGCCGGGCTCACGGGGGCCATGAACGTGGCCAAGGGCACTGTCCAGACTGGCATGGACACATCTAAGTCTGTGCTAACTGGCTCCATGAATGTTGCCAAGGGAGCAGTCCAGGGAAGTCTAGACACCACCAAGACCGTCCTGACCGGAACCAAGGACACCATGTCAGCTGGGCTCACAGGGGCCATGAACGTGGCTAAAGGAGTGGTCCAGACTGGCATGGACACATCTAAGGCTGCACTGACCGGATCCATGAATGTGGCCAAGGGTGCCGTGCAAGGGAGTGTAGACACAGCCAAGACAGCACTGACCGGAACCAAGGACACCATGTCAGCCGGGCTCACAGGGGCCATGAACGTGGCTAAAGGAGTGGTCCAGACTGGCATGGACACATCTAAGGCTGCACTGACTGGATCCATGAACGTGACCAAGGGTGCCGTGCAAGGGAGTGTGGACACAGCCAAGACTGTGTTAACTGGCACCAAGGACACCGTGTCAGCCGGGCTCACGGGAGCCATGAAAATGGCACAGGGTGCTGTCCAGACTGGCATGGACACATCTAAGTCTGTGCTAACTGGCTCCATGAATGTTGCCAAGGGAGCAGTCCAGGGAAGTCTAGACACCACCAAGACCGTCCTGACCGGAACCAAGGACACCGTGTCTGCCGGGCTCACAGGGGCCATGAACATGGCACAGGGTGCTGTCCAGGCTGGCATGGACACATCTAAGGCTGCACTGACCGGATCCATGAATGTGGCCAAGGGTGCCGTGCAAGGGAGTGTAGACACAGCCAAGACAGCACTGACCGGAACCAAGGACACCATGTCAGCTGGGCTCACAGGGGCCATGAACGTGGCTAAAGGAGTGGTCCAGGCTGGCATGGACACATCTAAGGCTGCACTGACCGGATCCATGAATGTGGCCAAGGGTGCCGTGCAAGGGAGTGTAGACACAGCCAAGACAGCACTGACCGGAACCAAGGACACCGTGTCTGCCGGGCTCACAGGGGCCATGAACGTGGCTAAAGGAGTGGTCCAGACTGGCATGGACACATCTAAGGCTGCACTGACTGGCTCCATGAATGTGGCCAAGGGGGCAGTCCAGGGAAGTCTAGACACAGCCAAGACCGTCCTGACCGGAACCAAGGACACCATGTCAGCTGGGCTCACAGGGGCCATGAACGTGGCCAAAGGGGCCGTTCAGACTGGCATGGACACATCTAAGGCTGCACTGACTGGCTCCATGAACGTGACCAAGGGTGCCGTGCAAGGGAGTGTGGACACAGCCAAGACTGTGTTAACTGGCACCAAGGACACCGTGTCAGCCGGGCTCACGGGAGCCATGAAAATGGCACAGGGTGCTGTCCAGGCTGGCATGGACACATCTAAGTCTGTGCTAACTGGCTCCATGAATGTTGCCAAGGGAGCAGTCCAGGGAAGTCTAGACACCACCAAGACCGTCCTGACCGGAACCAAGGACACCGTGTCTGCCGGGCTCACAGGGGCCATGAATGTGGCACAGGGTGCTGTCCAGGCTGGCATGGACACATCTAAGGCTGCACTGACCGGATCCATGAATGTGGCCAAGGGAGCCGTGCAAGGGAGTGTAGACACAGCCAAGACTGTCCTGACCGGAACCAAGGACACCGTGTCAGCCGGGCTCACAGGGGCCATGAACATGGCCCAGGGTGCTGTCCAGGCTGGCATGGACACATCTAAGGCTGCACTGACCGGATCCATGAATGTGGCCAAGGGAGCAGTCCAGGGAAGTCTAGACACCACCAAGACCGTCCTGACCGGAACCAAGGACACCATGTCAGCTGGGCTCACAGGGGCCATGAATGTGGCCAAAGGGGCCGTTCAGACTGGCATGGACACATCTAAGGCTGCACTGACCAGATCCATGAATGTGGCCCAGGGTGCCGTGCAAGGGAGTGTAGACACAGCCAAGTCTGTCCTGACAGGCACCAAGGACACCGTATCGACTGGGCTCACAGGGGCCATGAACGTGGCCCAGGGTGCTGTCCAGGCTGGCATGGACACCTCAATGTCGGCCCTTGCTGGTACCAAGGATTTGGTCAGCAGTGGGGTGACCAGTGTCATGAGTGTCACCAAAGGGCTTGTCCAGGGGAGCTTAGACAGCTCAAAAGCTGTCACTACTGGTACCAAAGACGCCACGTCCACTGGGCTCACGGGCGCAGTGAGCCTGGCCAAAGGAGCCGCTGGGAGCGGGCTGAACACAGCCCACAGCATGGTGGCCAGTGCTGTGAGCATGGCCCAGGGAGCTGGTCAGGGTGGCCTGGATGCCACCAAGACTGTGTTGGCTGGCCGCAAGGACATAGGGGCCCTGGGATACCCTGGCCAGCATCCTATGCCCCAGGCCTCTACCTGGGGGGCGGTAGGGGGAGGCAGCTGCGAGCTGACTGCTCTGCCCTCTGGGGCCTCCAGCCCCCCAGAACTTCTCTCTGCAGGTCTGGAGTTCGCCCAGGGAGCCACCACCGACACCAATGACCTTATATCCGACATGGCCCCACTCGCCCGAGACGCAGCTCTGAGCAGCGAAGGGGTCAGGCAGGTGGCAGCAGCGGGTGGCTGCGAGGGAGCTGCAGGCTTCGCGATGCTACGGGACGAGTTTGAGGGGCTTGGGGAGATCTTCCACCCCATGAGTGCCGAGGAACAAGGTGAGAAGGCAGAGGCCCCGGAAGGACTCGACTCACTTCCCCTGGGGGGGGGGCCTCCCCCAGACCTCATTCATTGCCTGCCCCACCCTTCCTCTTCAGCTGAGCTGGCTGCCTCGGAGCCCGAGCCCAAGGTGCTCTCGGCTGACCGGGGGAGCTTCTATGTCCAACTGGGAGACCTGGCCCCCGCCTTCCGGCAGCGCGCCTTTGAACACGCCTTGAGCCACCTGCAGCATGGCCAGTTCCAAGTGAGAGAGGCTCTGGTCCAGCTTCGCGACTCCTGTCAGCTGGTGAGCCCCACCCCATTCCCAGGGGTCCTCCTCGCATCACCGCCCCCTGCCCCTTTGCGCTGGGTGACAGGTGACAAGGAGGCAGCCTGCAGGGACAGGAGGGGACAGCCGTGGGCCGCCACGTCTGTGAAAGGTGAAAGCATCTAGAAAGGCCATCATATGGGAAGGTACCCAAGCCGGAGCAGTCACCCCTCACCCCTGCTCACACACTGGAGCTGGGACCCACTCTGGGTACTGCTAGGCCCGCCAGAATCCATGCCGGGAGCACCCCCGCACCCCAAAAACATCTCTGTGATACCCTGTTCGGGGACACCCACACGTTGAGTGGACTGGGAAAGAAGGCCCCACGAGGGCAGCAGCTGCCATCTGTGAGAGCACTTCCCGTGGGCCGCTGAGTGCTGGGGCCACAGTCTTCCCGCTGGACACCTGAGCTAATGCCGGCCAATGAGAACCCAGATGGGACAGGGAGTGACCCGGGGATGCCCCAGCGGTGGCCTTGCTCCCCAACACCCACAAGGTGGCCAGATGACAGCATCCCTATGGGTCAACCTGCCACCCTGCTCTGGCTTCCCCGCCCAGCCTCGGGGCTCTGTACCCCTAAACGGTGCTTCGCAGGAGGCCAGCCCCCCCATACCAGGCTCTCTTTCCAGATGGAGCAGAGCACACAGCCGCTGGACATGCAGCCGTGTCAGCACCAAGGCTCAAGTGCCAACGTGGCGTACACGGATCCAGTGCAGGTACATGGTGCATACGTGGCTCACCCGCCTCTCCCCAGCCCCTGCCCTCCATTCCCTGCTCACCGTGCTGCCTCCTTCCTCCCACAGGAGTGTGACGCTGCCGGGGCCCTGTCCCAGGCCTGTGGCCTCATCCAACAGCTCCACAGAGCCTATAGTGGCCTGGCCTCTGGCCTGCAGGGCCTCTCCCCGGAGCTGCAGCAGCAGCTGGGGCAGGCGCGGCACGGCCTCTGCCAGCTCTATAGTCTCATGTCTGGGGCCGGGGATGTGCGTGAGCTGCCCGCTGGGCAGCTGGCCCAGAGCTGTGAGGCCGTGAGCCAGGCATGGCAGGGGCTGGAGCGGCAGCTAGAGGGTCTGCAGCATGGTCCACCACTTGGCTGGCTGGTGGGGCCCTTCGCCCTGCTGGGCAGCGGGCAACAGCTGTAAGTGCCCGAGCAGGGAGCCCCAGCCTCTCTGAGGGCCCTTCCCTGGCCAGAGCTGGCTCAGGGCTCCCTGTAAGCTGAGCAGGGAGGTGCCAGTTCGGCCATGCCCCCTGCGCCTTTTGAACCGCAGACCCCATCCTGAGCCAGGGCTTTCCCAACACCTGCGAGCAGACACTCCTACTGACCACACAAAGTGCCCGGGCCCCTCCATACCCTGGGACCCCTCTAACTGAGGGGGGCTTGTCTTTCCCCCATCTGACCTGAGAGCACCCAACCTGAAAGGGCCCTGGGAGTGGCTCCCCCACAAAGAGCCACTGTCACTGTCACTGCCACTGTCTTCCTGAGCTGCTGCCCGCAGCCTCTGCCACACCCCAACGTGACCAGAACCTGGCAGTGGGCAGCGGAACCCCTCCTCCCTCCCAGAGTGGCACATTCCCAAAGCTGCCTGTGCCCACAGCCAGCACTTTCGCTCAACCCATGCCATCCTGGAGCCCACGGGGGGGACCCCAGGCATAGCTCCCTCCAACTGGGGACAGGGCTGGGACGGAGGTGCTTCTCGAGCCTTCCAGAGCCTCTTCCTCACTCAGCCACCACACCAGGCCCGGGGACTCCAGCGTGAGTCTGTGTGGGCCACCCTGCTGAGCTGGGCGAGGCAGGCAGGGGTGACACATGCCAGAAGCCCCTGCCGCAGGGGCTGGCCAGCCACCGTGAGCCTGGGGTTACCTCCTGACGGGATGACGGGTCACAGAAATGCCATGGGAAGAGTGGAGGTGGCACTGTCTCCCTGCCCCAGGGCCCAGGGATGAGGACTCAGGGCACAGCCTGGGGTGGATATGGGCGGCAACTGGCAGGAAGGGCGCGGTCCCCGGGCACGGCATGCATGAGCGGCCAAGCGCCGAGTTCACAGGGATGTCACTTTCTCGTGTCCCCTGGAGAGGCCCAGCTCACCTTCTCACGGCTGGCCCCCCGGCCCCCCCTGCGCTGTGCACTTGGCGGCCACGGCTTAACCCTTTGTTCCCCAAAGGACATTTTTCTCCAATTCTGGCTGCCCAGGACCCACCAGGTCAATAAAATGGATGTCTTGTTTTCATTAAAAAAACCCTTTATAGTCATTTCATGTCGGTCGGAAATCAGAGAAACGAGGCAGAAGAAAATCCAAGGGGACAAATACAAACAAACAGCGTGGTGTCCCCCCACAAGTTCTCGGCTCTCCTGGGAGGCTGGGGAGGGACGGGGTGGGCTGGGGCTACGTGCGGCGAGCTCGGGGCCGGGGCCAGGCCGGACTGACCCGCTCAGCTCTCCTCGTCCGGGGACTCCGAGTGTAACCGCACCCTCTCGTGCTCCGGCTGCTCACTCCCAGGCCTGTCCAGCTCAGGGCCCTCCTGCAGCCTGCTGGGGGTGGGGGGATCAAGCAAAGGGTGGGCCTGAGGACCCCCTTCCTGGCCCTGGGACCCCAGACCCCTTCTCTGCTTGCAGGAGGAGGGCGGGGGACCCCGAGGAGTAGGGTCCTGCCTTCTCTCTCCTGCCACACGAAGGGCTACAGTTGGCTCGAGGGCACGTTCGCGCCCTGCGCCCTCTATGCCCAGGCCAGCCAGGACCAGCACCAAGTGGCACCTGAGTGTGACCGCCATGGGCCACATCTGGGGGGGGGATGGGGTCAGCAGGAACCCAGACAGCTTTTGAAGCCCTGGAGCTGCCTCGGGGAGGGCCATGACTAGGGAGGCAAAGTCCCACTGGGTTCTGGAGTTCTATCGCAAATGTCGGGGGTCAAGGCAGAGCCGCCCCGCGGCCCCGTCTACACTCACTTGTTGTGCAGGTCTTCTGAGGAGCCGCAGCCCGGTCCCTCCTCCAAGTGCGGCTCACCCTCGGCCTCCTTGTCCACTGTGCTCTCCTTCTGGGATGTGGCCTCGCCATTCACGGGCGCTGAAAGGTCTGGGAGAAGGACATGAGCCCATGGCAGCCTGCAGGCCTGTGCCCAGGGACACTTCACCCTTGCCCACCCCATGCACAGTGAACTGGCCTCCCCCTACCCTACGGGAGGCGTGGTGCCAGGATGAGCTGGGCCAGATGCACTGAGACTGTCCCAGGATCTGGGTCTGGGTGGGAGCCCAGTGGCTGGCTGCACCCCCAAGGGGGCCAGGGTGGTTAAGTGCTGCAGCTGGCCCAGAGAGGTGAGGGTCCTGGCACGGGCAGCCGTGCTAACACTGAAGGACCTGGAACAGATGCCAGCCTCGGGGCATCCCCCAGAGGCCTTCGGCCGCCACCCTCCGGCTGGACACAGGTGCTCAGGGAAGCACACACCTGCAGACCTACTGCCACCAACTTCTCTCGCCAGCCTGGCTCCCCAAACTCCCATCAGCAGCCTGGGGGGCGCCCCAGGCCTGAGCCCACAGGCATGTGGACACACGGTGTCCTGGCCTCAAGGGCCCTGCCAGCTGCCCCACACCAGGGAGCATGTGTGCAAGCAGACTCCGCCTCTCCTTGGATGTGCCGCCCGGGCTGCTCACCGGCGCTGGGCTCCGCCTCGGCCTTCTCCTTGGGGGGCTCCTCCCCCGGCAGCGCCTCTCCGGCCTTCTCTGCCTCGGCCTTCTCCTTGTCTGTGGGGCCTGCCTTGTTCGCTTTCTGGATCGCCTCGATCTTGGGCCCCAGGACCCGCGACTTGAGCCGCGTGTACACCTCCGCTGCCTTCTCCATCACCTCCTTGTTGGCTTTGTAGCGGCGGATCTGGCCGCGAGAGGCTGCACTCACACAGGGGCAAAGGCAGTAGGGCCTGCCATCCCCGCCACCTGAACACCCCTGATCCCTGTCCTGTACCTTCTTCAGCGTGGCTACCACATCCGTATTCTTCTGCAGGATCTGAGAAGTCACTTGCAGGGTCCCCAGCTGCTCCAGCGCGCCCAGACACCTCTTCACATCCTGTTGGGGGAAGAGAAGTAAACCATGAAGGGGCAGCACCAGGTAAGGGGGTCCCGGCAGCCCTCACGGGGCAGGGACCCTCTCCCACAGAACACAGCTATCTGCACCCTACCCTAGCTGGCAGGGAACTCAGGGCAAGAAGCAGAGAGACATGTGGGGTTCCCCAGGAAGCTGGGATGGGAGCCTGGCTCCTCAGGCCAACTCCGGGGCCACTGGCCAGGGACCCCCAGCATCCCGCACGGCCCTGCCCTGGCTCCCAACACCTGACTTCTATGGGAGTCTTAGAAGTGGGGGGTGGCAGGGGGCCAGGGCAGGGCTGTGACCCTGGGACATTAAAGAGGGAAGGGCTCACCGGGTTGTCCACTTTCAGGGCGAACTTGATCTCACTGTGCAGCTTCTGTAGCTTCTCCTCCACGGAAGGTTCTGGGCCGGGGGAGAGAGCAGTGCAGGGCCTGAGCAGTGCACCGTGGGGGAGGACTGGACCACAGCGGGGCTGGCTGGCGTGTGCACGTGCTGCCGGGGGTCCCCAGGTCTGTGAGTCCAGGGACCCCGTCCGGCGACAGCCACCGGCACCCTGCACCCCTCACCTTTCTTCTTCTCCACCTTTTTCTCCGGCTGGAACCCCTCAGACCGCTTCCGGGTCCGCTCCACCTTCGCGGGCCTGTGGAGAGTCACTTTAATCAAACGTGCGCTGAGCCAGGCTTTTCTCCCGGACCAGCCTGCCCTAAAAACACCCAACTCCCACACCACGAGGTCGGGGCCTGGGGGAGACCCTGGGAGAATAGTGTGAACAGGGGTTAAGGCTCTGACACACCCTAAATCCAAGGCAGGGGGTCCGGGGAGCTGCAAACCCCAAGCTGCAGCCCTGGCTCTCAGCAACACCAGTCATCCCAGCATGCTTTGCCCCAGCACAGGTGGCAGAGCTGGCACCACCAGAAGCGGCAGGCCTGCTGCTCAGGGGCCCCAGCGGCAACTGCACCAGAGGCCACGTCTGCACCCTACCCTGTGCCCCCTCCATCACGCCCAGCCACATTCTCACGGGGTGGGCTTGGTCTGGGAGAGCCGGAATTCCACTCAGCAGCGGCAGGCTGGGAGCAGGGCCATCCCTCACCCCGGTGGGCCTCGGGAAGGCAGCAGAGGATGGCTTAAGTCCCTGGGTCCCTGCCACCCACGTGGGACACCCACATGGAGCCCCTGACTCCTTGCTTCAGCGTGGCCCAACCCTGGCCGGTGCCACCATCTGTGGAGTAAAGCCCCAGACTAGAGCGCAACATCACGGTGCCAGGCACGTCAGGCCAGGGACCTTTCCGGAGGTGGGGCCACCGCAGGCACCAAGCCGGGGAGCAGCGACCCTGGTCACCACCCACTCCACACACCCCAGCCATAACTGTCCCCAGAGGGACACAAACCTCAGGTAATGACCATGACCCCGGGACCCAGAAGAACTGAGAAGCCCCTGGGGAGGGTACAGCGAGCAGAGTTGGGCAGGGCAGGGGCTGGGAGGTGCTGGTACAGCGAGCAGAGTTGGGCAGGGCAGGGGCTGGGAGGTGCTGGCACAGGGAGCAGAGCTGGGCGGGGCAGGGGAGAAGCTGCGAGGTGCTGGCACAGGGAGCAGAGCTGGGCGGGGCAGCGGTGGGTACTGACTTGGCTCGGGGCCTCTCCTCGGGCCGCCCCCTCTTCTCCTTCTGGCTCGGCTTCCTGGCCGACTCTGTGCTTGGGAGCTGCAGCTTCTTGGCTGATTTCTTGACCTGCAGTGGTGGTCCACGGGGGAGGTGAGCTGGCACGTGAGAGGTGGCCCTCCACCCCAGACCCCTGTGCGCCCTGCATGGGCACTGCAGTACCACTGTGCCACTCTCCTCGGCCAGGGCTGCCAGGCTCGGAACCCATCCTGGGCATGGGCATGGACTTCGAGCTCCACCCAGAGGGTCAGCTCTTCTTGTCCAGTAGCCCTGGGAGGGAGGCGGATGGCTCAAGGACTCGCTGTGCCAGACGAGCAGAGGACCGTGCTAACTCCTGCTTCCCCCGAAAGGAGGCCTGGCCTTCCTGGGCCATCGGGTCAGAACTCGGCTCAGGCCGGTGGCACAGGGTGGGTGGGGTGCCTACCCCCATGCTGCTGCCACTCCCTCCCGGGGCCTCCCAGCAGCTCCTGCACTCCTGGCCAGAGAGCATGTGTGGGCGCCTGAATCAGCTTGTCCCTCCTCTGCGCACAGCACCCCTGGTTCCTACCTCCCTTGGGGTCACAGACCAATGTCAAGGTCACTTCCTCAGCTGTGGCCCCTTAAATCACACCCATACCCCCTGCCCGATCCAGCACCCAGGGTGCCCTTAAGCACGCATTAGCCCACTGGCCATCCACCCTTGCCCAGCATAGGGCGCCGGGCACCCAAGCTGGTTCCAAGCATGCAGCAGGCACCCGGTGAGTGTGCGGCGGCCCAGGCTGGACGTGCTGCGGACACTCACCTCGCGGTCAGGCTCGGCCTCGGGCTCCGAGTCGGAGGAGGACGGCGGCCCGCGGCCCCGGCCCCGGCGGCCTCGCTTCTTCACGGGCTCCTCCTCCTCCCGCAGCTCATCGCCGCTGCTGCCCCCGCTGCCTCCGCGCCCAGGCTCCCCGCGCTCCGCCCGCTCCCGTCGCCTCTCCTTCTCCTGCTGCTCCTGTTCCCGCAGCCGCCGCAGCTCCTCCTCCAGCTCCCGCCGCCGCCGGGCCTCCAGCTCCCGCCGCCGCTCCTCGTCCCGCCGCTTCCACTCACTGATGCGGTCCACTTCGTCGCTGTCACTGAGGGCGCGTGGCGGGGTAAGGGACAGTGAGAGGGGACCCTGCCCTGGGCCGCCCGCCCGCCCGCACGCACGCCTGCCCGCCCGCCCGGGAGTGGCCTGCCAGGCACCTGTCACTGCTGGAGCTGGACGGAGGCCGCTCCGGCTTGGGCTTCCGCCCTCGGGGCTTTGGGGGGGGCTTCTCAGCTGCAGTGAGCAAAAAAGGGGGTGATGTCTCAGCGGCCCAGGAGCTCAGGCGCAGCTAAGCTGGTAAGGGGGTAGGGGTGAGGGCGGGAGCGGGCGGCTCAGGGTGGCAGGTCAGGCCCCACCTGGCTTCCGGCCCCGAGCAGGCTTCTTGACAGAGACGTGAGAGCCGGAGGAGGAGGAGGAGGAGGAGGAGGAGGAAGAGGAGGATGGTGACCTCGCTGCAGTCACGGGCTCCTCCTTGGGCCCGTCCGAATCAGCTTTGCAGTCCGAGTCCGAGGCGGAGGGGGCCTTCTGGGGAGGGACAGGCAGGGCCGGGGCGGCGTCAGGGCTTGACCCCGGGCCCCAGACACCTGCCTCAGCTCCCACAGGCAAAGCTCCCATGGCTGCTGTCCCTCTGGCCATGAAGGCCACGTGTCTCCTGGCCTCCCCGGGGAGGAGACAAGACAGGGGGGTCAGGGAACACACAACTGGGGTGCAGGTGTCTCAGTGGGCCTGCCCCAGTACAAACGCATGCACACACACACATACACACACAGCCCCCAGACCACTCAGACCACGAGCACCCACACTCCCACTGCACACACAGCACCTGTACTTGTCAGCACACACTCCCCCTCCTCCTGATGCACCGGCCCCAAGTTGGCCTGGAGCCCCACGGCGGCTCTACCTTTTTCCGTGCCCCCAGTGGTGCCCGCCTTGGCGCCCGGGCCACGGCCTTCTTCTCGGGTGTGAAGTCCTGTGGGCAGAGCGGCAGCTGTAGGGGGGCCTGTGGGCGGCCCAGGAACTCTCCCCTAACCCCACCCTCGTGGCTCCCGGCCACCTGCACACCTGGTCGCTGGTCTTTTCCGACTCCGAGGAGCTCTCCGAGTTGTCCTCTTCGGACGGGGACACACTGCCTTGGTCCAGGTCGCTGGAGGCCTTGCGTGCTCGCTTGGAGACCGACATCTGAAAAGGGAACCACCCCCCAGGAGGGGAGCGGCCAGGTCAGCCTGGGGTGCCTTGGTGGGAAGCCTGCTCCCATGCCTGCTCTCAGCCCGGGGGGACTGGGGACCCCTGTGAGGGGCATCACACTGATGACACAAAGGCAAAGCCTGTGTGGGGACCACGCAGGGGAGGCGCCTCGGGAGCCATGGAGTTCCATGGGGACAGAGCGCCCGTGTGGGAGGGGCGCCTTGAACACAGACAGTAATGCCGGCCACATCAGCATGGTCATGTCCCGTGGGCCACAATTTATACGTCCACCAGACACTGTCCACACTTATGGTGGCAGAGCTGAGGCCCGGCTCCCCTCATGTCCTCCCTGGAAACAGACACACCCAGGGAAGGGGTGACCAGCGATGGGTCGGGGGCCTTGCGCCTCCTCAGGGGCGGAGAGAGGAAACGCCAAGGAACAGCAAGCCAGGGGCGGCAGGATGAAGCCGCCTGGGTCCCTCTGGGAGCCACACGCCGCTCACTCCAGGGCGCCCAGCGCAGACACGTGACATAAGCAGGATGGTAACGGGGCGATTATACATGGTCCCCAGGACCTCCCTCCTAAGGAGCAGGCAGACCCAGGCAGGCAGGACCAGGTCAGCTGTGCCCCCGGCCTCTGCCGTCCCAAGGGCCTCGCAGCATCACCTTACCCGCAGCCCTGCCCCCACCCTGGCAGGAGACCCCCATGAAACGCTGGCTCAAAGCCCAGCTCTATCACTGCAGGGTACAAGACCCAGCCAGACAAGGCACCCCGAAGGAGCACTTGGCCCCACGCGAGGAATGGGATGGATGCTGGGGGCACCCCGTGGAGGGGCTCCCAGAAAAGGCACGGGACTAAGCAGGTGCAGCTGCTGCCTGCAGTGCCAGATACTGTATGAACAAGCTGCTGGCAGCCGGCTGGTTCACTCCCCATTCAACTCCCTGCTAACGGCCCGGGAGAGCAGCGGAAGCTGGTCCGAGGGGACCCCCTGTACTCCCTTCACTCTGACCGCTGCAGGCAAGATCGCTCTGTCTCGCCCTGCCCCGCCACTGCTGGAACTCGGTCAAGTCTTTCCCGGTGCAGTCATGGTGTGTCCCGGTTAGCTTGTTTAACGCACATGAGCAAGGCATCACAGCAGACTGCAAGCACTCGTCAAGCGGTGGGACTGGGGGCGTCTCGGGGGCCACCACAGCACAGACACGAGGGCTACAGTGTGAGGGGGCGGCTGCTGGGAACCCCAAAACAGAACAGAGAGGAAGTGCACTGGGATGGGGGGGTTGGGGCAGTGAGCCCTGCCAAGCGAGCCAGGCGATGTCTGACGCAGGACCACACCACGAGTTTCCAGGACACGAGGGGACAGGTGGCTGCGGCTGGCCACAGGCCCGGGGAGTGAGGGGGCAGGGGGCAGCCTCAGGCCGGGCCACCTGGGGCGCCCCTCGCTACCTTCAGCGCCGGCGTCTTCCGCTTCAGGCCGCTGTTGTCGCTGCTCTTGTCCGAGTCCGAGTCGCTCTCCATTCTGTCACTGGCGGCTGCGGCCGTCACGGCGGTCACGGCCATGACCCCCCGCTCCTCATCGTCCGAGTCCGAGTCGCTCCTGCCCGCAGGGTCGGCCTCGGGGGCCTCGCTGTCTGAAGAGCTCACGGGCTGCGAGGCAGAGCCGACCAGTCACCACACTGCCTGGAGGGGTGCACCTTTCCCTGAGGTGGCCTGAAACGTTGGGGTCCCCTGACCTGAGGCCCCCACATGCTGGAGAAGGGACCGAGATGAACAGATCTATAGGCAATTGCTGTGTTCCAGCCTTGGGACCTCAGTCCCCCTCCTCCAGGCTCAGTGTCCACATCCAAGCAATGGGTACAGCACCCAAGGTAGTTCATGAGGCACATTGGACAGTGGTCAGGCGAGTCTGGAAGACCTCCCCGAAATGCGGCTGTTAGCCTAGCTCCCGAAGAGGACCCCACCCCAGCACAGGATCCCAGGGCCGCGAGTTCCTGTGCCACTTCAACACCAAGAAGGCCTGCCCAGGGGGTTACAGCCCCTTGACACACACCCCTCAGCACCCCGAGTCTGCAGTTGCCGCCCAGGCTTGGGCAGGGTGGGTCCCCACTCCCCTCGCCCCTGGAAACTGACCAGCAGCCACCACAGCCATGGGAACTGATCAATATGACTCCCAATCATTGATAGGTGGAAGGGACCGGTGGCATTCAGGGGTGGGCAGGACATCCTGTCCACGGTGCAGCAAGGGGTACGGGGCACAGGGAACTGGAGCAGAGGTGGCGTGACGAGGTCCCTCAGCATCTGGGAGAGGTCAGCACAGCTGGGACGTGGACACCAGCCCCCAGGTGGCTCAAGTTTCGGGGAGCAACGGGGATGAGCGAGCCCCGGCTGTTTTCAACCATCACCAAGCGACTTACCCCAACACAACTAACAAAACACCTGCTGTGGCCTACAGGTGCCCGCCCTGGGCCAGCTCCCAGCCTCACAGCGACCCAGAGCACCCAGCACCCAGCCCAGCCACCTCCACAGGTCCAATCGGCCCATGTCTTCCCACGTGACCTCGTCTCCCAGGTAACAGCTCTTTTTTTTTTTTTTTTTTTGAAGAGATGTTGCTGGACATTCGTAACGGGATGCTACTGATAAAAAAGCAAAGTGGAGGAGGGGAGCCCAGCACAATGGCTCAACTGGCTTACCCTCCCACTGCAAGTGCCAGGATCCCATATGGGTGCCAATTTGTGTCCCAGCTATCCCACTTCCCATCCAGCACCCTGCCTGTGGCCTGGGAAAGAAGTGGAGGACGGCCCAAAGCCTTGGGATCCTGCACCCGCGTGGGAGACCCAGAAGAGGTTCCAGGCTTTGGATCAGCTCAGCTCTGGCTATTGTGGCCATTTGGGGAGTGAGCCAGCAGACAGAAGATCTTTCTCTCTGTAAATCTGCCTTTCTAATATAAATGAATCTTTAAAGCAGACTTCTCAGTTCTCGTGGCACGGACCCGCGAGGCCCCACCCTGTCGTTGCGGGCAGTGCCTGCTCAGCACATCTCCGGGGCGAGAGACGCGGCGAGCCTGGGACGTCACTTCTGAACCTGTGAACAGCTCCTGACGCTGTGAGCCCTTGCTCCAAGCCGACAGCGGCCAGTTTAGGGACAGTTTATGACGGAACCACGGGGCCGGCGCTGCGATATGGTAGCCAGGCTGCCACCTGAGACACCCGTATCGGAATGCCAGCTGTAGTCCTGGCTGCTCCCCTCCCGATTCAGCTGCAGACGCCCCCCATGGGAGCCCCTGCCAGCCACAGGGGAGACCCGAACGGAGTTCCAGGCTCCTGGTGGTGGCTTGGTCCGGCCCCAGCCCTTCCGGCTACCAGGAGAGTGAAGCAGTGTACGCAAGATCTCTCCGTAGTTGCCTTTCTTCCTTTTTTTTTTTTAAAGGTAGATCAAATGCAATTGAGAGAAAGAGATAGAAAGATCTTCCATCTGCTGATTGAACCCCAAGTAGCCGCACTGGCCAGAGCTGAGCCGAACTGAAGCCAGGAGCCTCTTCTGGGTCTCCCATGCAAGTACAGGGCCCCAAGGCATTTTTTTTCCCCAAAGATTTATTTATTTTTATTGGAAAGGCAGATACACAGAGAGGAGGAGAGACAGAGAGGAAGATCTTCTGTCTGATGGTTCACTCTCCAAGTGGCCACAACAGACGGAGCTGAGACAATCCAAAGCCAGGAGTCTCCTCCGGGTCTCCCACGCCTGGTATGCACTGGGATCTCCTAGGGGCGCCGGTTCTAACCATGGCTGCCCCGCTTCCCATCCAGCTCCCAGCCTGTGGCCTGGGAAAGCGGTGGAGGACGGCCCAAAGAGAGAGAATCAACAGATGGAGTCTCTCCTCTTTATGACTTTCCATTAAAAATAAACAAATCTTAAACACAAGCAAACAAACAAAACAACTGTCAACTTCCAACCTCTCCAAAACCTTCCCTAGCCTCGGGGCCGATTTACAGGATTGCCTCATCCAGGTCCCAGGGTTCCAGTTTCTTTCCCTGGAAGACAGGCCTCTGCACGGTAGGCGGCCAGCCCGGCTGCGGGCGCCCAATAAAATATTACGGGGCAGAGCGATGATTCAGCCACAGGTTCCAGGCCAAGACCGTAACCCAAGCCCAGAAGGACCGTGAGTGCCTCAACTTCCGCCAGAACATTCAGCTCAGCAAAGCGCCCAGACACACACCGATGTGAGACCACGGAGAGTCTGTCTCTCAGGTCTTCCCGGGGTGCTCAAACACCCCCCACACCCTGACATGCAGGTCCCAGACACCCACCACACACACCAGGACACACGGCATGAGACACTGCATGAAGGACGCCAGAATCCTGGACCATGAGCTCTCATGGGCAAGCCCTGCATCCCAGCCATGCCAGGCCCACGCGTGCCACACCACGGGGAGAGATGCCCACATGACAAGGCCTCTGCCTCACAGCCAGGCCGCCCCGGGACCCCAGGTGGCCAGGCAGGAACGGGCACCACAAACCCACACAATGCCAACGCCCGTGCCAGGCACCCCCGTCCACCTTGCGTCAGCCTCATTTCCACTTTCTCAGTGCACCCGCACCCCCCCAACTTTACAAGGACACTCTCAACTAGAGTATCCACACGCCGCCTCCTTCGCGCCCCCCAACATCAGAGTCACGTGGACAGTTTTCTAGGAACTCCAATGGTATTCTGGGACACCAACACGGGCCCACGTCACAACCACAGGAGTGTGGCGAGCCTGTGCTGCCAGAGGCGCCCCTAGCCCTCCCCGGCCCGGCGCTCACCGGAGGGGCACTGTAGCTGGCATGTGGATTGTTCTGGATCTCCCAAAGCCCCTCGTTGAAGCCTTTCCTCTTGTTGGGCTTGCCGTACTTGTCCTTGCACTTGTCGTAGGGGAACAGGTCCTTGGGCCCCAGGAAAGCTCTAGAAGGGGACGAAGCGGCAGGGTTGGTCCAAAGCGAACTGGGGCCGCCACCCACCTACCCACCCACCGGCAAGTGAGCCCTGGCTGGGGACACTTACGTTTCGTGGGTGCCGAAGAAGAAGATGGGGTATTTGTTGGGAGGGGGCTTCACCGCACCGTCGGCAATCTCATCAATCTGCAGAGAGGCAGTGGGGACGGCTGGGGTGAGCAGGCGGCCTCACACCTCCACCTAGCCCACGATACACCCACAGAAAGCACGTAGGGAGACTGGTCTTCACCCCAGAGCCCCCTCTTTCTAACCAGCAATCCAGCCTGTCTGGAGCAAGCCCCGACCCCCCCACACCCAGGGTACCCCCCGATGCCCAAGCAGGTACTTGACCTGAGCCAATATGGACCCATGAAGCCACCAACGGGAAGCGAGGAGGGTGCCAAGCTCAGCTTCTAGGAGCTGTGGGGCCCCTCACCGGGGGAACCCCTGCAGCCCAGAGGAGCTGAGGGGGGCAGGCTCCCCCCACCAAGGATGCTGCCAGAAGCTCCCAGGGCTGCAGAGCGTGGGGAGTGGGCTGCAGGAGCCAGGCCCAGAGCATCCAGGAAGTCCCACCCTCTCCCTGCAGCCCCATGGGCTGCGGCAGCTGTCAGTCACTCCCACCCTCCACTTCCAATCAGGTGCTTGGAAACGTTCTGGGCTCCAGAGGAAGGGGGCGGCAGGGAAGACACGAGCGAAGCTGCTGCGAACTTTCCCTGCTCTGGTCAGCTCTCCTCTCCACAGGAGCACGGCCAGGCGGGGTGCGCTCCCTGCACCCCCATCTTCAGCGCTGCCCCTGCACTGGCACAGCCCCCTGGAGGTGGGCGGGCAGCGGCCACGGCCTCCCCGGACCCAGCCCAGTGCGCCTGCCTTCTCCTCACATCTGCTGAGCTGCACGCTGGGGCATCCCAGGCTCTGCCCGGCGTGCTTAGGGCACGCTTCTCCTGGATCCCGGGGTGCCTCCGGGGCACGGCTTCTCCTCCCGGGACCCGCCCCTGATCCTTGGCCACCCGCTGCACTAGCTCCCCAGGCCACACTTCCTGTGCAGGTTGGAGTCTCCTCCCATCCTGCACCCCAACTTTCACCAGCCTCTGCCCCTGCCGGACTTGGGGGACAGGGAGGAACAAACCTGAACCCTCAACTGGGCAACTGCCCTACGGTCCTGGAATTCCATCCCGGGAGAATCGGGGACCCCCCGCCCCGACCCCCAGCTTCCTCCGGAGGGGGACGCTCACAGAACGCCGCGGTCCAGGTGTAAACCGCATCCCAGCTCAGCTCTTCCCCTCCCAAACTTCTTCAGTCTCCCCCAGACCCCTCATTTACACATCCAGGGGTCGTCCGCTGCAAGCCCCATGACCCCTCCCCAACACAGCCGGGGACAGCGTGGCCTCCGGGGGGCGGTGTGTGTGGGGGGGACCCCGAAGTCGCCTCCCGTCCCAGGGGACCACGCTCCTCCAGTCACAACTTCTCTCTCCAGCTCCCCCTCAGAACCCACCCCATGCCCCCCTCAAACCCTGCTGCATCTCAGAGCACCCCGAATTCCAGAGTTCCCTCGGACCCTCAGAACGCCCCCCAATCACACGCACGGAACCCCCAAGCACGGCTTCCTCACGCAATGATCCCCGGCGCCACCGCAGCTCCCTGGGACCCCCCGAAGCCCCACAAAGGCTCCCCGAGTGGGATGCGACCCTGAACCACCCCCTCCTCACAAAGGAGCCCCGAGTGGGGTGCGACCCCGAACCCCCCCACAAAGGAGCCCCGAGTGCGGAGGGGGGGACCCCATGCCCCACCCCCCGCCCCCCGAGCGCGGCCTCACCCGGGCGGGCCAGTGCGGGTAGCCCTTCATCTTTGCGAACACCAAGTCCCCGGGCTTGAAGGCGTAGGGCATGGTGGCGGCGGGAGGCCCAGGCCGCGGAGCGCGGCGGCGGAGGCGGCGGGAGGAGAAGCCGGGGGCGGGAGCGGGACGCCGGGGGCGGGGGCGGCCGTCGGGGCAGCCGGCCGGCGCCTACTTATTGGGCTCAGGGCAGCCGGAAGTCCCGCCCTTCGGTGCTCATTAGCCGGAGAGGCTGTCGCTCCAAACCACGTGCGAGGGGACAGAGAAGCGCGGGGACCAATGAGGAGAGGGGTTGGAGACGAGCGAGCTAACGGGATTGGATAACGGGGCCCAGAGGCAAGGGGCGTGACCCGGAGGCCTAAAGGGAGGGGGCGGAGGTTAGCGGAGGTGAAAGGGGAGAGGTGGGAGGAGGGAGAAGTGAGGAGCGGGAGGCGGGACGTAGGGCGCCGCGGGAGGAGGGGCTTCAAGGAGGGAGCTCGCGATTGGCTCCTCGAGGTACAGCTGAACCAATCAGAGGAGAGGGCGGGATATGGTACGCTAGCCTTCCCCACCACCACCGTGGAGGAGGGGCTTTAGGAAAGGCGTGCATGCCATTGGATGTCGT
Organism: Ochotona curzoniae; assembly: GCF_017591425.1. Taxonomy (NCBI): domain Eukaryota; kingdom Metazoa; phylum Chordata; class Mammalia; order Lagomorpha; family Ochotonidae; genus Ochotona; species Ochotona curzoniae. Next base: position 2,897,981 of record NW_024466491.1, on the reverse strand, counting down.
GAGAGAAGCGTCGGCAGGCAGTGAAGCGGACATTGGCTATCACGGGTGGGGAGGCGGTGCTTAGGAGGCGCCTGGTTATTGGTTGATCGCAGAGGAGAGGCTGCAACTCAAAACAGCGATGAGCCAGTTAGGGGCTCGCGGGGGCGGGACCTAGAGCGAGGGGCGGGGCTAGCGGAGCTTTTAGGATCAACAGCTGCAAGATGTCCCCAAAACACTCCTTGTTGCTGTTGTGCGTTTATGCAAATGAAAGGAGTCCGTTCTGCGGACAACCTGGGTCCCCGGCCGGAGGGATGTCAGCTCCTCGCTCCCCACCCCAAGAAACTCACACTCAACCATCAGTCAACGCAGGTGCTCATGCATTGTTCTTTCAAGATTTATTTCATTGCGAAGTCAGGCATACGGACAGGACGGGAGACAGGAAGATCTTCCGTCTGCTGATTCACTCCCCAAGTGGCCCTGGAGCTGAGCTGAGCTGATCTGAAGTCAGGAGCCAGGAGTTTCTTTGGGGTCTCCCACGCGGGTGCAGGGTCCCAAGGCTTTGGGCCGTCCTCCACTGCTTTCCCAGGCCACAGGCAGGGAGCTGGGTGGGAAGTGGAGCAGCTGGGACATGAACTGGCGCCCATATGGGATCCCGGACCATGCAAGGCAAGGACTTGAGGCACTAGGCTACCCCACCGGGCCCATCTGGAGTATCTTACAGTGCATCTCTGATGTAAACTCTCCCCCAGATACCTCAGATTGCATCTGAGGCCTAATAAAAACCTATCATCACACATATCACGCCATTATGGCACCCCCTGAGAATTACTAACGTGGGTCTGTAGCGAAGCCAGTGACAGCAGCACCTGCCTGGTGCGAGCCCGTTTGGAGGTTTATTCTGGGGATGCCCCACTTCGGAGCCAGCTTCTTCTGCCTGTGCTTGTTGCCCACAAGCCCCTTTTTTTTTTTTTGCCCAGGCCGACTTTGGGCTGGGTGGTACTCCTCCACAGCTGCTACTCCTTTACAGACATAGCGGATGCTTCCCTGATCCCTTCTCCTTGGCTTGCGGGCCTACGTGCCCCTCAAGGTTCCACAGCTCCCAGAACCTTCTCCACAGGCTTGCCTGGGACACGTGGGGACGCCGACCATGGCCAAGATGGGGGGGACGCCGACCATGGCCAAGATGGGGGGATGCCGACCATGGCCAAGATGGGGGGGACGCCGACTGTGGCCAAGATGGGGGGGACGCCCTCCGTGGCCAACATGGGGGTCCCCCTGCACGTTGCGTGGGGATTTTATGATGTAAGGGGAACTTCTGAGCGCCTTCTCTTTGGGGATCAGCCGGTTTCACCCGCTTGGAGAAAACGCCCAGTTCAGTGAAGGCGATGAGGAGATATGCAGAGGCGCCATCGCCGCCCGGAGCGGGAAACGCGCCCTTGTCGCCACGGCAACCGCGCTCGTCGCCATGGCAACAGAGGCCGGAAGCACCACCGAGACGCGGCTGGCGGCGTCCAGAGAGGCCGCCACGGGGTAAGCCGATCGATTGTCACGTGAGGGCGTGTGTGTGTGTGAGTGAATGCGCGTGTGTGCGCGCGCGCGCGCCCGGGGGTGGGGGCGTGAGGGCGGGACTTCCGGCGCCGCTCGGTATTTTCTTTCCGGTGGCTGGCGCCCGTCGGCCCCTCCCTGCCCGGGCCCTGCGCCCCCTCCCCCGCCCGCCGCGGCCCACCCCCCCCGCCGCCGCCGGGCCCCCCGAAAAAGACAACCAACATGAAGAAATTCTTCCAGGAGATCAAAGCTGACATCAAGTTCAAGAGCGCGGGGCCCGGCCAGAAGCTCACAGACCCCGTGGGGTAGGTGCGGAGGTGGACGGGTTCGCGGGGCACCCCGTGTTTGTTTTTTGGGGGGCTGGGAGTGGGCGGTGGAGTGGGGTCCCCCCCGAGAGCAGAGGGCCGCCCCGGAGCCGGGGGGCGGGGCCGAGCCGGGCCTGGGCGGGGGTGGGGGAGCCTGGCCCGAGGGGCGGGATTTGGGGTTCCGTGGGATGGGACTGTCTCGGGGGGCGGAGCGTGGTTGGGGGGCGGCCCGGAGCAGAAGTGAGCTGGAGATGGGGAGGGGAGAGATGTGGGGGTGCTGGTGGGGGCAGGTGAGGCGGAGGGTCGTGTTTTGGGGTTCTGTGGGATGGGACGGTGGGGGGGGGCGGCCCGGAGCTGAAGTGAGCTGGAGATGGGGAGGTGAGAGGTGTTGGGGTGCAGGTAGGGCAGGCGGGCCAGGCTTTGGGGTTCCATGGGATGGGACGATCTGGGGAGGTCAGTAGAGTGTGGGAGGTGGAGCGTCTAGAGTTGGAGGGCCGGCTGGAGCCAAGGTAAACTGGTAGAGGGGAAGGAGGGATGTTGGGGTGCAGGGAGGGCTGAGGCGCGAGGGGATGGCCAAGCTGGGGGGCAGGGCCTTGCATGCATTGTGCAAGCTGTGCAGTGGGATGGAAAAGGACTGTGGACCTATCTTACTGATGGAGGCTCGGGGGACCCCGGTGGTCCCCCACCCCTGTGTCAGGGCACTATGGTGGCCATGGGGTCCCGGCCGACCCTGGCAGGTTTGAGGGTGTCTGTATGAGAGAGAGAGGCAGGGGCAGGCATCTGGCCTCATGGAAAGCCAGTCATATGTGTGTCCCCTTCTCCCTTCACTGTCCAGGGAGAAGTCCCCCCGAGAGAAGAGTGACCAGCTGGCTGTGAGGCAGCCGCGCCAGGGACCCACTGATGAAGTGCAGATGGCAGCTGCCGCCGCCCTGGCCCGGCTGGAGCAGAAGCAGCCCAAGGCCCGGGGCCCCACATCGCAGGACGCCATCCGGAACCTGGGTGAGCTGGGGGCACCCGGCCTCGGGTGTGGGGACCTGGCTGCGGGGAAGTCGGGGCACAGTGCTTGCTGCCGAGCCTCACCATGCACCCTTCTCTGCTCGTTTCATCTACCAGTGAGGAAGGAACTGCAAGCCGAGGTCACCCTCCCTGGGAGCCCCGAGACCCCAGGGAGTAACACGGTAAGACCCTCCACTGGCGGCAGTAAGCAGCAGCCTGCGAAGGCGGACTGACCCCGTGAAGGGCTCTGCAAGCCAGGGCAGAACCCTGGACCTGTCACCTATGTTTGGGGCAGCCAGGAAGGGCCAGCCCAGCCCTGAAACTGGACTTACTCTTCGGTGGCTCGGGGCTTGCTCCCCGAGGTTGTGCAGTTCTTGTTTCAAACCGAGGTTGTGAGGGGGTGAAGCCAGCAGCCGTGGCCTGTTCCAGGGCTGGGTGCGAACTGCCCCTCCACGCTGCCCCTCCTCCTGCCCACGTGGGTGGACGCTGAGGTGGTACAGTCCGGGAGGCCTCCTTGGAGTAGATGGGCTGGAAAATGGAGCTTGGTCTAAAGGGTGTCCCGGGTAGAACACCTGAATAACTGCCCTGAGAAGTGCGTGGAGAGACAGAGAGAGAAAGGTCGGGACTTACCCAGGGTCCCATGCTCCTGACTGGCCACAGTCAGGTAGCAACTGCTGCAGGGGGGTGCCCCTTCCCTGAGGACCCCCCATTGAAGGAGGGAGCGGCTCAGTGGGTCGGGTGACTTGGGGCGGCCTACAGAAGTGGAGTCAACCGTAAGAACCCACTTGGGTCTGTGGCTCAGGGTGGCCTCTGCCCGCAGGCCTGGCTCAGGCAGGCACCGTCTCTCCACAGATGGCCGAGGTCCAAGAAGAAGGCTCCGGGCCCCTGGCCGTCCCTGGCGTGTTCTTCACCTGCCCACTCACGGGGGCCACCCTGAGCAGGGAGCAGCGGGAGGCTGGCATCAGGGAGGCCATTGTATCGGTGAGCCGTGGAGCCCCTTGACAGCCCTGGAAGCCTGGGTGGGCACAGAGCGCCGACTTCCCCCAGGGGCGATGGCCCCATGTGGGACACGAGACACAACCCCTGTCCCCAGTGTCAGTCACATGGGTAGGATGGCCGCGGTGGCTCCCACCTGCCCCGTCAGCCCTCCCCCGAGTGAGCATACAGCAGTTGCCATGTGTGTGCATGGGCGCGTGTGGGTGTCTGCCTGGCTGCGTGTATGTGTGTGGTTTGTCCTCCTGCCCAGGTCGGCCAGGTGTTAGGGTTGTTGCCCATGCACTCCGCCCCGTGTCCCCCTGGGCCCCTGCAGGGGGAGTTGAGCGTCCTGTTGTTGAGGCCCCACTGGTCCGCGTTCTGTGTCTTAGGGAGACCCTGTGTGCCACCTTGTAGCTATTATGTCGTATCAGAGGCAGGTCACTTTCTGAAGCAAAGGGGCCCGTCTTAGCTCAGCCTTGGTGATCTGAGGGCCACTGCAGGACGTGGCCTCTGGCACGAGGCCATCGCGTGGGCAGAGGCCCAGGGCAGGAGACCCATGGTCTCGCCTCCTGGGACACCCACATGGTTCCATCTGGGCCCTCCCAAGTGAACCTCTGGGCTCATTCCCTCTAGAGCTCCCCCTGCAGGCTGGATTCTGGGGTTTCCTCCCAGGATTTGGCAGTCTCAACCCCTGCTCTGAGTTTGGGGCCGGCCATTCCAAAGTCAGCCTCCGTGGGTTTGGGTTCCGCCTGGGATAGCCTATTGCTTATGTCCTTGCATGTCCCACACCTGGGTCTCTTCGCCGCCATGTGAGTGTGGCTGTGCTGGTCCTCACCTCGGTGTCACCCCCTTCCCATGGCCTCTTGGCACTTGCCGCTTCCTGTGCCCCAGCAGCCGAGGTGTGCCCTGTCCATGTCGAGAGCTGGCAGCTGAGCTGCTAGGAGGTATCAGATGGACAGCAGCTTCCCAGGAGGCCAGGTCCCTGGTGGCCAGTTCTGAGCCCACCCATGCCCGCTGGGGACACTGCAGCAGCGACCCCTCCCCTCCCACAGGGTGGGAGCAGGTGGGCTGCTGGGGCCCCAGCTGCCGTGTCATGCCACACGTCTAGAGTCACAGATCTTTCATCTGTCGCTTGTCTGCACCTGGGCCCACGTGTGCCCATGTGAGTGACTTGTGGCCACCCAGTGGTATCATCACACAATGTGCCCAGCAGGGCTGTGGCGGCTGGCAGCGTGTTCGTCCAGGCTGCTGTGAATGAATGCGATGGGTGAGATCGGGTCCTCAGGCCGATCTTTGAGATCCAGCCTAGTGTGCGTGTCAGCTCGGGCCACTCCTGGGGAATCTGTGGCCACCTCGCTGGAGGGCCCATCCGAGGCCTCACTGCCCTTCCCGCCCGTGGGGTGGGGTGGGAGTGGGTGGAGGTGCCCAAGTCCCCGCAGGCACCTGCTTGCTCACCAGTGCCAGGCATGTCCGTGTCCACACGCGTGTGTCTGGCCCAGCTGCAGAGCGTCATCACTGCCTTTCCCCCGTGGGGAGGGTTTCCAGTGAACCCACCTGTCCCCCCGGCCCGCCCCAGCACTTCTCCACAGACCCAGTCGCCGCGTCCATCATGAAGATACACACATTCAACAAAGACCGGGAGCGGGTGAAGCTGGGAGTGGACACCATCGCCAAGTGAGTGGCACCCCCCCACGGGCCATGCACCCCCACCCCCGCTGCCAGGCCAGCATCAGTCGCCCCCTCTAGCCTCCCCACAGAGAGGTGAGGATTGGGGTGATGCTGAGCTGGGAGACCTCAGCACAGGGGCTGGAACTCAGTGCACCCATCTCATCCCGAAGGAATTTAAGGGGTGTCAGAGGGGTGCCCAGCCCTGCCCTCCCAGGAGCCAGGGTCTGAGGGCACAGTGTCACCTGACCTGGGAGCACCTGCCAGCCCTGGGCCCTTATTCTGCCTTTTGTATGCCAGGGGCTCAAGTTTGTGAGGACAGGAAGGGCAACAGGGCTGGGCACAGCAAGGATCCTTCCCATGGGCCCTGTGGGCCGTCCCAGGGCTGGTTTCCAACTAGCTTGTGCCTTTGGAAGAGCTTAAGCTACAGGCTAGCGGGTAAAGTCACCGCTTACGTTACCAGCATGTAAATGCTATTCATGGCCCAGCTGCTCCATTTCCCATCAGCCCCCTGCCTGTGGCCTGGGAAAAGCAATAGAGGACGGCCCAAAGCCTTGGGACCCTGCACTCGCCTGGAAGACCCTGGGGGAAGCTCCTGGTCTCCGGACTTCAGGTCGGCTCAGCTCTGGCCTTCACAAGCATTTATCGAATGAACCAGAGGATGGAAGCTCTTTGTCCCTCTTCCCTGCCCTTTCTTTCAAATTTTGAGAGAGGGGGAAAAAAAAAAAAAACTTAAAGAGGCAAAGAGAAATTTTCCCATTTGCTGTTTCATTCCTACAACAGTCAGGGCTGTGCCAGGCTGAATTCCATCCGGGTCTTTCTCCCACATGGGTGACGGGGAGCCAAGCGCTCCAGCCTCCGCCTGCTACCCGTGAGGCTGCGCATGAGCAGGGAGCTGGGCCCTGAGCCTAGCAGTGATGGCAGGCGGCAGGTGTTTCATCCGCTGAGCCAAGCCCCCACCCCAGGGCCTCCCCTTCTTACTGCCAGGCTGTCTCCCCTTGGGCCCCCAGAGTGTGCCTCTCCGCTCCCCTACCCGCTACCTTTCTCCCCTGCCCTCTCCTCTCCCCTACCTGTTGTCCAGGTACCTGGACAACATCCACTTACACCCAGAAGAAGAGAAGTACCGCAAGATCAAGCTGCACAACAAGGTGTTCCAGGTGAGGCTGCCCTACCAGGATCCGGGGTGGGCATGGCCCCACTGGCCCCGACTGGGCACACGGGGCCGGGCACGGGCCCCCTTCCCTGGGAAGAGCCCAGACGAGCCGCGCCGACCCCGCCTCACAGCAGCTCCTGTGCAGGCCGGGGGCCTGGACCACCCCTTACTGCCCGCACAGCTGGAGGCACAGCCCCTGCCCCAGCAATCGCCGAGGGCCGTGGCCCCCTGAGACCTCCCGTTCTCTCCCAGGAGCGCATCAACTGCCTGGAAGGGACCCACGAGTTTTTCGAGGCCATCGGGTTCCAGAAGAAACTGCTCCCAGTCCCCGACCAAGGTAAGGCGAAGAGGACGGAGGATTCAGGAGTCGGGGCTGGGTGAGGCGCAGGGGACATAAGGGGTCGGGGGACCCCAGCGGGGCTTCTCCCCACATGGCTGCTGTGCCCATCACAGAGGCCCACGAAGAGTTCTACGTGCTGAGCGAGGCGGCGCTGGCGCAGCCCCAGAGCCTCGAGAGGCACAAGGAGCAGCTGCTGGCGGCCGAGCCCGTGCGGGCCACGCTGCACCGGCAGCGGCGCGTCTTCCGGCCCTCGCCCCTGGCCTCCCAGTTCGACCTGCCCGCGGACTTCTTCAACCGCACGGCCGAAGAAATCAAGCGGGAGCAGAAGCTCCGGTCGGATGCGGTGGAGCGGCTGAGCATGCTGCGGACCAAAGCCATGCGGGAGAAGGAGGAGCAGCGGGAGCTGCGCAAATACACGTTCACGCTGCTGCGTGTGCGCCTCCCTGACGGCTGCCTGCTGCAAGGTGGGCCTCGGGCGGCTGCTGGGGGGCAGCCTGGAGCCCAGGGCCGGGGCGGGCCCTGGGGTCCTGTGTGAGTCCAGGTGGGGCCGAGGTCCAGGGGTCTGTGTGTGAGCCCCGGCGGGGTCGGGGGTCTGTTTGTGTGTGCGCCCTGTGAGTTGGCTGGCCCTGACGGGGTACCTCCCCACCCCCCAACTCCCCAGGGACCTTCTACGCACGGGAGCGACTGGCAGCATTGTACGCCTTTGTACGGGAGGCCCTGGACAACGACTGGCTGCCCTTTGAGCTGTTGGCCTCGGGAGGGCAGAAGCTGTCGGAGGACGATGACCTGGCCTTGAACGAGTGTGGGCTGGTGAGTGCCCAGGGGAGAGACGGGTAGGGGTCCTGGCCCGGGGCTGGACAGGTGTGGGGGTCCCAGGCAGGCTGCCTGCTTCCAGCAATGCTGTGGCCCCAGTCTAGTCCTGAGGGGTGGGGCCTTGCTGGGTTCCACGGCGGTGAGGTGACCCCCACCCCGACCCACAGGTGCCCTCGGCGCTCCTGACCTTCTCCTGGGACCCTGCTGTGCTGGAGGACCTCAGGGCCGCGGGGGCTGAGCCCCAGACCTCTGTGCTCAAGGCCGAGCTCCTGGCAAGCATGGAGCGGCTCTTGTGAGGGGCAGTCAGCCTCGGCCTCCGTTCCGCGCCCAGTCCCTCCACCTCCTCTGCAGAGCCCTCCCAGGTGCCCACGACCCATCTGTGGTCCCAGGGAGGCCGCAGCCAGGAGGCAGCACCGAGCCCACCCTCTCCAGCAGCTTTGCACTGACCATCCCGGTAGGCAGGGAGCCTGGGCCGCGCGCGGGCAGTTAGGGGCTGGCCCTGTGCCGTGGGTGAGTCACAGATCCCGAACTCCCACCTGGAGCCTGAATAAATAGGACGTTGGAACGTGGTCTGTGTGGACCTGACATGGCTGCCACCCTGCTCAGCTGCCTGGCAGGTGTTATCGCCTCACGGCTGGTTGGCTTTGTGTGACCTTGGCCCCGTGAGTGGCCTAACTGTGAACTCAGTGGACCCAGTGAAGGACACGACCAGGAGAGTGATGGGGCAGCTTTCCCAGGAACTTGGGGAGATGGAGGCCTGGCATGCCCCCAGCTCACAGGGCCTACATCCGGGGCCCTCCACCCTGTGCAGTCGGTCCCCCAGCTCCTGCCCCATGGAGACAGGGAGACTCAAACCCAGATTTTTTTTTCAAGATTTATTTATTGGAATGCTGGAGTTACAGAGAGGGACCCAGACCTTGCATCTGCTGGCCCACTCCCATGTCAGTGTGTGCGTGCGTGTGTGTGTGTGTGAGACCCCAGCAGGGCAGCTGGGACTTGAATTCATGCCCATGCAGGAGGCCAGGGTGGGGGGTGTTGGTGCCCCCTGCCATGCTGGCCCCACGCCCAAGGGGTCTCCTGGGCAGACATTCCTACAGTACCTCAGGCCTGCACACCCCCACCCGCCTTCCTTCTGGCAACTTGGCCTTCCATGCTCCTGGCTGCCATGTGACACCGTGACACTGGGTCACGAGATCGGGGCGGGGGTGTGACACAGAAGACCCCCCAGTCCCATCTGGGCCTGTCTGGGGGGACACGGGAGCCCAGGTGGGGGAGGGGGTGGGGCTCCAGATGCGACTACTGCTTTAGATGAGTCCCCCACCTTTCCCCCTGGACGGAGAGCAGAGAGGCACATGGCTGGAGCCAGGGAAGCGGTTTATACATGTCCTGGTGGCCCAGGGGTCGCCACAGGCTCCGGGCTTCAATTCATTGACAAGCATTCGATCTGGCGCGGCTCGCAAGCCGCTCACCACTTTTCAGTAATGCTTTACCAGAGGGCAGATTAACACGCGCTTCAGAGGGAGGGCTGGGGATTTGTACAAGTGTCGGACAGACTAATCAAACATCCTATATAGAACTTTCCAGACCCCGGGGAGGTCCACGAAGCAGGACAAAGTGCTCTTTACACAGGAGTCGGCAGGGCCTTCAAGTATCTGACCCCAGTCGCTGATGGCTGGGTGCGGGCTGGGCGCTCACGAGGCGCTGAGCAGGCCGGCGGGCAGGGCGCTCTCAGCAGCGTCCATCCCCACGGCGCCCCCTGCCCCGGCAGTGGTTCCGCACGGGACCCCTGGAAGGGGAGGAGGGCGTGGTCTTTGGCCTGCCGTGTCCACAGGCTCCTTGGCCGGGGGCCGCTGCCAGCTCCCCCCCAGGGATCAGGAGCCCTTCTCACCCGCAGCGTCCGGGACCTCCACAATCATGCAGTCACCATCCTCCTCCTCTTCCTCCTCCGTGTCCGCCTGGAAGCCATCCATGTCCGCAGCCCCGACCTGCAGGTGAGACCTGGCAGGTGACGTGGGTGTGGCTGCGCCTGGGGCGAGTGGGCCGCTTCGGGAGGCCCCCAGGGAGTGTCCCTTCCCTCCCTCTGGGGACAGAGTCTCCAGCCACCCCAGGGGCATCCCGTGCAGCTATGCAGAGCTCGTCACCCGGCTGCCCTTGAGCTACTGGCCTTGGCGGTGAGCAGCACCCCTCCTGCTTGGGCGCGTGCACAGCCACGCGTGGGCTGGGACAGAGGGCAGAAGGCTTGCAGAAGCAGGGTCTACCGCCTACTGGTTGCCCTGTCACTTCATCGTCACGGGCCCCTTCCCTTGCTGCCGTGGCCAGGTGCAAGACGGTGCCCAGGCCAGCAGGGGACACTCCTTGTCCTCTGGGGAACGGGCCACAAGGGTCAGCTTTGCCCACGGGTCCTGGACCCCTGCCTGCCAGTGTGGTGGGCACAGGTCAGGCCAGTTTTCCATGGGCAAAGCCTGGGCTTCTTGCGCCTCACGGCCCAGGCAGGTGGGCACAAGGATGAGCTGCCCCATGCCAGGAGCTGTCTGCAGCGGCTCATGACCTCACCGGGGACACCTGCCTGGGGGTGGGGGGACAGTGGCCCCCTGGCACCCCTGAGTTTGTCCTGGAGACAGGAATGAGTTGCTCCTGCCACCCATGCCCACTGCGGATTCCTTAGAGCTGCCGTGCCAGGGCGCTGGAGCCTTGAACCAGACCCGCCTTGACTGTGAGCTGACTAAAGCTCGCTTCCTCGTAGGTTCCGTGACAACGCTGAAGATGAGTGGTTCTGCATCCCCCCAATTCCAACAGGAACCCTGACCTGCTGTGTGTGTGTGTGTGTGTGGGGGGAGGTCAGGCCCCCTAGGGCCACAGGTCCCGGGGCCACAAACCCTGCCTTTCGCAGTGGCCCCTACGGGTGGGTGGAACGACCGTCAGGATTCACTCCTGGGGCTCAGCACGGCTTTGGGGAGAGCTGGGCAAGGCGCCCCAGTGGTGCACCTCCCAGGCCTGGGCCTCTTCGGGGCCAGTGTGGCCAGCTGCGCCTGCAGTCAGTCCGTAAGGACAGGAGTGGACGCTGGCCACACATGCCCAAAGGCGCCTGGGCCTGCCTCGCTCAGGGCCCGGCACGGCATCTGGGTCCCCCACAGGGATGGCAGGCGCCCCTGCGATGCGGACGCCGTGGCGGGGGTCTCCGGGTGCTCACCGTCCCCCACAGGGATGGCAGGCGCCCCTGCGATGCGGACGCTGTGGCGGGGGTCTCCGGGTGCTCACCTGGCCGTCATGCCGGCGCTTCTTCATGAACTGGGTGATGCACATGCTGCCAGCCGACTTCCTCTTGAGTGGGACGGGCGTCCCCTGGGCGGGCCCAGGGGCGGGCGGCACGCCCCCGCTGTCCTCTCGGGGGGCAGAGGGCACGGCGGTGACGTAGCTCCAGCGGCAGGGCACGGGCAGCTGCTCCCGGTCGAAGCTCCTGAGCACCTGTGGGTGCACGTACCAGCACATGCGGAAGTCGGGCCTCTTCTCGTACACCGAGTTCTCCGAGATGAGCCGCTTGAGCCTGGCCTTGGAGGGCACGGCGGAGTCCTCGGCGGCGGCTGTGGGCGTCTGGGGGCGCGGGCGGGTCGGGCTCGGGGGGCTGCCGCTGGCGTCCTGGCCGAGCAGCCCCCTGCGGCAGCACTCCTGGAACTCACGGATGATGACCTTGCTGCCGTTCACGTTGCCATGGAGCAGTGGCAGCAGCTGGGCCAGGACTGAGGGGGCGGGGGGACAAGGTGAGCTGGGCACGCACCCGCACCCGCACCCGCACCCACGGGGCCCCACCCGCCCCCAAGGCTCGGGATCCGGCCAGCTGTGAGGCACAGCAGCCAGGGAGGTCACCCAGCAGGCGCCTCTCTGCTGGTGGCTTGACCCACAGTGCCCCTTAGGGGGTGCTGCAGTCAGGGCTGTGCCCCCATTCAGGGTCAGTGAGGTTCACGTTGTGCCCATCTGTGAGGGCTTCTGGGGATCCCACACCCCAATGTCCCCCATGCCCACTCACTCTGCTGGTCTCTCTTCTCCCGTTTGGAGGCCTTCGGCGTCTGCTCCTCCTCTCCGGGCGCGGTGTCCAGGAAGCAGGCCGCGAACTGCTGCAGCACCTTGAGCTCGGCGCCCGCGCAGCCGTCGGCCTCGGCCGCCCACACGCAGCCGATGGTCACGGGCTGCAGCACGCGGAAACGCTTGCCCTTGGCCAGGAACTCGTCCCACTCCTTTGCCTTGAGCTTCTGCCGCACCTTGTGGTTCTCGGGGTCCGTGCACTCCTGCCGGGCAGGAAGCACACAGGGCGGGTTAGGGCTCTGCACCCCTACCCCGCGGCTGCCCTAGGCTGCACTCCATCTCCCAGCCCGGTCACTTTATTGCCCCAATAATGGTACCCAGCAGATGGGGGGAACTGCCCCAACATTACCCCCCAAGATGGGGCATCTCAGGCCCCACGCACCCTGTGGGGTGCCAGATGAGCCGTCACAGTCCCCAGCTGGGAGTCCCGCGGTGCAGCCCAAACAGTACCCTCCAAGCCTGCCCCTTCCCCCCTCACCTCTGTCACCCCCTCATCCTCAGACAGGTACCCATGGGGCACAAAGAACCCATCGTCCTCATCTTCATCCTCCCCCAGGTCATCGTCGTCATCCTCGAGGGAGAGAGAAAGGAGCTTACGGCAGGCAGAGACAAGGAGCACGCCCCCACGGGCTCCGGGCAGGCTGCGCCCGAGAACACCAGGGGTCCCGGGAGCGCAGGGCGAGCGGCTGGAGCCACTGCAGGCAAGTTTTGGGGCGGCCCGCCCGTGCCCCTGTGCTCACCCCCTCACTGTGGGACAGTGACTCCCCAGGCTCCTCCTCTTCCCACTCCTCGTCACTGTCCACCTCGTAGTCCAGCAGCGTCTGAGAGGAACAGGTGACTGTCAGAGGGAGAGGGCGGAGGGCAGAGAGAAGGGGATGGGGAGAGAGGGAGGCGGGAGGGAAGAGGCGGGCAAAGGCTCACCGAGTCTCGGGCCCAGGGGTCCCGCGGGCGGATGACACGCGTTCTCTTGTTCCACGTGCCCCAGTAGGCCGGCCGGTGGTTCTCACAGAACTGTAGGAGTTTCATGCGGCCGAACTTCCGCCTCTCGGGCACCCCGTCTGCATTGCTGCTGCCCACCATGACCACGTCCCTGGAGAGGGTGGCACAGACCCAAGCTCAGGCCGGCATGGGCTGCCCCAGCTGGCAGCAGGTGCGGCGCCGGGGCCAAGATGGAGGACAGCGTAAGATGCGCTGGGCAGGTGAACGTGGACATGGGGCCCCAGGGGACCCGCTCCCTCCTCTCTGGCCATGTCCTGGGCTGTCACCTGTTAAAAAGGCCCGTGCTGACCCTGGTGGGCCCGGAGCGGAGGGGCCGCCGGCCTTTGAGCTCGCGCAGGAAGGAGAGCTCGCCGTTCTGCTCGCGGAGCAGCTGGTCGAAGCGCTGGCTCAGGTCCTGGTTGAAGGTGGCACGGCAGCGGGGCGCCAGGGCCATGTGCTCCTTGATCTCAAAGGGGGCGAACTTCCCACAGGAGCCAGCCAGGGTCTGCAAGGGACAAGGGGGATGGCTCCAGTGGCCGCAGGCCAGGCACGGCTGCTCTGCGAGTCACAGCAGAGACACGAAGGCGGCAGGCAAGCCAAGGGGGAACCGAGCCCTCTGGGAAAGTGTGAGGTCAGCACAGGACGTGAACCAGGTCTGAGTCTCTCAGATGGGCCAAGGTGTGGCGGCACGGCAGCTACAGTGTCCACCTGCAGCGCTAGCCTCCCACAGGCGTGCCTGCGGTCTGCGACCCAGCGGGCTCCACTTGCCACCTAGCCACTGGAGGAGGATGCAGGAGGGCCGGGAAAGGTCGGGGATGCCGAGCTGTGGGCTGACCCCAGACCGGGCAGCGGGATCCGGTGACCCTGCCGCAGAGTCACAGACGAGCCCATGACACACACAGCCGCCTCCCGCCGCCCACTCACCTTGGGGGCCTGGGGCGTCTTTGGCTTCTGGAAGAATCTGGTAATCTCGGCCTTCTCAGCTTTGATGCGCTGCCAGGGGGGGAGGGCGGCGAGGGGGCAGAGGTGAAGGTGGTGCGTGAGCTGCCCCGACCCGGGGGGTCCCAGCAGGAAAGCAGCAGCCAGGCCCGGGCACCGAGAGGACGAGTCACGCCAGCAGACCGGGGAGGTCACAGAGCCACAGGCCCGGCCCTGGGCCAGCACCCACAGCCCAGTGGAGGCCCAGGTCCCCGTACCGGACCCCCAGGCCTCTCGGGCGGGCACTGCGAGGGCGCCTCTACCTTTTCTTCCTCTCGTAACCGTTTCTCCTCTTCCTTTTTCCTCTTCTCCTCCAGCTTGGCCCTGTGGGAAGCAAACCAACAGCTCAGCCACCCTTGGCCTTGGCACTGGTGCTCACTGGAGTGTCACTGTCAGCAAACAGGAAGCGTCTGTTTAGAGAGAAGAGCTGGGGGGAGAGAAAGAGGGAGAGAGAGCTGCCACCCACTGGGTCAGCCTCTACCAGACCAGGACACCCCGGGTGGCGGGGTCTGAGCTGGACAGGAAGTGGGGCAGCCGGGACTGGACGTGGCCCTCCTCTTAGAGATGTCAGGGTTGCAGACAGCAGCCTTCACCACTGTACCACCACACGGAATGTTTTATCCTACATGCAGTGAATGGGGCTTCTTTTCATTGTCGACTACAGGCTGCTACGTAGCTTCAACCAGTCCCAGACAAGCTCCCAGCGACCCCGGGACGCCCAGCTTTGGCTGGCTCTAGCCCTGGCCGTGGCGGGCACTGAGGAGCAAATCAGCAAACACGAGCTCTCTCTCTGCCTTGCTAATAAATATCGGGAAAAATGGATTTTTTTTTTTTACCCCCTTTGAACTTGTCTTGGGAGGAAAAAAAAAAAAAGCACAAAGAAATGTCGACCAGCAGGTGCAGACGACAAACCTGGGGCGAGGTAAGATCCCGTGGAAGGGCGGGAAGGCTGGGTGTCTGGGACAGCTGAGGCAGGGACAGGGCAACAGGGCGTCCCGGGGGACGGGGGCCAGCAGGGTGCCCCAGGGGCAGGGTGGGAGGCCAGCAGGGTGTCCCTGGGCAGGGTGGGAGGCCAGCAGGGTGCCCCAGGGGCAGGGGCAGGACAACAGGGCGTCCCTGGGTAGGGCAGGGGCAGGGTCAGGGTGGGAGGCCAGCAGGGTGTCCCTGGGCAGGGTGGGAAGCCAGCAGGGTGCCCGGGGGGAGGGCAGGGGCAGGGTGGGAGGCCAGCAGGGTGTCCCTGGGCAGGGCAGGGGCAGGGTGGGAGACCAGCAGGGTGCCCCAGGGGCAGGGTGGGAAGCCAGCAGGTTGTCCCTGGGCAGGGTGGGAGGCCAGCAGGGCACCCCGGGGGCAGGGCAGGGCCAGCAGGGTGCCCGGGGGGAGGGCAGGGGCAGGGTGGGAGGCCAGCAGGGTGCCCCTGGGCAGGGCAGGGCCAGCAGGGTGCCCGGGGGGAGGGCAGGGGCAGGGTGGGAGGCCAGCAGGGTGCCCCTGGGCAGGGCAGGGCCAGCAGGGTGCCCGGGGGGAGGGCAGGGGCAGGGTGGGAGGCCAGCAGGGTGCCCCTGGGCAGGGCAGGGCCAGCAGGACGTCCCTGGGCAGGGTGGGAGGCCAGCAGGGTGCCCCTGGGCAGGGCAGGGCAGGGCACCCCGGGGGGAGGGCAGGGCAGGGCAGGGCACCCCGGGGTCCTCACTCGAGCGCCTCCTGCCGCTCCTTGCGCCGCTCCTGCTTGAGCCGCTGCTTCTCCGCCTTCTCCTTCTCGTCCTTCTCCCGCTTCTCCCGCCGCTCCTTCTCCTTCAGCTCCTTCTCCTGCTCCTTGCGCCGCCTCGCCTCGGCCTTGGCCCGCCGCGCCTCCTCGCGCAGCCGCGCCCTCTCCTCCCGCAGCAGCTCCTTGTCCTGGCAGACAGTCGGGGCGTTGCTTGGTGGGCAGCCCGTGCCCGGGGCGCCCCACTCCCAAGCCTCACAGCCTGACGGGCGGCCCCGTTACATAAAGCCGTGTGTGTCTGTGACAGCGGGGAATCCCCAACTCGCACAACAGAAAAGAGAAATAGTAGCTTTTTTTTTTTTTTCCCGAAGACCATTTTTCTGAAGGGGTAGCATCTAGGAGCACTGGTTCGAGTCCTGGCTGCTCCACTTCCGATCTAGCTCCCTGCTGATGCTCCCGGGAGATGGCTCAAAGCTTGGCCACTTGCTCCTGTGCGGAAGCCCGGGAGGAGCTCCCAGCTTCTGCCTTCGGCTCAGCCCAGCTCTGGCCGAGGAGGCAACTGCGGAGGGAACCACCGGATGGAAGATCTCTCTGTCTTGCCATTAATTCCTTCTGCATTTCAAAAAATTTTTTTAATTAAGATTTATTTTTATTGGAAAGGCAGATTTACAGAGAGGAGAGACAGAGAGAAAGATCTTCCATCTGCTGGTTCACTTTCCAAGTGGCCACAACAGCTGGAATTGAGCCGATCCGAAGCCAGGAGCCTCTTCTGGGTCTCCCACGTGGGTTCAGGGTCCCAAGGCTTTGGGCCGTCCTCCACTGCTTTCCCAGGCCACAGGCAGGGAGCTGGATGGGAAGTGGGGCTGCCGGGATATGAACTGGCACCTATGTGGCATGTCGGCACTTGGAGGTGGAGGGTTAGCCAGCTGAGCCAATGTGCTGGCCCCTCAAATAAATGTTTAATACAAATCTCAAGTATCTCTCTCAGAATCTGAAGAACCAGGTATTATCAGAGATGAGCAGCCCCGGGGCTGTACCAGCCCAATGGCTGGCGGTGACGAGGCGGCAGTAAAAGAGCCAGCTCGTCCAGCAGCACCTTCTAACGGACCCTGTGCTGGACCCTGAGAGCGGCCAGGGAGGCCAGAGCCGAGTGGGGGACCCCGTATGCAGGGGGTGCGGGTGTCGGGGGGCTGTGCTTACTCGTTGTAGCCTCAGCCTGTTCTTCTCTCGCATGAGTTTCTTGCTGACCTGGAATGAGACACTTCTGGTTAACTGGGACCTGGTTCCATCCTCCCCGCCCCGACCCCGCAGGAAGGTGGACCAGGCAGCGGGAAACCCTGTCCAGCCTGGGTTCCTCCTTCACAACAATCCAGAAGCTCCCCCAAAGAGCCCCCCGAGGGTCACTTTTGAAATCATAACCTTGAATTAGTACGTATTCCTGCACGCAGGCAGGACGGGAGACCAGACAGAGAGGCTCTGCCTGCCCAAGAGGAACGCAGTGTTAGTTCTTTCTATATAGAGAAATTATTTTCAAAGTTATGCACAGACGCTGTGTCCTAATGGGTAAACCCATTGCCTGGGGCGCCGGCATCCCACATGGAATGCCAGTTCGAGTCCTTCCTGCTCCAGGCAGTGCCACGGTGGTGTGGGCAGTGCCCAGCTATGTCCCCCTCAACACCCAGGGCTTCCACAGCAACCTTGGAAGCGGCCGCGTCCCTCTGCTGCAGCACGCTATACCAGTGTCTCATAGAGGCATGAGTTCAAGTCCCGGCTGCTCCACTTGGGTTCCAGCTCCCTGGAGCCTGGGAAGGCAGCAGTGACGGCCCAAATGCTTGGGAGAGCCAGACGGAGCTCCTGGCTCCTGGCTGCAGCCTGGCGGCCATTTGGGGAGTGAACCAGCAGTTTTTAACTCTAACCCTTTCAAACAGGTAAAACAAACTTTTTAAAAACAAGAAAATAAATACTTGGTCCCAGCATGATAGTCTAGTAGCTAAAGTCTTCACCTTGAACACGCCAGGATTCTGTATGGGCGCCAGTTCTAATCCCAGCAGCCCCACTTCCCATCCAGCTCCCTGCCTGTGGCCTGGGAAAGCAGTGGAGGACGGCCCAAAGCCTTGGGCCCCTGCACCTGCGTGGGAGACCCGGAAGAGGCTCTGGGCTCCTGGCTGTGGTTATCTCACCTCTGTCTGTTGTTCCTCCGCTGCTTTCCCAGGCCCCAAGCAGACAGCAGGGTGGGAAGCGGGGTTGCCAGGATTAGAACCAGTGTCCTTTTGGGATGCCAGTGCTTGTAGGTGGAAGATTAAGTTGAGCCATGGCACCATCCCCTCTGGCTTACTCAGCACCTTCTGCTCAGTTCAACTTTGAGGACTCGCTCACGGGTGTTCCACGAGGCCATGCCATGCTGGCACTTCCTACCCACTGGGAGCCCAGTGGGAGCCACCTCAACTGTCAGACTTGGGGTCTGGACACCCGAGGCACCCAAGGAGTAGAGCGGAGGGGAGGGGGCCGGAGAGGGCCGCACCCAACGTGGCTGGGCGTGTCCCTGTGAGCGAGGCAAGGCCAAGGCAGCTCCCCACCCGAGTGTCCTCACTCAGCTATGTTACCACGCACGCTGGGAGGCACCAGGGGGCGGCCCTGGCACGTGGGCCTCCACCAGCCTCGTGGGAGAGCCGGATGGAGTTCTCCTAACTTTCTTGGTCACTGTGCCAGCCGATCCAGGGCAAGGCAGGAGCAGTCCAGTCCCGCACACCAGAGGCCGTGGGCACAGAATTGTTCCACCCACGGTGGGGGGCTCCCACAGCAAGAACACGCCCTGAGACTGCCATGTGAGACACGGGCTCACGGCGTAAGCTTCAGGCAAAGCACCACAGTGATGGTGGGGGAAGCATGGTGGGGTGAATGGGCTGTCCCCTCCTGGCACCCCGTTTCCACAGTAACCAAAACAGCCCCATGTGAGTTGTGGAAAACAGGACAAGTTCAGATCCCAAAGTGGCAAGTCCTGGGCCTTGGCATTGGGGTTCCGCGCCAGGCTGCCCTTTAGTGATACAGAAGTGGGCACCTCCTGGCAGCCTTTGCCCAGGGGCACGGCTGTGGTCCTGGCATCATCACTTATGAGCAGCAGTGGATGTCCGGGCTGCTCCATTTCCCATCAGGCTCCCTGCTGATGCGCCCAAGTGCTCGGATGACGCAGATGGAGACCCGGATGGAGCTCCCGGCTCTGGCCATTTGTGCAGTCACAAAGTTCTCTTTATAAGTCTGCCTTTCAAGTATTATCTCTTTGAAAGGCAGTGATTGAGACACCTTCCCTGAGCTGGTTCACTGCCCACAACAGCCAGGGCTGGACCAAAGGCAGTTGTCACGGGACCCCACGTACCTGGGCCACTGCCTGGCCCTGGGGGAGGTTGCACGGATGGGAATCCCAAGTGACTGTGGGATTCGCCCCATGCCATCCTCCTGTTGTCTGGCATTGCCAGCACCCCTACGGGGCCCGCAGAGACAGAAAAGCATAACCCTGAGGGCTCCGTGAGTAAGGAGTATGCAGCCAGGGCCGGCAGGAGGCAGGGACCCTGCCCGTCCACCCAGCCCTGGACTGTGGGCCCTGACACGGCCAGGCCCGTGTCCTGGGACCTAACTGGAATACGTACCTTGTCAGCAGGAGTGGAGCTGGGGGAGAGGCTAGTCCGGCTGCGACGTTTCTTGGGGGCCGGCTGTCCTTCGGGTGAGCTGCTGGGCGAGGAGGAACTGGGGGACGAGTGGCTGAGGCCAGAGTCTTCCTCGGGGCCTGACTCAGGAAGGTCGCTCTCACACTCCCGACTCGGGGCAGCTTTCGTAGCCAGGATGTCCTGCAGTACCACCATGGGCACCTTCCCTCGGAACAGGATGCCCTCGGCTTCGCGCCAACTGTCCCGGGCCTGTGGGGGGCACTCCGTGGGGCTGCCCGGTGCTGGTGGCAGCTCGGGGCAGCTCAGGGCCTCACCGTCCTGTGAAATGATGCCCACCTCCTCTGGGTCACAAGGAGCATCGGTGAAGGTCTCTTTCGGCAAAACCAGCTCGGCCTTGACCTTCGGAATGGCTTCGGGCAGCCCCTGTTCCTCTGTGACTCCAATGCCATTTTCTGCTGGCCTGGGAGAGGTGGCACCTGTAACGGTGGCTGCCTCAGGGCACGGTGGGCTGCGGCTGCTGGGGTCCTCGGGTGCCTCACAGGAGTCCTCGGTCAGATCTATGACGACAGTGCCGGGGGCCACCACGTTCTGGTCCCAGTTCCCTCGCCGCTGGCCCAGGGGCCCTTCCCCGTTCAGGAGCTTCGGGCCGAGGTCCACCCCAGGGGCCATGCCACACTCATTCTCCACGTTGTCCAGGGATATTTCCAGATGGTGGCCTTGTCTCCGCACTGTGCTCGCTGGGGTGCTTGGCGTGTCGGTTGCCTCCTCGCCCTTCTTGGGGGTCAGATTGAGGCGTTTGAATGGTAGGCGGGCTGCAACAGGAGGGGGCGTCCTCGTTAGCCACACTGTACGGTGACTGCTAGTCACCATGGTCCTCCCTGGCCAGCACTGAGCTACTTTATGTGCTGAGAAATCACAGACCTGGCTGAGGGCAGTGAGACTGGAGTTTGACACTGACTGGAGTCACTGGTTTGTCCTGTAATTTCCCAACAGGCTAATTTTGGGGGGGTTGGGGGATAGGGGGACTCAGGTCTGTGGTACCGCGCTGCAGATACCCCAGGGACACGACTCCATCACCCCACTCCTGGGTACCCCGAGAGGCGGCAGGTGGCAGCCCAAGCTCTCAGAGGCCCCACCATCCACCGGGGAGACCCACATGCAGGCTCCCGGCTTCCGCCTGGCCTGGCCTGTCGGCGGCCATCAGGCCATCCGAGGGGCAAATCGGTGGATGGAGGATCCAGGCTTGGAAAGGCACCTCTCAGTTAAACACATCCAGGAGTGAGGCTTGTCTGCCGGAAGGCTACAACCTCCCTGCTGACTGCGAGACAAGGAGTGAATTACCTTGTATCAACTTCTTAACTGGAATCGGCCCAGGTCGGCCTTTGCAATCCATGGCTGCAGAAACAGAAGCGGGTCAAAGACTCAACAGAGGCAGGCATGACCCCACCAGCAGCTCACGGCCCCCAGCCTCCCCAGGGGCCACTGCCCACCCCGCCCCGGTGCCCACATTTTTCTTTTGTATTTAAAAAGCAAAATGACACACGGCGGGGGGAGGAGTGAGAGTTCATCCACCTGCTGGTTCACTCCCCATGTGATATGCCCACCACAGTCAGGGCTGGCCCAGGTGCCAGGGGGACTTTTGAGCTTGGCACACAGGCAGGCAAGGGACCGACCACAGCCAATGAGCGATGGCCATTGTCACTCTTTATCCCCCCCACCCCAACAAAATAATCTCAAGCCACCCAACCGTAACCCAGGTCCTTGATTAAATAGCCTTACAACAGCTTGGTTCAAGTTTAGGAGCTCACATACCCATGAAGCTATCTGCCATGGGGGAAAAAAAAAAACAAACAAAAAAAACACCTTACTTTGGGAAAGCCAGTTGTGTCCAGTGAGCATTAAAAGTGGACAGAGGGCGCAGGTCTAACCTAAGTGGCTAAGTTCCCGTTAACAGCCAGCGGTGGCCGCAACGGATGGGGTCCCAGCCACCTGCATGGGGAACCTGCTGCCTTGGGGAGGGAAATAGATTTAGTAAATAATTTACAAAAAAAAATAATAATAATAATAAATAAAGGGAAACCTTTTCTATTTGGACAGCAGCGGCCACAGAGGCTGGTGGATATTTTTTTAAAGTGCCCAGACCTTTAGCCTAGGTGGTGGTGGGGGTTCTTGGCTACAGAAAAACATCACAGCCTCATGCCAGCCCCATGCCCGGGCATGGTAGCTCCCAGCAAGGGGGTGGCAGGGAGGACACGGTGTCCGTCTGGGAGGACCCTGGGGTTGTCACAGCTCCACACATGGGGTCGGGGGAGTGTGGGTGCTGGCGTCCAGCGGTCTGTAAGACACCCACCCCCCCAACCTACGAGGAGCAGCCGGACAGCCCCAAGTGAGGGCAGAGGGCTCCTGACTGCGACACAGAGATGGGCACCTGCTGGGCACACAGTAGGAGAGGAAGACCAACAAGGTAGGCGGCTCTTACTCCATTGCACCCTTTCCTCATTTTTTTGGGGGGTTGCCCTGTCCCTTGCAGGATTCAGGCACCAAAAAGATAACTATATATAAAGCACCTTGTGCCACCACCATGGAGGGGTGTGTGTGTGTGTGTGTGTGTGTGAGTGAGCGCGGGGAGGGGTAGGGGGGAAGCCGCAGCTCCCTGGCCATGGCCACCAGCCGGGGCCTCCTCTTCTCTGGCCTTGCCTTGACCGCCCAGGCAACTGTGGTGCTGCACCCCTGTACCCCCAAACCCCTGCGGCCTTTGACCTCAGTTTACCCACCTGCTCTAACCCTCCAAGCGGCTGTTGGAGGTGCGCGCAGGGACACCCCCTCACCCCCCTAAAGAAAAGCACCGGGTAACGTGCAAAAACGATCCTTTTTCCCTTTCCTCTATAGGAACTGCCCGCCTCCCCACCCCAGGGGTCACCTGGAAGGACCCCCCCACACCCCCAAAACACACCCCTTCCCGGTCCCCACACCCCCGGCGGCCCCCAGGGCTGCGATCGGGCGGTTCCAGGCCGGGACGGAGGAAGCTGCCCTCCCGGTCCAACCGCCGCGTCGGCGCGCGCCCTCCCAGCCCGCGGCCGCGCGCGCGGGCCCCGCGCACCTCGGGCGGCTCCGGCGGCTCGGCACTCGGGCTGCTGCAGCATGGCGCGGGCGGCCGGCTCCCCGTGCTGCGGCGGCGGCGCTGCTCGGCCTCCCGCGCTCCCGGCCCGGCTGCTCCTGCTGCTGCTGCTGCTGCTGCTGCCGCCGCGGCCGCCGCTGCTCGTATTTGGCGGGAACCGCGGCCACCTCCGCCGCCCGCACGCCGATTGGACCAGCCCGCGCCACGTGACCCGCCCGCCTCGCGAGAGCTGCCGGGCTCCCCGGCGGCTTCCCTGCGTTGCTCCTGCACGGCGGCTTCAACGGGCGGAAGCGCGGGAGGCGGGGCTCGCGCGGAGCGGCGCTTCCTATTGGTGGCGGCCCAGCGGCGCGCGCTTCCGATTGGCCACGAGGGCTGTCTGTCCCACCCCCCACCCCCTCCGCGGGAGAGTCGGGCTAGACGCGTGGGAAGGGAGGGCGGGCCCGGCGCTGACGTCACTGGGCGGGTGACGTCAGAGACCGCTGACAACTTGGCGGAGGGCTGTGAATTGAGAGGTTTAGGCTGTTCAGCGGGATGGGATCTGAACGCAGCGAGGCAGTGACGAAAGCCGAGGTTCCGCCACGACCTTGTGTCGAATGGGCTTCTCTGGCAAGATCAGGGTTTTTGTTTTGTCCAAAATCTGGGCTCCACAAACCCAAGATAAACTTTTCTGAGCCCAGCTGCTCAGCTGTGGCTGGCTGCAGCGCTTACGGTGCCACTGGACAAAAAAAGCAAAAACGAAAAAACACTCTTTCCATCCTCTGAACCCGTGAATAGATCCATCACAGACACCTGACTGCACAGGGAATGGAAAGAGTAAATATCATTTGCTTGAACGAAGGGTGACTGCCATGTGAGTGGGAGGCCTGACACACAGTGAAGACCTGCAGGAACACATAGAGGTTTCCTGGGGGCCAGCGCAGTGGCAACAGGCTAACCCTCCACCTACAAGCGGCAGCATCTCATATGGACGCCGGTTCGAGTCCCAGCAGCTCCACTTCCCATCCAGCTCCCTGCCTGTGGCCTGGGAAAGCAGTGGAGGACGGCCTAAAGCCTTGGGACCCTGCACCTGCATGGGAAACAAAGAAGAGGCTCCTGGTTCCTGGCTTCAGATGCTTCGGATCAGCTCAGCTCAGCTCTGGTTGTTGTGGTCACTTGGGGAGTGAACCAGCAAATGCAAGATCTTTCTGTCTCTCTATCTGACCTTCCAATAAAAATGCAAAATTTTTTAAAGGGTGGTGCCCAAGCCCCACCCTGCTGGGGATGGTCCGCCTGCCCTGCTGCTGCCAGCACCTCCCACGATGGAGTTATTTGTCTTGAGTCAGAACACTGATGAATACAGGAGACATGTGGCAGGGCAGCTCCTGGGTCTGAGCCATGAGGGTGTTGGTTCCGCCCTGCTGGACATGCTGTCATTAGCCGGGGTGCGGGCAGGGCGTCCCCCGACACTTGTCATTTAGGATCTGCTGCAGGACGCCGCACACCTGTGGCTTGTTCATTCCTGTCCACCTACTGACACCTGGGGGAGCTTGCAGCCATCACCCACTCCTTCCTGTCGCACGCACCTGGATGTTCCCTGCGCTGGTACCCCCTCCATCCTCTTCTGCCTCCTTGAGGGTGTCATCCAATGTGCTTGAGGCCCCAAGGGTGACAAAAGGGGGAGATTGGAGAAGAATGTTCGAGAGAGAGCTGTGACATCAGCCAAACTTCCATCCTGAATGAGTCAGGGCAGGGGGGCAGAGGGCAGAGGTCAGGTGCGGGGTCAAACTCTGCATCCAAGTTGGAGCAGTAGGTGGGTTTTGTGCAGGGGGGACGCTGCTACGCTCTGAGGTCGACACGAACCCCCCAGGATCAGGGATGGGACGCTGCTAGGCTCTGGGTGGGCTCAAGTCCCCCAGGATCATGGAGGGGACGCTGCTAGGCTCTGGGTGGGCTCAAGTCCCCCAGGATCATGGAGGGGACGCTGCTAGGCTCTGGGTGGGCTCAGGCCCCCCAGGATCAGTTGGGGTGCTTTTCCCTAAGAGCGGCAGGAGCGCCTCCGCTCCTCCAGGCGTCGCTGCAGCCGCACCAAGGGCGCCTCTCTAGGCTCGCTTTCGCGTCCACCACGCTGGTAGGGGCACGAGGCCTCCGGCGCGTGCGCAGTGCTGCCGGCACGTGGCGCGCGTGCGCAGAGGCGTGGGGGGCAGGGAAGCGAGGCGCGCGCACCGGAAGTGGGTGGTTGCCATGTAATATCCTGGCGGTGCGGGCGCGCGCGGCCTCGGCGGCGTCCGGAAGCCTCGGCCGAGCTGAGTGTGTGTTTGTGTGTGTCTGTGCGTGTGTCTGTGCGGGGCAGAGCTCCGGGCTGGGCAGCCCGGGCGGCGGCAAGGCAACATGTCGGTGGCCGGCCTGAAGAAACAGTTCTACAAGGCGAGCCAGGTGAGCGCAGGGGCGAGGCGCACCCTGGGGTGGGGGTGTCGGGGTGCAGGGCCGAGCCTTGCGGGGTGCCGGGGTGCTGGAGGGAAGCCGAGGTGGGACGGTGTGTCGGGGGGCTGGGGAGGCGGGACTCGACCCCAGGGACACAGAGAGGGGGTTCGCCCTTGCCCCCTTCCTCCAAGAGAGATGTGGGGTGCAGGGCCGAGCTTTGGGGGTTTCGGGGTGCTGGGTACAGGGTGCTGGAGGGAAGCCGAGGTGGGACGGTGTGTCGGGGGGCTGGGGAGGCGGGACTCGACCCCAGGGACACAGAGAGGGGGTTCGCCCTTGCCCCCTTCCTCCAAGAGAGATGTGGGGTGCAGGGCCGAGCTTTGGGGGTTTCGGGGTGCTGGGTACAGGGTGCTGGAGGGAAGCCGAGGTGGGACGGTGTGTCGGGAGAACAGGGGAGGCGGGACTCGACCCCAGGGACTGAAAAAGGGGGTCCGCCCTTGTTGCCTTCCTCCAAGCGAGATGTGGGATGCAGGGCCGGGCTTGGGGGTTTCTGGGTGTTGGGTACAGGTTGCTGGAGGAAAGCTGCAGTGGGACGGTGTGTTTGGGGGCTGGAGAACGGGACTCGACCCCAGGGACACAAAGAGGGGGTCCTCCTTGCCCTCTTCCTCCGATGTGGGGTACAGAGTGGGGTGGGTGGGGAAGAAAGTTCTCCCAAAGCAATGAACCCTTCCGGGACTCGCCCCAGGTTAGCCCAGGGGCGGATAAACACTGGCGTGTCTGGAGGGCAGTTCCTTTAAAACAGCCAGCTTCCGAGGGGGTCGGACTGGCAGGCTGGGGGGCAATGACCCGTCTCCCCTCCGTCATCCATCAGGACCCCCACTGGCTGCTGTGTGTGTGTGTGTGTGTGTGTGTGTGTGTGTGTGTGTCCACACTCCCCCAGCCCTTGTGCACTTGGCCTTTTAAACACGCACACCCACAGCTGTGTTTGTCTGGGGTTGGGGCGCAAGGGGCGTGGGTGTGCAACAGCGACATCCCCAACCGTACCCCTAAACCCATCAAGCCACAACCACAGACGTCCCCAGACAGGGCCCGGAATGTCCCCTCGGGCTGCAGGGGCTTTTGTATTTGAACTTGGGGTTTCTTGGCAGCCGTGCTGACGGGGTGCAGGGTGGGCTTGCTACCCACTGTGGGGCATGGGGGGTCTCCCAGCCGACACTGGTTCTGCACGGTAGGAACGGAGACTGAGGGCAGGCCCCTTGAGGTCAGATAGAAACGGGGGATTTGGGAAGTAAGCTCTTGGGGAGTGGGGGGCGGTGGTGAGTTGGGGATTCACCCCGTCCCGCCCCACGCAGCACACGTGCAGTTCCTGGTCCCATTTCCAATGCAAGAAGTTCCCGGATTTTTGGCCAATGTAGAACCCTGGGTGTGGGTTAGGCTGGGCCAAGCAGTGAGCGATGCTGTTAGGAATGGGTCGAGTCCAGCTGCCAGGGGGGTGTCCCCAGGCACTGGAGAGGCCGGGGAGGAAAAAAAAAATAGAACCATAACCCTCGTGATGTGTAATTGAGCATGTGACCTTGGGGGTCTGTCCCGGCCACCATGGGGGGCTGACCCTCCATCCGGGGGATTTTAGAATGGTTGCCTGGTCAGGGTGGGGTGCAGTGTCTTGGCCAGTCCCCCTCTAAGGGGCTGGTTTGTGTTATCTGCAAAAGCGGGGTCTTGGGGTGTCAGGGGAGTTGGGTCCCTTTGTTCTCACGCATAGAGGGGTCTTGGGGAGCACCCCCCTGGCTCCACTGCAGCTGCCAGGGTCCCTGCCGGTGGGTGACCCGAGAGGTTTGGGGCAGCCCCTGCCTGCGGGTGGCCACAGTCAGGCCATCCTGGAGGAGGCAGGTGGCCCCCCTGCACCTGGCCTGGAAACCTAGAACGTGTATTCCAGGGTCGGATCTGTTTACACTTGGACAAGGCACGGCCCGCCCACCCGCTCTGGGAGGAGCTGGGTTGTCCACTGCTCCCCTGGCTGTGTCAGCATCCGGCTTCCGTGACACCCCGTCCCCGTGATACGGAAACCTCCCCAGGCCAGGTGTGACTTAAGGATCTCTGGTGATCAGGGGTGTCATTTCAACCAGTGGTCTCGAGGCGTGTCACCTGTCTACCCTGCGGGTAAATTGCACTCCTATTCTTACACTAAAGGTCCTCACTCACACACCTTCCCCATCCCGGGCACGCCAGCAGCGAGTGGGGGCGAGTGGGGGCTGGGGCCTTCTTAGCATTTTGCAAGGGGAAGTGCTGACTCTTACCCGTCCACCCCAGAAGTCAGCAGCGCCGCAGAGGGAGACCCTGCCTCGAAGGTGCATATGCCGGAAGGAGCAGCAGCAAGTGCCCACTGGCCATGCCCCCAGCAGCTGGTGTGGCGTCTCAGTCCTGGGTCACTGATGGCTGAGGCCCGGGCACCCCGCCGTGTCCTTAGGCACGTCCAAAGGGTCTTTTTGTTTCTGTAAAGTTTTTTATTTATTTTTATTACAAAGTCAGATATAGAGAGAGGAGGAGAGAGAGGAAGATCTTCCGTCCGATGATTCACTCCCCAAGTGGCCGCACCAGCCAGAGCTGAGCCGATCCGAAGCCAGGAGCTTCTTCCTGGTCTCCCACAAGGGTGCAGGGTCCCACGGCTTCGGGCCGTCCTCCACTGCTTTCCCAGGCCACGGGCAGGGAGCTGGATGGGAAGTGGGGCCACCAGGATATGAACTGGTGCCTGTATGGGATCCCGATGTGTGCAAGGCAAGGACTCTAGCCACTAGGCTATCACCCCAGGCCCAAAGTTTTTTTTTTTAAGTTTACATAAAAGGTGGGGACATTTCAGACAAGCTGGGCCTGTACTTGGGGACAGAAGGGGGCAGGGAGGGGGAAGAGGAGAAATGCTTCTGCTTTCATCTTGCAGAGGAGAGTCTTTCTAAAAAATATATATATGTATATATATATATTTTTTTTCTATGTTTAAGATTTTTATTTTTCTGACCTGAAGGTCAGAATTAGGGAGAGACGGGGGCCTTCCGCCTGTTGCCTCATCCCCCATGTGGCCGAACCGGATGGAGCCGGGAGCCAGGAGCCTCCTCTGGGCCTCCCGAGCAGGTGCAGGAATACAAGGCTTTGGGCATTCTTCCACTAACTAAAGTAGCCACAAGCAGAGAGCTGGATCGGAAGTGGAGGCATCGGGGACTTGAACAGGTGCTCGTGTGAGATGCTGGTGCCATAGGTGGAGGGTTCGCATGGTACGCCCCCACAGCAGCACCAGAAGACAGACTTAAAGGCAGGTGCAAGCTTAGGTGGGGCTGCTGCAGCCTTGGCCCCACTTCTGCACCCCGACGGCCGGGCCCTTGGTGGGGTGTCACCACTGGGCGTGCTGCTGAACACTGAGCCGCTGACAGGCTGTCCCCCACAAGGAACCCTGCTGCCCCGAATGTCTGCTGTCTTGATCACAGGCTTGTGACAACGTCCTTCGTAAAGGGAGAGCCCCCTCTGGAGCAGGGCGAGCTTGGGGTGGGTACCAGTCAGCTACTGGGGCCCTGGGCGCAGCCTGGCCAACTCCACGCCCGTGCAACGCCTGGTGACACCTCTTGGGCCTCCCTGCTGAGCCTGGACCTGAGAGAGGGTTCTGAGGGGCCGTGGGGCTTGGGAGCTGACTCTGCACAGCGGGAGGCTTGGGTCGGGGGGCACTGGAAGGATGGAGCTGATGGCCAGCAGTCGCCGACTCGGACTCGTCCTCAGGCCCCGGCGTATTTCTGGGTGACTTGGAAGGTTTGTCAAGGTGAAGTGCCCCTGCGGGCGGCAGGCCCTGGCCCTGTGCTGTGAGTCTGGGTGACGTGTCTGCATTGGGCTCATGATCCTTGTCGTGCATGGGCTGGCCCGCTCCCCCACCCCCTGCCTGGAAGGGGGAGATGGGGTTCACTGAAGCCAAGAGGAAAACACCCACGGCCTCCTCGGGTTGGATGGCCCCCGGGTGTGTTTGGGAAGCCAGCAGGCACTGACTTCCTGTGGAGGGGGTGATGGGGAGCCAGGCTGGCCGGGAGGCCTTGTGGGGCGGGGGAGCCTCTGATCCTGGCCCAGCACCCCAGGGTGACTCAGAGCTCAGGCGCGTGGCCCGGAGCAGGCTCAGCCGGTGGGGCAGCGGCCACAGGCTTCCCTTGGAAGCACCCAGCTCCTTCCCTGCAGGGAGCTGGGCAAGGGTGCCCTGGTGGAAAGCGTGAAGAGTGGCCCTGGCCGGCCCCTCCTGTAAGGCCTGAGACCCCTAGGCGTCTGTGTGGATCACGCACACACACAGCGTCCCAGGCCTGACGGCGTGCGACAGGCAGCTCGGCCCAGCCGGGTCATTCACTGGGTCTGACTTCCAGGTTAGCGAACCCTTAGTGCCCATCGACCCAGGGCCTGGCCTGTGGTCCTCCGGCCCTGCCCCGCAGCCTTGCCCCGCAGCCCAGAGCTGAAAGTTCGCCTGCCACCCGCCTCTCCCCGAAGGCCTGCTCAGGCTGCTTATCTGGGTGTGTTGGCCCAGCCCTGATACTTAGTTACACCCCTGGGCCACTTAATAACAGCCTGAGAGTCAGGGGGCTCTCGGCCACCCACTGAGACCACCTGTTAGGGGAGCTGGGGCAGGGAGCAAGCAGGGGTGCTCTAGGGCTGGCCCCCCACCCCCACCCCTGCACCTCGCGGCCATGTGTGTGTCTTTGGGGCCAGTCCAGCCAAGGGCCCCCCGGACAGATTTGGCCTCACCTCTGCCTGTTGCCAGCACTCTGAGAGGATCTGGGGCGCTGGGGAGGGAGGAGGCAGGGAAAGCCGTCCAGGGACCCAGGGGTTCCAGCAGCAGGAGGGGAGGCTCCCGCCCCTGGGCTGGGGTGTGGGGAGGCCGGTGGGGAGGGGTCCTGCTGCAGCAGCCCTCCTCCCTTCCCCTCCTCTCCCCTCCCCTCCCTTGGTCCTCCCTGGTTCTCCCTTCCCCGGTAGCCCCCCCCCGGGCACTTCCCCTGAGTCAGGCAGTGCCCGGGCACCAGCGCCTGGGGCTCCCCGGGACCAGCCTCTTTTTCCTCCTGCCTGCTCCTAGCAAAACCTGCTGACGGCCGAGTGTGGGTCAGGCAGCCGCTTCCCGACCACAGCCGGAAAACAGGCGGAGCGCTTCCTCTGCCCGACCTGACTCAGCAGTGCCTGGGGGAGGAGCCTCCCACCTGCCCGCGGGGAGGAAGGCCGCCCTCCACAGCCCCCACTGCCGGTGGGGTGGGGGTGCAGCGACCCTGCCCAGAGCACCGGGTGCTGTGTGTGCTGCGTTCCCGTCTCCATGGTGACATCTGGTGCTGGGAGGGGGCAGACATTGGGTATTTCTGCTCTCTGTGCCCCCCACCCCGATGCTCAGCTTCTGGCCTGTCTACAGAGGGGACCTGGGGGTACCCCTAGAGCGCAGGGAAACTTCCAGAAGCTTCACCCAGGCACCCATGGGCGGTACTCTCATCAGACCTGTTGGGTCGCCTGGCCCCTCCCGTCTGCCGGGGACAGCCCTGTGTGCCTTCATCCCAGCATCTGCCTGAGCCACCGTCATGGTCAGCAGGAGGTCCTGTCCCTAGGCTGCTCCGTGGGCCTGTTGCCTGGGCTGGCCCAGCCACCGCCAGGTGCTGCCAGCCTCTAGGCGCGAGCGTGGAAACAAGTCCGACTGGTCTAAAGGAACAGCGAGCAGCCCTGGGGTTGGTGCCTCTGTGTGCCAGGGACTGTGCCAGGCTGCCCAGGCCCTGCCACAGACAGCCTGAGGGCGTGGACCAAGCGCAGCAGGGCCCCGTGTCCTCCACGGGGTGGGTGACCGCTGGACGCCCTGACCCTGACTCAGTTGTTCCGGACGGCTCGCCCCAGCTGTGTGCACCACACCAGTTGGGCTGGCGGCAGCGCGCCTTCCACCTGCACCCTCGCTGGGATCCTGGGAGGTGGCCCCCGGCCCTTAAAGCTTGGCTTGTTTCTGCATTTGAAGGCAGGGTTCCAGAGGAGCTGGGGGAAAGCCGGAGATCTCCCACCCGCCGGGTCATTCCCCACGGGCGCGCCGTGACCAGGGCTGGGTCGAGCCGAAGCCAGGAGCTTCGTGCGTGGCTCCCACGCGGATGCAGAGACCCAGGCCGCTTTCCCAGGCCATAAGCAGAGAGCGGGATCAGACAGCTGCCGGGACTTGAACCGGTGCCCGACTCTGCAGGCCAAGGATTCATCTACTGAGCCGCCCCTTGCTGCCAATCCTGCCCCCACTTGCATCCTGGGCAGCTTGGGGCCCTGCCCCACACATGGGGCCTTGGATGGCGCTCTCTGCCGTCTGATCTGGCGCTGGCTGCTCTGGGTATCCATGGAGTGAGCCAGTGGATGGGAGAACTCGCTCTCTGTGGGCAGTGGCTGGAGGACAGGTGGGAACACCTTCCACACACCCTCCTCTGGGCCAGAGCCTGCCTGCTTGTTGGGAAGCTGTCAGGGGGCCTCACAGAGCTTGCCAGACACGGCGGGGCTTGACGGTCACGGAGGGTCCCCCAAATGTCACCTCAGGCGGTCACTTCAGCTCCTTTCCCAGGGGGCCCTGGCTTCCCTGCTGGTCGTGGTCATTTTGCCGTTCTTTCCAGCGGACGGTGATGGGGAGCCTTCTCCCCACAGGAAGCCACTCCCACCGCCAGGGGCCCCCACCCAGAAGGGCGCTTGTCACCCCCTGCCGCCACTTGCAGGGGCTGAGGCCCACACTGACACGTGTACCTGAAGAATCCGGCCGTGGGAGTCCGGTCTGTGTGCTGCCGTCGGGCAGCCCCTGGGGCCATCTTGGCGACCTTGTAGCTCTAAAGGGGCGACCTGGGGCTGGATTGGCATTCCTGCTCACCCGGGGCCGACAGCTCTGCTCCCGCAGGGCCTGACCTGCCTTTGCAGGTGGGTGGCCATCCCCGTCCTTCCAGGAGGAAGAGGCTGATCAGTACGGCTTGTTGGCGTTGGTCAGGCAGGGATCCCACAGGGAAAGCAGAGAGCCCATCCCAGGGGCTGCGACGACTGGGGCCGCCTGAGGTTGGGGGCCAGAGTTCTGGAGGCAGGAGCCAAGCTGGGGCTCTCACCCAGGGACCTGCTGGCTGGCAGAGGGCTGTGTGTACCCAGTGTGGCACTAGGGGCCTGCTGGTTGGGAGAGGGCCGTGTGTGCCCTGTGTGGCATTAGGGGCCTGCTGGCTGGGAAAGGGCTGTGTGTGCCCAGTGTGGCACTAGGAGCCTGCTGGCTGGCAGAGGGCTGTGTGTGCCCAGTGTGGCACTAGGAGCCTGCTGGCTGGGAGAGGGCTGTGTGTGCCCAGTGTGGCACCAGGAGCCTGCTGGCTGGGAGAGGGCTGTGTGTGCCC
Organism: Ochotona curzoniae; assembly: GCF_017591425.1. Lineage (NCBI taxonomy): Eukaryota > Metazoa > Chordata > Mammalia > Lagomorpha > Ochotonidae > Ochotona > Ochotona curzoniae. The sequence continues at coordinate 2,865,934 of NW_024466491.1, read as the reverse complement.
AGTGTGGCACTAGGGGCCTGCTGGCTGGGAGAGGGCTGTGTGCCCAGTATGGCACTAGGCGCCTGCTGGCTGGCAGAGGGCTGTGTGCCCAGTGTGGCGTCAGGAGCCTGCTGGCTGGCAGAGAGCTGTGTGCCCAGTGTGGCACTAGGGGCCTGCTGGCTGGCAGAGGGCTGTGTGTGCCCAGTGTGGCATCAGGAGCCTGCTGGCTGGCAGAGGGCTGTGTGTGCCCAGTGTGGCACTAGGCGCCTGCTGGCTGGCAGAGGGCTGTGTGTGTCCAGTGTGGCACCAGGGGCCTGCTGGCTGGCAGAGGGCTGTGTGTGCCCAGTGTGGCACCAGGAGCCTGCTGGCTGGCAGAGGGCTGTGTGTGCCCAGTGTGGCACTAGGTGCCTGCTGGCTGGCAGAGGGCTGTGTGTGCCCAGTGTGGCTCCAAGGGCCTGCTGGCTGGCAGAGGGCTGTGTGTGCCCAGTGTGGCACTAGGAGCCTGCTGGCTGGGAGAGGGCTGTGTGTGCCCAGTGTGGCACCAGGAGCCTGCTGGCTGGGAGAGGGCTGTGTGTGCCCAGTGTGGCACTAGGGGCCTGCTGGCTGGGAGAGGGCTGTGTGCCCAGTATGGCACTAGGCGCCTGCTGGCTGGCAGAGGGCTGTGTGCCCAGTGTGGCGTCAGGAGCCTGCTGGCTGGCAGAGAGCTGTGTGCCCAGTGTGGCACTAGGGCCTGCTGGCTGGCAGAGGGCTGTGTGTGCCCAGTGTGGCATCAGGAGCCTGCTGGCTGGCAGAGGGCTGTGTGTGCCCAGTGTGGCACTAGGCGCCTGCTGGCTGGCAGAGGGCTGTGTGTGTCCAGTGTGGCACCAGGGGCCTGCTGGCTGGCAGAGGGCTGTGTGTGCCCAGTGTGGCACCAGGAGCCTGCTGGCTGGCAGAGGGCTGTGTGTGCCCAGTGTGGCACTAGGTGCCTGCTGGCTGGCAGAGGGCTGTGTGTGCCCAGTGTGGCTCCAAGGGCCTGCTGGCTGGCAGAGGGCTGTGTGTGTCCAGTGTGGCATCAGGAGCCTGCTGGCTGGCAGAGGGCTGTGTGCCCAGTGTGGCACTAGGGGCCTGCTGGCTGGGAGAGGGCTGTGTGCCCAGTATGGCACTAGGCGCCTGCTGGCTGGCAGAGGGCTGTGTGTGTCCAGTGTGGCACCAGGGGCCTGCTGGCTGGCAGAGGGCTGTGTGTGCCCAGTGTGGCACCAGGGGCCTGCTGGCTGGGAGAGGGCTGTGTGCCCAGTGTGGCACCAGGGGCCTGCTGGCTGGGAGAGGGCTGTGTGCCCAGTGTGGCACCAGGGGCATGCTGGCTGGCAGAGGGCTGCTTGGAGGAGGAGGCGCAGGCAAATGGGATGTGTGTAGGCCATCTTTCTCCCCCAGCGTTTACACTTGGAGCTCACAGTTGCAAGGCTGAATGCATTCCCCCGAGGGTCGCCTGTATTTCCTGATAACATTCTCCCAGCCAACCTCACGGCCACCATGTGCCCCCCCCCCTGCCCCTGGGCTTGCCCTCAGTGACACCAGCATCCCATGCCTGAGCAGCAGTCCAGGTCCTAGCTGCTCTGCCTCCTTCACAGTTGCTTGAGGTGCACAGCCTGGGACCCCTACCCAAGTGCCTGGGCCCCTGTGCCCCACGTGGGAAGGCCTGGGTGGAGTCCAGCCCTGGATCGGGGAGTGAGGCAGCAGATGGAAAATCTCTGTAATTCTGCCTTTCAAGTAAATCTTTAAAAAGGGAAGGTGCTGGCGTTGTGGCAGGGTAGGTTAAGCCACAGACTGCAGTGCCAGCGTCCCTTACAATCACCAGTTCAAATCCCAGCTGTTCCACTTCCAGTCTGGCTTAGAAGATGACCCAAAAGTGTAGGTCCCCGCCCCCCGCAAGTGAGAGACCCGCCGGGAGCTCCCAGCGTCCGTTATACTGTCTGCCATTCTTCCTGTCAGCTAAACCAGCCTTGAACGCAACCCAGGAGAGGCGTAGCCGGCTGACCCCGCCTCGCCCTCCCCAGCTGTACCACACTCAGCTTCTCTTGCGGGCTGCCCTCCCGGCCACAGAGGGCCATGTGCCTTTGTGGGACACTTGCATGACGAGGAATTTGTGGCAGCGATGCAACTGAAAGAATGGCCGGCTGGTGGCCAGGGGCCGCCACCCGACTCGCCTAAAGCAGAGCTGGCACAGTCGGGTGGCCTGCAAGCCCACACCTCAGGCACCCTGCTTGGAGGCTCTGCGTGAGCTGCCCCATCCTCCAAGCGGCTGGCCCCGGCACTCGTCTCAGGGTCCCTCTGGCGCCCTGCCCGGTTCGTCCATCCGGGCCGGTTTTGGCCATCCCCCCGGAAAACACAGCCTGTTCCGTTGGCGCGACCTGCAGGACTCTGGCTCGAAGCTGGCCGTGTCAGGTTGGGGGGAAATCAGGTGTGACATTTCAGCTGCTCTAGCTCACGTGCCCCGTGTTCCTGGGCCCTGGCCAGAAGGCCCAGGGGGCGGGGAGGTGGCCCCACTTGCTCGGGCCCAGCTCTGAAGCACCTGTGTTTTTCTTTCTTTCTTTCTTTATTTTTTTATTATTTTTTCATTGGAAAGGCAGATATACAGAGACGAGAGACAGAGAGGAAGATCTCCCGTCCGATGATTCACTCCCCAAGTGAGCGCAACGGCCGATGCTATGCCGATCCGAAGCCAGGAGCCTCTTCCGGGTCTCCCACGCAGGTGCAGGGTCCCAAGGCTTTGGGCCATCCCTCCACTGCTTTCCCAGGCCACAGGCAGGGAGCTGGATGGGAAGCGGGGCTGCTGGGATTAGAACTGGGGCCCATATGGGATCCCAGGCGTGCAAGGCGAGGACCTTAACCACTGCGCCACCGCGCCAGGCCCAGTGCCTGTGTTTTTCTTTTTTTTTTTTAAGATTTATTTTTATTATTTTTTCATTGGAAAGGCGGATATACAGAGACGAGAGACAGAGAGGAAGATCTTCCATCCGATGATTCACTCCCCAAGTGAGCGCAACGGGCCGATGCTATGCTGATCCGAAGCCAGGAGCCTCTTCCGGGTCTCCCACGCGGGTGCAGGGTCCCAAGGCCTTGGGCCGTCCTCCACTGCTTTCCCAGGCCACAGGCAGGGAGCTGGAAGGGAAGCGGGGCTGCCAGGATTAGAACTGGGGCCCATATGGGATCCCGGGCGTGCAAGGCGAGGACCTTTAACCACTTGCGCCACCGCGCCGGGCCCAGTGCCTGTGTTTTTCATGCAGCACCCAGCAGCTGGCCTCGTCCCCCAGGACCCACTCGGGGTGACGCTACAGCCGCCCTTTGTCCACCGAGCCCCTGGCACCACACTGGGCACACAGCCTTCTCCCAGCCGGCAGGCCCCTGGGTGAGAGCCCCAGCTCGGCTCCTGCCTCCAGGCCTCTGGCCCCCAACCTCAGGCGGCCCCGTCCGAGCCTGGAATTCAGACAGGACATGTCAGGAAGCAGGGAGCCCTCGCCTGCCCTTGCTGTGGCCTGATGGCCTGTGCTGTCTGGGGTCAGGCCTTCCACCGAGCTGGCGTGGGAAGGGGCTGGCTTGGATAGTCCTATGCTCTGGTCACTGGGAGGACCCCATTTCCTCTGCGCCCCTCATGGTCACACAGACTCTGCCGCCCGCTCCGTGAGTCGGCCGCAAACGGCCATCTCGGCAGGGTGCCGGAGGACCCCGCCAGCCGTGCACTGAGCTTCTGGGGTGCAGGGAAGGGAAGAGTTGGGACGGGAACAGCCATGGCGGAGCGTCATGGGGGAAAAGGTGGGCAGCAACATGGTTGGGGTGCACTTGGGGCCTTGGCCTGCCTGCCCGTCTCAGCGTGGTGTCGGGGGTCTCAGAGCTGCCTCTTGGAGCACGGACATGCGTGTTTGGTGGTCAGGCCCGATGCCAGCCTCAGGAGCCCTGGGCAGCACAGGGGGCGCGGTTCATCTTGTCCTGGGGCTGCACTGAAGGGCAGCTGTTCCTCAGCCCATCTCCAGAGGCAGCAGGCAGCGTGCCTGGTTGTGGGGCAGGGTAGACGACCCCACACAGCGGGCGACAGGTGACTCCTGTGCCACCTGCCCAGGCTCATTTCCCACTTCACAGTTGGGTCTGAAGCTTGCATGCGTGTGCAGCGTCCGGCGCCGGGGGGCAGAGTGGGAGAAGCCCTTGTTGGCTGACCCACAAGCCACTCGACGTCTTGCAGTGGAGGAAGCCCCCATCTCCCAGCCCCGCTCGGGGCTCCGCGTCCTGGGAGCAGGAACGGCAAGGGGACACGTCATGATGTCAGGTCGCAGAGCAGCCAGCACCGTGACGAGGCAGGCGCCACCCCTGGCCGCGTTGGCACAGCTCGGCCCGAGGCCACGCAGGGCCTGGTCACACTGCTGCTTCCGCCTCCCGTGCTGACCTCTGCTCTCCGGGGCTTGTGACCTGCCCAGGTATGCGTGCTGACCACACCTCCACGCTGACCCAGACTGTCGGCTCTGTCCCCTGAGCTTGGAACCTGCCCTCGGTGACAGACGACAGGTGGACCCTGCCCGGGCTCATTCCCAAGCGCCTTGCTCACGGCGTCTCTGCTGCCCTGGCTGCCCAGCAGGTCTGGGGGAGTCCTTTGGCCTTGGGAAACCTGCCGTCCCTGTGGCTCCTGGATTTGTCCTGTCCCCTGGCTGTGGGTCAGACCCTGCCTGGCCAGCTCAGATCTTGTTCTATGCAAAATTTCCCAGACTTTTAGCTCTCCCCAGAGGGAGCCAGCTGCTGCCAGGCCTTGGCAGTGGGTCCCTCCCGCGGCCTGGAGGGGAGGCTGCTTCTACAAGGCGGACAGGTGTCGGGCCAACATGACGGGGCACGCGACCTGGGCGGTGAGGGGTGTGAGGAAGCTTGAGGGGGTGTCCCCCTGTGAGGGGGGCCAGCGGGAGGATCTGGAGGCAACCTCTGAGTGAGGTGGACTAGGGAAGGGACCAGGAGACCCCGGGTACGAGGGCTTGAGCCGGCAGCTGCGCCCCTCGCTGCAGTCACGGGGTGCCCTCCTTCCTCCCCGACATGGCCTGCCTGCACCTGCACCCACCCCAGACAGGGCCTCGGGGGACTTGTCAGCGTGGCTGTTTTGTGGGCTGGGGTTTTCACCTGAAATGGACCAACCCGTGTGGGACGCCCCCAGCCTCGGCCTGCTCCGGATCCCTGTGGGCAGACCCGGGCTGTTCACCCCACCAGGCAGGAGGCAGGGGAGCACGCCGCCCCACCACGCAGTCTGCAGGTTGCCCCCGAGCCACGTGGCCCCACAGGCATTGCCCACCACAGGTTCCCGTTCGCAGGCCTGGCGCACCACCGGAGACAGCAGCGGGCAAGGGGTCCCTGCCTGTTGTTTGTTTGTTTTTATTGGAAAAGAGGAGAGACACAGAGGAAGATCCGTCCAATGGTTCACTCCCCAAGTGGTCTCAGTGGCCGGAGCTGAGCCAATCCGAAGCCAGGAGCCTTTTCCAGGTCTCCCACGCGGGTGCAGGGTCCCAAGGCTTTGGGCCGTCCTCCACAGCTTGCCCAGGCCACAGGCAGGGAGCTGGATGGGAAGCGGAACTGCCGGGACCCATATGGGATCCTGGGTGTGTAAGGTGAGGACTTTAGCTGCTAGGCTATCACACCGGGCCCAAACTTGGAGTTTTCATAGAAACATAAGGATGAGGAGGCTGGCTGACCCCATGAGGTGGCCAGGCTTCCTGGCCCAGCCCCGACTCCGGCGTCTTGTCCATCCAGACCCTGGCGGGCAGCAGAACTGGGTTCCCAGCTTCCCCTGGCCCAGTCCTGGCCATCTCGGATGCATCTGCCTTGAAACTGGGGCGGCTCCAAGCCAGGGCCTTCGAGGCCTAGGAACTGAGCCCAGTGGCAGACCCGGCCTGGGGGTGCTCCGAGGAGCCCCCAGGGAGGCAGTGTAGCGGACGGCCATGAGAGCGAGGGCTGAGACAGCTGTCCAGGAAGAGAAGCCCCCACGCGCCTCGGCCTGTGGCCTCCCTGCCCCTCTGCCATCTTGGGGACAGTAGCACCCAGGGCTGCCTGTGTCCCTGCCATGCCCACTGCCCCTGGTCAGTCATGCAGGCCGCATCCTCAGCCTTCTGTTTCGGCAGAGTCCCCCCAGCTCTCGGACCAGGCAGCACTTGGGTCCTGAGGGGCCTCTGCTCCCGTCGCCCCCGGCCGGCCTGGTGGGGAAGGCAGGCCCACGAGGCCCGGGCCAGCTGCAAGCTGTGCCCTCTGGCTCTCTGATTCTGGACAGGGGCCCACGTCTGAGCTGCCAGCCTCAGGCGGGGCCGCTGCTGTGCATGGTGGCTGGCTCGGGGGGCCCGTGGGAGGAGGGGCCGCGGTGCCTGGCGTGGTGTGGCGGGGGTCCCGGGACTCGGGGGGGCGTCCTGATACGTGGTAGGAAGTTCTGGCCAGGCCGGACGTCTCCCTCCCACCTCTTGCTTACACAAGTGGGTGGCGGCTCCTGTCAGCTCACAAATATTTACCCCAAACCTGGAGCAGACGGGCTCCACCTTCCGGCTTGACGCGACCCCCTGGGCGGAGGCGCCAGGGCAGGGCGGAGCACACACAGGGCTCTCGGTGGCCGTGTCCTGGCCCCTGCTGCCCCACTCCTAGTCTGGACACTTGCAGGCTGCCCTGGCCGTGTCCGCGCAGCTTTCCTCGCCACGTAACAGTCAAGGGACCAATGGTGACGTGTGCTGATGGTGGTGGGGACCACAGAGGGCTCCCAGGCCAGGCCCGCTGAGGGCAGGCAGCTCCTGTTGCTGCTGCTGCTCGGTGCTCACCAGGGCGGCCTGTCCAGAATGGGGTGCGTCCTGCCAGTGGACACCTCCCCTGACCCAGATGTGGCTCTTGGGTGACTTGACCCATATCCCGTCAGCCACAGCATCGGCACCCTGCCTTCTGCCCCGTCTCCATCCCTCATGTCCCCACGTGTGGAGTGAGGAGCTGCTGGTGTCGTGCACTGGGACAGCTCCTGAGTCCTACCTCTCGGCCTCCCGGTCCCTTGAAGCCCACATGAGCGCTCAGCTGTGTGTGTGTGTGTGAGAGAGAGAGAGAGAGAGAGAGAGAGACACAGAAGATCCTCCGTCCGATGATTCACTCCCCAAGTGAGCGCAAGGGCCGGTGCTATGCCGATCCGAAGCCAGGAGCCTCTTCCAGGTCTCCCACGCGGGTGCAGGGTCCCAAAGCTTTGGGCCGTCCTCGACTGCTTTCCCAGGCCACAAGCAGGGAGCTGGATGGGAAGCGGGGCTGCCAGGATTAAAACTGGCACCCCTATGGGATCCCGGGTGTGCAAGGCGAGGACCTTAACCACTGCGCCACCGCGCCGGGCCCCCTCAGCTTATGTTCTTAGCTCCCTGGCCGGCCAGAGGCCTCCCCTCCCACCCCTGTGGGCCCTCGGCATCCCTGTTACCCATTGTCGTGGCCAGTGCAGGTGCACACAGCGGGGTGTCCAGGGCAGACTGCTCCCAGCTCCGACCACAGGGTGCTGGGCCCGGACCCCTCCCTCAGCCCCCGGCCAGGGCCCAGTGTGCTCTGCCAGCACCCTGTGGGGACAGGAGTCTGTGCCTTGCCGACAGGTGCCCCAGCTGGGTCCCTGCCCCTGAGGGCTGGCAGCTCAGACGCTCACACAGGTATGTCGGCCGCCCGCTGATCTACAGGCCACCCCTGCCGATCCACGTCCTAAAGACTGAGCTTTCCTGCCTTGACAATCAAGTTTCAGGGTTGTCCCTTGGCAGGGCTGCTGCCCCCGCCACAAGGTGGCGCCACCGCCATGCCTGTGGGGCAAGGCAGCTGTGCCCAGGGCTGGGAAAGCTGGGGGACCCCAGGGTGGCTGTTCTGCCTGGGTCATGGCCTTGTCTGTTCCATGTGCCCTTCCCCACGTGTCCCAAGGTGGTCAGAACCTAGCAGGCGCCGGGCTTGAAAAACACCGCGTCCCAGCTTGGTCTCCGCCACTGATACTCCGTGCGTGAGCAGAGATCTGGCCGCCTGCGGGGTCTAGATCCTGCACGACTGGGCAGCCGGCTCCGTCATGCCTGGGGAGGGACCCGACACACCCCACGGGCTCCACACACAGGGCTCCCCGCCGGCCGCAGCTCCAGCTCTGTGGCCGGCTCTCCTGCCCAGTCCTGCAGGGGTCAGGGCAGCGGGCACCAACCCTCAGCGGAGACTGGTGAGAGAGGAATGCTGGGGGAGCCGTGACACGTGGGCTGCATCAGGCTGCTGCTCTCAGCTGGGCCCGGCACAGGTGTCCTCGTCGCCAGGTCTGGACCCTGTGGCCACAGCGGATCAGGTCCCCTGGGAGCCTGCTTTGAGACGCCCCATCCCTTCACCCTTACCCTCTTCTGGTCCCTGCTGGCCACGTGCTCCGCGGCCGGATGCACCCCCCCCCTCCCTTGCCTGGTGCAGGGGGAAGTAAGAGGCGCGCAGACCTGGGGAGCCAGGGCCCCGCACCCACATCCTTCCTGGACCGACTCTGCTCCCGAGGCGCGCTCGGCCCGGAAGGCACGGCTGTGTGCTCGCATGGGTGGCTCACTTTCTCCACGGCAGCACCCCCAGCTTTGGGTTTGCATGAGAAGTGAAACCTGCCCCCACCCCCGGGACCAAGGTGCAGCACCCCACGCCCCGAGGACAGGAGGGACGCCACGCGGCTCCGCCTCCTCTGCCCTGGGCCCAGCTGCTGCCCCACCAGGGGTACACGGGAAAGGACCCCGGCCTTGATGAGGGGCTGCCTCACCAGTGTCCCTGCCGCCCCCTCTTGTGTCCTGGGCCACTTGCTGCCCTTCTCGGGGCGTGGACGGCAGATGTGGGACACCCCGCAGGGCTGAGTGACCTGTGCCCCCCATCCACTGCCCAGAATGGCCCTGTGGAGGCTGTGACATGCCAGCTGGCCACCTGCCCTTCCCCACGGCGTGCTCGCCCTGTGGGACGTGCCGCGGGCCCCGCGGGGAAAGGGTTGCAGCCCGTCACTTGGGCCAGTCCTGCTCCCGGGTGACAGCCCAGCTTAGTCCAGTCACGGGACACCCAGGGCCAAGTAGGGAGCGTGCAGGTCCCCCAGCTACCTCCGTGACCCCCAAGCCCCACCTGGGTCCTCTCATTTCCTTCATACTCAGAGCCAACGTCCCTGGATATTTGGGGGTCATCTGTGTGCAGGGACACCTGGCAACCTGCCACTCTGCCTCCAGAGGTGGGGTGCTGACCGCCCCAGGCAGCCCGTCTATCAGACCCCACGGTGTGTCCCACCTGGGGAGGCCCTGTGCGTGGCTGGCCTCGTGGGGAACCGAGGTGGCTCTGCCTTCTTGGTTCCATTCCACCCCCCCCCATGGGGCAGGGGGGCCGTGCGCAGTCAGAGGGTGCTGCTGAGAAGCCTCTCCCAGGCTACCCCCTCCACCCCTGCAGAGAAGGGGCTGCTGGCTGCACTGGGGGCTCCGTCGGGACTGGCCCCCTGCTCCTGCGGCTGCTGAGGAGTCGACCCTAGGCACCAGGGCAGCCCCACTTGCGCCCTGCTGGCAGGGGACACAGCCACCACGGTTACCCAGGAGAGGAGAGGCAGAGGGCGAGCGCTTCCATCTGCGGCTCCCCTCGCCAGAGGGGTCCCACAGCCAGACCCAGGCCGCTCTTCGCCCAGGAGCTCCCAGTCTCTTGTGTGGGTGCACGGGGGTCCCAAGGGCGTTCACAGGAGCATGAGCGGGGAGCTGCATGGGAAGTGGAGCAGGCCGAGGCCTGGCAGGTGTTTTGGGGGGCTCTCTGCCTCCCTGGCTGGGGCTCACCACTTCCCCCCTCTTTCCTGCAGCTGGTCAGTGAGAAGGTTGGCGGCGCCGAGGGCACCAAGCTGGACGATGACTTCAAAGAGATGGAGAAGGTGAGGGGGCGGTGTGCCACGTGGGTTCTGCGGCACCGGTGGCTCGTGCCGCCTCTCCCCCAGCCCTGATGGGCAGCCGTGGGCACCCAGGGCTGGCCGTCAAGGAGTCGGGGCCCCAACACGCTGCTCTCCCCGCAGAAGGTGGACATTACCAGCAAGGCCGTGACGGAGGTGCTGGCCAGGACCATCGAGTACCTGCAGCCCAACCCAGGTAGGGCCGCGCCCTACAGGTGGGTCCTGCAGGACGGGGAGGGGCTGCGGGAGCTGGCCGGACCAGGGGCCCCTCCCGGTCCCTCTGAGCCGGCAGCCGAGTGCTGTGCTGCCTGCTGGGGCTTGCAGGGCCCCGGGTCACCTGGCCTCCCCTCTGTGGCTGATGGACACACAGCCCCACCTGCAAAGTGCACTCTGCAGCCAGCCAGGGGCACGCGTGGGAAGCAGGGGGCGCTGGGCTCTCGGAGGCCTCCACGGCACCTGCCCTGTCGCCACAGCCTCGCGGGCCAAGCTGACCATGCTCAACACGGTGTCCAAGATCCGGGGCCAGGTGAAGAACCCCGGCTACCCGCAGCCCGAGGGCCTCCTGGGCGAGTGCATGACCCGCCATGGCAAGGAGCTGGGCGGCGAGTCCAACTTCGGTGAGGGCACGGGACCTGGGGGGCGCGTGGCGCAGCCGGAACCTTGTCCAGCTGCCTCCCGCTGGGGTGGGTGGGCACGGCGAGGCTCCCCAGTGACACCCGCCCCCGGCCAGGTGATGCCCTGCTGGACGCGGGCGAGTCCATGAGGCGCCTGGCAGAGGTGAAGGACTCGCTGGACATCGAGGTCAAGCAGAACTTCATCGACCCGCTGCAGAACCTCTGCGACAAGGACCTGAAGGAGATCCAGGTGCCGGCCTGCCCTCCCCGGGGGCGGCAGCCCCTCCGCTGCCCGGGCGCCAGCGGGCCTGACGCACGCCCCTGCCCTTCCCCGCTGCAGCACCACCTGAAGAAACTGGAGGGCCGCCGCCTGGACTTCGACTACAAGAAGAAGCGGCAGGGCAAGATCGCCGACGAGGAGCTGCGCCAGGCGCTGGAGAAGTTCGAGGAGTCCAAGGAGGTGGCCGAGACGAGCATGCACAACCTGCTCGAGACCGACGTAGGCGCCGCGCCCGCCCGGGGTGGAGGGGCGGGGGCTCCCCGGGCCCGGCTCACCCCCAGGCTGCTGCCCGCAGGTGGAGCAGGTGAGCCAGCTCTCGGCCCTGGTGGACGCACAGCTGGACTACCACCGGCAGGCCGTGCAGATCCTGGACGAGCTGGCCGACAAGCTCAAGCGCAGGTGAGCCACGGTGCCCGCTGCGGGCATCTCGGGGTGGCCCTCGTCCTGCAGCTGGGGCCTGGCCGCTCAGGATCCCGCCCACCCCGCTGCAGGATGCGTGAGGCGTCTTCGCGCCCGAAGCGGGAATACAGGCCCAAGCCACGAGAGCCCTTGGAGCTCGGGGAGCCTGAGCAGTCCAACGGGGGCTTCCCCTGCGCCACGGCCCCCAAGATCACAGGTAACCCCAAACCCAGCCCTCGGCAGAGGGGGTGCCCGGGAGCGGGGCGTGGCCGCCCGCGTGAGCCGCCTCCGGCCTGGTCTTCCCGCAGCCTCGTCCTCCTTCCGCTCCTCAGACAACAAGCCCGTGCGGACCCCCAGCAGCAGGAGCATGCGTGAGTGTCCCCGCAGCCTGCCCGGACAGGCACCCTCCCCTCCCCTCCCCTCGGCGCGCACCCCGGGGCTGAGCCCGGCCTGGCAGTCACGCCCCCCGCCGCCTGCAGCGCCCCTGGACCAGCCGAGCTGCAAGGCCCTGTACGACTTCGAGCCCGAGAACGACGGCGAGCTGGGCTTCCGCGAGGGCGACCTCATCACGCTCACCAACCAGATCGACGAGAACTGGTACGAGGGCATGCTGCACGGCCAGTCCGGCTTCTTCCCACTCAGCTACGTGGAGGTGCTGGTGCCGCTGCCCCAGTGAGGCCCACGCCGGGGTGCCCGGGCCGCCGCGGGCCTGCCCACTCGGGGCCCACACGAAGGTGCTCTCAGAAACACTAAGGTTCCTCAGCCTCGAGGGACCGTGGACTCCGGGGCCAGCCTCTCCCCTCCCCACTGCTTCCCGGGGCCCTGACGGACAGGGTGACCGTGAGGTGAGACCCCCCGCCCCGGGCTTAGAACCCCTCCCTGCCCGTTGCTGGCAATGGGCCCCGGCCCCCACTCCCACGCGCCCCAGCCTTGCACAAGCTGCCTGCTAGCTTGGAGCAGCCCGTGTCCACCCAACCCCCCACCACAGGCTCCCCGAAACCAGCACCCACCTCGTTGAGCACCGCTCAGCTTTTTAACCACCCCCACCTCAGGGGCTCTGCCCCAGCACAGCCACCCACACCGGGACCATGCCCGCACAGCCACGGTCAGGCACCGAGGCCCTGCAGCCACGACCAAGGCAGGCAAGCTCACACACCCCGAGCTCTGCCCAGACCACCAGGGCCCCGACCCCTGCACCCACTCCCCTACAACCCGATGTAAGGGGCACCTGAGGGCCCCTAGCCGCCCCTACGCACCGGAACCAGTCACTGCACTCGTGGCTGGGGCGGAAAGATGTGCCCTGGTCTTTTTGTAAGAAAAAGTATTAAATGTTTCTTTCTACAGCCCCTTTGCCTTGTCCCATGCCCACCCAGCTTGCCTGCGCGCCCTGCAGCGGAGGGAGCCACGGATCAGGGTCCTGAGCTGCTTGCCTTGGTTTATTCTGGGGGCCTGGGCGCTCAGCTGCCTTGCCTCAGGATCCCGTGCACCTGATCCAGCACGTGGCCCAGGCCCTGCTCCGTGGGCGTCCGGCTGGCCAGCGAGATCTGAAACAAGCGGACCTGGCACCTCAGGCCTGTGTGTGCCAGAGCCTGGCAGCACGGGGGCTCCTGGGCACAGGGCGCCCTTCCTCACACTCCCCCACGCAGCGCAGGCAGCCACAGGGGGCTCTGTCACTCACCTTGAGCTTGTCGCGGTACGTGTGCTCCTGGCTCCAGGGCTCCTGGAACCGCACAAGGTCGGGGGCGCCCTTGTAGAACTCGGCCAGCAGCATCTGCAGGGTGGGAAGGACATGGGACCCCCATGGGCCACACAGTGGGGACCCTGCACGGCACATTCCAGGCCAAAGGAGCCCACTGGAGGGCAGGACTGGGCCTCTGGCAAAGCAGTGGCAGCCATGCCTCATGTGGGGTTGCCTGCCACCCTGCTTGCTGGCTGAAGGACGTGGGCCACGGTGGGGACACCCCATGCCCAGGAGGCCACAGCAGCGACGGCTCCGTGGCCAGGCCATCAGGTAACTCGGTCTCTCTCTGAAGTGACTGGTAGAGGGTTTACTCCCCAGATCAAGAACGTAACAGCAGCCCCCCAGGAGGGGCAGGCGGGCAGCTGATCTGTGCCCATGGGCGCCCCCTGAACCCCCACTGTGGGCCACCCACCCCCTCCTGACCAGCTCACCATCTCCTGGAGCACGTCACTGGTCAGAAAGCTGTCCTGCACGTAGGCCACCTCCACGTCCATGGGGATGCCGTAATCCCCAGGCCTTTGCTGGGGAAGCACGGGCCAGTGAGAGGCCGGGCCTGGCGCGTGGTGTCGGGACCCCCTCCACCCCGAGTTCTTCCTCCCAGAGGTGACCTCTGACCCTGGGGGGCATCACTCAGCTCAGGTTCCCACTTCTGACACTGGGCCCTGTGCGAGGCTCCCCGCCCCCAGCCCAGCACCCACCTACCTCGGGGGGAGGCATCACCCAGAAGGGCGAGATCTTGGACTCAGGCCCCGGGTTGCCAGCATAATAGGGAGCTGAAAGGGGGAGAGGACAGAGGTCCTTGGGGCTGGGACTGTACCCCCTGCCCAGAGCAGGGCCCCAGCCGCACCCCGGGGCTCACAGCAGAACAGGGCCCCAGCTGCACCCCGTCCACCCCGGGGCTCACAGCAGAACAGGGCCCCAGCTGCACCCCATCCACCCCGGGGCTCACAGCAGAGCAGGGCCCCAGCCGCACCCCGTCCACCCCGGGGCTCACAGCAGAGCAGGGCCCCAGCTGCACCCCATCCACCCCGGGGCTCACAGCAGAGCAGGGCCCCAGCTGCACCCCATCCACCCCGGGGCTCACAGCAGAGCAGGGCCCCAGCCGCACCCTGTCCACCCCGGGGCTCACAGCAGAGCAGGGCCCCGTCCACCCTGGGGCTCACAGCAGAGCAGGGCCCCGTCCACCCCAGGGCTCACAGCAGAGCAGGGCCAGGCAGGGCTGGAAGCCGTTGCTGGAAGCCTGCAGGCGCAGCTGGAAATCCATCTGGGAGTCGATGTCCTGCAGCGAGGGCACCGCCGGGCTGTGCGGGTGGCTGTGGTACCAGCCCACCAGCGCCAGGCCGCGCAGGAAGAGGCTCTGGTAGATCTGTGGGTTGGCAAAGGCTCTCAGCTGTGTCCCCGGCTCCGACACCACCCCATACACACCCCGAGTCCCCCCACGTCAGACTCCTGCACACTGCGGACACGGCCAAGTTCACAGGCGCTGAGCCTGGAAGCCACGCGGGGCAGGTGGGACACCGCGTTCCTAGGTGCCAGAGGCAGGGAAAGCCTGGCACGAGGGATGCCCAGAGGACACTCGGCCCAGGCCGGGGACCCTGCTGGGCGCCATGTTCCGGGCTCAGCACACCCGGGGGGGGGGATGGCATGCAACGGGAGGGGCAGCAGGCACTCACCTCCTCCTCGATGGTGGCAGCGTTGTCCGCGTCCCCGAGCCGGCTCCGGCAGGGGAAGGCCCTCAGCACCGTGAGCACTGCGGGGAGGAGTGGGGGGAACTGGATGCTGACCCTCATCCCCACCCGGCCCGGCCCTGGCCCCCACGCACACACACACACACGGCCTGGTCCTGACCCCCACGCACACACACATGGCCCGGCCCGGCCCTGACCCAGATACACACACACACGGCCCAGCCCTGGCCCCCATGCACACACACACACGGCCCGGCCCGGCCCTGACCCCCCACGCACACATGGCTCAGCCCGGCCCTGACCCGGACACGCACACGGCCCTGATCCCGGCCCGGTTCCGCCCCGCCCTGCAGCTCACTCTGCGTGTTGATGTCCCAGCGGCCGCCCAGGTAGCCCACGACCTCACTGCGCGTCAGGTGGCTGTGGAAGTCCTTAGGGTCAGGGGACGGGGAGAGCGGGTTAGCCTGCAGCGCAGGCGCCGGCCGCCTCCCTGCCTGTGCACGCTAAGCAAGCACCTGCTCCTGACGGGGGCCGAGCGTCCTGCCCCCCTCGGGCTGACGCTGAGCGGACCCCCCAGGCCTGGAAGCCATCCCTCACGTACACCACCCACGGGTGGAGGCGCACCGCTCACCAGCAGGAGCAGCACGTTGCTGGAAACGGCCACGTTGAAGGGCTGGAACTTGTTGATGGCTGCGAAGGACGTCACTTCCACCAGCGTGTGGGGGTTCCTGCAAGGCCCCCCACCACCACAGCCTCAGACACCCCTGCCCGTCACGGCCCCGGGCGCATGTCCCCACCCTGCTCCTCCTGGGGTGGGCACGGCTCACCTGGCCGAGTCCCGGCTGCCCAGCGTGCAGTAGTGGACCGGCACCCGCATCTTGCTGTCCACCTGCTTGCCGGGGGGCGTGGCCTCTGGAGGGTCAGGGGAGGAAAGAGGAAAAGGTGGACGCGTCACCCCAAGTCGGGAAGTCCAACAAGGAAGCGCAGTCGGGTTCCCGGGTCCCCGGAGGCAGGCCAGGGCCTCACCTGCTTCCCCGGGGCTCTTCCCCGGGGGTCTGCGACCCTTGTCCTCCGCCGAGACCCCCGCCAGCACCTCCTCCTCCTCTTCCTCCATCAGCAGCTCCTCCTCCTCCCCTTCACTGGCCGGACTCTGCCGGGGACACGGGACACAGCACCCTTCACTCCGCGGTCCCACAAGCCCGACGTTCCTCGGGTGTCCACGAGAGGGCGCGCGTGAGCAGCCGGTGTGCGCCCTCCAGTGGTCACCTGCCAGATTGCACCGTGCGTCGCCCTGAGCTCGCCCTTCCCGCGCCCTGCGCTCGCCCTTCCCCAGACCCGCGCACAGCAGCCCCACTGGGTGCCGTGGGGGCGCCCCGCTCTTCACTGGGACCCCTCCTTGCCAAGGTGGGCCGCACCCGACCTGGGCAGTCGGCAGCGTCTGCCCCCCACTTCTCGGGGAGTTCTGTCCTCACATGGATCCAGACTGGGCCCCCTCCAGCCCCCGGCACTGACCCACTGATACCTGGCCGTGTCTTCTCCCAAATCCAAACTTGGGGTCCAGCAGGGGCTGTCTCCTTAAATGTGTGCTTCCTGCACCCCACTGTGGTGGAAGGGAGCACCAGCCACCTGCTTGCTTACTCAGGACCCCAATATTTTTGGTCCCATCCCGAACCCCATCACACTCACTCCGTCTCTCCATGATTGCCTGCCTGCACTGGGGGGGGGGGCTTCCTGCACTGGGGGGGTCCTGCCTGCACTGGGGGGGAGGTCCTGCCTGCACTGGGGGTTCCTGCCTGCACTGGGGGGGTCCTGCCTGCACTGGGGGGGTCCTGCCTGCACTGGGGGTTCCCGCCTGCACTGGGGGGGAGGTCCTGCCTGCACTGGGGGTTCCTGCCTGCACTGGGGGGGTCCTGCCTGCACTGGGGGGGTCCTGCCTGCACTGGGGGGGTCCTGCCTGCACTGGGGGGAATCATGCCTGCACTGGGGGGGTCCTGCCTGCACGGGGGGGGGTCCTGCCTGCACGGGGGTCCTGCCTGCACGGGGGGGGGTCCTGCCTGCACTGGGGGGGTCCTGCCTGCACTGGGGGGGGATCATGCCTGCACTGGGGGGGGTCCTGCCTGCACTGGGGGGGTCGTGCCTGCCTGCACTGGGGGGGTCGTGCCTGCCTGCACTGGGGGGGTCGTGCCTGCCTGCACTGGGGGGGTCCTGCCTGCACTGGGGGGGTTGTGCCTGCCTGCACTGGGGGGGGTCGTGCCTGCCTGTACTGGGGGGGTCCTGCCTGCACTGGGGGTTCCCTGCACTGGGGGCATCCTGCCTGCACTGGGGGGTCCTGCCTGCACTGGGGGGATCATGCCTGCACTGGGGGGGGGGGGTCCTGCCTGCACTGGGGAGGTCCTGCCTGCACTGGGGGTTCCTGCCTGCACTGGGGGGCCCCTCACCCCGTCTGTGCTCCCTGCTGCAGCCCCCAGGGAGTGCCCGAATCGGGATGCCTCCAGGCTCAGCGCTCGCACGCAGCCCTCCTGGGCATCTCCCCCCAGCAGACCTCTCCCTGCCCAGCAGCCACGGGGATCGCCCAGGCTGCCCCTTCCCCACCTCAGACAGGCCAGCCCCAAGTGCATCTGTGGGACTCTCAAAGGCCCCTGGGGAGAAACAACCGAGTGGAGCTGAAACGAACAACTTGGCGATTTATCCATGCCAGGAGGGGTGCCCGGGGGCATGAATCCCTGTGTGTGTGGGAGCCTCCCGTCCCTGGAGAACGGGTCACCTCGGCACCTGCCACCTGCTCCTGATGGGACAGACCCCCCGTGCCGGGGCGCCCGCGGTCCACTCCCCACCCCAGCTGCTCGTGGTCCCTGCGAGGGAACAGTGAGGCCCAGGTAGCTCGGCCTCTGGCTTAGCTCCCGCTTCCTAACCCTCCCGCACGCAGTGTCGCACCTGGGGCTCCAACAGGGGCATGTGCACTCCTGGCCGCCGCCACCAGAGGGCGCTCAAGTCAGGACCCGTGGCTGCCCAGGGGCACCTGCCCGCCTCCTCCTGCCTCGCCCACCTGCCCTCCTCCTCCCCTCGCCCACCTGCCCGCCTCCTCCGGCCCTCGCCCACCTGCCCTCCTCCTCCCCTCGCCCACCTGCCCGCCTCCTCCGGCCCTCGCCCACCTGCCCGCCTCCTCCGGCCTCGCCCACCTGCCCTGCCCTCCTGCCTCGCCCACCTGCCCGCCTCCTCCTGCGGTTGCCCACCTGCCCTGCCCTCCTCCGGCCCTCGCCCACCTGCCCTCCTCCTCCGGCCCTCGCCCACCTGCCCTCCTCCGGCCCTCGCCCACCTGCCCGCCTCCTCCTGCCCTCGCCCACCTGCCTGCCTCCTCCGGCCCTTGCCCACCTGCCTGCCTCCTCCGGCCCTTGCCCACCTGCCCTGCCCTCCTCCTGGCCCCAGCTACTCTTCCGCCCACACTTGAGGCTCCCACTCACCCCAGGGCCTTTGCGCTCGCGGCCTCTCCCCCCTTCCAGGCCCCTGCCAGGTGCCGGGTGTAGTAAGGGCCCCCGCACCTACCTCGTCTGCAGCCGCCGGGGGCACGTGCAGTTGGTGGCGCCGCAGCCACGCGGCCTTGTATCTGTCCAGTTTCTGGCCCTTGTACTTGACCGAAGCCCAGCCGCACCCCGACTTCTTGGCGGGGTTCACCAGCTTCTTGCAGTGGGTGGCCCAGGCGCTGGGCGAGTTGAACACCTGCCCCGTTTCCTGCCATAGGATTCGTCCGTCCGGCTGCAGGTCCCCCACAAACTTCTTCCCCTGTGGAGACACCAGAGCCCAGTCCTCCAGGAAGTCCTTCCAGCTCACCCCCACCACAGCCCTCCCGGCTCCTCTGCGTCCCTGGGTCCCAATCCAGCTCCCCCATAACAGACACACAGCGGGACCAGCAGGTGTCCTGGTCATGACGGTCCGCATTGGGAGAGGAGGCGAACACAGACTTTCAACAGAAATAATAGAGATTTTCTGAAATCCACGCAAATGGGGAGCCCCACCCGCCCAAGCCCATGGAAGCGGCGTGACATCCAACTCCTGAAATAAAGTCTTCCTTAAAAATGCATTTAGGCAATACAGAAACTGCTAGAACTTATACAAGAGTTTGGCAGAGTGGCAGGGTACAAAATTAATGAACAAAAATCAACAGCCATTGTGTACGCAAACAGCTCCAAGATGGAAAAAGACCTAACCAGCAAGATAGTAGAGAAAAGTATGAAGTATCTGGGAATATCTAACTAAAAGCGTAGGAGACCTATTCGAAGAAAACTACAAACTACTCAAAAAAGAAATTGAACAAGACCTCAAAAGATGGAATAACATCCCATGCTCCTGGATAGGCAAAATCAACATCATTAAAATGTCTATACTACCAAAAGCAATATACACTTTCAATGCAATGCCAATCAAATTGCCCAAAGCATTCTTCACGGAACTGGACATAATGATTCAAAAATTCATCTGGAAGCACAAAAAACCCACGAATAGCTAGAACCATCCTGAAGAATAAGAAGTTAGCAGGGGGAATCACAATCCCGGACCTCTGGACATACTATAGAGCAGTGGTTATCAAAACAGCCTGGTACTGGCACAAAGACAGAGAGGAAGATCAATGGAATAGAATAGAAGCACCAAAAGGGAACCCACACAGATACAGCCAATTAATCTTTGACAAAAAGACCAATGACAGTCCAAGCAAGTGGGAAGGCCTCTTTAGTAAATGTTGTTGGGACAACTGGCTGATAGCCTGTAGAAACAAAAAGATAGACCCACATCTATCACCATACACTAAGATCCAATCTACATGGATAAAAGACCTAAACCTACATCCAGAAACCTTCCAACTCTTGCAAGAAAATGTTGGAAATACACTGCAAGACCTAGGAGTAGGTTCCGACTTTCTAAGAAGGACACCAAAAGCAATAGCAGTTGAGAACAGAATAAACAAATGGGACCTCATCAAACTAAGAAGCTTCTGCACAGCAAGGGAAACAATCAACAAAGTAAAAAAGCAACCCACAGAGTGGGAGAAGATCTTCGTGCACTATGTAGGCGATAGTGGGCTAATCTCCAGGATATACAAAGAACTTCAAAACAACCAAAAAACCAAAACAAACAAGCCACTCAAGAAATGGGCACGGGAAATGGGCAAACATTTCACAAAGGAACAAGTCCAAATGGCAAACAAACATATGAAAAAGTGCTCCAGCTCCCTGGCAATAAGGGAAATCCAAATTAAAACATCGATGAGGTACCACCTAACACCAGTAAGATTGGCCCACATAAACAAGAACACCAACGACGCTTGCTGGCGAGGATGCGGGGAAAAGGGAACCCTACTCCACTGCTGGTGGAGCTGCAAGTTGGTACAGCCTCTATGGAAATCAGTCTGGAGAACACTCAAACAGCTCAAAATCAGCATACCATATGACCCAGCAATAGCACTCCTAGGAATATATCCAAAACACCTGTTTCACGACAAACCAACATGCATCCCTATGTTCATAGCAGCACAATCAGTAATTGGCAGAACATAGAAGCAACCGAAATGCCCATCAGAAGATTGGATAAGAAAGCTTTGGTTTGGGGCCCAGCGCGGTGGCGCAGTGGTTAAGGTCCTCGCCTTGCACACCCAGGATCCCATATGGGCGTCGGTTCTATCCCGGCAGCCCTGCTTCCCTTCCAGCTCCCTGCCTGTGGCCCGGGAAAGCAGTCGAGGACAGCCCAAAGCCTTGGGACCCTGCACCCGCGTGGGAGACCCGGAAGAGGCTCCTGGCTTCAGATCGGCATAGCATCGGCCGTTGCGCTCACTTGGGGAGTGAATCATCGGACGGAAGATCTTCCTCTCTGTCTCTCCTCTGTATATCCGCCTTTCCAATAAAAAATAATAAAAACAAAACTCTAAAAAAAAAAAAAAAGCAAGCTTTGGTTCATCTACTCCATGGAATACTACTCAGCTATTAAAAAAAACCAAATGCAGTTCTTTGTGGCTAAATGGGCCCAACTGGAAACCATAATGCTAAGGGAAATGAGCGAATCCCAAAAGGTTAGATACCACATGTTTGCCTTGATTTAACCTGTAATTTTTGTTTGGTTGTTTGTTACTTTTTGAACCTGTCATTGACACTGTCTCAACCCAGATGTTTTGAAGAATTGAACTTGCATTATTTTTAACATATTGTTTACTCAATACTATGTCAATTAATTCCATAACATTGTATATTGATGCTGAGGTTTTGTTGGGGCTTTTAACTGGCCGGAACTTTACTCTGTTAGCTCGACCTTCAGACCAGAGAAGGTCTCCCCAAGAGGCCACTGAACTTATCTGGACAATAAGATGCTGGACTCTATGCTGGGTATATGCTTGCAATGAAGGAATCTCAACTGAACTTGAACTGTGGTTATGCAGCAAGGTGGAGGAATCCACTATGGGGGGAGGGGTGTGGGAGGGGTGGGGGGATCCCAGTGCCTATAAAACTGTATCACATATACAATGTTAATAACAAAACAAATAAATAAAACTTAAAAAAAAATGCATTTAGGGCCTGGCATCATGGCCTAGCGGTTAAAGTCCTTGCCTTGAACGCCCCGGGATTCCATATGGGCGCCGGTTCTAATCCCGGCTGCTCCACTTCCCATGCAGCTCCCTGCCTGTGGCCTGGGAAAGCAGTGGAGGACGGCCCAGAGCCTTGGGACCCTGCACCCGCGTGGGAGACCCGGAAGAGGCTCCTGGTTCCTGGCTTTGGATTGGCTCAGCTCCAGCCATTGCAGTCACTTGGGGAGTGAACCATCGGATGGAAGACCTTCCTCTCTGTCTCTCCTCCTCTGTGTATATCTGACTTTGTAATAAAATAAATAAATCTTTTTAAAAATGCATTTACATAAAAAGGCAGAGCGAGAGCGAGAGCGAGAGCGAGAGCGAGAGAGAGAGAGAGAGAGAGAGGGCGTGTGTGCCCCAGCAAGACTGAGCGGTCATCCGCTGGTCACGCCCCCAAGTGGCCACAGCGGCCAGGGCCCGAGGCAGCAGCCTGGAGCTCCATCCGGGTCTCCCCGGGGGGGCAGCAAGGGCCCCGAGCACCTGAGGCCTTCGCCGAGGCAGCCACGCCGGCCCCTAGATCCACCTGTTACAGCCAGGATCACACGCACCTGTCTCAGGCCCTCTCCTGCGCGCCTGCGCCCTGCAAGCCTCCTGCGCCCTCGCCCCCCACCACCCACACAGGGGCGAAACACACCCCGTTTTCCACCCAGAGGACACGACCCGCACCCCTCGGCCCCGCGCGCCTCCGCATCCCCCCCACGCACTCAGGGGGTGCGGTGCGGGAGCGCGGGGTCGGGGTGGAGAGGGTCGTGCGTGCGGCATTAGGATTCCTTACCAGATAGTAAATGGACAGGACCCCCGATCCGGGCTCCAGCAACGCGTCCTTCAGCAGCACCCGCAGGGTCACCGCGCGCCGGGTCAGCGCGCCCCCGAGGCCGCCGCTGCAGCCCCCAGACCCGGCCGTGCCGCCGCCGCCGCCGCCGGAGCCTCCACCGCCGCGCCCCCCGCCCGCGCCCGCCGGCCGCTCGGGGTCCTCGGCCTCTGCTTCGTCCTCGTCCTCGTCCAGCGCCTCCTCGCCCGCGCCGCCCGCGGGGGACAGCGGCTCCGGAGCTGCGCGCAGGAGGACGCACTCGCTGCGTGCAGCCGCGCCCCCCGAGCCGCCCCGCGCCCCCCGGCCTCCCCGCGCCCCCCGGTACCTGCCATGACCGCTCCGCCCCGTGCGCCCTGCGCGCCGCCGGCTCTTTCTTCCCGGTACGTGACGCAGCCCCGCCCCGAGCGCAGGGGGCGGGGGGCGCACGAGGAAGCGGAGGTCTCGGGGCTCGCGGGCGGGGGGTCAGCGCTCAGGGCCGCCGAGCTGGGGGGTCCCGGGGACGGAGGGGGGCAGACCCTCCAGCGGCCCCGCGCACGGCCACCCTGACCACGCCCAGGCCCACCCGCCACCTGCTAGGCCGCAGCCTGCGGGGACGAGCGGGCAGGGACGCGCTGCCGCCGCCGCCGCCGCTGCTCCGGGGGTCCGGGCTGGACGGCGTGGTGGTCGCGGGGCAGGTGGCGGCTGCAGGCTGGCGAGGGTTAACGAGCTCCCGGGGCCTGTAGCAGCTGGACGTGTGATTGGGAGCGCCGGGAGCCAATCATTCCCAGACCTGATTCTCGAACGGCCAATGAGCCGCGGGGATCGCGCTGGCACGGCCAGGATTTGCGCGCGCGCGGCGTCCGCACTGGCCATTGTGCCCCTACGCCCGGACCCGGGCACGCTGCGCCCGCAACGCGTGGGATGCCGCGCGAGTCCGGCCACCCCGGGGGCGTTGCCTGATGCCCTGCAGCGCCCCATGACCTGGAGGCAAGGCCTCCCAGCAGCCCCCCACGCCCCTCTGCCCCGGCGGACCCTGGCAGGCCTCGCCCTGGACCTGGGACACCATGCCTTGTGCACCTGCCAGCCCTTGGCACACACCGAGCACCCTGAGCCGCAACGAGTGCGCCCACCTGCTGCCCTCGACGCCCACCCGGCGGGGCTGTGCGAGTGGGGTGGGGCTGGCCAGGGTCCCGCGGCAGCTCCGAGTTCAGCCAGGAGCTTCCTCTGGGTCTCCCTGGGGGTGCAGGGAGAGCTGTCCGTCCCCCCGTCCCCCCGCTGCTTTCCCAGGCCACAAGCAGGCAGCCGGATGGGAAGCGGAGAAGCTGGGATTCGAACCGCCCCTCCTGTGGGTCACTTGGTGCTCTTGGCCGCAGCACCTGCTCTCCCACCCGCTCCACTTACCTTCTAACTCTTAGTTTTCCCATGAACTTTGTGAGGCACCCTGGCGTGTAGGCAGCTCAGCCCTGTCACTCTGGGGGGAACCGTCTTGGCTCCCGGTTTCGGATCGGCTCAGCTCCGGCCGTTCCAGCCATTTGGGGAGTGAACCAGTGGATGGAAGATCTCTGTGTGTGTGTCACTCTACGTTAGAGCAGGGGGCCCAGCGCGGTAGCCTAGTGGCTAAAGTCCTCACCTTGCAGGCACCAGGATCCCATATGGGCGCCAGTTCTAATCCCAGCTACTCCACTTCCCATCCAGCTCCCTGCCTGTGACCTGGGAAAGCAGTGGAGGACGGCCCAAAGCCTTGGGACTCTGCACCCGCGTGGGAGACCCAGAAGAGGCTCCTGCCTCCTTGCTTTGGATCAGCTCAGCTCCGGCCATCAAGACCACTTGGGGAGTGAATCCTTGGATGGAAGATCTTCCTCTCTGTCTCTCCTCTTCTCTGTATATCTGACTTTCTAATAAAAAATTGTTTTAAAAAAATCATAAATGTGAATTTCAGTTTTCCAGCAGGGTGGGGGAAGCAGGTGCCCTGGGGGGCTTGCACCTGGCAGACCTGCCCACTGCACTGCCCGCCAGGCACCGCCACCCCTCCAGTTACAAGCTCAAGGCTTGGCTCTGGGGCCAGGCTCAGGGAAGCCCCAGCCCCGCCCCGTGCCCGGCCCCCGTCACCCCGGCCCGGCCCAGCCCGGCCCTGCTCAACGCCAGCTGACAGCCTAGAGGAAATTCCCGGTGAAGCTGTCGTCTCAGCTTCCTGGCCCAGCCGGGCACCAGCTGGACATCGGGGCCGGGCCACGGGACGGCCCCCTCTCCGCAGCTGGCCATGGCCTGGGCCACCAGCCGCCCCCGGGGCGCCAGGGCCAAGGGCGTCATGCCTTCACACTACCACGAGAGCTTTCTGGAGAAGCAAGAGTCCAGCAGCCAGGTGAGGAGGGGCGTCAGGGGCAACCCGGGGGGAAGGCAGCCCATCTCCCGCCCACCCCATGCTGCCCCAACCGACCCAGGAGGGGAAGAACCGCGTGGGGCCCCCGGTGGGTGTGCCTCCCTCCGTCTGTCCCCGGTGCCTCTTGGACATAAACAAGAACACAGATTTCCTCCTGGAAACGGGACGCCGCCCTCTCGCCCTCCCTGCCTCCGGCGCTAATTGCATAGAATCCTCGGCCCTGCCAGGGCCAAGTTCAGGACAGGTGATGGCACATGCAGAGTCAGCGGGAGGAGGGTGCGAGCCCAGGAGCCGTGCCCGTGTGCGCGCAGGTGTGTGTGGGTGAACGTGGTACGTGTGTCAGTGTGTGCATGCGTGTGGCTGCCTGTGTCAGCGGCTGCTTCGGGACAAACCATTCAGTGCGGCCCCCGCCTGCAGCCCTGGCCCCACCGCACCCGTTGGGGTGGGGATCCTGGAACCCCTTAGAACCGCCACCTAATTCAACTGACACCTGCTTCTGCCGGCGTCCCTAGGTGGGGCTGCTCCGGGTCGCCCTGTCTTTTAGGGGTCACTTGGGTCCCCAAATCCGGGCTCTGGGGGAGGAGGGCCAGCGACATTTGAGCACAAACCCAAGGAAGTCGTGACACGATGAGTGAGGAAGGAGGTGCGAGGGGCGGCCAGCAGGCAGAGGGCACAGTCCCCGTTCAAGGCCCTGGGGCACCAGGAGGGGTGCCCCTCTCACCTGCCCCTCTGCTGCCACCCCCCAGGAGTACAGGAAGTTCTGGGCAGGCCTCCTGGGCTGTGACATCTTCTTCTATCCCAGTAACAGGGACTTCCAGGTAAGGACGGGAACGGGGCGGGGTGGGGGCCCAGCCCAGACATTGCATCGGGAACCTGCAGCTCATGGTGGGGACCCTTTTCCGGGCCTGTAGCCCGTGGAGAAGCTGGACCTTCGAAGGTTCGTGAAGTTCACAGATGCGAGACCTCCAGGTGAGCATGCCACCTGCTTCAGCCTGGTCCTCCACAACCAGGAGGTCAAGTTCAAGGTAGGGGCTGCAGGGCGGACACACACTGGCCGTGGGTCAGTGACAGGACCTCCCCGGGAGCCCGTGGGCAGGGCTGGGCAGGGCTGGGCAGGGGGCTTGGCATGCGGGGCCTAGGGCCTGGGACACAGACGGGCTATGTGTGGAGCCCACCATGTGGAGGTGAGGGCAGCTTACAGGACAACGCCCAGCTTTTCCTGGACGCCGTGACCCTCTCCCCTGGGCAGGCAGAGAGCGTCGAGTCCCGAGAAGTGTGGAAAGGATTCATTCTCACCGTGGTGGAGGTAGGCCCCGCCGGAGCGCCCCCGCCATGCCCTGAAGCCCCCCGCCATGCCCTGAAGCCCCCCCGCCATGCCCTGAAGCCCCCCGCCATGCCCTGAAGCCCCCGCCATGCCCTGAAGCCCCCCGCCATGCCCTTTAGACCCCGCCATGCCCTGAAGCCCCCGCCATGCCCTGAAGACCCCGCAGCTGCACAACGTGGGGTCAGCTGCTCCCCAACAGAGCGGGCACTGAGTCCCCACACACCCGGCACTGCCCACACACCTGGCACATCACCCATGCACCCCAGTGCCTCCCCCATCCTCCGTCCCTCCCTGTCCCTCCCCTCAGGATCCCTGGCCCGTCCGACCCCTGCCCGGCCCCTGCCCGGCCCCTCCGACCCCTGCCCGGCCCCTCCGACCCCTCCGACCCCTCCGACCCCTGCCCGGCCCCTCCGACCCCTCCGACCCCTCCGACCCCTGCCCGGCCCCTCCGGCCCCTCCGACCCCTGCCCGGCCCCTCCGGCCCCTCCGACCCCTGCCCGGCCCCTCCAACCCCTGCCCGGCCCCTCCGACCCCTGCCCAGCCCCTCCGACCACTGACCGGCCCCTCCGACCCCTGGCCGACCCCTGACCGGCCCCTGCCCGGCCCCTCCGGCCCCTCCGACCCCTCCGACCCCTGCCCGGCCCCTCCGGCCCCTGCCCGGCCCCTCCGGCCCCTGCCCGGCCCCTCCGACCCCTGACCGACCCCTGCCCGTCCCCTCCGGCCCCTGCCCGGCCCCTCCGACCCCTGGCCGACCCCTCCGACCCCTGCCCGGCCCCTGACCGACCCCTGCCCGGCCCCTCCGACCCCTGCCCGGCCCCTGACCGCCCGCTGCCCCCCAGCTCCGCGTCCCGTCCGCCCTGACGCTGCTGCCCGGGCACCTGCACATGATGGCTGCCGTCCTGGCCCAGGAGGAGGCGCGCCGCGCGCTCCAGGTGCCCTCGTGCGTGCCCGGGTCAGGGTTCAGAGGGCAAAGTGCAAGGCCACAGTGGGAGGGAGGGAGGGGGTGGAGCCGAGCGCCGGGAGTACGCCCAAAGGGCGGGGCTTGGCAGCAGGGCGTGTCCCCGGCAGTGGGCGGGGCCCCTGCGAGAGGGCGTGGCCCGGCAGTGGGCGGGGCCGTCGCAGGAGCGTGTCGTCCTGGGCGTGGCCTGCCGAGGGGCGGGACCCCTGTGAGTGGGCGTGGCCTGCCAAGGGCGTGGCCCGGCGGTGGGCGTGGCCGGCACGGTGCGAGCCCCGCCCCTCGCCAGGTGCTTCCTCCAGGTGAGCCGGCTGGAGGCGCAGTTGCTGCTGGAGCGACACCCGGAGTGCGGGAACCTGCTGCTGCGGCCGGGCGGGGCGGGCGGCGTGTCGGTCAGCACGCGGCAGAAGCTGGGGGGGTGAGTGCGCAGGCGCGGGGTCAGTGCGCAGGCGCGGGGCGGGCGCACAATCCAGGCCACGCCCCCAGCCGGGCGGAGATGGGTGGGTGGAGTCAGCTGGGGCCACGCCCCCAGGGAGAATGATGGGGTGGAGTCGGCTGGCACCACGCCCCAGGGAGGAGAATGATGGGGTGGAGTCAGCTGGAACCACGCCCCCATGGTGGGACTTGATTGGTGGAGTCAGCTGGCACCACGCCTCCTTGGGCGGGGCCAGAGCAGAGAGCCAGCCCCTGGGTGGGGCACTCAGGGCCACGCCCCACAATGATGGCGGTTTGGCAGAGTGGAGTCCACCGGGACTCCGCCTTCCGGGGCGGAGCTCGTGGGCGGGGCTTGTGCGGGCCAGGGCGTGTCCTTGACGTGCCCCGCCCCTCCACCTGCACAGGACGCCAGTGGTCAAACACTTCAAGGTGAAGCGCCAGGGCCCCCAGTACATCATCGACATGGAGGAGCCGGTGAGTGGACGTGAGTGGACGTGAGTGGACGTGAGTGGACGCTGGGTCCCCAGGAGGGCGCTGAGTGGCGTGAGTGACCTGCCGTGGACCGAGTGGACCCGACGGACGCTGTGGACCTGACGTGGACGGCCCACAGGCAGGCGCTGGCGGGGTGTGACCCCGACCGTGACCCCACACCCAGCACTGACCGTGACCCCACACACCCAGCCCTGACCGTGACCACACACACACCCTCAGCCCTGACCGTGACCCCACACCCACAGCCCTGACCGTGACCCCACACCCCCAGCCCTGACCATGACCCCACACCCCTTGAACTGACCGTGACCCCACACATCCCCAGCAGACTGTGACTCCACACAGACACCCCAACCTTGACCATGACCCCACACATCCCCACACCCCCTGCCTCCCCCAGTTCTCCTGCACCTCACTGGATGCCGTGGTCAACTACTTCGTGTCACGCACCAACAGGACCCTGGTGCCCTTTCTGCTGGACGAGAGCTACGAGAAGGTGCTAGGTGGGTCTGGCTCGGTTCTGGAACCTTCCTTGGCCCTCCTACGCCCACGCCAAGGGGACGCCCTGGGCCAGCCCCCACGCCATGCCTTCTCTGTTGCAGGCTACATGGAAGCCGATAAAGAAAATGGGGAGAGAGTGTGGGTGGCGTCTGGGGCCCCGGGGTCAGGTGAGGCGCACACCCGGAGTGTCTGCTGTGTCTCTCCTTTCTACCCTCCGATGCCTCCAGCGTGATGCGGACGCCCCATCCACGCGCCCTCACGCCCCACCAGGTCCTTCACAGCCTGCGGGCGGGCCCAAGAAACCACCTCCTCCATCGATCCCTGTGCCCAGCAGGGCCAAGCCGCCCTTGCCTCTGCCCCCACGGCCCAGCCAGGAGGACCACTACCTCACACTCACAGATGAGACCCCAGCCGCGGACTACGTCAACCAGCAAGGTAGGGATTCAGGGTTGCCGAGCAGTGTGGCCCGAGGGGCGTACGATCAGGCTCACGGCCCGCGTGGTGACGCCACCTCGCTGTCCCCACAGTGTCTGCCTCCACCCACCCAGCGCTCCCGAAGCCCCAGCAGCGGGGGGAGAGGCCAGGCCAGCCCCCAAAGCCACCCACTGCGCCCAAGCCAGGTAGGGGCGCCCCCTGCTCCCTTCCCTGCCCCACGCCCCCACCCCAGTGCTGGGATGATGGTTCTGGGTCTCCGCCCTCACATACTGCTTTCTCTCAAAGTCCTGCACGGTGGTGGACTGGCCAGGAAGGCGGCAGCCTGGTCAGTCCCGACGGCCAGCCTGGTCCCCGCCTCCATCACAGGTGAGGGTCGGAGTCAGGGCTCAGGCGGTGCCCTGGGTGTGACCCGCGTGGACACTGCTCCCCCAGGCTTGCATTCTGGGTGGATGGGGGTGGGTGGACGCTGGATTCCGGGGGTGGGGGACTGGGCCCAGCTAAGGCCTCAAG
This sequence comes from Ochotona curzoniae, assembly GCF_017591425.1. Taxonomy (NCBI): domain Eukaryota; kingdom Metazoa; phylum Chordata; class Mammalia; order Lagomorpha; family Ochotonidae; genus Ochotona; species Ochotona curzoniae. The sequence goes on along the minus strand of NW_024466491.1, from coordinate 2,836,909 downwards.
TACTGACCCCATACCTGCTCCCCTCGCCTGGCCCAGGGCTGGGATACGTGACCGCCGAGCTGGAAGAGAAGCTGAGAAAGCGGCGGGCGCTGGAGAACTGAGCTGGACATGCCCGGCCGGGACAGGGCGAGGAGGGGAGTGCGTGGGAGGCCTGCCCCCCTTGTCCAGGATTAAAGCTTGAGTGACCGGAGGCTCGCGTGTCGACCCATGGCCGGGGCGGGGACAACGAGCAGGGGAGGGTCCTGCCGGATGACCGCCCCGTGGCTGGACCCGTTCACTGCCAGCTCCTGCCCTGCTAGAAGGGGCTGGGGGTGCCGCTCACCAGGCAGGACACCCCCTCCCCACAGCACCAGGAACCCAGCCGTGCCGCTCGGCCAGTGTTTGACTTTTATTAAGGAGGTGAGTGGAGAGCAGGGCCCGCCCAGGTGCCCACTCCCTCGCAGTGACCCCCGAGGAGGCCTTAAGGCTCCTTAGCAGCAAGTGAGACGCCCCCCAGCCACCCCGAGCTGGCGGGGGTGAGGGGGGAGGCCGGCGGCCTAGGTGAGGCTGGTGTTGGAGCTGCTCGTGGCACTGCCCCGTTTCTGCAGGCAGCGCACGCAGCTGGGCACCTGCAGGCCCGTGGTCACCTGGAAGCTGCCGCACCACACCTGGGGAAGGCAGGGGGCGGAGGGTCGGCCACCAGTGTGTCCCACCCCCGCCACAGCACCCAGAGGAGCTCCCCCCACCCCGACATCCCAGGCCCAGGAGGCTCACAGTGAAAGCAGGCAGCAGTGGCTGCGTGAACTTGGCCTTGAAGGTGTGCAACAGCTGTTTGGTGCGAGCATTGTAGAAAGACAGGAGACCTGGGGGACAGGGCAGAGGCCAGGTGAGCAAGTGGGCGGAGCCTTGGGGGAGGAGCCTTCACGGGAGGGCGGAGCCTCCAGGGGTGGGCGGGGCCTCTGGGGAGGGCGGGGTATCTGGGAAGGCAGGGCCTGGGTGGGTGGAGCCTCTGGGAAGGCAGGGCTTCCAGGGAGGGCGGGGCCTCTGGGAAGGCAGGGCCTGGGTGGGTGGAGCCTCTGGGAAGGCGGGGACTGGGTGGGTGGAGCCTCTGGGAAGGCGGGGCCTTGGAGTGGACAGGGCAGGCTGGCCCGGGCCTACCTTGGTGGAAGTCGCAGTGCACACCGAGGCAGTCGGGCACGGGGGCGTCCAGCACCTTGACCTTGTTGGCGTGTTTGGCCGTGAAGCTGACCTGCAGCCAGTTGTTGACGTGCAGGCACCAGGAGGCCGCCGTCTTGCCCAGCTGCTCGAAGCGGCCCAGGCTGCGGTAGGCCACACCGACACCGAAGGCCTTGCTGTCGGGCTCGTAGCGCACCTCCCAGTAGTGCTCCCCGCCGTCGATGAGCGTGTCCCCTGTGGGAAGGCGGGAAGAGGCCGGGCTGGAGGGGGGACAGCCACGCAGGTGCTCCCAGACAGCCTGTGGGCTCTGGCCATTCCCGCCAGGACCCCCGGCCATCCACCACAGCCTCCAGAACCCCAGGGAGCCCCGGTCTCCCTCCAGCCTCTCTCCACGCCCGGTTCTGGTTCTCCCCCAGCCCAGGCCAGGCGGGGCGCTGCAGAGGGGCAAGGGGCCAGGCTCCCGTGGAGCGCTGCCTGGGCATTCTCCCAAGCCCTACCTGCGAAGCCCTGTCCACCCTCGCCTTACCCAGCACCGTGTAGGACTCAGCCGTAAAACGGTCCCGTCCCCCACGACCAGACGGCATCCTCTTGGGGGACGGGTTACCCCTGTGGATGACAGACGGAGGAAATGTTGGTTCCCCGTGGGTGGGGTCCCCTGGTTCACACGAGGCACGCAGGGTCACTCCCTGACAATATTCAACTCATTTCCAATCCAGGGACCTTGCTGTTCACACCACAGCACCTGGAAAACTCCTAATCAACCACCAAAACCCTATCTGAAATCTCCGCACACGCTGTGGGCTCCTCCCTCAACCCCCTACTTACCTGGCGGGGGAATTGACGGGCGACGCCGTCCGGCCTTTGCTGTCCTTCTCTCGTGCCTTCATGTCCTGTACCTTCCCGCCCATGGCGTCCCACTCCACGGCGAGCTCGTCCACTCGCAGGTTCTGGTGGGATGTGGACGCATCCAGGCGGAACATGAACGCTGGGGCCGGGCAGACGAGGGAGTCATAGGGGCGGGGAATCCCAGAGAGACACAGAGAGAGGCGGGCAGTGACCATGGCAGACCAGGGACCGGACAGACACGAGGGGACGAGACGGAGAGAGAGGGCAGCGGACGGAAGCTGAGAGACGGAGGGCGGCAGCCAGGACTGGGCGTGGGCTCCGCAGGCCTCTTCTGGCCCAGCAGTCCTGCCCTCCCCGTCCCAAGAAATTATTCCAGGAAGTGGCTGCAGCGTGCAGGATGTAGGCTAGATGGCAGGGGGGACTTCCTGACCTCCCACTCGGGATAGGGTGAAATGTTTGTTGGAGGAAAGAGAGACCAAGCGAGCGAAGGACCAGGCTCTCTGGACACGAGATGGAAGCGGAGCCCAAGCTGGTGTGGGGGGCGGAAAACCAGGGAAAGCAGGAGGGGGGTGAATCACCTGGTGTTTCCAGGGTTACGGGCTCCGAGAACTCGCCAGCCACGGCCTTGTTGCAAGCCTTCACTCGGAAGTTCATGAACTTCATGTCAAACTTGAGGCCTGGGAGGCGAGAAGGGGGTGGCATCACCACGCAGCCCTAGAGTCCAGCCCATGGGGCCCCCTGCCCGATCCTCCATCCTATGGAGCACCCCACACACAGCCCCTTCACCCCCACCCCAGTTCGGCCCTCCTCCCTCTCATCCACCTGCAGGGATGGGGGATTATCCGACTCCAGCCCTAACTCAGAATGCTGGACATTCAGAATCGCTGTAGGACCCAGGGCCGCAGTGATTGGCTCACGGTAAAGGCAACTGCCACAAGCTGGCCAATCAGAATGGGTCCTGAAGTTAGAGCAGCCAAGATAGCTGGAAGCAACTTCTTCCAGGATGCAGGCAACAGGGGCAGGGGAGCAGACAGACAGGGCCCTGGCTGGAAGCCGGGGACCCGCCTCGTGTGGCTCCCTCCTGCTCAGGGACACCAGGTCCTCTGATGAAAAAGCTCAGGACAAATGGAATTAAAAGTAAGTATATTGGGGCTAACATTGTAGGGAACAGACAAAACCACAGCCCGTGATGCCAACATCCTATATGGGTGCAGGTTCAAATCCCGGCTGCTCCAATTCCAATCCAGCTCCTTGCAAACGTGTCTGGGAATGCAGTGGAGCCACCTGCACCAATGAGGGAGATCCAGATGTGTTCCTGGCTCCAGCCTATCCGAGCACTGGCCACTAAAGTCCTCTGGGTAGGTGTGGGGAGGGTTGGAATGAACTAATGGATACATGTCTGCCTCTCCCTCTCTCTGTATAACTCTTTAAAAATCTTTATTTATTTATTGGAAAGTCAGATTTGCAAAGAGGAGAGATAGAAAGATCTCTTCCATCTGCTGGTTCACTCCCCAAGTGGCTGCAATGGCTGGAGCTGAGCCGATCTGAAGCCTGGAGCCAGGAGCCTCTTGGGGGTCTCCCACGCGGGTGCAGGGACCCAAGGCTTTGGGCCGTCCTCCACTGCTTTCCCAGGCCACAGGCAGGGAGCTGGATGGGAAGTGGAGCGGCCGGGACATGAACCAGTGCCCACATGGGATCCTGGTATGTGCAAGGCGAGGATTTAGCCACTGATTTAGAGCGATGGGCCCAATGTTGACTTCCAGGTGAACAAACCCTGAGCTGTTGTGCAATGCTGAGATGCATGTGGTCACTTTACCTCCCCATTTGCTGCACCGACGTCCCATGGGGCACACAGCCCACACTCTCTGCCGCTGCCCCTCCCTTCTCATCAAGCTGCACTATATGTGGTCCACACACATCTCCCACCCCGCCCTGGCAGGTCCCATCGGCCAGCCCTGCCTGGCTGACCAAGGCTCTGCTTCTGCGCACGCAGCTCGGCGGGCCACAGCCCTGGGCTCTGCCGGCTCTGCCATCTGCGTCCCTGCAGGCCGTCACATGGTCAGGATGGCTCGGCCCAGACCCCTATGTCCAGCCGCTTCTTCCATGCTGCCCCACTGGGTGCCTACCCCGCAAACGTTCCCTAGCAGCCACCAGCACTCCCAGCTCTGACACCTGCTATGGCTCCCTACACCTGCTCCAGGCTGTTCCACTTCTTGATGGCTTTGAGTGACTTCACAGGTGAGCCACAACCAGCACTCCCCAAGAACTGGCTCGCTGCAAACAGGCAGGATGGAGGCTGTGACGTGGGAGCCCCAGAGCGGACCTACACCTAGACCAGGGCAGCGGTGGCCTGCGGGCACCCAGGGACACTCTCTGCAGGCACCACGCTGGGTCTCAACGCGCATGGCTGTGCCAGCTGCCGCCACACAGAGCAGCTGGGTGAAGGGAACCCAGCCCACACCACGTGCTGTTTACCGTTGACGCATGCGACGCCCTGTGTGCTTGCCATTGTCTTAATAGAAAATGACAGCCTGGCCAAAGAGGTGGCGTGCGGAGGGCGGTGCGTGGGAACAGGGTTTATTTAAAAAAAAAATGGGGGTGCCGATGTGGATCCCTGGAAGCAGTGTACTTCAGGGGTTCACAGGCTGCCTGGCAGCCCAACCCTGCAATTAGCAAGCTCATCATTAACCACGCGTACTAATTGTAACCAGTCAGCTACGCACCACCACAGGCGGGAAGGTGGCAGTTAGCCTGTCAGCCAGGCCCAGTCCCTTGGGGCTTCCCCCGGCTTAGGGCTGTGTTTGCAACTCATTAAGGGGTCCCCAAGTTCTCCCTCCTCCCCTCCCTGTCCCTCACCAGCTGGAGGAAATCTCCAAACGCTTGGAATGCCTCCCCGAATCCTGGAGGTGCTACATATATTATTAGTGAATGTGTGAATGGACAAGCAGAAAAAGTGGCTGCATGACGGGATGAATCGGTGAATGAATAATGAGTGAATTCATGAATGGATCAGTGGGTGAATGTGTGAATGAGGGGGTGAATTAATGAATAAGTCAACGAGTGAATGAATGAATGGGTGAGTTAATGGGAGAGGGGGTGACTGCACCATGAGGACCCCTATGAGCACCCTGGCTGTTCTGGAAGGTTCTAGGCCCCAACCCGCCAAGGCCTCACCTGTCAGCGTGTACTCCGTCTGCCGGATGCCTTCCACCACCATCCAGGGCTGGTCCTCCTTGAGGCGGGGCGGGCCCTCGAAGTTGGTGCGGCGGTACTCAAGCACGTAGTGGTCGATCTTGCTGTCCTCGTCCGGCATGCGCCACACCAGCGTCACGCAGTTGTCAGCCACCAGGGACTCAGTCAGGTCGATCACAGGGGCGCTGGGCACTGGCCGGGACAGGAGTGAGGGCAGGTGCGTGTGGGTCAGGAGTCAACGGGGCAGGGCTTGCCACCCTCTGGACTCTGGGGTTCAGGTACTAAGCCTCCGACGCCCCCTTAGGACACCCTGATGCAGAATGTTCCGAAATTCTCTACAAGTTGGGGGCGTGGCTTTCCCCAAGCCAGCTGAGCTAGATAGGTGGGGCCTCCTCAAGTCTCCGCCCTGTGTGGGTGGGGCTTTCCAAATGCCCCCACCCACCCCAGAGTGGGCAGGATCTTCTCAGGGTTCCTCCCCCAGTGGGTGGGGCCTTCTCAAGACTCCACCTTATAGAGGCGGAGACTCGTCTGGGCTTCCCGGGGACCCCAAGCCCTTCCCACCATCCCCACAACCTCCTGTTCCCCCAGCGAACCCCGTCCTCTCACCAGGCAGGAACTTGAGCGCCTGCAGCAGCTGCCGCTCCTGGGCAAAGTCCACCATGAGGTGGCTCATGTTATCGCTGACCTTGGCTTTTAAGGACAGGCGGAAGGCAGGGGCCATGGTCACCCTGCAAGGGAGGCAGTGGGCTGCTGGGGACACCCAGGCCTGCTCATCGAGGGGAGGCAGGGCCCCTACCCCATGCTCTCTACCGGCCATATCCCCTCCACCTGGGCACTGGGGGGTACACCCCAACATCTTACCCATCTTTGATCTGCTTGGCAGCCTAGAGAGGGGACAGGAAAAAAAAAGGCAGATTGCGTCGACTGCCAGAGGAACCCACTATGCAGAGGGCAAGACAGAGGCCCGGCAGGGCACCCCCAGAACAGCGGCTGCCACTCCAATATCTCCTCCTTCTAGTGCCCCAACTCCCACTGGCTCCTCCCACTGAGCTCACTTCCAGAGAAACGATAACAGATTCTTTTTAAAAAACTGGAAAGTCAGCTATACAGAAAGAAGGAGAGACAGAAGGGAAGAGCTTCCATCTGCTGGTTCACTCCCCAAGTGACCTCCAAGGCCGGAGCTGAACTGATCCGAAGCCAGGAGCCAAGAGCTTCTTCCAGGTCTCCCACATGGGTACAGGGTCCCAAGCCCTTGGGACATCCTCTACTGTTTTCTCAGGCATATTAGCAGGGAGCTGAATCTGAAGTGGAGCAGCTGGGACTCGAACCAGCATCCACATGGAGTGTTGGCACCACAGAGCTGATACAGTCTCTAAGTTTTCAGAAAGTACTTGTTCAATGCCTGTGGGGAAGCTCCCGGCAAGAAACGCAGCCTGGTCCCCCTGTGAGGGATTCCGTAGCCGGGACCACACCTGCTCCCCCTGGGGTACACATGAGCCAGGAGCTGAGGTTGAGGTCAGCAGAGTTGGGACTCGAACCCATGACTCTCATCTGGATCACAAAGATGTCAACCAGCATCAGGGCAAGTTGCAGCTGGGGACACCTGGTTCGAGTCCCGGCTGTGGCTCCTGACCCCAGCTTCCTGCTCACGTGCACCCTGGGAAGCGGCGGTGACAGCTTGAACCCCTGGGCTATTGCCACCCACGTGGGAGACCCGGATGGAGCTCCCACCTGGCCAAGCCTTCAGGGAGTGAGCAGTGATAGATCTTTTTTTGGGGGGGTCTGGGGGTCTGGCTGCAGCCAGAGGTGTTGGAGGGGGCCCCTACCTGCGGGAAGTCATGGCTGTCGGTGGCCTGCAGCGTCTGGTTGGCCGTTTCCAACAGCTCCTCAGAGCTCTCCAGCGCCCGTGTGCAGGCTGCGAGCTGGTTCTGTGGGGCGCGCGACAGGGTCACCACGGTCCCGGGGACAGCTTGCCTCCCGGTCCCCCTCCTGCCACCGCCACCAAACCCTCAGGGCTCCCCAGGCCTCCAGGCTCCCATTCCAGGGAGATGGCACCCAAGGGGGATGGCTCCTGGCAGCCAATCAGAATCGCCTAGGGAGTTTTATTCCTTAAACATTCACACCTGAGCCCCCTCTCCCTGCCCGCTCCCCCCGCCAGACACACATACACTGGGGCCTGGAAATCTCAACTGTTAGAAAGTTGGGGTAGAGGGGTTACTGGGCGCAGCCGCAGTGACCCCAGCTTGGCGCCCCAGAGCCCACAGGAGCCATGGGAGGTGTCAGACGGAGTGGAGCAGTGGGAAGGTTGGATGTGGAAAAGGGGCAGCTGAAGATGGACGGGAAAGGCACAGAGCCAGTCGCAGGGTGGGCTGGGGGAGGCAGGATTAAGAGGAAGAACAGGAGATGGGGGTGTGGGTGGGGGGTGGAGAGGGCTGTGGCTGGGGTGGGCGTGGGGCGTTGGGTCCCTCCCCAGGCACCTGCAGCTCGTAGGTGCGGCTGGCCCGGTCCTGTTTAATCTTCATCAACATTCCTTCCTTGAGTTCCTCCAGCACAGAGAACAGGGACTGGAACTCGGCCTCCAGGTCCTCCTGCACCTTGGTGGAGTTGGCCTGGACGGGTCCCCGCGCGCCCCGGCGGGGTTCAGGTCAGGGGTTAAGCTGAAGCTAGCCTCCTCCGCCGCCCCCTTCCCATCTCTGCTCCTCCCTCCTCACCTCCACGTTCAGCAGCATCTGCTTGAGGGAGTAGATGAAACTCTGGATCTCCTCGTTTTTCACGGCCAGCGTGGTGATGATTTTGCGCAAGGCCTCCTGCGCCCACGCGGAAGTGCAAACACACACACACACACACAGGCGCACGCTGCCGGTGAGCGCCTCCGTGGGGTCACGCCCCACCCACTCTCACCTCCAGCACCTGCCACGGCTGCCCCCGCTACCCTGGCCGGCCCTATGAGCAGACAGACGCTGGCACCTTGAAGCCCACCTGCCCCTGGATGCCCTGGGGACCAACATCCTGCAGTCAGGCAGGAGCTGGCCAAGAGGGAAAAGATACCTGTAGATAAATGAAGAACTAACCTGGGCAAAGAGGCGCTCAGGGAAGTGGGCTAGCCTGGGATCTGAGGCTGGCTAAAGGACGGAGACACCTGAGGGTGCCCCGCCTGGACAGAGGTGGCACTGGAGGAAGTGGGAGTTGGGGAGGCCGGGAGGGGGGGTGATGTGGTGGTTCTCCAGGTAAGAGGATGCGGAGGAGGATGTGGGGGCCGTAGGGGGTTTGCGTTCCCCATGGGACCCCTCTGCTGGGGGCGCAGGGTGGACAGGGTCAGCACGGAGCAGCCAGGGTCCCCATACCTGGTCCACAGCCGGGATGGAGGGCATGGCGGAATGGGGTCGGGGCTGGGACCAGGACCCTGGACCGAGTGGGGGGCCATGGAGGGGATAGAGTGGAAGGGGTTGCGCCCCAAGTCGGGTGGAGCTGCAGCGTGAGGCGGGGCCTCGGCCTTGGCGCAGTCGGGGAGGACTCTGCGGCATCACCTGGTCCCCTGCCCGCGTCCACCCCCTGCGCGCGCTCCGCCCCGTCCTACCCGCTGGTCCTCCATGGCTGCACCCCGGGTCACCCCGGCTGCGTCCGCGGGGCCCCGCACGCGCTCTCAGTCCCCAAAGCTGCTGCCTGGGCCGCGGCTGCGAGCCAATGGCCCGCCGAGCCCTCGCCGCCGCCGCGCCCCCGGTCAGCGCTCCATCACTGCGCGCATTGCGCAGGCGCGCGCGCGCGCTCTGCGCATCTCTGGGAAATGTAGTCCCGCGCCGGGCTCGCCCCCCTCCCCAAGCCCGACCACCAACAGGGACCTGGGGCGCTGCTGGCGACGGAGACGTGACAGCCGGAAACCCCAACCTGACGCTGAGACCTCAGGACCGCCTGACCCATCCGTGCCTCCCCTGCCCTCTCAGACCTCCCCGAACACGCCCACTCAGTGCATTGGAGCCCACTCCCCATCACCCTGCCCTGACCTGGCCTTTGACACCCCCGCCACACACACACATTAAAGCCTTCAATATCCCAGCAGGTGCTCGGCCTTCAATATCTTCCTTCCTTCTCTCCATGGGGCACCGAACTCCTACACAGCTCTCAAAACCCCAGCGTCACTCCCTAAAGCTTTCCTATCTGTCTCTAACAGCTGGGGCCACAGAGATGGGGGATCCCCAAGGCAGGACCCCATCATCAGCAGGAATACAGACTCAATGCTCATGGAACAGAAAAAAAAAAAGCTTCAGGAGATGGTGGCATTCATTCACCAAGTACCATCATCACCCATCGACCACATGGGACATAGTACCGTCAACACACTCCACCTCCGTCTCCTGGCTTCTCGGCGGACACTGAATGGTGACAAACAGGGGAGCCCAGTTCTAGAACCTTCGAGCTGCAGTGTGAAAGCCCACCTCCCCACAGTGAGGACTACCTGCCCCAGCAGCCCAGCCCGCCTCCCCATTCTGCAGAGGAGCTGGTCGAGGGTCAGACGTGTCCATCGCTGGCCATGGGTGTCCCCTGCCGCCTGCAGAGCGGCTCTGTGCAGGGCTAGGGGACCCCCAGACCCTCGGGACAGACTCCTGGCACATGGCCAGCCACCCCCCACAGCTGGCTGATAGTGAATCCGCTGGCAGTGACAAGGGGGCCAATTAACAATTAGCAGAGGCTGTGGGGTGCGGCGGGGGAGGGAGCGCCCAGCTGTGTGGCAGCTGCGAGGAAGGGAGGGCGGTGGGCACCCAGCCAGCTCCACGCAGCTGCCTGCCTTGCCTCTGCTTGCCAGAGCTGGGGCCTTATCTCACTGCTGCACGGGGGTGACAGGAGTTCACGGCTGTTACACAGACCTGGCTGGGAGACACCCCCACACACACCCACTTAGCCTTTTACGTGCTTGCTGTGTGACCTCAAGCAGGTAGCCCAACTTGTCTGTGTCCTGGGGTCTTGCGCTTTGTCCTAGCAAATGAAGCAGCTGCCTGTTGCAGCACCCGCATCTCACATGGGTGCCGGTTTAAGTCCCGGCAGCCCCGCTTCCCATCCAGCTCCCTGCCTGTGGCCTGGGAAAGCAGCAGAAGACGGCCCAAAGCCTTGGGACCCTGCACCCGCGTGGGAGACCTGGAAGAGGCTCCTGGCTTCAGCCTGACCCATTGCTTCCCCCTTCTTGAGGACACCTGTGCACCTGGCGTCCTCACAAACAGGACCCCCAGCTCACCCCGCTGTCTGTGCTCCTCTCCCCAGTGCTGCTGGCAGAGGTTAGGGGAGCAGGGGTGCCACTACCCCAAGGATGCAGGCGGGCGCCCTGAGTGAGGAAGGTGGAGTCATTGTGCTCGGAGCGCCCCCGTGTGCCACAGACAAGCATTGCTGCAGCTTTGTTACCAGCTGCCACCCCAGGGAGGGACGGCCAGGCAGGAGGGCGTCCTCAACCTCTGTCCCCTGGCCCCAGATGCAGGTCCCACTGCATAGCCCAGCCCAGAAGGGTATTGCTGAAGGCAGGAAAAGGAGTCAGACTCTCAGGGCACCCAGCTGCCCGCTGCTTCCCACAGCCCCAGGCCGGCAATACAGGTCCATGGTGTTGGCACAGTTATGGGGGAGGTGGGGGGAAGACAGAAGTCTGAAAGATCGCCTGGGCCCCCAACACCCCCTGATGTGGCCTCCTTGACTCCTCAGCAGTGCCTGGAGGTGGTGTGGGGCAGTGATGGGCACCCCACGGCCTTTAGCAGGCTTCCCGCCTGGCTGGGCTGTCACTTTATAGTGACACCGCCTGGCCTGGCTCCCCTCCTCCTCTGCTGCTGTTACCATGGGGACAGATGTGCCTTCTGTAGCTTAGCTGGGTGGAGGGGAGTGGGGTGGGGCCAGCCCAAGAGCCCAGCCCTGGGCCCCGGCTCCATCTTTGCAGGCTTCTAATTCTGCATGAGGTCCAGGTCTGGAGCCAAGCACCGTTTTCCCAAGACTAAGACCTGCCCTCCCCCGTCCATCCTCCCCCGCTAGGGTCTTGCTCGGTGCCCCCACCCACCGTCCAAGAGGCAGGTGCTTCTGCAGTGCCCTGTAGGACACTCTGGGACCACTGCCCAGATGGGCACATGACCCCTGACAGCCAGGACACAAGGTGGACAATTACATTTTTATTCTGCAGTGCCGCAGGGCCCCTCCCTCCGGGGGCAGGGTGCAAGGCTGGGGCCCCACGGTCAGGGGGCCTGCGTGGCCACCGGGTACAGCAGGGCCAGGTGCTCAGCGCCCTGCACGGGCAGTGGGCGTGAGCTGAACCGCAGTACCAGTTCCGGGACGCTGGCGAAGGCGCCACTGTGCTGGCCCAGCACGAACTGGTTGTCGCGGGTCCGAGCGAACTTCAGGTGGAGGAAACCCTGGCTGCTTCTGCGGGCGGCGGGGGGGTCGAGGGGTTGCCCTAAATGTCCCTTCCCCCCTCCCCCGGGAACTTAAATACCCTCAAACTCGGTCCCATTCTCTCTACCAGCTGACCCACCTTGGCTCCGCCCATGAAGCCTCTCACCCCCCACCCCAGGGGCTTGAAGCCCCCCTAAACACACCTGCCTGAGGCCCCGCCCCTGCCCTTTGAAGCCCCGCACCTGAGCGACAGAGAGCAGTCCTGGGGGCTGGTCTCGCTGAGCCGCACCAGGTAACTGCCTTCTTTGCACAGGGACAGGCGGTTCTCGGCGTCCGCTCGGCTCAGGGGGCCGTGAAACCACCTGCGGGGTGAGGCAGGTGACGCGGGAAGCCGCGCCCCATCCCACGGCAGGGCGGCAGCAGGTGCAGGGGCTGTGACATCTGGGGTTTCTCAAGGAGAGCTTGGGAGTGGGTGGAGCTGAGCTTTCCTGGGGATGCAGCTGGGCCCCGGGGTCTGCCCCCCCATATCCTCCAGCCTACACCTGCCCCTGCTCCTCCTCCTCGCCTCCCTCTGCCGGGGTCCCATCACTCCCACCCTCAAGTGATGACACCACCAGCCGCTGGCCCTCCCAGAGCAGCGGGAGAAGTGGACGAAGTGACCGATTGCCCACCAGGCCCCCCGCTGGCTTCTCCACTCACGGCTGCTTCTCCAGGGGCACGGCGGGGTCCACGCGCTCGGCGGGCTGGGGGCTTCTGGGTGGGGGTCTCCGCAGTTCCTTAGCCGAGCCTGACGTCCGTTCCCATTCTGGATTGTCAAACTGCACTGGAGGTGGAGGGGTCAGTCAGGGAAGGGTTCAATGGGGGGTTGGGAAGCTCTAACTGGGGGACCCTGGCAGAGACCAGCCAATGGGAGTCCTGTAGGAAGGTGGTGTGGCTGCTGCCAACTGCCTGGAGGAGGTGAAGCAGGTTAAGTTAGCTGGGAAGAAAGGACTGTGGTTCCCAAAGTGGCATGGCAGAGCCAGGAGCCCCCAGTCAGACAGCGAGGGGGGCATGGCTCCAAGGGGGAGGATTGAAAGTTTGCTACTAGGGGTCCCTAACTGGTGAACTGCACGCTGGGGTTCTGTCCCTCCCAGTCAAATTCAGAAACGACACAAGTGCCTCCCCACGCATAGCTGAACCCTTACACTGCACCCCGCGCCCCACAGGGCGTTTTCATGCAGGGTCTCCTGGGAGATTTTCTGGTTCTGTCATTCACACTTCAGCAGGAATTAGCCAGTTGCCCAGAGCGAGAGGGTGACGGGAGTGGTCAGGAGATGCACCTGCAAAGGCCCGGGAAATGTGTTCCCTCTTCCACTCCCAGGGCTGGTCGTACTCGTCCGCCGGCCGCTCGTCCTCCGGGGGCAGCCGGCTCTGCCGCGGTGGCTTCTGTTCCAAACCAGGCCCATCCCCGGCCACCGCTGCCACTGCTGGTGGCTCTTGGTCCTGCTCTTCGTAGGGGGTGTCGTACAACTGCACCGCTCGGCTGGGTACATCTGGAGGCGGGGAGGGATGGAGGACGGACAGGCCATAAGGACATCCTTCCCTCCGTGGGAACCCCCTACCACTGTCCCCCCAACACGCCACCTGCTCACCATTCCCTACGTGCTGGGCATCGTAGGGCTCCATGTACTTGTCATCTGGAGATGGCAGGCGGGGGTGTGCATCAAAAGGGTCCGAGTACTCTGTGTCAGCTTCCGGCTGCAGAGAGGAGGCAGAGGGACAGGGCCTGGCTGGCGGTGCCCCTGCTGGGTGATGGCACAGCCTCTGCCTGCGCACTTGGGGTCTGAGTGCTAAACTCCTCAGCTCCTCCAAGCCACTCCAGCCATGAGGAGCCAAGCAGAGGTGATGTACCCCCACCCCCAAGGAATTCCAGTCTTAACACCTGGTAGCATCCATGGGGGCCAGGGAGGCAGGTGGGGGTCCCGTCCTGAGGAGCTAAGACCAAGGGACCAAGGGACCAAGGGACCAAGGGACCAAGGGACTAAGGGCAAGGCCATCCCCTTCCATGAACCTCAACTTCCACATCTGTAAATGGGGCCCACGAGAGGGAGAAAGAGATGTGGAGGTGGAGGGAACTGCAGCGGCGGGCGAGTGGTGGTGGAGCAGCTAGTGGGGGACTCCAGCCCACCCTGGGACCTCACAAACCCCAGGCACCCCCAGCCCAAGACCTGGGATCCATAGTGCACCCCTCCCCCTTTGTCCCTTCTCACCACACACCTGTTCTTCCTGTTCAGGGCTGCCCAGCAACGCCTTGGCTCTGGCCATGTCCGCAGCCTCTACCTTAATCAACCGGTGCTTGGGGGAGTCGTACTTGGCCGTGGCTGGGCCCTTGGCGTCCCCGGGGCCGGGAGGGTCGGGCTCCGCGCGGCTGTCTGCGTCCTCATAGGGGTCCTCGAAGTCCAGGTCCTTCTGTTCACGGTAAGCCCTCAGGATGTCGCTCTCCGTGTAGTCCGGGGTGGGCGGCTGTGGAGGGGGCCGCCGGCCCCCCAAGCTCAGGTAGTCCCGGAGCCACTTGGCCATTGGGCCGTGTGTGCCGTCACCCCAAAAGGGGCCAGAGAGAAAACCGCATGCTGTGTTCTGGTGGGCGGGGGGAGAAGGGGAAGAAGGGTCAGGTGCACGCTCTGGCTGAGCTCAGCTGGGGCGAAGAGGAAGATGGTAGCGGGAGAGGACGCAGGTGACAAGGGCGCACGAGAACAAGCTCACGGCGCGGGGCTGCGACACCGGGACTTGCCGCGGGCAGAGAGCAGTCCCCGCGCGCGCCTCGGCCTCGCGCCACCTCGGAGTTTGGCGATTTTAAGGGGTGGCGGGAGAGGGGGGCAGTGCCAGCTGAGGCCGCCCCGCCTCCGCCCACCACGCTCTAGCCGGGACCCCTAGGTCCTCAGCGCTGCCAACGGGATCCCCCACCCCCGCCAAGGGCGCAGGTGCGATGCGCAAAGTTGGGGCGCGGGAACCGAGACCCCGGCGGGGCGCATCCTTTGTGGCGCTGCTCTCCGTGCCTTGGGGAACCCCCCGAACCCGTGACCCCCAGACCAGCAGCCTGGATACGGTCCCTGACGCCGGCACAAAGGGTAATACAAACCCTTGTCCAATGTCCCTATTCGCTCTCGGGCGGCGTTGCCGGAGCGCATCCAGGAGGGGGGGCACTTTGGGGAGGGGGCGCGCAGGCGGCCCTGGGTCCCCGCCAGCCGTGGCGCTCCCCACCGCCCCCCTCCTCTGCCGCGCGCTCCCCTCGCGCTCCCCTCCCCCGCGCGCCCCTCGGAGGTGACCGAGACCTTCAGCTGTTCCAAGGGTGAGGGGGGGAGCCCTGCCCACCGAGGGGCGGACCGGACGCCGAGCTGGAGGATGCTAGCAGAGGGCGCCGGAGTGAGCGCGCGCGGCGCGCGAGGCGGGATGGCCGGGACTGGCGCGGCTGGAGCACCCGGGAGGGGAGGAGGGAGAGGGGCTGGGAAATGGGCGCTCGGGGAGGGGAGAGGAGGCGGGGAGGAACGAACGAGCTGGACTTGACCGAGAGAAGGGGTGAGACTGACCAGCAGAGGGGGCGATGGAACCCGGGAGTCCAGCGGCTGAACGGACCAGTGTGCAAATGGAGAGGACAAATCTGGCATCCCGCAGCAACGCCCACCCCCACCCCGAGGCAGGGGGACCGGCCGCCCCTCCTCCACTCCGGCCCCGTCCTGGTCCCCGGGGTGGGGGCGGGGCGGGCAGCTGGCCCCTGATGGAGATGCTATCAAGCTCGGGGCGTCTGTCCTTTTGTGTCTTTTTTGCCAGGACGGGGTGGGCGGGGAGGGGGGTCCTGCCTGTGTCCAGCTGCACTCGGGAGGGATAAGGCTGCACGAAGTGGGGGGTGGGAAGCTCCTGGCCAGTGCCAGGGGAGGGCCATTTTCCTTTGCCTGGTTCCCTGAGTGTCAGGGGGTGGGGGGAGTGCAGGCAAGAATGCTGGGACCCTGGAGCACCCTCTCCAGCGCTCCCCCCATCCAGGCAGGGGTACAGGATCACCCAGGCAGGTTCAGGGGGTGCCACCTCCCCTCATTGTATTGAGGGGGAACCCAAGCACCAGGACTGGGGGGGGGGGTGTTTGGCTTGGGAGAAGCAGGCTTCCTGGTGGAAGCATTGGTGGGGGGGGGGTCCCCAACTCCTCCATCCTCACCCCCTGGGTGCACCTGTTGCGCTCAGCCCTCCCCACCCGCCTGCCTGCCCGCAATCACGGGCACCCCCAGCCTCCCCCTCTCACACAGGGGCGTCCCCAGGGACAGCCCCGGGGGCACGCGGGTAATTGTCCCGTTTTCTGTCAGCTGCTCTGGGGGCCTAGCTGTCGACAGATCACCCGGTGTGGGTCAAGCCGTGGCGCGTGCGGTATAAATATTTGAAAGCCGCCTCCTCCTCCCGGAGCTGTGGTGGGAATGGTAATTAGGGGCTGGCTGCGGCTGCGCAGCTGACTCCCCACTCAGTGGAGAGGCAGGGTTGGGCGGCAGTGACCTTGAACCCGCACATGGTGACCCTGGGGCGGAAGCGGCAGGTGCTTTCTGCTGGCCTAGGTCTCCGCCTGGTACTGCGGAGCGGGCAGCCCCTGGGGGTCAGGGATCTGACAGGTGGTGGCCTGGCTGGGGCTCTGCTTCCCTGGGGCCCTGACATTGGTGGTGGCTGATGTGGGGACAGGACCAGCCCCAGGGACCCGATAGGGAAAGTGGATGCACTGGGGGTCCTACCATGGGGCCACCCGATTCAGGCCTGTCTCATCTCCATCCCCAAGTCCCTGGTGACCGAGCGGCCCCTTCCTGTCCCTCCAGGTTTCCAGCCGAGGGTGGGGGGCACTCTGTGGCTTCCGTGTGTCTCTTCTGGGGTAGGAGATCAACTCGGGCTCCTCAGGCAGGGGAGCCCTGGTGCCTGCTCCCCAACCTCCGATCCCCAGCCCGCACAGCCCCGCTCCCTGCTTGGCCACCTCAGGGGGCTGAGAGGAAATCCCACAGAAGTCCTGAAAGCTGCAGGGCCAGGGGAGCACCTCGCCTCGCTCCTGGGAGGGGCAGTGTGGCTGCGCTGCTGGCAGGAGGGGCAATGGGGGTGCCCTCCTCTCCTCCCTCGCTCAGCTCCAGGAACCCCTAGGAGGGAGCCGGAGGTCAGGAGGAGTGGAGCCCCCAGGGCACGGGGTGTCACACGCACATATGCATCCACAGCAGCGGGGAGGAGGGCTGGGGACGCAGCAACCCCTGGGTTTGGGGTCATCTGCCAGTAGGGTGACCTACTGGCAGTTAGCTCCCTGCCCTTGGCCGGCACCTGCCAGGGGGACTGGGGGTGGAGGAGAAAAGACTGTCACCCACCAGGCACCTGCCCCAGGCCCCCAGGCACACAGGAGGGGGACCCTGGTGATGGCCGCTGGCCGGTCCAGGTGTGGTGGCAGGTCCTGGACGCAGGTGGTGCCCCGGCTGGCTCACAGGAGGCCTCCGCCATGCCACGGGTGCCCTATGTCGCAAAACAGGTGCCAGACCCGCTGTTCCACTCGCGGTCCGGCTCCCTGCAGGGGCACACACACCCCGGCGGGCAGCAGGGGACGGGTCAGGTCCTTGGGTCCCCGCACCCATGTGGGAGACGGGGTGGAGCTCCCGGCGCCTGCTGCAGCCAGTCTTGGCTGGGGCCACCATCTGAGGAGTGAGCGAGAAGAAGGAAGACCTGTTTGTCTCTCCATTATCATTCTTCCAAATCAGCAATGCTTTTTTTTTTAAGTTAGTATGCTAAATATAGCTAATACTGATGTTGTAACTGGTGTCGCCAGATTTAAGTGTCACAAAGCGTTCATATTTACATGGTTCACTTATGGAATTCTGGCTTAGCTTATCACCTGTGTACAAAATTACTTGGTGGAAGAGTCCATGGAGAGGGGAACAGAGATATTTAATTGGGCGTTAACATTTTTTATAAAAGATTTACTTATTTTTATTGCCAAGGCAGATCAGATTATAGAGAGGAGAGACAAAGATCTTCCATCTGCTGGTTCACTTCCCAATGGCTGGAGCTGCGCCGATCCAGAGCCAGGAGCCAGGAGCCTCTTCCGGGTCTCCCACGCACAGGTGCAGGGTCCCAAGGCTCTGGGCCGTCCTCCACTGCTTTCCCAGGCCACAGGCAGGGAGCTGGATGGGAAGCGGAGCAGCCGGGACACGAGCCGATGCCCCCTATGGGATCCTGGTGCATGCCAAGCTGAGGACTTACCCTCTGAGCTACTGCACCGAGCCCCAAAACATTTAAAATGCTTGAAGACATGAAATACATTTAATTTTTTTTTTTTTTTGAGAGGTAGAGACAGAAAGAGAGAGAGAGAATGCGGCTTTGCTGTTCCACACCCTTCATGCCCGAGGTGCCTGGGGCTGGGCCAGCAGGGACCCAGGCAGGAATGGCATCCCAGGCTTGGGGCAGCGTGCACGCCTAGCCCAGCTCCCGCTCTCCACGGGGAGCCGAAGGAGGGGGGGGTCCGCTGGGGAACCTTCTGCTTTGTTCTCTGGCCAATGCAGATCTGCAGTCCGACCCTGCCGGTCCCAGACTGGCTGAAGGCAGTGCTGCAGCCACTTCCGGGAGGACCCTTGTTTGCCCCTGGACCCCTGCCCACATTCCCCTCCCCTGAGTAGGACCCGGGGAGACTCAACCTGCCCAGCAGTTGGTCCCTAGGGCTAGCACCTTGGGCCTGTTCCTTTGAATGATTCCAGAAAGTTCTACGCAGGGCCAGGATGGCGCTAACCAGGAGGGGGAAAAGGGGAGTGTCCACGGAGCCCCTGCCTGTGCCCGCGCCTTCACGGAGGCCGGACCCAGGCGATACTCAGCTGCTGTCCTCGCTGTCCGTGTAGGCGCCCAGCAGGCTCAGCGAGGAGGTGCCGCCGCCGGGTGCGGGTGCTGTGAGCTCGGCCGTCTTCCCGTTCACAGGGTTACCTGGGGGGAGAGGCCCCATGTTGGCCCTTGCGGCTGGCATCCAGCAGCCCCGGCAGGTGCAGACCCCAACTCCATGCCTCCACTTCCGGAAGACCCCCTGCCCGCCCTCTCCCTGCCTTCTGGGCGCCCTTCCACCTCACGAATGGCCACGGCTGGTCCTGCCAAGGCCCTGGTTCATAGGCTGGGAACCTCAGCCTGCAAGGTGCAAGCCCCTGGCTCAGGGAGGCCACGCCTGTCCCCGGGGGGACACCCCCATGCCCGAGGCACCCCTGCGTCTGGGTGCAGAGGAAGGGAGTGGCTGCGGGACCTTACCTGGACTTGGTGCCGCCTCCCGGGATCCAGGTTCCGAAGCCTTTGCTCCTTTTGGAACCAGAAGGGTAAGGGTGACCCCCTGGGCCGAGCCAGGATGCCCTCCCCTACTGTTCCCCCCAGACTGGTCCCAGCCTGCACGCTGCTGCCCCCTCGCGGCCGCTGGCGGCATCACACTCACCTGGGCTGGGGGCCGCCTGGCCAGCCGAGTCCATTTTGGCTTTCTTCACCAGCACCAAGCCGGCCAGCTGGGACCTGCGCCCACGGCCCCCCAGGCTGTCTGCCTTCCTTTTCCCCTGCGGCGGTGGAGGGACACACAGGTGGCTCCTGTGTCTCGGATGGGGCCTCCCCAAGCCCGGACTGGCCTCCCGGGATGACGTCAGCGGCTGCAGGGTGGGGGGGGCATCGCGCCCCCCCTGGCTCCTTGCAGCTCCATGCCACATCCCACACTGCCCTAGCATGCAGCTGAGGGAAACAGGCAGCCCTGCCCCGTGCTCCCACCTAACCCCAAGGGAACCCTCTTATAGCTTTAGGACTAACGGGGCCTGAGCCAGTGGCCAGCCGGGAGCTCACACCCACGACAGCTGGGTCCCCCGTCACCTCCTCCAGGATGGCCGTGGGGTTGGGTCTGGGGGCTGGCCGGGCCGGAGTCGGGGTTGGGGCGGTGTCCTCCTCGGAGTCTGAGTCCTCCAACAGCCGCCGCCTCTGCGCTTCCTCCAGAAGGGCCCTGGGGAAGGAAGGTGGGACTCGGGGACCGAGGGCAAGGCTCGTGTGGACCCAGCCAGAGACGTACAAAGTGGGGCCAGCAGCTCCGTCCACCTCAGCCACCCTGCTCTAGGCCCGGGCACAGCAGGGGGTGAGGCTGGCAGCAGGCAGGTGCACGGGAACGCGGCCCGGCCTTGTCAGTCACTGCGGACGGCAGAACCTGGGCTGGGGGAACCCACCGCACCCACCCAGGACCTCGGCTGCTGGCACTGACCACGGGGTCTTTCCCTGTAGTCTGGGACCTGGACAAGCATGGCCCGCGCCCCTAAAATCCTGGGTCACTGACAACATCTGCGCTGAGGGATGTGGCCCTCGCGGCCCCCCAGGCTCTGTCATACCAGGGTGGGGAGGCTAGTGGGGCAGTGGGGGCGCTGGGCCAGGGGTGTGGCTGCAGGGCAGTGGGCGGGGCCTCAGTCAAGGGGGGTGGAGGGAGCTGTGGGCGGGGCCTCAGGCAGGGTTGGAGCCTGGGGTCTCAGAGCAGGGGTCTCAGAGCGGGGGTCTCAGAGAGGGGGTCTCAGAGCGGGACTCACGCCGTCTCCCGCGCGTCCTCCTCCTGTTCCTGCAGGCGCCGCTCCTCTTCCGAGAGCCGGTGCTGGCGCAGCATGGCCTCGAAGTCCACGCAGGCCTGGCGCTGGTTGAGGTCCTGCAGGTCTTGCAGGTTCTCCAGGGCCTGCATCTCCAGCTTGGAGTCCTTGGTGCGGTTCTCCAGGACCTGCAGGGTCAGTGGCAGGGTCCCCATGGGCACGGTGCAGGGTCACCGTGAGTGGGCAGGGGCGGGGGACTCAACCCCACGAGGGGCAGGCCGCCAGGAGGGAGATGGATGGGCAGCCTGGCCAGGGGGGCTCCACACTGCCTGTGTGTGCACATGGCAACAGGGGAGAAACTGAGGCTGGGGGTGGGGCCTGCCAGGCAGGGGGAGGAGCCTCCTTGCTGGGGGCGGGACCTCTGGCAGTGGGGGAGCAGCCTTCTGTCCTGGGGCCTGGCGTCTGAGAGCCGAAACCCAAGACCCTCACTTCCACCCGCTGCAGCTAACTGTGGGGCCCTGGAATTTTCCAGAGCCCTGCGGCAGGGCAGGGCAGGCTTGGGGAGCACCTGGGCTCAGCCAGCCTGGCCGGGGGCAGCCCTCGCACCTTCATGGGGTTGTTGAGCTCCTCGTCTTCCCGCTCCTTCTGCACCCGCTTCTCCTCCTCCTCCAGCAGCTTCTCCGCCTGGAAGTTGCGCGTGGCGCCGTGCTCCATGGTATAGTCTGTGTTCTCGGGGTCCGTCTGCGGGGCAGGAGAGGGGGGTGCAGGACGACCTCAGACTTCAGCGCGGGAGGAGTGGGGGCGCCTTTCTTGCCGCCCCCAGCACACCGCCCCCCTCGCACCTTGAAGGTGATCTCGGCCAGGCAGCGCGTGCACTTGATGTAGAAGCGGAAAATGGGCAGCCCCAGGTAAGCCTCGTTCTGCACCGTCTCCTTGCGGGCGTTGAACTTCTTGCCCTTGTAGATGTATTCCCCGCACGTCTTACACCTGCAGGCAGCACCGGCGGCTCGGCTCCCTTCTCACGGGGAGGTACCCCACTCGCTCACCCCCGCCCATGCCCTCCCAGGGCCTCTGTTCCTCTGACCCCCTCAGCGCTCCCAGCCGTCATCCCTGCATCCCTGCACCTCAGGAGCCTCTGGTTCTCGCTCCCCCATCCCTGCTCGGGGCGCTCACCGCATGTTGAAAGGCGCCATGAGCCGCACCACATACTGACGGTCTTTGGGGAGCTTGAGTTTGGGGATCTTAGATGGGTCGAAGTCAGGTGGGTAGTATTTCTGTGGGAGAGAAGAGGGGCAGGCGTCCACGGGGCTGCTGGGAGCGGGGCAGGAGCAAGGCCCTGGTTGGGGAAGGGGGTCAAGGGACTCCCCAGACTCGGCTCCCGGGATGAACAGGAAGAAGTCCCAGGCTTCCGCATGCCATGCTGGCTGGCTTCATGGCCACGGTCAGTGACCATCATGGAGGTACTTGGTGACTGCACGTGGCAGATGCAGAGAGAATCAGGGTTTGCAGGGGGCCGGGATGATGGGCCTCTGTGCCTCCCGTGAGCACAGACTCCAGACCCCCACCTGAGGGTAAAACCTGACAGTGGGGCCCTCAGCAAGGGGTCCTAGACTGCGCAAGGGGCGAGTGTGGGCGATGGGGAAGAGGGAAGATCCCTCTTAGGGTACACCTACCCAGGCACCGGGCGAAACACAGCCCTCACTGCCCCCCCCCCAGCACATCCTCTGCTCCCAGACCCTTCACAAAGAAGCCAGGAGGAGAGGTCCCCAGGTCATCCGGGGGATCAGAGCCTGCTGTGAGGACACGGCTCTCGGGGGTCTGAGCATCTGAGCCCGCTGTGAGGACACGGCTCTCAGGGGTCTGAGGATCTGAGCCCGTTTGAGGACACGGCCCTCGGGGGTCTGAGGATCAGAGCCCGCTGTGAGGACACGGCTCTCAGGGGTCTGAGGATCTGAGCCCGTTTGAGGACACGGCTCTCGGGGGTCTGAGGATCAGAACCCGCTGTGAGGACACGGCTCTCGGGGGTCTGAGGATCTGAGCCTGCTGTGAGGACACGGCCCTCGGGGGGCCGGGAGGAACACAGGGGAACACCGGAACTCCACTTGGCCCCAAGCTCCCCAGAACTCCAGTAATAAAGAAGGCACCCCATTGCCTAGTTTCCCCAGTGGGCAGTGAAATGGGCGGGGTTCCAAGAGAGCACCGCCCCTCACATGACATTTCCGCAGCAGATTGGGCCGTCGTCCAGAAAGCCCGCCCACAGGGAGAGCGATTGGAGAACTGTCTGTCAATCAAGCAAGACGATTGTGTGCACATCCCAAGCTCCGCCCCCACCCAGCTAGCTGAACACGCCCACCCCGGAAGCCCGCCCCTCAGGGAGTCCCGGAGAGCAGTTCGGGGAGCCCCGCCTTCCGGGAAGCAGTCCCGCCTCTCCCGGCACCGTCCGCTTCGGGCCGACCCCCGCGCCCCCTGGCCGTCGTCCACCACTTACGTTTAAAACTTTCCGCTCCGACATCTTGTCTTCCCGCGCGCCTCCCTAGTCTCACGCCGCCGGGCGAGATTCGCGAGTTCAAGTGGGCTTCTCCGGGACTTCCGGTAGCGTCACTTCCGCAGGCCGTTCTTATTGGCCACGCCTCGGATTCTAACCTTGCTCATTGGCTGCCCTTGACGCCTATCAAGCCTCCCCGAGTCCGTCTGGGTCTGTGCTCCGGCGACGGGACCCACAGCAGCGTGGAGGAAAGGTTCCGGGGGCACCCCATTCTATGAGGGGGCGCCATCGGGGGCCCCGTCGGTGGCCGCTCCCCTCGGGACTCTCGGCCGCCCGTGCTCCCTGGCCGCCCAGTACATGCTGAGAGCCGACTCCGGCCCTGGACCCGGGACTCTGGGACCTCCCTCGCCGTTCCTGTGCCCACGTGGAGTGTGGGGTCCCCCCCCCCCGGGCAGCACCCTGCACCCCCAGACCGCACCGTGCGTGTCTCATCAGGTCCCCCAGCATTTCTATCTTCAGCCCCGTAGGTAGTTGGGCTTTGTGGGGTTCAGTCCCAGGTGCAGGCCTAGATTGGACTTGCAAGGACTGCACCCCAGGACTGTAGGTTTGGGGTCGGCCTGGTTTACCACGCGTGACCAAAGGTCACAGAGAGAGATAAAAGCATAAGGACTTGGAGAGGGGCGAGCCTTTATTCCAAGGAGAAGGAGTGTTTCCTAAAAACATTCACAGTGTGCAAAGTAGGGTCCTGCCCCCGCCCAGGAGAGGGTGCGTCCCCCCCCATTCCACAGACACACCCTCACAGCAGGCTCAGATCCCCCCCCCCCAGGATGACCTGGGGGACCTCACATTCCAGGGGCGCCCGGTAGCTGCACTCTTAGTGTCCAGGCCCCGGGGAGGGGGTCAGGGTCCAGTGGCCAGCAGGCTCCAGTCGCTAACTTCCCCGTAGTCGGTGAGGTCCTGGGCGGCCACCTGCACGTGGTACCTGGCATGGGGTCGCACAGCCCGAAGGGTGACGGATGTGGCCTCGATGGGTCCCACCTGTGGCAGGCAGAGAAAGGGCTGGGTCAGCGAGGAGGGTGATCGGGCCTGGGCCTCCCACACCTGCCCTGCTGACCCCCATCCCACACCTGCCCTGCTGACCCCCATCCCACACCTGTCCTGCTGACCCCTCCCTTCCACACCTGCCCTGCTGACCCCCATCCCATACCTGCCCTGCTGACCCCCATCCCACACCTGCCCTGCTGACCCCCATCCCACACCTGTCCTGCTGACCCCTCCCTTCCACACCTGCCCTGCTGACCCCCATCCCATACCTGCCCTGCTGACCCCTCCTTCCACACCTGCCCTGCTGACCCCCATCCCACACCTGTCCTGCTGACCCCCATCCCACACCTGCCCTGCTGGCCCCCATCCCATACCTGCCCTGCTGACCCCTCCTTCCACACCTGTCCTGCTGGCCCCCATCCCACACCTGTCCTGCTGGCTCCTCCTTCCACACCTGCCCTGCTGACCCCCATCCCACACCTGCCCTGCTGGCCCCTCCTTCCACACCTGTCCTCTGCAGGAGCTGGGTCCCCTCCCCAGGGATTCTCCACCTGCAGACTGGACCAAGGCAGCCTCAAGCTGGACATGCTGCCACCCACCCTGTGTTTACCCCATAGCAGTGGCGTCAGGGCGCACACCTGTCCCGTCTCCTCACCTGGCGGAAGCGCGCGCCCCCGGGGCGCCGGTAGCGGACCCAGTACTTGAGTGAGAAGATGTCCGGGAAGGGCCAGGAGCGTGGGGGCGCCCACTGCACGTGCAGCCGCTGTCCCGGGAGGGGGCTCAGGCGCACCTCCTCGGGCGGGTCCGGTTTTACTGGTGACCAAGGGCAAGGAGCAGGGGTCAGAGGCTCCTTCATTCATTCAGCTACTCATTCATTTGTTCAGCCAGTGTCCACTAAGGGGGGTGGTGGTCTAATTACAAGGCGGGGGCAAGAACCCCCACATACACACACGTTGAGACAGGATGCACCAAGCTCCTCCCCCCCAGAGCACAGATGTGTGGTACGGCCATCACCTGTACTTCCAGAACATTCCATCAAGGCAATGAGAAGCCTGGTCCCGGGGAGCCAGCAGTCCAGCTTGTGGCAACCACGTGTCCCCTTCCTGTCCCCGACCCGGGGCTGTGGTTGTGGTGCCAGCATCCACCCCCCAATAGAGGAATACCAGTTCAAGCCCAGACTGCTCCACTTCCCATCCAGCTCCCTGCTACTGCAGGTGGGAAAGCAGTAAAGGATGGACGATGGCTGGGGACCCTGCCACCCTCGTGGGAGATCCCGGATGGAGCTCCAGGCTCCTGGTTTGAGCTCGGCAATCATGAGCAAAAAAACAGTCATTCACCATGTGCACACTGCTTGCTGTGGGTGCTGGACAGAGAGGGCGTATATGCCTGGGCGGGGGTCCCACGCACACCCACACTCACTAATGTTCTCAGCCACAAATAGAGTGAAGGTGCTGTTGCCACCGCCGCCGCTGGCAGGCATGGCTGTGACGTTGAGCACGTAGGGGACCGCGGAGAAGAGCAGGGGTTCCAGGATGGTGCAGCTCGTGGCGTTGGGCGCCGCCTGCAGGCAGGGCTGGCTCTCACCATGGGCAGCCACGCCCAGCCTGGAGGGACACAGGAAGAGGGGGTGCAGTGAAGGCTGGGGTCCCCATCCCCTGGCAGGCCAGGTGGGTTCCCCAGTCGGGGGTCATGTTGCTAGCAGCCCCAGCCAGTGTGAGGCCGAGGGTATGATGCCCCATGAGGAGGATGTGGGACTTCTAGAAGCTTCCACCAAAGCCCCTCTCTAACTGTTCTGGGGTCTGACATGAGCCAGGTTTCAGACTTCTCAGTTTGTCTGGGAGAACTTTCTGGAAGCTTCACAGGGCTCTATTTCTGCCCACATGCTAGAATCTGAGCTTTTGCATCTATAAGAAAAACCAGAGGTGGAGATGGGCAGAGTTGGAGTGCTGAGTTTCCAGCTCCCCTTTGGACCCGACTCCCTGCTCGTGTGCACCCTGGGAGTCGCCGTGCCTCCACGGGAGACCCACATGGAGCTCCCGGCCAAGTCCCGGCCAAGTCCCGGCCGAGTCCCGGCTACTGCTGGCATCTGGGGAGGGACCCAGCTGACGGAAGTTCTCTCTCTTGACTTTTACATCAATAAACATTTGGAGGTGCAGCCAATCTGCACATGCCAGCACGCAGCTCCTACTGGCGTTTCCAGGACCCACAGGGCTGGTGCTGAGGCAACCCCGGGTAGCCCCAATTTCCCCAGCATCCTCCCGCCCCCTTGGCAGAACTCCACGCAGCCTCTCTGACCTGTACGTGGCCACGAAGGACGTGGTCCCAGCAGAGTCGGAAGCTGGCAGCGGATCCCAGGAGCAGTCCACAGCCACTGGGTACCTCGATGCTTGGCACCACACCCTGGGCTGCGTGGCAACTGCGAGGAGAGAAAGGCCGCCCAGTCTCCATCTGCCCGGCCCTCATGGTCTTGCTGGGTGCACGGCAGGTGCCTCGTGAAGGCTTGGAGACTGAGCCAACATGATAACAAAGTCACCAGCCCCACCTCTCACTCGCACCCACCCAACACCTGACAGTCACTCAAGCTGACAACATGAGCACGGGCACAGGAAGAACCAATTGGGTCAGAACCGATATATATTTTTTTCTGATTCATTTTCAGTCTTAGGGTGTCCCCCCATGGGGCAGCGTTGGGGGTCAAGGACCCGCTCTCTGCCTCAGCTTTCCCGTGTGTACAAGGGCTGGGAGCCACGTCCCACCAGGGAGTACGCAGCGGGCATGACCGCCCCCTCCTGACCCAGCACAGCCCAAGGCAGGAGCAGGGCTAGGTACTGTCCCCCAATGTCTGGCTTCCTCCACCAAGCCTTACCCAAGGGCCCCCACATACCTCTCACTGCCAGGCAGGGTAAGCAGCCAGCCCAGAAGGCGAGGGCTGGGAGGAGCCAGGAGGCCATGGCCGTGGCCGTGGAGCTGAGTGCGGACCGTCCAGCAGCCAGAGCACCCTGTCTGGCCACAGCCTGGTGGGTGCGGCCGCGGGGAGGTGGCAGAGGGGCCGCTGCCTGACACTGTCCCACGCCACCACCACTACCACGTGCACCGAGGGGAGGGAAGTGGCTCCCGAATGGGGAAGTGACCTGAAGTGGGGGGTTTTCCCAGCCCGGGAGCAGGGGGTGACTCTGTGTGTGTGTGGGGGGGGGGGTGTACAGAGACGGGGCTGGGGGTCAGGGAGAGGGAGGCGTGAATGGAGACCGAGATGACACGGCCAACGCCGAGGGCCCCCACGTGCTGGCTGCCCCTCGAGATGCAGCCTGGGCTCCCCGGGGAGGCTAGAGCTACGGAGACACCAGTGTGCTATCGTTCCTAAGGGGCAGTCCCTCTTCCCAGCCCCCACCGGCACCCGGTGATGGGAACACCCAGAGAGCCTCTCCCGGGCACCCAGGAAATCCCAGGGAAAGGCCCTCAGGGGCTTCCTCGCTCTGCTTGGTTGGAAAACACCCTGGATTTGCAGTAGGGAATGGGTGCTGTGGGGAGGGGCAGGTGGCAGCTGGGGTCAGGGCCAAGAGTGCCATACCATCACCCCACACACACACACCGTCTCCGACATGGCAGCTTGGACTTCCTGGGGACCTGTTCACGTCTTTTTATTTTAAGCTGAACTTTTTTTCTTTTAAAGATTTATTTTTATTGGAAAGGCAGATATACAGAGAGGAGAAGAGGCAGAGAGGAAGGTCTTCCATCCGATGGTTCACTCCCCAAGTGGCCACAAGGGCCGGAGCTGAGCCAATCCAAAGCCAGGAGCTTCTCCTGGGTCTCCCACACGGGTGAAGGGTCCCAAGGCTTTGGGCCATCCTTGACTACTTTCCCAGGCCACAGGCAGGGAGCTGGATGGGAAGCAGGGCTGCCAGGATTAGAACCAGCACCCATATGGGATCCTGGCGCGTTCAAGGTAAGAACTTTAACTGCTATGCTATCGCGCCAGGCCCTCCCTGTTCACGACTTACAACACATCAAGCGGGTGGCCAATGGGCCAGCACATCAGACCCACATCCCATTTCCAAGGTGCCTGGGTTTCAGTCCCATGCTGGTGCACATCTGGGAAGGTGGCAGACGGAGGGGGGGCTCAAGTGCTGGGGGTGCCCTGTACCTCCCGTGGGAGACCCAGCCCTGGCTGCGTGGGCCTCAGAAGGCTGAGCCACATGCTGTGTGTGTACCCCTTAGATACACACACACACATAAGCCACACACGCTCCTTGGACTGGGCTACTGCTGTCCTCCCCGGGGGACCCCCAGCACTCAGGCCACCACCACGTCCATCCTGGCCACGGAGCATTTATTCCTGAGGGAGTGTGTGTGTGTGTGTGTGTGTGTGTGTGTGTGTGTGTCCTGGAGACGTGACACAGCGCGGGGCGCCAGGGGAGCGTGGGGGTCACGGATCCTCAGGTGCAACGGAGCCGGCCACAGACAGTCGGGGAGGGAAGGAGGGCTGCCCGTGAAGCCCAGTGGCCTGCGGCGAGGGGGGCGCGGCTGTGACGTCAGCGGCCCTGAGCCTGCAGCCGCTGCATCTGTAGGATCTGACTCAGCAGGCGTTGCACGTCCTCATCCATCTGACCCTGGGGGTGCAGGGAGCAGAGAGCCCGCCACCTTGGGTGCACCTGCCGTGGCTCCCTTTGGTGGCCCTGCCCTCCTCCACCCCCTATCCAGCCAGCACAGAGGCCGGCTCCAGGAGGGGCCTCACAATGGTGCAGACAGGGACACTGAGGCCCCGGGGCACCGGAGGCATTGTGCACAGCCAGGCGAGTCCCCCCGGGGTCAGGGAGGGATTGGCAGGGGGTGGGGGACAACACGCACCTGAATGGCATAGAGCAGGTGGCTCCTATACAAAGCCACCACGGCACAGTGGTTCCTGGCAGCATCCTGCGGGCGTTGGGGGCAGAGGGACGACAAGGCAGTGTGCCAAGAAAGCCAGGGTTTCCAAGAAGGTCGTCCCCCACACCCACAGCCCTGGCCGCAATGTCCAAGTACTTCCTGGCCCGTCCAGCAGGTAGCATTCTCACCTCCAGCTGCTGCTGCAGTGTGGCCACCTGCTCCCGCAGGGCCTGCACCTCCGGGGTGGCCTGGGCGGCCGGCTGCTCCTTCAGGGCCTCCTTGAGGTTAAACACTTCCTTGGAGAGCTCCGTGATCTGCAAGCAGGGGTTGGGGGGGACGTCAGCCGACACCCTGTCCTGAGGGTTTGCAGGTGGCACTCGATGATGTCACAACCTTGCAGTCAACGTTTGGCATGACGCTCTCCGTGGCACCGCCACCACGCCTGAGGGCACTCACCTTCTTGTCCTTTTCTTTGGCCTTGTCCAGGGCTTCCTGGGCACGGCTCTGGGCCTGGCGCGCCCGTTCCGCCTCCGTCCGCAACCCCCGCAGCTGCTGCTCTGCCGTGGCCAGCTGGGCCTCGGCCGCGTGCCGCTCGCTCTTCATGAACAGGGCCTCGCGCTGCACCTGCAGGCCATGGGTAAGCCACGTGGAATCCTGGGGAGGGTCACCCCCTTCCGCCCCTGCACACGGACACCCAGAGTGAGCTCAAGGCTTTGCACCCCGCAGCGAGCCTGCTGTTAGGACCCAGTGCCGGGGTGGCTTCCCACGGTCCCTGGACCCTGAGGACAGAGTCTTAGCCAGGTACGGGTGTCCAGGCTGCGGTAGAGCTGGACAGAGCGCGCCCTCTAGCGTCCATCCAGGGAACGTGCTCACAGACTCAGAAAAAGAAGAATTTCTAGAAATGAGGCACAAAGCCAGACTGTAAAAGACTGGAGGGAAAAAAAGGTCCTGATTCTTCGATGTTGCACACGATCAAGCACCCAGAACTTTCTGAGAAAACCGGCTCCTAGACTGTGAACCAGATGTGCCATTATCAACTAGAAACTCATATATTAATACATGCAAATTCTCTGAGAAAGTCATCTAGACAGCTGTGCTGAGAACCCAGTGCAATCACAGAAAAATGCTCCATCGTTCTCCTGGAGAAAGCGGAACACAGGAAGTCGTTTTGAAAAAAAAAAGTACTATGTAGATAATATTAGAATTTTTTTAAAATTAAAAACAAAACAAAAAAGCAGAACGGAGCTGGTGTCGTAGCACAGTGGGTTATGCCACCGCCTGAAACACCAGCACTCTACCTGAGCACCAGTTCGAGTCCCAGCTACTCCACTTCCCACCCAGCTCCCTGCTAACCTGCACCCTGGGTCCAGGGGTTCACGTTCTGGGGTCCCTGGCACCCATGTCGGGGGTGTGAATAGAGCTCCCGGCTCAGCTCTCCCCCAGCATTTTTGGGGTGTAGCAGAAGATGCGGGGTGGGGGTGGGTGTCTTTCGCCCTGCCTCTCCATGCTGGTGGGCCGAGTGGGCACCCCCTGTTCTCTCTCACCTGGAAGACCTCAGCGCTGGTCTTTTCGTGCTTGCGCCCCAGCTCCTCCAGCTGCGCCTCGAGCCGCGCCACATCAGCCCGCAGCGCCCCTGTCACGCGCTCATGCTCGGAGCGGGCCACGCTGCCGGTGCGCTCCCGCTCCAGCTCGGCCCGCAGCCGGGCCGCCTCCTTGCCCGTGGCCACCACCTCCTGCTCCAGGCCGGCCGCGCGGCCCCGCAGCTCCAAGGCCTCCTCCTGCAGCCGGTGGTGCTCGGCCGCCGGTACCGAGGCCTGGCGGAGCGCCTCGGAGGCCTCGCGCAGTTCGGCCAGCCCCTGGCGCGCCTCCTCGCAGGCGGCGGCCAGCTCGGCGGCCCGGGCCTCGGCCGCATCCCGTGCACGGCCCAGCTCGGCCGCCTCGGCCCGCTGCTGCTCGCCCGCGGCCGTGGCCGACGCCAGCTGCTCCCGCAGCACCTGCAGCTCCCGGCTCTGCTCCAGGCGCAGCTCCTCTCTGCGCGCCAGCTCTGCGCGCAGACCCCGGGCCTCCTCCTCGGCCAGCAGCCGGCCTGCCCGGGCCTCGTCCAGCCAGGCCGTGGCGGCCTCCAGCTCCCGCAGGCGGGCGTCCCGCTCGCGCAGGTCCTCGCGCGCCTGCTCCAAGGCCGCCCGCAGCTGGGCCGTGTCGCCGCCACCACCACCGGTGCTGGTGCCCGCGCTGGCCCCGCTGCCCTCCGCCTCTCGCATGCGCTGCCGCAGCCTCCCTGCCTCCGCCTCGGCTGCCTCACACTTGCCCAGCGCTGCCTCCAGCTCCGCCGCCGCCTCCCGTTCCCGTTCCCGGAGCGCTTCCTCCAGACCCCGAATCCGGGTCTCCAGTTCAGCCTGCAGCTTTTCTGAGGCCTCTGCAGCCCCAGGGTGTCGGATGGGGTTCGAGGGGACCCTGGAGGTGGTGGAGTCTGCTGCCGTGGCCTCCACGGCCGTGGCCTCCACTGCCGTGGCCTCCACTGCCGTGGCACCTGTGGCCGCATCATGCTTGGCCTGTGCGTCTGTGGGCTCTTGGCCTTGCTCTGTGGTCCTCATTGCATGGGTTGTCGCTTCTGATTTCTCTGCATTCATTGGTGTGACCTCAATTCCCATGGCTTCAACCTCTGTGGCTTCAGTTCCCGGAGCTTCGGGTCCTGTGGCTTCCGCGTGACTGTCCTCTTTTATAGCCGTGGCCTCCGTGACCTCAGCACTCGTGGCTCTTGTGGCCACGGCCTCGGCCCCTGCTGTTTCCACGTTCTCCACGCGGGTGGATTCTGTAGCCGTGGCCCTGGTTCCCGTGGTCTTAGTGGCCACGACCTCTGCTCCCAGGGATTCGTCTGTGGTCTCAACCCCGTTGACCCTGGCTTCCGGTGTGACCGTGCCATTGAGCCCCGGGCACACTGGGTTGTTTCCGTTGGTCTCAGTGGCCACCTCCCGGGCCTCCTGCCGCCGCTCCAGCAACCGCAGGGCCTCGGCATGCTGTCCACGGAGCTTGTCCAACTCGACCTGCAGGGAGTCATACAGGGCAAGAGGGACCACCTCGGCCGCGCCATTCACCTCCACCTGCGTCTCATCCTTCTCGAAGTTTTCCAGGACCTGCATGTGGGCAGGACGCTCCTTCAGGCAGGAGAAGAGGGGTTGTTCTCTTCCGCCCGGACCCTGGTTCTGCTCAGAGCCGGCCCAGGCCTCTGTCCCCCCCGCCGTCCCCTGCCCAGGCACCTGGATTTTCTCCAGCAGTTCTTGGTTCTGTCTGGTGAGCGCGGCCACCTGTGCCTGCAGAGAAGCTAGGAGCTCCCGAGTTGGGGGGCTTGGTGCCACGGCGGCCCCTGGCAGATGACACAGAGTCAGGCCTCGGGGTCATGGGCTGTGAGGGACATCTGACACGGCAGGGCGCCAGGGCAAGGTGTCGGGAGTGACAGGTGGGAGCCAGATGTCCTCTGAGCAGCAGACTGTCCCCACCTCCGTGGGGTCAAGGCTACTTCCCCTGCCCCAGGACCAGGTGCCGGAGCTCAGGGTCCTGGGATGGGGGCTCACCTGGCGAGCCCAGCAGCTCCCCCTCCTCGTCCTGCAGGGTGGGCACGCCATAGCTCGTGTCCTCTCGCTCATTCTGGGGAGGTAGAGTGAACTCAGGGCTGAGGGGTCCTTCCCACCCCCCAGAGACTCCAGGGAGCACTGGGGGTCCAGATGCCAGGATGAACCCCCACCTCAGGACCCTGCCACCAGCTATGTTGTGCAATCACTGAGTACACACCGTGCCTTCTGTCTCACTGTAGCTTTTTCTTTTTATTTTAAGATTTATGTTATGGACCTAGCGCGGAAGCCTAGTGGCTAAAACTTTGCCTTAGATGCACCAGGATCCCATATGGGTACTGGTTTGTGGCCTGGCTGCTCCACGTCCCTAACAGTAACTGCCACCCTAACTATAACCCTAGCCCTAACCCACTTCACCCCATCTGCCTCCAGGCCCACCCCATTACAACCCGCCCCTGACCCCCACCCATCATGCCCTGGCCCCGCCCTCCTCTTGCAGCCCCGGGTCCCCCCACCTCCAGCAGGGACAGGCGGCTCTGCAAACTCTCCACCTCTCTGCCCAGGCTCTCCTTCTCCTCCTGCCGCTCCGCCAGCAGCTGCTGCAGCTCCTGCACCTGCAGCCAGAGGGGGAGGCTCAGCGGCAGCCGTGGGATGGGGGCGCTGTCTGTGGCTCCCCCCAATGCACACACACCCACCTGTCTCTCCAGGCTGTGCAGCGAGCTGGCCTCGGGCTGCAAGGGGGAGAGGCGGGCACCGCCGTGAGGCACCTGCCCTGGGGACCTGTCTGCCCCACTAGCTGCCCACTCAGTCCACTGGAAGCCAGCCATGGCCCTGACTGGGAACCGACTGCGTGCCCTCATGGTCCTGGGAGGGGGGCACACCCTACACCCCGTCCCACGTCTCCCCCACCAGCTGACCTCGTGCCTCCGCTGCTCCAGGCCCCGGATCTTCTGCAGGAGGCGGCCCCTCTCCTGCCGCAGCCTCACGATCTCCTCGTAGGCTTCCCGGTCGTCCTGTTGTCCCCAGGCCCCCCAACCCCGGCCCGGCCAACCCTTTAGGTGAGGCGTCCCCGCCCGCCGCCCCACCGAGGGCAGTCCCTCTCCCCTATCTGGGGCTGTCACCCACCCCCCCAAATCCCACCCCGCCATGCCCACCCTGGACTCCGCTCACCGGTATAGGAATGCTGGCGGGAGGCAGAGGCGCCTTGCGTTTTTTGAGGGCCCCTTGCTTGTCATGACTGGTCACTGAATTCTGGGTGGAGAGGGGGGACAGTGTTAAATGTGGCCGGGGCAGGGGGAGAAGGGGGCCCCACCTGCCTCCCACCCAGACAAACTGACTGAGCCGATCCCTGGCCGTCAGCAGCCCCCATCACCCATCCTGGCGCACACATGGCCAAGATAGCATTCCGGAAGCTTCCCAGCCGCATCCTCCTCCAACCTCTGCCCCTCCGTACCTCCGCCCGCCCACCGTGGTAGCACAGTTGGCACCTGGGGTGTCCCCTACCACCACAGCCAGGCCCCGGGATTGGATCTTGTGCCCCCAGGGTTCTGGGGAGCAGTTTGAAATATCATTACCTGGGACGTCGCCTCGCCGGAGCCATCCTCTGGGAGGCGTGGGGAGAAAAGGGGGGCAGGGGCAGGGTCAGGCTCACCCAGCTCTGGGGACACCTCCTCTCCCAGCCTGGGACTTGTCAGGGAGGGGCGGTTCTCACTCCCCAGTACCCCAAGAATCATAGTTCCTACAGGTGCTGGGTCTCAGAACTCAAATCCACTGGCCGAACATGGATGCGGATGGGGACTCCTTGAAACTGCCCTCGATGTGTGTGGAAGGGGGGCCTGGAAACGCCCCACTCTGCGTGTGTTGTGTGGGGCTGCTTGGCGCGGGAGGCCTGCGTACCGCTGGGCGGGGAGGGACGCTGGGCTGCCTCCTGCAGCAGGTGCAGGATGAGTTTGTCCCCGGCCTGGGCGCCGTAGTGTGCCGCGTCCTGGCCCAGTGCATCCGTGATGCCAGGGCGCGCCCCACCCTGCAGCAGAACCTCTACAGTCTCGGGGCTGCCGCCCTCGCAGGCCAGCATTAGGGCAGTCCTAAGGAGAGATACAGGAAGGAGAGGGGGATACCCTGAGCCTCCAGAACAGGGCACACTACGGCGCCCAGGCCAAGGCCACCCAGAGAGAGGGGAGGGTGGGAGCTAGCCCACTCACCTGCCCTGCAGGTCCTGGTCGTTAGGGGCAGCCCCCTGCTGCAGGAGGAGACGACACAGATCGGTGTGGCACATCTGAGCTGCCAGGAGGAGAGGTGTGACACCCGACTGCCAGGGAGGTACAAGAGGAGGTGAGAAGGGAAGGGAAGGAACAGCCTGGAGCACTGCCCTGCAGGGAGCTGCCCCTTGGTGGTGGCGTACTCCCAGACAAACGCAGTGGGTCCCAGCAGCTCACCCGATCCCTCGGGTTCAGCTGTGCCTTGAAGGAGCAAAGGATCTCAGAGCAGGCGAGGCAACCGCTGGCAGCTGGGACAGGGCGGGAGAAAGTGGTAGTGAGGGGCGGGAGGGAAGGATCGGGGGTCCCCTGCTCAGAAATCCCCACCCATTCCCGGGAGGCTCCTGATGCAACCCAAGTGATGGATGAGGAAGATGAGGCCCGGCCTAGACCCCGGGGTGACACAGCGGTGGGCAAGGGTGGGCGCCTGTTATATGCGGTGAGATCTAAGTTTGGGCAGTGGAAAGGGGTGCCCCCCACCCCAATGCCCAGGCCCCAGGGCTGTGATGTCCTCTACACTGGAGGAGGAGGTTGGCCAGGCCAGCTCAGTGTCACGTGTGTGTTCAGGGCTGCCTCCCCCCTTCTCCCCAACGTCTGATGCCCAAAGCGACTTTGCAGCCCCCACACTGTGTCTCATCCCTGCTGGGCGCGCTGGCCTCTGCAACGCTTTAAATAGCGGCTGACTGACGGGCGCTGGCTGGCTGCGGGCAATCTCCACGAGGCAGGGGAGGGTCAGGCGAGCTTCCCCGGCACTGCCAGCAGGTGGCAATGTCCTCCACCACCAGCTGAGGTCACCCCACCAGTCACGGGCGCTGGGACCCCCAGTGTGTGTGGGTGCAGGCGGTCAGCGCCGCACGCACCTGCGTGATGCAAGGCTGTCCACCCGCTGCTGTCCACCACGTCCACCGCACAGGAGGCCTGGGCAGCAGGGACGGGTCACGTGACCCCTCTAGGCATGTCCCCTGCCCTCTTCTTCCTCCCACCCCTGCAGGCCTCCTTGCCTTGCAAAGCCCCCTCCCACCACCACCACCACCACCACGCGACCCTCTTGGCCTTCATGAGGGCTAAGGTTTGCAGGGTGTAGCTAGGGCCACGGGGTATTCCGCTGTGGGGAGATCTCTAGGGGTTTCGGGGGAGCAGGAGGACCCAAGAGAGCCCGTGCAGTTTTGTGGGGGGAGCATGTGGGAGGAGATTGGGGGTGACCTGCAGAAGCTGTTTCAAGCACTGAGGCTGGCTGTACTTGGCGGCCAGGTGCAGGGCGCTGTAGCCTGCAAGGGAGGAACATACAACCCAGCACTAGAACCTGGGTCCTGCAAGGGGTGGGATACTTCTCACAGCCTTGCTGCTACTCCCTTGTCCCAGGGAGCTCCGGACGATTTCGCTGTACCAGTTACTCCCCGACACCCAGCTACTCTACATGCACATTTCCACAGAACCCAAAGAGGCTCCTCCCTGGGTCCCCGCTAATCCGTACCTCCTTGCCTTCCCGTGCCAGATACTCGGCAGAGCCTTGCCTACTCCAGACCTCCTACCCTGCCCCTCATATAGCTCAAACACAGGTACTCCCCACAGGCCCAGATGCTCCTCCAAGCATCCCACAGTGCTGCGACTCATCTATTCCTTAATCAGAAACTCCCCAGCTGTGAGGTGTCAGCTCAGCCAATTCCACGCCACTCGAGGGGGTGGGGGTGGGGGGCAGGAACCCACCCGACAGGAGACCTTGCATCCTTGCAACAGGCCCCTAGGGCTGGGCACCTCCTCCCTGCCCAGGGCCCCTGCCAGTGGGCAGTACCTGCTCCATCCGTGCTCATCACATTGGCGCCCTGAGCTAACATCACCTCCAGACAGCTGGCCGCACCCCGCATGGCGGCCAGGTGGAACCTGGAGGTCAGAGGTCAGAAGTCAGGGGTCAGCTGGGGGCAGCTCCCCGCTCCCACCAGGGTCTCCCACCTCTCCGATTCCGAAAGCCCCCAGGCGTAGGCACTCACGCCGACTTGCCCTCGGGGTCCAGTTTGGTGGGCACCAGGCCCTTGCGAGTGAGGAGGGTGGCCACGCGGGCCGTGTCCCCGCTCTCCACGGCCTGCAGCAGCCGCTCGTCACTCTTGCCCCAGTCCTGGCTCTGCAGGGGCACAGCCAGGGGCGCATGTGGGGTCAGGCCACCACCTGCCCCCTCCCCGCTCCCCCTGGCAGGGGCCCTGCACTCTCATGGCCATGCCAGGAGGCTCCCCTACCCAGGACACTTGCCTGGCGCCTGCCTCTGGCTGCAGCTGGCTTCGGGATGGGGCAGGGACCACAGGGCGGGCAAGTGCCAAGGTCGGTGGTACTGAGCCGCAGCTGTGGGGGGGTTGGGGAGGGGAGGTGGCCCTGGGCTGCTGACCCCCGAACCCACCGCCAGCCTGCCCCAGAATCAGGGCCAGCATCTGACCCCAACTCCTCCTTGAGTTAAACCCCAGCCCCTGCCCAGCAAGACTCTGGCACTCCTACATCACTCCAATGGACCCTTGGTGTCATGCAAAGCCAACAATGGCCTGGAAGGGTCAAGCTGCACCCCTAAACCCCCAAATTGAATTTCTGATAGGCTATCTGGAGTCTTCTGCCTTGCAAATGACCTAGTCCATTGTCCCCAAAACATCCTGCCCCCGGAATGCTCTCCAAACGGCCTCTCCATGCTGTGCGTCTCCCCCTTCCTCGTCAGCATCTCCACCTGCGCCCCCTAAGTCCCCCACCCACCTCGCCCCGTCACCGGCCTCGGCTGTCGCCCCCCCACCCACCCTCGCGCATCCTTCGGGGCGAGGCGCTCCAAGCTCGCCCGCAGCCAGGGGGGCGGGCCAGGGTGGGTGGACCAGGACGCGCCCGCCCCCCGCCCCGCGCGCGCCCCGACCCTACCGCGAAGGGGGCGGCGGCGCATAGGCACAGCTGCTTCATGGCGTCAGGGCTCCGGAGGGGCCGGGCAGGGACCGAGCCCGGCGCCCCGCCCAGCATGCCACCCCTTTCTCGGCGCTCCGCCCTCTCCCCCCTAGGCAGGCCCGGGAAGGGGGATGGGGATGGGGAATGGGGGAGTGGGAAGGAGAGCTGCGGCCTTGGCCGGACTTGACCTCAGGGCCCAGCGGTGGATGGACGATGCCTGGTTCCCTCACCACCACGAGTCGCCGGCTGGGGACTCCCGGGGGACCCTCGGCGTCCATCTCCGCCGACTCCATGAGCAGGTGCCTCCCCGAGCCGGGAGGAGCAGGATGGACAGAGCTGCCCCTCTCTCTGCCCCCTGCCTGCCTGTCTGCCTGCCCATCCCGGCTCTGCGCTTTTTTCACAAGTTCTTTAGCGCATTCATTCATACACCTGCCGGAGGGGGGCAGGTATACAGCCCAATGCCATGGGAGTCCAGCCGGGGCCCCCTCCCCATAGTCTGGAGTTTTTTTTTTTTTTTCATGCCAGTGCTTGGGCGAACTTACCAGGTGTGGTCTCCACCAGCCTCCTCTGTGAAATGGGCTTCCCCGTGAATACTCCTATTGCGGAGGGTGACTGAGGGGGCTGGACAGCACAGCGGGGAGTGCCCCCATGGGGCAGGTGGGCACAGCCTAAAGGGTCACACCCTGGGGTGGCCTAAATGCTGTTGGAATCCCTGGCCTGCCCACACGTCCAGAGAGCCGGATGGAGCTCCTGGGGCCTGGCTTCTGCCTGGCCCAACCCAGGCTAGAGTGGGCATTCGGGGAGCAAAACAGCTGGTGGGAGATCTCCCTGTGTCTCCCTCTGCTTTTGTGGGTGATGGGAGAGCCAGTATCCCCAGTCTGCTCTCACACTAGGATGCATTCCCGGGCAGGGATAAGAGCCCCCCCTCCTACAAATGCTGATAGTGGAGCCTGCCAGCCCCAGGGTTCCGGGGCAGGCCACACACCCTGGTGCCAACGGAACATTCAGGCTGGGCATTGGAATTCAGCCATGTCCCAGATGCACCTGCTATTACAGAAGACCCCCACAGATGAACAGAGCAGGGCTGCCCTCCTGGACAGCCCAGTGGAGGCTCCTGACACAGGCTGCGGGTAATTGGGGAAGGCTTCCTGGAGGAGGTGTGTAAACTGCAAACCTGAGAGTTGGGCAGTAGTGGAGGAGGGGCAGCGAGAGCTGTCCTGGCCCCTGTGGGGTCCCCAGCACCTGCCACAGCGTCTAGCACACAGCAGGTGCCTCCTGCACACCACAGCAGCACCTGGGGGAGACACTCCATAATTCCTTCAGCATTCATTGGATGCCAAACATGGCCGTGGGGATGCAGCCCTGAGCCAAGATCCCTGGCCTGTGGCTTTTGTACATACAGTGGTGGTGGCAAGCCTTGCAAAGCATCCTGCTACGGGCTGGCAGGGTAAGAGAGGATGGGCAGGGTAAGGCCAGGGGCAGCATTGGAGGGAAGTGGTGTCCAGGAGAGCAGGAAGTAGCATGGGCACTGTGTGGTTGAGGTTGCAACATCAGAGAGACCAGTGACTGC
This sequence comes from Ochotona curzoniae, assembly GCF_017591425.1. Taxonomy (NCBI): domain Eukaryota; kingdom Metazoa; phylum Chordata; class Mammalia; order Lagomorpha; family Ochotonidae; genus Ochotona; species Ochotona curzoniae. Next base: position 2,798,117 of record NW_024466491.1, on the reverse strand, counting down.
CCCCTGGGCAGTTGACAAGGCTCCTGCCTGGCGTGACCCTGTTGAAGCTGTCTGGGTGGAATGAGACGCGTCCCGGCCCACCCTGCCCCAGCTGTCCCCGTAAGCAGAGCGCTGTCTGTTGCCCTACTGGCTATGACACAAGGGGTCCCCCTCTGCAGAGAGCCCACCTCTCACCACCCCACAGCAGGGCTCATCTTTCCTGCCCCAGGTCTACTCTGTCCCCTTGGTCTCTGCTGTGACAGGTGGACAAGGCAAAGACACGCGGAGGTCTACCACGGGGACTCGGACCCAGGCCCTTCCCATCGGGGCTGAGGGAGCAAGTACCTTGACCACTGCCCCCAAGCACTGGGCTCAGGGCAAGGGCTGTGCCAAACCAGGACAGCAGGCAACACGATGCACACCCCAGGAGGTAGCCAGGAGTTCAGGCCCCCTGCACCCACATAGATGAAGACCTGACTTTGGCCTGGCCGTTGTGGCCATTTGGGGAGTGACCCAGCAGATGGAAGATCTCTCTTCTCTCTCCCTGTAACTGCCTTTCAGATAAATAAGTCTGAGAGAGAAAGAGAGAGCAGGCATGCACCGTGTACAGTGCTCTCAAATCCCCCACTCCCCTGTGGGTTTTTCCTGGTTTAGAACCAGAACTAAGCGGAACTAGAGAATGAGACTTCTGGCCACTCCCATCTTATGGAAGGAAAAACCGAGGTCTAAGACGAATGGCAGCCCCTAAAGGGGTTTGGCAGCAGGGAGGGCTGGAGTTGAAGGGGTGGCGGGGCTGGGAGGTAGGCCCTGCTGGGGGTAGACAGGTGGGCAGGCAGATGGTTGAATGGTGTTAGTTTGCCTTCCCCGGGGAGTTGTTCAACAAAAGCCCAACTCGACTTCCAACTCCTGGCCACTGGTTTGTAAGGAAATCTGAGAAGGGCAGGTGGCGGGCGGATGGGAGCCCAGCACATGGAGGATGGCAGAGGGAAGGATGGAGTTGGGAAGTCTTCACCACTTCATCCCCTGGCCGCCTCCCACCTGCTGGTCCCGCCCCCAGGGCTGCTGGCCTGCACAGCCTCTGGGTCAGGCAAGGGGGTCCCCTTTCTCGCCCCAGGATTTTGTGCAGAGATGGGATTTAATTAGAACTCTGCTTTAGCAAAACACAGTGTGACAGGGCTCGGGTCACCTCCGACGGGCACCGTGCAGCTGCGTGACTTCTGATGGCTCCACAAAGCGTGAAGCTGGCTGGGGTCACATTGCGTGGGTGGTCTCTCCCTCTCTCTCCCTTGGACTCTCTCTCTCTCCTTGTCTCTCTCTCTCTCTACAGTCATTACACTGACTCACCTACCCCGTTCCACACCGAGTCTAGTACAACACGGGTGGGTGGGGGAACTGGCTGGATGATGGCTTCTGCAACTGCCTCCCGCCCCTCGGGGCTCCTTTATGGAACAGGGATCCTAAGGGCCCAGCTGCAGGCAGTGAAGGCGCCCGTCCCACAGCGCCTGGGTTCCAGTCCAGTGTGGGCTCCCTGCTGATGCGTGCCCTGGGAGGCTGCAGAGGATTAGAGCTCAAGTGATTTGCAACTGCCATCTGGACCAGGAGCCAGGAGCTCCATCGGGGTCTCTCACGTGGGTGCAGGGGTCCAAGGACCTTGAGCCCCCACCTGCTGACCCCAGGGTGTACAGCGGCAAGGAGCTGGGGTCACACTCTGAGCCAGGACTCCTTGGCTGTGACATGGGATATGTGTGGGTCCCAAGGGTGGCTTAACGGCTCGCGCCCCCCAGGCCAAGTCCAGCCCCTAGGTGCGAAGTTAGCCTGTCCTCCAGACACACACACAACTCCCTCCCTCTTCTCTGGCTGACCTGGCTACCAGGTCCCTCCCCCCATCACTGGCCTGGAGCCTTCCCATCTGCCCCATACCCTGCAGTGGGCGCCATGTCTCACTGAGTCCCAGAAAGAAACTCTGGACCAGGGTTCTCAGTGTGTGGGTAGGGGAGACCCCCAGGAGAGCCGGTGGTAGGTAGCTAAATGAGTGGGAGGAGGGGCGCGGGCTGCAGGCCCAGCAGGTGTTGGGCCACAGGGGCCTGACGTGGGGAAGGAAGGGACCTTGGAGGTCCCACATGGCCCCAGACTTACCTCCGTCTTCTTAAACCGCGCCCGGAGGGTTTTCATCGCCAGTGTCCTATGCCGTGGCTCCTCTCTGCCGGCCACCTTCGGGGAGAGGGATGGGCAAGGGTGGGGTGGGGTGTGCAGGACGGTTCTGGCTGCCGCCCTCCCTGCCACCCCACACTTCTTTCATCTTTTGTCTGCCTACTGTGTGGTCTGGGCCACTTGTCATGTCTGAGTTTTGCCTCTTGCATCCACAGGGAAAGGAGATGATCTTGACAGCCAACAGCGTGTGGCTTTGCTAGCTGACTCCTACTGATCCTGCACAGCCCAGTCCCAAATGCCCCCTGTGCTGGTCAGCACCATTCCTGGGCAACCCGATCCAGGGCTGAGGCCTGTGTGAGTAGAGTTTTGGGGCTATGCGAAACGAAGCCCTCATCAGCCCCACGTAAGAGCAGCAGGAGGCGGTACCCTATCTGCCCAGCGTCCATCTCCATGTGCTCCGCGGAAGCTGGGCACGTACAAGGCCACCGGGGGGTACTGAACTCAGAGCACCTTGAACCCACAGGGGTCACCAGGAAGGAACATCCTCGCCGGCCCACCTGCCTCACTCGGGCCACACACTCAGCCGGGCGTGTGTCCAGCCATCCCAGACAACCAATACCAGCCCCTCTCGGTCGCACACCCCCCCATTCCACCACTGTTCCCTCTCTGCTTTTCCCTTCTACCGCAAACTGGGGACTCAGTCACACTGACAGTGTGGGCAGATATGAACCCAAGGACTTAGGGGACAGGAACACGTCTTCCACATGCCCAGAAGAGGCCTGGCTGCCAGGGTGCGGAGGGCAGACGGCAAGGGACCAGGCAGGTGCATGCCATGGGGAGGTGCCTGAGGAACTGCTTGTGCCCGGGACCTGCCACCTGCCTCCCCCAAATGGAGCCTCCATCCCTGGCCACCCCATTACCCCCTTCTCTCCTACCTCCTGCGGCTCCAGTGCCCCTAATCACCAGGCTGCTGTGCGTGCTTGCGTGCGTGTCCACGGCTGGCTGGCTCGGGTTACCTACTCCCAGCTGGACCTGCAGCTCTCAGCAGCGGCTCCGAGAGCCCAGCCCGGACACCTGATCAGCTCTGAGCTGGGTGTCCGCCCCCCAGGGGGACTGGGCTGAGCTGAGGGAGGAGATGGGGCTGGCAGACAGACTGTCTGTTGGCCCTGGGGTTCCGGTGGGCAGACACCTCCTATCAGGCTGTGTGGATTTCATTTCTGGAAGGAGCCCCAAACGGCCCTCCTCTCCTCCCAGCCCTGACACCATAGCAGCTCCCTCCCTCTCCCTGTCCTGGCTCATTCCCTTCCTCCAGGGACCCCTCCTGGGTGCCTCGGGGTGGGGAGGCAGGGTCAGGTGTCTCTTTGGACATCCCTAAGGACCTAAGTACCTTCTCCTCTTCCTTTGCACCCCGATTGTCAAGAGACTTGGGATGATGGTGTCTATGCACACAGGAGGCGCTCCATAAAGCAGGGCCCCAAGGCCTGCAGCCCCCCAGGATCTGGCACAGGAGCCGTGCCGCTCATGGCAACCAGGATCTGTCAAGCCAGCGAATGTTGAGGTAACTTGAGACGCCAGGACTCTGCTTGGCACGAGTGCCCTGGGTAGGTCTTCATGAAGCTCACTGAGCTGTACAAAGGGGGAAAGAGGTTCGTGCTTCTTCATCTTAGGGGGGCCCTCTCACGTGAGCAGCCCCTTCCTCGCCACCCGGGCCGTAAAAGGTGTACAAGAAGTCAGCGTCTGACAGGAGTTAAGATGGCGCCCACGGCTTCAGCACTAGGCGCATGCGCCTCGGCAGACGAGTCCGGGCGTCAGGGGCGTAAGGGCAGCTCCTCCTTCGGCTTGCCCATCCCACCCCGTTTCCGCCGGAAGAGACCTCAACAAGGGAAACTTTATTGTTCCCGCAGAGAAGGGGGGCGGCCGGGATGTCGGTCAACTACGCGGCGGGACTGTCGCCGTACGCGGACAAGGGCAAGTGCGGCCTCCCCGAGGTGAGCGTGGGATCCCCCCTCCCCGAGCCAGGGGGGCGACCCCTCCGCGAACTGCCCCTGGAAGCTGCGGGTGATGGACAAGGGCTGGGAAGGTCCCGGTGCATTCCACCTCCTGGGCTCGCCAGGGAGCGAGGTGGACACGGGGCGTGGAAGGGAGGCCCGTGGGGGACGAGGTGGGGTCCAGGCAGCTGGGGTCCATGCAGGGCCAGTCCATCCCTGGCCAGTGGCCTTGCACCTGCTCGGGGTCAGGCGGGGCATGGAAGGGAGACCCGTGGGGTCCATGCAGGGCCAGTCCATCCCTGGCCAGTGGCCTTGCACCTGCTCGGGGTCATTGTGGAGGGAGGCACTTTTGTAGCCACCACCACCAGCACCCCCCATTCTGAGGCCTGGCTCCCCCCCCGACAGATCTTCGACCCCCCTGAGGAGCTGGAGAGGAAGGTGTGGGAGCTGACCAGGCTCATCTCGCAGGCCTCCAGCGTGGTGGTGCACACAGGCGCCGGCATCAGCACGGCCTCGGGTATCCCCGACTTCAGGTCAGTCACCCCCAGGGGGGGAAGCATGGAGGCAGAGCCTGGCTGAGCAGCACCCCCACCCCGCCCCATCCACCTAACTACCTTCCTTCCGACCCCACCGCTCAGACCTCCATCCTACAGACTCTTGATTTACTCTGAGTTCCCTGAATGTCACACACAGATCTGGCTCACGTGGGCCTAGCTAGCTGCAAGGGAGTCTAAGAAGTGTCCTCTTTGCTCTGGCTGCCTGGCTTGGGTCCGCTCGGGGCCCACCCCTCATCACCAAGCTTAGGATGTCCTTGCTGGTCACTGCTCCCAGCTACCCCCTCCCCACAATTCTCTAATTTCCTGTCCCCTGTTCTCAGGGGTCCCCAAGGGGTCTGGACCATGGAGGAACGGGGCCTGGCGCCCAAATTCGACACCACCTTCGAGAGTGCCAAGCCCACACAGACGCACATGGCGTTGGTGCAGCTGGAACGCGTGGGTCTCCTGCGCTTCCTGGTCAGCCAAAACGTGGATGGGCTGCATGTGCGCTCTGGCTTTCCCAGGTACCGTATGACTGCCCGGCTGCCCTTCCCTGCCTCCTGGGGGGTTTGCAAAAGCCGAGAGAGAGATCTCCCATCTGCTGGTTCACTCCCCAAATGCCCACAGGAGCCAGGGCTGGGTCAGGTAGAAACCAACAGCTGGCAGCTCCATCCAGTCGCCCACCTAGGTAACAGGGAGGCCTAGCAAATGTGGTGTCCTAGGGTGGACAGCAGGAGGGAGCTGGGGTCGGGGCTCCCCTCCAGGTGCCCTCCAGGTTGCATCCTCACTTGCTGAGGCATGGACCACCTGTTGGGGAGCCATATGCAGTCCAGCTCAGGGGCCAGGTGGACAGGAAGCCCGGCCTGCTATGGGTCTCCACACTGACGCCAGCCCAACCCAGCCAAGCCTAAACTGTCACCTGGAGGCAGGAGCGTGGTGGTGAAGGACTGAGTAGGTGCCTGCTTCCACGGCCATGAGAATGCTTCACACAGGCGTCCCATCCTGTGCTGGTGCTTGAGGCATGCATGGAGAGGGGCAGAGGGCTACCTTGGCTTGGTCGGTCCCCCGTCTTCAACACTCATGTTCCGGGCCAGCCACCGCCCTGCCGCCAACCGGAAATCTCAACTTCTGCCTCTTTGGCTTGCTGCCCTCCAGAGGCTCCTGCACCTGCCAGGAACAAGGGCGTTGGGCACACGGATGGGCCCAACCTTTCCAGAGGTGGGGTCAGCCGCCACGGGACGACAGGGTTCCAGGGCCCAGGGAGGTGGGACTTCCCCACAGCATAGATGGAGCAGGCAGGAACGGCGTTGGGGGGGCAGGGTGGGCGTGTTAGGTGTTGGCATGGATGAGAAGTGCAGGAAGCCCTCCTGGGGAAGGAGAGCTTGGTGCCAGGGTGCAGGCCTGGGGGTCTGTGTACCCCACCACTGAGCCTCCACTTCCTCCTGCCTCTCCACCCTTCCCCCGCTGCAGGGACAAGCTGGCGGAACTTCACGGAAACATGTTTGTGGAAGAATGCACGAAGTGTAAGACGTGAGTCATGGGGACGGGAAGGGAGTCCCCAGGAGGGGAGACGGGCACCCCGAGAACCGGGGGTGGCTGTATTTGTCCTGCTTGGGTATCTGTTCCCCAAGGCTAACTCCCCCACTTCTGGGCCAGCATCCAGCCAACTCCTTGTTGGTCGATGAGGTCACGTGGCCCAGCAAAACGCACCCCAGAGGGACAGTGAGGTGGGGGCAGAGTCTGACAGGCCTGGTCCCCGCTTCTCCCTGCAGTCAGTACGTGAGGGATACCGTGGTGGGCAGCATGGGCCTCAAGCCCACTGGTCGGCTCTGCACCGTGGCCAAAGCCCGGGGGCTGCGGGCCTGCAGGTGAGCGCCCCCCTGCTCCTCCAACCCACTTCCTCCCTGCCCCCCGCCCCCGTGTGGGTCTCCCACACCCTGTATCTTGCAGGGGCGAGCTGCGAGACACCATCTTGGACTGGGAAGATTCCCTGCCCGATCGGGACCTGGCTCTCGCTGATGAGGCCAGCAGGTAGATCCGCAGTTGGGGGGTTTCCCCAGAATAAAGGGGGAGGGAAGGTGTCAGACCTTAGAGTGAAGTCAGGGAGGGCTTCCAGGAGGAGGTGTCAGGGGCTCACCCTGCACCCCACATCCCTGGCCCCCAGGAACGCGGACTTGTCCATCACACTGGGTACTTCGCTGCAGATCAAGCCCAGCGGGAACCTGCCCCTGGCCACCAAGCGTCGCGGGGGGCGGCTGGTCATCGTCAACCTGCAGCCCACCAAGCACGTAGGTCACTGTCACCCCTGCCCTCCTCACTCAGCCCAGGGATCCCCGCTCCGCCCTGCCTTACCCCTACATGCCCCACTGGCCACCATCTCACCCTGCCTCACCCCTGTACAGCCCACCCTTCCCGGGGGAGACCCTGGCTGCTGCTCCTGCCCCTTCTAGGGGTCCCCCAGCCACTGCCCCGCTCCACTTCACTCCTGTGTGCTCTGCCCCTCCCCTCTCCTCCCATTATCCCACCCTGCCTCACCCCTGTACAGCCCACCCCTCCCTGGGGTATCCTGGCTACTGCCCTGCTTCACATCTCTATAACTCGCTTCTGTGAGGGCTCCCCAGGACCTCCTGGCTGCCATTTTGCCCTGCCTCTCTTGTGTACTCCATCCCTGCCCAGCCTCACCCCTGTACACCCCACCCCGTCCCCACCTCATCCCGGCTTACCCTGTGCAGCCCCACCACTCTCCCACCCTACCTGTATTCACCCCACCCCTCCCCACCTCACCCCTGTGCACCCCACCCCTGCTTGGCCTCACCCCTGTGCACACTGTCCCCGCCCCAGCCCCGCCCCATCTCACCCCTGCACACCCCACAGGACCGCCACGCTGACCTGCGCATCCACGGCTATGTAGACGAGGTCATGACACAACTCATGAAGCACTTGGGACTGCAGATCCCCACCTGGGAGGGACCCTGCGTGCTGGAGCGGGCGCTGCCACCCCTGCCCCGGCCGCCCGCCCCCACACTCCCACCCTGCTCTCAGCTCAACGGTGCCGCCCCGGTCCCCAAGCAGGAAGACTACGAGGAGAAACCCGGGCCCCACCACGACAGTCCCAAGCGGGAGGCGCCTGCCAGCCCCGCCCCCAGCAGGCCCCCTAAAAGAGTGAAGCCAGAGGCTGACCCCAGCTGATGGGGGCCTCGTGTGGGACCATCTATCTGAGGCCACATGCTGTGACTTGTGCTTGTCCCAGAGGACTCAGGGCACTGGGGCGGAGTGGAGGCTGGCCATGAGCGTTCTGGAAGGAGGCAAACCCTAAACAGGGAACAGGCACCCACCCACCCACTCCCAGCCCCCCTCCTCCACTCTTGGTCCATCTCCCCAAAGCGGCCATCAGGAGGGACACTCCCAGCGTGCAGGGAGACCCGGTGTGGACTCGCGTGGGCAGGATTGGCACCGCCTGTGGAGCTGTCTTTAACGCAATAAAAGCAGTACCACGTTCTGGTACCCGGCTGGACTTAGAGCCTTCTTGTTTGGTGCCAGGCCCTGGTCCTCAGGAGCCAGGGCTGGGGGGCTGTGAGGTGTGCCACCCAGTCAGGATTCCATGCTGTCATCTGGGTCTCTGAGGTCTGCTGTCCCCCGAGAGGCTGTAGGCCCCTGGCCTGGAGCTGGTACTGCCCCAGTTCCTGAGCCAGGTCACACTTGGGTGTGGTCCCATGGCATGGGCCTGAATCCCAGGACCACCGCCTCATTCCACCCTCTTCCCCACAGCCAGCTGTTAACAGTCCAGGTCTCCTGCAAGGAGCCGTTTTTTGCTTGTTTGTTTGTTAAGATTTTATTGGAAAGGCAGATATACAGAGGAAGATCTTCCATATGATGGTTCACTCCCCAAGTGGCTGCAACGGCTGGTGCTGAGCCAATCCGAAACCAGGAGCCAGGAGCTCTTCCAGGTCTCCCACATGGGTGCAGGGCCCCAAGGCTTTGGGCCGTCCTCCACTGCTTTCCCAGGCCACAGGCAGGGAGCTGGATGGGAAGCAGGGCTGCCGGGACTAAAACCAGCGCCCATATGGGATCCTGGCACATTCAAGGTGAGGACTTTAGCTGCTAAGCTATCGTGTCAGGCCCATGAGGGGCCAGTCTTCCTGTCCCTGTAACCTCCCAGTGTGGTATGCGGCAGCCAGACTGGGATTGGAACCCGGGCCGCTGTGATGTGGGATACAGGCAACTTCACCATCAGCCTGAGCCCCGCCCCGTTGGAAGGTTTCCTTGGGGACTCCAGTTGCCGCTGCCCCAGCAGGTGCACACAGCCTCGGGCCGCTCTCCAAGGTGCTGACGCTGCCCGTGATGTACACACAAGACCCCCCACCCAGGCATCCCAGTCACCGCTGCAAACCCCCCCACACCAGCTGCCATGTGGCAAAAGAAAAAAAACAATTTTTTAATTAAGGATCAAGGCGTCTTAGAAAAGGGGGTATGGGTGCGCCCTGAAGTCCAGCACTCGAGACTGGGGTCCCTGCCACCTGCACCCCAAGAAGGAAGTACCAGGGAGGATGGAGCAGGCTGGGGTCTCCGCTGTGCCCCCTACCCCACCCCGTGTCAGTCCCCCGCAGGCGCACCCTGGTGCTCCGTCCAGTCCGTGCTGCACCTCCTGGGTGCGCGGTGCTCACAGCTCTCCCCCTGCTGCCTCCAGCCCTGCGCGGCCCGCACTGCGCACAGGCTCGGGGGCCGCCCACTCCAGCAGGGTGGCCCGACGCAGCTCCTCCTGCGAGGCCCCCAGGACCAAGGTAGCATTGTCCAGCGGCCCCGTGGAGTTGCCCAGCACCTTTACGTTCTGGAAGTCCCAGTCCGGCCTGGGGTTACCTGGAGACCCTTGCTGGGGTGCGCTAGCCTCGTGCGGGGGTCCCGTGGCCTGGGAACCGCCCGGTGCAGTGTCGGGGGCCACGCGGGATGCAGCCTCATTGTGCAAAGTTCTAGAAAAGACTGCAGTGGGGGCGGGGTCAGGAGGCGCCTCAGGGAGAGGTGGGGGGACCGGACTTTTCTTTCCTGGGACAGGATGACTCCCACCCACCTCGCACAGGCGCAAAGTCTCCCGGGCTCTCGGCTTTGCTGGGGGTGGCGAAGGGGCTGAAGGAGGGCAGGATGACGAGGGCGAAGGATAACAGCAGGACCTGGGGCACAAGGGGTGGGGTCACCATCTGCTCTTCCCCCTGGCACGCTCATCTCACTGGAGGGGGGGACTGAGGCCCGCCCCTCCTCCCCAATGGCCTCACCGCGATGCAGGTGCCCGTCTGGGCCGACTTGCTGGTGGATTGCACCAAGGTGGCCTGCAGCTTCTTCAGTTGTTCCAGGAGGGACCTGGAAGGGGCAGAGAGGCCGCGCTGAGCGCCTGCCAGCCTTCCTCGGTCCTGCCTCCTGCCATGCCCCTTACTCCCCATTCCCTCTCTACTCACCTATCGGGGCCTCCAAGAGTGTTCTCTGAACCCAGGCCCCAACCCCTCCGTGGCTCCACGCTGCCATCCCTCCACCTCACTCCCTCACTCACTCTGCTCCAGCCACACTGGCTGCTTTTTTGTTTGCTCCAATTTGCCTACCTCCTGCCTGCCCCAGGACCTTGGCACAGGCCATCCTGGCTGAGCTCAAGGGACTACTGCCCCAGGTGGTTCCTCTGGGTCTTAACCAGGCCCCGTCCCCCTCTCCGACCCCCCTAGTCTCCCTCCCCCGCCCTTCCTATGCTCATGGTCCCTCCCATGGTGAACTTCATGCCTGTCAAAGCCCTCAGGCCACATTCCAATCCTCGTCGTCCGCCCCCCATTCCCCTATCCTCGCTGCCCCTTGTCCCTCCCCTGCCCTCTGCCCCAGCTGAACCCTGACTCACAGGTTCTGCTTTTCAAGGTGCAGGACCTTCCTCTGCAATTCCTGGTTCTGAGCGGCGCAAGCTGACATCCTGTGGCGGGGCGGGGGGAGCACACACAGGGTCACCCCAAGACAACCCCCTCCTCACCCAAAGCCAGACCAGGCAAGGCTACCTGGGACAGAAGAGCGGAGGTGCAGTGGGGAGGGAATGCAGCTAAAGCCACACCAAGAGGCAATAATCACAGCCTTTACAGGCAGGCTGGTGAGCCAGACACTGTTTAAAACGAGTGTGGGCAGGCAGTCCAGCGGCTGAGATGTCCAGGGCCTGGGATCGGGCCCCGGGTTGGGCTGCAGTTCCCACCCAACGATGCTTCAGCTGACCGGAGTCACGCTGCTTGCTGAGCCTAAGAGCCTGCCTGAGTCCCAGGTTCCAAGCTTGGCTCTGGCCACGGTGAGAACTTGGGTGAGTGACCCCATGAATAGAAGCTCTCTCTCTGACTCTCAAATAAATGTATCTAGCTATCTATTTTATTTATTTTAAAGCAGAATAAGCCTTGTTCCAACGGGTGGAGGGGAGAATGAAGGCTATGATAACATCCGAATGACAGAACAGGAAAAGGGCCCAGCACAGTAGCCTAGCAGCCAAATTCTTCACCTTGAAAGCACCAGGATCCCATATGGACACCGGTTCTAATCCTGGCAGCCCCACTTCGCATCCAGCTCCCTGCCTGTGGCCTGGGAAAGCAGTGGAGGACGGCCTAAAGCTTTGGGACCCTGCACCCGTGTGGGAGACCCGGAAAGAAATTCCTGGCTCCTGGCTTCGGATCGGCTCAGCACCAGCCGTTGCAGCCACTAGGGGAGTGAGTCATCGGACGGAAGATCTTCTTCTCTGTCCCTCTGCCTGCTGCCCGCTGCGAGCCAGGCATGGGCACCATGACGTCACTCACACCACCCTGACGTCAGCGCCCACCTACCGGGTTTCCAGACCGTCGATGTATTCTTTCTTCTTTTTCCTGCTCTCCTGGGCTGACTGCTTGTTGCGGATTTTACGACGGATTTTCTTCAGCACCCGCTCCTCATACTGCAGGGCACGAGGCAAGGGAACGGCTCCAACAGGCCGCACGCCCCTGGCCATCCTCCTCTCTCATCCTCCTCGCTCAGCTCCCGCTGCCCAAGGCCCCCTGACCAGCGGCCATGGCCCTGCCACCAGCTGGAGGCCAACTGTGGGGACAGCCAGCAGCCGGCCTGCAGGTGCAGGTGCGGTCACCTGCGGACAGCGAGCCCCACTACCCCCGATTCTAATGCTGCCCAGGTGCTTGACAGTGACTTGGTGGGGCAGGCTGGGCACACAGAAAGGCCCAGAACCTGGGTGTGCCCACACTCTCACCACCCGACATGCTGGACGTCCCTTCCTGGGGGGTGGGTGCGAGAGGCCCCCTAGAGATGAACCGCAGCCCAGGCTTTCATGGTGGGGGGTCGTGGCTCTGGGGCATCCAGAGGCCGGGATCCTGGGGCCACGTGGACAGGGGGCTGCAGGAGGAAGGGGAGCCGTGTGGCAGAGTCCTGGCCCACCTTGGTGAGGGGTAGCTGGGAGGGCAGCGTCACGCCTTCCTTGGCCAGCAGCTTCTTTTCGTCCTCGGTCAGCACGAGTTCCTGAGCGTGACCGGGGCCGGGTCGCGGCAAGTGGGGGACAGCCAGGGGGTGCTGCTGCTGAGACAGAGCAGGGTGAGCAAAGGTGATGAGCAGGGAGCAGGGCATGGACAGCCAGCCGCCTGGGAGCAACAGAAGCTAAGAAACCTGGGAGGGGGTGTCCGGAGCACTTAGGCTTAGCAATAGAGGACAGCCCAAATCCTAGGGACCCTGCACCCACACGGGAGACCCGGAGGAGGCTCGGGCTTCAGATTGGCTCAGCTCTGGCTGTTTGTGGCGGCCACTTGGGGAGTGAACCAGTAGATGGAGGATCTTTCACTTTGTCTCTCCTTCTCTCTGTAAATTTGCCTTTCAAATAAAGATAAATAAATTAACAAGATTGGGTATGGCACAGTAGCTAAAGTCCACACCTTGCAGACACTGGGATCCCATATGGGCCGTAGTTCATGTCCCAGCAGCCCTGCTTCCCATCCAGCTCCCTGGGAAAGCAGTGGAGGACGACCCAAAACCTTGGAGCCCAGCACCACGTGGGAGACCCTGAAGAGTCTCCTGGCTCCTGGCTTTGGACTGGCTCAACTCTAGCTGTTGCGGTCACTGGGGGAGTGAACCAGTGGATGGAAGATCTTCCTCTCTGTGTCTTTCCTACTCTCTTTAAATCTGCCTTTCCAATAAAAATAAATATTTTTAAAAAGATTTCTTTATTTAAAGCCATCCTTAGGGCGAGATACAGCTCACCCATTTGCTGGTTGACTCCCGCAATGGTTGTGGTAGCCAGGGCTGGGCCGGACCGAAGCCAGATGTCAGGTGTCTGTCTGGGTCTCCCCTGTGGGTGGCACAGCCCAAGCTCTTGGTGCATCTTCCATTGCTTTCCCAGGCACATCAACACGGAGCCGGATAAGGAGTGGAGCAACCAGAACTCAAACTAACACTGCTAGGGGATGTTGGTGTGCTGTGGGGTGGATTAACCTGCTACGCCACGGCACTGACCCTAGTAAGTATTTTTCTAAACAAATATAGATGCTGGAAGCTGAGGGTCAGAGATTGGGGAGGCGGTTTCTGCTGGGCTCCCCTTGGGGACAGTGGCAACCCGCACCCCCATACTCCTGCCTCCTCTTTACTGTCCCCAGGGCCCCAGCATGGTCCCTCCCCCAGAACTGGACTTTGTCATTCCTGCCAGGGTCACTTGGCCAGCACCACCTGACCACCTCTGTGGCTCCTCCCTTCTAACCCCACGCTCCCCTTCATCAGCTGCAGCTGGGAGCTGGGGGCTGCTCACTTAGCCACCTCCTCCAGGCAGGCCTCCGGCTCCCCAGGACCACCTGACCACCTCTTGCTTTTGATCTGACTTTATAGGAACTCACACCCTGAATCTAAGCCCGCTCCCGCCCCGCCCCCTGGCTCGCTGGGTGCTTGGGGTTCCTGTGTCCGGTGGCACAGGTCTCGTGCACCGTGGGAGGCCCTGAACCCTTAGCGGGCAGAGCCTACAGCTACAGTCGGGCCCAGATCCCTGGCCCTTCTGCCTGAAGGGATCATGAGGCGTGGCAGTTTTGAAAATTTCTGGGAAGGCACGGCTGGGGCCAAAGCTGCGTGTTTGCGCCCCTCCTCCTTCCAGGCAACTTTTCGCAACACTGTCTCGTGAGAGCACCAATCGCCAGCTTCCCGAGGACGCAGGGTGACACTCATTCAGGATGCACCTGGCATACAGCAGGTGCTCACAAAACAGTCACTTGTTGACCAACATAATAATAGTGATGCCAATTGTTTTATCACGGTCCAGGCCACTCAGTCTTCCAGTCTATGAAATGGGACCAGGGGTCATATCACACACCACCGCAGCCCTGCCCTCCTCCAGCACAGACACACCCCCAGGGTGGGGTTGGGGGGGCTCACCATGTCCCCTGAGCTGCCGGAGAGAAGCAGGTCTTTCACGGTGAGCTCGCCTCGGGGCACTGAGCTAGCCAGCTGCAGCTGCACCTCCGTGTAGAGGCTGCCCGCCGGGTTCCACATGTCTGGTGGGTGGACATGGAGACGCATGGTCAGGAGTGTCAGGCTTCCAGGGACCCTCCCAGGGTTGCTTCTTCGAGGAATTCCTGAGTTATCAAGGCCCCGAGCTGCCCAGGTCCACCCCCATCCCTCAGACCAATGATTCCGTTCCCCCGTCCTGCTATATAAAGACACATCTGTCTGTCTCCAGGATGCGGGCAAGGTGTCCACCCAGGGGACGGGGTGTTACAGCGGAGTCTAGGGGAGGGTTGCTGACCGCAGGCCTCTGTGGCCTTGGGTGAGGGATTTCAGGGCTCCCACCAATGGGATGCTCTGGGACCCACCAGAGCATCTATCATGCCGACCCCTGATAAGGCCGGGTCCCAGCTCCAGCGGTGCCCTCCAGGCGGACTGGGGCCCTGCTCCCTGGCCAGCTCCGACAGTCGGCACAGGAAGATGCCTGGCACTTTTCAAACTTTGCTCCTTGTTCAGCCTCACTGGGACTTAGTGGTGCCGCCCAGAACATGGGCTCACGGGTAGGGGAGCAGAACTCACCCAGGTCGATGGTCACGGAGGACTCAGCGGGGTAGGGGGCACCACGTGCGTACGAGTGGGACTCAGCGGGGTGGTAGCCCCCCGCGGGGGTGTCAGAGGGGTCGGAGGGCAGGTCGTCAGAGATACCGCTGTCGCTGGCCGCGGGCGACCAGAGTGGAGAGCCAGGCGCTGAGTCCGCAGAACCCAAGATGGAGCTGAGCAAGTCGTTGGGCTCTGTGCCAGGCAGTCCCTGGGGTCGGGAAGGAGGGGGCAGGGTGGGGTTCCTGTGCTGGTGGCCTTGCGTGTCCCCCGCCCCTCCTCCTCCGTGGGGAGCTGGGCACAGGCTGCTGACCTGCTCCTCGGTGCAGCCCCAGCTCCCACCCAGGTCCACATGCCTCAGGACGCCGTCATGTCGGTCGAACAGCAGGTCCAGGACCTCCAGGCTGTCAATGGCGCCGCCGGGGGACGCCATCTGGGCAGGGGTCAGCAGGAGCATCCTCAGGCCCTCCGCCCCTCCTGTTCCCTTGCACCTGCTACTGCGCATGGGCGGGGCTCTTCCCAACGGCCCCTTCCCCACCCCAGGCCCTGGGCAGCCTGAAGCAGCACCCAAGGAGATACACACAACAGAGCCCAAGCTTCACCCTCCTGAGTCGTTAAGACTGGGGTGTGGATGGATGCAGCCCTCTGTCCTCAGCTGGTTTCTGTTTTCCGGTCTGTACAATGGGCCTCCTCCCAGCTCCCCAGCCTGGCCTTGCCTCCTCGCTTCCCCAGGGGAGCCCAGCCAAGCTCACCTGCTCGCTCAGCAGCTAAATGCCCATTCACGGCCCCGGCCAGCTCTGTGGCCTGTGGCTGCTCCTGGACTCTCTGCTGCCAGCTGGGGGCCCACCCCAGGGCCAGGGCTCCGAGAGCGAGTCTGGGGTGCTGATTGGCAGATAGGTCAGATGGACAAGGGGCAGGGCCTGTGACACTAAGGCAGGCCGGGGGAGGGGAGGGGACCGTTATCTCCTGCCAGGGGCAAAGGCCACACAGTCTGGGGCACCTCAGGATTGCCATGACCTTTCCCCTACTTGCAGGGCCAGCTTCCTGTCCTGTCCAGTCACCGGACGGCAGACTCCCTGGATATGCAGGGTCTCGGGATGAGCCCCGCGCACTGCTGGCACGAGGGATCCCGTCCGAGGATGAGCTGGTCGCTTTGTGCACATCCTCTGACATCCAGGTCCAAGTTGGGCCTGGAAGAATCCATGATCTTTCTAGAATCTTCCACCACCGTTCATTTAACGACTACACTTTCGCAGAGCCCAGCTTGTTCCTGACCACAGAACCACTGCACCGGCTGTCCACTCCTGCTTGGCTGCCCTTGTTGAACATGCCACTTCCGTGGGCATGACCGACAGCATCTGGTGTTATTGAACTGACCCAGCAGGTTCTAATCACATCTTCCTCAAGACCCAACTTATTTGGCTTTCTTACTTGTTGGTGGATTTGGATTTTTTTTAAAGATTGATTTACTTTTATTGCAAAGTCAGATATATAGAGAGAGGAGGAAAGACAGAGGAAACTCTTTCATCCGATGATTCACTCCTCAAATGACCGCAATAGCTGGTGCTGTGCCAATCCAAAGCCAGGAGCCAGGAGCTTCTTCCAGGTCTCCCATGTGGATGCAAGCCCAAGCACTTGGGACATCTTTTGAAGATTCACTTATGTTTTAAAAAAAATTATTTATGTTTATTGCAAAGTCAGATATATAGAGAGAAGGAGAGACAGAGAAGATCTTCCATCTGCTGATTCACTGCCCAAGCAGCCACAATGCCTGGAGCTGAGCCAATCTGAAGCCAGGAGCCGAGAGCCTCCTCCCGGTCTCCCTCATAGGTGCAGGGTCCCAAGGCTTTGGGCCGTCCTCCACTGCTTTCCCAGGCCACAAGCAGGGAGCTGGATGGGAAGTCGAACAGCCAGGAATCGAACTGCGCCCATATGGGATTCTGGTGTGTGCAAAGCAAGGACCTTATCTGCTAGGCTACCATGCCAGGCATATATATATATATATCCAGCATTGGTGGCATGCCCAAAGGCGTACGGAGGACATGGCAGGCCGCTGGTGTTTACAGAGGACATCTAGTACCACAGCAAAGGATGGAGGACAGAACAAATTGGCCAACTCTCCCAGGTAAGCGTTGAGCGCAGACATCTGGGTGAACGGAGTCTCTAAGATGGACTATGTCAGCCGAAGGACCCTGGAAGCAGTTCCTCATCCTTGGACCAATGAAATCAACAGCCTTCCAGAACTACAGACACCGCTCAAGCAGAACCCGTGGGGCATGCTCCACACCGTGGACCCTGGGATGACATCAGGGGGTCACTCCCCATCCCCGGCTACTGAGGCGGTCGGGATGCTGGGTGTGGCTTCTCCCCTCCTTTCCCCACTTCCCCAGATACAGGAAAAGAAAAAGAAAATTGGAGGGCCCGATGAGGTGGCCTAGTGGCTAGGGTCCTCTCCTTGAACACGTCCGGATCCTATGTGGGTGCCGATTCTGGTCCCGGCAGTCCTGCTTCCCATCCAGCTTCCTGCCTGTGGCCTGGGAAAGCAGTGGAGGACGGCCCAAAGTCTGGGGGCCTGGCACCCGTGTGGGAGACCTGGAAGAGTCTCCTGGCTCCTGGCTAACCCCAGCCTTGGCTATTGTATTTATTTGTGGGGAGTGACCAAGTGGTTGGAAGATATTTCTGTCTCTCTGCCTCCCAATAAAATGAAAATTAAAAAAAATAAATAAATTGAGCCAGCAGAGCTACCCTGATGTAGCTATTGGGCAGTGGTTACAACAGGCCCAGGTTCAAGTCCCAGCCGTGTCTCCTGGACCATGGGACTGTGGGACGTGAATTCCCAGCCTCAGTTTCCCTCTTGGATATGTAGGGACAAGGCACTGCCTGTGCCAGTGGCCAGTGAGAAATCACAACGTTCGTGCGACAGGGACAGAGGCTCCGGGGACTGTGCCTGCAACCACCGACCAGCGTGGTGGCGTGTGCCCCGGACACGTCACCGCCTTCCCTGGACACTGCCCGTCACTTCCCACCGGCCTGGTCGTCCAAGCACAGTACCCACGGCACACGAGAGGGGACGAGGGCACGGGTGTGACTCAGCCTCAGGCGTGCAGGGACAACTCCCTGGTCCCCAGCCCCAGCTGTTCGGAGCCCGCCTCCATCTCTTCCTCTTGCCTCCCAGGGCTCTGGCAGCAGCCGGACCACCTTTCTTTCCTTTCTGGCCACTTGTGGGAGGAAGTGGGGAGGGGCGGAGTCTCTCCGTTCCCCCACTGCCCTGCTGGCCCCTTCCTCCTCTGGGACCCTCCCTTGGGGCTCCGCCAGGCGATGAGTAAAACCCTTATGACACGGGTGTGGCCGGGCCGGGGTGGCTGCGAGGCCCCAGCGAGGACTCTGATCTGGCCCTAGGGTGACGCCAACTGATTAGGATTTGAGTCTGCCCACCTCCCCCCTGCCAACCCCTCTCCTCCACAGCCGGGCTGTTCCTAGGCTAGCCATGCCAGCGCCTCTCTGGGGGAGAGGGTATCCCAGGCACTCAGCTCTTTGGGCCGTTGGGCCCTCAATCATTCATTCCCTTGTGTCCATCCCTTCATTTCTTCCCAAGGCTGTTGTTTATCAAGTACCCGCTGGGAGCCAGGCACCGGGGACACAGCTAGGTAGATAAGCGACAGTCCATGCCCCATCGGTCCTGTGTCATAGGGGGACACGTGGGGAACATATACAGGGTGAGCATTCGCCTGGCGGATGAGACATGTAAGTTCCCTGGGGGAAGGCCTGGGGGTGTCCCGGGTCCTGGACCCTCAGCCCCATGCTGCTGACACCCTGCAAGGCGGCAGCAGTGACAGCTCACGTGGGAAGAGGCCCGGATGGAGCTCTGGCTTGGTCCTAGCCACCATGGGCATCTGGGGAGGGAGCCGCTGTGTCAGCCCCTGCTGTGGCTTGGCCCCACCCCTCCTCACCCCGCTGATTGCTTTATGGCCAGCCCGGTCCAAGGGTCACAGCTAAGGCTTTCTCCGGGACAAGGTGGCAAAGGGGGTTCTCCTAATGCCCCCAGAGTTGGGGCATGGGTGTCTGCCCAGCTCCACCTGCAAAGACAGGGAGACAGCCCTTTGGGGCGTAGGCGTGGAGCTCCCTGCATGCCTCCATTGCTGCCCTCGGCCTTTGGTGAGACACACAGACCCCAGATTCCGCGACCTGTCAGGTCCAGAGACCAAAAGGCCTAAGGAGAGGAGTGGGTGGGGCTTCACAGGTCGTGGTCCACGTGGGGAGCATCTTGGTTGAACCAACAAGTGCAGGCTGGGATGGCAGGGAAGGTCGGGGCCCCTGAATTCTGCCTGGCCCTGCATCTCATCCAACGAACTCCACTTACAACATTCTGACCATGGAGCTCCTCTCTGGGTGCCAGGCACCCATGCCTGAGCCCTGCAACCTTAAAGAAAGACCACCACCATCAAAATAGCTTCAAAGAGATTTGTAGAAAGCCAGACACATAACATAATGGGTTAAGACACTGCCGCAGCAGCATCCCATGTGGGTGCCAGGTCATGTCCCGGCTGCTCCACTTCCCATCCAGCTCCCTGCCTGTGGCCTGGGAAAGCAGTGGAGGACGGCCCAAAGCCTTGGGACCCTGCACCCACGTGGGAGACCCGGAAGACGCTTCTAGGTTCGGATCGGCTCAGCTCCAGCCATTGTGGCCACTTGGGGAGTAGACTCCGTAGTTCCTTCTCTCTGTAAATCTGCCTTTCCAATTTAAAAAAGAAAAAACAAAAAAAGAAAAAGAAAAAAGGTAACCACCTAGTACCCGCGCCACACCTGTGTCTGGCCCTCCCGGAGGTTGGAGATTCATTCGGGGACCCCCAGGGACCTCCCCCAACTCTTCTCTTCCCTACACTCCTCTAGCCACTGAATGCACACAGACTTTTACTGTAAACACAGAAGCAGCCAGCGGCAATTCCGCTCACTCACAGCCTGGCCTAACCTGCAAGGTGCACCTGGGACAGGTGTGGATGTTCCAGGCTGAGCAGGATTCCTGAGAGACAGATTCCTAAAAGGCAGCCCATTAAGGAAAAACCCATCCACGCTCTGCTCTGGGTCCCTCCCCGTCCCACACTGGGGCCACACACCCGCCCGCCCAGGCCAGACCTGCACCAGAGGAAAGGCTGAGCTTCCATGGGGTTGTGTGCGGTTGTGGGTGGCTCCAGGCGCCCTCTGTAGGACGTCACAGGTCCCTGCCTTTTCACCCGCTCCCTGCTTCCCACCAGCCACCCGGGGGGCTCCCCAACCCCATCTCGCTGTGCCTGCCCAAAGAGAGAACCCCACTTCACTCATCGGCAAAACCCCCACATCTGAACAGCTTCGACGGACTGCAAAAACCAAGCACCTCTTCGTTTCTGTGCTTTACCCGGCTGCCTTGCTCGGGAGAGACACAACGTATTTTTGTTCCCTCCACGTATTTATAAGAGAAAGGCCACAACATCTACTGATCCTGCATCTTCAATTCCTGCCGCAGTAGGATCCCGCGTGGGGAGCTCCTCCCGGGCCTGCGTGGCCATTCCCGTCAGAGGCAGTGACGGGACCACCGGCCTCAGCATCCTTGGCCTGCGTATCCAACCTACCACGATGTCATCACCAGGACATGTCAGAGTCCCTGGAGGGTGGTGTCTGCAGGGGGTCCTACATCCAGTCCCCACACCCTGTGACACCTGCACTGCAAACTCAAACACTGCTAGGGCCAGCGTGGTGGCATAGCACACTAGGCCTCCGCCTGTGGCACTCACTCGGGGATCCCATCTAGATGCTGGTTCGAATCTCGGCTAATCCATTTTTCATCCAGCTCCCTGCTTGTGGCCTGGGAAAGCAGTCGAGGACGGCCCAAAGCCTTGAGACCCTGCACCTGTGTGTGGGAGACCTGGAGGAAGTTCCTGGCTCCTGGCTTCAAATTGACTCATCACTGGCTGTTGCAGTCACTTGGGGAGTGAATCATCAGACGGAAGATCATCCTCTCTGTCTCTCCTCCTCTCCATATATCTGCCTTTCCAATAAAAATAAATAAATCTTTTTTTTTAAAAAAAGGATGGATTTTAGGGGCCAGTGTCACGGCAGAGCAGGTTAAGCCTCTACCTTCCATGCTGGCATGACACATAAGTGTGGCATAGAGTCACAGCAGCTTTACTTCCAAACCAGCTCCTTGCCAACGCACATGGGTAAGCAGTGGAGGACGGCCTAAGTGCTGGGGTCCCCTACCACCCATGGGAGAAACCAGGAAGAAGTTCCTGGCTCCTACCTTTGCTCTCCCACGTGGGTGTGTGCAGGGTCCCAAGGCTTTGGGCCGTCCTCCACTGCTCTCCCAGGCCACAGGCAGGGAGCTGGATGGGAAGTGGAGCTGGGATTAGACCTAGCCCCCATATGGGATCCTGGCGCATGCAAGATGAAGACTTTAGTCTCTAGGCTTCTGTGTCAGGCCCGAGGAATCATTAAAAAAAAGAAAAAACAAGAAGATTGGGCCTGGTACTGTGGTTTACTGCGTTAAGTCTATCACCTATACTGCCAGCATCCCACATGGGCACAAGTTCAAACCCTGGCTGTTGCACTTCGCACCCAGCTCCCTCATCACGTGCCTGGGAGACAGCACAGGATGACCCAAGGGCTTGGGGCCCTGTTACTGCCATGGGAGACCAGGAAGAAGCTTCGGGCTCCTGGCCTTGTCTGGCCTAGCTCAGACCGCTGTGGTCATTTGGGGGAATAAACCAGCAGATGGAAGATTTCTCTCTTTTTTTTGGAACTCTTGCCTTCAAATTCTTGATAAGTAGAGCCACAGCAACAGAATAATCTTCCATCTACTGGAGCGCTCCCCAAATGCCCACCACAGCCAGGCGGGTGCCAGGAGCCAGGAGCCACATCTCCATGTGCCACAGCACCGGTCCAGTCCCCTTCCAGGGACAATCAGGGAGAGTCTCTGTGTGGCTCCAGGAGCCCAACTGCTGGGTCCCGGGGTGGCCAAGACAGACGTCACCGGCTCTGCCCTGTGAATGGCAGCAGAGCTGTTCGGCCGTTAAGGCAGCGTGCAGGTGAGTGCGATAAAGTGCATGGTGCTAGGCTAGATAGGAGCTGGGCGCCCACACGGCGGCAGCTCGGGCGGTGCCAGCGGCAGATAGAATGTCTCCTGGCACGGAATCTCTCCGGAAAGCTGTTAGAGCTCTCTGGCCCAGGAGCTGCGAGCAAAGCTGGAGCCCCCCAGGGCCCGAGATGCACGGAACCTGTGTTCTGAGAAAACTGTCCTGGGCAACAATGATTACCCCGAAAGATAGATACCCTGGAGGGCAGGAGGGGGCGAAGGGCGCAGGGCGTGGTTGTGTGTGCACGCGCAGGGACAAGGGAAGCATTGTTCTTTTATTTTATTTTAGGAGTTTGAGTGATGGGGAAGGTGGGACAGGAAGAATCGAGGAGTTCTCATTGGCTGGTTCTTTCCCTACATTAACCTGGGCTCTGGCCTCGCCCAGTTTTGTCCATTGTAGCCAATCAGGGAGTGAACCAGCAGATGGACCATCACTCTCTTATTCTGCCTTTTAAATTAATAAAGTTTTAAGGGTCCGGTGTGATAGCGTAGTAGCTAAAGTCCTCGCCTTGAATGTACCGGGATCCCATATGGGTGCCAGTTCTAATTCTGGCTGCCCCACTTCCCATCCAGCTCCCTGCCTGTGGCCTGGGAAAGCAGTCGAGGATGGCCCAAAGCCTTGGGACCCTGCACCCGTGTGGGAGACCCGGAAAAGGCTCCTGGCTCCTGGCTTCGGATCAGCTCAGCTCCAGCCTTTGTGGCTGCTTAGGGAGTGAACCAGCAGATGGAAGATCTTCCTCTCTGTCTCCTCCTTTCTGTATATCTCCCTTTCCAATAAAACTAAATAATTTTTTTATTTTTAAGTTTTTGATAAGATTTATTTTATTTTTATTGTGACGTCAGATATATAGAGAGAACGAGAGACAGAGAGGAAGGTCTTCCATCCAATGAGTCAATCCCCAAGTGACTGCAATGGCCGGCACTGCGCTGATCTGAAGCCAGGAGCCAGGAGCCTCTTCTGGGTCTCCCATACAGGTACAGGGTCCTCAAACTTTGGGCCGTCCTCCACTGCTTTCCCAGGCCACAGGCAGGGAGCTGGATGGGAAGTAGAGCAGCCGGGATCAGAACCGGCAGCCCATATGGGATCCCAGAGTGTTCAAGGTGAGGACTTGAGCTGCTAGGTTATGCTGCCGGGTCCAAACATTAAAAAAAAAAAATAAAGTTTTAAAAGGGTGTACTAAGGGTGCTGCTTGCAGCAAAGTACCAAGAGCAGAACCTGGGGACCTGACAACGTGCACTGGTCTCGGGTGTGTGTGTGGGGGAAGGTATGGCCCAAGCTCCCCCCTTTTCTCTCCCCGTTGGACACCCCAACAATGGTGGCAATGGTTCTACAAAGGCTGCGCCGAATGACAATCTGGCGAGTTTTGAGGGGAGTCGCCTTTTATTTCTAGTGAGATTATATCCTTTTTGTTCGCTTCCCTGAGCCCTGTCCTCGGCCCTCCCCACCAGAGCATGGCTGCCCCAGGCCTCAGCATCTCCCCACACCCCCCAACCGTGCTGCACGCGCACCTCACAACATGGCACCTTGGCCTCCCCGACACTGACGACGCCCCACGTCGGAAGCCACCTCCAACGCAGCTTGCAAGGAAGTGAGGCTGATGTGGGTGATGACTTGGGGTCCCACCCTGAGAGAGGCCCCTGACCCCAGAGACAGGAAGGAGGGTGGACAACTGGGGCAAGGGAAGAAGGTTCTAGAAATGGAGTGCAAGGTTGAGACTGGGGTGCCCCAGGACACTGATCCACGTGCTTAAATGAAGCCGTCTCGCCGGCCGCGGCCGTAGTATCTCACCATTAACCTGAGCACAATGTGTGCAAGTCAACATGCACAATTTTTGTTCGAGTTTTTTTTTTTTTTCCCAAGGTTCCAATGATGTGAGGCTGGCGTTGCGGCATAGGAGGAAAAGCGCCCACCTGCGGTGCCAGCTTTCCACAGGGGTACCAGTTCGAGTCCCAGCTGCTCCACTTCCCGTCTAGCTCCCTGCTTGTGGCTTGGGAAGGCAGCTGGGGACCCCCCAAAGCCTGGGGACCCTAAACTCGCGTGGCCCCTGGCTTTGACCTGGCCACTTCGGCCCTTTGGGGAGGGGGAAGACCTAGCCGACGCAAGGTTTCTGTCTCTTTTGTTCTCTCCGTAGTTCTTCCTTTCAAATAACTGTTTAAAAAAACAATATATAGTAAATAAAAAATGCTCACCGCCTTCCCCCTCAGACGCCTGAAGCACAGACAGCGTAGGGTGTGTATTTAACTTTCTGACAGAGAAAGTTCTGTCAGGTGCAACAAATGCGGCTCCCGCACTGTTCAGGGTTTTTCTGGGTCCCCTCAAGTCCAGCCCAGTAGGGTCGGGGACCAGAACCGGACCCACTTCCCAGGGTCGCCGCCTCCAGGACCGGCCGCCATCACCGTCGCCCTCCTCCCCAGCGCGACGGCCAAGGAGAGCGAGTGCGCATGCTCCGACCGCTGTCTCCGCCCCCCCCTTTTTTTTTTCCTCACAGAGGAGGCGTGCTTCTCTGGGCGGGGTGAACACGCGCAGGCGCACACGCGCGGCAGGCCGAGACGAGCTACTGCGCATGCCCGGGGCCCCGCCTCCATCGCTTCGCTCCGGATCGGGCCTGGGACTGGAGCATCTCGCGAGAGACCGGCGCGCGTTCTTGAAGCAGAACCTGCTCCGATCTCGGCCTCCGGGCCTCCGGCTGCAGCGTCCGTGTTGCTCGGGCGTCCCCGATCCGCAGTCCAAGCAGCGGCCTGCAGCGCCGCCTGCCCCCCTTCTCCTTCCCGGGGCTGGTCCACACCACACAAGGCCGCGGCTGCAGCCCCGGGATTGCGTCGGCCGCCCGCCCCCCTCCTCGTCTATGGGCCCCGGGCTGAGGCGGAGCCCCGATGCTGGCCCGGAGGAAGCCGGTCCTGCCGGCGCTCACCATCAATCCCACCATCGCCGAGGGTCCGTCCCCGATCAGCGACGGCGCGTCCGAGTGAGTGCACGGGGGGTCGCAGGAACGGGGAAAGTAGGGAGGGGAGGCGGCCCCCCCCCCCCGAGATCCAGATAAAAGGGATCCCCTGGAGCAAGGGTCCCCCAGACCCGTGTGACCTGACAATGGGGCGAGGGACCGGTGCTGAGGGTCCTTGAGCAAGGGGGTGTCCCTGTGAGGAGTCACCCCGCTCGGGAGCAATGTCGGGGTGACGGGGGGGGTTGGAGGGGTTCTCACTAGAGAAGTGGAGAGGGATCCCCGATTTAGGGAGATAAGAGGCAGGAGACTCCGCAGGGGCACTTGGGTGCGAGGTCCCAGAGTAACAGATTGATGGATGCTGATCCATGCGATCAGGTGCGAAAGGAGCCTGCTGGGCCCCTCCCCCTAAAGCTCAGGGCAGAGTTGAAAGTGGGATGAGGTGGGGGGGCTATAAGATTGAGGTCTTAGGAAGAAGGCCCACCTGCTGAGAGCATCCCCGGGGTGGGACGATGAGGTGCCCTGTATATTGGGGTACCCAGGTGAGGTCCCGCCCCCAGCATCACCTCTCTCCATCTCGGGGGTCCTGGGCAGGGGTCCGTGCTCTGTACTTGTGTGGGCCTGGTTCTGTGGTCTCCCACACTGCGGGGTGACTGGATGACGCTCTGCTATGGAGGTGGCTAGGGCTGGTCCTGGGGACCTGCGCCCCCTTGTTAGCATGCTAGCTTGCAGAGCCAGGGGAGCCCAGGTGGCCAAGGGGGTGTGTCCCTTGGGCCCCAAGGGGCTGGGGGTGGAGTTGCTAATTGCTTTGCTTGCCTGACTTTTCTCACACCTGTCAGAATTCTGGAGCATCCCCCTTGGACCGCCCCCCCAGCTCTCAGGGACAATCTCCCTGGCTGGGTTGCGTGGTGACCCAGGCGGTTACTCAATCCTGGTGTAAGCTGTTCCCTCCTGCAGGGGGGGGGTGGGGGCTGCATACACCTGTCCTGTGTCCCCCCTCACCCCACTACCCTGAAGTGAGACCAGCCAGGGCTTGGTGGTCCCTTTTTCATTGTGGGCGGAGCTTGTTCAGCCCTCGGCTCTGGTGACCATGGGACCAAACCATCAGCCAGTGCCTTTTCCAAGTTCAAGGAGTGTTTGCACCACAGGCATTTCCTAAAGGCCTCGATCTGCTGCCCCACCCCAGGGCGCCAAGGCACCTGCTCCGGTGGAGGCCTCTTCAGCCTTCCTTGTGGGGAGTGTTGATCCAATGCTTCATTTCCAGGGAGACTCCTTGGGTCCTGGGGCCAGGGATGGGGGTGTGGCTTGCAGGCACCTCTCTTTCCTAGCTCCCGAGGTCCTCCCTGTAAGGAAAAAGACCTTGCACTTGATCCCGCCACACTGCACGGCCAGGTGGTCCGTCCTCGCGCCTGGTGTGGCTCGTCCACGCGTTGTATTTGAGAAGCAGGGAGAGAACAGCACAGCCGTTTCCCAGCTGCGAGGCAGGACTCCATGGGGGTCTCCCACGGTGGGAGCCCCCACAGCCCATGGTCCCCCAGCCCCCCCACTGACCGCCGGCTCCCCACAGAGCGAACCTGGTGGACCTGCACAAGAAGCTTGAGGAGCTTGAGTTAGACGAGCAGCAGAGGCGACGTCTGGAGGCCTTCCTCACGCAGAAGGCCAAGGTCGGCGAGCTCAAGGACGATGACTTTGAAAGGATCTCGGAGCTGGGTGCCGGCAATGGCGGCGTGGTCACCAAGGTGCGGCACAGACCCTCAGGGCTTATCATGGCCAGGAAGGTGAGTGGCACCAATAGGGCAGGGCTCCGGGAACCAGGCTGTGCTGCAGGGGTGTGGACAGAGAGAGAGAGAGAGCAGAGAGACAGAGAGCAGTATTAGGGCCTGGTGCCTGCCTTTGCAGGGGCTCCAGGTAGGAGGGCGATGGGGGCAGCTGGTACCCCAACACGTTCTTGGGGAATCACCTTCTTTGGCTCTGAGCAACTTCACCTGATGGGGTGAGACTCCCCCCCCCGCAACACACACACACACACAGAGGGCCACCTGTTCCCCCAGCATCTGATGTGTAAGGATCACTCCCGTCTCCAGAGACTTAGAGCCCAGCGTTTAGACCGACAGCCTGACCAAGATGTCATAGACAAGATTACTCATCCATCCCGCAACCTGGAGATTCCCGCATCCACGATGCGGGCAGGGTCCCCCAGCTTGCTGCCCTGTTCTGGGCTTCAGGGCCTGCCAGTGACCCGCCCCGTGTTTATGTTGGGGATTCGTCCCCTGGAGTGAAGGAGGGTCTCCTGCAGAGGTACAGGGGCCCATGGCGCTGTGACACTGGCCTAAGGGTCGGGAGTAATAGGGGCCACATGCAGGGTGCGGGGAGGGACTCCGTGGTCTGGAACAGTCTGGGGTCACCTTGTAGTCCGGCTGGGAGCTCTCACCTGCCTTGTTAGGCTGAAGGACACAGGAGCTGAAGTGACCCGCGAAGTGTTAGGACACGGTGACCCAATTCCCTCCCCCCACCCCGTGCAAACGCATATGGCGGAGCTGAGCATTCCAGAAGGCGCTGTGCACCCCACGCTGCGTGCACTGTGCCAGGACATGTTTGCCCACGTGTTACAGAGAGGAGACAGAGCAAAAGTTCTTCACTCCACTGGTTCATTCCCCAAGTGGCCACAACGGCTGGAATTGAACCGACCCAAAGCCAGAAGCCAGGAGCCTCTTCCGGGTCTCCCAAGCAGGTGCAGGGTCCCAAGGCTTTGGGCCATCCTAGACTAAAGTCATATGGCCGCCAGTTTGCCGCTTTGGCCTTGTCTGTCAGCAGTGCTGCCAGCTGACCCCCCATTCTCACTGACACAGGGCAGCTCCACGTTCCAGGCTGGGTCAGGGTCAGGCACGGGGCCAGCGTTGCCGTGCACCCAGATGGGCATCATACACCCTCTCTCTTGAGTCCCAGTAAAAGCCACCTCCACATGTGTGGGGTCCCGCTCATCCGCTGGCCACCTGCCTCCCTGCCATTCATCCTTGCCCCGACATCTGGGCAGGCACCCCAATCCCACTGCTGCCTCGTCTTCCACAGGGACCTGTTGCTGGCCGCCGAGCCCCTGTCGGCGTTGTGGGTGTGGTGGTGGGTCGAGCAGGGCCTGGGCTGAGAAGCAGCCTGCAGGGCTGTGCTTGGGGTCGGGGTGGCCTGGGCCCTGACACCTGCCTGTGAGAGTCCTCAAGGTCACGGGCTGGGCCTACTCCCTGCTGCGCCCCCTCCTGCCCGCCTTGCTGCCTCCCCCAACCCCCTGAGCAGCTCCTCACCTCCTCTTCCCTTGGGCATCCCTCTCCCAGGGCTTTCTGGAAACTCCAGCCTCAGGGTCGCCTTCTCCTGCCATCTGCTGGGTACCCGCTTGGTTCTTCGTCCCCCTTCCCACAGGCCGACCTGCCCACCCTCTCTCCCCCTCTCTGCAGCCCACCCCCCACATGTGCAAGCCTCGGGGTGGGGGTGACCAGGAGTAATGCACAGGTCTCATAGCCTGGCGTTCCCCTTCCCCCATCAGCTACCAGTGTGGGGCTGAGTGGCCCTGTCGCTGCCCTGAGCGATGATGCCCTGTGTTTCTGGCCCCAGGGGTGTTGGCTGGACATCTTTGCCCACCTGCTCCGCCCTTGGCCACCCCTGTTGAGCTGTCTCCATGATGGATTCGGCGGCCTCCTTGGCCAGCGTGAACCTGGGTCAGGAGGGTTGGCAAGTTACCCCCAATGGGGAAGCTGCCCGTTCTCTGGGAGTCCCTGGTTTGTGACGCCGCAAATGGACCTTGGTGGGGCTCCTATCAGAACCCAGTGTTCTAGAAGCATCTGTCCACTGTGGGCCTTTTTCAGTAGTACACATCAGTAGGGCTCTAGTCTGGAAGGTTCTAGAACATTCTTCTTCAGAAAGCAGCCCCATCCATGAGCCGTGTCACACACACACACAGCACCCGGGGACTTCCCTTCCTGTCCGTGGAGCCCACGCTCTGTGACCTGATGTGCCTGCGTCTGCCTGAGCGGGCCCTGGCCGGAAGTGTCGCCCTCAGCAGCCAGGCCTCGCCCTCCTCCCCCCGACAGCTGATCCACCTGGAGATCAAGCCGGCCACCCGGAACCAAATCATCCGTGAGCTGCAGGTGCTGCACGAGTGCAACTCGCCCTACATCGTGGGCTTCTACGGGGCCTTCTACAGCGACGGCGAGATCAGTATATGCATGGAGCACATGGTGAGCGCCTGCCCGCGCGTGGACTCCCCACACACAGCCTCTCCCAGCCAGCGACCCACTCAGCCACATGGCCACAACGGCTGCGGCTGGGCCTGGCTGCAGCCAGGAGCCGGGCGCTCCAGTCTGGTCTCCCACAGGGGTGAAGGGGACCCAAGCTTTCTTTTCCTTCCCCCTCCATGTCTTCCCAGGGGCCCTAGCAAGGGGGGGGACTGGATCAGAAGTGGGGTAGCCAGGCCTCCACTCTGACCAGCGCTTGTCTGGAATGTGGAGTCCCATGCAGGGGCGGAGCCCAGGCCCTTGTCTGGTTGCAGACCACCGCCCCCTCGGGTGGATGTGGCCATCCTGGCGAGAGACTGAAGCACTTGGCAGTCAGAAACAGGAGCATAACGAAAGCAGAAGTGGTCAGAGCTGCAGGCCCCCGGGGAGGAGGTCGACCCCCCGAGTGGCCGGTAGCAGGTGGGAGCCAGCCGGCGGTGGGGTGGGGGAACCCTTGCAAAAGCAGGATGCGGTGGCAGCTTGTGAGTGCCGGCCAGCGCCCGCAGCCGTTTTGCAATGCAGACAGGAAGCAAACTTGAGCAGGATCATACACCAGGGTGAGGGGTCTGAGCAAGGCCCCGTGGGAGCCCCCCATTGTCTGCCGCCAGGGGCCAAGGCGCCTGCACCACCTGCTGCGCCAGGGGATTACGGGGGCGGGGCATGCGAAGCCTCAGAGAGGGTTCCATGAACACCAGGATGTGAAGGGCGGGATCAGGCCGGTCGGCTCTGGTGGTCTGCGGCAGGGAAAGTTCTCTAAGACCGTGGTGTCCGTGTGTAGGCGACGGGACCCTTGGGGGAGGCTAAAAGCACGCTCGCTCACTTCTCACGTCACAGCGCTGGATCCTGAGCCCTGGCCCCGGGAGGCATTGGTGCTGGCTCGAGGCCTTACGTCCTTGTCATCTAGGTCAGGGGACCCAGATGGAGCTAGTCTGGGCCAGCCCCAGACATTGCAAGCATGTGGAGAGTGACCCAGGCAGGCCACACTCGGGCCCTGTGGCAGAGGTGCTGCCTGGGGGAGCAACCCGGTTTCCACCCCCTGACCTCCCAACACGGGGCGTGTGGCTATGGGTTCTTCGAGACCCCTGGATGACAGGGGCCCTTGATGGGGGGTGTTACCTCATAGCACACATCTTGGTCTGTGTCATCGATAATGGAATATGTTGTAAGACCGTCCCAGTCTTTACAGAACGTCCTGGGTGGGGACAGGCCCTCGTGTGCGGTGGGGGAGGGGAACTGCTGGGAGCTTCCGGGTTGTTTAGCTATGAGGGAAAGTTCTAGAAGAGAGTTCTCTTTGCCACCTCCTGAGAGGAAATGTGCCTTCTGGAATGTTCTCACACACGCATGCACACATACACACGTGCACGC
This sequence comes from Ochotona curzoniae, assembly GCF_017591425.1. Lineage (NCBI taxonomy): Eukaryota > Metazoa > Chordata > Mammalia > Lagomorpha > Ochotonidae > Ochotona > Ochotona curzoniae. The sequence goes on along the minus strand of NW_024466491.1, from coordinate 2,767,736 downwards.
AGTGAGGCGTCAGACGTGCGATTGGGGTTGCAGCCCAGCTGCAGCAGCGTCCTCCCCCACACCAGGCCACATCCTGTTGCCGTGACTCAGCAGGTCACAGGCCTGGGCGCCGCCTGGGGGGACACTCATGGCACCTCGTGGGCACGCCCTGCAGTACCCAGGCCCCCTGCTTCCTCCCTCGGCCAGCACTTCCTGTGCCTCTGGGGCATATTGACAGAGCCGGACTGGGGACCCTGGGAATGGCCTCTGCAGGACTGTTTGTTTTGTTTTGGTCTTTAGTTATTGGAATATTGATAAGCCATGGGGATCAGAGTAGGTCCCCTGGTCTACTGCCCATTGGGCGCCTACAGCTGATCAGGCCCCCTGGAGCTGCCAAGATCATGAGCCCAAGGGCAGTGCGGCCAGGGCCATACCCACTCCCACAGCTACCATCAGCCTGGAGCTATCAAGGCTGGTCAGGTTCTAGAAGGTTCTGGGCCTTCTTGTCACCACCCCCACACTGCATGGAGCGCTCCCCTGCCCCTGAAGCCATGTTGCTAGTTGTCCCTGGCCTGCTCCGTCAGAGCCCCGCTGTGGCAGCCTCAGCGACCCCGCGTCGCCCCATGCAGCAGGAAGAGAGGGGCAAATGGCCTTGGGAAAATACAGTGGCCACACTGGCGGGTGGCAGGGTGGTGCCCAGCTCGTGTCCTGCTGCGGCCACAGGTTCCCAGCCCTCACGTGCCCTCGTGTCCGCTCCTGCAGGATGGCGGCTCCCTGGACCAGGTGCTGAAGGAGGCCCAGAGGATTCCAGAAGAGATCCTGGGTAAAGTCAGCATTGCGGTGAGTGTGTGCCCCCCTCAGGCTGGCTGCAAGGGCACAGCCACAGCCTCCCCTGCAGGTCCCCCACCCTGGCCGGGGGTGTAGGAGGGCCTCGTCCCCAGTGCCCGGGGGAGGTACCTCAGGCTCCACGGTGTGTTTGAGGGGGGAATCATGCTGGGGTGTTTGTGCATGGGTGTATTCCCATGGGGGACTCGAACAGGGCCTGCAGAAGTAAACTGGAGCAAGTTATATTCTGGGGCCAAGATTTTTTTTTTTTAATCCGTCTGTGAGAAATCTCCAAACAAGCGTGTGGAAAATGTGTGTTACAAGGTATACATACATTTCAAGAAATGAAACTCATCTTTGAATCTCATTCTTTATTGAAAAAAGGTTACTTTTTAAAAAAATATTATTTTCATTGGGAAGGCAGATATACAGAGAGGAGAAGAGACAGAGAGGAAGATCTTCCATCTGCAGGTTCACTCGCCAAGTGACCGCAACAGCCAGAGCTGAGCCAATCCAAAGCCAGGAACCAGGAGCCTCTTCAGGGTCTCCCACACGGGTGCAGGGTCCCAAGGTTTTGGGCCGTCCTCCACTGCTTTCCCAGGCCACAGGCAGGGAGCTGGAGGGAAAGTGGAGCAGCTGAAATTAGAACCAACGCCCATATGGGATCCCCAGGGCATGCAAGGCGAGGACTTTAACCGCTAGGCTACTGCACTGAACACAAGTTTGGTTTTCGATTTGTTGTTTTTTAAGAGGTAGAGAGATAGAATCCAACAATTCGCTCCCCAAACACATCCACAGTGGCAGGGACGGGATCAAGGGCAAAGCCGGGAGCTGGCAACTCAACCCAGGTCTCCCACGCGGGTGGCCAGGAGATGCGGTTACTGTACCATCGCAGCCGCCTCCGAGCCAGCGTTGGCACTGGCAGGACGTGGGAGCCAGACACACGCTCCCCTGCATTTACGCGCTGGGCCCGACACCCGTGTCCCCCCGAGCTCCCAGCTGTGCCGCCTTCCCACGCAGGTCCTCCGGGGTCTGGCGTATCTCCGAGAGAAACACCAAATCATGCATCGAGGTGAGCGGGCCCCCGGAGGCGGGAGGCCAGGCAGTTGTGGGGGGCGCGGGCGGCGCTCACTGTCACCCCCCTCTGCTGGCAGACGTGAAGCCCTCCAACATTCTGGTCAACTCCCGCGGCGAGATTAAGCTGTGCGACTTTGGCGTCAGCGGGCAGCTCATCGACTCCATGGCCAACTCCTTCGTGGGCACGCGTTCCTACATGTCTGTGAGTCCTCGCCTCGCCAGGCCCCTCCCCGGCTTCCAGAAAGTTCTCCAAGGCCGGCCCTTGCCCAGGGTCCACGGCTGCTCGCAGGGTCTGTGTCTGGGCCCTGGGCCTTGGTGGCGGTGAACATGCAGTTGAGGTTGGCCTTCTGCCAGGAACCTGGAATCGGAGTGTGGAGGAGCCAAGCTGGCCGAGGGCATCAGCTCAGTCCAGCCCAGAGCCATTACCCCAAGGCCTCGGCTACAACAGACCTCCCATGCGGGTGCAGGGTCCAAGCCCTGGGCCAACCTCCACTGCCTTCTCAGGCGCTTTCACAGGGAGCTGGATGGGAAGTGGAACAGCCATGACTCGAACTGATACGCCCTGCAGAGGTGTGGCATCTTATGCCATTGTCCCTTAGCTGTTTGGACAGAGCGGTGACCTGGGCCCGTGGGGCTGGCAGGGGAGTGGGCGGCCCTGGCCTGTTCCCCTGTTGGCTCCTGGGTTCCCAACACGCGTCTCCTCCTGCCTCCCGCCAGCCGGAGCGGCTGCAGGGCACCCACTACTCGGTGCAGTCGGATATCTGGAGCATGGGCCTGTCCCTGGTGGAGCTGGCCATCGGCAGGTACCCGGTCCCCCCGCCGGACGCCAAGGAGCTCGAGGCCACGTTCGGCCGGCCCGTGGTGGACGCGGCGGACACAGAGCCTCACAGCACCTCACCGCGCCCACGGCCCCCGGGACGCCCCGCCAGCGGTATGGCTGGGGCACCACGACGCTGTCTCTCCCCCTCCCCCGGAGTGCGAGCTGCACTCAGCCGACCTCAGATGGTCTGCCTGGGACCCAGCTGGCAGCCGCGTGCCTGCTTACTGCACCTGTGCCTGCCAGCTGGAGGGGGTCCGGAGGCTGCAGAGGCTCGGCCGGTCCCCAGGCGAACAGCTGGTCTGTCCCAGGATTGTGTCACAGCGCAGTAAACTGCAAGGCACCTCTCCCCCTCCTCCGGGGGAGGGCCTGTGTCCAAGCCACACCCCTAGACCGGGACTTGGGTCTCCATTTTCTTTCTGTTCTCTGCACTGCTGCCTCGGGTCCCCATGTGGAGGAACCATGCTGAGCAGTGCCCGTTGCCCCATGCCCCAGCCCGGACAGATGCCCAGGCGCGTCCCCGCTGTCAGTACCACCCCCCCCCGTCCCCTGCCTGCTCTGAGTCCCGCACAGCAGCTGCCCTGACCTTAGCCCAGGGGTCTTTGTCCTCAGACCTGGCCCCTTCCCCTCCACGATGGTGGGGACAGAGCCCCAGGCTGTGGCCAGGCGCAAGGGTGGGGAAAGGCACCACGCCACTGTGTCCTGCCAGCCCCCACCCCCAGCTGGGTCCCCGACAGGGGTCAGCCTCTCTTGTCAGCAGCCACACCGCACAAGGTCACATGGCTGTCCTTGCTTGTCACTCCCGCCCCTGCCGGGCGCCAGGCAGCAGGGGCTCAGGACTGGCCCAGCCGGAAGCCACTCTGTGCCAAGCACGTGACAGCTCGCGATGGCCTGTGTCTGCTGGGCTCTTGGGGTGGGGGGCAATTCTCGTTTTGGGGGTTTGGTTTGCTTTTCTGAGTTCTTGCGTTTGCCTTGAGGTTTCTCCCTAAGGGAGTACCTGCCCACCCTGTGCCTAGACTGAGCTGTGCTGGACCCAGCTGGGCAAGGCTGGTCCCCACGGGCTCCCTCCAGCCTTGACTTCGGCAGCACCACAGCAGTCTCTCCCACTGTGCAGGTCACGGGGTGGACAGCCGGCCAGCCATGGCCATCTTTGAACTACTGGACTACATTGTGAATGAGGTGCGTGCACGCATGCTCGCGTCACAGCAAGGAGCCCCCCACCGCCCCGTTTGTGGGTTTGCCGGGCAGGTGCCTCCCGCACCCACCCCTGCCCGGGATTCTCCCTGTAGGCCCTTCTCCCCTTAAGCGCTGGGTCCTGGGGTTTCCATATGTGGGGGCTCCTGTAGGAGTGATCTGTTCCCCCCCCCAGGGGTTGGGCTGACCCTGCAGCAGGGTACAGGATGGGGATGGGTCTCTGCTGGTGGGCTCCCCGTCTCTGCAGTCCTCTCCCTGTAGCAGGTGGCCAGCAGCTCTGTCTGGGGCTTCCCACCTGGCGGCATCCCTGGCTGGCCTCCCCTTCATCTCCAGGGCTCCTGGGGCCAGGGGCAGAGAAATTGGGTGCCCGCACTAAGCATGGGGCATCGATGGTGTGACCAAGACACAGCAGGTGGAGCTGCACCTGTGTCATGACGGGGCATTGCACTCCACCCTTGAGTGGGAGAGGCACCCTGGCCCCGTGCCTCAGTTGCTGCTTCCTGGGTCACCACAACCCAGAAAACGCAGGTGTTGGAGGCCGGTGAGAGGTGATTCAGAACCTCTTGCTCCCAGAGGAGCGGTCTCGCAGGAAGGATAGGGGGTTCCGCCAGCTGACACCCCCATGTCTGCCCCCTCCACAGCCACCTCCCAAGCTGCCCAGCAGCGTGTTCACCGCCGACTTCCAGGAGTTTGTAAATAAATGGTAAGACTCACGCTGTGCCCACCCCGGGAAACCAGTTCCCAGGAATTCTGTGGGGTGCTGAGGAATGGAGGGACTGGGGCGGGGAAGAGGAGCCAGGGCTCCATGTGACTTGCAGCCTCAGCTGTGGTGGGGGAAGGCAGTGCGGGCGGACCCTCACAGGCCCTGGGCAGGTAGGTGTGAGCTCCTGACTCCACGGGGGGCTCTGAGCACCACTTCCCTTGAGCCATTGGCCGTACCTGCAGCTCGGCTTCGTAAATGGGCAGTTTGCCTGTCCAGCTGCTGGGGGGTCAGTCTGGTAAGGGTGGGGACCTCCCTCCGCGTCCTCTGTCCCGGGGCGTAAGGGATGATTCTGGCCCACTGACCACCTGCCCTGTTTCCGCAGCCTCATCAAGAACCCTGCGGAACGAGCAGACCTCAAGATGCTCATGGTGAGGGGCCCTGGGAAGGAGGGGTCCTGGCCAGGGCGTCTGAGTTCCCTGTTGGCTGGGCTGTGGGACCCTCCCATCAGCTTCCTTCAGGAGCTGAGTGGCAGATCTGGCGGGAGGGAGTCAGGTGCAGCCCTGCCCTTGATCCTGGGCCCTGCCCCACCTGCGCCCTCCCTCCCCTGGCTAGCCAGTGAGGGACAAGGGGGCACATCACACGCTGAGGGAACCTGCACCACTCCTGGGTCTCAGACAGCAGTCTGTCCTTGCTGAGTGCAGCTTCGGCAGAGGGAGCCGGGACCTGCGTGGGCCTCCTGCAGCCTGGATACCCCCACAATCTGCTCCCACCCGGCCCACCCAGCCCGCCTAGGCTGGAACCTGCCAACGCTCTGTGTGTGATGTAGTGGCCGTGACAGTCCCATCACAGGGAAGGGTCCATGGAACCCAGGGGAGAGCCCAGGACCCACCCTCCCCTGCAAGTTGAGCGGGGCCTGCCCAAGGCTGGCTTCAGCTGCATCCGGGTCCCCAGCGGGTGGTGACACGTTGTCCCTTTGCAGAACCACGCCTTCATCAAGCGGTCCGAGGTAGAGGAAGTGGACTTTGCTGGCTGGCTCTGCGAGACCCTGCGGCTGAAGCAACCCAGCACGCCCACGCACTCGGCCGTGTGACCGCCCCCTGGACCTTGGTTTCCTCTGCGCCCAGGCCCTGCAGCAGGCCCCGGGGAGGGGGGCGCTGCTCGCTGCCTCTGGGACCTGCCTCCTTGGGGTTCACCAACAACGGAACCTGCAAACAAATGCAAACTGAGCCCACGTGCTGCTTGTTGGGGGCTGCGGCACCCTCTCATGCCAGGTCCTGTCAAGAGGAGAATGCCCAGGGTCTCTGTGCTGTGGGCGCCTGCTGGTGGGGAGAAGCCCCTCGCCACCAATCAGAGCCCACTGCCCAGGCTCGTGCTGGCCAACCTTGAACTTCGCAGCTGGGGACAAAGGGGGCCAGTAGCCCCTCCTCTGGGCCCAGCTGTCACTCCGGGCCCAGGCCTGGACACCACAGGGCCGAGGCCACAAAGAGGAAACCCAAGGCCATGTTGGGGTGGGGGGTCCCAGGCCGACATCTGGGCTTGGGGACAAGAATGGGCAGCCACTCCCCCAGCCTCGCACCTTGGGGTGTGACCAGGAAGTGCCCCCTCCCCTGTCACACCACACAACGTCCGTGCAGTGGTGATTGTGGGCCAGGGTCCCTGCCGCGTGTGCTGTTTTGTGGCTTTCCCCAAAACAACTCAGCACCTCACGCCAGGCCTGAGAGAAACCGTGGGCTTTTCTTCCCCGTTCCCTTCAGAGCTGGCGCTTCCTAGAAACAGAACTCCCACAAACTTCTAGACTGTTCTGCAGGTTCCAGGCTTCTCTAATCTGCCCACCCTCCCCAATGCATTGGGAACACTGCCAGGCTAAGCCACCTAGTAATCCAAGACCCCTGTTTGTTTGTTTTATTTTTAAGATTGATTTTTATTTTATTAGAAAGTCAGATTTACAAAGAAAAGGAGAGACAGAAAGATCTTCCGTCCGCTGGTTCACTCCCCAAGTGTCCACAATGGCCAGAGTTGAGCTGATCCAAAAACAGGAGCCGGGAGCTTCCTCTGGGTCTCCCACACAGGTGCAGGGTCCCAAGGCTTTGGGCCGTCCTCCACTGCTTTCCCAGGCCACAGGCAGGGGCTGTCAGGATTAGAACCGGCGCCCATATGGGATCCCGGTGCTTACAAGGCAACAATTTAGCTATTAGGCCATCTTTCTGGGCCTGACGCCCTGATTTGTAGTTCAGGCTGACGCCCCCTCTCCATGTAAGACCCAAGTGCCCTGTGCTATCCAGGGCATAGGTACCACTGGACAGTCCCCTCCTCCAGGACCTGTGGGCGCCTTGAGCACCCTGCCTATTCCCTATATCAAACCCATGGAGATCACCCACCAGGCAATGGCACGGCATACACACCCCAACCCCTCTGCTAGGCACTGCAAGTCAGAACACCCACCCCTGCCCATAGGACCATCAGAGGTGCCAGTGGCCAGCAGTGGACTTCAGTATGGTCCAGGTTTTCTTGGCTCCTGTCGCCCAGGTACTTCCCTGGCAGCTGAGAACTCGACCTCCTCATGGGTGGGTGTCCCCATGGAGCTGGAGCTTGGGACACCCAACTCGGAGGGCCTACTCCAGGAGGCCACGGTGAGCGGTTCTCAGAGAATGCAGGCTGCAGCTGGCTTCAGAGGGACCACTCCAGGGCGGAGGCACATCCTCACGGACGCCCCAGAGCTGCAGACTCGGCCTCCCATTTCCCCAAGCCAGAGCTCCCGGGCAACCCCCACCCCCAGTTCCCACAATATCAAGGAGGAAGCAGGGAGCCAGGAACTCCATCCGGGTCTCCTGCCTGGGCACCAGGTACTGGAGCCATTCCTGTTGTCACCCAGGGCGCCTCCTGGCAGGAAAACTGAGGGAGGCAGCGGGACTTGAAATGGGCACACGCAGGGTGCTGACAGAGCTGCAGTAAGAGCTCTCAGTGGGTCTTGTAAATACTTTTGTGCTGGGGGGAGGGGGGCCTGCATTGTGGCACAGCGGGTTAAGCTGCAGTGTGAGTATGCCGTTCCTGTGAGTCCTGGCTGCTCCAGCTTCCTGCTCAAGCAGCTGGGTTCCCTGTATTGCACAGGCTGGCTCCTGGCTTTGGCCTTGGTGGCCATCTGGGGAGTGACCCAGCAGATGGAGGCTCACACAGACCCCAAAGCCAAGGTTGACCCTGTGCACTGCAGATCAGAGCCCTGTCTGCTGGCATCGAGCCCACCGGGTCGCCAAGGACATTTCACGCTCCGGGAGGTGGGGGCTCCTATCTAGGGACATCTGGTAGGCTGCTCCTGCCTTGCAGTGGGTGGAGGCCTTGGGATACCGCTCCCCACCCTGCCAGGCAGGCCCCACCCCAAAGATGGATCAGGCCTTAATGCCACGGCAGGGAAGGGAGGGCAGGGGCCGCACAGAACCTTCTAGAAAGGTTGGCCAGCCCAGAGCCTTGGATGACCTGGAGTAGGAGGCGCGTGACCATTGGAAAGCCGGGGGAGTGGGGTGTGCAGGGGGGGGTGGCCAGAGGAAGCCATGACCAAGTTTCCCAGAAAGCAGGGTCTGTGGGGAGCCTGGGTGAGGAAGGGGCAGGGCCTGGGCTCAAAACGAAACCAGCAGGCGCCTCCCCCTCCTTCCGTTTCTGTCCGGTTCTGCACGTCCCTCCTGCTGCCCGCCCAGCCCCACCGCTGACCAGGTGCTGCGCGGCGTCCCGCAGGCTGCACCAGCCGGGGCCACTGGCCAAGCAGGCTGCACAGAGAGAGGCCTGCACCGAAAGGCCCCCGGGGGGTGGGGTGGGGGACCGCCCCCAGAGGTGCACCTGGGTGAGGGCGGGGGCCGCCACCCTGCCACTGCCCGGCCCCGCCCCACACCCGTGACTCAGCAGCACTGGCCCCATGGCAGCCCCAGGGGCTGCTGCTGCAGTGGCAGGCCCACCCACCCGGCCCTGGCCCTGCTCCCCCTTGGGCCATGACCTTGGGGAAAGCCCAATCCCTTCAGACTCCCAGTCATCCTGCAACCCCATTACAATGGCTGGCTGGCTGGCCTGGCCAGGCCCCACCCCTGGGAGACCAGGTGGCCTCTGGCCCGGTCACCAGGGCCCTCTGAACGGTGTGGTCAGTCGTTGGGGTACCCACCCCACCCCTGCAGCAGAGGGCGGCTTCCAGCGCCACAGCCTGCATGGGTCAGGTCAGAGTCCCAGTGGTAAAGCTACAACTGTCACCAGTGCACTTGTTCAGGTGGTCTCATCACCCCGTTGTTGGTCATCAACAGCCTCAGAAGACGCATCCCATAAGGCTCCTGGTCCCTGGGCTCCCGGTGGGACATGCTGCTTGGTCCCTCTGGGTCCCCCCGCCCCACCACCACCACCACGCACACACATCAGGAGGAGGAAGGTTCTGGAAGGTGACAGGTGCGAGGGCTAGGCTGAACAGACGGGAAAGGAGGCGCTATCTCTCAGGAAGAGGGGCACTTCTTTGCACTGGCCGTTCTCTGTTCTAGAAAGTTCTTCCTCCCCACCTCCAATTCCCGCTGACCTTTCCAGGCTCTGGATAAAGCACATTTTACCTCAGGCCAAGGTGCTGTGCTCATCAGCCCCCGTGCCAGCTGGTCTGTGAGTCTTAGGGCTTAAAACTGTGGTTTTTCTTTAAAAAAAAAAAAAAGAAAAGAAAAAATTGGGCCCGGAACGATGGCCTAGTGGCTTAAGTCTTCGCCTTGAAAGTGCCAGGATCCCATATGAGCACCGGTTCTAATCCCGGCCGCCCTGCTTCCCATCCAGCTCCCTGCCTGTGGCCTGGGAAAGCAGTGGAGGATGGCTCAAAGCCTTGGGACCCTGCATGCGCGTGGGAGACCTGGAGGAAGCTCCTGGCTCCTGGCTTTGGATTGGCACAGTTCTGGACGGAAGATCTTTCTATCTCTCCTTTTCTCTGTATAGCTGACTTTACAATAAAAATAAATGAATCTTTAAAAAAGAAAAGAAAAAATTATTATTACCGGAAAGGCAGATTTACAGAGAGAAGGAGAGATAGAAAAATATTCCATCGACTGGGGAACTCCCCAAGTGGCCGCAACAGCCAGAGTTGAGCTGATCCGGAAACAGGAGCTTCCAGGTCTCCCACGCGGGTGCAGGGTCCCAAGGCCTTGGGCCGTCCTCCACTGCTTTCCCAGGCCACAGGCAGGGAGCTGGGTGGGAAGTGGAGCTGCCAGGACAGGAAGGCCACCAAAGCGGACTCCATTACTTGCAGGTGGAGTAGCAGCCTGCTAAATCCTTATGCTGGCCTCTGGCCATGGGTTCTTAAATGTCACACCCCAGAAAAACCGAGAAAAACTTGACTGCCTGCAGGGATGACCCACCAGGAAAATATTTGCAAATCATAGCGCATAAAGGCCTGGGAGCTACCCCATCGAAAGAGTTGTTCCAAGGCAATGAGAAAAGTGTCTGGAGGACTTGGGTGGCCAGTCAGCCCTTTGGAGCAAGATGCTGGACCCCCCTGGCTGTGGAGTATGCCTCCCCCACAGTTCCAGGGAACATGGGAAGATGATGGGGGACCCTGAATCCCTGGTCTAAAGGTGCTGGGATTTGGTCCTGGGAGGCTAAACACCCCTCGGTGCCAGGAATCCACACTTGGCCTGGACTGGCCAGGGTCAAGGGGAGGAGCCCAGGGTGGGCGTCAAGGGGCTGGAGGTTGAGAGCAGGAAGTAGCTCCCTCCTTCCCACGCCCAGGGCCCAGGGCGAGGGGGCAGGGGGGGGGGTGCCCTGTGAAACAGGAGCCAGCCCCAGAACAGAGGGAGGCCCCCCCCTCCCCCTACCAGCACTGCTGCTGGCTGGTCCCCTCATTAAAGGGGCGTGGTGGACGGTTTCCCTTCGGGGCCTCAATGTCTCCACCGCCCAGTCTCTTTGCCCCTGGTCCCCAAGCCAGACCCAAAGGGAGGGGAGAGGCTCCTTATGGGCCGAGCAGTTAGAGCCCCTGGCTGGTGGAGGGGTGAGGGGCTGCACTTAGAGCCCCTGGCTGGTGGAGGGGTGAGGGGCTGCCACACACCTCAGGGACCCAGTTCTTCCCGGGAGGAACACCATGCAGCCAGGAACAGGGGTGAGGCCGTACCACGCCCCTCACAACCCCCACAGAGGGACTCTGCTCCCCAGGCCCAGAGCTGCCCAAAGCCACACACACACACACACACACACACACACACACACACACACACACACACACACACACACACACACACACACACACACACACGGCGTGGGCTCCGCGGACAGGAAACACTCAGCACAGCAGAGGAAGGGGATCTGCAGGGGCCAGGCCTGGAGGAGGGGGTGGAGCTGCTCTGCTCTGTGTGTGTGTGTGTGTGTGTGTGTGTACAAGGAATGTTCTGGAATGTGGCAGAGGCGGCCATTGCGCAACCTGTGGGACAAACCACTCCACTGCACACCTTTGCACAGGTGAACTGGGCAGGATGTCGGTTAAATCCCCAGGGGAGGCAGCCAGACCTCCAGTTGGCTCACCACCCCGCAGCCCCCAGGTCAGAGTGCCTGGGTTCGAGTCCCGGCTCTGGCTGCTGACTCCTGTTCCTTGCTCAGGCACACCCTGGCGGGGCGGGGTCCTCCTGTCCACTCCCCGAGAAGAACCAGACGGAATTGTGGGCTTCTGGCTTCAGCCTGGCCCAGCCCTCCCTGGCTGTTGAGGGCACTGGGGGAGGGTGACACAGTGCATGAAGGTTTCTGCCTTTATATTAACGCGGTAACTCAGCAGGTGAAGTCCTTTCCTTGCATGTGCCAGGATCCCATATAGGCGCCGATTCATGTCCTGGCAGCCCTGCTTCCCATGCAGCTCCCTGCCTGTGGCCTGGGAAAGCAGTGGAGGACGGCCCAAAGCCTTGGGACCCTGAACGCGCGTGGGAGATCTGGAAGAGGCTCCTGGTTCCTGGCTTCGGATCGGCTCAGCTCTGGCCATGGCTCCTGACAAGGGATCTGCTTACCCCTGGCAGTTGAGGCCACTTGGGGATGGAACACCTTCCTCTCTGTCTCTCCTCCTCCTATCTGACTTTCCAATCAAAAAATAAAATTAAAGAATAAAGGTACAATAATTAAGAAAACTTTTTTTTTTAAATAACACTTTTTTCAAACACCTGTTTCTGCACTGGCCACTCCCTCCACCAGCGTTCTCCTGCCATCCCAGGGGACCAAAGCGCTGTGTGCACGCAGGCGAGCAGATCCCCTCGGGTTTGAGGGGCGCAGGTGTGTCCCCCCACCCTTCCCAGGGGGGCTGGAAGGTGGGGGCGGAGAGCGAGCCACGCCCATAGCCAGACCGGCAGGTGTGTGTGCGCCAGGCTCCTTGCTCCCAGCTGGAACCCAGGGGTGCCCTGGAATCCGGGGGGTGCGCCAGCCGCCGCCAGCCAGGGCGGCATGAGGGGGGTGGCGATGAGGTCCTGGGGCCTCCTCGTCCTTCCTGGTTGTTTATGGGCCAAGGGTCTCCAGGCAGGCCAACATCCTGTTCCGCCAGGGACCTCGCCCCGCCTGTCCCGTGGGGACATCGTGGGCGTGGTGACTGCGCACAAGGAGCCCTTCCATGTCCCCGCACCCCGGGGAGCTGCGCACTGCCAGGGGTGCCGGTGGCGCGGGGTGGGCCGCGGCACCCACACAGTCAGAGCCCTCCTCCCCAATTCCCCGGGCCCGGCTGCTTCCTCCGCCAAGGTCACAGGCAGAGTGAACTTGACCTTGGCCCACCCACCTCCCACTCCCTCCCGGAGGGTGGAGCCGGCAGGTGGAGGGGGGCGCCCTGGCCAGGGAGGGAGGGAGGGAGGTGGCCCTGCACCTGCCGTGCCTGCGGCCGCCTCGCCGGCTCCGGGGCCCCGTGTGGAGGTTCTCCCGGTGTCCCGAAAACGAAACCAACAAAGTGAAACGGAAGCTCCAGCCCCGGGGAGGGCGGCCCTGGAAGCCGGGGCTGCAGGGGAGCCCAGGCCCACGTGGCAGTGGCCAGCTGGGCCCCCAAGGGAGGAGCCGGGCTGAAAACTGTGGTAAATTATTATTGTTATTATTATTTTGAGCCAGGACCCCAGTGGTCTGGCCACTAAGCCAGGTTCTCCCCTTCCTCCTCTTCCTCCTCTTCCCCCACCCCGGAGAACCCACAGGCAGGGGGGACACGAAGATTGCCCTGCACCCGGGCCCCACCACCTCTGGACAGATGGAGGTGCGGCTGCCTGGGCCCTGGAGGGCCCGTGCAAGGCGGGAGGGGTGGGCCAGGGTCTCCAGGCCTGGCTTTCCATTTTTGCAGCACCCATGGAGGGGACACACACGCAGACAGACAGGCAGGGCTGGTGGCAGACCCAGGCTGACTGGCACTGGCTTTTTCTCTGGGGTGGTGCCGTCCTGGGCACGGCAGGGCGTGGAGCACTGCCTGTGGCCTCCACCCACCGCACCCCCGAGTCGTGACAGTCCTACATGTCCCTAGACCCTAGCAGGTGTCAGCTGGAGGAGCGGCAGCCATGAGAGTGGAAATGAGGGGCATGGGTGGGTCAGGGGGAGCGCTCAGAGACAGTGAGGGGGCCTGCCCTGGAAGAAACAGGATGTTTCCGGTGGAACAAACCCATTGCTCAGATGGGAAGACAGCTGTGGAACCTCATGATGGGTCCCCACGCTTCCACCTTCTGGAATCAGTAATTAGTGGCTTTTTTGCACACCTCCTTCCCTGCCTCCCCCAACTTTTTTCGGGATGAGGGGGGGTTCAGGGGTGCGAAACCAGCCAGCCTGGCTGGGAGGGGCTTCCACATGCATGGGAGAGCTGCTGGAGGTGACCCCAGAGAATTCTGGAAGCTCAAGCTAGCTTGCCTTTGTGTGTGTGTGAATTATTTATTCACAAAGAGAAAATGAGAAAGAGTTATTTCATCTGCTGGTTCCTTCCCCAGACACCTGCCACAGCCAGGGTCTGGGCCAGGCCGAAGCCAGGGGCTTCTTCAGGTCTCCCACATGGGGTGACAGGGCCCCAAGTCCTGGGGTAGCTACCACCTGCTCCTTCCAGAGTGCACATGAGCAGGGAGCTGGGATTGGAAGAGGGGGTGCAGGCCTGCAGCTGATGTACCCCACTCTAGGGTCCAGGCATCACACCACAGCACCCACACACACCCACGATTCTCTAATTTTCCTTCAAATCCATTATAACATCTTAGTGGCTTCCTCGACAGTTAAAATATTTAATAAAGTTGTTGATATGTATCCAGTTTTTTTTTTTAAAGATTTACTTATTTTTATTGAAAAGTCAGATATAGAGAGAGGAAGATCCGTCTGCTGGATCACTCCCCAAGTTACTGCAATGGTCAAAGCTGAGCTGATCCAAAAACCAGGAGCCAGGAGCTCCATTCTGGTCTCCCCTGTGGATACAGGACTCGAGGACTAGGTCCATCGCCCTCTGCTCCCCAGGGCATTAGCAGGGAGCTGGATCACAAGCGGAGGTGCTGGGGCCTGGGGCGCTGGTACCCACAGCTTCATGTAATCTATGGAGCTGTGTCCCTGGCCCCTGAGTTGTACTTTTGTCTGGTGAAGAAATGGCGGTTCTCTCGGCTGGGCTGTCCTGGCTAAGTGAGTGGAATGGCTGTGTGGCCTCTTAGGTTGACCAACAGCTGACCGGAATGTTCTAGTCTTGTCGTGGGGGCTTCCTCAAGCTCCATAACTCCCTGAGTTCTAGAATCTTCCTGGATCCCTCCCCGTCCGTGTCAGACCGGAGCTGAGCTGAGCTGGTCTGAAAGCAGGAGCCAGGAGCCTCTTCCAGGTCTCCCACGCGGGTGCAGGGTCCCATGGCTTTGGGCCGTCCTCCACTGCTTTCCCAGGCCTCAAGCTGGATGGGAAGTGGAGCCACCAGGGTATGAACTGGGGCCCACACGGGAAGCAGGACTCATAGTGTACCACAATACTAGGGCCCACACAGCACCCTTTATTTAAAATGTGCAAACTTGGTAACCTCTTATAAGAAAAGGGTTGTTGAAGCCATCTGCATGATCTTATTCCAGAATATTCCATCAGCCCTTGTTGGTCGCACCCCAGTCCCTGATAACCACGTGGCCACTTCCTGGCCCCGTGGATTCTCCTATTCTAGATGTTTCCTGCCTGGCGAGCCCACACTGCGTGGCTCCTGAATGAGATGTCCCAGGATACTCGACATACTGCAGCCCCTTTGGGTCAGCACCTCTGTCCAGTTCCTGGCCATGTAGTATTCCACTGTGTGCATCCGGTGAGCGCCGGCCATCTTTGTCACGTCCCCCCTGTAAAAGCTAACACATCCATCCTGACCCGTGTGCAGGGTGTCCCCACCCTCTTTCTGCTCCCCATCCCGGAGGGAGGCAACTGCGGCCACGTGGCTTCCCCAAGCGGCTGCACCCGAGGGTCCCTCCTGACCATCCCCGCCACCGAGGGCCACCCTGGGCTGCCCATCTGCTGTCCACCTCGCCAGCTGCCCCCTTCCCCACAGGCACCTGCTGTGGTTTAAAGGTGCACTGTCCCCCCACCCCTCCTCCAGGGAGACCCGCAGTCTCTTCCTGTAGTAGTTTGTACACACGTAAGTATTTAAATACTTGAGCCGTTTTTAGCCGCCTGAGGGTATTTCTGCAATCCAGGCGGCTCAGATGCCTCAGAGACCAGACCCTCCACTGACGCCCTGTTGCCAAATACCTTTTCCCTAGTTCTGTTTTTCTTTCACTTTCTAGAGCTCTCCTTGGAGCTCCAGATAGCTTGATGGTGTGTGGGTAGGGTAGGGGCGGGCGTTGGACATGGCTGTTAGTGTGGGGGCTCACCACCTGACACCAGGGACTTCTGGGGTCTGCTCCGGACCCCATAGGTGCTGGGAGAGGCAGCTGTATTAGCTCATGTCCCTTGGGGCCGTGTACCTCCGTGCAAATGCTCGCTCGGCTTTGGCCTGGTCTGGTCTTAACCTTTCTGACCATTTAGGGAGTGAACCAGCAGACGGAGGACTTTCTAACTGTGCCTTTCAAAAATTAATAACAAATGTTTTAAAAAATAAACATGCATCATGACTTCTGGGGTATATGAAAATATTAATGTAAACGTTATTAACAATATCATATATTAATAATAAATACATAGCAACATAGGATATGAATATATAAAATTCTTTTAAAGTTTTGATTGGAAAGACAGATTTACAGAAAAATGATACAGATCTTCCATCCACTGGTTCAATCCCCAAGTGGTCACAACCACTGTAGCTGAGCTGATATGAAGTCAGATCCAGGAGCCTCTTCCGGGTCTCCCACACGGGTGCAGGGTCCCAAGGCTCTGGGCCGTCCTCCACTGCTTTCCCAGGTCACAAGCAGGGAGCTGGATGGGAAGTGGAGCTGCTGGGATTAGAACCAGTGCCCATATGGGATCCCAGTGCATGCAAGGCAAGGATTTGAGCCACTAGGCCATCTTGTTGCATCCAATAACAATTAAAAAAAAAATTAATGTGCATGACTTCTGGGGCAGGACCCTAACACTATGCATAAAAACATTTATATTGGTGGTTTTCAATAATATTATATTGATATGTTAAATATTAACATAAACACATAAATATTAATATTAATTAATGGTTGATGCCCCACGTTACCCCAATGGCTGGTGCTGAGCTGATCTGAAGCCAGGAGTTTCTTCCGGGTCTCCCACGCAGGTGCCGAGTCCCAAGGCTTTGGGCCGTCCTCCACTGCTTTCCCAGGCCACAGGCAGGGAGCTGGATGGGAAGCGGGGTTGCTGGGATTAGAACTTGGGTCATTATGGAATGTCTGCACTGCAGGTGGAGGCTTAGCTGCTCTGCCTCAGCCCCCTGCGCCCCCTCCCTCACTGTGTGTGGGGGTTGGCGGAATAAGGGTGTTCATGGTCCAGGGAGGTACCATTCTTGATGCAACTCCCGGTTGGCACCTGCAAGGCGCTGAAGAAAGATGAACTCATTTCCCAGGCTCCCCGCAGACCCACGGCCCCTCCTCCCTCCCTTCCCACCTAATTGGAGGAGGGGGGCGTTCAGGCTGTGGCTTCCCCTCTGGGCACCTCCCTCCCCACATCCCCTTAAAATTATAATCACAGAGGCCGATTCAACCTGTTTCGGAGTTGAGAGGTATTTAGTGGAGCAGTGAGAGGGGGGCCCCCCCAAATTGCCTGTCTCAGGCCAGGGCTTGTCTTTGAAGTCGGGGCAGCCGGGGCGGGGGGGGGGGCGAACACTGAACCCCTGTTCTCCATCATCCCCGGACCCCCAGAGGCTCGTGGCCCTGGGTTGATCCTAAGAATTAATCAATCATCAATAAACAGAAGGATCATGGACACACCCGGGTAGTGCATCAAGTGCTCAGGATTAGACCAGGAGAGGCGGGGAGCTCCGCACCCCGCGCGCGCGCACCCAGGCCAGCTGCGGGGTGCCACCCGCAGTCCCTCTCCAATCCCGCGTGCAGCAGGCGGCTGGCCCCGGCCGGGTCTGGCTGTGTTGTCACCGCGCGTCCCCTCCGCCCCTCCCCCGTCCCCTGCCGGACCTCTCCCACGACCGGGGAGGAGGAAGTGGGCGAAATGGACCGGGGTGGGGGAGAAAGAAAGCAAGCAAAAAAAAAAAAAAAAAAAGTTGGGGGGAATCAGCACCTCCTGACTCCCCCGCGTCCCCACACTCCCTATCCGCCCAAGCGTTGCGGGAGCGCCCCGCAAACCCCAGGCATTTCGGGGGGGACCACCCCTTCACCAATAACACCTCATCCTGCTACCGAGGGGGACACTGGGGTGGGGTGCCCTGATCCTGCCCGGCGTGTGTGTGGGGGCGCAGCACTTGGGCGAGCTGGGAAAACCGCCGCCCTGCCCTGCCCGCCCCCTCGCCAACCCCTTCCCCCGCGGGCGGCGGCGGCGGAGGCGCCTCCTTTATATAATCGCGGGAAGGGCAGGTTGGCGATTGCATTGGGAACCCTGAGCGCCCAACCCCAAGCCCTGGACATCCCCCCCAACTGCCCAGGAGATGGGCTCCTGCCTCCACACCGGGTGCACTTGCGCGGCCGGGTAAACTGAGGCCAGCGCTCGGCAGATCAGATTCCTGGTCTTGGAGAGGGACTTGGGTGCGGTGTGTGTGTGTGTAAAGAGGGGTCCCCAGGCTCACACGCAGAGCCCCCCACCAACGCACACCAGCCCTCGCAGCCCGGGCTCGCCGTGCGCCCCGCGCGCTCCCCGCCTCCGTCACCCTGCCCCGCCCCGGGGGCGGCGGGGGCAAAGCCCGCGCGCACCCCCCTCCTCCTCCTCCTCCTCCTCCTCCCGGACGCCCCAGCCCTGCACCCCGCCCCAGCGCAGCCGAGGCTGGGGGCCTGTTTATCTGCAGGCCCCCGCAGCAGCAGCAGCAGCAGCAGCAGAAGCAGCACAATCACCTCCCCTCCGCAACACACACACCCCCCCGCGCCCCGGTCCCCTCTCCGCCCGCCTTGGGGGGCCCCGTTCCCCTCCCTTTCGCCCGCGCGCCCTGGGGAGCTTTGGGGCCAGATAAGCCCGCGCGCTGGCACGGCGCCGCGCCGCGGGGCGGAGAGGTCAGAGAGACAGAGGGAGGGAGGGGGGCGCGCGCCGAACCCACCCCCCCACCCACCCCAACACGTCCTCCTCATCTCCCCAACTTGGCAAAACCCCTAATAACAGCCCGATCTCCCCCGGCGGCGCGCAGCGGGCGAAGCCCCACGGGAGCGCAGAGACGTGGCAAGAGGGGACCTGCCGAGCCTGTTCTGGCCTCCGCGGCCCGGAGTGTGTGGGGAGGGGGGTGGGTGGGACGGGCTGGGCGTGTGTGTGTGTTGGTGGGTGGGGGGGGGGCCGGAGGCTGCGGCACCTTTAAGACAAGGGAGGACCCCTCATGCCCTCGGAGCAACCAGGAAGGGAGTCGGGAGCATCATACGGGGCTTTGCCTGGTGCTGTACGGTTACTGTAGGGGCAGTGACGCCGCCGCCGCGCGAAGGAGCGACGCGGGGACACACGCGCGGGGACAGCGAGCGCCGCGCACCCCGCGGGCCAGCGGCCGATCCGCGCAGCCCCCCACCCTCTCCAAAGCCCGGGCCCCCCGGCCCCGGCCCCGCGAGGTAAGTCAGCGCCCCAGCAGCGCGCGCGCGGCCCGTGCGGCAAAGGGGCAGGAGTGGAGAGCTGGGGTGGGGTGGTGGTGGTGGTGGTGGTGGGGGCCTGTCGCTGCGCCCACCTCTCCTGTGCGCCCCGTGGAAAGGGGGACCCACCCCGACGCGCCGGGGACGCTCCCCCAAGTTTCAGAGGAGGACGAGGTGTGGGGAGGTGGCTGGCTGGTTGGCTGGCAAGCTGCTGATCCCGGGGGGCTGAGGGCGCCCCGGGATCGCGGGCGCGGGCCGAGGGGGCGCCGCCCGGAGAAGAGGAGCTCCCGGGGAGGGGGGGGGCAAGTGCAACGGGTTAGTGCGCCAGCTGCCCCCGTCACCCCCCACCTCGTCCCAGCCTCCATCTCGCCCACCTCCGCGCCTCCCCAGGTCCCTCATGCATGGCTTTTGGGGGCTCCCGGGCGCGCGCGGGGTGCGGGGGAGGGGAACCGGGGCTGCATTGAGGGTGTGTGTGTTGGGGTGGGGGGGGAGCCGGCGTGGGGACACTGGGGGGGGGGTTGCGCGTCGCGTGCTAAGTTTGCAGCTGGGATCGGGGGACCGCCCTGGCCCCTCGGGGTGGCGGGGGGCCTAATTCGGTGCTGCGTGCATACGTTGGAGTTGGCCAGGATGGAGCTCCATGGGGGATGGGGGGGAGGGGGCTGGCAAAACAGGGAGGGGGCTTGCCTAGGAGGAGGAGGAGGAGAAGGAGGAGGAGGAGGAGGGCGTCCGGGTGGGCGGGTGGCGCCGGGCGGCCTTCTGGGTATCGTAGTTCGCGGCGCCGCCTGCACCCGGCAGGTGGGCGGCTCCTGAGGACTCCGAGTCCCAGGGTGCTTCGCGCCGGCGGCCCGCGGGGAGGGGCGGCGCGGAGGAGGGGCGGTGAGCGGCGGCGCGGCGGCCCAATGGCAGGCGGCGCGCGGGCGCGGCGCGGCGCGGGGGGCGGGGCGAGCGGCGCGGAGGGCGGGGCGTGCGGCCGGGCGCCCCTCGCCGGGGGCCGGTGGCGGTCCCCGGCTTCCGGCTGCGCGGCCCGCGGGCCCGGCCCCCTCCCCGCCCCGGGGCCCCTCCCCTGCTGGTTGTGTAACCGTCCCCAGCCCCCCTCCCCTCGGGGGCCACCCCGGCCGGGCCCCGGGAGTGCGTGGTGGGGGGGGGGGGTCCCTCCCTTCCCTTCCCTTCCCGGCGCCGTTCTCTCTCTATACCATCCATCCTATTCCTCCCGGGCAGGGTGCAGGCTCGGGCGGCCGCGCGGCGCACGCGAGCCCGGGGATGCGCGGCCTAGCAGTGCAGGCCGGGCCGAGAGCCCGGGCGTGGGGGGGAGGCGGGCGGGCGGGCGGGCGGACCCAGATCCGGGGTAATTTGCATCGCCCTCCCCCCAGCCCGGGTGGGGATTGGCCGCCGGCGGCGGGGGGTGGCGCGGGGCCAGGCTCACTGCCGCCTCCCGGCCCCTCGGAGGGAGCCAGCCCAGCCGCAGCCGCCGCCGCCGGGGCCGGGCCCCCCTCGCCGCTGCCCCGGGAAGGAGGTAGGCAGCTGCCGCCCGCCGGGGGTCCCCGGGCCTGACGCCGCCGCGCTGGGGGTGCTGGGGGTGCTGGTGGCGGTGCTGGTGGCGGTGGTGGCGGCGCCGGACGCGGACCCCGCCTGGCCCCCTTGGCGTGGCTCGCGCGGCCTGGAGAGCGACGACCGGGGCGCCTCGCTTCCCTTGCCGCCGTCACCCGCTTCCCTCACCACCCCCCCCAAAAAAAGCGCGTGACCCCGACTCTGCCTCCCCGACACCGCCGCCACCAGCACCACCAACCACCACGTGCGAGCGCGGAGAGGAGCCCGGGCAGGGTGGGATCCATCGGACCTCCCCCCCCTTTTCCCTGGCCTGGCCTGGCCTGGCCTGGGTGGGCGCGACGGGGCTGCGTCGTCGTCGTCGAGCTGTAAACCCCCCTGGGCGCCCCTCGGGGGTCTCTGCGGCTCCTGTGCGCCGCGAGCCCCAGGAAGGGGAGAGGTGGCCCGGTGGGGGGTGGGGGCAGGCAGCTGCGGGTGCTGTCCAGCCGGGGCCCCCTCCGAGGCGCGCGCAGTGGGCGCCCACTGGGTCCCGGTGGAATGCATTCCCTAGTTGGCCCCGAGGAGACCCAGGCACCTCCTCTGCCCCCTCCCTGTTGCAACCGGCGGAAGTGAGAGAGATGTGGGTGCCCCCTTCCCCTCCCCCGCTCTCCCCGCGGCGCCCACCTGGCTCACCCATGGGTGGCCGGCTTGGCTGGCCTGTCCTCCCCCCACCCCCATCACCGCCGTGGCCGCCGCCGCCGCCACCACCACCACCATCTCTCCCTGCCAGCTGCCTGCATGTCACCCCACCACCCACCCTTGAACAGGGCCAGGGCGTAACCCTCAGGGTGCCGCTCCCATGCTTGGGGTGGGGGCGGTCTCCCCAAGCAGCAAGGCCGACACTTCCTATTGGCGGACTGGGCCTGGGAGACGTCCCGGGCGGCCTGGGCTAGGGCAGGGGCCCAGGCCAGGCTGTTTGCGAGGCTTCCAGGGCACGGGGCATTTCCTGAGAGGACAGCCGCCCCTACATCCTGCCCCTCCTGGGCCCCTCATCAGGCTGGGCCCTGGCACCTTCGTGGTGGGGCCCCGGGGAGGTGGGGGGGGGGCTGTGTTTACCACCAGCCATCGCTGTGGAGACAAGCCTGAGGGAGGTTGGTGGCGGGGAGCAAGAGGCAGCCTGATAAAGCAGGAGCTAATGAATGAAAGAAGAGCCATTGGGGACACTGAAATTTTAATTCGTGGGTCGCTCTGTGTGTGTGTGTGTCTGTGGTGTTTCTTACCCAGTTCTGATTGGCTGCCCGGTGGCCACTTGGCACCCCAGCCCCAGGGCCTGGCGGTGGGAGAGCCAGGCTAGCCTGGGCCCCTGCGGAAGGTTCCAGGGCCACACCAGCAGGTCCTGGGGTGCGTGTGGTTTGATGAGTCCCAGACTGGGGCAGTGGGGACACAGCAGTCCAAGGTCACGGGGCCCCGAGCTGCATCTCCTGACCCACTGCTGTCCCAACCCACCAGAGTTACCCCAAAACTCACCACCTGCCTTGGAGGAGGTGCCAGAGCCGCTGAGGTGCAAATCCAGAGCCTAGGAAAGCCAGTACCTAAAGGTGACATTGAACCTCGGGGTCCCCACCAAGGTCACCCAGCACATGTCCTCTGTCCTACCAGTCCCCCAGCCCCATGGGGCAGGCACTTGGTCTGTGGTGGTGCCTCTGAGCTGCCTGCCCCCCGGGGTCGCCTCCCCAGGCCAAGCTGAGCTGGTGCAGAGACAAAGCGGGAATCTGCCTGGGGGGGGTTCTGTTGTCACCTGTCCAGGCACCTGCCAGAGACAGCCCTGACTCCCGAGGTTGGGAGTGGGGAGGAAGGCCCAGGCCAGCCTCCATTGTTCCCATGAGCAATAGCAATGGGGAGATTGTCTTCTGTCCCCAGGTCGGCTCGGCCTTCCCTCCGGGACTCTCCATGCACAGGGCTCTGGGGGAGCCCCTTTGTGCATGGCTATAGTCCCCCCACTCTCCCACAGTGGTCACTTGCCGGGAGCTGAGGGTTGGGGGGTGGACAGGAGCGAGGCAGGACAGACGGCCCTTGATCAAAACCTGACGCTGCTTGTGTGCGCCCAGGTATGTGGAGGCCAAGAGCCAGGTACCCCATCTCCACTCCACCCCCACAACTCTAGGCCCACATCCCCACCAACGGCCAGAGCCCCGCAGCACACGGAAGGCTCCCGCGGAGACACCAGGCAGAACGTGGCCACAGGGCCGGCCCCTCCATCTGTCCCCCCAGCAGGCCATGGACGGCCGCTCGGTCCCCACCCACGCCTTTCTGGTTTGACTGGAAAACGAGGTCCCGGCCCACCTTCCTGCAGGCTGCTAGCCTTGCTGGACTGGGAGGAAGCAGGCCCAGGTGGCCCGGCCTGGGGGCTCCTGCGGGTGTCTGGAGGTGACAGGCGGGGCCCCCTCAGGGCAGCGAGGGAGGGAAGGAGATGAGAGGCTCTCCGAGGTCAGCCGACAGTCCCTCCCCGTGGCATTGTGGGTAGCAGGTGCAATGGGAGCTGAGGGTGGGGCTCGGGGATGGTGTTCTGCTGAGGGCGGCCTTGTTTGCCCCCCTTCCGTGACGGGAAGCTCATTCCTTCCTCTCCCAGGCAGACAGACGGACGGCTCTGGCCACAGCACCCTTCTGGAGCCCGCCCACCTCCGTCCCTCTGGAGTGCGGGAACAGGGTGGGCCTGGGGTCAGATGGAAGGTCGTCTTCCCCTCCTCTTGGCCATCTCAACCCCAACCACTCACACCCACACAGACACACACACTTCCCACTGGGCCCTGGCCTTCCTGCCTCTGGCCCTTTAAGGCCCAGGCAGGAAGCCCCTCCCCATTTAGGGCAATAAAATGGACTGGTAAGATGGCCGAGGGCCTGGGCGGGCTCCTGAGCCTGGCCGGAGGAAGGCCTTGCCCACTGGCGCAGATGCCACAGAGTGAGCAGGGGGACAAGCAGGCAGAGGTGCCCGGTGCTCTCAGGGCCCCCAGTCCAGACATGACATTACTGTCCCGTGAAACCCCAAGCTGGGGCCAGGGCCAGGCAGGGATTGGCACCAGGTCGGGGCGGGGTAACCCATTGGGACCAACCCTTGCAACACAGGCCTGTGGGTTGGGAGGGCACCTGTGTGCCAGACTCGGCGGTGTGACCTTGGGCCAGCTGCCCACCCTCTCTGGGCCTCCCAGCCGCATACGTAGCACAGGTGGGCAAGAGGCGGCAGGCCACCCCAGAGTGAGGGAGTGACCCCACTTCCACCACACTGACCTCCCCCTTGAAGGAAGTGGAGGCTCAGACAGACGCTGGGTCTTGTCCAAGGTCACACAGCTTGGCGACAGAGGAGCCGGACTGACCCCCAGCTGGCCGCCCACGGGCACAGCTGAGCGGGAACTGGGCCTTCCCTGGCTCCCATGGTGGAGGAGTGGGTGGGGGGCTGTGGGCATCTGGGAGGGCCGATTCCTCCTCCTCACGTGGTCCCCCGACCCGCACCCCTGAGTTGCAGATACCCTGCTTCCTGGGGAGTGTGGAGGCCCCCACCCTCAGCCTGCCAGCCAAGGCCCCTATGATTCCGTGCCCAGGGCCATGTTGGCACTGGGTGCTGTCCCTCCCAGCTGGGGTCTGTTGGGTCTCCTTGGCCCGGCCTGGTGACCTCTCAGCCTTCTCAAAGTCCAGGGCACAGCAGGGGAGGGGCTGAGCTGAGGCCAGGGTCCTGCTCGGCTTGGGAGAGCCACAGCCCTGTTGACCCTAGGCGAGACTGGAGGTGGGACAGGCCGGGCGTGCCTGCCAGTCCGCCCGGTGGTGGGTAGGCGGAGCTTCGGCGCCTCCGCTGTACCCCTACTGTGTGCCACCCTGGGGGAGGGCTGACGTGGGGGCCCCCTGGGCGGGTGTGGCCCCCTGGGGAGGAAGAGGCCGCCCCACCTCCAGCCCAGGAGGGGCCTGCCGGGGCCTGCCCCTCAGCCGCCGAGTCAGCACCCAGCACCGAGCCCCGGAAATCCCACGGGGGCGAATGTGGCCATGGTGATAGATGGGCCCCCCCCAACTGGGTTGGTGTGGGCCTGAGTGGGGACCCTGGTGAGGAGCTTGGGGTGGGGAAGGGGGTGAAACCTCACCTTTCGCAGGTCACCTGGTGAGTGGGCAGGTGGGTGGCGACCAGGCCCCCACCTGCCCACAGTGGGGCATCAGCAGGCCATATCCTCTTCCCGACCCTGGGGCTCTGGCCAAGCCCTACCTTCCCCCTTCCAGCCCCCACAGAGGCCGTCAGGTGGCCCAGGGTGGGGCCGGCAGGTGGATCTCGTTCCTGTAGAGAGAGGGAGTCAGGCTGGCAGGCGGCTGTGGAGACCGCCTCAGTTCCGGCCCCTGCGTGCCTGCTCTCTTCCTGGAGCTTGGGCCTCGGGGTTTCCACCTGCGAAGCAGGGGCAGGCGTGTTGGCCGGAGGCTCTGGGAGCCCACCCAGCCCAAGGCCCGTGGTGGCCCCTGGTCCTGTGCGCAGGGCACCCTGGGAGGAAGCCAGGGCGGGGGGATGGTGGCTGCGACAGGGGTGAGTCATTTGGGCTGCAAACTTGGTGTCCCTGGAGGGGCCCTGGACCCTTCTGCTGTTCTGGGGTGAGGGCGGTCGGAGACCACCCCCCTCCCCAGCCTACCATGTGTGCAGTGGTAAGGAGGGGCTGGGACACGCCTGATCCCGTGCCCCATCTGCCCACAGGTTCCCTGAGGCTCCTGGGCCAGACGGCAGATGGTCACAGGGGTGGCACCCCCCAGGGGGCTCCTCGAGTCCCACATGGGGCTGCCCTCCGCCCCTGCTCCCAGCAGCCACAGCCCCCCGCCCCTCCCACCGGCTGGCAGGACCGAGGAGAAGGGGGGGGGCGGCAGCTGGCAGCGGGTGGGGACAGGGCGGGCTGTGGGGCCGCCCAGAGAACCCCGGGAAGCCAGCGGGCCTTACAAAGGCCTCTGTGTCGGCCCCTGAGGCCTGGACCCCGCACCCGCCCGGGACCAGCGCTCGGACCTTGGTTGGCAGGCCCCAGGCAAGCACAGCGTGGTTAGGGCTGGGCTAGGCCGCTCAGCCTGCTCATTCATGCTGGCCAGGAGGGTCTTGTGGTTCTTTTGGGAGGGAGCCCTCTCCCAGGGGGACGTGGTCTGGGTTGATCAGCTGAGCCGGGAGGGAGTACCTGTGGTGCTGGGTGGTGAGGGGGCAGCCTGGGGCTCCCTGGAGGGCGGGGTGGGGGGCAGGGAAAAGAGCCAGAGGGTTGTGCAAACACCCAAGTGGGCGGATGAGTCAGAACAAGGGGAGGGGGCGGGGCCTGGGCCGCTGGAGGCCTCTGCCCATTTGACAGAAGGGGAGACTGAGGCCTCAGCACTCAGCCGTGCACCCCGGGGTGGGAAGGAGCAAGGGAGGGGCTTGTCTGTCAGGGCTCTGGGCAAAAGGGCTGCCCCGACCCGCGCCGCTGCCCCTCCTGGGAGAGTCCGCCTCTGGGCGGCAGTGGTTGGCTTTCTCCCCTGTTACTCACTGCTGGGGCTCAGCCTGCCCTGGGGTGGGTGGTGGGCGCGTGGCTCACGGGACAGGAAGGGGCTGGGCCTGTGGAGTCACTGTGACCCCGCCCCAGCAGGGTCCACCCAGGGTGCCCTTGCCCCGGCCTGGCCCACAGCCCTGTGACACCCCTGGACTTGACCTCACCCCTCCCTGCTGACTCAAACCCCCAGGGAACCCGGTGGGCAGGAGCAGGGTCAGGGCGGGCCTGCGGGTGGGTCTAGGCACAGCTGTTCTCCCACGGAGTAGAGGGCGAGGGCATGGTGGGGAGGTCGGTGGGGAGGTCGGGCGTGGCCGAGACTCAGCCCACAGCCAGGTCCTGCCCTTGTGCAGCACTGGGGAAACTGAGGCAGGCCGGACTGGGGCGCTCTTTCCCCCAGGGAAGGGAGTCCCCGGTGTGGGCGTATGGACCTGCTGACCACATCCCTGTCCGGTGACCCGCAGGTCTCGGCGCGGAAGATGGCCGGCGGCGTGGACGGCCCCATCGGGATCCCGTTCCCGGACCACAGCACGGACATCCTGAGCGGGCTCAACGAGCAGCGCACGCAGGGCCTGCTGTGCGACGTGGTCATCCTGGTGGAGGGACGCGAGTTCCCGACTCACCGCTCGGTGCTGGCCGCCTGCAGCCAGTACTTCAAGAAGCTCTTCACGTCGGGCGCCGTGGTGGACCAGCAGAACGTGTACGAGATCGACTTCGTGAGCGCCGAGGCGCTGACGGCCCTCATGGACTTCGCCTACACGGCCACGCTGACGGTGAGCACGGCCAACGTGGGCGACATCCTGAGCGCCGCCCGCCTGCTCGAGATCCCGGCCGTGAGCCACGTGTGCGCCGACCTGCTGGACCGCCAGATCCTGGCCGCCGATGCGGGCGCCGAGGCCGGCCAGGTGGACCTGGGGGACGACGTGGACCAGCGCAACCTGCTGCGGGCCAAGGAGTACCTCGAGTTCTTCCAGACCAACCCCATGAACAGCCTGCCCCCCGGCGCAGCAGCAGCAGCAGCCGCAGCCGCCTTCCCCTGGCCAGCCTTCGGCACCTCCGAGGACGACCTGGACGCCGCCGTCGCGGCCGCGGGCGACTGCAACGGCTTGGATTTCTACGGGCCGGGACCCCCAGGCGAGCGACCCCCGACGGGGGACGGGGAAGAGGGTGACAGTAACGCGGGCCTGTGGCCGGAGCGGGACGAGGACACCGCCGCAGCCGCCGCCGCCTCCTCCACCGCGACCACCACCAACACCACCACGACCACCGGCGGCGGCGGCGGGGGTCTCTTCCCGCCACCCGCGGCCCCGCCAGCCGCCGCCGCCACGCAGAACGGTCACTACGGCCGGGCCGGGGAGGAGGAGGTGGCCTCGCTGTCCGAGGCGGCCCCGGAGCCGGGAGACTCGCCGGGCTTCCTGTCGGGCGCAGCCGAGGGCGAGGACGGAGACGGGCCCGAGACGGACGGGCTGACGGCCAGCACGCTGCTGCAGAAGATGATGGCCTCGGTGGGCCGCGCCGGGGCGCTGGGGACAGGCGACAGCGACGACGAGTCCCGGGCCGACGACAAGGGCGTCATGGACTACTACCTGAAGTACTTCAGCGCGGCCCACGACGGCGACGTCTACCCGTCCTGGTCGCAGAAAGGCGAGAAGAAGATCCGCGCCAAGGCCTTCCAGAAATGTCCCATCTGCGAGAAGGTGATCCAGGGAGCGGGCAAGCTGCCGCGCCACATCCGCACCCACACGGGCGAGAAACCCTACGAGTGCAACATCTGTAAGGTCCGCTTCACCAGGTGAGCTGAGCGCCCCCCGAGGGCGGCCGGGCCGCTTGTGGGGACCCCACGGGATGGACCCCACGGGATAGGCCAGGCCCTAGGCCTGGGTGGGGAGGGCGGCGGTGTGGACCCAGGGCAGGGGTGGAGGGGTGTGGGGAAGCAGGGACCCGGCCAGGTCGGGTGACTCAGCATCGCCCCCCCTCTGTAGGGGGGGCCCCCCACACACACCCTGGGGTTCCCCAGCCACGCCCACCGAGGCTGAAGAAAGAGGCCATTGTCCCAGCTTCCCGGCCCCACCCCGTGGGGACAGGAACCCGAGGGGCTCGCCCCCTCCCCCCCTCGGCAGCAGGCCGGGAGAGGAGGGTGTGGCTGGACTCCAGTGCCCAGGAGTGCCAGGCAGGGGGGGTCAAAGGGCAGTGACTGGAGGCGGGCACTCCTGGTGCTGGCAGTGGGGAGACTGGGGCGCCGGAGGCCTGCCCTTGCAGGTCCCCAAGAACCAGGTTGAAGTGCCCTAGCCTACCCCTTCTGTCAGGCCTCACTGGGTTGGGGTTCCCCCCGGGCGCCCCCAGCCAGGCCTGGCCAGGGAAACTGAGGCCTACTGAATGCTGGGAGAGTCCTGCCCGCGCCCCCACCCCCAGCCCTCAGGGCCCAGGAGCCCAGGGGCCCCCGTGAGTCATGCCAGCGCATTGAGTAAGCGGGGCCTGTGGCGGCCGGGGCTATAATTACCCGAGGCCGGGGCTTGGGGTGACGAAACTGGGGCTGCCTCCACCCCACCTCTGCACATCCCGGGCCTGCCGTGAGCCTCAGCTTTGGGGCATCTGGGTGGGATCTGGCGGAGGGCTATGTGGGAAGTGAGGGTAGGTGGTGCCTGGAGGGGGAACCCTGAGTTGCCCTGGCTCAAGGCAGGGGCAGGGGAGAGTAGGACTCTGCAGACAGCAAGCCGGGAGTAGGAGGCGGAGCTGTGTACCTGAGCCAGGGTTTTGAGGGGTGAATAGGAGTCTGAGGATGCCTTGCACAGGGCAGCCTGAGGCAGCCATAAGGAGCGCGTTAGGCCCAGGCAGGACTGCTGAGCCCGGCTCTGGGCCCCTGCCCCACCGTGTGGCCGGGCACCAGGCCTGCAATGTTCCCATCGGCGTGGGCTCCGTGGGCAGGCCAGGAGCAAGCTACACCATGTGGCACCTGGCATGTGTGGTTGGGTGTCCGCTCAGGACGGCCACGTGGTGAGAGCTGTGGCCATCCTGCTAGCCAGAGCGAGTGTCCAGGCTGTGGTCCCCTCCGGGATGGCCCGGAGATGGGCACCGTGGGTAGGCTGAGGCCCGAGGCCGAGCCTGTGGCGTGTGGGGTCTCGGCGTGCCGTGGGAGAAGCTGTACATGGTGGCTGTGCGAGCACTGGGGGACGGCAGGAGCGCAGGGGTCCTGAGGCTGGCTTGTTGGGGCACAGAGGGGACTCTGTAGCCGGGGACACCAGCTGCCCCAGTCTGTCTGGGACTGAAGGGGTGTCTGGGGTGTGGCCTTTGGGGGCAACAACCCCAGAGGAGTTGCAACTCACCCCAGTACCTGGGCCTGGCAGGCGGGGGCCAGGGATGCATGCCAGGCTGCGTGCTGGCATCCGGCAGGCACTCGGTCGATGTCCGCGGCACCTGCCGCCTTGCCTTCCCTGGGCCCGCCTTGGCCTTGTGCTGCGGGTGCCCAGGGGGAGGGGGTCCCGGCCCCACCCCCACCCCGCGCTGACCGTGCCCGCCCCCTCCCCCCCCCCCAGACAGGACAAGCTCAAGGTGCACATGAGGAAGCACACGGGGGAGAAGCCGTACCTGTGCCAGCAGTGCGGGGCGGCCTTCGCTCACAACTACGACCTTAAGAACCACATGCGCGTGCACACAGGGCTGCGGCCTTACCAGTGCGACAGCTGCTGCAAGACGTTCGTGCGCTCCGACCACCTGCACAGACACCTCAAGAAGGACGGCTGTAACGGGGTGCCCTCGCGTCGGGGCCGCAAGCCCCGGGTGCGCGGAGGCGGAGGCGGGCCCGACCCCGGCCCCGGCGCCCCGACCCCCGCCGGAGCCCCCGGCCCGGCCGCCGGCTCCCCGGACGCCCGGCGCAACGGCGAGAAGCACTTTAAGGACGACGAGGACGACGAGGACGAGGCCAGCCCCGACGGGCTGAGCCGCTTGAATGTAGCGGGCGCCGGCGGCCAAGGTGACAGCGGAGGGGGGCCCGGGGCCACGGCCGACGGCAGCTTCACAGCCGGACTCGCCTAGAAACCAAAAAAAAAAAAAAAAAACCACACAAAAAAAAACAAAAAAACGAAACAACAACAACGAAAAAAAAAAACAAAAACCCAGACAGAGAGAGAGAGCGCGCAGACACCCGAGAGAGCGAGTGAGAAAACCACCCACCACCCCCCAAAATCACAAAACAGAAAAATTTATCTATACGCAGATACCTATCTATATATATATACAGATTATATATATATATATATGAACGGCACCGAGCCTAGGTTAGCTAGCGCTTTTCTCGAATCTTCCTCCTCCTCCGTGTCGCCTCTCCCTCCGCAGGGGCCCCCCGCTTCCCCAGCTCCTGCACCCCGCGGCCGGTGGCTGGCTCCTGGGGCTTGGTTTGGGGTTTTTTTGTGCTACACAAGGATTCCGAACCCCCCTCGCACCCTGGGCGCCCGTGTGGGATCCCTGGGTCCGATCCGAGTGAGGCCCTGGGCCAGCCCCGGGGTGCGGGTCAAGTTGGAGAGAAGGGGGTGGCCATGCGCGCTGGGGAGCTTGGGGGGGCGGCCTTCCCTCCCCTTACCCCCTCACTGGTTCTCCCGAGTCTTGGAGACAAGACCTTAAATGTTTTTTTGTTTTTTGGTCCGCTCTGAGTGGACGCTAAACCGCCCCGGCCCCAGCTCCCCACCCTCCTTCCTCAGGGCACTTATTAAGGGGGGGCCCCCCTCCACCCCCCAACCCCATCCCTCAGCAGCTTCCTCAGCGCCCCCCTGCTCCTCCTGCCTGTGGCCTCGCACCCCGACCCGCCCGAAAACCCACCGAACCTCCTGGCCACCGTCACACAAACCTATTTATTGCCAGCCTGGACAGAGGCTGAGATGCGGTGGCCCGGGACACGGTGCCCCCGGCCCTCCACCTTCCTGCACGGCACTTAGGGCGGGCGGGAGCCCTCCGGGGCCACCCCTCAGACCACCCCCCACTCCCCACCACCACCGCCACGTTTGGAGATTGGAAAACTTCCGACTTGATCCAAGCCCCACTTTTTAAAAGCACTTTTTAGAGGTTCCCCTCCCTCCCCCTTAAAAGCCGAAAATTTACATATAGATTATATATATAGATTAAATATATATATATATATAAATAAAATATCCCTTCTTCCCCAGAGGGGTAGGCGGCAGCGTGGGGAGGACTAGACTAGGGTCCCCCAAGATGGCAGGGATGGGGCGAGTGAGTGAGAGAGAGAGAGAGAGGGTTGGAGTGCTCTGATGTCACAAAAAAGCAATAAAAAAAAAAGGAAAACAGGAAAAAAAAACCAACCAACACCCACCACCACCACACAGGTAAAGGGGGCAGAGCAAGGAGCAGGCAGGGACCCCGAGTCTCGGCACTTTGTCACGGGACGGGTACTACACTTTATCTTAAATCTTAATTTAAAAGAAAAAAAAAATACATGTTTACAAGTTGCAATCAACTTCTATGAAAAATTTGAAAAGGAAAAAAAAAGCGAGCGAGCGAGAGAGAGAAAGAAAGCAAAAAGAGATTCCTAAGGAAAAAAAAAAAGTCGATTTATTTTTGTACAAAATAATAATAAAAAAAAAACCCAGCGCAACGTAGAATGCACTTGTGTTCCCCAGGATGGAAGAGCCGGGTCAGGCAGGGACCGGAGTCGGGGTGTCCAGGGGCTCCCCCAGGGGTCTGGGTGCCTGGGGGTAGGACGGGGGTGCTTTGCATTGTGGGTACAGTTTGTTCCCCCTCTTTTTTTTTTGTCTTGGTCCCTGTGTCGCCCCCTCGCTCAGGGATGGACCCGAGAGGGGGTCGGCCTCCCCTCTCCGTCCCCCACCACCACCCTGCTGTCCCCATTGAGGTGGGTGAGGGTGGCCTCTAGGCTTAACCCTCCCCCCGACACACTCAGCACCCCTCCCTCCCTTTTTTTTTTTTTTTTTTTTAACTCAAAGGCACTGACTGTAACCCTGGGGGCTGGCACCTGCCTCCTCCTCCAATATCTGAACCCCCGTTTCTTCCCCCCACAAAAAAAAGGCCCGGTGTTGACCAGGCCACAGGCCACGGACTGGGGGGACGGGGCCGGAGTTGGGGAGAGGATGTTGGGAAGGCCAGGACCCCCGCAGCCCATGCCCTCCTGCCCGCATATGCAACGCCTGGCATGGGATCCTGTGAGTGGCTGCTTAGCCCAGCCCTGACCCTCTCAGACGAGGCTGGGGGTGGCCGGGGGTCGTCACCCCTCCACCCACCCCCAGCCCCACCAGCCATCTATCTGTCCACCTGGGCACCCCTGTTGCAAATGTCTTTCTTGTCCTTTTTTTCTTTTTTTAAAGGGAAATTTGTGAAAAAGTAGACAGTCATTGTTCCCGCCCCTCTGTGTCCCCCTTCCCCACCACCACACCCCAGTTGTCTCAGGACGCCCCCCCGCCCCCGGGGCCGGCAGAGGGGCAGGCCCAGGGTCGGTCGGTGCTGGCCTGGCTTCCGCAGTGCAGACTGGACAGGCCCCCCCGCAACACACACCATTCCCCTCAAACTCCCAGAGAGGTCCCCAAGGGTAAACCCTTTGCCCACACAACCCCCCTCGCAATAAAACCAACTCCGAGAATCACAGGCGTGGTCCTGGCCAGCGGTGGTCGCTGCTCACGGGGTAGGGGTGCGGGGAGGCCTGGGGGCTGCAGCCCCCATGGCAACTTCCACACGACACCCCCCACCCCAAGCCCCGCCGGGGAATTGCACTAAACCCCTCGCCCCCCAGCTCCTGCTCCGCTTCTGCCAGCCTCCCAACTCTGCCTTAACCGCCAGCCCGTCCGCAAACCCCCTACCCTGGGGGTGGGGAGGCCACCCTCCAGGACACCCCCAGCCCAACCCAGCCCCCTCCCCAGCCCCGCGCAATCACATACTGTATATAGACGTGGATCGATTTTTATTTTTATTCTTTAAATTAAGGTCGTGATAAAAGTGTTGCCAAAGATAACTGCTGAATTCTCGCGTTTCAGGAAAAAAAAAAAAAAAAAAAAACAGATGGTTGGAGGAGGGTCTTGCTGGCTTGGCCAGAGAGAGCCGAAGGGTTTTTGTTGCTTGGTTGTTTGTGGGGTTTTTCTTTGTGTGTGTGTGTGTGTGTGTGTGTGTGTATTTTGTTTTTGTTTTATTTTTGGGGGGGATTTTTTTTTTAACTGCCTGGTACAAAAAAAAATTTTTTTTCAAAGTGAAATTGTCATTTGCATCTTGGTAAGGCTGTGTGTATGTGTGTGTGCGTGTGTGTGTGTGTGTGTGTGTGTGTGTGTGTGTATGTGTGTGCCAGAGCAGCAGCAGCTAGGGCCAGGCCTGGGGGGCTGCAGGATGAGGTGGGGGGGTCTGGCCAGAACCCCCTCCTTGCCTGGAGTGACACCCCGCCCCCAGCCTCCATGGGCCCCCTTGCGTTTGCTGTAGGGTACCAGCTGCACCTGCCTCAGCCATTTGAAATTAAGGAAAAAAGTTTAAAAAAAAAATTTAAAAACCACCAAAAATTTTAAAAAATTAACCAACCAGTGAATGTAAAATGTTGGACCAGGCCCAGCCAGGCCAAAGCCGGGCAGGGATGGGGTCCCAAGCGCCTGCCTGGAGGGGCTTCCCTGGTCATGTTTGCACTATTGGGGAGGGCTGTGCAGGAGCAGCCACGTGGCATGTTGGGGGGCAGAAGGACCCAGGCGGGGGTGTGTGCATGTGTTTGTGTGTCAGGGCCCCCCAACCCTCTCCCCTCCCCAGGAGGGGACAGGGACAGTCGAGGCGGCTGGGATTCTAAAAGGCAAGACTGAAGGGGGAGGGTTAAAAAAAAAGTTTTAAAAACCAACAACAAGAAAAGCAAAAATCCTATTTTTTTGAGAAAGAAAGATATTTATATTTGCAGTTTTATTTTAAAAAAGTTATTTAAGCTGAGGAAGCGGCCTTCTTGGAGGTGGGGGTGGGGTGGGGGTGGCAGCTTGGCGCAGGGCAGGGCAGGAGCTATGAAGTCAGCAGAAAGGGGTGCCCTAGGTCAGGGCTGCCTGGAGGCTGCAGAGGGGGGTCCCCAATGCCCAGGTCCCCCACACCCGGTTCCCTGCCTCCCCCAGGCCCAGCCCCGAGGTGCCTTGGAGTTGAGGGGTCAGGCCTGGCAAAGGGAGGGGTTCTGGGGTCAGAGCACACAGCAGACATTCCACAGGGACCCTGAGCGTCTTTATAAAGTGTGGGAGATTTAAAAAAAATAATCAATGGATGACAAAAAAAAAGCACTTTTGGGGGTGGGGGGAGAGAAGCTTTAAAAGTCATAACAAAAAAAAAGATGAAAAAATTTCATTTTTCTTGTACATAAAAAAAAAAAAAACCACTAAACGCAGCCTGTTCCGACCGCTGCCGCCTCACTGCCTGATTATGTTTGTCGTGTTTCTTGGGGGGGGGGGTGTCTTGTGGGGGTAGGTGGGTGGAAGGGTCCCATGGGGTCTTCCCTTCTCTGCCCCCCGAAATCGAGATCCTCCCCCATAGTGGGGACAGCAGGCCCTGGGTCCACCCCACACTTCCTGGGCACCAGAATGTGGGTACCCCATGCGAGGTCTGGTCCCGCGGGCTGCGGCCAGCAGGGAGTGGACGTCCCCGGTGGCTCACACAGCCTGACGTGCAGGGAGGACTGGCCGGGTGGGTGGTGTGTTGACACCACTGGGTGTAGGGTATCTGGGTGCTGCCAGGGGACAGTCCTGGCCAGGGCCCTGCTGTGGTCACATGACATGGGCGGCTGGGGACGGACACTGGGGCCTTGGTGGCTCAGCCCAGTCCCCTGCCTGGCAACACCATCCCCCGGGGGCCCCCTGCCCGACGGCAGGCACCCAGCTCTGGGGCAGGAGGCTCTGCACACAGCTGCTTCCAGTGGCCACTCAGCCGGCACCTCTGGTTTCTAGAGCATTCCCTACTGGACACCACGCTGTCCCCGTGCGCCCCCAGACTGCCCAGCCCCTGTGCCCTCCCTGGGGGTGCTGATGGGGGCCACCCCTTCCACCCCAACGGTGACGACGCGCCCCAAGTCGTGAATGGAGTCCACCCCATGCGGCTTCACCTCGACCTTTTTTTTTTTATTATTTGCATTTTTAAAAAAAACAATTAAATTAGAATACAAATATTAGAAAACGGCGGCCCTCTGCCGCCAGGCGGGCGGCCGGGGTTTCCACAGCACGAGCGAGGGAGGGAGCCCGCGCGCCCCGGCCCCGTCCTCCTCATAACCTGAACCGGTATTGCTTGCTTCCTGACAGAGTGGGTCGCTTCACACACAGGGGTGGGGGGCGCACGGCGCTGGTCCCGGGGGTCCTGGCCCGCCGGCCCCAGCCCAGGCTCCCCTGTGGGCGGGGCTGGTCCTGCTGGAAGAGCGAGGTTGGGGGGACCCGGGAGCGGAGGAAAGGGGGTGCCAGGCAAGCCCGGGGGAAGGGGGAGGGAAAAGAACCCAAGAGCGAGAAAAGAAGGGTGAGGCGGCCGGCCCGGGGAGGGGGCGCCGCGGGGAAGTTAACCTGAATTGGAGTTACCGAGGTAGCTGGCTAAGAACTGAGACCCCCCCACCCCGACCCCGCCTGCCCCCCGGGCCGCCCCCATGCGCTGCACTGCCAGGTCTTGCAAACACCAAGTTATTGCACTTTCAACATAAAGACACCCGCCTCGGGCCCCCGGCTCCCCGGCGCGGGCGGCGGCAGTTGGGGTGCGGGGGTCCCCGCGAGGGACAGCGAAGCGACCCCGGCCCGGCGGGGGCGGCCAGCAGGCGGCTTGCCTCGTGCTTTTACAGAGTTTTGAGTTTCTGTCTGTTTCACTTTTTTTTTTTTTCTCTCGTTTTTGTACCTTTTTCTGTTTTTTTTTCTCTTGTTGTTTCCGCTGTTGTCGTCGTTTTTCGCTGATCTATCCCCGGAGAGGGGGAGTGCGGGGGTCCGGGCGTGGAGGGGGAGGCCGGGACGCGCAGGGGAAGGAAGTGACCACGGGAAGGGCCCGCGCCCGGCCGCCCGCCCGCGCCCCGCGGCGAGAGCACCAGGAGGGTGGCGGCCCGGCCGTCGTCAGCAGGCGGGGACCAGGCCCTTGGGGAACGGGCAGCGGCGCTTGGGCCGGGGGCCCTCCTCGTCCTCCTCGTCCTCCTCCTCTTCCTCCTCCTCCTCGTCCTCCTCCGAGGACGAGCTGTCCAGCGTCAGGTCCACCACGTCGGCGCCCGCCTTGCCGTTCTCCACGCTGCCCGCCGGGCCCCCGGCGCTGCCCGGGCCGCTGCCCAGCGCGCTGCCGCCCCCGCCGCCGCCGCCCCCGCCGCCGCTGCTGCCCCCGCCGCCGCTGCCGCCTCCGTTGACGCTGGGGGCCGGCAGGAGCCCGTTGGCCTCTGAGGCGCCTGTGGGCAACAGGGGCGGGCGCGCAGGTTGGATGCGGGCGCTGGCAGCCGGGAGCGCACAGCGGAGGGGCAGGCGGGGTGCGGGCGGGTGCAGGGGGGGACGCAGGCCTCACCCAGCACAAGGATCGGGGCCTGCGGGCTGCAGCTGCGCTCCCTCTCGGCGCGGATCGGGCACCACGAGCCGTCCACCAGGTACTCGATCTCGTCCGCGTCCTCACACTCGCTCAGAATCTTGGAGAGGAGTCTGCGGCAGCCGCAGGGGGCAGTGGGGGTGCGGGCTGATGCCAGGCCCAGCCTGGGGCCCCAGCATCCCCCAGATCTCTCCTGGCTGCCCACACAGCACGCCCACCCATCCCCTCCAGAGAGGAGGCTTTCCTGAACGCGTGCTGGTCCAGGACCAGGGCCAGGCAAGGTGGAACCAATGGACACCCGGAAAGCCCTCCTCCAGGGAGACTGCCTGGCTACGCCCAGGCCACGCCGGCTGCTGAGACACCTGCCCTGGCCCCTTAGGCCCCGGGCTCTCAGGGTGGCCTGAGTCTATAGCGTGCACACCAGGCTTTGGTGAAGGCGGCGGCCAGGCCACGCAGCTGCCCGCTGGGAACAGCAAAGCCATTCAGGCTCAGCCCGTGCCAGCCGGCCAGGCCCGCCCCAAGGCTCTCCGCTGAGGAGGGTGGCTCAGTCCCTTCCAGCAGGGGACCCAGGCTGAGCTGCCAGCCCTAGGTTCAAGTCCCAGTGGCCCTGTGTTAAGATGGACTGCTTCAGGACAGGGCAGGACGAGGGGAGGGTAGAAGGGGGTGTCTGTGGGGGAAATCAAGCCACGCTCTGGCCTCCTGCCCCCCAGTCACGCGCTGCCTAGAGGCATGGGGACATGGGGGAGGGTGTGGCTGGGGCTGGGCAATGTCAGGTGCCACAGACAAAAGGGCTCAGTTTCTGGAAACCCAAGAGCAGAGGGCAGGTTCCCTCCTGCCTGAGGTGAAGGGACATGTTCCTGCGGGGCCCTGGTATCCTCCTCCTGCGTGGGACCCACAGCGACAGAGCTATGTAACCCGAACAGAAAGGCCTGCAGGAGCGGCAGCCGCCCGCAGAGGGACTCACCCGTCGATGATGAGCTGGTCGTAGGGAGCTGGCTTGTCGCACACGGGGCAGGTCCAGGTGGGCTTCTTCTCGTTCATCTGCAGGTAGAAGACGGCGTCGAAGCACTGCAGGTGGGCGCAGGTCTCGGCGCGGCATGGCACCGTCAGGCGCATCTTCACCAGCTGCGGGCGGGGGGGGCCGTCAGCAGCGCCCGGCGGCACCAAGGCGGGCCCCCCGGGGTGCGGGCCCAGAGGCAACTCACGGGGCAGATGAGTGAGACCCGCACGCCAGTGGTGGCGATCTCGCTGTCAGGGTCCAGGCGCAGCTTCTCTTTGACTGGCCAGGGGCAGAGGGCGAGGTCAGCGAGGGGAGGACGGGCGGCGATGGGCAGCTTCTCCAGCCGGCTGCCCACTGGGGCACGGCCCAGGGATCAAGCAGCAGCCCGGAGCAGTGCTGCACCCCGCCCCGTCACCAGGACATAGAGGCAGCAGGGACCCACCGGGAGTGTGTGTCCGAACAACAAAGTCTCAACTTTTACAACACAGAACCCATGACATGAGGGGTTCTGAAGCCCCCCAACCCCGGGCACCACCTCCAGGCCGGCAGTGAGCCTCTGACCTGGTCACCCCCTTTCCTTTACCTGCCTGGGAAGCCCCCATGTGGACCTGGGCTGGCCAGCTGGTGGCAGTTGGCCAGATGGGCACCCGGAGTGGCCAGGGGGCAGACTCCTCCCTTGGGCCAGGGTCCTCGGCCGCTCCCCTGCCACAACTGCTCGCCAGCCCGAGCCGAAGGCTGTGTGGCCCTGCACACTCCGGTGGACACGTGCCCCCCCACCCCAAGCCGGCCGTGTGGCTCACCCAGCGCCTTGCACAGCTCCGGGTGCTTGATGCCAATGGTCTTCAGCCGCTGCAGCAGCTCAGCTGAGCTCAGCTGCCGCACCAGGTACAGTGCCACCGAGTAGCTCTGCGGGCGGGCATGGGGGCGTCAGTGGGGGCCGACACAGGGCGCGTGGGGGCGTCAGCGTGGGTATGGCACGCGCTCTCACCTTGCCATAGTTGCCCCAGGTGACAGTGATGCGGTTGGTGGCCGAGGACAGGTACATGAGGTGCGTGAGGTTGATGGGGCGGCAGGGCCTCTTGGGCTCCACGCCGGGCTTGTTGGAGGGGTAGTAACCCTGCAAGCAGAGCGGAGGCTCAGGCTGTGGGGACCCCCAGGGCCCCGGGCACGCACACGGACCCCGATCCTCACCGGCACGGAGCAGTAGCTGTGATTGACCTTCACAGCAATGTTGGGCGGGTACTGGTCCTCCTGTGGGCAGCTGGTGTCTGAGTAGCAAATTCTGCAAGAACAGCAGGGGCCATGGGGGCTGGGGGCAGGGCGGGCACAGGGCCCGAACCCCGGGGCTGTGCAGGCACAGGGGGCGGGCTTACCTCAGGACCACCTGCACAGCTTTCACTCCGGGCTGCAGCTCTCTGGCAGGGACAGCAGGAGGAACAAGAGCGGAGGTCAGGCTCACAGGGCTACTGGAGCCCAGGCCCACCCCCAACCCAGACCCCCGCCTGTGCACCCCCCTAAATAGCACCCAGGGGAGGGACACTCTATCACCCGGTACGGCCCCCCCACCCGCAGAGAGCACTGGGTGGCTGGGGGAACAGGACCTGGCGCTATCCTGAGGGGGTGGAACGATCTGGAATCAGGCAGCAATTACCCAGCTGACAACACACTCTGAAGCCCCCCTCACATGTCTTCCAGCGGGGCTGTGTGTGCTGTGTGCACTCAACCTCAGACTCAGGGAAAGAGCCGTGCAGGAACTTGGGGAGAGCGGCAGGGGCACCCAGGGCAGGGTTGTGGGGACAGAGAGCACCCCGTGTGCCCTCAGGTAGGTAGGGTGAGGGAAGCAGCTCAGGGTCAAAGGTCCCGCAGGGAGGTTCCAGAGGCGCCCGAGGCCCAAGCCTGGCAGGGGCCTCACCTGGAGTTCCGGATCAGGTCCACCTGCCGCGGCGTCAGGGCGAAGATGCACGGGCTCTCCTGCAGCTTCTCGCTGTTCTGCGGGACTGAATGCGGGCTAGGGTCAGGGTCGGAGGGTCAGGTGGCCCCTCCTGAGGGCAGGAAGCCAGGACAGAGGCCAGGGGGACGGCTGGGCCAGCCCAGTGCCTGCTGCCCACAGCTTCCCTGGCCTGGAGCTCCACCGGCACGGCACAGGCCACGCTGGGAGTGGAGGACAGAGGACGGGCCGCCCTCCCACCCTGGCTCTCGGCTGGTCCCCAGGCCAGCTCAAAGCAGGGGCCCCTCTCGTGGGCAAGTCACAGCCAAGTCTGCCCCATGGGAGGGGAGGGCAGGCAGGTGGCCAGCTGTACCGTGAGTGTCCCGGGGCTGGGACTCGAGGAGGAAGGACACAGCGTCGCTATCGGGGCGCCGCAGGCCGGACAGGAAAAGGCGACCCACTCACACACGAGAAACCCCAACAGGAAGAGGAAGGCCAGGCCGGAGGCCCCCGAGGAAGCAAGCGGCAGCCGAGTGAATGGAGCAGGCGGCCAGCAGGGCCGCTAGGGGCAGAGGGCTCGGGCAGAGCCCACCGTTTCTGGGAAGACTGGGAGGGCAGGGTTGACCCCACGGCCTCTCAGTTTCACAGGAAATGTCATCCACAACTCGTGAACCATGAATATGATGGTTTAGTGAAATGAGCAAACTTCCCAAGATGCAAACCACCTCAGACGGACCAAAGTGCTTCTCCCGCTGACAGAGGGGCCGGCACTGTGCCATCAGCATCCCATATGGGCACCGGTTCGTATCCTGGCTGCTCCACTTCCCATCCAGCTCCCTGCCTGTGGCCTGGGAAAGCAGTGGAGGACGGCCCAGAGCCTTGGGACCCTGCACCCGCGTGGGAGACCCGGAAGAAGCTCCTGGCTTCAGATCGGTTCAGTTCCTGCCGTTGCAGCCACTTGGGGAGTGAACCAGCACAAGAAGATCTTTCTGTGTCTCCTCCTCTCTGGAAATCTGCCTTTCCAATAAATCTATAAACACACACACACACGTCATTTCCTCCACGGCTGCAGGGGCCCAGGGCTTCAGGCCATCCCCGGCTGCTCAGAACAGCCATGCACAGCAGCAGGGAGCTGGATCTGAAGCGGAGCAGCAGGGACTTGAACCAGAGCCCACAGAGAATGCCAGTGCCCTAGGCGATGGCACAGCATGCAGCACGGTTGCGTGAATACTGAATGTGACAGTCAACAGTAAATATCAAAGGCACAAAAATGCAGATCACGGAACACTCCCCCACACGCATCTCCTTTTCCTGTTTCTGCACCCCATTAACAATTTTTGTTTGTTTTTTAAAAGATTTATTTCCATGGGAAAGGAAGATAAACAGAGAAAAGGAGAGACAGAGAGGAAGATCCTGCATCTGCTGCCTCACTCCCCAAGGGGCTGCAACGGCAGGAGCTGAGCTGATCCAGTCAGGAGCCAGGAGCTGCTTCCAGGTCAGCCACGCGGGTGCAGGGTCCCAAGGCTGTGGGCCGTCCTCCACTGCTTTCCCAGGCCACAGGCAGGGAGCTGGATGGGAAGTGGAGCTGCCAGGACATGAACTGGTGCTCCATGGGATCCGAGCGCATGCAAGACAAGGACTTGAGCCACTAGGCTACTGCACCGGGCCCAATAATTGTTTTTAACTACACCTCCACCCTGCAGGACAGACCCTGGGTGCACAGGTCACCTCCTCCAGCTTGGCTTCCTGCTGACACAGCCTCACCGGGGGGTGGGGGCAGGAGGGAGTTACAGCCCCCTCGTCCTTGGGCCCCTGCTACCCATGGGGAGTCCCTGTAGAGCTGCCGGTTTCCGCCTGACCCAGCCCGGGCTGTGGTGGCCATCTGGGAAGCGAACCAGCGGATCAAAGATGCTACCTCCCTCTCTCTACTTCTCAAAATAAAACTCCTCCATCCCCAGGACTGCAGGGGGAGGGCTGCGAGTGGGCGCACCGGGCCGGGTCCACAAACACCTCCTCTCGTTCAGCCGCACAGCCCACAGGCACCTGCTCCCTGGACTGAATGAGGATCACCACGTTGAGACCGTGCCCAGCGGCTTCCGGTGCGTACTGCTCAGAGTCCTCAGGCGGCCCGGCCCTGCACAGCAACGGACAACCAGCAAGTTGTAGACCGACCGTGGGAGAGTGGGAAGGGTGGTGGCAGCAGACGCCAGGTACCCGGGGGGTCGTGAGTTGCTCACGGACACGCACACCCCGGAGGGGCACTGGGAAGTGGCAGCTCACATACCTATGTGCCATACCCAAGCACTGGCTGGACTCCCAGCTGCCGTGCCTGGCAGAGTAGAGGGGGTGAGCCAGGTGTACTCCGTGGGAGACCTGGAACTCCCGGGTACTGCACCTGGGAGAGTGGGGGGGGTGGCCAGGTACACCCCCATGGGGGACCCGGATGGAGTCCTGGCTGCGGCCTGACCCAGCCCCGGCCACTGTGGCCCTCAGGAATGATCTGACCCTTTCCGTCCCGGGGGCCGTCCGCTGGACACATACCCTGCCTCCCGACCTCCAGTCGGTGCCAGGACACTGGCGGGCCCCCAAGGGGGGGAGGGTTCTCAGTCTGCACACAGGCCCTGGGGGAGGCTGCGTGCCAATGGCCTCTGTCCCCAGGATAGGCCACAGTGGGCCTGT
The DNA here is from genome assembly GCF_017591425.1 of Ochotona curzoniae. Taxonomy (NCBI): domain Eukaryota; kingdom Metazoa; phylum Chordata; class Mammalia; order Lagomorpha; family Ochotonidae; genus Ochotona; species Ochotona curzoniae. Next base: position 2,725,911 of record NW_024466491.1, on the reverse strand, counting down.
CCCCCTGATCTTGCTTCCCAGACCTGCCCTGGAACCTGTGACCTTCGGGTGAGTATGCATGAGTGCACACTGGCACACAGCCCTGGCAGGGCTTCCCCACCGGCCCGAGTCCCCCACGAGGCGGCTCAGCTGGGGAGGAGTGCGGCAGGGGTGAGCCCAGTGCAATGGTGCAGCAGGCTAGCCTGGTACCTGTGACACTGGCATGCCATGGGGCTGTTGGATCCAATCCCGGCTGCTCCACTTCCCACCCAGCTCCCTGCCTGTGGCCTGGGAAAGCAGTGGAGGACGGCCCAAGGCCTTGGGACCCTGCACCCGCGTGGGAGACCTGGAAGAGGCTTCTGGCCCCGGATGGCCACTGCAACCATTTGGGGAGTGAACCAGTAGATGGAAGATCACCTCCCTGCTCTCTCCCTCTCTGTAACTCTGCGTTTAGAGTAATAAATGTTAAAACTGACAGAGAAAACCAAACCAAAAACCAAGTGAGGATTCCACATCACAGGCGGGGCAGCTGTTGGCCCAGGCCCCAGAGCCTGAGGAGCGGACACCTGAATGGCCACACTCCTGCCAGCTGTGACGTCAGCTGGGGGGCTGCTGAAGGGGTCCCCGCACACCCGCTCCTCCGCTGCCGGGGTCAGCAGCAAACTCACGGCCAGCTGCCGCTGCCGTTCACGCTATCGGCAAATGCCAAGTGTCGACTCGGCTTGCATGCCGTGACCCTGGGCATCGGCTGCAGCGCCCCCAGGCCTTGGCTCTGCAGGGGAGGCCTTGCCCCAGCCACTCTCAGCTCTCAGGGCTGGCAGGACGTCCCCAGCACCCCGCGGCACCCCGACATACCACTGCAGCAATGAGTTGGCTCTGGGTGCCTTGTACATCCCTTAAAAAAACAATACCTATTTCTCTAGAAAATTGGCAGTGCGGCGAGAGAGGAAGACATCTTCCATGCATTAGTGAACTCCCCGGTGCCCATGCTGGGCCAGTCTGACGCCAGGAGCCCGAAATTCCTGTGGGTCTCCCACATGGGGGGCAGGAACCCAGGCACCTGGGCCACTTCCCCCTGCTTTTCCCATGAGCAGGGAGCTGGATGGAAGCGGAGCAACAGAACACGCATGGGTGCCCATATGGGATGCCAACAGTACAGGCAGCAGCTTCACCGGCTCTGCCACAGCCCTGGCCCTGGGGCACCTCCCCCTGACCAGAGCCACAGTCTGCCCACCCCGGCTCAGTGTAATACCACAGCCCAGGACGTAAACAGGGCGGGGCCCGGCCAGACGCACGCCGTCCTCGCTGTGCCCCGCACTCGTGGCTGTGTTCACACGCACAGATCAGCACAAAAGAACAGAACTACCTGGCCCAGTAACCCAAACGAACGACAGAAACATCCCGGTGAACGCGGCCAACGCACACGGGGGGCGGGGGGCATCCTCGGGTCGGTCAAGTCGCCGGCATGGCAGAGCCATCCAGGCCACCTGGCCGGAACCCGCGGAGAGCGACAAGGGAGACCCTGGCTGGACGCGAGGGTCTCATCCCTGGGCACTGGGACGTGTGGGAAGTCCTCTGTCTCCTCTCTTCTTCCAGGAACAAGAATAAATAGCAAATTTGGAAGCAATGATTTCACCCAATTTTCCTGAAACCTCAATCCTCCCCATCTGGATCAGCCGTGTAATCGTTATTTTTACAAAATTAAAAAAAAAAAAAAAAATTGGGGGGTGAGGCCATGGCAGCTAAAGTCCTTGCTTTGAGTGCGCTGGGATCCCACATGGTCAACAGTTCTAATCCCGGCAGCTCCACTTCCCATCCAGCTCCCTGCCTGTGGCCTGGGAAAGCAGTGGAGGACGGCCCAAAGCCTTGGGACCCTGCACCCACGTGGGAGACCTGGAAGAGACTCCTGGCTCCTGGCCTCGGATCAGCTCAGCTGCAGCTGTTGCAATCGCTTGAGGAGTGAACCAGCGGGTGCAAGGTTTTTCTGTATCCTTCTCTATGTCAATTCGCCTAACAAAAATAAAGCTTAAAAAAAATAATAATAATCAAAATAAATAAAAAAACCAAACCACTCGATTTGGGGAAAAGCGAGGAGGCAGGGCCGTGCCTTGAAGGCTAAGGAGTGTGTGGACAGAGGCACCGGCCTGGCCTGAGTGAGGACGGCCAGGAGCTCCAGGGCCTCCAGGGGCCGGCGGGAGCGGCAACAGGAGCTGGAGCTGGAGCGGCAACACCCAGGCCGGTGAGACCTCAGCGAATGGGGCCAGGGTGGATGTTGCAGTACTGGGTCCACCTGCTGCGCCGGCACCCTGCATCCAAGTGCAGGGTCCAGCTCCCTGCTAAGGCGCCTGGGAAGGCCATGGAGGCTGGCCCAAGTGCCGGAACCCCCGCCACCCACGGGGAGACCAGGATGCAGCTCGCGGCTCCCAGCTCCGGCCTGGTCCAGCCATTCGACGTGAACCAGCAGATGGAAGCTGTCACGCTGCCCTTCAAGTGAACAAACCCATCTTCTAAAACAAGCGGGTTATTTCAGCAAAACAGACAGCAGAGAGGGAGTGTAGGGGACCACCGCAGCCTCACGGGCCTGCAGCACCTTCGGGTGGCAGGAGGGTCCAGGCTGCGGCCCTCTGCCCGGCCCCCACACTTGGGTCTCAATGGCTCCCGTTCAGAGCTGGGCTCAGGCCCTCTTGCATTGCCAGGCCGGCCCCTCCGCCTGGCTTACCGCAACTACCCCTCGGGCACGCCCCGGCTGACACTGCCTACAGGAAACTCATCTGACTGCCACCCCTCACGCACACCCTGGCACCCTCCAGCAGCTCCCGGGCCGGCGTCTCCGCCAGCTTGCTCTCAGGGAGTTCTGCAGGCCCCAGGAGGGGCAGCTGCATGCGCCAGGCCCCTGCACGCGGCTCAGGCAGCAGCTGGGTGCCAAAGCTAGGCTCCCCCCTGCTCGGGCCGGGGGGCTTCGGGCAGCCTGTCCCTGGGTCCTGGGCTCTGTCAAGGTCAGCAAGACCCTCGAGGCAGGTCCGCTAAGCCACAGGCTGTGGCTCCCCCTCGCTCAGCCAGGCTGGGGTCCTGGGTTTTAAGCGGCTGTGGCCAGGGCAGAGCCGGAGGGGCCAGGCGGGCTGCTGGGAAGCCCAGCAGACAGGGCCAGCTGTCTCCAGAGGCCCTTCCGGCCGTGGCTCCCCTCCCCCAGCCCGCCTGGCGGCCATGATTTATGGCTCCTGCCCACGGGTGCCGGCTCTTCCGGGGAAACAGCCAGGGTCGCAGGCAGGGCGGGGGGTGGATGGGCAGGGAGTACTGGCAGCTCCTGAGAGGCCCTTGGTGGTCCCAGCGGGGAGGGCCCTGCCCAGGGTAGGCAGGGGGCGTCATGAGCCAGGAAGGCTGAGAGACGAGAGAAGGGGGTTCCTCACGCGGCACCCGGGAAGCCCCTGGAGCCCCAGGGCCTGGGTATCCAGGCTGAGGGTGCACCCGGATAGGAGCGGGGCGGCTCCTTTGTTCCCAGCCACTGCACAGAGTCTTTCCTCGCGGAGCCAGGGAGAGCAGGGCGCAGGGCACGGGGCGCCGGCTCGCCGGGAGATCAGGTGACGGGTCCCTGGGGCCCCGAGAGCAGCACCGACCGTGGGGCAGGGCAGGAAGGAAGCCGGCGGCCTCCGAGTTCAAAGGCATTTCCAGCCCCAGGCTGCCCCGCGGCCTGCAGGTGGACACGCCGCCTCACTGCCCCCACTCTGGGGTCTGACACCCCAGCTGGCTCCTCCTCCTCCCCCAGCCCTGTCCTGGGGCCCCAGAGGCTGCCGGGGAAGGGGGGCAGGCAGGCTTCCGGCAGGCAGACAGAGGACGCTGTATACGCTGTATCACTCTGAACAAGAGCTGCTGGGCCAACCTGCCTCCACAGGCCCCCTGGGGAGAGGGGTGGTGGGGAGACCTCTAAGGGTGCCCTGCCCTCCCCTCGGCCAACCATAGCCCCCAGGGCTGTGACAGGCAGCCCACCCCACCCCCACCTGCTCCAGGCAGGCTGCTGGGTCAGCAGGGAGGGAGCCCAGAACTCCTGATGGGCGAGGGCAGGAGGTAGGGGGCTGGCAGCAGGACCCAGGGTGGGGCCACACCATGGCAAGGGGTACCCTGCAGCCAAACCACAGGGGTGCTGTGGCTGCCACCAGACATCCTCACCACAGACATGCACTCGAGTGCCCCACCCGCGCAAAGCAAGGGCACGGGGACGGAACAGGCACCGGGCAAAGCCAGGCACTGGGACACGGCCTGGCCCTGACCACGCTCCCCGTGCAGGCCATCCAGTTGCACCATGGGGGGAGCTCCCCGGGACCTGCCCCCCACACTTGTGGGCAGTCGTGGCCTGGGCTCCTGCAGCCCCCAAGCTCACGGACAGGCCACGCGGTCCTGGGACCCGGTCCGGCAAGGAACCAAGCGGAGCCTGTGGCCACGGCGGCCAGCCAAGCAAGTGGCAGCCCCCCACGCCGCACCGCGGCCGACTCACCCAGCTCGGTGGGTTTGAGCAGCTCGTCCAGCGTGTTAAAGAAGGGCAGCTTGACGAGGCGTACCTCCGGCTTGAGGGCCTTGGCGGGCAGGCGGCCCAGTCCGTTTAAGTACTTGCCATACAGCACGGGATAGTCGAGGTGGGGGCCCGCGAGCGGAGTCCTGGGCCCGGCGCTGGGCCTCTCGTAGGACGCGTGCATGGCCAGGGGCTCGAGCGGCCGGTGGGGCTGCGCCAGCGGCTCGGCGTTCTTCTTGGCGTAGCGCGTCTCGTACAGCTCACGGATCTTCTTGAAGAGCTCGGGGCTGCAGTCGAACTGCACCAGCTGCAGGGCCCGCGTCACCAGCTCGTGCTTCAGGCCGCTCTTGCTGCGGCCCACGAAGCCCAGCAGCATCTGCAGGTCGGACACTCGGAAGCTCATCACCATGTTCTGCGGGGGAGACGGCACAGGCTCAGCGAGGCGGCCCGGCCGAGGGCATCCCGGGGCTGGCACCAGCCCAGCCAGGCGCCGGCCAACTGTCTCGCCCTCGGCCGGGGCAGGTCCCCATTTCCCAGGACGCGCTGGAGGGGCCGTGAGGGGCAGGCAGCGGGACCCCAGAAACGGCCAGCACAGTGCGGCTGAAGCTATTCCGACACTCCCTTACCAAACCTGGGCCCCGCAGAGGCCCCCCGATGTCTGCTGGGGCCACGTCAGACACAGCGCACCTTGGGGCCAGCCCTCACCCACGACGCCAATCGGGGATGCCCCAGGGAGCTGGCTGGGAGCTGGCTGGCATGATGCAGGGGAAGGGGTGGCTGCGACCCTAGCTTACTGGTCTGGACTCGTCAGCAGGGTCGGGCTCTGGGCAGCCCATGCCAGGCCTGCGGGGACACGAGGTAGGGAACGGGGACTTCCAGGACAAGGACAGCTCCGGAGACCCCACTGCCTCACCCAGTCAGGGGCTGCCGGACACCCCGCAAAGGCATCCCGCGTATTCGCTCTGGCAACACACACACTTAAAAAGTCTCAAGGGATGTGAGAGAGCCCTGTGCCAGTACCAGCGGGCAACAAAGCCACACCTTCAGGAGGGCGAAGTGACCTGCCCCGGTTTCCCCAAGAGTGGACGGCAAGGCCTGTATTCCAAGCCACGCGTGACAGGCTCAGGGCCAGCTGCCTGGGAAGCCCTCCCTGTCCAGCACGACCACTACCCAGGGGTCTGGGCAGCCTGTGACTATCGGAGACACGGCCCCTCCCCTGACTTCTACAGGAAGGGGGTCGAAGGGGTTCGTGCTCAAAATGACCCTTCTAGAAGAGATTCAGGCCTCGGGCCGGGAGGAGAGCCGACCAAGGCACTGAGCGGTCAGGGCAGGCGGGCTGGGGGTCCCTTCAGCCGGACACCACGCTGCGCTGCAGGCCCGCACCCCAGGCACAGCCCATATACAGCCACAAGCTCCTGACTCGGCCTTCTCGACAGGTGCCACAGCCCCGGAACCTGCGCGTGACAGGGAAGGGGTTTGATGAGGAGGGCACCCCAAGTGTCCCCAGATCACTTCCTGCCAGCTCCATGTGGACCCACCTGCCCTGCCAGAGCCACACTCACTCACACATGGCACTGGCCGAAAAGGTGGGTGCGCAGCTTCTGGTGCCCAGGCAAGTCTGGGCTGGTGCACGAGCTGGAACCAGATGGGGTACCCCGTACCAGAACCCCAACAACATGGCCGAGCGGGAAGGGGGCCCGCCATCTGTACCCCCAAACCCACCTTCCAAGTCTCAAGCCGAGATCAGATCTGCAAGCTAACCACTTAGTGCCCTTTGCCTCCCTGCTGAGTACAGACCACACAGAGCCAGTCCAATGCCACAGAAGACGGGGTGGCAGCCCCCACGCCCCCTCCACCCTAGGGGCTGGTACAGAAAAGTCCAGAGCAGCGTAGGGCGATTCAACCGGGGGCAGGGCCCAGCTGGGAAAGCAGCTCAGAGTTCACCTGATCCTACTTAAGGCTCGGCCAGGCCCCACTGCAGGGCTCCAGCGCAATGCCAGCGACTTCAGGCCTGAGGCGACCCCTACCCCAGACGCCCTCACAGGGGCTGCGGGGTGTGTGGGCCAGGCAGCATGGCTAACAAGGCTGGTAGAAACACACACAGAATGCCAACAGCACAGGTTACCCTAAAGACAGACACCTACTGGGCCCGCCTGGGGGGGCAGAGGGGACCCACCAACATGCCCAGGCCAGAGTGCCGCAACTTTCCCTGCCAGGAAAGAGGCGTGTGCACCAGGTTTAGAAGTACAATATAGGTACAGATGCCAGGGAGGGAGGATGTGAGCCTGCGAGGGGGAGGGAATTGATGCGGGGACCCCAAAAAACAACACTCCACGGCCTCACGGATGCTGTCCAGAGGGACGGTAGGATGTAAACTCCCAGTGCTGAAACGTGGGGTCCCCAAGTCCCAGGGACGTGGAAAGGGGTACGAGAGAGTCCCCAAACTACAGGGAAGGCGAGAAGTATACAGGGTTGGGGCACCCAAGCCAAGAGGTGTACATGAGGACTGGGGTCCCACAAACCACAGGCAAAGGAAAAGGGCTATGTGAGTGTTGGGAGACCCAAGTCCCAGGGAGGGGGAGAGGGGTACATCAGAGCTGCGGGGTGCACTTAGCCACAGGGGAGAGGGATACGTGAAGGTTGGGGGGCTGAGTCACAAGGAAGGCCAGAGAGGTACATGAGGGTTGGGGTCCCGCAAATCACAGCAAAAAAGAGAGGTGTACATGAGGGTTGGGGGGCCCAAGTCCCAGGGAAGGTGAGAGGGGTACGTGAGGATTGGGGTCCCCTAAATCACAGAGAAAGCGAGAGGCACACATGAGGACTGGGGTCCCGCAACCACAGGGAAAGGAAGAGGGGTATGTGAAAGAGGGGGTTCAGTGCTGAGTTCCAGACAACAAACTCGGGGTACAGACACCCCCTCCGCCAGGGGACGCCAGACACGGGTCCCACACGCCAGCCTGTCCCCTACCGGGCACGGGACCCAGACGCCAGCCCTCCGGCGGCCGTGCGGGCCAGGCGGTCCGGGGGGAAGCGCGCCCCGGCGGGAAGGCGGCCGCCCCGCCCCCCCAGCCCTCCGCCCACACCCCGGGGTCCCGGGAGCCCGCGGAGGCCCGGGCAGGGTGAGGGGTGCACCGGGCACGTCGCGGAGCGCGGGCGGCGGGCACAGGCCCCGGGGCGCGCCCGGCTACCCGCCCCCCTCGCGTCCGCGGTCGGTCCGCCCGCGTCGCCGCCGCCGCTCACTCACTTTGGCCTCCACCAGCTCCGCCGCCATCTTGGCCACCAGCGTCACCCCCTCCCCCCGTGCGCCGGGAGGCCCCCCCCGCCGCCAGCCGCCGCGTCACGTGACCGCCCGCCACTCTGGGGCGGGGCCGCCGATTCGACCAATCGGCAGCCGCGCACGCCCTCGCGCTTCCTCCCCAACGCTAAGGCCGGCGCGCGCTGCCCAGCACTGCGCAGGCGTCACAAGCCACCGCCCGGATCTCAGGCCAATCAGAGCAGACCAATGCTGCCTCGCCCCTCCCCCTCTGGGCCTCGCTGCTCCTGAGGGCCACGCCCACTCGGGGAGCCTTAAAGGGGCACGCACGCGGCGCGCGCAGGTGCAGGCCAGGGTGCTGGGGCGCTTCGGGGTGTCGGGCAGCCCATGGCAGGGCACCCTGCGCGCGGTGGCCGCCCCGTGCGGGCCTGCACTCCACGCCACGTCGGAAGGCGCCGCGGGCCAGGGGACGGTTGGTTGCTCAACCGCCGTGCAGTGGGCGCCCCACGAGCGCCGCATCCGGGGCCTGGCGCACCCCCAAAGTTGGCGCCGGGCGTGGTGGGGGAGGGACACGGGGCCCCCCAGGCCCACCTGTCAGGCTGCTGGCCGCTCACTCCCAGAGAACCCCAAGAACACCCCACGCAGGAGCTCTGGGGGGGGCCCCTCCCTACGTTTTATTTTTGCAGCAAGAGGACAGAAGCTTTGTCCCCCCCAAATGAAAGTTCTCAGGCAAAAGAAAAGGGAAAAAAAATCCAAAAGGGATGAATTCTTTGGAAAGCAGAAGTGAACGCCGCACCACGTCAGGGCAAATATCAAGGTTGACAATTTGCGTGCCCAAAAGGGCCTGTTGGTGATGCTTACAGGAAAAGGCTTGGGAGCTGGGCCCACTCCTGCAGCGACCTTGGAGGCCTTTAAAAAGTGTATTTATTTATTAGAAGGCAGATTAGAAAAGGACAGCTAGATCTTGCCGGTTAACTCCCCCGAGTACCCACAAGGCTGGAGCTGTGCCGATGCAAAGCCAGGAGCCAGGAACCTCCTCTGGGTCTCCCATGTGGCTGCAGGGTCTCAAGACTTTGAGCTATGCTGCTTTCCCAGGCCACAGGCAGGGAGCTTGGAAGTGCTTGGGTGGCTCCCACCCACGTGGGAGACCATGATGGAGCTGACTGGCTTCAGCCAGCAGGCCCAACCCTGGAATGAATCACTGGAAAATAAAATGACTGGCTGGGGGGGAAGTTCAGAAAGGAAGCATCTTGACGTTGTAAAGTTGTTATCTGTGAGGGTTTCATTGTAGTGTAGCACCTTAAGCAGCCACTTGCAGCATCATACTCTGTAGGGCTGCTCCACTGACCCTGCACCTGGGGAAGCAGCAGAGGATGGCACCGGTGTGGGGCCTCTGCCCACACATGGGAGGCTAGGCTCTGTCTGGCCCAGCTCCAGCTGCTGTCGCCATTTCAGGGAGTGAAGCAGGGAAGGGAAGATTCCCTTGGCAACTGTTACCTTTCAAGTACAAAGGAAATTTTGATTTAAAAAAACCTTTTTTTTAAAAAAACAGTATTTTCATGGATCCAGTGTGGTAGCCTAGTGGTTAAAGTTCTCACCTTGCACTCACTGGGACCCCATAGGGGTGCCAGTTTTGTCCCAGCTGCTCCACTTCCCATCCAGCTCCCTGCCTGTGGCCTGGGAAAGCAGCCGAGGACGGCCCGAAGCCTTGGGACCCTGCAATCCACATGGGGGACCTGGAGGAGGTTCCTGGGTCCTGGCTCCAGAATGGTGCAGCACCAGCCATTGCTGCCACTTGGGGAGTGAACCAGTGGACAAAATATCTTCCTCTCTCTCTCTTCCTCTCTATATATCTCACTTTTAAAAATAAATCTTTAAGGCCTGGTGGCATGGCCAGCAGTTAACTCACCCTTCATGTGCCCAGATCCCAGTTTGGCGCCGGTTCTAATCCCAGCAGCTCCACTTCCATCCAGCTCCCTGCTTGTGGCCTGGGAAAGTATTCTAGGACAGCCCGAAGCCTTGGAACCCTGCACCCGTGTGGGAGACCCGGAAGAGGCTCCTGGCTCCTGGCTTCAGATCGGTGCAGCACTGGCCATTGTGGTCACTTTGGGGAGTGAACCATGGATGGAAGATCTTCCTCTTTGTCTCTCCTCCTGTCTGTATATCTGCCTTTCCAATAAAACGAATAAATCTTATAAGACAAATAAACAAACAAATCTTCAAAAAAATAAAAAGGCTTTTTTTTTATAAGAAGGTGTGAAAGAAAGACTCCTACAAGATTTGGGTGTGGGACCAAAGCCTGCCCCGGGCAGCTCAGAGCATCCTTGTCTGGAGCAGGCAGCCCACCCTGGCCTTGGGCTGATATTCCCGCAGGGCATGAACCAGGAACCAAAGAGTATCAATCCGAGCAAGTTGAGGCAGTGAGCGGTGAGGAGAGGCCGGGAGCAGAATGCATGGGCCACTTGGGGGGAAGGAGAATGCTCGCCAGCATTTACAAAGAAAGGGAAAGAAATGTTTCATTCACAGACCCCACCCTGGCCACAGCCAGAACCTTCATCCAGGGCTCCAGGGAAATGACTGCCCTCAGGCTGTCCTCCTCTGCTTTCCAAGTGCATCAGCAAGGAGCTGGGTGGGAAGTGGAGCAGCCGGGACTTGACCCTGCAACCATGTGGGGTGGCAGAGAGGCAGGTGTCCAGGCCATAGTGTGTCTGTGCCTCCCCCTGCGGAGACCTGGAGATGGATCCGCTGGGACTTAGAGCCTGTTGGTACCGAGAAGCACTGGGCCTAAGCATGTGGGATCTTGGAGTACACAAGGCTGAAATCTTAGCTGCTAGGCTACCACACCGGGTGCATAGATAAGTCCTAAAATCTACTACGAATGGGTCCTGGCTTCGGATCAGCACAGCTCTGGGCCTTGTGGCCACTTGGGAAGTGAAGATCTCCCTTGTAAGAGCAGCTTTGTAAGCCTGATGGTATGTGAAATTAATGACCCAAATTGAGCAGTTCCACCTCTGGCACACCTGTGCTGGTCCCTGGGGACGATGCCGTTCACCGACACCCTGAGGTGTCACACACCCATTCAGCAGTATGTGGTGCCAGAGCAGTGGTTCTCCATGGTAGCTGAAAATGGCTTGGGCGCTGAACTTGTCTCTGGATGTGGAGTTTTTAAGCGCCTGGAGTGAGGATCTACATCCTTGTTTTGTGTGGGTGCTCAACATGTTTAATTTTTTTTTTTTAATTTTATTTAGTTTTTACTACAAAGTCAGATATACAGAGAGGAGAGATAGAGGATTATCTTCCGTCCGTTGACTCACTCCCCAAGTGAGCGCAACAGCCAGCGCTGTGCTGATCCAAAGCCGGGAACCAGGAGCCTCCTCCAGGTCTCCCACACGGGTGCAAGGTCCCAAGGCTTTGGGTGGTCCTAATCATTTTAGGGGGTGTGTCAGAGCGAGGGTCACAAATTGCCCTTCTTCCCTCATCGCGGTCAAAAATTAGATTTAGAGCCTTGCTGAGAGATGTCACATAAAGACTACATTTCCCAGAGTCCTTTGTAGCGATGCCTGGGTGCGTGATACCGCCCTGACCAGTTGGTGGCAGTGAGCACTCGTTGGCTTCCTGTTGACCCTTCCTTCTGCCCACTGGCTGGACTGTGCTCCTGCTGGCACTGCCACAGTGGCCCCTGGGGTTAGAGACACACCACAGACCTGGGCCAGATAGAATCCCGAGTCTGCGCCCTCTTCCTGGTTCCAGTTTTCGTCTGGTTCCTCTTGCCCTGTGTACCTGGTGCCACCCTGTGTGTGTACCTGGCATCGACCCGCTGGCCACCCCCCGCAGCCCTGCCTGTGGCACACTGTTAGAGCGATTCCTCTTAAAAAAAAAAAAGTCTTTATTGGGCCTGGCACAGTAGCCTAGCAGCTAAACTCCTTGCCTCACATGCAACAGCATCCCATGTGGTCACCGGTTCGTGTCCCGGCAGCTCCACTTCCCATCCAGCTCCCTGCCTGTGGCCTGGGAGAGCAGTGGAGGACGGCCCAAAGCCTCGGGACCCTGCACCCGCGTGGGAGACCTGGAAGAGCTCCTGGCTCCTGGCTTCAGATCGGTGCAGCACTGGCCGTTGTGGTCACTTTGGGGAGTGAACCACGGATGGAAGATCTTCCTCTTTGTCTCTCCTTTCCTCTGTATATCTGACTTTACACTAAAAAGAAAAAATAAATAGCTGTTAAAGAGTAAATACAGCTTTAATAATAATGAAAAAGAATGTATGGGGCAGGCAGGTCAGGCCCCCCAGCCTCCACTGCACTCCCTGAGTTTGAGTTTCCCTGGAGCTTCCCATCTCAGTTCCTGCTCTGTGCACGCTGGGGCCGGGCGGGTGCTGCTCCAGGCGTTCCGTCGGAGGCCTGGGCTGGCCACAAGGCTGCTCAGCGTGCCCCCGGCTGGGCCTCGCCCGCTCTGGGCCTCTGGGAGGCCCAGACTTTGGGACCCCCTCGAGGGGGGGGGGGGACTTTGCTAGGTTGATCCCATGTAACCCATCCGATGTCATCACACCCTGCGCCCCCGCAGGTGCAGTGGCGGCCTCCGGTCAGCAGGGGCCGCTCCCGAGCTCCCCGCGGCCACGGCCTGCGCCTGCGCACCGGGTCCTCCCTGCAGAGGGGAGCTCCTGCACCCCGCACCCCAGCACCCCGCGCCTCACGACCCCACTGGCGTGCCTCGCTGCTGACCCCGGTGCTGCTTGCTGGTCCTGTCCTGTGGCTGTCCTTCCCTTACAGTCCCCTTGTCTCTGACGTCAGGACCCCCCCCCAAATTCACCCTGGGTGAAGCACCCCCATTTTTTGCAAGGGACTTCAGGGACCTTCCCTGGGACCCTCTTCACCTTGCTAGGCAGGGACTCCCATTCTCGTTGGACGGTGATGGGGCCGGGCGAGAGCCGGGCCGTATAGTAGAATAGGGGTGCTGCAGGTGCATCCTCCCCCCACCCCATTCAGAGACCCCAGGGTGGTCAGCAGGGTTGCTGGGAGCGCCGCGGCCAGCACCCTTCTGCCTGTTTTCCCACGGGTCCACCAGGCAGGGAGGGGAAGAGGGGTGCTGTTTGCTGGGTAGTCATGGCGACCGTGGCTGTGTCCACAGGGTGGGGCCAGCCTGGGTCCCCTCCTCCCCACCGACCCCTCACAGCAGCCCGGGGACCCCATGGGCTGGACGCTCCCGAGGGTCAAGTTAGGACACGCGGCCTTAGTGGTGCTTTGCCGCCTCCTCATGGAGCGGAAGGGAAGCGCGCTGACCACAGCAGGGGCATCTGAGCTGCTGTCCACTCCATGGGAGAGTCCACCACCTCCATCACACCTTCCCGAGCAGCCAGGCCAGCGGGGAGCGCGCAGAGACACTGAGGAATCCCTAAGACGGGCCCTCGAGGGGGTCACCCCAGCCTGTGCCCGCCTGCGAGGCCCCAAGGGGGCAGGTAAAAGGGTGTCCCCTTGCGGGGACAGGTGCCTCCTTCCACGTGCGAGCAGACACTGCCTGACACTGTTAGGGGATCATTGAGCCCACAAAGGCTTCCCTAGCCCACTCACAATATTTTTCCTTATTAACTTTTTTTTTTAAGATTTATTTGTTATTGAAAAGGCAGATATATATAGAGAGAAAGAAAGACAGAAATACCTTCCGTCAGATGATTCACTCCCCAAGTGGCCTCAATGGCTGGATTTGAGGTGAGCAAAGCCAGGAGCCAGGAGCCTGTTTTGGTTCTCCCAGCAGTTGCAAGGTCCCAAGGCCTTGGGCCGTGTTCTGCTGCTTTCCTAGGCCACGATCAGGGAGCTGGAAGGGAAGTGGAGCAGCCTGGAAAGGAACTGGTGCTCCTACAGGACGTTCAGGCATGCAAGGTGAGGATTTAGCCACTAGGTTGCTGCACCAGGCCCTCATATCTATTTCTTTTTAAGTGCATTTGGAAGGCAGGGAGGTGGTGGGGCACATGCGCATAAGCAGTGGCCTTGTGGCCATGTCACTGCATGTCACTGTCCTCCTATAGCTACAAGGGTCTCTTCTTCCCACTAACCACCCATTGGCCCCACCTGACACCGTTCCCAGAGCTTGGTCCCCATAGCAGGTACGGGATCTGCTCGTAGGGACACCGGGCATTTCCCATCCTCCCGTAGCATGCAGGACTCTGCATCTGCGCTCACAACACTGCCTTCTGTTAGTGCATCGCAGGTCGGAGCTGGCCACCCTGCAGGACACCAAAGTCCTGGGTGCCGCTGACCACCCCTGTAGGACACTGGGAGCTGACCGCCGTCATTAGATACTCAACCCTGGGGACAACGTCACCTCACAGGACACTGGGGCTGACCACCACCCCGAGGGACACTGGGGCTGCTCACCACCCCGCAGGGACACTGGGGCCGACCACCACCCCGAGGGACACTGGGGGCCGACCACCACCCTGAGGGACACTGGGGCCGACCACCACCCTGAGGGACACTGGGGGCCGACCACCACCCCGAGGGACACTGGGGGCCGACCACCACCCCGAGGGACACTCGGAGCTGACCACCACCCCGCGGGACACTGGGGCCGACCACCACCCCGAGGGACACTGGGGGCCGACCACCACCCCGCAGGGACACTGGGGCCGACCACCACCCTGAGGGACACTGGGGGCCGACCACCACCCTGAGGGACACTGGGGGCCGACCACCACCCTGAGGGACACTGGGGGCTGACCACCACCCCGCGGGACACTGGCGCCGACCACCACCCTGAGGGACACTGGGGCCGACCACCACCCCGAGGGACACTGGGGGCCGACCACCACCCCGAGGGACACTGGGGGCTGACCACCACCCCGCGGGACACTGGGGCCGACCACCACCCCGCGGGACACTGGGGCCGACCACCACCCCGAGGGACACTGGGGGCCGACCACCACCCTGAGGGACACTGGGGCCGACCACCACCCCGAGGGACATCAAACACACGGCCCAGCCTCACAGGGGTTAACAGGCAGCAGGACCTCTGAGGCGCATGCGCGCCGCATCGCTTCGCCCCGCCCCCCGCCACGCGATCATGTGACCTCACCCAACCGGCGTCGTCCTATAAAACGCGGGAGTGTTGACGTCAGCGTTCTCTTCCGCCGCCGTCGCCGCCATCCCGGGCGCGACTTTCCTCGCTCGGATCTGCCTGGGAGAATCCACCGCCATCCGCCACCATGGTGAGCCTGTCGGTCCGCCCGGGGGCCCGGGGCGGCGGCTCGGGGGGTCGTGGGCGCGTGCGGAGGCCGCGGAGCCCCGAGGAGGGCGGCCGGCCGGAGCCGGGGAGCGGACATGGCGGCGGCGGGAGGGCGACGGGCGCCATGTCGGCGCGGCTCGCGGCAGCTCCGTGCTGCTCCCGGGGCTGCGTCGGGGCCTGCGGGGGAGGACGAGGACGAGGGGGACGGGAGGGCGCGGTGGCCGCCCTGCAGCCGCCTTACGTAACGCGCGCTGCAGCCAGGCTGGGATCCGAGGGCGCCTGCGGCGTGGCGGGGTCTCCCGGGGAGCCCCTGGGGGCGGTGGCAGCACCTTGGGGTGCTCCAGGGAGGGACCCCGAGAGCTGGGGGCCGGGAGGCGGCTGTCCCGAGCACCCCGAGGTCTGGGAGGTCAGCGCGCGTCGCCCCCGATAGCCTGTCCAGCAGGGGGACGTGACCTTGGAAGGGAGAGGTTCAAGGGGTGCTGGTTTTGGGGTGAACCCCCCCTCGGGTGGGCCTGGGATGCACCTGCTGTGACGTCAGCCGACGGTGCACCGTGACAGCTGGGTGCAGGGTGAGAGGGGTGTGGGTGCCCTGTGTCTGCCCACCAGCTGTGCCCCCCCTTGTACTGAGGACTCCTCCCGGGAGAGGGGTGCGGGTCCCCCGTCTGTGTCCCCACCAGCCGTGCCCCCCACTTGTACTGAGGACCCCTCCCTTCCAGGTGAACTTCACCGTAGACCAGATCCGGGCCATCATGGACAAAAAGGCCAACATCCGTAACATGTCCGTCATCGCCCACGTGGACCACGGCAAGTCCACGCTGACGGACTCGCTGGTGTGCAAGGCCGGCATTATCGCCTCGGCCCGCGCGGGCGAGACGCGTTTCACGGACACACGCAAAGACGAGCAGGAACGCTGCATCACCATTAAGTCCACGTGAGCGCCCCCGCCCCCGCCCCGCGGGTGGTGCCCTGGGCCTCCTCACCTCGGGTGGACAGCGGCTTCTGCCCTCTGGACCTGGGCGGGGAGGCCGCAGGGGTCAGGCGGCAGGGCTGGCTGGGCAACGTGGCACTTGGCAGCACCGGGCAGGAGCAAGGCTGGGGCAGGGCTCCTTCACCATGGAGAGGAACGTGTTGTCAGCCACCCAGGGAATGGGGGGCCGAGTGTCACTGCCACAGCCACTCCTTGGAGAGCCCCTTCCACCTCGTGCCCCCTGGGTTCTCCCTGACTTCTGTCATTTTAAGGGGAGGGGCCAAGCGTCCCTGTTGGGCAGGGACTGACAGGTTGTTGTGTCCTGTGTTCCCTTAAGGGGCAAGACACAGGATCAGCTTGGAGTGGGGGGCGAGGCTGGACCTGGACTGTCCTAGGAATGAGTGACACGGGTGGGCCCCAGCTGTGAGCCAGGGGTCGGCCAGGCCAGGAGCAGCCTTCATCCCGCTGTCCTGTCTCCAGGGCCATCTCGCTCTTCTACGAGCTGTCCGAGAACGACCTGAACTTCATCAAGCAGAGCAAGGATGGCTCCGGCTTCCTCATCAACCTCATCGACTCCCCGGGCCACGTAGACTTCTCCTCGGAGGTGACGGCCGCCCTCCGGGTCACCGACGGTGCCCTGGTGGTGGTGGACTGCGTGTCCGGTGAGCAGGCAGCTCCCGGGGCCGGCGGGGGTGTGCTGGGAGGGCTCCCTGGCGGCGGTGGCTGAGGGCCGTGCCCCGCAGGTGTGTGCGTGCAGACGGAGACGGTGCTGCGGCAAGCCATCGCCGAGCGCATCAAGCCCGTGCTGATGATGAACAAGATGGACCGCGCGCTGCTGGAGCTGCAGCTGGAGCCCGAGGAGCTGTACCAGACGTTCCAGCGCATCGTGGAGAACGTCAACGTCATCATCTCCACCTACGGCGAGGGCGAAGGCGGGCCCATGGGCAACATCATGGTGCGCACCTGCCGGCCGCGGGAGGGCCTGTCCGTGATGACCGAGATTTCTTCACTTTGACCTGATGGTTCCTGAAGAAATGCAGAGTCTGAGGCCCAGGGCTCCAGGGTTGGGGGGGCATGGATGGAGGGAGGGCCCCAGGGTTGCCCCCCAAGGCCCCTGGGTTGCTCAGCCGCCACCCTGCCTTGCTGTCTGCAGATCGACCCCGTCCTGGGCACTGTGGGCTTCGGCTCCGGCCTCCACGGCTGGGCCTTCACCCTGAAGCAGTTTGCAGAGATGTACGTGGCCAAGTTCGCCGCCAAGGGTGAAGGCCAGCTGGGGCCTGCCGAGCGGGCCAAGAAGGTGGAGGACATGATGAAGAAGCTGTGGGGTGACCGGTGAGTGAGGGTGCAGGCGGTCTCTGTCACGGGGGTGGGTGCCTGGGGTGGCAACACAGCCACTGACTGTCCATGCGGGCTCTGTCCACCAGGTACTTCGACCCGGCCACCGGCAAGTTCAGCAAGTCAGCCACCAGCCCCGATGGCAAGAAGCTGCCGCGCACCTTCTGTCAGCTCATCCTGGACCCCATCTTCAAGGTGAGGTGAAGGGCTTGCGTGGCTTTGCTCTGTACGTGTGAGCCAGGCCGCCTGCGGTTCCCTCTGGACAGGCTTCAAGGCATGGTCCTTGGCCTCTATGCTGCTGTTGATACGGGGGTCTGTTCTGTGCAAGTGCAGGTGTTTGATGCGATCATGAACTTCAGGAAAGAGGAAACGGCCAAGCTGATTGAGAAGCTGGACATCAAGCTGGACAGCGAGGACAAAGACAAGGAGGGCAAGCCCCTGCTGAAGGTGGGTGATGGGGAGGGCAGGGAAGCTGTCCATCGGCCTGCCTGGTGCTCACAGGCCTGCTGACCTGAGGGATGTGGGCAGGCAGTTCCTGGTGCTCCCCCTGAGCAGTCTGTGCTCCGCAGGCCGTGATGCGCCGCTGGCTGCCCGCCGGGGACGCGCTGCTGCAGATGATAACCATCCACCTGCCGTCGCCCGTCACTGCGCAGAAGTACCGCTGCGAGCTGCTGTACGAGGGGCCACCCGACGATGAGGCCGCCATGGGTAGGTGGGGACCGTGCTGCCGGGTCGTAGGTGGGGGCCGTGCTGCCGGGCCCGGGACCTGACGCCGAGGTCAGGCGGCCTGTGTAACCCGGCCCCCTGGGGCCTGGCCTCTCCCCGCAGGCATCAAGAGCTGCGACCCCAAAGGACCCCTCATGATGTACATTTCCAAGATGGTGCCGACCTCCGACAAGGGACGCTTCTACGCCTTTGGCCGCGTCTTCTCGGGCCTCGTGTCCACTGGCCTCAAGGTCAGGATCATGGGCCCCAACTACACGCCGGGCAAGAAGGAAGATCTCTACCTGAAGCCCATCCAGAGGTGAGCAGCCCCACAGCTGTGCACGGCACCAGGCCACTCCACGGATGTTGGAGCGGGTAGGCCCAGGGCCTGGCTCCCCTCTCTTCTGGGGATGCTGACAAGCCCTGTTCCCTCCACAGAACCATCCTGATGATGGGTCGCTATGTGGAGCCCATCGAGGATGTGCCATGCGGGAACATCGTGGGCCTGGTGGGCGTTGACCAGTTCCTGGTGAAGACGGGGACCATCACGACCTTTGAGCATGCGCACAACATGCGAGTGATGAAGTTCAGTGTCAGCCCCGTGGTGCGCGTGGCCGTGGAGGCCAAGAACCCGGCCGACCTGCCCAAGCTGGTGGAGGGGCTGAAGCGGCTGGCTAAGTCGGACCCCATGGTGCAGGTGGGCCACGGCCGGGGGGCTGTGGGGAGGCGTTGCTGAGGGTCACCTGTGGCAGGAGGGCTGAAGGATCTGATGGCAGGGCTGGTGCTGCCCTGCTTGTGTGGCTGAGGTGGGCTGACGTGACGTGTGTGACCCCACAGTGCATCATCGAGGAGTCTGGGGAACACATCATCGCGGGCGCCGGCGAGCTGCACCTGGAGATCTGCCTTAAGGACCTGGAGGAGGACCATGCCTGCATCCCCATCAAGGTGCGGGGCGCCTGGGGACTCCCACCTCTGTCCTGGGGCCAGTGGTTGCTTTTCTGCCTTCACAGTGTGGGCAAGCACCCACAGTGGCCTCTGCTGTCCTGAAAGCTTCTAGAAGCCTTGGTGCTACAAGGTCACCTGGTCCCCACAGGCCCGTGACCTTGATGCTTGTGCCTCTGCAGAAATCCGACCCTGTGGTCTCCTACCGGGAGACGGTCAGTGAGGAGTCGAACGTGATGTGCCTCTCCAAGTCCCCCAACAAGCACAACCGGCTGTACATGAAGGCGCGCCCCTTCCCCGACGGCCTGGCCGAGGACATCGACAAGGGTGAGGTGTCAGCCCGCCAGGAGCTCAAGCAGCGGGCGCGCTACCTGGCTGAGAAGTACGAGTGGGACGTGGCCGAGGCCCGCAAGATCTGGTGCTTTGGGCCCGACGGCACCGGCCCCAACATCCTCACCGACATCACCAAGGGCGTGCAGTACCTGAACGAGATCAAGGACAGCGTGGTGGCTGGCTTCCAGTGGGCCACCAAGGAGGTGGGCCGCGGGCGGAGAGGGGGGAGGGCGGGCAGGGGTGGTCGCTGGCAGCCCCTGACCCTGGCCTCGGCACCCCTCCCCGCAGGGCGCACTGTGTGAGGAGAACATGCGAGGCGTGCGCTTCGACGTGCATGACGTGACGCTGCACGCCGATGCCATCCACCGCGGGGGCGGCCAGATCATCCCCACGGCACGCCGCTGCCTCTATGCCAGCGTGCTCACAGCCCAGCCACGGCTCATGGAGCCCATCTACCTGGTGGAGATCCAGTGTCCGGAGCAGGTGGTCGGGGGCATCTACGGGGTCCTGAACAGGAAGCGAGGCCACGTCTTTGAGGAGTCGCAGGTGGCTGGCACGCCCATGTTCGTGGTGAAGGCCTACCTGCCCGTCAACGAGTCGTTCGGTAAGTGCCACACATTGGGCACAGGGGGACGAGCTGACCCTAGGGGCTAGCTGACCATGGGCTAGCTCTCTGGACGGCTCACTGACTTGATGGGCCCTGTCCCTGCAGGCTTCACGGCCGACCTGCGCTCCAACACCGGTGGCCAGGCCTTCCCGCAGTGCGTCTTCGACCACTGGCAGATCCTTCCTGGGGACCCATTCGACAACAGCAGCCGCCCCAGTCAGGTGGTGGCTGAGACCCGGAAGCGCAAGGGCCTCAAGGAGGGCATCCCAGCCCTGGACAACTTCCTGGACAAGCTGTAAGCAGCGTCGGCTCCCGGCGGCCCTGCACCCAGACCAGGCTCAGCCACACGCCACCCCCACCGTCAGCCACAACTCGCGGCCGCCCCGTCGGGCCACCCGTGCCATCTCCACCACACTTGAAGCGGTCTCCACCATATTTATTTTGGGACTCAGGCAGCAGGCGTGCCTTCTGCACGGGACTCGATGACCAATGGGAGGGGTGGGGGGGACACCCAACACTTTCTCGTTTTGTCTGATGGCAGCGAGGATATGCACAAATTTCTGGAGAAGGCATGAGGAGGCTTATTGGGGTCAGCGGCAGCCCACGGCTTTCTCCCCCCAAAGGTGGGGGGATGCCAGAGACCTTGCTGCCTGGCCCGGTGCCATTGGAGTAATAAATATGATGGTGGTGACCATGGTTTGTGTATGGGCTCCATTCTGTGTGGGGCGTGGGATGTTGGCATGGCAGCCACTAGCGCCTGTGTAGCAGGTGGGCATCTGAAGACCCCTGTGGGCTGCACGGGGGAGGCTGGTGGAACAGGATGACATGGACCACCAGCCAGTGTTGTGGGCCTGAAAGGGGGGGTGTCCTGGCCACCATCTTCCCAGTCACTGGAGCTGGGAGGGGCTCAGGCCAGGGACACACTGGGCAGTGGGTGGCACACAGCTGGGTCACCAAGTGGCTCAGTTCCCCATGCTGGAAGGTGGGGAACAGCCAGCAGCCCTGGTTCACAGGAGGAAAGGTAACCAAGTGGACCATCTCCTTGTGCCTCCAGGGAAAGCTGCAAAAGTGGGCCCCAGGTCTAGAACCCACTGCTGGGGAACAATGGCAGAATGAAGTTTCCTTCTGGCTCACTCCCTGGATGGGTGGCCACAGGGGCCAGGGCTTTGGTCAGCCCTCCACTCAGCCATGAACTCCGCTAGGTCTCCTGTGTACCCAGGTGCAGGAACCCCAGCACTTGGGGCAATCCTCTGCTGCTTTCCCAGACCAGCAACAAGTGGGTGGATGGGAAGTGAGGTATCCAGCACAGGAGCCGCGCAGCACTGGGGGACAGGGGACATGCCTGGCAGCAGAAGGGGGAGTGGGCCCAGGGGGGGCGTGCCTTGCAAATGGGTATGGGGCTCCACTTACCTGTCCACCCTCAGGTCCTGTGGTGGTGTCCTGGCTGGGTGGTTCCAATCAGTAAGTAGGGCGGCTTCTCTGGAAGTTTCCCCCATGATACACTCTGCAGTCCTGAATGGCCCCTTGTTGTGGGTGGGTCTGGGGAGCCCTGTCCTCCCACCCTCATCCCATCACCAGCAGGGGAGGTTGGGGGTCTGCTCCCGAAGTACCTACTACGGCCACTCAGCCTTGGGGCTCCCCTGCTGTTGGTTTCAGGAGGGCTTGGGGACCCCTGAAGGTGCACTGGCTGGGTTGGCTGCTGGCCTGAAGGTGGGGACACAGCATTCTGGCCATCCATCATCCAGGACCAGGGACGGGCCAGGCATGAGGTGGTGGGAATTGGGGTGAACCCATCTCCTGGGTTCCTCAGCCCCATGGCTCCACGCACCATGCTGGCCCCTGCTGACCCGAGTGGGCCCCCACAGCAGGGCTGGCCACTGAAGCTGTGTCTGGTGGAAAATGGGCAAGCCACTCAGCAGTGAGCTGGCAGGGGGCCAGCGGGTGGAAGGGCTGGATACACACACACACACACAAACACACGTGCCCCTGTGCCTGTGCACCCTGGGGAGGGCTGGGCGCACCCGCCCTCTATGCTCCCACCCCCTTCCCTTGCCAACAGGGACAGTGGCTCCCATTGGAAGTGGGACTAGGATGGGATGGTTGGGCCCAGGGTTCCTCCTGGAGGTGCCGGCAGGTATGGACAAGGACACAGCTCCAGGGAAGAGGGGTGTTTATTGGGCTGGCCCGTCCCTGCCGCCTTCCATGGTCCCAGTCCCATGGGGTGGCGACGAGCTGAGGGGCCGTGCAGAGTGTGGGCTGTGGTCACGGGCAGCTGAGGGGCAGCCGGCGCCACAGCCCCCCACACAGGCAGTTCTTGACCCAGCGTTGCTCCCACTGTTTCACAGCCGTGGCCTTGTTGGGGGACCTGAGCATGGTGACACAGCCGCACCTACAGGGCGGGGTGGGAGTGCTGCAGGTGGGCCTGGCCGAGGCCCCTCCACTGCTCCCCACTGTCCCCCGGAGGCCTCGCTGTGGAGACACAGGGCTGGCCAAGTCTGCCCTGCCCCAGGACCTGGTTGCAGGAATGGCTGGCTGAGCCTCCCTCTCCCCCAGAGGCCTCGCTGTGGGAACCCGGGGCTGGCTGAGCCCCCACTGTCCCACACCCCTGAGGCTCACCTGGTGCATGCCTTGCACTCCTCCGTGGGGTAGGCGCCCAGATGTAGCCTGCGAAGGTGGTCGATCTTGGGCTGGCCTGGAGCCCTGGGGACCCACAGGGGGAGAGGTGAGGCCTAGCAGGGGCTGCACTGGGCCTCCACACGTGTTCTCGTCCAGGACCCCACAACCCAGGGCTGGTCATGCACGTCCCTGGACGCTGGAACCCCCACAGTTCAGAGCCGTCCCTGAGGGAGGTGCCGCACACCCCCACATCCCCACACCCCTAGGGGGTAGGCAGGGCCGGCACCCACCTGACCAGGCCGTCCAGCTGCAGGGTGGTGGCGCTGCCCGGCAGGGTGGGTGCCTTGCCAAACTGCAGGCGCAGTGGCTGCTTGGGCTGCAGGCGGCTGAGCAGGCCGTCACTCACGGGCAGCCAGTCCAGGCCTGGGATGAGCAGCTGGCTGGGCAGCAGGCAACACTCGTCCACCAGGGCCTCGTCCGGCTCGCTGGCCGGGCCCTCCTCGCGACCTGCGGGAGGACA
This sequence comes from Ochotona curzoniae, assembly GCF_017591425.1. Lineage (NCBI taxonomy): Eukaryota > Metazoa > Chordata > Mammalia > Lagomorpha > Ochotonidae > Ochotona > Ochotona curzoniae. The sequence goes on along the minus strand of NW_024466491.1, from coordinate 2,702,935 downwards.
CGTGGGGTTGGCGTCAGGCTGGCTTTGGGGGGACTGGGGGTGAGTGGATGGTGTGTGTGTGTGTGGCCCTGCAGCTCTGCAAATCATGGACCCCTTGCTCAGGTAGAAAGGGAGTGCCTTGGGGTGGGCAGGGCCTGTTTAGGGTGGACAGGGTCATCTTGGGAGGGGTGGAGTTTGCAGGCAGGCCAGAGGAGGTGGGGGAAGCCTGTCGTGGGGTGACGGGCAGGGCACATCTTGGGGTACGGGGACGGGGCAGGGGCGGGGCACTCACAGCAGATCCACAGCTTGGTGAGCAGGCGGAAGAGCAGGGACATGCTGTCCTGCGTGTCCGAGGTGGCCGCGTACACGGGCAGGCAGCTGGGCTTCAGCAGTCCCCAGATCCGTGTCACCACCATGAGCTCGCGCAGCATGCCCAGCGAGGCGCCGTCCCGCAGGAAGCTGTGGCCCGGCCGCAGCGGGGAGCCCTGTGAGGACGGCACGCGGGGCTCTGGGGGATGCGGGCACAAGGTGGCCAGAGGGACAGGGGGCCAAGGTGTGCAGGGGGAGGGCCCAGCTGCTGCAACCTCTGGAGGGGCGGGGCCGGGACAAGGGGTGGGGCCAGGACTGTTAGGGCGTGGCATGGAGGAGGCGGAGCTCGGTGATAAGGGGCGGGGCCAGGCTGTAAGGGTGGGGCTTGGAGGAGGCGGGGCCAAGGTTGTAAGGGTGGGGGTCCTGGCACCTGGTTGGGCAAGCTGGCCAGCAGGTAGAGCACGAAGTCGCCCACCCACTGCAGCAGCTGCTGCAGGGCCTGCAGCGTGTTCATGTCCAGGACAAACTCTTCCGTTTTGAGGTTGATCATGACCTTGTCGATGTCTGTAACGATATGTGGGGACAGTGGGACCCCGTGCCCCGCCCCGCCAAACCCCCAGAAGAGCCTGGACGGGGGGGTGGGGGTGGCTCCCAAGACATATGTACCGACGTCGGTGATCTTGGCGCAGATCTCGGCCAGCCGATCGCCGGGGCTCTTGTCGGGCGTGTTGAGGAAGTGGGGACGCAGCAGGGACTTGAGGGTGGAGCTGACGGCGATGAGGAAGAGCTTGGTGTGGTAATCACACACGCGCGTCACCGTACAGGGTGACAGCTTGCACAGTGAGGCCTTCATGGCCAGGATGCGGGTAGACAAGACCTGGGCGGGGCAGGGGCAGGCGGGCGAGCGGTCAGCACCAGCTGGTGGCTCCTCTGAGCCCTCCTCCCCACCGGGGCACAGGGTGCAGACCCAAGGTGCTGGAGGCACATAAGGCAGCCCCCTGATGTGGTGGGAGGGGACCGAGCGGCCCCGGCCGCCCTCTCTGTGGCTGTCACAGACACATACAGCTGTGTCCTGAGTCCGGCTGCTCTGGCCACGTGGGCAGCGCCTGGGCGGGGGTCCCCCACCCTCCCGTACCTCCCCCATGGTGCACCTGCTGCAGGGCGGCGCTCTGGCGTGTGTATTCCTCGTGCAGCTTCTCCACGAGGCTGGGCACCATGCTGGGCTGCACGTGCAGCAGGATATCCCACCAGTCGTAGCCCGTCACCATGCAGTATTCGAGCAGGAAAAGCAAGTGCCGCAGGGCTAGGCTCACGTCCAGTGGGTGGCCCATCGAGGGTGAGACACGCAGCAGGCTCAGCTGTGGTGAGGGCGGAAGCTGGGGCTGGGGTCGGGACAGACTCCTCTGCCATAGCCCCACAGGTGGGGGTTGGGAGGGAGGGAGGAGGCTGCCCCACCCCCCACACGGGCTCCCTGGCCTGGCCCGTACCTTCCCGTGGTTGTCAATGCCCACGAGGGCCAGGGAAGTCCAGGAGAGCTGCATCGCCTTGAAGTGGACGGAGGGCCCCGTGGTACGTGGCCGCTTGACAGCCAGCTCATCCACGGAGCGCGGGGTGGCCGAGCTGTAGAAGACGGCCATGGTCTGCAGGGACAGCCTATGTACAATGTGGACGCTGCCATCCTGGAAGGCCAGTGCCAGCCCTGTGTACAGAGAGGGGCAGGGTCAGGCCTCCAGTTCCCTGCAACCCCCACCAGCGAGTGCCTCGGCCTCCTCAGAACAGCATGCAGAGGGTCTTGGGGTAGAAGGCGAGGGTTGGGCAGGGCACGGGGCATCTCTCCCCCTGCAGGCACACAAAGCCGAGCCCCAGCAACTCAGCAGATGGAGAACTGGCGGTGCTCGGGACGCCCGTCGGCACCTCCTTAGCATCGTAGCGAAGCCGAAAGGCGCTTCTGAGATGTACTGGACACTACCGCTGGCATACCGAGCCCGGGGTAGAACTGGGTGTCGCTGGCCACTTTGAGGTCGGTGTTGGTGAGCGAGATGGGCAGCTTGGGCAGCGCCACGGCCGACACGCGGTCCAGGTCGTTGGTGGCCGACAGGATCCGCCATTTCAGGATCATGGGCTGCTTGTCCACCACTGCAGAGGATGGCAGGGGCAGGTAAGGGTCACAGGCCGGCTGGGGCCACCTCCCCAAGGCCAGCGGTGTGTGCGTGAGGGGGATTGGTTCCCCCACTGTCCATGGCTTCTGGAAGGTTCTGTGGCTGTTTTGTTTCCCCTCTGCCCAGCGACTCTCTTGAGCTTAGCAATGAGGGTGCATGGAGTGGGGGCCCGGGCTCGGGCTGGGTGGGGGGCTCACCGGCTGGGGAGATCTGCTGAAACACATTATTCACGGGCAGCCCCTCCTTCCGCAGCGACCAACACTCCACCAGGCTGCTGGTCTGGCTGGAGGCACACAGCAGCACCTGGGGACCCAGCAGACGGGTAGGTACATGGATGGGAGGGTTAGTGGACAGGTGGACAAGCGGGCTCTGCGAACCAAGCCCCAGGGGCCTCCCTCCCTTCCTCCTTCCTGGCCTGGTACCCAGCACTACTACCCCTTGTCCCCCAACCCCAAGAAATGCCTAGCTGTGGGCAGGAAGTAAGCGAGGGACTGGGAAGTGATTGCCCAGGGTGGGAATTGGGGCTGGATGGCGACCCCAGAGTCGCGACCACCACAGGACCCTCTGAGACACAAGGCGGCTTAGAGGCAGGACGGGGCATCCGTGTCCCCCAGGTCACCCCAAACGAGGACAGCAGGGATGGGCGCTGGGGGGGTGAGAGGAGGAGTGAGAGCAAGATGGCTGGGGGACATCGGCTAAGGGGAAGGAGGAGGAGGGGGAGGCCTGAGGAAGTGCTGGGACAGGTGCCCCCTTGGCCGCCCACAGCCCGCAGCACACCTGCTCTGACATGTCCCGGGCCAGGAACTTGAGGTGCGTGATGGCCGGGAACTTGTCCCTGCGGTTGAGGTCGGTGGTGCAACGCATGAAGAGCGAGGGCAGGATCTCCGTGTCCACACGGCACTTCTCGCTGACCACGCTCACGCACACCTTGTAGAACTGCACGGGCGAGGCGCTGCTGCCGTCCGCTGCCGCCACCACGATGTTGCCGCCGCCCGTGAAAGCGATGTCGGCCAGGGCCACGCGGCCGCGCAGCCGGCACAGGCTCTCGGTGGCCGTGAGCAGCTGCCCGCTGGGCTTGAGCAGGGACACGGTGACCAGGCCACTGACGGTCACGGCGATCCAGCCCTCCATGGGCTTGCCCCCAAACAGCGTGAGCGACGGCGAGAACTTGACCCGAGAAAACTTCTCCCCAAAGCTAGAGGCACCCGACTGGGGAGGGAGTGGGAGATGGGAGTGTGAGGGGTTGGGCCCAGAGCCCCACACCCCCAGCAGATGCCTGTCAGACAGAGCGAGAGGCCCAGCAGGGTCCCCTAGGGGCTGCACCTCTGCAAAGTCGGACACAGGAAGATGGCCAGGGCCACCTAAGCTACCCTGCGTGTGTGTGTAGCTGGGAGCTCAGGGGGCTGGCATCTGGGCTGACCCGGGCTCGGGGGGTGTGGGCTGGTGGGCCTAGAGGGGGTAGCTGCTGTTCGAGCAAGGTGGGTGGGCTAGCTCAGATGGCAGCCAGCAGTAGAGTGGTGGCCTGGAGACACCAGTGCCCACTGACGAGCCTGACGGCAGACATGAGCGGGGTCAGGCCAGCAGGGAGGGGTACCTACCTTCTCCACATGCAGGGCTAGCTTTACGCCATTATGCAGCCAGGACAGGGCCACAATGGGGTCCCCATCCACCCTGCTGCCCACAAGGCTCTCCCAGCTGTTGGCCAGGTGGTCGGCCATGGTCCAACACTTGATCTGTCCGTCAGCATCCGCCGATAGCAGCCGGGAGCCTGTGGGCATTGGGCGGGGTTAGGAGCACCCGCTGGGACAGGAGAGGGGTCAGCCCCATGGGGTGCCTCTGCTGTCCCTCCTCCCCTGCCAACTCACCGGACTGGTCCCACTCCAGGCAGGTGATGGTCTCGCTGTGGCCGGAGCTGACTGAGTGCACGTCCCAGGGGTGCTCTGTGTCCAGGATGTGGATGGTACGGCTCAGGTCTGTGGGGGAGGAGGGGATGGGGCAGGGCTGAGCGAGGATGGATGGGGCAGGGCCGAGTGAGGGGGGACAGGGTTCTGTGCGGTGGACGGGGCAGGAGTGAGGGGGGTGATGGGTCAGGGGTGCCTGTGGGAGGACAGGCCAGGGTCTGTGGGGAGGCGCATAAGGTCCCAGCAATGACTCGAGGGACAGGCGGTCCCCAGCAATCAGAGCAGGCTGAAGCTATGACATTGTGCCAGGAGGGGCCAGTGACTCCAGCACACACAGCGGGCAGTGGCCAGGCGACCCCACACACGGGGCAACCCAGCCGTCACGGTCCGAGTTGGGGAGCCGGTCACGGTCCGAGTTGGGGAGCCGGGAGGAGCAGGCTGGGGGGCGCACCCTGGTCGTCGCTCCGCAGGTCGGTGGTGAAGGCAATGAGGTTGCGGCAGGACCAGGCGCAGGCCAGGGGCACCGACGGGCAGTGCGTGGTCTTGGGCCATTTTTCCCACTCGCAGACGTAGGCCAGGTCCATTGCCACAGCCAGTCAGCAGCGCTCAGCACGCCAGGCTGGGTGGGGGGCAGTGAAATAGGGGGGTGCAGGGTTAAATACACTTCACAGGAGGCTGGCAGGGCCTGGGGATGGGGTGCAGCTCCACTCACAGGGCCTGGCACTCCACGCAGGACCCCCGGGGGGCCCGAGCAGCACTTAGAGAGGGAGCCAGCGTCCCAAGACACCCCAAGGCGCTGAGCCCACGGAGCTCCTGAGGTGCCACCCCCAGACACCCCACCTTACCTCAGTGACGATGCACCCTGACGCCTCAGGCTCCGCCCCTGGACACCCCACGACCTAAGACCCCCCCAATCCCAGGGACCCCTCCCCACCTGCATGACCCCATCTCCTGACCCCGCAGATCTCATTCCCGTGCACCCCACGACCCCGGATCCAAGCTCTCAGATCCCCGACCCAGGGACCCCACTCACCTCCGTGACCCCACCTCGTGACCCCTCGGACCCCGCCCCGGGCACCCCACGACCCCAGGGACCCCGCCCACCTCCGTGACTCCGCCCCCCGACCTCGGGGTTCCCCCTCGGTGCCCGGGCAGTGCCCGGATCTTTCTCTATGTCGTCTTCCCGCCCCGACTCCGGCAGCCCTTGCGCGTGGCCGCGCCCCCTGACCCCGCGTGTCCCGCCCCCTGACCCTCACCGACGGCTCCGGGCGCAGGCGCCGTCCGTCCGCAGGCCGCTGCCCTCGAGCGCCCCGCTGCCCGTCTCCCAGCGCGCCCCGCGCCGCCCGCGTCGCCCGCGCCGCCCGGTGACGAGCGTGACGCCGAGGCCTCGGCCGCCGCCCGCACCCCGCTACCGCCACGGCTCCGGCACCGCCATCTTCCCGGGCTGCGCGCGCCGCTCCGGCTCCGCCCCACTTCCGGCCTCATTTGCATACGCCCGTGGAGTTCCCAGCAGGCATTTTCAAAAGTGTCTAGGATAGAGCAGGAATCACCCATAAACTTGATAACACCATCGAGTGAGGCGATACGATGTTGTGAAGTCCTGGTAAAGACGGATAAGCCAGAAGAGTAATTCAAAAATTGCACCGTGAGTGTAAAGAGTCGAGACGTCGGTGCTTTAAATATGGAGCAAGCAGAGCTGACACCCGTGCTCGCTTCGGCAGCACATATACTAAAATTGGAACGATACAGAGAAGATTAGCATGGCCCCTGCGCAAGGATGACACGCAAATTCGTGAAGCGTTCCATATTTTGCTCCCCTTTGTCCCTTAGGGGACGGCCAGACGAAATCTACCCGCGTGACGTGTACAACGTGGACCTGACGTCATGCGTAGTGAGTGGCGTCACAGCTGCACCCCACGCACCACCAGGGTCTGCAAAAATAAATGTACCCACACAGGCGCCTGCAAGACACCTCCCTGGGGCTTGGAAAGCAGGACATGGTGCATGCACCGGGCCCGGGTTACCCCAGAGCCCACGGGGAGCTGCGTTGTGCACCCGGGGCTCCCATGTCCGCGTCCACCCGGGACGCTGCCCCAACCCCTTCACCCCAAAGAACGCGCAGATCCCAGACACCAGAGCACCAGAAATTTATTCAAGCCTTGATTTTGCCCAAAAGCACACACGGGGGCTTGGGGTTGGAGGCGCAGGGGTGCAGGCCTGCTCCATGAGGGGGTCCCCAGGTGGGGCCCGGGGGACACGGGAGGGCAGGAGCTTCTGGCTGGAAGCCCTACGTCTCAAGGGGCCATGGGGGGCCACCATGGGGAGGGAACCGAGGGACATGAATGCAACCAATGCAGCTTGTGGGGTACACACACGCAAACACACAGAAATACACATAACGAATGTTCCTGGGGGGAAGGGCCGAGGGTCCCCCGCCCGGGCCCCAGCCTCCATCCAAGGCCGGGTTCAAGCGGAGAATGGGGCAGGAGTTTGCCTTGATTCCACCAAAAGGGAAATTTAAAATTCTACAATACGTCACGTCAAATTCATTAAAAGCGATTAAAAACCCAGCTGACCCCCCCTCTCCTTGCTTAAGCCTCGGACCCGGTCAGAACCGGCAGGAGAGGGGAGCCGCGGTGTCCGGAGCTGGTGTTCACAGACAGACTCCAAAAACAATAAAGAAACTTGTAGAGACAGGGCTGTGTGGCGGGGTGGGGACGGGGTGGGGGGGCAGGTGGGGGGACGGGTGGGGGCTGGCGGGGTGGGTGGGACGGGGTGGGGGCTGGCAGGGTGGGGGAGGACGGGGTGGGGGGCTGGCAGGGTGGGTGGGGACGGGGTGGGGGCTGGCAGGGTGGGGGAGGACGGGGTGGGGGCTGGCAGGGTGGGTGGGGACGGGGTGGGGGGCTGGCAGGGTGGGTGGGGACGGGGTGGGGGCTGGCAGGGTGGGTGGGGACGGGGTGGGGGCTGGCAGGGTGGGTGGGGACGGGGTGGGGGCTGGCAGGGTGGGTGGGACGGGGTGGGGGGCTGGCAGGGGTGGGTGGGGACGGGGTGGGGGGCTGGCAGGGTGGGTGGGGACGGGGTGGGGGGCTGGCAGGGTGGGGGGGGACGGGGTGGGGGGCTGGCAGGGTGGGTGGGGACGGGGTGGGGGCTGGCAGGGTGGGTGGGGACGGGGTGGGGAGCTGGCAGGGTGGGTGGGGACGGGGTGGGGGGCTGGCAGGGTGGGGGGGGACGGGGTGGGGGCTGGCAGGGTGGGGGAGGACGGGGTGGGGGCTGGCAGGGTGGGGGAGGACGGGGTGGGGGGCTGGCGGGGGGGTGGGGACGGGGTGGGGGCCACCATCAGCTGTGCTGTTCCAGGTAGGCCGACAGGAGCAGCCCCGGAGGCAGGAAGTCCAGGTGACGGTTGCTCACCCTCATCTGCCTCCGCCCCTCCAGGTCAGCACCTATGGAGGGGGCGAGGTGGGACGAGGAGGAGAATCCTGAGTTGGGCGGGGGGGCCGTGGACCCCGAGCTATCCAGCCCCCACCACTTGGGCGCCCCAGGAACCTCAGCCGGCCCACGCCAGCTCCCAGCATCCCCTCTGCCAAGTGCCGCTTCCCCCCTACCCAGACCACAGCTGTCTCTGCAGAGACACACCCCAAGCCTGTGGCACGAAGGCAGGTGGGCACGGCTGCCTCTCCCACGGAGAACAGGGGAGGAAAGAGTCCCAGGGTTGCCCGGGGAAACCGTCTCCCTGGCAACTCCTGGCAGCAGGGAGAGAGACCTATGGAGGCACCTAGGGGCAGCCCCCTGTGTGTATGCTTCCTGAAACTGTAAAAGTGGGGGACTCAGACCCTCCTGGGAGTTGGAAGGCCTTTCTTATACCGGGTCCCTATCTCTTCATCACCCCCACCTGCCCTGCAGCTCCATGGATGGGGTGTGCAGCTGGCCAGCCATGTCCACAGCGTCACTGTCCAGGGCCAGCATGCATGCCCCCCACCTCCCTCTCTGCCCAGGCCCCTGCCCCAGCCCGGGGCTTCATGCAGGCTCAGGGCCCTGGGTCCACTCACTGGCAGAGATGAGATCCATGTACTGGCACACGGCATGCAGCAGCAGTCTCTCGAAGCTGTGGAGGAGACGGCATGAGCGTGCGAGACTGCCCGAGGAGAGCCGGGCCCACCGCACCTGCAGCAGGGCCTCACCTGTTATCCAGCATGGCGGTGTACACGGCCTGGGGGGACACGGAGAAAAAGCGCAGCAGCCTTTCCTCCCAGGCCTCCAGCGTCTCCTGCGTGAGACAGGGCACAGTCAGGCATCACCGACCCTCCCCTGGAGCCTGCTGGGCCTTCCTGGAGGGCTCAAGGGACATCCCCTGCCATCCCCTGGAGCCTGCTGGGGGCCCTGGGACACCCAGACCCTCTCCTGGAGCCTGCTGGGGGCCGTCGGACACCCCGACCCTCTCCTGGAGCCTGCTGGGGGCCCTGGGACACCCCGACCCTCTCCTGGAGCCTGCTGGGGGCCGTCGGACACCCCGACCCTCTCCTGGAGCCTGCTGGGGGCCATGGGACACCCCGACCCTCTCCTGGAGCCTGCTGGGGGCCCTGGGACACCCAGACCCTCTCCTGGAGCCTGCTGGGGGCCCTGGGACACCCAGACCCTCTCCTGGAGCCTGCTGGGGGCCGTCGGACACCCCGACCCTCTCCTGGAGCCTGCTGGGGGCCTGGGATAACTCTGTGACCCCCTAACCCGTCCCACCGTGGTCCCAGGGAGCAGGTCCACCTCCCCAGCAGGTCCCCCAGGCCAGGCACTCACCATGGGAATACGGCTCCGTTTAAGCACGGCGCGCAGCCTCCGACTGATGCGCTGGAAACACTCCCGGGGCGTGTAGGCCGGGTCCTCTGCAAGAGCAGGGTCAGCGCTGACCGTGGCAGACGCTGTCCACCTCGGCCGACCCCGCCCCATTCTCACAGACCCCGCCCATCGTGCCATGGCCCCGCCCTCCCTGCCAGGCCCCACCCACGCTGGCCACACCTCTGCGCCTGTCCTCCCCGCGGCCTGGCCCCCTCTTCCGGGCCTTGCTCTGGACGTCATCCTCCAGGTAGCGCAGGACGCGCTCCTGTTCCTCCCCGGAGCGGTTCATAAAGTCGTTCCAGACCTGCACAGGGGCAACAGGGCTTGGGACCGTGGCCACACAGCAGGCCACCAAATGCTGCAGGTCCAGCTGAGACTGGCCTGGGAGGGTCCTGGGAGCAGCAGGACCCCGGACAGACCTGCAGCAGAGGCCGCTGAGCCGCCTGCTAGTCCAGGACACAGTGGCACCCTCTCCGTGCCTGGCCGGCGTGGGCAGTGGGTGGAGTAAGAGACCCCCGGGGGAAGCGATGCAGCGGGCGAGGGCCTCACCTCCACGTAGCTGGCGTTGTTGCAGGCCTCGGCGAAGATGCCCGGGGCTGCGGATGGAGTGGGGTCCCCATCCTCCAGGCCAGGGGGACCCCCGGTGGCCTCCAGCAGGGTCAGGAGGTACTGGGCTGCAAGGAGACAGACGGCCTGCTGTGGAGGGGACGAGCTGGGGAGGGGGCGCCCTGGAGAGGGGGCGCACTAGGGAAGGGGTGCGCTGGGGAGGGGGCGCCCTGGAGAGGGGGCGCACTAGGGAAGGGGGGCGCACTAGGGAAGGGGTGCGCTGGGGAGGGGGCGCCCTGGAGAGGGGGCGCACTAGGGAAGGGGTGCGCTGGGGAGGGGGCGCTCTGGGAAGGGGGCATCCTGGGGAAGGGGCATGCTGGACCCCCTCCCTGTGCACCCTGCATCCTTCCAGGAGCCGCCGGGTCCAGCAGCTGCTGCTCAACCTCGGGAGCCCAGGCCTAGCGCCCCGCCCACCGGGCTATGGCCACGCCCCGCGTGATACAGGCCCCGCCCACCGCTGCATAACCACACCCTGCAAGGCCCCGCCCACCCCCACAGGCCACGCCCTCCAGGTCCAGCCCCAGAGCCCCAGCTGCCCCAGCCCCTCCGGGCTGAGTGGGGCAGCAGCACGGGGGTCTCCCCGGACGCCCCCCGCCCCAGACTCACTGTTCTCCAGGCGCTGCAGGCTCTTGCGTCCCTTGGCCTTGGGCACGAGGTCTGAGTTGCGCACGGCCTGGTTGATGAAGTGCTGTTTCCGTCTCTTCACCTGGGAGCTGGCCAGAGCGGGCAGGCAGCCGGAGAGGGGCCTGTGGGCCGGGCGGGTGGAGGGGGTCCTCAGTGGGCCCCCCAGAGCAGGGAAGCCGGGACCCCAACACCGCCCAGGCTTCCTTCCTGCCCCAGAGGGCCTGGCCTGACCTGCTGGGCTGGACGGGGACACACACACCTGCCCAGCACCCTTCCCACCCCGGGGTCTTCCCACCTCAGCTCCGGGCGTCCAGACCCCACAGACATTGCCATCCGGCAAGGGCAAACCGGGACAGCCGCTCCCCAGCCTCAGCTCAAGGTGTGGTCGGTCTGTGCACCCCACTCCCGGGCGCCCCAGGAGCCAGGACAGGGAGGCGGCTGCAGGAAGGCTCTCCTCTGGGCTAATGGGCCCTCCTCCAGGCAAACTGACAGCATTAATGCACTAAGTGAGGGGATCAGCTGGCCCGGCCAGAGCTCCAGCTGGCGGGGCCCACAGCGCACAGGTGGGGGTGCGCTGGGGCTCAGCAGGCGGCCTTGGCCAGCGCCCACGGTGAGGTCTGGAAAGGTGGGGGCCCCGGGCTCCTCAGGCGGCCAGCCCTCCCCCAGGAGATCCGGCCCCTGTGCTGGCCCCCTCCCTCTCTGCTGACTTTCTCATGCGCACCCCCGTTCCCCCCAACACACACACGGGGGGAGCTCAGATCTCGTCTCACAAACAGCCCTTTGGGTTTGAGGCCCAGGAGAATCAGAGCAGACAGGCGGGGTGGGGTCCACATCCCTGCCCGGGCTCAGCTGGCCTCCACTTCCCGTCCAGCTCCCTGCCTGTGGCCCGGGAAAGCAGTGGAGGACGGCCCAGAGCCTCGGGACCCTGCACCCGCGTGGGAGACCCGGAGGAGGCTCCTGGCTTCAGATCGGCTCAGTTCTGGCCATTGCGGCCACTTGGGGAGTGAACCAGGGGATGGCACCCCCACCCCAATCCCCAGATTCAACTCAGGCCCCACCCTGGCGGCTGCAGGGAGCAGATAGCAGAGGCCGCCTGGGGGAGGGGTGGGTGCTGTCGGAAACGCCGAGTGGGGGCAGGAATCCAGACAGCGCAAGTGGGGGGGCTGTCCCCACGTCACAGGAGAAGGACCTGACTGTCTCCTGCCCCCCAACAACGGGAAGGTGGACCTTGCACCCCTGAGCCCCCAGCTCTGCCCACAGTCCTCCACAAGTCCCTGCTCCAGCACTGCCCAGGCCGCCTGGCTCCCCGAGAACCAGCCCAGCTGCGTGGACCACACAACAACACCCACGCTAGCTCATTGAGTGGGACAGCTGCTGGGAATACTTCTCCCCCGGCTGAGTCAGCACCCGCCACAAAGTGTGCGGAATTAAAGCGTATTCAGGTGGGGCTGGTGCAGTAGCCTGGTGGGCTAACCCTCTGCCTGCCATCCCATAGAAGAACCAGTTCAAGTGCTGGCTACTCTACCCAGCTCCCTGCCTGTGGCCCAGGAAAAGCAGTCGAGGACAGTGTGAGGCCTTGGGACCCTGCACCCATGTGGGAGACCAGGAAGAGGCTCCTGGCTCCTGGCGGAGGACCAGACACCATAACGGCGGGGTTGGGGGTTGGGTAGAACCAACTCCACCCCAGGGCCTTTGCACGGCTGTGCCCTGACTGCCCCGCCCCCTCCTGCCGTCACAGCTGACTGCCAACTCACTTGTTTACTGCTCAGCCAACTGCTTCCCCCCCACACAGAAAAGCAGAGTCCCCAGACATCCAGGGGTCTCTCTGCCCAGCCCATATCCGGGGGGGTCTCTCTGCCCTGCCCACATCCAGGGGTCTCTGCCCGGCCCACATCCGGGGGTCTCTGTGCCCAGCCCACATCCAGGGGGTCTCTGCCCAGCCCACATCCGGGGGGGTCTCTCTGCCCTGCCCACATCCAGGGGTCTCTGCCCGGCCCACATCCGGGGGTCTCTGTGCCCAGCCCACATCCAGGGGGTCTCTCTGCCCAGCCCACATCCAGGGGTCTCTCTGCCCTGCCCACATCCAGGGGTCTCTGCCCAGCCCACATCCAGGGGGTCTCTCTGCCCTGCCCACATCCAGGGGTCTCTCTGCCCCGCCCACATCCAGGGGGTCTCTCTGCCCCGCCCACATCCAGGGGGTCTCTCTGCCCTGCCCACATCCGGGGGGGGTCTCTGCCCTGCCCACATCCAGGGGGTCTGCCCAGCCCACATCCGGGGGGTCTCTGCCCAGCCCACATCCAGGGGGTCTCTCTGCCCACATCCAGGGGGTCTCTCTGCCCACATCCGGGGGTCTCTGCCCTGCCCACATCCAGGGGGGGTCTCTGCCCAGCCCACATCCAGGGGGTCTCTCTGGAGGTGCTGTCTGAGTGAACAGCAAAATGTTTCGTGTGCTGTGGCGCAGCGTGCAAAGCCACCACCTGCAGTACTGGCATTCCATGTGAACACCATTCGTGTCCCGGCTGCTCCACTACGGACCCAGCTCCCTGCTAATGGCCTGCGGAGGCAGCAGAGCATGGCCCAGTGGGGCCCTGCACCCAGTGCGCCCCTGCACCCAGTGCGACACCCAGTGCGACACCCAGATGGCGCTCCTGGCTTTCCCACGGTCCAGCCCTGGCCATGGCACCCACCCGGGGGGAAGGAAGTTGTGGGTGGGCGTTCTAACTCTCTTTTATTTTTTTAAAGATTCTTTCTAAATTGGAGAGGCAGATATATAGAGAGGAGGAGAGACAGAGAGGAAGATCTTCCCTCCGCTGGTTCACTCCCCAAACAGCCGCAGCAACCAGAGCTGAGCCGATCGGAAACCAGGAGCCAGGAGCCTCTTCAGGGTCTCCCACGCGAGTGCAGGGTCCCAAAGCTCTGGGCCGTCCTCCACTGCTTTCCCAGGCCACAGGCAGGGAGCTGGATGGGAAGTGCAGCATCTGGGATATGAACCAGCGCCCATATAGGATCCTGGGGCATGCAAGGCAAGGATTTTTGCCACTAAGCTCCCGCGCTGGGCCCTCTCTCTGTAATTCTGACCACCAAACACAAAATAAACAAAACCACCACACCCAGCTTGGTGGCACAGCGTGTTAGCTGCCGCCTGCCACCCGGAAACACAGATGGAAGGTCTCTTAACTCTGCCTTTCAAACAAATACAAACACATCTGTCATAGCAACCAAGAAGCCCAACTTTCATCTCTGACTCACTTGGTGTGTTACGTGGGGAGGAAGCAGTTCCCAGGGCACCCAAGCTGCCCGGGTACCGGGGTGTGTGTGTGTGTGTGTGTGTGGCGGGGGGCATTGCCCTGGCTGGGGGTGGGAGACGAGGCCTCCCCGACACCCCCAGTGCCATCCAGGTGGGAGCCCTGCACCCCTTCTCCCGGCCGCCCTGCCGCACCCCAGGAACCGCAAGGAGGAAGCGGGGCAGGTGCCAAGGAGGAAGCCACCGCGGTACAGGTAACTTCCAGAAGACGGTGGGGCAGCAGTAAGCAGCCGGGAGTCCACCCCACACCCAGGGGGCCCTCCGGGGGGCTGGAGTCCCCTCCAGGGCTGCCCCCACGCAGGTGCAGGCCAAGCTTTCACACCAGTCCCTGGGACAATGGGCAAAAACAAAAACGATCAGCGGCTGCCAGCGTGGCCAGCGCAGGGCACGGGCGGCCACCCGGAACCCCTGGGGACACTGCCCCATCTGCCCAGGCGCACCAGGCCCCGCCAGCACCCCAGTATTTCCCCGCAGAACAGCAAGGAGCCCCGCCCACCCCAAGGAGTCGAGGACCCTGAGTGGCCTTGGGGGGTCCTACAGGTGTACGGGTGCGATGGGGGAGCAAGTCTCCATCCCCAGAAGACAAACCCCGCGGACAGCGCCTGGGGGTCCCGGCGGCGCGCGCAGCCGAGGGGGAGAGATCGGGGTGCGGGGAAGTACGAACCCCGGAACAACAAAGCCGTACACCCCAAACCTGCGCGCAAAGGGCGCGCTCGAGGGGCGGAGCAGGGACGGGAACGGGGAGCCGGGAGAGGAGAGGGGTCCGCGCGCGCGCTCACAGCATCCGCCGCCCGCCGGGGGAGCCCCCCGCCGCCGCCGCCGCCGCCGCCTCCTCCGGGCCGCCCTCCGGGTTCCCGAGCGCCACCATGGCTCGGTAGCCGCCGTGGTTGTTGCCGCCGCCCCGGCAGGGCCTTCCCTGGTCCGGCAGGAAGTGACGCCGCCCAGAGGCGGGCCTGGGCGGAGCGTGGGGCCGGGGTGGGTACTGCCGAATGGGGGGGGACCTGCACCCCCAGCCAGGCTGCACCCCGAGCCTGGCTGCTCCCCTAGCACCACTGCACCCGAACCAGGCTGCACCCCAACACCGCTGCACCCCGAGCCTGGCTGCGCCTCAGCACGGCTGTTCCCCTAGCACCACTGCACCCCAGCACCACTGCACCCCGAGCCAGGCTGCGCCCCAGCACAGCTGCATGCGCACGCAGGGAGACCCGGGAGTGAGGGGTGGCCGGTGGGCAGCCCCCCAGCCTGCATGTTAGGGCCTGAAGGTCACACCTGCCCTGGGGCTGCGCCCTTAGCGTCCAGGTGGCTGGTGTTGTACCCCAAAGTCGAGGCCCAGCTTGCGGGAGCAGCAGGGACACAGCCCATCTGTTTTCACACATAAAAGAGGGGGGCCGGTGGACCAGGAGAAGCTCATCTCACCCCCCCATTCCCCATCACCAAAGAGCTGTGGTTGGTCCCCTAGGGCAGGCCACGGTCAGCCAGGACACAGTCCTGGGGTTACCAAGAGCCTGGGGCAGGGGCAGGGCAGCCACTCCGCCCACTGGCCACAGGGACTGGGCTGGCAGGAGTGGCGCGCACCTTGGCAGCCTCTTGCCCAATTGGCGCCTGGTCCTGGCAGCCCTAGGCTGCTTTCTCCTCCCTTTAACCCCTGAGTCACAATCCTCTTTTCCCATCCTTCCTGTTTCCCAGGGTCCAGCTGGCCCTGCCTCTACTCCCAGCGCCCCGCTGGGCACACCACACTGGGATGGGGGGAACAGCAGGGAGGGCTCCCACGCTCCGGCCCCTGCCTGCCAGGTTTGGGGGGGACCTGCTGGAGTCTAGCTCCCGGCTCTCCCTGTTGGGGCGAGGGGGCGTCATGGGGACAGGAACCACTTCTCTCTACCTTTCAAATCAATAAAAGGAAATACTCAAATACTTCTCTAAAGAGGATGTCAGCTTAGGTGTCTGTCACTACCCCTTCCCAGAATGCCAGCACCTGTCGCTTTTGTCAGAAGTCCAGGGGACACGGGGGCAGGTGCAGGTGGATGCCACCCTCACCCTCTGAGAAGGGACCCTGAGGAACAGCCTGCCAATACCTCGCCGACTGCACCCTGCTGACCACCTCTGCACCCTCTCCTGGTTGCCCTTGGCAACCCCATCTCCCCCCACACACACACATTAGCAGCTGGAAAAGCTGCTCCCCTGAGGCCCCCGGGGGCGGGGACGGGAAGGTTTGCCAGGGAGGAGAAGTGGGGGGGGGGGGTGGTTGGCAGGGCACCGCAGGGAGCAGCAGTGGGAAGGTGGGGACGCCATATAAACGCACGGATGCTGCGGCCGCTGCCCAGGCGCGCAACAGGGCCATACGCGTGCCGGCGATGTTGGGATTCAACGCATCCTGGTGGGCGCCAGCCAACGCATCCGGCTGCCCGGGCTGCAGCGCCAACGCTTCGGAGGGCATGGGCGCCGAAGTGTGGGCCTTGGACGCGTGGCTGGTACCACTCTGCTTCGCCGCGCTCCTGCTGCTGGGCCTGACCGGGAACTCGCTGGTCATTTACGTCGTCTGCTGCCAAGAACAGATGCGAACAGTCACCAACTTCTACATCGGTGAGCAAGCCCACTTCCCGCCCTCTGCAGAGCCCTGGCGTCCCCCGTACAGGGGCGCAGGGCGCCCTTCCAAGACGTAGGGTCCGCCCCACCAGAGGTGCGCTGGCACGAGCAAGGAGGCCTGGGCGCCTGGGTCTGCCCAGACCCGCGGTCAGTCTATCTGTGTCAGGGGCACGCTTCCTGGGGTGGGCCACTCCAGGTTGTTAGGCTGTGGCAGGCCCGGAGGTCAGGATGCGAGGTTGAGGACCCGACGGTGAGTTTCCGTGTGTCGCCACAGCCAACCTGGCGGCTACTGATTTGACCTTCTTGCTGTGCTGCGTGCCCTTCACTGCCCTGCTCTACCCGCTGCCCGTCTGGGTGCTGGGCGACTTCATGTGCAAGTTTCTCAATTATATCCAGCAGGTGCGCGGGGAGCAGGACCTGGGTGAGGGGCTCAGCGCTGCTGGGGTGGGGTGTGACCAGGAAGAGAGCTGTTTGCTGGGGTCACCGGGTCTCCAAGAACTGGGGAGGGAGGGGGAGATGCCTGGGACCCTGCCGGGCTCTGCTTTGCCACCCTCTCCTGGTGTCAGACCCAAGCACCCAGCAATGCGCAAATGTCCCCTGCTCGCTCCTGCCACCCCACTGGGCAGCTCTCCTTGGCACCCCTCCTTTACTCTTTCCACCCGTAGCCCCCCCCCTGGGCGCCCCTGCCGTATCCCAGGGGTCTGACAGGGTGCGGGTGGCACCGGCAGGGCGGAGGGCAGGGGGCTCCCGGCTTTTGCAGGTCTCGGTGCAGGCCACGTGTGCCACGTTGACCGCCATGAGCGTGGACCGCTGGTACGTGACAGCCTTCCCGCTGCGCGCCCTGCACCGCCGCACACCGCGCCTGGCGCTGGCCGTCAGCCTGGCCATCTGGCTGGGTGAGTCCCGGACCTCAATGGGGCATCCGGAAAGTGGGCGCAAGGGCGCCCGCAGAGGCTGCATGCAGGGCGGCTGCCCCGGGAACGTGTGTGGTTAGGGTACCTGCTCACGGCCACCTCGGTGCAGGCTCGGCAGCCGTGTCGGCGCCTGTGCTGGCCCTGCACCGCCTCTCTCCCGGGCCGCGCACCTACTGCAGCGAGGCCTTCCCGAGCCGCGCGCTGGAGCGCGCCTTCGCGCTCTACAACCTGCTGGCTCTTTATCTGCTGCCACTGCTCGCCACCTGCACCTGCTACGCGGCCATGCTGCGGCACCTGGGCCGGGCACACGGGGTCCTGCAGGTGAGAGGACACAGGGGGGGCGTGGTGCAGGGTGGATGGCCGCTGCAGCCATGCCCTCTCGGCTGACCCACACTCCTCCCTCGCGCCCGCAGGGGCAGCCGCTGGCCGAGCGCGCGAGCGCCGTGCGGGCCAGGGTCTCCAGGCTGGTGGCGGCCGTGGTCCTGCTCTTCGCGGCCTGCTGGGGTCCCATCCAGCTCTTCCTGGTGCTGCAGGCGCTGGGCCCCGCGGGCGCCTGGCACCCACGCAGCTACGCCGCGTACGCGCTCAAGATCTGGGCCCACTGCATGTCTTACAGCAACTCGGCGCTGAACCCGCTGCTCTACGCCTTCCTGGGCTCGCATTTCCGCCGGGCCTTCCGCAGAGCGTGCCCCTGTGCGCCCCGCAGGCCCTGCCGCCCTCGCCGGCCCGCGCTCCCGGAGCTCGGGGTGGCACCTGCCCTGGGGGAGCCGCCCGGCCCGCTGTGAGCGCACCCGCCCCCCTGTTGGCTGTTTCTTTGTGGCCAGTCGGTGATCTTGGTCCCCCGTGTCATTGCTGTCTGTGCTCCCAGCGGCGCTTCCTGGGTCTTTCCAGAAAGCCTGGTTCCCCACCCCCTCACCCCCACCATCACCCCTGCCTTGGGGTTCTCACTGTAAGTCCTGCGGAGCAATGAGGTGGGGAGGGGGGCTACAGCAGGTGCAAGCCGGACATGCCTCCCACATCTGTCCACACGGACTCCGGTGGACTGGGCGGCAGCGCCCAGCTCCCCCCTGCCCCCCATGAGGGGGCTGGCTCAAGTGCTGGGGCCCCTGCCACTCACCTGCGAGATCCCCATGCTGTGGCCCCTTAGGAAGTGAGTCGACAGGTGGTAGACTGACCCCCACTCTCGACGTGTCTGTCTCCAATTAAAAGTGATGTTAAATACGCCGCTGTTAGCCAGTGGCTGAGTGGCCTGGGAGGCGGGGGCCGGCCAGACACGGTGAGCCCACTGGGCTGTGGACCCCAGACGCGGGGTCCCGCTGAGCTGCCTGGCCGCGGCTGGGCTGCCAGGTAGCTAGTCCTGCCTCGATCGGACTTGCTGTGCCTGAAGCTTCTGGAAGGCAAGAGAAACCATGAGAAGCCTTAAGGCTTGACAACAGAAGCCTTCCCCAAGCCGGGATGGTACTCGGGTGACCTCGGGCAGGGCAACGTGGACACATCCGGGGCAGGGAGTTCATTTGCTCATGTTGCAAAGCCACAGCCTCCAGGCGTGGCTGGGGTGGACCCCGAGGGTGCCAGCTGCAGCCCCAGATCTCCACCCCCACAGCCACAGGCTGCCCCCGCTGCTGAGCCCACCCGCCCGGCTGGCATCCCACGCACTCCGACCCTTGGCTGCCTGGGCTGGGTCTCAGACACCCTGGGTGGCGGGGCACAAAGCTGGCACCCGTTCCCTCACCCGGTGGCTCTGCCCGGGGCGTGCCAGTCATGCGAGTCTGTGTGGCCGCCTGGCTGAGTGGTGGCCCGGGGTCAGCCATGCTGGGAGCGCCACACCCCCAACGTGCGGGCATGCATACACACGCACCTACGGCAGGGGCAGGCATGTGGCAGGGTGGGCACCGCCGTGGGCAGGACATCAGCTTCCCAGCCTGGTGTGAGCACTCAGGCCAGGCACCCTGCAGCCTGCGTTTCCAAGCGCGCACGCCCCCTGCTGGACATCGGTGGATCTGCAGGGCGGAGCTTCCCGGGCAGGCCACGCCCTGCAGCGTCTGGGCGGAGCTTCCCGGGCAGGCCACGCCCGCCGTCTGGGGCGCCGGCAGGGGGCGCGCGCGCCACGCCGTCTCGCAGTGACCGCAGTGCCCACTGGGGCGTGGCCTTGGGGCGCCTGGGCATCTTCTAACTTCTCTATTAGAAGATAAAATATTTTTTATCTTCTTTATTATGTATTCAGGTGCAGCGGGCGGCCAGCTCCTGCACGCGGGGGCCCCCAGGCTGCAGCTCCCGGTGTGGGGAACGCGGGTCAGCCGCCTCCTCCGACCCCAGGACCCCGAAGACACTGTGGGATGGCCACTTGCTGCGGGTCTGGGGGTGTGGGAGGGTAGGGCGGGGTGTGGGGGTGAGTGGGGAGGGTAGGACGGGGTGTGGGGGTGTAGGGGTGAGTGGGGGGTAGGACGGGGTGTGGGGGTGAGTGGGGAGGGTAGGACGGGGTGTAGGGGTGAGTGGGGAGGGTAGGACGGGGTGGTAGGGGGTGTAGGGGTGAGTGGGGGGTAGGACGGGGTGTGGGGGTGAGTGGGGAGGGTAGGACGGGGGTAGTAGGGGTGAGTGGGGGGGTAGGACGGGATGTGGGGGTGAGTGGGGAGGGTAGGACGGGGTATAGGGGTGAGTGGGGGGTAGGACGGGGTGTGGGGGTGAGTGGGGAGGGTAGGACGGGGTGTAGGGGTGAGTGGGGGGTAGGATGGGGTGTAGGGGTGAGTGGGGGGGTAGGACGGGGTGTGGGGGTGAGTGGGGGGTAGGACGGGGTGTGGGGGTGAGTGGGGGTTAGGACGGGGTGTAGGGGTGAGTGGGGGGTAGGATGGGGTGTGGGGGTGTAGGGGTGAGTGGGGGGTAGGACGGGGTGTGGGGGTGAGTGGGGGGTAGGATGGGGTGTGGGGGTGTAGGGGTGAGTGGGGGGTAGGATGGGGTGTGGGGGTGTAGGGGTGAGTGGGGGGTAGGACGGGGTGTAGGGGTGTGGGGGGGTAGGATGGGGTGTGGGGGTGTAGGGGTGAGTGGGGGGTAGGGTGGGGTGTAGGGGTGTGGGGGGGTAGGACAGGCCGTGGGGTTACGCGGAGTGGGGAGGGGTGGGTGGAGAGGTTGGGACCCTGACGCCCCGTGGGGTAACAGGTCCCCCCTTACCGGCCTGTGCTCTGGTGCCAAAGTCGGGGTCCCCCAGGGCTGCCGCCCACCGCGCCCCTTTTCTCTCCAGGGGCCGTGGACACTCGGGGTGCCTGGGCTGTGGGGGTCCCCCTGTGGGAAGGCAGCAGTGTTCTTGCCCTGGGCCTGGGCCGGGGGCTCCCCAGGACCCCAATACCCGAAGACCTTCACCCATCCCATGCTCAGCTTGTCTCCTGCCTTCAGTCTGGCCCTGCACCCATCTTCCTGCCTTAGGGGCGCCCCAAAACTGAGGCAGGGGTGTGGGGAGCCCGCTTCCCTCACCTTCCCAGCCTGCACCCTTCTCCCTGCCTCAGGGGCGCCCCAAAACTGAGGCAGGGGTGTGGGGAGCCCGCTTCCCTCACCTTCCCAGCCTGCACCCTTCTCCCTGCCTCAGGGGCGCCCCCAAACTGAGGCAGGGGTGTGGGGAGCCCGCTTCCCTCACCTTCCCAGCCTGCACCCCACGCCGCCGGCGGGAGCGGGCGCAGCCCAGGCCTCTAGCGCAGGCGGGGAGGAGCTCGGGGACCCCCACCCCGTCCCGTTTTGGGGTGCTGAGTGACCCCGGGACTCTCGGCCGACGCCCCGCCCCCGGCAGGCCCCTGTACGTCGCGCGCCGCGACGCGCACTTTGCCCACCGTCCCTTGGGCGGGGAGGGAGGGAGGGAGGGCGGGGCGTCGGCCGCGCTGTTTCCCCCTTCCCTTTTTATTATTTATTATCCCTTAAAGGGGCCGCGGCCTGCGAATGGGCGGCTGTGCGGACGCGCCCGGCGGGGTGTGTGTGTGTGTGTGTGTGTGTGTGTGTGCGTGCGTGCGCGCGCGCCGGGGTGGCGGCGCTCGGTCGGGGCCCGACGGACGCGGGGCCTTGGAGAGGAAGGGGAGGGGGCCGGCCGAGACCCCTCCCGCGCGCCCCGGGCCTGGGCAGCTAGCTGAATCACCGGCGAGGTATTTGCATCTGAGAGCGATTTGTCACCCGGTGATTTGTCTGCGGGGCGGCGCGCCGCTGGGTGGCGGGGGAGGGGCGGCGCGAGGCCCCGGGGCGGGCGGGCGCGGCGGCGGAGACGCGGGCGCGGCCGGCGCGCGGTGAGTGGGCGCGCGCGGGGCTTGGGGAGGTGGGTCGGTGGGCGCCGTGCGCGCCAGGGGCTCACGGAGGTGGGCGCGGGACGGGGGGGTTTTGGAGAGGTGGTGGTGGTGGTGGTGGTGGCGGTGGCGAGGTCGCCCCTCTGCGCTCCCCGCCACCCCCCATCCATACACACACACACACACACAACTCGGGGGACCCTGGCGCAGGGGCGCACGGCGGCGGTGATCGAGGGGGGCGCGCGCGCGCGCTCTGCACCCCCCTGACCCCACAACCCCCGGGGCCGGCGCGGAAGGAAACAGGGTTACGGGCGCACGGGGGGCGCTGCGCCATCGCCGGGTCGGTGGCACTTGGGGATGCGGACATCGTGTGTTTCCCGAGGAGGAACGCGCGCGCGCGCGGGGCTGTTTGGCGAGGGGATCCCGCGCGCGCTTGTCAGCCCCGGCGAGGCGCGCGGCTCGGCTCCGTTTTCTTCCGTCGGAGCCTTTGGTGTGTGTGTGGGGGGGTGGCGCCCCACACCCCCTTCCCCATACACCTCTCCATGCAAATCGACCGCTTTCCAAGAAGCCTCGCGTGCCGACCGGTTTTTTTTTTTTTTTTTTTTTTTTGCTGTCGCGTTTTTCTCCTTGGGTGTTTCTGTTCTCGCTTCCTCCGGGGAGCCCCCCTGCACCCCCAGCCCCTCTCCGCCGCCCCTCCCCCTCCCGCCCCTCCGAGCGGCGGCAGCGGCGGCGGAGAGGGGCCCCTTTCGCCACCGCGGCCCGAGCAGCGGCCTTGCACAACTCTTTAAATAACCGAGTTTTGCAAGGCTCGTCCGGGCGGGTGACCTCGCATCCCCAGCGTTGGGGGGTGAGGGGAAAGGCAGGGTGTGGCTCCGCACATCCCACCACCCCACGACCCCCTCGCGCCCCAGCCCTGCCCTGGGCACTGGCTCTCCGGTGGGGCTGTCATGACGTGCAGGTGGGGGGCCCCTGAGGACAAAGGGCTCCCAGAAGGGGAGGGGTCTGGAAGGGGGGTGGGCGTCGCCAGGGTAGGGTTCCTGGTGGGCCCCCTGGGCGCCCTGGCCTGGCTGTGGGGACGGGAAGGGGTGCCTCGGGTTCCAGCCTGTCCCCCACCCCCTCCTTGCCTCTCAGTCCACTCCTGCGCCCCTCCCCCAGCGGCGACGCGGAAGGGTCATTAAACTCAGCAGGCCTGGAGGGACGGGGTGGGGGCAATGGTTTCCTTCGGCCTCTTCCTTCTGTTCTGCCCACCACCACCCCCCAACTCCCAAAGACAGGGTGGGCTCCTGGAGCGGCTTCCGTAAGGGAGGGGGGCTCCTCTTGAAGTTGTCAAAGGTGGGGGAGGGGCGACACGGCTGCCAACCCAGAGACAGGGGGTTCCAGAAATGTCCCTTCTCTTGGCCTCTGCCTTGCTAGGCGGGAGATCCAACTGGCCTGCCCAGCCCCCTTCCCGAACCTGCAGGGATGTGGGGAGAGGAGCCCCTGGGGTTTCAGCAGGACACCCCCGCCCCCTGCGAACCGCCCGCCCCGGGAACCGCCCGCCATGGCCCCGAAGGGCAGGGCGGCAAGGCCACACGGAGTGTCCCCTGGGCCTGGGCACCTCCGCTGCCCCGAGCTTCAGGCTCACACTTGTCCCCGGATTGGGGTTTGGGGTATCCCCTTCTGCCCCGTCCATGAGGGCTGCCTGGGCCAAGCAGACCATTCTGGCCGTCCCTGCTCTGCTGGAGGAGCCGGGAGGGGCTGTGCCAATGAGGCCTCCCCTGGCAGCCGTGACCCTGTCCCTTCTCCTGCCATGCGCTGCAGAACCCAGCAACACTCGGGGTGTGCTGCCTTTGGGGTGGCCCAGGGTGCACAGCTTTGGCCCGGCTTTCCCCTCTGGGGCCCCAGGAGTCCCATGTGGGGTGACCCAGGTGTGGGCTGCAGGGAGGGCCGAGGGGCCCCGTGGGGAGAGCAGGGGCCCCCAGGTTTCCATCCTGGTGAGGTCCTCCCAGAGGCCTTTGGGGTTGACCTGAGGGGCAAGCATGGGTCTGACCGCTCTCCTGTCACTCCCTCCCCTGCCCCAGGTTTCTGGAAACACGGGAGTAAGCCGGATGCCAGCGACGGCCCCCCAGCGCCCCCCGCAGCCCGCCCCTGGCATGCTCCACGACCCTTCAGCCTGAGCCGGCGGCCCCCGCCACCCCCTCCCCGCCACCCTGCACTGCCCCGGCTCCCCCGAGCCCGCCGGCCCACAGGGGCCGCCCCCCGTGCCCACCCCCGGTGCCCGGGGCGGCCCGGCCCGCAGGGCCATGAAGCTTCAGGCCGTCATGGAGACACTCCTGCAGAGGCAGCAGCAGCAGCGTGCGCGCCAGGAACTGGAGGCCCGGCAGCAGGAGCCCCCCCCTGAGCCCCCGGCCATCTCCGGCCCCCCGGTCCCCCGGGCCCGCGGCCCCCCGGATGAGGAGCGAGAGCCGGAGCAGGCCCGGATGCAGCGGGCACAGATGGCTGCCCTGGCTGCCATGCGAGCTGCCGCCGCTGGTCTGGGCCACCCGCCCAGTCCCCGCGGCCCGGAGGATGACCATGACCGGGGACCGGCCGCTGAGGGCTCCCCAGGCTCGCCGGCCCCGCCTGCCCGCAGCAGGGAAGGGCCTCCCGAGGCTGTGGCCTCTGATGATGATGACCCGTGAGTTGGGGGGGGGGTCCTAGGGAGCCCCATGTGATGGGGGGGAAGGGTGCTGTGGATATGAGGCATCATCTTGCATTTGGGCCACTGGGAACCGCAGTTCTGGGCCTAGCACTTTCCATTCTACTGTCTGTACTGGACCGGGAGCCAGGGGCTCGCAGGGCTGGGGTGGCTGGGTACGCAGTGCACCTCGGGGTGGCCGCAGCTACAGCCCTCTCCGTGACCAGCAGGAAGCCCAAATGGGAGGAGGAGGAGCTTGAAGAAGACCTAGGAGATGAAGAAGAGGAGGAGTATGAGGATGAGGAGGAGGAGGAAGAAGAGGAGGAGGAGGAAGAGGAAGGCCTGGGTCCCCCCGGTGTGGCCGGCCTGGGTTCCACGGCCCTGTTCCCCCGCAAGGCCCCGCCACCCCCTGCCCTCCGCGGTGATGGCCTGCCCCGGGCGCTGGGCGGCCAGGAGCGGCCGGGCCCTGGCCCAGCCTCTGCTGCAGGGGCCACCCCCACGGCATCGCAGCTGCAGCCGCCCGACCCTGGAGACTGGACTTACGAGGAGCAGTTCAAACAGGTGAGCTGTGCACTGGGGGTCTGAGCTGGGGCTGGGAAGGGGATGTGGGGGGCGCTCATCGGGGGAGCGGGGGGTTTGGCACTCGGTGTGGGGGCTCCTGGTTGCTGGTTGGTGGAGCTGGGCGAACGTGGGGTCGGGCAAATAGTGTTTGGGTCCGGAGCTTCGTGCTGCCTGTGTTGCGTGTGGGTGATCTTCTCGGGGCGGTGGGGGGACACCCAGGGGACACAGGCCGGCCTTGGGAACAGGGAGGGGTAAGGCTCCTGGCAGGAGAAGGAGGCTGGGCCCAGCCGCGGAGAAGGGATCTGAGGTACCCTGGCCCACTTTCTGGGTTTCCCGAGGGGTGAGAGGGAAGCAGGGGTTGCCCTGTCCTTCCCCGCTGGTGTCCAGCTGGGGGAAGCACCAGGCCATAGCGCCTTTAAAGCCAGGCAGATGGATAGCAGATGGTGGCCGGGCTGGGCCAGCTGGGCCTTGCTCGGACCCAAGCCTTGGAGGAGTCCCGTGGCGACCCCGAGTGGGCCCCGGAGTTGGGCAGTGTGGGCCTCCTTAATCATGCCAGGGCCACTTGGCTTGGTGCCTAAGAAAGGAGAGGTAGAAGACGGGGACAGAAGACAGGGAGTTGTGCTGGCGAGGGGATGCTCCGAGCTGGGACAGGGCCAGGGGGGCAGGAGGCAGGCAGAACTCCGAGGACCTGGGCACAAGGGTGGGGCAGCCCTGCCCCAGCTCCTAGTCTCGGCCAGGCGGAGGTGCCAAGCAGGCAGGTGGCCAGCAGTGTCACCTTCAGGGGTGTGACTGGCCCTGCCCGTGCCAGGCCTCGATGAGGAGGCCCCGTCTGGGCGTGCGTGTCCCCATGTGTGGATGGCAGTTAGATTATTCTGCAGGAGTGCCAGGCAGGTGTGGGCGCCCCTGCCCATGCGGAAGTCCCCCTCTTGCGGAAGGGGGCTTTCTATGAGCCAGGCTGCCTCAGGGTCTCTGGAGGCCAAGGTTGAAGTTGGGGGATGATGGCACGTGTTGCTGGGCTGGGGACACCGCTGGCCCTAGGCCAACTGGATGGCTGGTGGGTGGTCCAGTACGTGTGCTATTGTGGGGTTCAGAGTCAACCCCAGCTTCCTGTAGTTTGGAGGAGGACCCCAGGTGCCTTAGAACAGCCCAGCATAGGTCCAGTGTGGCTGTAAGTCAGGGTGCAGTGCTAGGGGCCGGGGACTGTGGCCGCAGGGGTGGTGGTGGGCAGGCGGCACCGTCTTGGCTGCCCTGTGACGGGCTTTCTCCAGCTGCTGGCACCGTGCTGCGGCCCAGCTGGACAGGCACCTGTGCGGCCCGAGTCGGGAGGGGCCTGGACGCTGGTGACAGCCTGTGTTGGCTCCCGCCCCACTCCCTTCCTGGCACGTGGCGGCCCTGGCCGTCTGGCCGCCACTTGGCACGGCCAGGCCTCTTCCTCCTGGTTCTTGGCAGGAACCAGGATTGGTTTCCGCCTGGGAGTCCTCGACAGCTGCGAGGCTCTGCTGGGGCACAGGGCTGGGCAGGGCAGGGGTGCAGCCGGTCTCCTGGATGCTGGGACCCCAAGACCTTTGGTATGTGTGGAGGGGGGGGGTGTTTCCGTGTCCTGGTGCTGGGTCCCTGGTGAACACGTGGTTATGTGCTGCCCCTTGTCCTGGGAGAGTCCCGCCCTCGGAGCCCACGCTGTGTGGCCTGTGTGTCTGTTTCCGTCTGAGTGTGGCGTCCCAGACGGGGACTCCGCAAGCCTCGCCCTGTTCCTGACTGTGTAGTATTGGAGTTCATCCCCGTAGGGGTGGATTAGTGTTGGAGGGGGGACTGGGACCAGTGCTGGGGTGCAGTAGGTTAAGCCTCTGCCTGCATTGCAAATTGGAACACAGGTTCGAGTGCTGGCTCCCCAGTCCTGGCAATGGCATGCATGGCTCCTGGCTTCGACCTGGCTCAGCTCTGGCCATTGCAGCCACTTAGAAATACATAAACCATTAAAAAAAAAAAAAAAGTGAACTAATATTTAAAAGGAATAGCTGGGGATATCCCTGCCTCTCCCACCCTACCCCACCTCCACCTCCCGGGCAGCCCGCCGGCCACCCGCAGGCATAGCTGACGTGGCGCTGCTGTCCAGCTGGGCCCTGCTGCTTACCTCCGGGCCCCGGCGGCAGACCCCGCGGCCACGAGGAGGTGGCCAGGTGGCCGTCCCTGGCTGCTGCCTGCACAGGCAAGAGGCATGGAAGGTTCAGGACCTGTGCCGGCTCACGTAGGCCCTAGGACAGCGCTTGACACACCCTGCTTGGCCAGCCCCCCCCCCCCGTCCCTCCTCTAGTGGCCTGTGCAGGTCCTGGGTGGGGGAGTGAGGCCGCCACAGGCTCCAGGTGGGGCCTGGCTGCGCCTTTTCTTTCTTTCTTTCTTTCTTTTTTTTTTCTTTTCCCTATAGACTTACTTATTACGTGAAAGGTGGAGTTAGATTTTCCATCTGCTAGTTCAGCTCACAGGGCTGCAATGGCCAGGGCTGGGCTAGGCCAGAGCTGACCCGTACGTGTGGCTGACTCTCGGGCCCTGGCAGCTCAGGGGCACGCCACGGTCACGCTCCCGCCACGGGAAGAAATGGCTTTCAGAATCCTTGGCACTTGGCCCGGCCCCACCTCCTCCTCGGCCCCCCGCTTGGACGTGCAGTTCACGGGGCATCTTCCGGCCATCTCCCGCCACGGCCTGGCGGGCAGATTTTGCTTTGGGTGTCATTACCCTACAGGGCTGGGCCCACCTGGTTGCCGTTTCCTGCCGGTTGGCTGGGGTGGGGTGGGTGGAACTGGACTTGCCAGGGGAGCAGGTGGCCGACACCCTGTTCCCCCACCCTGCTGCGAGATGGGTGGGGGAATCGCAGCTGGATAAGAGCAAGGGGCTTTGCAGCTGGGGTTTTGCAGGACACACAAGAGCTTGTGTGAGACTAGAGCGGGAGGTGGGAGGAAGCCAAGCTTAAAGCTGGGCTGGGAGAGCAGGGGTTAGGAGGAATCCCCCCTGGACAGCCCTGAGAACGTGTGTGGCTAAGAGTGTGTGTTGCGGTGGAGGCCGGGGCCGCCTCCTGGGCCCAGCACCCCAAGCCGAACAGCCACTGCCTCATCAAAGCCCTGTGGCTGCTGGCGGAGAGCCAGCTGGGCCATGGCGGGTGCAGCCAGGGTGCCCGCCTGCCAGCCCCTGGCACCGTGCCCCGGCCCGTGCCAGCCCTGGGAGCTGTGCTGACTCAACCGGAAGCACCTTATCTGGCCCCTGCGCCACCTCCCGGCCGCCGGGTCACCGCCACGGGGTCACCGCCGCCACCGCCGTCTGAGGCCCCTGCCAAGCGCCCGGCCCCGCCCCACGCTTTCTAATAACACACGCGCCCGCCAGGCAGGGCACGTCTGCCCGGCTCCGTGCCTGGCCAGGATACACACCATGGGTGTGGACGTGGCTGGCAGTCGTGGTGGTGGTGGTGGGGGGGTCCCTGGGTCAGGGAGCTGCCCACTTCCTCCACGTACTCGGAGTGGCCACGTGCGGGCATCCCAGGTGCTTGTGTAGGGCTCCGGGCGTGTCCTGTACCCACGAGGTCCCTCACTTGGGGCACCTGCTGCTGCTCCCACTTGCGTGGGTCTGTGTGGCGCCATGCCACACGGCGGACTCTGTCCGGGTGGCCCAGCCAGTACCAGTTCCTCGAGCCAGCCCCCCAAGAGTGTTAACCATTAGCCTCCACTGTCCAGGTCAGCGGTTCCAGCCGGCAGCCTGGGTGCAGGTAAACCTATTTCTTCACCAGACTCCAACAGCCTCTTTCAGCCCTGACTGGAGGCCGCATGGTGGACGCGCGACTCCGGGTGCCCTCCGTGGCACTCGGTGACCCCATTTTTAGCTGAGATGCTATCCCCGTGCCCCCGGAGGAGGTCCGGGCCAGGGGCCTGGTGGGTGGTGGTGTGCGCCAGGCAGGGCAGCCCGCCCCTTCTCCCTCGCCTGGCTGCACACGGCCAGAGGACAATTGGGGGTCACGAGGTTAAATGGTCAGTAATCTAGCCATTGAAGGCCCTGGGATGTGGCCTTGCCCCCGTGGTCAGTGCTGGCGCTGTGAGGGGGCGGGCAGGGGTCTTGGTTGGAGTCAGCAGAAGGGGCAGCCCTAGTCCGAGAGGGGTCATGCATGGGAACCAGCTCCCCCGGCTAGCCCTACACAGGCAGTGGTCAGGGCCAGCGGGCCTTAGCTCGCTTGTGGACACATGAGGCTATCTGCACCCCGCCCCTCTGCGGCCCCAAGACCCTCGCCCCAAACCACAAGAGGCGCTTCGTGCCCTGCATGGTCCCCAAAGCCATTCAGGGGGCAGCTGCCGTGGACCCATGGGATTGGTGTGTGGTGGCAGGGGACAGAGTAAGGGCAATAGCCCCGTCTGGGCCCCTGCTGTGTGCCCCATGGTCCCCTGGTGAGCTTTTCTGGGCCATTCCCTCCCAAGGTGCTGTGTCTGCCCCCCACCCTCATGTGCAAGTGCCCACGAGCTGTGTCCCTGTCATGGCTGTCGCCCCATGGCATCTTGTATGGCAGGCCAGGCCGCTGCCCTACTCGGGAGCCCCAATCTCGCCACGTGCCAAGCATTTCCTGGGCAGCGCCAGAGGCTGGGCAGGGGGAGACCTACCTCATGTCCCACGTCCCCAGGAGTGCTGGAGGCCCTGGCTGTGAGCACTGGGTTTGCCCTACCCCAGCACTGGCACCCTGCCCAACTTTGGGCCTGCCCCTTCCCATGCCCTGCCATCGCTTCTGCACGTGCCCAGCTGACGGGCAGGCAGGGCACACCTGGCACCTGCCAGTGGGCAGGGCCTGCGGCTCGCCCCACCTGCCCCACACACTCTCACTTCCTGTGTCTGGGCCCTCGCTTCCCCCATGGGGAAGCGTGTTAGAGCGTCCGTGTTGATTGTGGCAATGCTAAGTGAGTGAGAGGAGATTGCTTCCCAAACGCCCAGAACTGCTTGGGGCTAGGAGCTCCATCTGGGCCTCTCACGGGGGTGGCAGGGACCCTCCCAGCACTGCAGCCGCCATCTGCTGGAGGGGTGGGGAGGGATGAGGGCTGGGGCTTGCTCTGGCTCCGGTGTGGGTGCCCCACGTGCGCTGTGCCTGCTGACAGGGCACACCTGCAGTGGGCGTGGGCTGTGCCCAAGGAGGAGCCGGGACCCTCCTGTGTATGCTTGGGTCGGCCACGTGTCCCTCTGTGAACACATCAGGGCAGGGGGCTGCCGGTGGGCACTCTACTAGAGGAATCTTTGTTCCAGGGCACGCCTGCCACTGCCCAGCGCCAGGGCCTGCGTCAGATGCAACCCATTTTAGGCCAGTGGCTTGGAGGACTTGCACCCAGTGCCCTGGGCCGGGGGGCCTGGCCACACCTGCCACTTTAGTCTTTTTGTACCCTGAGAAGCGTTTGCATGTCCCAAACCAAGATTTTTTTTTTTTTTCTGTAAACTGCCCATCGTCCCCCCTACAGTGCTGGTTCTGTTCTCCTGCCCCCACCCCCCAGCATGCGAGGGGCAGCAGGGGCTCAGGTGGGCTGCAGCCCCAGGTTAGACACATTGTTCTGATCACAGTCTGAGGGCCACTGGGTTGGAGTGACAAGTGGGCAGTGAGCCCTGGATCTCGCGAGCCGGAAGGCCGGGGGAAGGACTGGTGCCGTGTGTCCTGCCTGTGGCCGTTTTTGGGGCTTTTTTTACTAATTTCGCTCTCGTGGGTGGGGCTGTGGGGCCGGCGGGGCAGGGTGGGGTGGCCTGGGGTGGAGGGGGCCACACATGTCTGTGCCCTGCCCTGGATCACTTCCCCAATTCCCCTTGACACGGGCGCCCCATCTGCGTCCGAGGAGGCCTGGCCGCCTGCAGGGCTGACGGAAATCGAAAGAGTCGTGGGGACCCGGGGAGCCCCCGGCTGGTCAGGTGCATGGGGTGGGGTGGGGTGGAGGATGGGACAGGGCAGGCAGCACCCAGACAGGGCAGAGGGGGAGGACCACTTTGGGGGCAGACCCCCATGCCTCGGGTGGTCTAAGGCTTCCCGGACGGCAGCAGCTCACTCCCCAGGGTCCACAGTGTTGAGTCCGGGAGCAGCCCCCCCCCCGCCGTTAGCTCCAGGTAGACCACCCTGCCCCCTGACCCTGCAGCCGTGTGGCCTGGTTCAGTCCCCTACCTTGTCCTCCTCGAGTCCTGGGAGTTCCCAGAATGCGGAAAAAAACCTTCAAATCTGAACTCCCCCCCCCGGGACTCTCCCATAGCGGGTGGCAGACGGTGCCATAGCCCAACCTGCTGCTGGTGGTCATCCGTGGGACCATGGGCTTGGGATGTCCACTTTGGCCTGTGTCCGCCGGCCCGGCCCCCCACCCTACCTCCGTGTCCCTGAGTGTGACTGGGTGCCAGGGGCAGGGGGGGCCCTCCTGCCTGGTGGGGAGTGTGTGGGTGTTTCTGTGAAGGGAGAGGCTCCCCTGGGACCCTGCCCACCTGCCTCCCCCCTCCTCTAACGGCCGCGTTGCTGAGTCATGTCAGGCGGGCAGCCCCGGGTCTCGGGGTGGCGGGGGGGGGGGGGGGGGGGGCCTGGCCCCTGCCCCTGCACCTGCACCCCAGTGTCTCACCTGGGTGGGTTGGTCCCTAGCCCTCGGCCCCTAGGGGGCTGCGAGAAGACTCAGGCTGCAACTGTACACCCACATTCACAAAAAAACCACCAGTGGATGAGGGATGGACACACCCCAGTGTCCACCGCCACACAGCGAGCCCTGAGCAGCCGGGGCCATGGGCAGGGTGCGCAGAGTGACACAGACATGGTGTGGGCTCCACAGGTGGGCGACGTCCAGCACAAGGGGACTCCACCGAGGGGGAAGGGGCTGGGACCGTGCTGCTTTGAGAAATGGAATGTTCTGGAATGTTCTGGAGTGGTCACGGTTGCACAATATTGCAAATGCAGCAAAATGCCCCGGGCTATTCACTGAAAATAGGTTAATTTTTATGTTATCTGAATGTCACATCGAAGCAAAAGAAAAAAAAAGCAGGGGATTCAAAGTTCCCCACCCCACCCTCACCCCTGGCCCACCCGGCAGCTTCCCTTCCGTGGGGCCTTTGGGACGGACCCTGGTGGCATCCGACTGCAGGGCAGGGTGCCCTAGCTCGCCTTCCCAACGCTCTGTCCTGGGGTCGGGCCCCCTCCCTGCCTGGCTGCCCTGTCGCTGGGCCCCTGGACTTTGGAGCAGACAGTGCGGGGGCGGGTGGGGCCAAGGTTCTCCCAGGGGCCCCTCGGTCGGCCTTGGCTGGAGGCCGTCCCCCTGGGCCCCCAAGCGCATACTGGGAACTGGCGCCACTGACTGCCCAGGTGGGGCCCCGGCTCAGGGCTCAGCAGGTGCAGCTGCCGGGGTTGGGGAAAGGAGCTGCTTGCTAGAGCTGGTATGGGGGCTGGGGAGGGGGTCCCCAGCCTGGTGACTAAGAGGAACAACTCCCCCCACTCCATATCCCCAGGTCCTGGTCAGGGCTGTAACCCCACCTCCCATACCCCCCACAAACAAGAATTTCCTGTTTGCTGTAGGCTGGAGGTGGGGGGGGCATCGAGTCTGGCGCCTCCCCTTGTGCCAGGCCACACCTGAGCCTGGGGCTCTGCCTTGCCAAGTTGGGGCAGGGCTTTGTGCCTCTGACAGGCACTTGTCTGGGGAGGCTGGCGAGGAGGAGGAGGAGGAGGAAGAACCTGGAACCCCACCCCCGTGAGAAGGCCTCGATGCCCAGTTGTGGGGCAGGGGGGCACTCAGGCCTGCCCCCATGCCTTAATTTCCAACAGGTGCTGTTGAGCAGAGAGATGGAGTTGGGGGGTGCGGGAAATGTGTGTGGATAAGGCTGTTTGCACTTAGTAGGCCCCTGCTGTGTGCCTCCCGCAGCCCCCTTGGCAAGTGGGGCCGGTAGCCTGGGCATCGCCTGCCCTCCCCACGCCTGTGGCCCCGGCTCCCCGCGGGGCAGCGGAATTAGAAGCCGTGACCACTGAGGCCTTTACTGCCCCCGGTGACGCCATGAAAGAGGCCACCTCGGCCAGCCAGGGGCTGCCCTGGCTGCGATAATGCCCTTTTATGGCCTGGGGTCCACGCCCCCATCTTCCTCCGTTGCTCTCCCAGGCCACTAGCAGGGAGCTGGGTGAAACTGGACCCGGCTGGCGCCCCATGGGCTGCTGTGTTTTTTCTTTGAGATGGCGAGGGGTGTGCTGGACCACGCAAGGAGTTTGGAGCTGATTTCTTTCTCATTGATGGGGGGCTCTGTGTACCCCAGACTCCTGGGGAGTGGAGAAGCCCAGAGGCACAGTCAGGGTAGAGGAACTGTCCACCTCCGCCTGGGGTCACTTGACCCGTGTCTGGGCCCCACCAAGGCAGCAGCCTTCATCCTCAGGAGGCCGCACACAGCCTGGCCACCCAGCTCTCCTGCCCCCACGTCCTTGCTGAGAAAGTCATGGCTGACTTATTAAGCCACAGCCATGTGCACCACCACCTGGGCAGGGAACACATGTCCCCAGGCCCCTCGCTCAGGAGTGGCAGGGCTGTGGGGAGCTGGCTCTGTGTGTGTGTGTGTGTGTGTGTGTGTGTGCAGGACCTGCCAGCCCCTACCCAGGCCGTCTACCTGCTCAGCCCTCCGACAGCTGGGCCTTCGTGTCCACCATAAAAACGCAGGAATGCAGGCCGGCCAGTCTGACGCTGACCTGGGCGGGGCCGCCAGGGCCGGCCCTTCCCGACCACCCAGGGCAGGCGTCCAGGCTCCCGGTGCCTACTGGCCCTGTTCTGGGCGAAACGGAGACCCCAATAGCCAAGGGCAGCCAGGGGACCCCACAACACTCAAGGTGGCTTCAAGCCCCCCCCCACCCTTCCCCCGAGGCCCCAACCAGCCCCTCTTCCTGGAGTTAATTGGAGGCCTGGTGCCTGCCGCTGCTGCCTCCCCAGCTGGCCGGCCGGGCCCCCGCCCTAGCACCACTTCATAATCATGCCTGCTGCTCCCAGCCGAGCCGCTCCACCCCCACGGCCACTGTAGCAGCCCAAATGGGCACTTACTCGGGCAGCTGCCTACCTGGTCGAATTGTGGCCCCCTAGAGGGTGGGGTGTGATCCTGACCCCACCCCATCCATGCCAACAGAGACCCCGGTGGGAAGTGGGGAGAGTTAGGACGGAGATGAGCCCAGCTTGGGTTCTGGGGTATGTGGCACTGGTGGCGGGGCTGTGTGGGCAACTGGCCCTGCCCACACTTGGTCTCCAGCATTCTGCCCTCAGGAGGATGTGTTCTGTGCTAGCCTGTGTTTGGCCCATATCGCCACTTCTTGGGCCCGTCTTCTTGCCATGTGTATCAAGCTGGCGCCTGAAGGGGACCCTTGGTTCCCACCCCCCTCAGCCTCCCTCCACCACCACCGACTCCCCTCCTCCCCCTGGCCTCAACTGAGGCGTCTTTTCTGCCCGCACAGCTCTACGAGCTAGATGGAGACCCCAAGCGCAAGGAATTCCTGGACGACCTGTTCAGCTTCATGCAGAAACGAGGTAAGGGCCCCCTCCCACAAAGTCAGGGGACAGATGGGAGGCACCTGCCCAGGGTCTGACGGGTTAGGCACCTGCCCTGCCCGGGGCCTGATGGAGCAGGCATGGACAGCTGTGAGCCCCAGCCATGAGCCCCTGGGCACAGTGGGGGGAGGTGTTCCCCCTGCAGGACCCTCACTACAGGGCCAGCAGGTGGGTTATGCCTTGGGGAGCAAAGTTAGCTCCTAGTTGGACAGGCAAGGGGCCAGGGTGGCGCTGAGGAGGTGGGAACACCCCTAACTGTCCACTCACTGAGTGCCTATAATATTCTTGGCTGCACAGCCCCCCCCCCCCGCACCCTGCCACACTTCCTCCCAGATGTGGGAGCCATCGAGGACAGGTGTCCAGTTGGGGAAACTGAGGCCCAGACTGGGGCTAGCTCCCCTCAAGAGTGGGAGCTGAAGCCAGTGGGCCAGAGGCGGATGCTCAGGCTGCCTGCCTGCCCGCCCATGCCCTGCAGGGCCGCCCAGCCCAGCCCAGCTGGCTTTGTCCAGACCTCCGCCCGCCCCTCCCTGCGCTCTGTAAACACCGGAAGGGAAGGAGGGGAAGGGGGCTGTTGCGGCCTCCGGACCCCTGCCCCGCCACCCCGCACTACCCCCAACGGCCTCTGGGTTAACCCCTCCCATGCCTGGCCAGGAGTACGGGGCCCTGCTGCTGTGTTATCATGGGAGCCAGCCCTGCTGCCCCTGGAGTGGCCAGAGAGAGATGGCCAAGTCCCCTTATCAGTGCGTGCACGCCCCTGCCCCCAGTCCCGGCCGAGCCGGCCGGCGGGGTGCCTGGTGCTGGGAGCTGGGGTTAGGGTGGGAGGGGGTTGGAGGGCACAGCCCATAGGGCACTCCCTAGGGAGATCTGAGAACCCACTGGTCTCCCTCCCCAGGACTCCCCAGGCCCTGCTCTGGTTCACGGGCTGTGCTGTGGGAATAAGGACAGTGAGGCGAGGGGTCCCGCTCGCTGCACCCCTCCCTCCCTCCATCTCTCCCTTCACAGTAGCCCTGCCTGTTTCCTGGCTGCCCTGGGCCCCTGCCCTGTCACTCCTGCCCTGGGGCCTCCAGCAGGCTCTGGTTTCTATAAACATCCTCCTCCTCTTCCCCTGCCCCTCCCCCGCCACCTGCCTTCCCTCCCAGAAGGCTCTGGGGCTCCCAGGAGGGGAGGGGCAGCCGGGACCGGCCTCTAGCCCCTCTGTGGCCGCCAAGTGGACCGGAGTGGGGAGGACCCTGAGTCCTTTTGTCCTGGGCAGTGGTGGGGGGCAGTAGAGGGACAGCAGGCAGGCTTTGGGGGGCCGGGTCCTGGGGAGCTGAGGGGGATCTGTCAGCAGCACCTGCCCTGATCAAGGCTGGTCCCAGTGGCTGAGGGGTCCTGGAAGGCAGGACATGGGACCCACGGATGCCCAGATAGCTGTGGGTTCCTCCCAGCAGGCTGTGGTGGATACCCCACTGCCGCGCTGGGCTCACCCCTTCTTCCCACCTGCAAAGCCCAGCGGGGTCCTCCTGGGGAGAACTCACCCCTGTGGCTATCCACCCCAAGAGGATGGAGAGACGGAGACCGAGCTGCCTCGCAGGGTCCACCCAGACAGTGGCTCCCAGTGCAGAGCCAAGCAAGACCAGCCCTGGCTGCAGCACTGGTCTCGCCTGTCCCCCATGAGGACCCCCTGGCCTCACCCTGTCCCCTGTGAAGACCCCCTGGCCTCACCCTGTCCCCCCATGAGGACCCCCTGGCCTCACCCTGTCCCCCCATGAGGACCCCCTGGCCTCACCCTGTCCCCTGTGAAGACCCCCTGGCCTCACCCTGTCCCCCCATGAGGACCCCCTGGCCTCACCCTGTCCCCCCATGAGGACCCCCTGGCCTCACCCTGCCCCTCTTGCCCACAGGGACCCCCTGGCCTCACCCTGCCCCTCTCGCCCACAGGGACCCCCGTGAACCGCATCCCCATCATGGCGAAACAGGTGCTCGACCTCTTCATGCTGTATGTGCTGGTGACCGAGAAGGGCGGCCTAGTGGAAGTCATCAACCGGAAACTGTGGCGGGAGATCACCAAGGGGCTCAATCTGCCCACGTCCATCACCAGTGCCGCCTTCACCCTGCGGACCCAGTGCGTGACCGGGTGGGCGGGGCCAGCCAGCGGGATGGGTGGGTCAGCAGGGCTGTGGCCAGTGTGGGCAGGGCCAGCAGGTTGGAGGGGTCAGCAGGGGAGTGGCCAGTGTGTAGGGTGGGGACAGATGGGGTGGGCTGAGGGAGCAGTGGGCCTGATCTAAGGGAGCTGAGGCCCCCGGGGACACCCCCTGTGCCATCCTGGGTGCCATCCCGTCCCTGCCTGCCCGCCCCTAGGTACATGAAGTACTTGTACCCCTATGAGTGTGAGAAGCGAGGCCTTAGCAACCCCAGCGAGCTGCAGGCCGCCATCGACAGCAACCGGCGTGAGGGGCGGCGTCACAGCTTTGGGGGGTCCCTCTTCACCTACTCGCCCAAGCTGCCCGTGTCCTCCCTGGGCCTGGCCACCAGCACCAACGGTAGCTCCATGACCCCCGCGGCCCCCAAGATCAAGAAAGGTAGGATGCCATCCTAGGGTGTGCGGGTGTGGGGGTGCGAGCCTGGATCCCAGCGTCTGGGGGACGGGGCAGGGCTTGCATCCCAGCCAGCGTCTGGGGCTGTTGGGGTCACCGAGAGGAATCCCCACTTGGGCCGCGCCCACAGCAGACAGCACTGTCTTTCTGACATCACCGGTTCACTGGCCGACCGGGAACCCCTCCGAGCCTTATTCCTGCACAGGCCCCCGCTCCCTTAGCCTACAAAGTGCCCAGCGGCCAGTGACTGCCGGGGGGCGCCGTGGTCCTGCGGAAGGGCAGAGCCAGGCCCCTCCTGACCTCCAACCCTCTTCTCTTCCCTGCAGAGGAGGACTCGCCCATTCCCATTCCCGTGCCCGGCCGCCTGCCTGTCTCCCTGGCAGGTCACCCGGTGGTGGCGGCCCAGGCGGCAGCTGTGCAGGCAGCGGCGGCCCAGGCAGCCGTGGCGGCCCAGGCGGCAGCCCTGGAGCAGCTGCGGGAGAAGCTGGAGTGCGGGGAGCCGCCTGAGAAGAAGATGGCGCTGGTAGTGGATGGGCAGCAGCAGCGGCTCATGCAGCGCGCTCTGCAGCAGAACTTCCTGGCCATGACGGCACAGCTGCCCATGAGCATCCGCATCAGCAGCCAAGGTAAGGGCCGGCCGGGCGGGGCGCGGACAGGGGCGCGGGGAGCCGGGGGACAGGGGCAGCCAGACCAGGCCGGGGCCTGGACAAGGGCACGGGGAGATGGAGCCCAGATAGGGGACGCAGGGAGACGGGGGGTGTGGGGAACTGGGGCACACAGGGCTCTTACACCAAGGCGGGTGGCATCTGGCCTCGCCCGCTGCCAGCTCCCTGCTTAGGTGCACCCTGGGACACAGCAGTGAAGGGCCCTGCACCCTCCCACGTGGAGCCCCTGGCTGCCGCCTGTCGCAGCCCCAACCAC
This sequence comes from Ochotona curzoniae, assembly GCF_017591425.1. Taxonomy (NCBI): domain Eukaryota; kingdom Metazoa; phylum Chordata; class Mammalia; order Lagomorpha; family Ochotonidae; genus Ochotona; species Ochotona curzoniae. Next base: position 2,665,229 of record NW_024466491.1, on the reverse strand, counting down.
TGTGGGCGTCTCGGGGAATGAGCCAGCGGGTGCAAGGTTGTTCTCTTTGCCTTCCAGATAAACACACACAGAATGGTAAGGCGAGGTGGGGATGTGGACTCATGAGTGTCCACTGTATACAGTGTGACAGGGTGGCCCACTGGGCGCCTGCTGTATACAATGTGACAGGGTGGCCCATTGAGCACCCACTGTACATATCCTGTAGGTTCGGCACAGGGTGACGGTGCTGGGCAGGGGGAGACAGGCACGGAGGGGGCGGTACGGGGCGTGAGTAGCCATCAATGGGTGTCTTCCGTCCCTCAGCCTCTGACAGTCGCCAGGACCCCGCCGCAACCCTCAGCGGCTCCAACGGCAGCAACAGCATCAGCATGTCAGTGGAGATCAATGGCATCATGTACACAGGTACCATTCTGAGCCGGGCGTGGCGGTGGGCGTCCCTGGGCAGTGGGGGAGCTGGGGGCAACGGTGGGCGTCCCTGGGCAGTGTGTGGAGCCGGGGCGGTGGGCGTCCCTGGGCAGTGCGTGGAACCAGGGCAGTGGGTATCCCTGGGCAGTGGGGGAGCTGGGGGCAGTGGTGGGTGTTCCTGGGCAGCGAGGAAGCTGGGGGCGACGGTGGGCGTCCCTGGGCAGCGCATGGAGCCGGGGCGGTGGGTGTCCCTGGGCAGTGCGTGGAGCTGGGGTGGTGGGTGACCCTGGGCAGTGCTTGGAGTCGGTGGAGAGCAGTGGGTGTCCCCTGGGCTGCTCACGGAGCTGGGTGACCCTGGTCGGATAGGGTAGGGCATATCTGTGCGGTGCATGGGGCCATGGTGCTGGGTGAGCCCAGGCAGTGTGTGGAGCCAGGGCAGTGGGTGACCTCGGGCTGTGACTGGAGCTGGAACAGTGGGGGAAGTGGGTGACCCCGGGTGCAGAACCCGCTCCCAGGCAATGGCCAGGGTAGGTGGGCGTCCCCAGGCTGTGTGCTGAGCCAGGTATGTGCAGGTCCACGTCCCACCTGTTGGGGGACATCTGTGAGCCTGGGACCCCAAGACTCGGCCGCCTAGAATGTCCAAGGAGGAGCTTGGTGCAGCTGCGCCAGCCGAGGCGATGGGTCCCTACTGGGTGCCTGGGGACCCTGGGTGATGCGTGCCTTCTCCCATCCTTGAACCAGGGGTGCTATTTGCTCAGCCACCAGCCCCGATGGCACCGTCAGCTCCTGGCAAAGGCGGCGGTGGCACCAGTGGCAGCAGTGGTGGCGGTGGTGGTGGCCGCGGAGCAGCCGGTGGTGGCAGTAGCAGCAGCAGCAGCAGCAGCAGCAGCGGGGGCGTGGGTGGCCAGGTCGGGCCAGCGCCCCCAACTTCTACCTCAAGCAACTCGGTGCCTTAATGCTCTCCCCACTGGAGAGCCGGGCTGGGGAGACAGCCAACCCAGGGAGGACCACAGCTGACGCCAAAAAAAAAAAAAAAAAAGAAAAAGAAAAAACGGAAAGACATATATCCTATATAGATGCAGAGTTTAATAAATGGGGACCTCGCATCTCTCAGGGTCCGGGGGCGCCGCCTGGGCCACCTCCTCCGCACCCCACGCCGGAGGCAGCCCCCTGAGCCACGACGACCGAATTTTTTCCTCTTGTTCTTTGGGAATTTCTTTTTTTGTTTGTTTGTTTTGTTTTGAAATAGCGACAGACTGCGGGTTCTAGGAGGGTGCGGGTTTCCTGTGTAAATACGCTGTGTTCTGGGTGCAGCCTTAGCAAGCGGGCACCTGTGTCTTGGTGTCTGCGTGTCGTGGTCCTGCGGTGACCCGGGCCTCCCACGTGCGGTGCGCGGCAGGTACAGGGGCGGGCCAGTCGACTCAGGGATGAATGCCCGCTCGGGGCCAGCTCAGGGTGAGGATGTGGCCTCGTGGGCGTGCCCCCTACCCACCCCTTCCTGCATCCCACCCCCACCCCCCAACCTCCATCTCAGGGCATCTGTCAGTCCCCTTCTCCCCTGCTTCTGGAAGGTTCTCCCCACCGCAGCACAATCATTTTGGGAGTTGAGGCGGGGGTGGTTCTCTGGTCTCCTGCGCAGCTGCCCCGCCCCGCATCCACTGCCCCTGTCCGTCTACCTCAGGTGTAAGCAGGACATGAGAGGCTGCAGCCAGGTGGCACCTCCACAGGCGTGCGTGTACGGGGTGCACGCCGGCCGGACGTCCCGTGTCTCCAGCGTGTGTGTGAGTCCTTGGGCACATGTGCTGGTGTGTGCCTTGCATGTCTCTGGCATGTGTCTTGCACGCCAGCACATGTGTGTCCCTGGGTGTGCGTGTGTGTCTGCCCCCAGCACACGTGTGTCTCATATCCCTAGGCGTGCCTGTGTCCTGTGTTAGGGACTGGTGGTAAGCTGTGTGCTGCATTTGGTCCAGCCTCCCCTGGCAAGCTGGGGTGTTGACCAGGACTGACCGGACTCTATAACTCAGGGGACTGGCTTGCTGTGAACTGTGGGGCCATGGGGGGGACGAGCAGCGGCACGGCTGGGGGTGGGCCGCAGGTCTGGACCTGCCTCCACTGGTGTGCACCCGCTCAGGGCCTCCCCCCACTGCCCAGTCCTGGCCACCTGCTGCCCCTGAGGGCCCCAGTGTCTTTGTGGGGTGTTACTCAGCACCCCTTATGCAAGCGGGGCTGTGGAGGGGACCAGTGCCTTGGCCACGAGGACTCTGGGCAGTGACCGTAGAGCACCTCCCATCCCCCAAAAACAAAAACTCAGGGCGAAGAGGGGGTCCTGTCGGAGACCCCCTGCCCCGGACTGCTTCTAGAATCTTCCTTGACCTCGGGGAGGGGCCGGGGCAGGTGCAGGGTTAGTTCCTGAGACGCACGCATCTGTATGGCAGCCAGATGTTTCCTCCTGTCATTTCTGTTCATATTGTGACCCTCCCCGCCACCCCCCCAATTTTGCTTTAGCTTTTATTTTTTTTCTTCTTCCTCTCGGCACACACAAATTCAGCCTTTCATTGTCAATTCCTATAAGATTTCATCTCCTCCGGGGTCTTTGTCAGGTGGCGTGGCGACCACGCCTGAACTCAGGTAAAAGGAAAGAAAAAAAAAAAAAACTTAAAAAAAAAAATGGTAACTGCTCTACCTCTGGCTGGGCCCAGCCCGTCCCGCGCCGGCAATTCAGCCCGGCCGAACATTCTGGTATTAAAGGAAAAAAAAAAAACAAAACAAAACAAAAAAAAAGACAAAAAGACCAAAAAAAAAAAAAAAGGTGTGATTTTGAAATTTAAAAGAACACTGAAAGTTTACATTTTATAATAACATTATTATGCAGATTGTATTTAAGCTTCAGAAATATTTAAGACAATTGTAACCCTGTAAAGCTGATATTAAAACAAGACAAACACTTCTGACTTTTAACAAAACACAGAACTGGCTCCTGTGGTCTTTGGGTGGGGGGGTACCCCCCTGGGGTGGGTTGGTGGGAGCCCAGAGGTCCCCCCTGCAGCACCCAGGCAGGCCGACCGGGCTACCCTGGGCCCCAGCGGGCACCCCCTCCCTGCCCACCCCCACGTTCGGCCATGTCCCGTTGCAGAGAGCAGCCGTCCCGGGGCGTGACTGACACGGGAAGGTCGCCCTGTCCTACAGGCAGCCGGGCAGGGCCGGCCTGGGCTGGCCCGTGCTGACCACAGCCGTGTAAACAGCCTGGCCCCTCTGCAGGGGTGGGGTGGGGGGCTGTGTAGCACGCTGGGGGGTGGGGGCAGGGGTCCCGCAGCCCAGTTAAGGGGCCAACTGGAAGGACCAGTTGGGCCTCTTCATTCCTGGACTGGGGGGGCTTAGGTGGGGACCACTTGGGAGTCCCTGGGGTGACCACACCAGGCTGCTTGGGGTTGTCTGTGTCTGTGTGTGTATGTGTGTGTGTGTGTGTGCTGTCTCGGCGGGGTCCCCCAACGCCTCCCCGGCTTGAGGTGCAGGGTGCTGCAGGGAGGAGGGTCCGGGCGTGGGTGCTCAGTGGCCATGGAATGGGAGTGACCACCCGTTCCATCCCTCCCTGCAGCCAAGCCCCCAACTGCTCTTCCAGAACTGGTCAGTCCTCATTCCAAAGATCAGGCTGGGGGGCGGGGCGACCTCTGACCCTACAAGCCTGGCTAGGCTGGGGCCAGCGGTGGGCAGGACCCTGAGCATGGCCACGCTGGGGGTCGCGGTGGGGAGGACCCTGAGCATGGCCAGGCGGGGGGTCGGGGTGGGGAGGACCCTGAGCCTGGTCAGGGGTCGGGGTGGGCAGGACCCTGAGCCTGGTCAGGGGTCGGGGTGGGCAGGACCCTCCCTGAGCCTGGTCAGGGGTCGGGGGTCGGGGGTCGGGGTGGGGAGGACCCTCAGCCTGCCAGGCCGGGGGTCGGGATGGGGAGGACCCTGAGCCTGGCCAGCCAGGGATGGGATGGGATGGGGAGGACCCGGTGCAGAGGCCGGATGGACCAAGTGGGGACCGTCCTGGCCCAGCTGCCTGCCCATCGCTGCCCGGGGAGTGCCCGCCTCCACCCAGCCCCTCACGGCCTCACGGTCCCTGCGTGCTTCACCTGCTGCTGTTGGACCCAACCCGGAGACCACGACTTCGGGGTGCAGGGTCTTGTGCGTCTACACACACACACACACACACACGCGAGATGTGACACGCCGGGGACCAGCGCTGGGTTATTGGGGTACAGGTGGGCGGCCACTGCGGCTTGCAGCCGGCGGCTCGCGCGCGCCTCCTGGTGGCCACGCCGTCGCCGGACGCCGCGAGGGGAGCCGGGGGGGCGGACCCGGGGCGACCCCCGAGGAGACGGGAGGACCCAGCGCGCCCCCAGAGAGGCGGAAGGACCGGGGGCGACCCCCGAGGAGGCGGGAGGACCCAGCGCGCCCCCCGAGGACCCGGGCGACCAGGACCGCCCCCCGCGAGCCTCCCTAGGACCACCCGCACGCCGGGCGGAAGTGCCCCTCCGCGTTACACAACACCGTAGGGCGCAGGCGCCGGTCAGGCGGCGCGCAGGCGCCCTGGCGCGCGCTGGCCGCTCTAGCGCGGCCGCGTCTCGGTGGTGATGTCGCACTTCCGGGGCGGCAAGATGGCGGCGCCCATGGAAGTGGCCGTGTGTACGGACTCGGCGGCCCCGCTGTGGAGCTGCGTGGTGTGGGAGCTGCACTCGGGCGCCAACCTGCTCACGTACCGCGGCGGGCAGGCGGGGCCCCGCGGCCTGGCGCTGCTCAATGGCGAGTACCTGCTGGCCGCGCAGCTGGGCAAGAACTACATCAGCGCCTGGGAGGTGCAGCGCAAGGTGGGCGGCAGGAGGGGCCGCGTGTGTCCAGGGAGCGCCTGTGTGCACGTGGCCAGCTGAGGGTGGACATGGGGGGCCCTGGGCTGGAAGCAGCTGCAGGGGCGTGTTTCCAGGGGCCAGGGTGCACGGGGTGCTGCGTGGGGTCGTTTGCAGTCGGGGACCGAGGAGGGAGGTTGGAGGGTCTTCCAGCTCTCAATGGACGCCTGTCCAGGCTTCCCAGGCTGGACATCAGGACACCGGGCTGGGGGGGGCGTCCATCCCGCTGCCCGAGCCTCCGATTTCCAGCCCCCGGCAGGGGTGAGCTGCATGCAGACCCTAGGCCGGCCCCATGCGCTCCCCCTGTGTCCCCTCAGAGCCCCCTGTGCATTCCCCCAGGACCAGCTGCAACAGAAGATCATGTGTCCCGGGCCCGTCACCTGTCTGACCACTTCGCCCAACGGCCTCTACGTCCTGGCGGGCATCGCAGAAAGCATATACCTATGGGAGGTAGGAGAAGCAGGGGCCCCCTCTGCTCAGGGCAGGGCAGGAGGAGCCTGCAGGGCCAGCATGGGCAGGACACACAGTCGCCGGCCTGTCCAGGTGGGCTGCGAGGTCTTCGCTGGGCGAGCAGGGGGCAGGCACTGTCCACCCCCGCCCCAAGGTCAGGTATGCCTGCCCAGGAGGCCGCTGGACTGTGCCAAGCTGGGCAGGTCCCATCTACAGAGCCTCATCCTGCATCAGACCAATGCCCTGCCCCACCCAGGACCCACCCCCCACCGGGGTTGGGAACCAGGGGCAACTTGGGGGTTCAATGAGCCAGTCTGGGGTGCTCTTGCTCCTGCCACCAGGGGGGCACCCGCTCGCCACTGCTAGAACCACCTTCTACATCTGTGTGGGTGACCTGGGGTGTCCCCCCACCCCCGTCAGGGCTAGGCGATACCCACACCCCTGGGACCCCAGGCTGAAGTTTTCTCCCAGCCTATAGGAACCCATATGGAGAGATGGCTGAACCAGCCAGGACTGGGCCAGACTGAAGCCAGGAGCCAGGAGCTTCTTCCAGGTCTCCCACGCGGGTGCAGGGTCCCAAGGCTTTGGGCCGTCCTCCACTGCTTTCCCAGGCCACAGGCAGGGAGCTGGATGGGAAGTGGGGCAGCCGGGGCATGAACTGGTGCCCCTGTTGGATGCCAGTGCTGCTCCTCAGTGCCGGCCCCATGAACCCTGTTTTCTGATAATGCTGTGTCCAGGACCTCGAGGCTGGAGTGCATGTTACCCCCACACCCCGTGTCTCTTCCCAGCACCCTGCGCCTCCTTCAGCATCGGGATCGGAGCCAAGCAGGGGTTGCAGACATGGGCTGGGGGTCCCGCAACTGCAGCCTGCGTGTCTGCCCCTCCCTGCCCCCAGGTCTGTACTGGGAACCTGCTGGTGATCCTCAGCCGGCACTACCAAGATGTCTCGTGTCTCAAGTTCACTGGGGACAGTAGCCACTTCCTGTCGGGGGGCAAGGACTGCCTGGTGCTAGCCTGGAACCTCTGCAGGTAGCCTCCCTGAACCAGCTGCCCGGGATCCCCCTGCCCCCGACCTGGGCCAGCCGCCCGGGGTACCCCTGCCCCCCTGAACCAGCTGCCCGGGGTCCCCCTGCCCCCGACCTGGGCCGGCCACCCTGGGTCCCCCTGCCCCCCACCTGGGCCAGCCGCCCGGGGTACCCCTACCTGCCAGGGGCAGGGTACCCAAGGCCCTGAGGGCCTGGAGTGTGGAGGTGTTGTCCAGGGACCCTCAGCTACCCTCCGTGTTGGAGAGATGGCAGGGAACCTCCCTGAGCCCCTCTGCACCCCACAGCGTGCTGCAGGTGGACCCCGCCAGGATCCCTGCTCCACGGCACGTCTGGTCTCGCCACACGCTCCCGGTCACAGACTTGCACTGCGGCTGTGGGGGCCCCCTGGCCAGGGTGGCCACCTCCTCACTGGACCAGACAGTGAAGGTAGCACCGGTCGCATTTCCACTCGGGACCCCCCAGGCGAGGGATGCCTCCTGCCCCCCACCCCATGCCACAGGGTGTCAGAAGGGTGCCCAGCCCGAGGGAGGGGGCCTGCACACCCTCCAAACCCCCACATGCAGCGAACTCCAGGCCCCCTCCTGGTGACAGCACGCACATGGGCCCCCCACGGTCCAGGGTTCTGTGGGTGCTGGCCCGTGCTGCACCCCGAGGCCCCAGCCTGGCCCTGCCTGCCCTCCAGCTGTGGGAGATCTCGTCGGGGGAGCTGCTGCTGTCCGTGCTGTTCGACGTGGGCATCATGGCCGTCACCATGGACCTGGCCGAGCACCACATGTTCTGCGGGGGCAGCGACGGCTCCATCTTCCAGGTGGACCTCTGCACCTGGGTGAGTGACGGGAGGCCCCGCCCTCCACAGCTCCCTGTCCATCACGAGGCCCCGCCCCTCACAAGGCCCCGCCCTCCACATGGCCCCTTGTCCATCCTGTGGTTCTTGGTCCCACAGCCCGGGCAGAGCGAGCGGAGCTTCCAGCCGGAGCAGGAGGCTGGGAAGGTTTTCCGAGGGCACAGGTGGGCTGTTCCCCACGGGGATTGTATGCATGCCTGGCCGGGTCTCCTTCCCCCACCCCTTGAGCGGGACCCCAACACTGTGTGTGCCCCACAGGAACCAGGTCACATGTCTGTCGGTGTCCACGGACAGCACCCTGCTGCTGTCCGGCTCCCACGATGAGACGGTGCGCCTGTGGGACATACGGAGCAAGCAGTGCGTCCGTACCGTGGCACTCAAAGGTGGGCAGGGAGCGGGGACCAGGCAGGGCAGAGAGCAGGCATGGGGCAGGCCAAGGGACAGGGACAGGCAGGGTGGGCATGGGGCAGGGCAGCGAGTGGGGACTGGGCATGGAGCGGGATGGGGGCCAGCCCACAAGGCTGACCTCTGTACCCACCAACCCCCCAGGCCCTGTGACCAACGCAGTCATCATGCTGGCACCCGTGGGCATGCTCAGCTCTGACTTCCGGCCCAGCTTGCCGCTGCCCTACTTCAACAGGCACCTGCTGGGGGCAGAACACGGGGATGAGCCCCACCGAGGGGGCTTCACGCTGCGCCTGGGTCTCCACCAGCAGGTGCGTGCCTCCCGCGGCCCTGTGGAGATAGGATGGGGTGTTCGTTAGCTGGGATCCATGTCCTGCGTTGGGAATGTCCTGGGGCCTGTGTACTAGGCTGGAAGCCATGTCCTGGGGTCTGTGTCCTAGGCTGGGGGCAGTGTCCCAGACTGGGGCCATTGCCTTTCCTGGGAGCCAGGATTTCAGTGGGAGCCGTTGGGAGTACAGCCCGTCTCTCCCAGGCTCCGCTGGGTGTCCCTTCCTGCTGTGACCCCTCCCCTGCTGCCCCAAGTCTGCTCAGCTTTCCCGCTGCCCACCCTCACCCTGCCCAGGGCTGGCCTGTGTCCTTGGCATCTCCCAGCATTGCCTCCCTCCCTCTGCGCATGCCTACGTTGTACGTGAAAGGCACTGTGGGACGTGGCGCCCACGCCAGGAACCACCCGCCCCTGGGAGCCTGCACGAGTGTTGCTGTGGGGTTGGGATTGTGGGAGGCCTCAGGGAGGGGCGCAGATGCAGGGTCCAGGCCGAGCCGGGCCGTACCAGGCTCCAGGGCCATGTCCAGCCATGAATAACTTTGCTGCCTTGGGGACCGGTCTCTGCCTGGCACCTCCTCGACTGGGTTGCATCTTCCAAGGCCTGGAAGTCGGGCAGTTTGCTTCTGGAGGCAGGTTGGGCTCAGGATGGATGCTCACCCTGGCCTTGTGTTGCAGGGGTCAGAGCCCAGCTACCTGGACCGCACAGAGCAGCTACACAAGGTTATGTGCGGCACCATGGAGAAGGTGGGCAGGGCAGTGGACGGTGTGATGTTGTGGTGGGCAGGGCGTGTGTGGATGCAGCACGGGGCAGATGGATGGGACATCGGGCAGGGGCGGGGCAGAGGACACGGGGTGTGGTCTTCTGGGTGTGAGGGGCCCCGAGGTCCCATCACCTGTTGACCCTTGCCCACACTCCCCCCAACCACCCACCCAGAGCGTGCTGGGTGGCCAGGACCGGCTGCGGGTGCGCGTGACGGCGCTGGAGGAGGAGGTGCACAGCCTGCGAAAGATCAACCGGGACCTGTTCGACTTCTCCACGCACATCATCACGCGGCCGGCCAAGTGAGCCGGGGGCGGCCAGAGCCGGGCAGGGCAGGGCAGGGCTGTGACCTCAGAACGCTGGGGCTGAGCTGCCTGCCACCGCCGGCCACCCTGCTTGCCCCCCGGGGTCCCCCATGTGGGGGACACTCTGCGTCTCTTGTGTGTGAGGCCTCATGGGTGGTGCTGGGTTTTTTGTTTGTTTTATTTTGTTTTTAAGAAAATGACAGAAAAACCCTCCCTGTTGGTGTCTGTGTCTCTCCTTACCACCACCTCGGGAGCCCAGCTGGTGGACAGAGGGGTCACGGCAAGGATGGACGGGGTGCGAGGGGCGGATGGTAGGGGCCTGGCCCTGCGCCCACAGAACCTTCCAGAAGGGCTGCCCCCAGGCTGGCGGCTCTGATGAATGGTCCAGGAAATCCCAGAGAAGCAGTGGGTGCCAGGGTGACCGCAGACAGCGGCGGCTGCCAGCTCTGAGCTCATGCAGCTCTGTCCTGTTCTGGCTGGACTGGCTGTCCAGGCCACCTGTGCCAGCGAGACTGCAGCCCTTCTCGTCCCCTTGGACGCCAGCCTGCACTTGTCTGAACCCTGGACGTGGGCCTGGGGAGCAAGCAGGCTTGGGCGCGTGGCGCTGAGGACCCCACGGACTGAGTGGGGAAATCCTCCCCCACCCAGGTGTCCTGTCCGATTGCTGGCCCCTGGGGGGTGGCTCAGCCCCTCCCTGTCCACACCGTCATCCCCACCCCTCCCAGGGCGAGTATACCCCGTGGCGCCTGCCTCTCTCACTCAAGGGTGTGGGAGTGGATCAACCCCTCCCCGGCTCAGAACTGGGGATGCAGAGTAGCATCCCAGGAGATGGTGAGGGGGAAGCGGCCATGTCCGCTGACTGGCGTGGGCGCATTGTGGCGGCTTAGTGGTTCTCCTCGGCGGTGACCCTGGCAGAGCGTTCCCAAGGGATCCTGGGAGCCGCCAGCTCTGGCTTCCTGCCGCCGCCCCCACGAGTGTTAATCCAGTACCTCTGGTGCCCTGGGCAGGCCTGGATGGCAGCCAGGAGCTATGGAAGGTTCTGGGGCTGCAGAAGGGGGAGGCGAGAGTCCTGTCACCCATCAGTGCGCACCAGTAGCTAGAGATTCTAGAGACGTTCTCTCTGGACACTAGAGAGAGCACAGAGTGGGGGCCCCTGGATAGGGCCGGCGGTGGGAGGGTGCCGGGCGCCTGTGGTGGTGGGGGGATACTGCAGAAGCGCCTTTAGACAGGTACACCCGCTTATCTCCACAGGGCGCACAGTGGGGCAAGAGTGACCCCTCCCGGACCTCAGGCATCTAGGGTCCAGCGTGGTGACCCCGCCGCCCTCACCCCCGGAGCAGCCAGCAGAGAAAGGAGGGGACAGCGGCTCAGCATCGGGGCGCACGGGCCTGGTCCACACCGCACCCGCTCAATCCCAGGAACGGACGCACAGCGGACCAGCGGAGGGGCGGGCAGCGAGCGCGCCGGGCACCCGTGCGCCTCCGCCGGCGGCAACTTTTACCATGGAGTTTGTGCGGGTGCTGTGGCTTGGGCTGCTGCTGGCTTGGGAGCCTGCGCCCATCCGCGGACACCCACAGCCGTGCGGCGTTCTGGCGCGCCTGGGGGGCTCGGTGCGCCTGGGCGCCCTGCTGCCCCGCGCGCCCACCGCCCGCGCCCGTGTCCGCGGCGCCCTGACCCGGGCCGCTCAGGCCACTAAGCTACCGTTCAACCTGAGCTTGGAGCTGGTGGTCACCACGGCCCCTGCGCGCGACCCCGCCTCACTGGCCCGCGGCCTCTGCCAGCTCCTCGCGGCGCCGCCGGGTGTGGTGGCCCTGCTGGCCTTTCCCGAAGCGCGACCCGAGCTGCTGCAGCTGCATTTCCTGGCCGCCGCCACCGAGACCCCCGTGCTGAGCGTGCTGCGGCGGGAGGCGCGCGCGCCCCTCGGCGCCCCGGTACGCGCGGGCGGGATGCGGGGGAGCAGGACCCAGCCACCCCCATCCCCCGGGGGAGGGGAGGAGGACTCGGGCACCGGACGCGCGGGGGAGGGAACCCCGGGACGCAGGGACCTGGAGCAGTCCTGGGTGCGAGGCGCGGGACTTGGGCCAAGGGTTCCCCTCGTGGTTGGCTGTCTCTGGTTCGGCTCCCACGCTGCCGGGACGAGCCAGGCTCCATGGCGACCCCTCTCCAGCTGTGTGTTGGGGGCGGACCCTCCCCTCCTCCTCCTCCTCGTGCCAGAGCCTCACAGCTCACCATGGTCCCTCCCTTCCCTCCCGTCGACACCCCAGGTCCTGGTTCCCCGTGGCGGGGACGCAGAAGCAGCCCTGCTTCCCACCTTTCCACCCCTAAGGGTCCACTGTGCCCCCAGGGCCAGCCGCCTCAGCCGCCCCCTCCTTCCACGCCTGCCTTCTCCTGAGCCCGGTTTTCAGGATGCCAAGCTGGGGTCCCCCAGACCCAAACCCGGGCCTGTGGCGCCCTCTGCTGCCGGCTGTGGTAACTGCACCCGAGCCAGGCCTGGGACCCGGCACTGTCTGGATTCTGGAACCAGCCTGGCCTGCTGCCCAGTCTGCTGTCCTCGTCGGGCATTGCCCTGCCCTCCTTAGGCAAACCGCTAAGGGCAAATGCTGGGAACCTTTCCAGAAGGCCCAAGGCACGGCGCCTCAGCCAGCCCCCCAATTACACGGCTCAGGAGGCCTGGTGGTGGAGGCTGCGGCTGGGAGGCCCCCCGACCCTTACATGGCACCCTCTTTTCCCAGACCCCATTTCACCTGCAGCTTGACTGGGCCTGCCCCCTGGACACGCTGCTGGAGGTGCTGGTGTCGGTGCTGCGGGCGCACGCCTGGGAGGATGTGGTCCTGGTGTTGTGCCGTGTCCGGGACCCTGGTGGCCTGGTGGCCCTCTGGACAAGCCAGGCTGGCCGGGCCCCTCAGTTCGTGCTGGACCTGGGCCGGCTGGGTCCCGAGGCTGCAGACATTCAGGCTCGCCTGGCCCCCCTAGGGGCGCCCGTCCCCGTAGCCGTCCTCCTTGGCTGTGATGCCCCGCATGCCCTCCGGGTGCTGGAGGCTGCTCCCCTGGGCCCACACTGGCTGCTGGGTACTCCACTAGCCGCTGAGGCCCTGCCCACGACCGGCCTGCCACCTGGGCTGCTGGCACTAGGCGAGGTGGCCCAGCCCCCACTGGAGGCCGCCGTGCATGATGCCGTGGAATTGATAGCACGTGCACTGGGCACCGCAGCCAGGGTACAGCCTGATCGTGCCTTGCTCCCCGCACGGGCAAGCTGCGAGGACCCACAGGCACCCAGGCCAGACTCTTCCAGGCGTCTCCTGGCACGGTAAGCAGGGCTCAGGCACAGCAGCACCAACCCCGCAGGTCACTCGGGGCAGGGAACTGGGAAGGGAAAGAAATATGCAAGGATGAGGTCCAGGGGGTCGCGGCTTGTACCCCCACCTACCCTGGGGTGGTGGAGTGGTCACGTACTCCGGTTAAGGTACAACTCCAGCTGGCCCCACTGCGCCCTGCCTGGCTGTGTCCCTCCAGGATTCCAAAGCAGGGGGCAGTGTCCATTGAATCCCTCAAGCAGCCAGCACGCAGACAGGGAGATGGGATGCCTGCAGTGTGCATTGTGGGAGCGGCTGACACCCCTGTTCCCCCCAGGGTCCTGGCCAACACGACCTTCCGGGGCCGCACGGGCCCCGTGTGGGTGACCCCCAGCTCCCAAGTGCACCTGTCTCGGCAATTCAAGGTATGGAGCTTGCGTCACGACCCGATGGGAGCCCCTGCCTGGACAACGGTGGGCAGCTGGCAGGATGGGCGGCTGCAGCTGGAGCCTGGCGCAGTTACTGCCACGGCCGCAGCCAGGAGGCCCCCACCCCCGCTGGGAGCACAGGCCCAGCCCAAGCTGCGGGTAGTGACACTGGTGGAGCACCCGTTTGTGTTCGCACGTGAGCCAGATGAGGACGGGCAGTGCCCTGCCGGACAGCTGTGCCTGGATCCTGGCACCAGTGACTCGGCTGCCCTGGACGCGCTGTTTGCAGCCCTAGCCAACGGCTCGGCACCGCGCACACTGCACAAGTGCTGTTACGGCTACTGCATCGACCTGCTGGAACGGCTTGCAGAGGACGCACCCTTTGCCTTCGAGCTCTACATTGTGGGCGATGGCAAGTATGGCGCCCTGCGCGACGGCCGCTGGACCGGCCTGGTGGGCGACCTGCTGGCCGGAAGGGCCCACATGGCCGTCACCAGCTTCAGCATCAACTCTGCCCGCTCCCAGGTGGTGGATTTCACCAGCCCCTTCTTCTCCACCAGCCTGGGCATCCTGGTGCGGGCGCGGGACACGGCCTCGCCCATCGGCGCCTTCATGTGGCCGCTGCACTGGTCCATGTGGGTGGGCGTGTTCGCCGCCCTGCACCTCACCGCTCTGTTCCTCACCCTGTATGAATGGCGCAGCCCCTACGGCCTCACGCCCCGCGGCCGCAACCGTGACACCGTCTTTTCCTACTCGTCGGCCCTCAACCTGTGCTATGCCATCCTCTTCGGCCGCACCGTGTCCAGCAAGACGCCAAAATGCCCCACCGGCCGCTTCGTCATGAACCTCTGGGCCATCTTCTGTCTGCTGGTGCTGTCAAGCTACACGGCCAACTTGGCCGCCGTCATGGTCGGGGACAAGACCTTCGAGGAGCTGTCGGGGATCCATGACCCCAAGGTGGGGGTGGCCGACGGCCTTGGAGTTAACGGGCGGGTCGTGGGAGTACGGCTTCCCCTGTCGCGCTGAGAGGGGCCAGGCAGAGGTGCTGGGATGGGTGGCTGACGTGGAGGGAGAGGCGAGCGCTGGTCTGTGAGCTGGAGCTGAGGCAGAGGAGCGAGGGACACAGGGGCACCCAGGAAGTGGAGAGGCCACACAGAGGGCTGGCCAGAGTAGCTGTGGGCTCTGTTCTGAATATTCTGCCTTTTTTTTTTTTTTTTTAAAGAGATCATTTATTTGAAGGGCAGAGGAAGCAGGGATGCTTGCTTGGGGCAGCCAGGGACTGGCCAGGCTGAAGACAGGACCTCCACGGGGTCTCCTGTTTGAGGGGTGGGTGCAGGCCCACTCAGACCATCCTCTGCTCCCCCCACCCCCGGCATCAGCAGGGAGCTGGATGGGAAGTGGTGCAGCAGGGACTTGAACCCGTGTGAACTGGGGCTTTGCCCACAGCTCCAGCCTCAGCGCCCCCACCACAAGGTCTCTAAGTGGGGTCTGCCAGCGCCTCCTATTGTCGGCGCAGCCTGCTCCTGCGGCGACCCCGAAGGCGGGAGGGAGAAATGGGCATGGGGGTGTTTCCAACCGCAGGGTGCGGCTGTGGAGTCCCTCCCCGCCGCAGGTGCAGCCGATCCGCCAGGCAGGGCTGTCTGTGCGCCCGCGCCCCCAACAGACCCGCCGAGCCAGCCACCCCCGTGGGTCTCCCCACAGCTGCACCACCCATCCCAGGGCTTCCGCTTCGGCACGGTGTGGGAGAGCAGCGCCGAGACCTACATCAAAAAGAGCTTCCCCGAGATGCACGCGCACATGCGGCGTCACAGCGCGCCCACCACCCCGCACGGCGTCGCCATGCTCACGTGAGGGCCGGGCCGGTCAGGGACAGAAGGAGGGTGATGGGGGTCCCCCGCTGAGAGCCCCCCACCCCGACCCCACAGGAGCGATCCCCCGCAGCTCAACGCCTTCATCATGGATAAGTCGCTGTTGGACTACGAGGTGTCCATTGACGCTGACTGCAAGCTGCTGACCGTGGGGAAGCCCTTTGCCATCGAGGGTGAGGCGGAGGTGGTGGTGGGCAGGGCCGGGCCAGGACGGGCCGGGTCGGGCTGGGGTGCGTGGGGAGCCTTCCCACCCCGTCCCATCAGCCGCCTCACCCCCATCATCCAGGCTACGGCATTGGGCTGCCCCGGGACTCTCCACTCACCTCCAACCTGTCCGAATTCATCAGCCGCTACAAGTCCTCAGGATTCTTCGACCTGCTGCACGACAAATGGTACAAGATGGTGCCATGTGGGAAGCGCGTCTTCGCAGTGACCGAGGTGGGCTGGGCGCTGTGCCCCCCTGGGTTCTCTCTGGCACCCTCGCTCTCCCCGCTGCTGGTCACCTGGGGGAGGGGGGAACAGCGCCTGTCCTCGCAGCCGGCCTCGCAGCGCCCCGCTTCCCACAGACCCTACAGATGGGCATCTCGCACTTTTCGGGGCTCTTCGTGCTGCTGTGCCTGGGCCTGGGCAGTGCCCTGCTCAGCTCGCTGGGCGAACACGTCTTCTTCCACCTTGTGCTGCCCCGCATCCGCAGGAGCCCACGGCTGCAATACTGGCTGCACACCAGCCAGGTGAGGTGGCAGTGCGGCTGGGGAGGCCTGTCCTGCCCCGTCCTGCGTGCCATCAGCACGCTCTGTCTTCCGTCAGAAAATCCACCGAGCACTCAACGCAGAGCCGCGGGAGGGACCCGAGGAGCGGCTGGAGCCCGTGCCCAGGTAAGCCTCGCCAGGGCTACCCCTGCCCCCCGGGGGGGGACGTCCGGTCCAGCCCCTGTGCCCTGTCCCCAGCGACCCCACGGAGCCGCAGCACGAGACGCCCGCCGAGTCCGAGGGCACAGGCCGCTGGAAACGGGTGCGCCGGGCGGTGGGCAAGGAGCGACGTGTGCGCTTCCTCCTGGACGCAGCCCCGGAGCCCGAGGCGCAGGGCCTGACTTGGCCGTGCTCCAACGGCCGTCTGCCCACCGCGATGCCCACCGGCGCCCCGCGGCCCGGCGAGCTGCAGGAGCTGGAGCGGCACATCGAGGGCGTGCGGGAGCGGCTGCGCCAGGCCCTGGTGCGGCGCGGGGACCTGCTGGCCCAGCTCAAGGAGGGCGCCGGCCACCGGCCCCTGCGCCTACTGCAAGCAAGAGAGCCCCCCGCGCCCGCCCCGTGACCCTGGCCGGCCCCACCAGTTGGTCGTGCACAGGCTCTGCTGGCGGTTGTCCAGGAAGTTTATTCTATATACAAACACAATCTTGTACACTGCAATTAAATAGAGTGGAATGAGCACTCGCCCGCCCGCATTCCTCACCGACTGATCGGCTCACCGCCCGCCCTGAGCAGGGCTGGACCCCGGCGCCGGCCGCCGCTCCTGCTGTTGGCACCTGCACCCCTGCTGCTCCCAGACAGGGCGCTGCCCTTTCGGGGAGCCCCAGGCCTGGTGCGCGGCGGGGCCGGGCGTGTTCAAGGCACTGCAGAGGGAGCACCGGGCAGCGCCAGGGCCGAGCCCACCCCGGCCAGCGCTGCGGGGCCGCCCGCCCACCCACCCAGGCCTCTCCTGCACGCACGCATGCGCGGTCACTGCCCAGGGCCGCCCCGGGGACCCCCATGGGCCCTCGGAGACTCCAGACTTCACCTAGCCCTGCCCCCCATCTCCAAGACCACAGACTCGCCTCTCAGCAGGGACCGGGGGCCCCAAGCCAGCCGCAGCAGGCCGGCAGGCAGAGGCGGGGGGCCCGCCGTGGCCGCCCCCACGAGCTCCAGTGAGGCCAGTGGGTGGGCCCCAGGGCTCAGGACCCGGCCTGGGAGGGTGCGTCCACCGAGGCTGCGGGGGCAGCGCTGTTGCCGTCCCCCGTGTCCACCGTGGGGGCCGGGTCCGGGGCGGCGTCGCTCTGGGAGACGCTGTCCTGGGGGGCGCTGGGGATGTCGGGGGGCCGCCGCTCCAGCAGAGAGGCGCTCAGGCCCGAGAGGAACGAGGCGTCCGTGATGATGGCGGCCGTCTCAGCCATCCAACCCAGGTCACCCCCGGCGGCGGCGGCCACCGAGGCGGCCACGGCCCCCAGGGAGCTGGGCGCGGAGGCCACGGGCCCGGAGCCCCCGCCAGCGGCAGAGGAGCCGGGGCCCAGCGCCAGGGGCTGGCCGGGGTCGGGGCCGTCGGCGGGGCCGCCCAGGTTGTTGTTGAGGTCGTCGGGCAGCGCCGAGGGCGCCCCGGGGCCCAGGGGCGGGCTCCGCAGCAGCGTCTCCTGGATGCGCACCTGCTGCAGGATGGCGGGCAGCTCGTAGTGGTGGAAGAAGTAGATCATGGAATGCTGTGGGCGGGTGGAGGAGGGGTCAGCGGCAGCCCCGCCCCGCAAGCCCCGCCCCCGGCACACCAAGCCCCGCCCACCTGGATGAAGAGCCAGGAGGTGACCAGGGCCAGGCTGCTGTACTGCCCGTTGAAGCGGTAGTGGTAGGCGTAGAACGCGAAGTGGTACAGATAGAAGAACCTGCAGGTGGATGGGCGGGGCCTGAGCAAGCGCCGCCCCTGCGCACACCCACACGCCTGAGGCCCCGCCCTCCTCGCAGCCACACCCACCAGCCAGAGACCCCGCCCTCCTCACAGCCACACCCGCCAGCCAGAGGCCCCGCCCTCCTCGCAGCCACACCCACTGACCTGAGGCCCCGCCCTCCTCGCAGCCACACCCGCCGGCCAGAGACCCCGCCCTCCTCACAGCCACGCCCACACGCCCGAGGCCCCGCCCTCCTCACAGCCACACCTGCCAGCCAGAGGCCCCGCCCTCCTCGCAGCCACACCCACTGGCCTGAGGCCCCGCCCTCCTCGCAGCCACACCCGCCAGCCAGAGGCCCCGCCCTCCTCGCAGCCACACCCGCACACCTGAGGCCCCGCCCTCCTCACAGCCACACCCACACGCCTGAGGCCCCGCCCTCCTCGCAGTCACACCCACACGCCTGAGGCCCCGCCCTCCCCGCAGCCACGCCCACCGGCACCCCTCCCCTCGCCCAGGCCCCGCCCCTCACCGCAGCCAGTGCCGCTTGCTGGTGCTGGTGTGGCAGCAGATGGCGTCGTACTGGTCGGCCAGCCACACGATGAGGATGATGTAGAAGGCCGTGGTGGTGTCGTTGAAGAACTCGGACATGATGGCCTCCATCCCTGGGGGGGCAGCGGGGAGGGGTCTCAGGACAGGGGCGGGGCCTCAGGCCAGGGGCGGGGCCGCAGAGCTGGGGGCGGGGCCTCAGGCCAGGGGCGGGGCCTCAGGCCAGGGGCGGGCAGGGGGCAGGCCTCACCCACGAGGGCCAGGATGACCGTGAGCAGAGGTGCCGCCGGGAAGGCGATGGCCATGTTCATCTCCAGCATCTGCAGCAGGTCCACTGTGGACACAGGGCAGCATGAACGCCGGAACAGGGGAGCTGGGGAAGCTGGGGGAGCTGGGGGAGCAGGGCAACAGGGAGAGCTGGGGGAGCAGAGGCAACAAGGGGAGCCAGGTAACAGCCAGGGAGCAGGGGAGCCCAGCCTCACCGATGAACACAAAGATCTGGTGGTGCGAGTAGCGCAGCAGCATGGACACGCTCAGGGTCTGCGACGAGAGGGTGGTGAGTGGGGCGGCCAGATGCACCCTGACCCGCACCCCCAGGCCCGCACTTACAGACCACACACCCCAGGCACACAAAACCCCCAGGCCCGCACTTACAGACCACACACCCCAGGCCTGCACCCCCAGGCACACACCTACAGACCACACACCCCAGGCCTGCACCCCCAGGCCGGCATCCCCAGGCACACACCCCCAGACCACACACCGCAGGCCCGCAGCCCGCACCGCCCCTACCCGGCACTCACAAAGATGACCATGATGACGAAGGCAGCCAGGTAGGACGTGCGTGCCATCCACATGCTCACGAAGCGGTAGTGCTCACCCGACACCACGTTGCGCAGGAAGCCTGTGGAGGGGGCGGGGCGGGTGAGCAGCTGGCCCTGCCCCTCGCCCCAGGGCCCCGCCCCTCACCCCTGGACCCCGCCCCCACACCCTTGTTCTCCTCGTCCTCCGCCAGGCCCTTCACGCTGGACATGAGGATGTCGTCGTAGCCCAGGAACTCGTCCAGCAGCAGGCGGCTGAAGCGGTCCCCGAAGCACTGGTCCCGCGTGGGGTCTGTGGGCGGGATCAGCAACCATCCATCACATGGCCTGGGTGTGGCGCCAGCTCGGCCCCACCCTCCTCTCCCCTGTGGTCCCCCAACTCACCCAGGGTGACCACCATGACCGGGATGCTGAGGCGCTGACGTGTGGCCTGTGACAAGCGCAGGAAGCCATACTCCAGCGAGTACTCCACAATGTACTCTTCCTGCGGCCACCCTGCAGGTGGGCGGGCGGGTCAGCCGGGGGCACCCAGAGGCCACCCTGCTGGCCCTCCAATCAGCCCTGGGCTGAGGCACCTACCTTTGCCGGGCGTCTCCGAGAAGGGGAACTCGTGGCTGTCGTTGAGCGCCTCGGTGCTGCTGGGCAGCTGGAACCCTTTGGGTTCGATGTCCAGTTCAAACTGGGGCGAGCAGAGGCGGGGTCAGTGGCCCTGCCCACAGGGAGCATCCCTCCCTCCCGGGCCTGCCCACGGAGCCCGGCCCACCTTGACGGAGCTGTTGGCAAACATCTCTAGGGTCAGCTCTTCCTCCTCCTCCTCCTCCTCATCGGGCGCCCCGGGCAGGCCAGGGAAGCTCCCGCGGCCCCCGGCACCATCGCAGAACTGCAGGAAGACGGGCGCACGGCTCGAGTTGTGCTGCACTTCCACGCGCAGGACGCCCTCCCGCGGCCAGCGGTCACGCACGTGCTCCAGGCAGCTGATGGGCGAGCGTGAGAAGACGATGTGGATGTAGGCCAGCACGAAGAGCACGAACAGCGCCTGCGAGGCCAGGGGACAGGCCGTCTGAGCAGGGGACACACAGCCGCCCCCACTGGGCTGGGGCGAGCAGGACATTGTCCTGCTCTGGGGCACAGCTGCCCCCTGCCCCTGGCCAACCCTGTGGACCCCAGCACCCACAACTCCAGTCCCCCTCTCCTGCAGAGGGCGGTGATGCCTGCACAGGGCCAATTGTGGACAAGGAATGGGGGTGTGTCCCAGACAGGGGGGACACCTGGAGGGGACCCCTGGGCCATGCTGTGCTTGGCAGGCTAGACAGCCACACGTTTCCCTGGCCAGGGCAGCTGCGCAGGGAACAAGACACTATATTATCAGTGCTGTCCATGGAGGACCAGCCCACAGTACTGCAGTCACCCACAGCCTGCCATCCATGGAGGACCAGCCCACGGAGCTTCATGGAGGATAAGCCCACTGCCAGCTGCCCACAGCTGGCATTCCTGAGGGGGCAGTCACAGTCCTCCTTGGCCACACATGCCCAGCCTGCCCACGGTGGCTTCCAGTGTGGCTACCAGAGCCAGGCCGACTACCTGGAGAGCAAAACCGGCTGGGCCTGCCCTGCCCTGCCATGCCATGCCATGCCCTGCCATGCCGTGCCACGGGGCCAGTGGACAAGCCCTTTGGCCTGGGGTCCCCTTCACTCAGCCCCCCACAACTTCAGAGGAACCTCACGCTGTCCAGCCTCTATCCTCTCCCAGCTCCTCCTGGGAAGGGCTGACATCTGGGGGTGCATCGGGGCACCCCGGAAAACAAGGCGCAGGTGTCAGACCCACGTCAGCACTGGGCCGGGTGACAGTCCCCGTCAGGACAGCCACTGGTCCTGGGGTTAGGGGGTCCCAGCACCCTCAAGCTTCCCCTGGAAGGGGTCCAGCTGCTGACCGCGGGTATCAGGGTGCAGGCTGGACCCGGCTTCAGGTCCGGGGGGCGCGGAAGTGGCACATGGAAGAAAGGGGGCCGAGCCCGATCTCGGGGTCCGGATGAAGGTCGGGGTTGAGGGTCCCTGAGATCGGGGTCCCGGAGGTCGGGGGGTCTCGGAGGTCGGGGTTCGGGGTCCCGGAGGTCGGGGTTCGGGGTTCAGGGTTCAGGGTCGCCGGAGGTCGGGGTTCGCGGTCACCTTGAGCAGCACGAAGAACTCGAAGAGCCGGCGGAAGGCGGGCGGGAAGAGGCGCGAGTAGGTCACAGCCATCTTGAAGAAGAGCGCGTGGAAGAGCCGGTCGCGCACATTGATGAGGGGGTTGGGGTTGAGGTTGGGGGTGCGCGGGCCGCGCGCGGGGCCAGGGCCGCCACCGTTGGGCCCCGCAGGCCCCGGCGTCCCGGCCGCCGCGTGCTCCGACATGCCTCCCTCAACGGCCCGCGGCTGCCCTGGGGCGCCTCCCGGCCGCCATGGGCGTCCCTGTCTGCGCCGCTCACGGCCGCCCGGCCGCCGCAGCCGCCATCTTCCCCTTCCCGGCCGCGGCCCAGCGCGACCAACGAGCCGCGGCCAGAGCGGCCCCCTGGGCGCCCGCCCGCGGAGCACCCTGGGATGCCGGAGGCCCGGGACGGCGAAGGCCCCGCCCCCACGCTCGGTGGCGCCCGGCTCCCAGGAGCCTTCGCGGCTGAAAGTCCGCATTTAGACTGCAATATTGGCAAATTTCTAGAACTTAGGCCTCATGGAAACTATGGGTAGCCATACAAATGTGTTCTTTATGTGGAAAATCAAAGAGACAATGTATAGATGGACTCCTGATAGGTTACCCTAACCGAAAGGTGATAGTGACTCAGAGCTTTAAATACTGTCCTCAAAGGGATCTCGCTTGTGCTCGCTTCGGCAGCACATATACTAAAATTGGAACGATACAGAGAAGATTAGCATGGCCCCTGCGCAAGGATGACACGCAAATTCGTGAAGCGTTCCATATTTTGCCTCTTTTTTTCCAAAACCTTCACGCTCCAGTGTCACAGGGAGGTGTGGTTTGCAAGATTATTTTGTGCTAGGCAAAGATGAGAGATCGTCCAGCCCCTTGTTCCCTCCCCAGATGGCCCTGGACCTAGCAGCCCCATCAGCTTCCCACCCATATCCCATGGTTTTGGGTTAGCACCCGCCTCTATCCCAGGCAGCCAGCAGGGAGCCTGGTGGGATGTGGAGCAGCCAGGACTGGAACCTGCGGCCCTATGGGATGTGGGCGCCGCAGAAGCCGCCACGTCCAACCCAAAGCTGATCCCAGGGCTGCCCCCACCCCCTTCCCCAGCCGGCCAGGCCTGAGGACTTATACCAGCTCCGGGTTGCCAGCGTGTAACTTCACTTCTGTAAAGGTGTCTCTCTTGCAAAGGGCAGAGTTTGGGGTTGTGGGGGGCAAACGCCCATCTCCTGCAGGTCCCCTATTCCACACAGGTCTCTGTCGTTCCTCACTCCCAGGGGTGTGCACCCGGGGGGCCAAGGGCTCCAGGGCTGTGATGGTCACTGCACCTGCTGGGGAGACCCCTTGGAGCTGCAGGCTGCAGGGAGTGGAAACCAGGAGATGGGCGTCTCCCATGCCGGTGCAGGATCCCAAGACTTTGGGCCATCCTCAACTGCTTCTCCAGGCAGGAGGAGCTGCAACCTCGCGCTCCCCCAGCTTCTCTGTCCTTTCTCCCAGGCCTGGAAACCAGGCTGGGCCGTGGGACTGTGGGTTCCAGCCAGGCATGGAGGGATTGGCCGGCAGGTCCCCAGCTACTCAGCCCTCACCTGCAGCCTCCCCAGGTAGGGGACTGGGGCTGTGCCCAGAATTGGGGGGACTGGAGCCAGGTCCTGAATCACTCACTAGTCAGAGGGGGTGTGGCAGGTTGTAGGCAACCTGGTGTCATTGCTGCTGCATCTCACCTGCAAAGCACAGTCCCAGTCTCCCAGACTCCAGGGTGTCACTGTAAGTCCACACACCCTGCTGGGGGCCCTGTCCGTTTGAGGGACGCTCAGGGGACGCCACAGCCTAAGGATGAGGACATGTCTCTTTCCCTCAGGCACTGGCTGGAAGGCCGCAGGGGAGGGCGGAGTCCTCCGGAGCCTAACAGAAGCCTGCCTCCTTGGAGATACAAGACCTGCAGTCATGGCCCTGGGTGCTGACTCAGTGGCTAAATCCTCATCTTGCAAGCACCGGGATCCCATATGGATGCCAGTTCCCATCCTGGCAGCTCTGCTTTCCATACAGCTCCCTATTTGTGGCCTGGCAAAGCAAGTAGAGGATGGCCCAAAGCCTTGGGACCCTGCACCTGCGTGGGAGACCCTGAAAGGAAAAAAATGTGATCTTCTATAACTTAGGATTTAAAAATGGGTGTGTGAGTGGGGAGTGGTGTGCTGTACCCACATGGGGGACCTGGATGGAGCTCCAGGCTAGTTCAATCCCAGCCATGGCAGACATCTGGGCAGTGAACCAGGCGATGGAAGAATAACTGTGCAGAATTTTGGGGTGGAGGTGTCCTGGCCAGGTGGGTGGGCTGAGCCCTGCCCTGGAGTGGGCGGGTCCTTCCCCAAGGCCTGGGGAGTGGGCTGGATGCCAATGAAACAGCACACACTTTGGAATTTGAGAATTACGTCATTTATACATGCCCTGGAATACTTTTCACCTTTTGATTTTTTTTTTTTTTCTCTCCAGCCACTTAACAGACAAGCCACTTCTTAGCTCAGTGGAGTGGTGGTGACATGGGCTGGGCTGACCTGCCCCAGGCTTGAGGAGGGGGCTGTAGGAGAGACACATCAGCTAATGTGAAGGTACAGGCAGGCTCGGCTGTGCCAGCAGCCCACAGGGGCGCTGCTTCAAGTGCTGGTTGCCCCATTTCCCCTGCAGCTCCCCGCTCTGGTAACCTGTAGGCGCCAGTGATAAGGCCCTTCAGCCACTGTGCTTTTTAAACAAATGTCATTGCACATACAACTGTCACAACATCCCTTGCAGTTGCATCACATTTACCTTGGAACAGGAAACCCACACCCAGCCAAGTCGTTACAAGGAAAGGTTCCAGAGCCTGGACAGGCTTTTGACTGTGCCCTGCATGAGCCACCATCCATGTGGCACCAGCTGGGTCACCACTTCCCACGCAGGGCGAGCAGGGCCAGCACCCGCTCAGAATGCGGGGTGATGTGAACCCTCCCTGGCTCCGGCTGTGACCTGGGGGGCGGGGTTGTGATGGGAGGGCCGGGGACCCTGGGCTGGGGCTTCTAGCTCCTGGCTGTACCAGAGGAGCAGCTGCTGCAGGCCATAGCGGGGGAGCGTCCCAGCTTGCCTTTAGGGGGAGATCCGTGGGACCCCAATTACATATCCTCAAGCTCCACGCCTGAGCTCTCCACTGGCAACACCCACGAAGGAGCTGCGGCTCCGCAACAGGGGCCAAAAACGGAGCTCCCGCGGATGGGATGCGAGAAGGAGGGAGTGGACTTGGGATGGGGGGCTCCCCAGGAGACGCTGTGCCAGACGCCCCTGTGGCCTCTACAGGGCGATCTCCTGCGCCCCGCGCCCCTCTCGTGCGCACCGGGGACAGGTGCGTGGCGGAGTGCGTGAGTGGGCCAGGGTTCCTGACACGTTTTAGGGGCTCCCCTTCAGGGAACTGGCTTGTGCTGGAGCAATCCGCGATACTCTCAGGCGCCCAGGCGCGCGCACGGCCTGCAGAGCTCTGCAAGGCTTGGAGTTTCGGGGGGCGCGAAACGACACCCGAGGGGCTGTCGGGGGCGCGGCGAGGGGCTCCGGAAGCCGCGGCCCTGCAGGAATCCGCCGCTGCCCGGCCTTATAAGGACAAGGGCGGCGGGGGCCAATCGGCGGTGGAGGCGGGGTCCCGAGCCTCCCCGGCCCGCCCCGGTGCGTCCGCCGGCCCCGGTGCGTCCTCCGGTCCCGCGCGCCCCGTCCGAGCCCCGCGCGCCCCGTCCGAGCCCCGCGCGCCATGAGCTCCACGCAGTTCAACAAGGGACCTTCCTACGGGCTCTCGGCCGAGGTCAAGAACCGGGTGAGTGAGGGCCACGCGCCACGGCGGCCACAGCGCGCACCCTGACCCGCCGTCGGGGCGACGACTTGGGGGGGCACCCGCCTCCCTCCCCAATCCCTGAAGCCGGGATCCTGCAGCGCCTCCGCTCTCTACCGGATGTGTGGACGCTCCTCGGGGTTTGCGCAGACCTGGAGCAGCTACCCACCTCTCCGCCTCAATGCCCAGGGGCTCGCAGCCCCGACGCCCTCTTCACTGCCCCGTGCCCCCTAAAGCCGCCAGGAATAGGAAGGCTGGTGCACCGGGTGGGACCCCGCACCCCCTCCTCACCTCCGGACCACACTTCTGCTTTCCAGCTGCAGCTGTGGGCGGGTGGCGTGCAGGGGCGGGAGTTTCCCAACCTGTCTTGAACCTGGAGGGTGGGTGGCACTGGGGTGACCAGGCCTCTTCTAGTCCGTCCCAGTGCAACCACCTTAAAGGAAGATCCCCTACTAGGGGGGACCCCTAATGTGTGAGGCTGCATGGATGGGGCAGGGGGCGGGGACACTTTAAATCTCTATGTGGACAACGCTCCCCCACGCGGATCACTGTCCCGGGTGAGCCCAGCCTCCACGCAGGTCAGCGCTGTGCATCTACATGGGCAGGGAGCATGAGCCAGGCTCCTGGTCCGCTCCCTGAATGACCACGGTGACCAGTGGGAGCTTGGGGCCAGAGTTGGGGTGTGGCTGGCCCAGAGAGGGCAAGACCCTGTGGGCGGTCGCCCAGCAGCAAAAGGAGAAAAGGGAGTGATTGCAGCCCCCTGGAGGTTCAGTTGCTGGCAATCACCTTATCCAGTGGACAGCTGGGGATGTGTGGCTCTGCTGCCCACCCCCACTTCCACCAGGCATGTGGAGTGGAGCCCCAAGACCTGTGACGGACACACCCTCAGAAACCCGGGCTCCTGGGAGACAAAGAGGAGGTGGTTGAAGGAGTGCCCCCCCCCCCCCGGCTCCTGGCTGCTCGCACCCCAGCCAGCTGCCCTGCTGCACCTTGGGTCCAGGCTTGCCCTGCTACTCGGAGGTGCACACTTGCAAGGGTCAGAGGCCCAGGGTCTGGGGACCCCAAGTTCTCACAGGCAGGCTGGCACCCCCACACCCAGCCCAGGTTGGCGGAAGCCAGGAAGGGCATAAACACTGCCCCCTCCCCCCAGGGAAGGCAGCTTCCGGAGCAGTAGAGTGGGGTGCAGGGTGCGGCCAAGGGGGGCGGGCTGACACCTGCTTGGCTGGGGTGAGGTCAGGCTCTCAGGCTGCCAGCTGGGGAACAACAGGCAGGGCATGGACATGCCCGTCGGGTTGCACCCCCTGGTTCTTGGAACTCACCGTCTCTCCACTGTGGCAGCTCCTTAGGGCTCCCCCACCCCTCGAGACAGCCTGCCCATGCCACCCAGGGCCCTGGTTGCCGCCAGCCCCGAGACAGGCTGGGCTCAGGGTCGCTCCCAGCCGCTGCAGGTCGGGCTGGGAACAGCTGGTCCCAATTTAGCAGGGGCGGCCGGCACATTCCTGGCAGTTTGCGGTGAAGGAGAATGCACTGGGGGCCCGCAGCGGGCAGCGGGCGGAGGCTGGCCCCATGGGAGGGGCCAGCTGGGAATGCTGACCCCTGGCTCAGTGGCCCGATGGCGCCCGCAGCCGCGGGGGACAGAGCCCAGCTGGGCCGGGCATGTGTGGCCCAGCCCAGGGGCCGGGGGGAGGGGGGTACCTGTACCCTCCGCCATTCCTTGCGGGGATAGAGCCCTCCAGGGCAGGGAAGGGCATGGTTCTCCTGGGGTACCCCCAGTCCCACACACCATCATGCTGTGGGAATCTGGAGACCCAGGGGTGGCCCCGGATCAGGTTAGCGTTCAGCCCTCCTGTCTTTGTCTTTGTGAACTAGGGCCCCTCAATAGCCCAGCCCTAATCCCAGGTACGGTGGGGGGGGGGAGCACGCAGCCAGGAACCAAGGCACAGGGCCTGGAGGAGGACGAGCTGAGGGCAGGGGGAGTCTCTGGGAGGTGGGGGAGCGGGTATACCCCCCCAGGCCCAGCCAGCTTCTTCTTTCTCCACCCACACCCCCTGGAGCTGACTCACCCCTGCCAGGCCCAGCCTTTCCCCACCTCCCAGCCCGTGTTGGGGTGCTGCATGGGGAGGGGGCCCCAGCTGCTGCAGCCAGCTCTGAACCCCAAGGTGGAAGCCGCCAGTGGAGCTGCCTCCCCAGGGGAGCGTTCTAGAGAACAGCTCCACCCGCGTGCACCCCGCATCCCCCATCGGCAGGTCGGTGCTGGGTACACCCTGGTGCCCCGCCACAGTGCACACGGGTATTCCCCCAAAATCACACATGCAGGTTCACAGACATGGGGAGCCCCAAGCAGCCAAGAACAGGGGTGAGGTGTAGAGAAACCCAAGGACCCCATACTCACACTGACATGCCGGGCCACCCAGCTTGCTTATTTGAAAGTACAAAGCGAGAGAGACAGGGAGGTCTGGCAGCCGCTGGATCTCCACTGGGATGGGCCACAAGAGCTGGGGCTGCGCCAGGAGCCTTCTCCGGGTCTCCCTGGTGGGTGCAGGAGCCCCAGCACCTGGGCCATCCCCCACTGCTTTCTCAGACACCTGAGCAGAGAGCCGGGTAGGAAGCAGAGCAGCCAGGACTCGAACCAGCACTCACGTGGGGTGGGCTCCCAGTGATGGAATGGACTGTATCCTGTTCGCGGAAGTGCAAGCAAGGGCCACACACAGGCTCTAGTGTGCAGGGGTCGGGTTCCTGGCTGCCCCTCACCTGTCTCCCCTCCCACCCCCCCCCCCCCGCCCTTCCTCCGGGCCTCACCTGCTGTGCCCCACCCCCACAGCTTCTATCCAAGTATGACCCTCAGAAGGAGGCAGAGCTACGCAGCTGGATCGAGGGCCTGACCGGCCTCTCCATCGGGCCCGACTTCCAGAAGGGCCTGAAGGACGGTGTGATTCTGTGCACGTAAGTGACCCCCACCCATGTCCCCCCAGGCCCCGCGGTGGCACCCCTGACCACCCCTGTCCCCCCAGGCTCCCCACAGCAGCACCCCTGATCACTCCCATCCCCCAGGCCCCGCGGTGGCACCCCTGACCACCCCTATCCCCCAGACCCCACAGCGGCACCCCTGACCACCCCATCTTCCTAGCCCTGACCAGCCTTGGAAGGTACCCAGGCTGAGCTCTGGCTCTCAGCTCCTGTGGGCATTTAAGGAGGGAACGCAGCCAATGGAATATTCTCTCTCTGGCTCTCTGCCTTCTTGACTTTCAAACAGATGAAAACAAACTTTTTTTCTTAAAGTTGATTTTGGCACAAAACCATTCTGAAATGCGTGCACAGCTCTCACACTCTTCTGTGAACATTTTTTTTTTTTGAAGATTCATTTATTTTTATTGGAAAGATTTTCACACAGAAGGAGCAGAAAGATCTTCCATCTGCTGGTTCACTCCTCAAGTGGCCGCCCAAGTAGCAGCCACAATGAGCTGATCCGAAGCCAGAAGCCTCTTCCGGGTCTCCCACGCGGGTGCAGGGTCCCAAGGCTTTGGGCCGTCCTCCACTGCTTTCCCAGGCCACAGGCAGGGAGCTAGATGGGAAGTGGGACCACCGGGACACGAACCAGCACCCATATTGAAAGCTGGTGCTTGCTAACTGGAGCCAGCTGAGCCACTGGTTTGGCCCTCCAGAAACCATTTTTCTCTAAAGCAGGGAAAGACAGAGCCCTTCAGCTGCTGGCTCACTACCCAAAAAGGCCACAACAGCTGGGCCAGGCCAGACCAGATAGAAGCCAGGAGCCAGGGGCCCCTTTCTGGTATCCTCCATGGGCGTGGGGCCCCGGGACTTGGGTCATCCTGCTGCCTTTCCAGGCAAGCGTGAGCAGGGCCTTGGGAGTTAGAATTGGGACTTGAACCAAGGACTGCTGACTGGACCCACGAGTGTTAATGTGCATGTTTTTCAGGTTTTTTTTTTGTTGAAGTTTTTTTTTTTTTTAAATTTTGATTGCAAAGTCAGATAATCAGAGAGGAGGAGAGACAGAGAGGAAGATCTCCCATCCGATGATTCACTCCCCATGTGACTGCAACGGCTGGAGCTGAGCTGATCTGAAACCAGTTGCCAGGAACTGCTTCCAGGTTTCCCATGCGGGTGCAGGGTCCCAAGGCTTTGGGCCGTCCTCCACTGCTTTCCCAGGCCACAGGCAGGGAGCTGGATGGAAAGCAAGGCTGCTGGGATTAGAACTGGCGCCCATATGGGATCCTGGCAAGTTCGAGCAGAGGACTTAGCTGCTAGGCCACCGCACTGGGCCCCAGAATTATTTTAATTCTGTTTTCTTGAGTCCCCAGTGCCTGGGATTGCCAGGCTCTCGGGTGGGTGGGCAGCAAGTAGGGGAATCTACTCTCAGCTCATAGAGTTTCCTGTGTGCCACCCCTTGCCCGCCAGGCTCATGAACAAGCTGCAGCCCGGCTCCGTGCCCAAGATCAACCGCTCCATGCAGAACTGGCATCAGGTGCAGTGCAGGGCTGCGGATGGCGGGCCAGAAGGAGATGGAGGTTGGCAGGGGATGGCAGAGGCTGACCCCCCCTTAACATCGCCCCTCCCACTCCCCACCCACCCAGCTGGAGAACCTGTCCAACTTCATCAAGGCCATGGTCAGCTACGGCATGAACCCGGTGGACCTGTTCGAGGCCAACGACCTGTTTGAGAGTGGGAACCTGACACAGGTGCAGGTGTCTCTCCTGGCATTGGCGGGCAAGGTGAGGCCAGAAGGCAGCAGTCACCGGGGCAGGGAGCGGCCCTGGGGTCTGCCCAGCCAGGCCAGCACAAAGGCCAGCAGAAGCTGGCAGACCAGGGGACAGGTATCCGAGACGGCAGCCTCGGCTTGCCCAGGCTAGCAGAGTAACGATGCGTGGGGTAAGGGCAGCTGTGGTCCCCGTGCACCTGAAAGCGGGCGGAGGTGCTGCTCAGGTCCACCCGGCACCACGCCAGGCGTCCCTCCCTGGACAGCCACAGCTGCAGGGATCCTGAGCCGGGGTCCAGATCTCACACTCCGTCCACCCTGTGCAGGCCAAGACCAAGGGGCTGCAGAGCGGTGTGGACATCGGGGTCAAATACTCGGAGAAGCAGGAGCGCAACTTCGATGACGCCACCATGAAGGCGGGGCAGTGTGTGATAGGCCTGCAAGTGAGGCTCTGCTGGGGGGCATGGCCGGGGTGGACATGGCCAGGACGGGGAGGGAGGGGCCAGCCCAGGGGCGGGGCCAGCCTGGGTGGTGGGAGTGGCCAGCAGGGGAGGGTGGAGCTAGCCTGACTGGGGCGGGGCCAGCCTGGGTGGTGGGAGGGGCCAGCCAGGGGGCGGGGCCAGCCTGACCACCCCCGCCCACCCATCCCTACCCAGATGGGCACCAACAAGTGCGCCAGCCAGTCGGGCATGACGGCCTACGGCACCCGGCGGCACCTCTACGACCCCAAGAACCACATCCTGCCGCCCATGGACCACTCCACCATCAGCCTGCAGATGGGCACCAACAAGTGTGCCAGCCAGGTGAGCCACCCTACCACACGTCTGCCACCCCAACCCCACACAGAACACGTGCCGAGAAGCCGGGGTCTCACCCTGAGCCCCGACAGCCACAGCCGGAGCAGGGAGCCAGGCGTGTGTGCCTGAGAAGGGTGCCTGGGTTGGCAGTGTGGCCAGCTGAGGCAGAGGGTCAGCCAAACTGGGAAGGACCCCAGGGCCCCCAGGGGGGCTGTGCAGGGTGGGGGATGACAGGTGTGCCCCCCTTTGTCAGCGAAGCCTGGAAGGACCCCAGGAACCTCAGGGGGGCTGTGCAGGGTGGGGGGTGACAGGTGTGCCCCCTCTTTGTCAGCCAAGCCTGGAAGGACCCCAGGAACCTCAGGGGGGCTGTGCAGGGTGGGGATGACAGGTGTGCCCCCCTTTGTCAGCCATCCTGGGAAGGACCCCAGGACCCCCAGGGGTGCCTTGGGCTATGCAGGCCCTGACACCTGCTCTTCCACCCAACGCCACTCCTGGCAGGTGGGCATGACGGCCCCGGGGACACGGCGCCACATCTATGACACCAAGCTGGGCACGGATAAGTGCGACAACTCGTCCATGTCGCTGCAGATGGGGTACGCCCACGGTGCCAACCAGAGTGGCCAGGTCTTCGGCCTGGGCCGGCAGATCTACGACCCCAAGTACTGCCCGCAGGGCCCAGCGGCCGGCCTGGGGGACAGCGAGGAGGCTCCGGGTGGGCCCTTCTGCCAGGAGCAGGAGGGACAGGGTGGCTGCTGAGGCGTTCCCCCCACTCCCGGGGACTGTGAGTGCCTGGAGTTGGGGGGCCCCTTCCTCTTCCTCCAGCTGTCCCCTAACCGTCCTGTCTTCCTGTCCCCGCCTGCATCCTCGCTGTGGCTTCCGTCTCCTTCGGACCAGGGCAACAGTGAGGGCCAGGCAGGGGCACCCCATTCCCTTTGAGCACCCCTACTTTTCTCCTCATCCCGACTATCCCGGCTCTTGTTTGGAGGGGGGAAGCTGGGCCTGAGGTACCCCTCCCCTCTCCGCATGCTGGGAGATAATGTGAAATACTGTGGACCAAGAAAGCAAATAAAAACCTCCATTTGTAAGAATTGAGTATTTTTTTGGGGGGGGGGGAATACATCGGGGTCCAGGACGGAAGCCCCGCCCGCAGTCGGCCCTGCACCCTCAAAGCTCTCTCGGGGTGCGGGTCCAGCAGGGTGTGTCCTCCCCGGCAGAGCCCCCTCTGTGTCCTCCTGGAGGTGCATCCCACAAGGGCCTGCGGGCCTCCTGCCACCCCAGGGTCCTTCCTTCCAACTCGGGGTGGCCGTTGGCACGTGCTCTGCCCTTGCACTCGGGGACCCCCGAGGAGCCCCCCTGTTCCCACGGGCACCGCTGCGGGCGGCCACGCCACATGGGGGGACACCCCAGGGAGCAACCCGGCATCCTACGGGCGGGCGCGCGGGCCCTTTAAGAAACCCGGCTCAGAGCGCCCTGCTCAGGTCCCGCCTCCTCCCTCGGCGCTCGCGGCGATGATTGGGCCAGTCTTTGAGTGACAGGCGGAGCGGCCTATCGCAGCGACTGGGCGCGCCGCGGAGCTCCGAGATGCTTGGAAAGGCGCGCCTCGGGTGGGGGGGCGCTACTTAAAGGGGCCGCGCTCCCCGGCGCGTCGGGGCGCAGCGAGGACCCGGGAAGAAGGTGAGAGTGACCCGGCTCGGGCAGAAGGTTCGAGACGCGAGCACGCGGGACGG
Organism: Ochotona curzoniae; assembly: GCF_017591425.1. Taxonomy (NCBI): domain Eukaryota; kingdom Metazoa; phylum Chordata; class Mammalia; order Lagomorpha; family Ochotonidae; genus Ochotona; species Ochotona curzoniae. The sequence continues at coordinate 2,632,973 of NW_024466491.1, read as the reverse complement.
GCAGGCAAGTGCCCGGGACCAGGGGGTGCTGGGCGAGCCCCCGGCTCTGCAGCGCTCTCCCCGGCGAGTGGACAAGGAGGGCGCAGGACGTCCAGGGTGGGTGGGTGCGTCCCCCTGCGGCCCGCTGGTCATGGTGTAACCCCAACTTTCCGAAGCTCTCCTCATCCTGTGTGACCCTGGCCTGGCCGCTTCCGGGTGCTGGGCCGTGCTGGGCGGTCCCCCCTCTTCCTCTGTGCTGCAGGGGAGCCTGGGCAGGTGGGCCACCTCTGTCCCTCCGGGAGCTGCTGCGTGGGCCTCAGTGTGCACGTCTGAGCAATGGGATCAGACACGCCGAGGCAGCCGGGTGCAGAGTGAGGGGAATGGGGACCCTGGGAGGAGAGGGCACTGCAGGTGGCGCCGGCTGACTGTGCTGGGTCCACACTGGGGGAGACGCTCCCAAGGGTGGCTCCCACCTGGGAGGCAGGTCCTCCTCCTTCAGGACTCCCTGGAACCCCTGTACATGCTGGAGCGAGGGCCCAGCAGGGCTAGGGTGTGGTCTGAGCGCCCTTCCTTGCCCCCTTGTCCAGCCCCGCCGCCGCCATGGCGTTCCGCACCCAGCTCATGCTGCTCCTTTGGAAGAACCTGGTATACCGCCGGAGGCAGCCGGTAACACCAGGTCCCCCCCCCCGGGATGGGGGATTTGGGGGTGCCTTGGGTGCACCCAGCACCCCTTCCCACCCTCACCTGCCCCTGCACCCCCAGGTCCACCTCCTGGTTGAGCTGCTGTGGCCACTCTTTCTCTTTTTCATCCTGGTGGCAGTGCGTCACTCGCACCCCCCGCTGGAGCACCATGAGTGTAAGCCTGGCTGACTCCCTCCCACGCCCCCCGGGAGTGAGGGGTGTCCCTGGGGCAAGGGCAACCCCTTCCTCCTCCTCCCCCGGGGCACTGCCCAGTGCAGGCTGGATGCTCGGGGCCACAGCCAGCCTTTATTCCCTAGGCCACTTTGCCAACAAGCCATTGCCGTCGGCCGGCACCCTGCCCTGGCTGCAGGGCCTCCTGTGCACCGTGAACAACACCTGCTTTCCGCAGCCGACGCCCGGCGAGCAGCCCGGCCGCCTGGACAACTTCCAGGATTCCCTGTGAGCCATGAGGGGCAGGCAGGGGTGCGGCCTGGCCAGTGTGTGTGTGTGGGGGGGCTGGGTGTGGCCGCGCTCCGCCCTGCCTGAGCCCTCGCTCTACCTCCTGCTCTGTCCCCAGGGTCTCCCGGCTGCTGGCCGATGTCCAGGTGGTGTTGGGGGGCCCCAGTGCCCGCCGGACGCTGGCTGCCCTGGGGAAGCTAGCTCCGCTGCTCAGGGCCGCTGGCCTGACAGGTGAGGAGCCGGTGGTCCTGGTGCGGACAGCTCCTTGCCGGGTGAGGTGAGGGACTCTGGCCTAAGTGGCCATGGCTTCCCAACCCCAGCTGACCTCCCTCCCATGTTCCCGTCCCTGCAGCCAGGCCACGGGATTCCCTTCCACCGGCCACTCAGCTGCTGCAGACGCTGCTACGAGGGGTGAGCTGGCTGGCCCTGGCCCGTGGGGCTATGGCGGCAATGGTTGGCAGTGCTATGTCACGGTCACCCTGGGCTCTCTTTTCAGGATCCCCTGGGCTCCAGGATGGGCCCAGCACAGGAGGCTGTGGGCAGCTTGCTGGAGGCCTCCGAGGGCCTGGCCCAGGAGGTGAGCCTGCCCCACCCAGCACTGGGCAGGCTGCCTGGGGGCATCCCTGGCAGGTGCCTGGCCCTGATTAAGGTCCCCGGGAAGGAGACACTCAGCAGCTGGGGAGGGGCACTCGCCCTTTAGAGAGGGGACTCAGCGTCCTGTGCCACCTCTCTCCCTCTCTGCAGCTCCGGGCGCTGCCCAGCCTGGCTGAGCTGCGGGCGCTGCTGCAGATGCCCCGGACCCCCAGGGACCCCCTGGAGCTGCTGTGGGGTACCTTCTGCAGCGCTGGGGGGCCCAGCAGCCCCGGGGGCCTCTCTCTCAACTGGTACGAAGCTGCAGACCTGAAGGAGCTGGTGGGGTCTGAGCCGATGCCCTCGCTGCCCCTCAGCAGCCTGAGTGAGTGGGGGGCAGGAGGAGGGGAGCTGGGGGCGGGGCTAGGGCAGTGGGTGGGGTTAGGCAGTGATAGGCGGGGCTAGGGGAGCTGGGGGCGGGGCTGGGAAGCTGGGCTTGGCTTGGGAGTCATGGATGGGAGGGGCGTAGGTGCGGATCGGGGCGGGGCTAGGAGTGGGCGTGTCCACGGAATTGATGGGCGTGTCTGAGGCGGGGGGGGGCACTGTGGTGGGCGTGTCTGGCGCGGGGCGGGCCCTCGCGGCGGTGGGCGTGGCCTCAGGTCGCCCCGCCCCCAGGCCCCGCATGCCTGGAGCTGCTGGGGGACCTGGAGCGGCAGCCGCTGTCCCGCCTGCTCTGGCGCCTGCTGAAGCCGCTGGTTCAGGGGAGGCTGCTGTTCGCGCCGGACACAAACTTCACCCGGCAGCTCATGGCGCAGGTGAGGGGCCCCGGGGGCAGCGGCGATCCCCGATGTGCGAATGGCCGCACCCGGCCCTGACTGAGTGGACGGTGCTGGGCCCTGCAGGTGAACCAGACCTTCCAAGAGCTGGCCGTGCTGCAGGACCTGCGGCAGGTGTGGGCAGCGCTGAGCCCGCAAGTCTTCACCTTCCTCAATGACAGCAATAACATGGAGCTGCTGCAGGTGAGGCCCGCGGGGTGCGTGCTGGGGTGCTGGGGTACTGGGGTGCTGCCTCCCTGGACCGATGCTGACCCACCTCTCCCTGTCTCCCCACCCCTCCACTGCAGCAGCTCCTGCAAAGGCGGGGCCAGAGCAGTCAGTCCAAGCAGGCAGAGGCCCTCAGAGCCTTCTTGGACCCCAGCCGGGGTGGCTACAGCTGGCGGGAGGCTCATGCAGACCTAGACCGCCTGGTGGGCACACTGGGCCACGTGATGGAGGTGAGGGTGGACAGCCTGGGTGGCCTCCGGTGCAGGGGGAGGACCGAGGGATCCCAGAGAGTGACAGGACAAGCCCAGGGCCTCACCCAGGCATGGCTGCCCTGCTCGCTCCACAGTGCACGTCCCTGGACAGGGTCTCACCTGGGCACGGCCTGACCTCATTTAGCCTGACCCACCCTGCCCACCCGGCAGTGCGTGTCCCTGGACAGGCTGGAGGCCTTACCCTCCGAGGCAGCGCTGGTGTCCCGGGCGCTGCAGCTGCTGCCGGAGCACCGCTTCTGGGCTGGCATCGTCTTCCTGGGACCCGAGGATGCCCTGGACCCCACTGAGCTGCCCAAGGCACATGTGGGGCCTGGCCACGTGCGCTTCAAGATCCGCATGGACATCGATGATGTGACAAGGACCAATAAGATCCGAGATAGGTGGGCGGGGCTGGAGGTGGTGGGCGTGGCGAGGCAGACTTTAAGTCCTGTGCTGGACTGCAGGGACAAGGGCGTGGTGCGCAGAGCCCAGGGCATCCTGGGTGGGGTCTAGGCTTTGAGAATGTTCAAGATGCAGGAGGGCTGAGGTTGGGGGCCAGTGACGGGCGTGAGCAGCTGCATCCAGAGGTGCATCCCTACCTGGACCCTCCTGCAGGTTCTGGGACCCCGGGCCGGCGGCAGACCCCCTGGCCGACCTGCGCTACGTCTGGGGCGGCTTCGTGTACCTGCAGGACCTGGTGGAGCGCGCGGCCGTCCGCGTGCTCAGCGGTTCCGAGCCCCGCGCCGGCTTGTACCTGCAGCAGATGCCCTACCCGTGTTATGTGGACGACGTGTGAGTGCCAAGCGGGAGTGGGCACACCCGAGGTCTTCACCCCCTGGCATCCCCAGCCTGTCACCACCCTCTGTGCCCCAGGTTCCTGCGTGTGCTGAGCCGCTCGCTGCCGCTGTTCTTGACGCTCGCCTGGATCTACTCGGTGGCACTGACCGTGAAGGCCGTGGTGCGCGAGAAGGAGACACGGCTCCGTGACACCATGCGTGCCATGGGGCTGGGGCGCGCCGTGCTCTGGCTCGGCTGGTTCCTCAGCTGCCTTGGGCCTTTCCTGCTCAGCGCCGCGCTGCTTGTGCTGGTGCTCAAGGTGGGCACGTCTGGCCTGCCCCGGGGGGCCTTGTATGTGCGCACCCAGCAGGTGCAGGTCCCCGAATATCCTTCCCGTCTCCACCCGCAGCTGGGGGACATCCTCCCCTACAGCCACCCAGCCGTGGTCTTCGTGTTCCTGGCAGCCTTTGCCGTGGCCACAGTGATTCAGAGCTTCCTGCTGAGCGCCTGTTTTTCCAAGGCCAACCTGGCAGCCGCCTGCGGAGGCCTCGTCTACTTCACCCTCTACCTGCCCTATGTACTGTGCGTGGCCTGGCGCGACCAGCTGCCTGTGGGCGGCCGCGTGGCCGCGGTGAGGCCTACAGCAGGGTCTCCCGGGGTGAGGATGGTGGTGGGGGTTCCTCGGGCACCTAGGGGCCGCCCCCTGACCCGCCTGTCCCCTCCCCACAGAGCCTGCTGTCGCCCGTGGCCTTCGGCTTTGGCTGCGAGAGCCTGGCGCTGCTGGAGGAGCAGGGCGAAGGCGCACAGTGGCACAACCTGGGCACGGGACCGGCAGGCGACGTCTTCAGCCTGGCCCAGGTCTCCGGCCTGCTGCTGCTAGACGCAGTCCTCTATGGCCTGGCCACCTGGTACCTGGAGGCCGTGTGCCCAGGTGGGGAGCAGGTGCTGCCAAGGGAGGAGTTTCATGGAGGGGCAGGTCTCTGGAGGGGCACCATCCAGGGACCCCCCTCAGCTGTGTGGCCAGAGCCCAAGGGGGTCCTCAAGCACTGATGGGTGCTGCTCCCCCAGGCCAGTACGGGATCCCTGAGCCCTGGAACTTTCCCTTCCGAAGGAGCTACTGGTGCGGGCCAGGACCCCCCAAGGACCCTGCCCCGCCCCCCACCCAAGCAGATCCCAAAGGTGAGAGGCCTCTGTGAGGGAGGGGCTTCCACCACGCTTGCCCACTCCCCCCCTGCAACCGTGGCAACCCAAGCCCCTCCCAGCCCCAGTGCCAGGGCCCCCAGTGCCCACACACCTCCCTTGCATCCCTTCCCAAAGTGTTGGTGGAGGCAGCCCCACCCGGCCTGAGTCTGGGGGTCTCTGTGCGGGGGCTGGAGAAGCGCTTTCCCAGCAGCCCCCAGCCAGCACTGCGAGGCCTCAGCCTGGATTTCTATGAGGGTCACATCACCGCCTTCCTGGGCCACAACGGGGCTGGCAAGACAACCACGCTGTGAGTGGCCCCGTGGGAGGGGAAGGGTGCTGCGCAGGGGTGTGTGTGGGGGGGTGTTGGAGAGACGCCACTTGTCTTCCAGGTCCATCCTGACGGGCCTCTTTCCGCCCAGCGCGGGCTCCGCCTTCGTCCTGGGCCATGACGTGCGCAGCAACATGGAGGCGGTGCGGCCCCAGCTGGGTGTGTGTCCACAGTACAACGTGCTCTTTGACCTGTGCGTCCCCGCGGGTGGGTGGCCGGGCATGGGGAGCCCTGCAGGCCGTGGCAGGTGCAGCTGACCCTGGACTGACCGCAGGCTGACTGTGGATGAGCACGTGTGGTTCTACGGGCGGCTCAAGGGGCTGAGCGTGGAGGCTGTGGGCCCCGAGCAGGAACGGCTGCTTCGCGACGTGGGACTGCTCCCCAAGAGGGCAGCACAGACCCGGCACCTCTCAGGTGGAGTGCTGGGCACAGGGAGGCACTCAGGTGGAGGAGTCAGCATGCGATGGGGAAGAGGGGGACTCACCTGGAGCGCACCCGTATCTTCCCACCTGCCGGCTGCTCAGGAGGGATGCAGAGGAAGCTGTCGGTGGCCATTGCCTTTGTGGGCGGCTCCCGCGTGGTCATCCTGGACGAGCCCACAGCCGGCGTGGACCCTGCTTCCCGCCGTGGCATTTGGGAACTGCTGCTCAAGTACCGGGAAGGTTAGGGGTTTGGGGGAGTTGTCTTGAGGGTCCCCCTGGCTTCTGCTGAGGGGCCAAGGGGCGGGGCAGCATGGGCAAGACAGGAAGGACAGCTAGGTGGACGGGGCTTGGCCTGCAGGGGCTGTGCTGGGTGGGCGGGGTTCTGCAGAGGGCCCGGCTTAGCAGCAGGGACAGAGGGCTGTTGAACCAGCAGTGAGGATCCAGCGCCCCGGGGGAGGGGACCAGACAGGCCTCTTGCCCTTGTCCCCACACCCATCTGAATGCCCATGTGCAGGCCGGACGCTGATCCTCTCCACACACCACCTGGATGAGGCAGAGCTCCTGGGAGACCGAGTGGCTGTGGTGGCCGGCGGCCGCTTATGTTGCTACGGGTCCCCCCTCTTCCTGCGGCGCCACTTGGGCTCCGGTTATTATCTGACTCTGGCAAAGAGGCCGCCATCCCTGTCCACCCCTAAGAAGGTAAGTGTCATCAGTCAGAGCTCCCCCGGTCCCCAAGGCTCTGGCCAGCCAGGTAGTCGGGACAGTGAGGGACCCTCTGTCCACAGGGTGATGCTGAGATGCCAGACGGGCCCGATGTAAGGCAGGAACAGGAGCCTGGTGGCCAAGGACGAACAGCTGGTAAGGGCCAACCCTGGGTGCAATGGAGAGCTTAGCTATGCCTGGTTTGCAGGGACCCCGAGGGTCCCTGACCCACGGCCGTGCCCACACAGGTGTAGCCCAGCTCCTGGCCTTGGTGAGATGCTCGGTGCCCGGCGCCCAGCTGGTGGAGGAGCTGCCCCATGAGGTGGTACTGGCGCTGCCCTACACAGGTGCCCACGATGGCAGCTTTGTCCAGCTCTTTCGGGATTTGGACAGGCGGCTCTGTGAGCTGGGCCTCAGCGGCTACGGGATCTCCGACACCAGCCTGGAGGAGGTACGGGGGGAGGGGGGTGGCCACCTGGCAGAGGCAGTTCTGTGAAGGACAGCAGGACAGTGAGGGCATGGGAGGAGGGAGGATGGAACAGCACACATGCGGGCCGAGCTTGGAAGGGGAGGACCCTGAGCTCCGCCTACCTCGCCAGATCTTCCTGAAGGTGGTGGAGGAGCACCGAATGGATGCAGGACCTGAGGGTATGACTGCAGCTTTCTGACCCCTGACCCTGGCCTTAGGCCACTCCCCACCCACTGTGAAGTCCCCCCGCCCCCAGACAGCTCCCCTCTGACCCTACAGATGCTGTAGATGGCCATGCCAGAGGACGCCCAGGACTCAAGATTCTGCCGGAGGAACCAGCCCTGGAGGATGGGGAGGCAGGTGAGTGTGCCACACGGCCCCATGACTCCACGGCCTCACAGCTCCTCTTCAGGGGCCTGTACCCAGCCTGCTGACCATCTCCTTCCCTGCAGCCCTGCTCGGTGCTGGGCCGGGCGCAGCAGGCCGAGTCCAGGGCTGGACGCTGACCGCCCAGCAGCTCCGGGCCCTGCTGCTTAAGCGCTTCCTGCTGGCCCGCCGCAGCCGCCGGGGGCTCTTTGCCCAGGTAAGAGGGCATGGCCGAGGTCAGGAGGTGGGGCCAACTCTTTGGGCACCCCGGGAGAACCACTGGCTTGCCCGGGCGCTGACCGGCTGCTCCCACAGATGGTGCTGCCTGCACTCTTTGTGGGCCTGGCACTGGTCTTTAGCCGCATCGTGCCACCCACGGGCCTCTACCCGGCCTTGCGCCTCAGCCCTGCCTTGTACGGCCAACAGGTCTCCTTCTTCAGGTGGGTGCGGTACTGGGAGGGAGGATGGGGGCCAGTGGGCATGGCCCTGAGCCCACCACGCCCGCATGCACTTACACACAGTGAGGATGCGCCGGGAGACCCTGACCGTGCCCGCCTGCTGGAGATGTTGCTGGCCGAGGCTGGGCTGGGCAGCCAGGGCTTACCTCACAACGGCTCGCTCAAGTAAGCACCCCGTCCACCCCCAGGCCCTCCCCTGCCGTGCCTGCTCCCACTCTCCACCCCTGCCTCCCCCACTTAATCCCTTCCCACCCCTTCCTGTCCCACCTCTGCCCCCTCCCCTCCCTATTCCCCACCCTACCCTCTCTCTGTCCCACCCTACCTGCCCCCTCTGCCCTCCTCCTCCTCCCCACCCTTCCTTTGCCGCCTGGCAATCCCCTCCTCTGCCAGGGCATCCAGAGCCCCGCATATTAACCCCAACAGGCCATCACAGTGCGCGTCACCCAGTGCTTGCCAGTTCCTGCCGCCGGAGGTTCCTGCCGCTGTGGCCGAGACCTTGGCCAGTGGCAACTGGACCCCAGAGGCTCCGTCTCCGGCCTGCCAGTGCAGCCAGCCTGGTGCCCGACGCCTACTGCCTGACTGCCCAGCCGCGGCTGGTGGCCCCCCGCCCCCGCAGGCGGTGGGCAGCTGGGGGGAGGTGGTGCAGAACCTGACGGGCCGTGACCTGGCTGACTTCCTGGTCAAGACGTACCCACGCCTGGTGCGCAAGGGGTGAGCAGCTGCCCGGGACTTGGTATACCTGTAGGGGGTTAGCTGCACCACCCTCTCACACCGTCTTCTTCCCTTGCCTCCATCACAGCCTCAAGACGAAGAAGTGGGTGGACGAGGTCAGGTAAGGAGGGCCCCTGCCCATTTGCATGGCCTCATGCTCTTGCCCACCCTGGGAGCTCACTTCACCTCCCCTCTGCCCCACCCTGCAGGTATGGGGGCTTCTCGCTGGGGGGCCGAGACCCCAGTCTGCCCTCGGGGCGCCAGGTGAGCCACTCACTGGAGGAGCTGCGGGCACTGCTGAGCCCCACACCTGGCGACGCCCTGGACCATGTCCTTGGCAACCTCTCAGCGTGGGCACGCAGCCTAGATGCTTGGCACGGTGTCAAGGTGGGTCCCAGGGGTGGTGGGGCTGGCAGAGCCAGGGGCCAACCCCATGATCCTGACCCCAGTCTCTGGACCCTCCCCTCCCCTGCAGGTGTGGTTCAACAACAAAGGCTGGCATGCCATGGTGGCCTTCGTCAATCGAGCCAACAACGCGCTGCTCCAGGCCCGCCTGCCACCCGGCAGTGCCCACCAAGCCCACAGCATCACCACGCTCAACCACCCACTGAACCTCACCAAGGAGCAGCTGTCTGAGGCGGCACTGTGAGTGCCAATGGCAGTGTGGGGTGGTCAGCTGGGCAAACCCCATCATACTCTCGGCAGGCCAGGGCTCTGCCTGAAGCCTCCTGTAGTCCCTGTCTGGTGGGAACCCCCTTTTTCCCAGGTCTGGTGGCAGCAGCCTTTGTCCTGAGCCCTGGCCCTCTCATTCCCAGGATGGCCTCCTCAGTGGACGTGCTGGTCTCCATCTGTGTGGTCTTCGCCATGTCCTTTGTCCCGGCCAGCTTCACCCTGGTCCTCATCGAGGAGAGGGTCACACAGGCCAAACACCTGCAGCTCCTGGGAGGGTTGACCCCAACCCTCTACTGGCTGGGCAGCTTCCTCTGGGACCTGGTGCGGTGAGGGTGGGGGACAAGGGGAAGTTCTGGGACAGGGGGTGGTGTCATCTGTGCCTGGGAAGGCAGGGTGCAACTGTGCTCCTGGGGGGTGGAGTCCAGCTATGCTACTGGGGGTGGGCCCAGCTGGGCTGCTTGGGTGGGGCTGGTATGTAGATGTGCTCCTGGGAGGGCAGAGCCACCTTGGGAGGATGGTGTCTAGCTGTGTTCCTGGGGGGTGGGCCCAGCTGTGCTACTGGGGGATGGGGTGTAGCTGTACTCCTGGAGGTTGGACCCAGCAGGTTTACTTGTGTGAGACCATTTGTGCCTTGGAGGGCGGGACCAGCTGTGCTTTTTGGGGGCGGGGTTTAGCTGTGCTCCTGGAGGGTGTGGGCCCTGTTATTTCTCACCCTGCCTCTCCTGGGCATGGATCATCCAGGCTGTGCTGGGTCAGTCTTGGGGTCACAGGGAGCCTCATGCCCACAGTAGGAGCAGAGTGTTGGGGTCTCCCCCCCTCACAGTGTAACTACCTGGTACCTGCCTGCATCGTGGTACTCATCTTCCTGGGGTTCCAGCAGAAGGCATACGTGGCTCCAGACAATCTGCCTGCTCTCCTGCTGCTGCTCTTGCTTTATGGGTGAGGACCCTGCTCCCTCTGCTATTGGGGGTACTGGGGGAGCTCCTCTGGGGAGGATGAGGAAGTCTCAGTGGTGGGGGGGGGGCGAGTCAAGGCCTTAGAGCACCCAGTGGCTTTAAAAGCTCATCGGATTGTCAGCCTTGTCACAGCAGCCCAAGGCCCGGCAGGTGGGATGGAATGTTGATGTCCCTCCCCATGACTCCTACTGTCGCCCACAGCTGGTCCATCACTCCGCTCATGTACCCAGCCTCCTTCTTCTTCTCCGTGCCCAGCACGGCCTACGTGGTGCTCACCTGCATTAACCTTTTTGTGGGTATCAATGGCAGCATGGCCACCTTTGTGCTGGAACTCTTCTCTGACAAGGTGGAGCAACTAGGGGAGTTCATGGGGCTGAGGGGAGCTGGGACAGGGCTGTGCTGGGTTGGGGCTGGGCTGTGCTGGGTTGGGGCTGGACTGGACTGGACTGGACTGGGCTGTGGCTGGGATGGGGCTGGGACTGGTGTGATAAGCAGGCTCTGGCCCTGAGCTGGCCACCTCTTTCCACCTGGAGCAGAAGCTGCAAGAGGCAAGCCGGGTGTTGAAACGCGTCTTCCTCATCTTCCCTCACTTCTGCCTGGGCCGCGGGCTCATCGACATGGTACGGAACCAGGCCTTGGCAGATGCCTTCCAGCGCTTGGGTGAGCATTGCTGGGGTGTGGATGTGACTGCAGGCTCCAGAGGACCATCCTGGAGTCAGCCCTTTCCCCCACCCTCAGGTCTGGACACCCCTGGAGGGAAAACTTCCATTCTGCCTTGGGTCATATTACCCAAGGAATAAAGCCCCAAAGGAGGGAGGCGGTAACATGCCTGTTTGCAAAGGCAGTCATCCCTGGGGAAGCAGCCCACCCCAGATCTTGGTCCTTCCTTCACAAGAACCCAAGGTGTCATGGACAAAGAAGGTTCTGAACATGGAGCTGCCTCCCAGACCCAGTCACTTGCATCTGTTTCCACAGGAGACCAGCAGTTCCAGTCCCCACTGCGCTGGGAGGTGGTCGGCAAGAACCTGCTGGCCATGGCACTACAGGGACCCATCTTCCTGCTCTTTACACTCCTATTACAGCACCGCAGCCGCCTCCTGCCTCGGTCAGTGGGGTCCGTGGGGTCTGCAGGGCATGGGCAGCAGGGGGCAGCTGGGCTCCCTGTCCACTCGTGTGTCTGTCTCCAGGCAGGGGATGAGACCACTGCCGTCACTGGGGGATGAGGACAAAGACGTGGCCCGGGAGCGAGAGCGGGTGTCCCGGAGGGACACTCAGGGTGATGTGTTGGTGCTGAGGGACCTGACCAAGGTGGGTGAGGCAGAGCAGGGCTGGGGGCAGGGCTCCAGCTAGCTCCTTCTCCTTTCTTAGGACTAGCCACCCTTTGCAGGTATACCGGGGGCAGAGGGTGCCTGCGGTTGACCGGCTGTGCCTGGGGATCCCTGCTGGCGAAGTGAGTGCAGGGGCAGGAAGATTTGCACCCTCCTCCCCACCTACCCCTGCCCTGGGCTGCATCCTGGCACCTATTGCCAGTAGCTGGCCTCTTCATCACCTCCACTTGACTGGGGAGCTTCAGGCCCAATCCTGTGTGTGCCCCACCCCTCCTGCCCACCGGCCCTCCCAACAGAGTGTGGGGTGCAGGGGCCCCAGGGCTCAGGCACATGGCCCTCACGGGCCTCCACACAGTGCTTCGGGCTGCTCGGCGTGAACGGAGCAGGGAAGACGTCCACGTTCCGCATGCTGACCGGGGACACACTGCCCAGCGCGGGTGAAGCGGTGCTGGCAGGCCACAGGTGAGGGGTCGCACCTCCACACCCCTGGATCACACTGGTCCCTGAGGTCCTCCGGCTCCCCTCAGGGTTTGCTCAAGGACCTGGCTGGTCTTCTAAGTAACCTGTCCCCCACCCGGCAGCGTGGCCCTGGAACCCGAGGCTGCACACCGCTGCATGGGGTACTGCCCGCAGTCGGACGCCATCTTTGAGCTGCTGACGGGCCGCGAACACCTGGAGCTGTTTGCGCGCCTGCGCGGTGTCCCCGAGGCTCAGGTAGCTCAGGTGAGCTCGCTGGGCCACGCCCCTAGGCCCGGCCCGGCACTCCTCCAGCCTGGTCCAATCAGAGGGCTCGCTCTGTCTCAAGGTCCCGCCCTGGTTCCCTGTCCCATGTTCCCCTGGCTCCACCCTCACATCCACTGTAACCACGCCCCGCCCACACCGGCCCTCGCCCCGCCCTGTCACCCACACCCCGCCCACACCGGCCCTCGCCCCGCCCTGTCACCCACGCCTCGCCCCGCCCTGTCACCCACGCCCCGCCCACACCTGCCCTCGCCCCGCCCTGTCACCCACGCCCCACCCACACCGACCCTCACCCCGCCCTGTCACCCACGCCCCGCCCACACCGACCCTCGCCCCGCCCTGTCACCCACGCCCCGCCCACACCGGCCCTCGCCCCGCCCCGCAGACGGCCCGCTCCGGCCTGGCGCGCCTCGGGCTCAGCGCATACTCGGACCGGCCGGCGGGCACCTACAGCGGGGGCAACAAGCGGAAGCTGGCGACGGCCGTGGCGCTCGTCGGGGACCCCGCCGTGGTCTTCCTGGTGCGTGCGGGCGGAGAGGGGACAAGGACGGAGAGGGGCCAGATCTGGACCAGAGCAGGGGTGGAAAGGAGATCGGGGCTGGGCAGTGGCTGGACCAGGGTGAGGGGTGGAGAGGGGCTGGGGCTGGACCAGAGGACGGATGCACAGGAGACAGGGGCTGGACTGGGGCTGAACCAGGGTGGGGACGGAGAGGGGCTGGGACTGGACCAGGGCTGGAGAAGGAGCTTGAGCCAGACCAGGGACAGGGGCTGCACTGGCGCTGGAGAGGGGGTCGGAGCTGGACCGGGGCGGGGGCGCTGCTGGGGCGAGGGCTGCACCAGAGCGCGACCACAGCCCCTGCCCCTTTCCCTCCCCGGCCACGCAGGACGAGCCCACCACGGGCATGGACCCGCACGCGCGCCGCTTCCTCTGGGACAGCCTCCTGGCTGTGGTGCGGGAAGGCCGCTCCGTGGTGCTCACCTCGCACAGGTCAGCCCAGCGCGCTCGGGGCCCGGCGGGGTGCGAGGCGGGGATCTGGTGAGGAGCCGTGGCGGACAGTGCAGCTCATGGTGTGGCGGACAGTGCAGCTCATGGTGTCCTGCCCACAGCATGGAGGAGTGCGAGGCCCTGTGCACGCGCCTGGCCATCCTGGTGAACGGGCGGTTCCGCTGCCTGGGCAGCGCGCAGCACCTCAAGAGCAGGTGTGCACAGGGCCCGGCAGGGGTGCTGTCCGAGGGTGGAGGGTGGGGGACGCGACGTCCGAGGCAGGGGCGAGGTCACCGCGGGCGTTCGGGCGGGCATGTGGTTAACTCTGGCTCTCCCCCGCTCCAAGATTCGGGGCAGGACATATGCTGACCCTTCGGGTACCGGCGGAACAGCACGCGCGGGCGGTGTCCTTCGTGGAAGCTGCGTTTCCAGGCGCCGAGCTGCGCGAGGCCCACGGCGGCCGGCTGCGCTTCCAGCTGCCGCCGGGAGCGCGCTGCGCCCTGGCGCACGTTTTCGAGGAGCTGGCGGCGCACGGCGCGGAGCACGGAGTGGAGGACTTCTCCGTCAGCCAGACCACGCTGGAGGAGGTGACCGCGTGAACGCAGCGGCCGAGAGGGAGGATCCGGGGTGTGGTGGGGCGGCGCGGGGCAGGGTGTCCCGCCGAGGCTGAGCGCGCGCGTCTCCCGCCGCCTGTGCCAGGTATTCCTGCACTTCTCCAAGGACCAGGGCAGGGAGGAAGAGGAGGACGCGCAGGACGACACGGAAGCACACTGTGTTCAGCGCCCCAAGCGCATCAGCAGGTTCCTGGAGGATCCCAGCATGGCAGAGACCATGCTCTGAGCCTTCCCCTCGGGCGGGCCTCTGCGGGGACACAGGGGGGAGCGGGCCCCAGCTCGGAGAAGCCTCGCTGCCTGAGGAAATAAAGCAAATGCTGTTGTGCAGGGGCGTGCACTCGTGTCTGTGTGGGCCCCAGCTGTAAACTCTTGCGAGAGGCCCCAGCTCGGGGGCTTCGCGAATTGATAGAACCTGCGCCTGCTCCATGCTGGCCTGTGTCCCCGGAATGCGGGGTGAGGACTCCTGCTCTGCCGGGACCTGCTTAGTGGGCCCTGTGGAGGCTGCGGGGGTGCAGACACACCTGCGCCTCCCGCCCGCACCGTGCACGCGAGGGCGTCCGCTGCGCCGGCCCCGCGGGGGCCACGTCGAAGGAGGAGCGGAAGAGGGCGCAGGACGGGCTCCGCCTCACCTCGCGCCCAGTCTGCAGAGCGGCAGGCTGAGGCCGGGGAGGAGGGCGGGGTCGCGGCGGCGGCGGCTCCCGAGGCCTTTTCCTGTGGGGGGCAGGGCCGGCCAATGAGGGCCGGGCCCATCACGTGGGCCTGACAGCTTGGGGCGGGGGGTGCCGGCGCAATGTGGTCCCCGGAGCGCCAGCGCTGAGCCCCAGGCTGCCCGAGGCCGGCGGGCCGCGGGGGGCCCGGCCTCACCATGTTCTCCAGGAAGAAGCGAGAGCTCATGAAAACCCCTTCCATCTCCAAGAAGAACCGCGCGGGAAGCCCCAGCCCACAGCCGCCGGCGGTGAGTTGTGCCTCCCGTGGGCGCGGGCGCAGGCCAGGGGCGCCCCACTTGAGCGCTGTGCCGGCGGGGGTTCTGGGCGCAGAGCCCCTAAACCCCGCGTCGGGCTTAGGGCAGGGAACCTGGAGCGCTGGGGAGCGGAGAAGCCTGGGCTCCCAACTACACAGTCCGAGAAGGGGTCGGGGCTGTGCGTGGATGGGGGCCAGGGCGTGGCTTGGGGTTGGCGGCGGTTTCGCTGGGTGCCTGGGTCTAGGGGTGCCTGTCCGGAAGGCCCAGAGTATTCGTGGGAACGGGGGTGGGATGGGGGTCAGCAAGAGGCTGGGGGCCCACAATGGCGGGAGGTGTTTTGATGGAAAAGTTGATACCTTCTCTGCGCGCCCTCCCCTTCCAGGAAGTGGGGTCTCCCCCACCCCAAGGTCTGCGCGCCCCGCCCCCGGCTGTGGTTTTAGCAGGGCCGTTGTTTGTGAAAGCTGCGAGGGGAGGATGTTGGGTAACAGGTGGGTGGGGGGGTGCTGGGCACTAAATCTCAGCCCTCTGACCTCTGGCTTCTGACCTCAAAGCCCCTCCCCTGTCCACCTTGCGTATGGAGAAACTGAGGCAGTGTCAGGGCCAGACCACCCCCTCTACCTGTGTCCCCCGTCCACCTCTCACAGGAGCAGACCAGGAGGGAGGGGGCCGAAGCTGCATTCCCTGGGCAGGGCCAGGAGCCCACGGCCACCAACGCTAAGGCCACGGGCACCCTGAAACGGCCCACCAGTTTGAGCCGCCATGCCAGTGCAGCAGGCTTCCCGCTGCCTGGGGCCTCCTGGACGCTGGGCCGGAGCCACCGCAGCCCCGCAGAGCCACCAGCCGAGGGGCCTGGGCCAGAGGCCGGGGAGGACATCTCTGTGCTGCTGGGGGACGTGGCTCGCTTCGCCGAGGGCCTGGAGAAGCTCAAGGACTGCGTGTTGCGTGACGGTGAGAGGCGCGCGGGATGGGCAGGCCGGTGTTAGCGGGGTCTTATGGGAGCTTCAGCAGGTGCAAAGGGGAGGAGGCAGCGTCGGCCCCAGGCAGGGAGGAGCACCAGTTCCCTTTTTGCCTCCACGCGCGGCTGACAGCCCAGCTTCCTGCCGAGTTATTTTCATCCGCTTCCTGTTTGTCCCTGGCACTGCGGCGGGCACCCTGAGCTGTAGTGGGCACAGCCCCCTAAGAAGCGCAGCCTGCACCCTGCATGTGGAATCCGCCTAGAAACCGCAGTGCCAGGCCCGCACCAGGTGCCTCTTGCCCCACTGTGCTGCCAAGATGGCCCTGGATGGTTGGCAAGTGGGAGGTGGCCACAGCCTGGGGGCTCTGCGCTGAGTGGGAGCCCCAGTTATCTGGCTTTGGGGCGGGGGTGGCTTCCCCAGGAAGCCGCCTAATCTTGGTTCCCTTCCCTTTCCAGAGCTTCCTTGGAGGCGCAGCCCTTTGGGACTGAGCCAGGGGCGGCCCTGGGGCAGCTAGGCGGGGTCAGGGTCCCAAGCTGCACCCACTCCCCTCAGGTGTCTGTGAGCCGGGATCCCAAGGATGGCCAGGAAGGGGTACCCATGCAGGCGAAGGGGGGCTGCCCAGGGATGGACTCACCCCTGACCCACACACCTCCTGTGCCCTGTCCTGCGACCCCCCCCCGGGTACTGCTGCTGCTCAGGGGAGATAGACCCAGGGAGAGGCTCTCGGCCCAGCTGCAGCCAATTTGGCTGGCTAGCAGCCGCCGACAACCCCCCAAGAGTCATTTCCTGAAACCCTTCGCATGCATGCTGTGTTCAGCACCCTGATGGCTGCACCAAGTGTGTCTGCCAGGACAGTGCACCCAGCGATGCCCCGTGGGCGGGGATGGGGCAGTGCAGAAGTCTGGGTCCACACCCCACAGCCACCTCCCCCCAGCATGTGGTGCTTGGCTCAGCTGCAGCCCACGGGGGTGGGTCTGCTGGATGCATGTTGTGTGTCCTGTGCTGGTCTTAGTGGCCACGCAGAGCTGGGTGAGGTGGGCTCCGCCACCCAGGAGTCCCACCTGCTCTTGGTTCCTGGTTGCCTTGTGCTAGGGGCATGGAGGGGGAAGAGCTGGGAGGCGAGTCCCCAGCAGGTGCGTGACTGAAGGGATTCCAAAAGCCGGAAGATAGCCTTCAAGAACATGAAGCTATGTTGGTGCCAAACTTCATAACACGGAAAGTGGTTAGGCAGGAGGAAAAAAAAAGCATGAATTGCAGTGGTGGATTTTTTTTTTTTTGCAATAAATTCAGATGTTTCTTAAGAATGGTTTATTTAGTAGGAAGGCAGAGCACGAGACATTGAATATGCACTTTGCTCCCAAGCCTGTCCTCTGGGTGGGGGCCAGCCCACCCCCAGAACTCTCCCCGGGTCTCCCACAAGGGTGGCGGGAGCCACAAGCTGGAGACATCCCTCCTGCCCCAGGGGGCACCAGCAGTGCTGGAGAGCTGGGGGGTGGTAAACTGAGGCACACTCTGCCGGATCAGCAACACTTACAGTTCCAACATCTTTTTTATAAACATCTAACACTTGGACAAGATTTTTTTCTTTGAAAGGCCTCCTTCAGTAGTGGTGGCAGGGGGTTTTGGTAGTGCGGAAGGCAAGGAAACTACAAACCTTTCATCTGCTGGTTCACTCCCCATACAGCTGCACCGGCTGCGGCTGGGCTGGGGGGGCAGCCCGGAGCTCCATCTGGGTCTCCCATGGGTGCTGATTCCCAGAGGCCTGCGGCAGTAGGAGCTGGGGTCCTGAGCCTGAACCAGGCACTGGGATATGGGATGCTGGTGCCCTGCCCTCCGCTGCCCTCCCCTGCCCCCACTGCAGGCATGCCCAGGCATCCAGAGAAAGGACTTGAAGTTCAATTGGGAGTTCAGTGTCCTAAGGCGCAGACCAGGAGCACAAGGCTGGGTCCCCGCCCCGCTGGGGTCAGCCACTCAAGCCTGCTCTGCCCTCCCCACCCCTCCCCTAGATCTGCTGGAGGCGCGCCGGCCACTGGCCCACGAGTGCCTGGGTGAGGCTCTGCGTGTCATGCACCAAGTGATCTCCAAGTACCCACTGCTCAACACTGTGGAGATCCTCACGGCCGCGGGCACCCTCATCGCCAAGGTCAAAGGTTAGGCAAGTGGCTGGGGCCGGTTGGGGAGGAGGGGCAGGGCGTCCCAAGGTGGCCTTGACCCTCTGTGGGCCCCCCCACCCCTGCCCTCTCAGCCTTCCACTATGAAAGCAACAATGAGTCAGATAAGCGGGACTTCGAGAAGGCCCTGGAGACTGTGGCCGTGTCCTTCAGTAGCACGTGAGGACTGGGCTAAGGGGGGTGGGGGGCCCTGCAGGCAAGGGTGTGCTGGTGCCCCTGCACTGACCACCCCCTCCTGCCACCCTGCCCCGCAGTGTGTCTGAGTTCCTCATGGGCGAGGTGGACAGTAGCACCCTCCTGGCAGTGCCCCCGGGGGACGCCGGCCAGGTGAGGTGCATACAGGGCTGGGTGTGCTATGACCTCTGTGTGTGGGGTGGGGACTCATTGGTGCCCCTCCTGCTCGCAGTCTATGGAGAACCTGTATGGCCCCGGGAGCGAGGGCACCCCACCCAGCTCCGAGGACTGTGACGAGGAGGGTAAGTGTGGGATCCACACGGGGGGACACACTGGGCAGCTGCGGGGACACGCCAGCTAAGCCACGCATGTGTCCCACCTACCCACCTGCCTGGTGCAGGTTGCCTGGCCCCTGAAGAGGTAGACCTGTTGCTCCAACGCTGTGAGGGCGGCGTGGACGTAGCCCTGCAGTACGCCAAGGGCATGGCCAAGTACATGAAAGACCTCGTCAGCTACCTGGAGAGGCGTACAACGCTGGGTGAGTGCGGAGCCCAGCAGGGAGGGGCTGGGCACAGCATGGCCTGCTGCCTGCCCTGACCTGTCACCCTCCCGTCTTGCCTGCCCGCAGAGATAGAGTTCGGGAAAGGCTTGCAGAAGATTGTGCACGCCTGCAGACAGACGGTGGTGCAGGAGGTGGGGCCCTGGCCCGGGAAGCGGGAAGAAGCTGAGGAGCCCAGGGTGCCCACCTGCCCGCTGACCACCCACCTGCCCGCTGCCCACAGCCGCACATGCCCCTGCTATCCATCTACGCGCTGGCACTGGAGCAGGACCTGGAGTGGGGCCATGGCCTGGTGCAGGCGGCCAACACACTGCAAACGCAGACCTACATGCAGGTGGGCATGGTGTCATGGGTGGGGAGGGGGCCGAGGGGGCAGCACCGCAAACAGCCGGTTCACCTGCTTCCCCCGCAGCCCCTGGCGCTGCGTCGCCTGGAGCATGAGAAGCGGCGGAAAGAGATCAAGGAGGCCTGGCATCGTGCCCAGCGGAAACTGGTAAGGCCTCCCGCGTAGGCGCAGCCCCCCACCCACCATTCAGGAGTAGGGTGGGCGCGGCCTCTCCCCACCTGGTCCCCCATCCTCCCCGCCTGGTCCCCCATCCTCCCCGCCCGCTCTTTGCCATTTGGCTTTGGCTCCGTGGCTGTCGGCGGAGGCCCTGTGTTTCATTCCCCACGCCTGGGTTATGTCAGTTTTTCTGTGGTTCTGGTCTCTGCACCCGGCTCAGCCTCCTGGGGTGCAGGCTGTGCGCCCTGGCTTCCTGCCCCCTCACCCCACCCAGGAGCTATGTGGCTTCCTGCCCCAGGGGGTAAGGGAGGGGACAGCCACCAGGCTCCAGCCCCCGTCACCTTGGGCCGAGGGTGGGCATGAGCAGGGTGGCTTGCCATGCCGGGGATGCACGGCCCGCCTTGGCGGCATGAGTCTCCTTCCTGCACGCCCCCAGCAAGAGGCCGAATCCAACCTGCGCAAAGCCAAGCAAACCTACGTGCAGCGCTGTGAGGACCACGACAAGGCCCGCCTCCAGGTGGCCAAGGCGGAGGAGGACCAGGCGGGCAGCGCGGCTGGGGCGGGTAGCGCAGCCTCCAAGGCCCTGGACAAGCGGAGGCGGTTGGAAGAGGAAGCCAAGAACAAGGTGAGAGGCTCCAGGCAGGTGTTTGCCCCGCTCCCCGGCTGAGCACTGGTCCCAGGATGGCAAGCTGAGTCCCACAGTGGCGCGGCTCATCCCCGCAGGCAGAAGAAGCCATGGCCACATACCGCACGTGCGTGGCGGATGCCAAGACACAGAAACAGGAATTGGAGGACACAAAGGTGACGGCACTGCGGCAGCTGCAGGAGCTCATCCGCCAGAGCGACCAAACCATCAAGTCGGTGCGAGCGTGGGCGGGCAGGGCTGCGGGGCGCAGGGCGCACGGACAGGCAGAGCGCGGAGTGCAGGGCACACAGACAGAGCTGTGGGGAGCGTGGTGAGAAAGCGGGCAGGGCTGTGGGACGCGTGGGCGTGCAGAGTTGCTCATGGGTGTGCAGGGTTGTAAGTCAGGGCTGAGGGGCGCAGGGTGCGCGGGTGGGTAGCAGTGCAGGCGCCCCACCTCCTGACCGTGCGCCCGCGGCTGCCCCCTGCAGGCCACCATATCCTACTACCAGACGATGCACATGATGACAGCACCGCTGCCCGTGCACTTCCAAATGCTGTGTGAGAGCAGCAAGCTGTACGACCCGGGCCAGCAGTACGCGAGCCACGTGCGCCAGCTGCAGCGTGGCGACGAGCCTGATGTGCGCTATGACTTCGAGCCCCACGTGCCTGCCGGCGCCTGGTACGTGCTTGTGGGACCCCTTGGTGGGTCCTACTCCAACCCCTGCATGCTCTGCCAGGACCCCTCAGGAATCCCTCAGCGCCCTCCGACCCTCCAGCCCATCACAGCCTTTCCTCTCTCCCCCAACCAGGTCTCCAGTGGCACGTGCCCGGAAGAGCAGTTTCAACGTAGGCGATGCAGCTGGGGCCGAGGTCACGAGCAGTGCTCTAGATGAGCCTAGGTCTGGAGAGGGGTCCCAGCCCAAGGAGTCCCGGGGTGAGTGTCCATGGGGCACCAGGATTGGCTCTGGCTCCCCTTTGTCGTTGGCCCTTTCTCCAAGCTGCCTCCCTCCCCAGGTGTGCGGGGCCACCAGGTGCACAAGTCGTGGCCCACTTCGGTTACTGAGAGCGGGGTGGAAGCGGGCTCTAGCCCAGGTAAGGGGACTGCTGGCGGGGTGGGCTAGGGCTCCCCTAGGGCTCTGGGCACCTGACGCCCTCTCTGCCACTCAGGGGACATGCGCTTGGAGCGAACGTCGTCCTCTGGCACCATGTCATCCAGTGAGGAGTTGGCGGACCAGGAGGCGGCACTGGAGCAAGGTGAGGTGGGAGCTTGGGCAGGGAGGGGGGCTGCCTGCATGGCTTACGGTCCTTGGTGACCTGGGCTGCCCTCCCACCTGCAGCTGACCTCAACGGCATGGCCCCTGAGCTGCCTGTGGCCGTGCCCAGTGGGCCTTTCCGCCACGTGGGGCTGTCCAAGGCAGCGCGCACACACCGGCTGCGTAAGCTGCGCTCGCCCGCCAAGTGCCGTGAGTGCAACAGCTACGTGTATTTCCAGGGCGCTGAGTGTGAGGAGGTGAGGGGCATCGGTGGGCGGGTGGGCAGGTGGGGGTGTGGGCCAGCGGGCACCCCGGGGCTTAGCTCATGCCCAGACACCACCCCCAGTGCTGCCTGGCCTGTCACAAGAAGTGCCTCGAGACCCTGGCCATCCAGTGCGGCCACAAGAAGCTGCAGGGCCGCCTGCTGCTCTTCGGCCAGGACTTCATTCCCGCCGCCCGCGCCACTGCGGACAGCGTGCCCCTGGTCATCCGGAAGTGCATCAGTGAGATCGAGCGCCGCTCACTGCATACCAAGGTGAGGCCGGGCCCATGGCCGGGGGCTCTGCCTATGGCCTGGTTGGCATCTGCTGCCGGCTGACTGTGCCCCCCCACCCAACCCAGGGCATCTACCGCGTAAATGGCGTGAAGACACGGGTGGAGAAGTTGTGCCAGGCCTTTGAGAACGGGCAGGAGTTGGTGGAGCTTTCACAGGCCTCACCCCACGACATCAGCAATGTCCTCAAACTGTACCTTCGCCAGGTGAGCCAGGCTGGCCGTGGGGCGGGGCTGCGGCTGCGCACTGGGGGTCGTGCTGAGCCCCTGCATCTGTCGCCTGCAGCTGCCCGAGCCCCTCATTTCCTTCCGCTTCTACCACGAGCTGGTGGGGCTGGCTAAGGACAGTGCCAAGGCAGAGGCGGAGGCCAAGGCAGCAGCTAGGGGCCGGCAGGAAGGGGCCGGCAGCGAGCGGAGCGAGGAGGTGGCTTTGGCCATGGCCAGCCGGCTGCGTGAGCTGCTGCGAGACCTGCCGCCGGAGAACCGGGCCTCACTGCGGTACCTGCTGAGGCACCTGCGCAGGTGAGCGTGAGCCGGGCACTGGGGAGCGGGGAGCTGCAGTCTGTGGGACCCGTCCTCACTGCACCCCATCCCTCCCCCTCAGGGTAGTGGCTGCTGAGCAAAACAACAAGATGACACCAGCGAATCTGGCCATCGTGTTTGGGCCCACGCTGCTGCGGCCTCGGCCCACGGAGGCCACCGTGTCTCTCTCGTCCCTGGTGGACTACCCCCACCAGGCCCGCATCATTGAGACGCTCATTGTCCACTACGGCCTGGTGTTCGAGGAGGACCTGGAGGAGGCTCCAGGCTCTCAGGTGAGGGGACAGACATCCCGGGAGAGGCTGAGGCCCCAAGGGTGACTTGGAGCCATCTTCTGGTGTCTGATGGGTGGTGTCATTTGTCTTCCCCTACAGGATGCACTGCCCGGCCAGCAGACGCAGGTGGCTGTCCAGGTGTCATACCTGGAGGCGGGCGATGGTGCCATCTGCTCCCTGCAGGAGGTGGCGGAAGGTGAGGATACAGGTGAGCATGGCCATGAACCCTGCTACCCGGGGGCTGAGGGGCAGGCTTGGCGTGCGTGGGCAGGGCCACTGCCCCGGCATGCCTGGGGGTTTCACATATCCAATATCCCCTCAGAATCACGAGCTGCATCCGCCGACTCTGACTCGGAACTGGAGGAGGCTTCTGACCCTCTGTCTTCATCGGATGCCAGCGCCCTGCACAGCCTCAGCTTCTCAGAGGGCCAGGACGAGCAGCCAGGGGCCGGGAAGGAGGGAGGCCCCGCAGGACTGGCCCTGCAGCTTTCAGCCTACAACAGCAGCTAGCGCTGCCCCGTCGGGGGCCCGGCTGCCCCCGTGAGGCTCCCTGGGCACCTGCCGGGCGAAGTGGCCAGAGCTTGACTGAGCTGGTCAGGGCAGAGGCACACATGGCTAATGCCAGCCACCTCCTGGGGCAGCGGGCCCTGCCGACCTTCGGTGGCTAGGGTGGTAGTGGGGTCACCTTCCTGGAAGTTGGGGTCTGGGGACACAGTGCTCTTGCTGCTATTCACAATAAAGCCTTCAGCACTTGGATTGTTGGCCCGCGGGCTCCCGTCCCTCAACCTGGAGGTGCAAGACAGGGGACGCCCCATGTCAACAGTCACATTTGCTCACAAACACTTAACAAGCTGCAGGAGGCCCATTCCCACACTGCAGCCCAAGCCACCATCCGCTTCCAGAACCTTCTCCAGACTGAGGCCCCCCCTACTCCATCTGGGCTCCTGTGATTATCAGAGTCACAGAATTTGAATAGGTCATTCCCCACAGGGCCACAGTGCTACAGTATCTGATAGTGCCCCAGCGGTAACTTCGAACCAGGAGCTCCATCCAGGCTTCCTGGGAGTGCAGGGGCCCAGGAACTGAACCACCGTGGCTGCCCCCGGGAACACCAGCCCTGAGCTGGCTGGCAATCTGTGGGATGCTGGTACCACAGGCAGCGGTTTGGTCCTTGGAGCCAGCCCCACAGACCAGCATTGCAGGGCCAACCCAGCTGCTTCAGCACCAACTGGGGCCCTGCAGCCACACCGAGCCAGGGTTGGGACCCACAGTGGGGGGCCTCGATGTGAAGGCAGTAGGTGAGAAACCTGCAGTAGGTGCATACTGGGGGAGGAGCCTGCCATGGGGTACAGTGGGCACAGGCCTACACCTGGAACAACTGCCCCTCAACCAGCTGGGCTCAGAAGAGCCAGTTTGGACAACACAGCCAGACGCCGCACGTGGGCACCATGCAGGCTGTGGGGGAGCCGGGTTCATAGCTGGCATGTGGTAACTACCGCCCATCCACACTCCACAGAGCTGTGTGCCCGGGAGTGCAGGGGCCACCCCGCCGGACGTGAGCACCCAACACAAGACCCCAGTGTCCACAGAGGTGACAGACAAGGCGCAGCCCATGCACCCCACGTGGGGACATGGCTAGGGACCGCATGGGTTTCTGACATGCCAGACCAAACCAGGGAGAGACATGACGCTGCCACAATGGTGACCGAAGCATCTAGCACAAATGCGGACTCGCAGGCAACACAAATAGGTGTGCGCACAGAAGGTGCTAGCAACAGCCAGGGGTGTTGGTGGCACAGCCCTGGGGTCTGACGTCCCAGGAGCTCTCAACACGGTAGGCTCCCTGTGACTTAAAGGACAGGTGTCTCCGCCAACTCCCCTGGAGCCCCACCCAGCCCTGCTGGGAGGGAACTGGGGGTACCAAGAGCCCCACAGACCTTGCCACTCAGTCTTCGTTTCCAAACGAAGAGTTTATTCACTCACAATCTCTGGCCCTGGGGTCGGCGCTGGGACCTGCACCTGCTGACCGCAGAGTACCCATGGCCCACAGACCCAGAGAGCGGGTTAGGGGCAGACCGCACATGCCAGATCCCACCTGCCAGCCAGCTGACCACACTGGCTCCTGCCCAGGGCCCTGTAGTCCCAAGTGGGCCCCGTGCGTGTGACCTACAGCAGAGGTGGAAGTGCCAGTCTTGGGGTGTACAGGACAGCAGAGACGGGGCTGCTGCCTTTGGGGTGCCTTGAGTAGGGCTGGATCTGGGGAAGCCAGGTCGTTGGACACCTGTGGTACAGAAAAGATGGACAGTTGAGCCAGGCAGGCAGACCACAAGCCACGACCCCGGGTGATGGGCAGGGCAGGGCAGGGCAGGGAATGGATCAGCTTAGCAGGGCCTGGTCTGAGGCCTGCAGGGAGACACAGGATGGCCTGGCAGGGGGCACCTCAGGATGCCGGGCAGGTGCTGGCCCAGGACTGTCCTCTGCTACTCAAGGAGACAGAAGGTCCATGCCAGGAAAGACCCTCCCACCCTGGGTCCGTAGAGGGGATCCTATGGGCTGAGTGATCCCACGTGTGGGGTCCTGGTGCCTCTGCTGGCTGCAGAGTCCCCATCCCAGGGTCCATGTGAGCCCACCCGGGAGCAGCACGGCCCTGGACTCTCACCTGCATGCGGCTACTGCACCAGCCGGTACGTGATGTACCTGCCCGCCGTCTCACTGGGTCGGATGATCTTGACCACCTGCAGTGACATGGGCAGGGCTGGGGCTCAGGCATCTCACACTGGTGCCTGAGACAGTGGGCATGCTGGCCTGGGGCTAGGACAGCTTGCACCTCTGCCCAGGGTGGTGGGCACAA
The DNA here is from genome assembly GCF_017591425.1 of Ochotona curzoniae. Classification (NCBI taxonomy): domain Eukaryota; kingdom Metazoa; phylum Chordata; class Mammalia; order Lagomorpha; family Ochotonidae; genus Ochotona; species Ochotona curzoniae. The sequence goes on along the minus strand of NW_024466491.1, from coordinate 2,607,860 downwards.
TGGCCTGGGGTGCCAGGCTGAGGTACCTTGCACCTGCCTGGGGTAATGGGCACGCAGGCCCAGGGCTGGGCTGGGGGCTCAGGCACCTTGCACTACTGCCTGGGGAGATGTGTACCCTGGCTTGGGGTGCTGGGCCCGAGTGCTGGAGGTCAGCCGAATAACCCTGGGCAGCCCTGGCTTCATACATGGGTGATCCCAAGTCTGCCCAGGAGGTGGGGAGCAGCCCTTCTTACCTGCCCCCGTTTTATGCCGAAATAGCGTGCCACAGGGTCCCCTGCTTGGATCCTTGGTAGCTGGTTCTCCCGCAGCTTACTGGGGTGCAGTCAGGGAAAGCCAGTCTGGGCAGTACTGGGATACAGAGTGAGGAAGGGAAGGGAGGGAGCCCTGGAGGTGGGAGGAGGAAGGGGCCCCTGGGAGGGAAGGGGAAAGAAGGAAGGGGAAAGAAGGAAGGGGAAAGAAGGAAGGGGAAAGAAGGAAGGGGACCCCCGGGGGCGGGGGGAAGCTGAGTTCCGTAAGGATACTATCGTGCCAGCAGCTCTGTCACCTCCTCCTTGGTCATGACCACGTGCTCAGGGACCAGCTGAGGACAGATGGGGCAGATGGGGCGCTGAGCACGGACGGACGACTCCACCCTGCACCCCCCACAATCCCCACGCCCTCCCCCCACGCACCTCGTGTTCTGTGATGTTGATGAGCAACTCTTGCTGCAAGAACTGCTCCAGCACGTATTTGGGGGCCATGTCCACCAGCGACTGCGAGGGGCCAGAAGTGGGGGTGCTCAGCAGGGAGTACCCCAGGCCAGCCCCCACCCTGCCCGTCGCCCCCAGGCCGGCCCCCACGCTGCTGTCGCCCCCAGGCCGGCCCCCATGGGGCGCACCTGCTTGGCCGAGGGCGTCATGCCCTGCTGCACCACGATGAGCGCGCGGGTGATGTTTTCCTCCTGCATCCGCTGGCAGTACACCTTGATGGTCTTGATGCCCACCTTGGGCTCCTCTGTGGGCACAGTGGGGCTCATGTGGCCACCCCAACCCCACACCATCACCCAGGGCCTGCTCAGCCACAGGAGGACATGGGAACCAGGGCAGCCACTCCTGGACACGGTGGGGAGTCCAGGCCTGGGACAGGCTCCCCTTGGGGGTGACACAGTGCAGTCAGCGGGTGAACACCCAGACACCAGGGAGGGCCCAGCACGGATGGCATCCCCGCCCTGTGGACCCCACCCACACCTGTGAGCCACCGGCATCCCACATGGACACCGGGCAGGCCCACTTGCCTCCAGCCCCGTGGCTGAAGGAGGGACCCCACTGGTCGTGTAGATGGGTGGGGGACTGCAGCAGGTGGGGACCCACCTTGAGCCCGGTCCGTGCACCCCACCCCAGCCCAGCCCACCTGGAGCCCGGCGGTCACCTGGGAAGAAGACAAACATCTGGTCAGTGGGGTCGTCGTTGTGAGCTACCAGCACGGTCAGGTCCGTGCGTCGCGGCCGCCCCTCGCTCGGCTTGTCCCCGAACTGGGCCTTGAACTCCTCCAGGGTCTGGTCCAGCTCGTCCTGGGTCACCAGGTAGCCGCGGTCGTGGCACAGCTGCGGGGTGCACACAGCCAGGTGGGTGAGGGACCCCATTAGGTGGGGGACCCCGCTGGATAGGTGACCCCGCAGCCACAAGTAGGGGATCCCAGCGGGTGGGCCAGAGACCTTGCTGAGTAGGTAGCTGGGGGGCCCCACTGGGTGGGAAGTCCTGGCAGGTAGAGGACCCCGCTGGATAGGTGAGCGTGGAACCCCACTGAGTAGGGAACCCCAGCAGGTGGGTGATCCCGCAAATAGGCGACCCCTCCAGGTAGATAAGGGATCCCGCTGGATGGGTGGCTGACCCCACTGAGTAGATGACCCCCAGGTGGATGGAGGACCCCGGCAGGCAGAGACCCCAGCAAGTGGGTGGGGGACCCTGGCAGGCGGGTGGGAGACTCGGCAGGGTAGGTGACCCCAGCAGGCGGAGACCCCGGCAGGTGGGTGGGGGACCCTGGCAGGTGGGTGGGGGACCCGGCCGGGTAGGTGATCCCACTAGGTGGGTAAGGGACCCCGCAAGTGGAGGATCCCAGCGGGTGGGAGACCCTGCTAAGTGGGAGACCCCGCGGGCCGGCCGACGCAGACGGAGGCCCACCTGCATGATGGTCTTGCGGATCTTCCACAGCCGGTACGTCTCCTCCTCGTCGTCCATGTCGCCGTTGCTGCTGCTCCTGCCGCTGCCGCCACACTAACTCCGCGTTATAGAGCCGCGCGCGATAATTGCGCCTGCGCCGGACGCTAGTCAGGCCCCCGGCCCCGCCCACCCCGGGCTGTCTCCAGCGAACGCCTGAATAAGGCAGCGCCGTTCGGGACAGGCAGCGCTGCGGACAGCCCGACACCGTCGGGTGCGGTTACTGTGGCAACCGACGCTATCCTCTAAGGCCGCCGGTTCGAGTCCCGGCTGCTCCAGTTCCGGTGCGGTATCCCCCTTTGCTGACGCCCCTGGGCTGACGCAGCCTGGGCCCCCGCACCCACCCTGGGAGACCAGCGATGGAGCTCCTGGCTTCGACCTGGCTCTCCCCCAGCTACCGCAGCCATTTGGGGAAGTGAATCCGTACATGGAAGAGCTCTCTCACGCTACCCTTGAAATAAATGCATTTTTAAGTAAACACTTCTGCTTTCAAAATATTTTCCCGAACAGCAGTCAGCCTTGCCCTTGGGAGAGACTGCCTCTTAGAATAGGTGGAGTCGTCGTGAGGAGCTTGGGGTGGGGAAGGCAAGCAGAGGGCACCGAGTGTGCCAGGCAGTGCCGGGTGGCAGGCAGTGAACAGATTGCAATGGGGTGTGGTTGCGAGCTAGTAGGCCAGAGGGGACGAGTACCCCGATAGGGTGAGCCAATGCGAGGACAGAGTCCCCTGTGGGAGGGTGGAGGAGGCACCCCGAAGTGTGGGGATTGTGGAAGATGCCCTAGGGCAGCTTGCCAGGGCAGTGCCCTGGAGACGAGGCCAGGACAAGGTCCCAGGTCCCTGGGGATGGGGTGTTTCCAGGGCAGAGTCTGCAGCCCCAGGGATCAGGAGAAAAGGGTGGGGTATGGAGAGAGGTTCAGCTGTGAAGCCCTGTAAACCTGTCCTCCTCCTCCAGGCTGGAGGGTCACCAGCCAGGGCGGCAGTGTGCCCAGCTGAGCCCTGACATGGTGTGGGCACACAGCTGTCCCTTTAACAGAGTGATGGGGCAGGAGGCTTCAGGTGCCTGGGGACACGTGTGGGTGTCTGGGGGTGGTGAGGTGCCACATGCCTGGGCACAGGTGCAGGTGTTTGGGGCGGGGACAGGCAGGAGCGGAGGTGGCAGGCAGAGGTCTCCCAGAGTTTTGCTGTTCCATGGGGAGGTCCAACCACACCAGTGGTACCCGTCTCCCCTTTATGCAGTTCGACAGCCCCAGGTTGCCCACTGGACACCCCCCCACACACACACACAGGAAGTGACTGCATAGGCAATTCCACAGCAACAGGAAAAGGCTCAGGGTAACCAGCTCCCAGGACAGGACTTCCTTCGGTGGTGATGAAATGTTCTGAAACTCAATGTTTTTTGTAACTTTTCCTCCAGGGTGAGCCCTGGGACTTCTTCTAACCCTTAAAGGACTTTTTTTTTTTTTTTTTTTTTAATGTATTTTGGTTCTGGAAACTCTGCCCCTTGTGCCCCTGCGGGCCTGAGTGACTCCTTGGTGTGATGGGTCAATTCTGGTCTGAGGGGGACCATTCCTAGTGTGAGGGGTCACTCCTGGTGTTTGGGGGTCATTCCTGGCATGGGGAGGGGGTCAATACTGGCCTGAGAGGGAACCACTCCTGGCCTCAGGATCACTGTTGGCATGAGGAGGAGTCACTCCTGGTATGACAAGGGGGTCACTGCTGGCTTGGGAGGGGGTCATTCCTGGCTGGGGGTCACTGCTGGCTTGGGAGGGTCACTGCTGGCTTGGGAGGGTCACTGCTGGCTTGGGGGGGTCACTCCTGGCTGGGGGGTCACTGCTGGCTGGGGGAGGGTCACTGCTGGCTGGGGGAGGGTCACTGCTGGCTGGGGGGTCACTCCTGGCTGGGGGGGTCACTGCTGGCTTGGGGGTCACTCCTGGCTGGAGGGGGTCACTCCTGATGACCGTGCGTCCAGCTGGGTCATGGCTGCGAGCGGCCAGCCCGCGGGGTGCGGGGCTCCCCGAGAAGGGAGACGCCCCGGGGAGGTCCGGCTGCGGCCAGGGCGGCCGCATCCTCCCAGGCCCGCGACCCGCGAGGCCCTGCGGACACCGCAAGGACACGGCAGCGCCGCGCGGCCTGAGGAAACGGTCCTGCCGAGCCGTTTCGGCCGTTGTGGAGCCCCAGGCCCCTGTGTCTTCTCGGGGCGCCCCGGCCACTGTCGTCCCTCCCCAGTGTCCAGCTCCCGGCCATTCGGCCCTGGCGGACTCGATCTGCCGTCACACGACGCGGAAACGCTCACAAACGCGGCGAGCATGCGCAGTCACGGACCAAAACAACTTGCCCTATCTCTCCTCCTTCTACCCCGCCTTTCTCCAGCCTCAGTCACAAGCCCGCCTCGCCCCTCACGCGCAGGCCTCCCCATTGGTTGACGTGACCGCACGTCAGAGGAGACGACGGGTTGGGCCAATGGGCGCGTGAGTGGGTGTGGCCGAGGGCGGGGAGGCGAGGCGCACCGGCGCGCGTTCATTGGTCGGCTGGGTGAGAGGGGAGGAGCCGCCGGCTCCGGGACCCGCCGCTGCCGCCGCGATGCTGCTGAGCCGCCTGAGCCGCTTGCTGAAGCCGGCATTGCTGTGCGGTGCCCTGGCCGCTCCCGGGCTGGCTGGCACCATGGTGAGCGGGCGGCGGCGGGCCGTTGGGGACCGGGGCTGGTGGGCGGACGCGCGAGGCCTGCTGCTCCCTGGCCGTGGGGGGACCCCCTTCGGACCGGGGCGGCTGGAAGGGGACAGTGTCCGGCTGGGACCCCTGGACATGGGGCGCTGGGGAGGGCGGCCGAGCTGGGCCGCTCCTTCCTCCTCCTCCTCCTCCTCTTCCCCGCCGCTCGAGGCCGGCGCGCAGCGGCGTCACAGTGCACGGCCGGGCGCCCGGGGCGACCACGGCCCGCTTTGTCCTCCTCCTCCCCTGGGCCCCGCGGGGTCGGGCGGCACTGAAGCGGGCCATGGGCCGCGCAGCCGCCGGCTCCCCGGGGCGCTGCAGGCAGCGGGGCCGGGGCCGCCCGAGCGGGGGAACCACCACCACCACCACCACCACCGCCCGGCGCCCGGGCCCAGCTCCCCGGAGGCAGCGGCGGCGGCGGCGGCAGCAGCAGCAGCAGCGGTCCAGGCGCCAGGCCCCCCGGAAGCGCAAGGTCCCTGCGTGCCGACGCCGGAGGCCACGTCCTCCGCCCCTGGACCCCTGCCCTTGCCCCTGCAGGCCCGGGCCGGCCGTGCCGCAGCCCGTGTGCTGCCACGACAAGTTCCTGGATCCGGTGTGCACAGAGGGTCCCCGTTCCCGCCGCCGCGGCCTCGCACCATGTTGGGGGTGGGGTCCTGAGTACGCTCCTGCTGGTTACCTCGAGCTGGTGACCTTCGCTCGCTGCCCCCAGGGGCCTCATTCCGGACTGGGGCGTGGGCTCCCCGCCCCCGCCGTGTCCCCTGATGTCCCCTGGTCACCGAATCCCCGATCTTGCGTTGCAGTGTGCGTCCCGTGATGACTGGCGCTGCGCGCGCTCCATGCACGAGTTCTCCGCCAAGGACATCGATGGGCGCATGGTGTGCCTGGACAAGTACCGGTGGGTCCCGGGGAGGATGGCGACTGGGGAGAAGCAGGGGGTGAAAGCAGGGCAGTCCCACTCCCCGACTTGGCTGACCTCCCCGCCCACCCACCCTCCTGCAGGGGCTTCGTGTGCATCGTCACCAACGTAGCCTCCCAATGAGGCAAGACAGAGGTGAACTACACTCAGCTGGTCGACCTGCACGCGCGATACGCTGAGTGTGGTTTGCGCATCCTGGCCTTCCCCTGCAACCAGTTTGGGAGGCAGGTAGGCGTGCGCACTTGCGGGAGGCTAGGCTGCGGTGAGAGAAAAGGGGGTGATCTGGGGGGTGCGGAGCCCGCTCACCTCCCACACCCCTGGCCGCCCCCTCCCCTCCCCTCCAGGAGCCAGGGAGTAACGCCGAGATCAAAGAGTTCGCCGCCAGCTACAATGTCAAGTTTGATATGTACAGCAAGATCTGCGTGAATGGCGACGACGCGCACCCGCTGTGGAAGTGGATGAAAGTCCAGCCCAAGGGCAGGGGCATGCTGGGCAAGTGCGTGACCCGAGTGGGGTGCGGGGCGGGGGCGGGCGGGGTGCTGGGGCCCTCCCCACTCAGGCTGCCTTTGTTTTGTTTTTTGTGCAGCGCCATCAAGTGGAATTTCACCAAGGTAAGTGGAGGGCTCCAGGGTGCGCCTGGGCGGGCCAGTGCTTCCAGGCTCCTTCCCACACTGCCCCTTCCGCCTCCCGCCGCAGTTCCTGGTGGACAAAAATGGTTGCGTGGTGAAGCGGTACGGTCCCATGGAAGAGCCCCTGGTAGGTGCCCCGGGCAGGGCGGTGGTTCAGCGGGGTGGCCAGAGTAGCCGGGGCCATGACCGCCCTCTCCCTGGCCCTGTGCCCCCCACAGGTGATCGAGAAGGACCTGCCCTGCTATCTCTAGCTCCCACAAGTGCCCAGTCCTGCCCGAGCCCCCCGCCTGAGTCCCCCGGAGCCTTCCACCCGGCACCATGACGGCCTGCCTGCAAACCAGTCCGCTGGTGAGGCTGGCCCGAGAACTCGCGTGCAACCCTGCCGGAGGAAGGCCCCCCTGGACGCCGGACGCCGGCTCGGCGCCACCATCATAGCTGCCTTGTGGGAATAAAAGATAGAAAACTCGCCTCTCTGCCGGCCTGGTCATGGGTAAATCTGGGTCAGATGGTCGGATGATCCTGGCTAATCCCTCCTGGCCCTGGCAGGTGCCCAGGCAGATCCGCCTTAGCCCGTTAGCAGCAGCTGCTCTGGGCCTGCAGGGGTGGGGCTGGCAGGGTGCCCATGTAGGCGGGCAGGGCACTGCAGCGACCCCCGGGGGACAGATGAGGTACTGCCCAGCTGCAGGCCTCCAGCACAGGATGGCAGGTGCTGTGGGTGCGTCCTGGGGCCCGGGCCTGGGCAGGTGGTGGCCACTGCCCCAGCGCCCCAGGTCACGAAGGCGTGTAGGTAAAAGGCATGTTTATTTTAAAAAAGACCTTTACATATGTACACTTATTTTTTTATAAATACATAGAAACTAGGGTCCCCACCCCGACTCCAGGGGAGGCCGCCTGAGGGGACAGCAATAATTTAGGGAGCAGGGGGGATTGCATATATTACGGGGTCTGCCCCAAGGACCCCAGCCACGCCGAGGGGCGAGCACCTGGGGCTTCCTGAGTTTGCAGCTCCCGCAGCCGCGCCTCACGGGTCCCGGGGTGCGGGGCGGGAAGGCACTGCAGCGGCAGTGGGGCTGCCCGCGAGGCCGCCTAAGAGCTGGGGAAGGGTGGGCTGAACTGGATGACGCTCTGGCGCTCCGGGGGTCCTGGGGGCGGTGCTGGCGTGGGGTGCAGTGAGCGCAGCATGTCCTCCAGCACCTCCTTGAAGTTGATGTCGCAGCCCTGGGGTGTGAGCCCCACGGGGTCGGCGCCGGGCACACACTCCAGCGGCGGGAAGGTGAAGCGAGGCGGCGGCAATGGCAGGGGTGGCGGTGGGCAGGGCTCGGCCGGCGGGCTGTAGGTGAGGTCCAGCACCTCGCCAGGGCCACAGGGCAGCTCAAGCGGCCCCCGGGCACGTGCCATCCTGCGCTTCACGTCGGCGTCCATGCGCTGCAGTTCCTGCAGGACGCGCCGCACACAGCCCTCTGGGATCTTGATGCCTGTTGGGGCAGGAGTGGCCATCAGGCGTCCTCAGGGAGTGGAATGGGGTGCCCCAGGCCAGGCAGCCCTGCCGCCACCTCTGGGCACTCACCCACTTGCTTCTTCTGGTCCTTGGTGCGGAGACGCACAATCTGCAGATAGCTGCTGCTGCTGACGTCAGCAATGACAGCAGCCACGCGGCCCCACACACGCAGCAGTGCCCCGCACAGCACGTAGTGGTGGCGCAGCCGCAGGCCCAGCACACACTCCTTGCCCTCCTGCACTGGCCGGCAGCGCTGGTTCCTGGCACAGGGATAAGGTTCTGTTCAGCGTGCCCCCCGCTGCCTCCCCACACCCCCGGGGCAGCCACCCCATGTCCCCCCTGCCGCTCACCAGACCATGTGGCTGCAATGGGTCAGCGAGAAGGCAAAGCCGCTCTCCCAGGGCTCCCGGGCTTCCTCTGCAGGGACCTGCAGGAATGCGCCAGGGGAATAGCATGAGGCACAGCGCAGGCATGGCCCACAGGTGTGTGCCTACAGCATGCGCCCCCCACCTTCACCCCGTGCCCTACCCGGTGGAACTTGCGGCAGAGACTGTCCAAGGTCTCCAGTTGGCTCTGGCGACCAATGTTGGGCTTGTAGATGGTGAAGTGCTTGCCACGGCTCTGCTCGGCCAGCAGGCAGCTGGGCTGGCTCCCTCGAACCTGTAGAGGGCATGGGGTGGTAAGGCGGGGACCTGCCCTCCAGGAGGGCCCCTGTGTGCCCGCGGTGGGGGAGAGGGGGTGGTCACCTTGTAGGACAGGTAGAAGCCGTCATAGGGACCCGTGAGCTCCAGGGACTTGGCCAGCGCGGCCTCCCACTTCAGGCCGCGGTCCACGCTGATCTGCCGGGCACAGGCAGGTCAGCTGGGGTGGTGCGCATGGGCACAGGCAGGGAGGGGCTGGGCGCTCCTTCTCACCTTGTACAAGACTACCTGGCCATCCTGCGGGTGCCCAGGGGCCAGGAATACCTGCTGACTCTCCTCATAGATCTCCTCAATGCCGGGGGCCAGGTCTGAGGGTGTGGGGGGGAGGGGGAGGGCATCAGGGGCCTTGAACCCTCAGCTCCAGTCAGGCCCAACCCCAAGTGCATGAGGGGACCTGAGTCAGCCCCCCTGGCCATCATCTGTGACTCTGTTGGTCATAGGCAGGGTGCCCATGGCAGCCAGTGGGGACCAGGCTAAACCTGGGGACCCTTGCTTCTCGGTGGTGGCCATCACCTGGGGTCCCTCTGAGTAGGTTACTGGTGCTTCAAATAGCCCAGCTCTCTACCCCCTGCAGGCACTCATGTGGCACATGTGGGCAGGGCATGGGGGATGGCAACTGGTTATTTGGGGCACATGTGAGGGGGGCCGGGAAACAGGCTGTCGTCGGGGGGTCTGTGTGAGGGGGCCCGGGGTACTGGCTGTCATGGGTCATGGGGGGTCAGTGTGAGGGGGGCCAGGGAACTGGCAGTCTTGGGGGGAATTGGCTGCAGTGGTTCTTAGGGTGGCATCCCCCCAGCCGGGCTCGGCTGGCATTGCTCACCCAGGATGCCCATGTCGTACTTCCCCTCCTTCTTGTCGGCAGCGATGAGGTGGTCGAAGGTGTCGGAGAAGTACTGGAAGAGCGCGTTCTGCTTGTGCACCTCCAGGCCCAGGATGCGGTTCAGGAACTTGGGGATGGAGCAGTCTGGGGGTGGGGTGGGACTGAGCTTCAGCCCAGGCCTGCCCACAGTCCTGCCTCATGTGGGTGGGTCTTCAACCCAGCCCTGCCTCCTTGGGGTGAAGTTTTAACCCAGCTCCCGCCTCCTGGGGGCAGAACTTCAGGCCAACCCAGGCCAGCCTCCTGGGGAGCAGATCTCACCTCTGTCCACATCCAGGCATCCTGAGCGCAGCTCCCGCCCACCGATGCCGACAGACAGCAGGCCCTGCTTCATGTCTGCGGTGGGGCGAGGGGGGTGTCACATTGGGTCCCGCCAGTCTGGGCAGGCCACCTGCCCTCTCCTGCAGCAATCCAGGGCCACCCCCTGCTGTCACAGGACAGAACACAGCACCCCAGCTCACCCCTGAAGAAAGCGGCATCCCCTCCCGGGTAGCTCTGGGGTAAGGGCACTTTGTTGTCCGTCTGGTTCAGGATGGTGGTGAGGACACAGCTGAGGGCCCGGGCTCCATACTGGGTGGGGAGAGCAAGCCAGGTGAGATCTCCTCAGCCCTGAGGTCAGAGCCCCCACCCTGGGGTCAGAGCCCCCAGCCCTGTCTGCCGGGTACCTTGTTCTCGAAGTTGTACTTGCTCAGGTCGCGGGACTCGGTGGCACGGCGGTCCCCATGGGTCAGGGCGCCCTATGGGTAGGTGGCGATGTCTCAGATTGCCTGGGTTCTCCCTGGCTCCCGCCTCCCTCGGCCTCAGCAGCCCTCTGGCCCTGCTCACCAGACTCTCCAGCCTCTTGGCCACGATGGAGGCGAACCTGCGCTCACCAGCCAGCTCTGAGATGAGGAAGATGTACTCGGGCGCCGAGACCTGGTTGGACCTGTGAGTGCGGCCTGGAGGCGGAGTGTGTGTCAGAGACAGGGAGCCTGGGAGGGCAGCCTGGTGGAGGGACAGGCTGGGGAGGGCGAACTCACCAAACTGCTGGATGGCACGGTCAGCACTCCAGGGCAGCTCCAGAGTCATGTGCACGCGGCGGCGCTGGTTCAGGACCCGGCGGTCGGCTTGGAGGGAGACACCCGAGCTGGACGCTTCTGAGATGATGGCCACCAGCTGGGGCAGCGACCGGTCAGCAGGACAGGCCTGTCTACCGAGCCCCTCCGCGCCCAGCTCAGCACCCAGCCCTGGACCACTAGGGAGTGATGGAACAGAGGGAGGCCTCCTACACACACCTGTGCGCCCCTTCCCGCCCCACTCGGGCCCCCAAGGCCCCCACCTTCTCGCCACTCATGAAGCGCTGCTTCTCTCGGAGGTTCACGTGGTCGATGGACAGGCCCTGCTCCGCCCGCGACTCGAAGGCCACCGTCCCGTCGGGCCGGGACACCACACGGCCCTTCCTGCCGGTCATCTGTGGCCAGAAAGGGCAGCCAGGGTTACGGGCTGTCAGTGTGCCTGGCCAGCCAGGCGCCTTACCCATAAAATCGGCTTCTCTCTGATTAGGGCAAGACTGTGCTTGGCACAGGCAGGGACCCAGGGCAGCCAGCAGGGGGATGCCGCACCCACCTCAGCCACTCGCTCAGGCCCCCCGAGCCGGTCGATAAGCTCATCCAGTGTGTTGACCGGCAGCTCCCGACCCAGAGCCCGCACTTTGGCCAGCAGGTCCTGTTTCAGCCGCTCCACTCGCTCCAGGACACCGGGGCCTTGGGCATCTCTCTGCAAGGAGTACAGGGGACCTGCGGGGACAGGGTCAGGTGGCTGTTAGGCACAGTGAGGTTTGGGGTGAGGGTGGCCAGGGCTGGGGTCCTTCCCCTGAGGCCCCACCTCGCTCATCAGCAGCTGGCCCGGTGGCATCCACTATCACCACATCGTCGTCCAACAGGGACTCGGGAGAGGAGTTGAAGTCGCTGTCCAGGCCGCCGTCTGACTCGGTGCTGCTATCATCGCTGATGCGAATCACGCTGGACACCTCCAGCGCTGGCCGGGCAGCCTTGGCCCCACGGCCCCGCGGCCGCCCTGTGAGGCAAGGCCAGGGCTTGTCTCTCACTGCCAGAGCCCCCTGTGGGGAGACGCCCTGGCCTGCAGACTTCCCAGCTCAGGATCCAGAGCCCACAAGAGCCCACAAGTGCCCCAGGACCCAGAGGAAGGGACAACAAGATTGTCCATGCTCATGCCCTGGCCCAGGCAGGTGCCGGCCAGAGGAGGGAGTGCCCTAGGGGGACCTGCTCCAGGGGCCGAGGACACATTGTCCCCAAGGGCCTATGGATGCTGGCTGGCCCTGTGCTCCTCCACAGGGAAGGGCTCACACTGCATGGGTGTGGGGCTGGGTGTGACCCCATGGGCCGGGGGTGCATTGGGCTGGGACGTGACCCCATGGGCCGGGGGGTAGTGTAGGGAGGGGCGTGCGCTTACGTCTCCTCTTGTTCCCCACTCCTCGCTCGCGGCGTCTCCTGGCTGAAGGAAAGTGCTTCTGAATGAGTGACAGGAAGACGCCCCTGCCAGTGAGAACCAGTGAAAACCAGTGAGGGCCAGCGAGAGCCAAGGAGAACAGGGTTACTCCAGCAAGGGCAAGCCCTGGGCCAGGAGGGAGGGAGCCAGGGACAGGCAGAGCAGGAGATGGACATCCAGGAGTCTCCCATAGCTGCGGGAACCTCCCACAGCTCCCCAGGGCCAAGCGGGTGACCCAGCGGGGATCCCCTGACCCCTGGAAGGACCGTGCACCCACTCGGCAGCAGAGACAAAGCAGTCCAAGTGCCCGTCATTTTCGTCCAGCACCTCACGCGTACGCGCTTCGCCTGTGGACTGCAGCCCGATGACCACGCACTGCAGAGAGCGGGGACGCGGCTGTGAGCCGGGCTCTGAGAGAGGGACCGCCGGCTTCCCACCCAGGAGGGGCAGGCAGGGAACAGGGACACGGCTGTGAGCCCGGCTCTGGGAGGAGCAGGAGCAGGCAGGCCTGGCTCACTGACCTTGTCGCGGGCCAGCTCCTCACGGGCCAGCTCCACCAGGCGGTGCACCTTGGCAGCAATACACAGGTACTTGAAGAAGCGCTGGTGGGCCGACCAGAACTGGCCCCACAGCGACTTGCGGGACTCCAGACCGGTCCAGTCGGCGGCCTGCTGGAACACGGCCAGGGCCTCGGCCCACTGCAACGGCAGGGGACAGGCTGAGCTGGCTGCAACCGTCACACATGGGGTGGCACAGTGCAGGGCCCAGCCAGCAGGGTTGGGGGCCACACCCAGGGGGTGTTCCTAACAGAGCTGGGGGGTAGGCTCAGGGATGCTGCTCCACCTGCATCCACCTTTGCGGGTGGAACCCAGGACAGACCCTGGCTGAGTCCCACCCACAAAGAACCCCCAACACTCAGGCAGGGATGGGGCTCGAGGGCTTCCCCTGTGTAGGCAACAGCATGCAGGAAGTCTGGCAGATGGCCCACGCAATGTGGATCCCGAAAAACAGGCACAGTTCATTCCTGCATCAGCAGGTATATGTACACCCCACATCCCCCACTGCTGACCCTGGGCTGTGATGGACAGGCCCATGCTGGCTCCACCCCCGAGGCTGTGATGGACAGGCCCATGCTGGCTCCACCCCCGAGGCTGTGATGGACAGGCCCATGCTGGCTCCACCCCCGAGGCTGTGCTCACCAGCAGAGCTGCCCGGTTGTAGACACGCTCAAAGGCAGGGGGCAATGGGATCTCCTCGATGCGGAAGGTGACGCCTGAAAAGCTAAGCTGGCGGGCAATGTACATGCCGCTGACCTTCATGTCCATGGCCACGATCTCCATGGCACCCACGCCCCTGCAGAGAGTACAGGCCTCCTGAGCCCACCTCCCACGCCCCTGCAGAGTGAGCCCACCGGCCAGCAGGCAGGGATGGCAGGCCATAGGCCCCCTGGGCCCACCACCCAGTGGGCTGACTGCTGCCAAGGACATAGGCCTTGGTGGCCACAGCGAACGTCCTGGCTGAGGTGGAGGGACGGGACCCCAGGAGCTCTGGGGGTGCGGTGGGGTGGGGTGGGACCTCACCTCTTCTCAATGGCATGCAGGAAGTCATCAAAGGTGCGGAAGGGTGTTCCCTCCCCCCAGATGCCCAGGCGGCTCATGTAGATCATGTTGCGGGGCTCCGAGGCACCTGTGCAGAGCATGGGAAGCGGCCTCAGCTCCCCAGCCCGGCCAGGTTAAGGCAGGGGCCCCAAGGCCAGGGAAAGGGGTCAGGGTGTCAGAGGGGAGGCCCTGCAGGGCTGACCTGTGGCGCTGGCATACACCACCCTGGCCAGCGGCAGCTTGTTCTGCAGGTCCAGGACAGCCTTGCCCATCTTGGTGGAGCTGGCGTTCTTGGCCTTGTGACACTCATCAAATATAATCTGGGGCAAGTGTGGGTTAAGGAATGTTCTAGGACACTGTGGGCTGGTGAGACCACACGTACAGCTTCACACACATACAGCCGCCTGTGAGGAGTCGGCGGCCTCTCAACCCAGGGACGGCTGTGTTCCCATCACCCTCACTTGTCCATGTGCAGGAACCCCTTGGGCACGGCCCATGGTACGGGGGGGGATGTACTTGTCACTATGGCAGTGATATCGCAGCGGGCACGGGGGCGTATGCCCCGGGCGAGGGTGGGCCCAAGACATGGTCCTGTCACTGCATGACTAGATGCCCAGGCCCCACTCCAGGAGGTCAGGGTATGAGCTAACCAAATAAAGGGACATGGGAACCCAGGACAGAGTCCAGCCTGGAAGATAGGGCCTCTCCCCGCTGCCCCTTCCAAGTCGCCATAGCGAGCTCCTCCCACCAGGATGCCCAGCCCCCCACCGGCTCGGATACAACGCCATCAAAGGCCTCCCCGCACCACTCCAGGATCTGCCGCAGGCGCGTGCGGTGCTGGCCGCCGGCCTGGCTCTCCCCGATCAGGGCCGAGTAGGTGGCGAAGAGTACGCCTTCTGAGGTAGTGTTGTCACCATACTTGATCTGGGGATAGATGGGGGTGGGATGGGGTGGATGGGATTCAGTATGCTCCTGCCCTCAGCTCTGAGGCCCTGTGCAGCCCCGCCCCTAGGATTCCCAGCAATGTGGTAGCAGCTGGCACCCTCTACCTTGCTGAGCGCATGCACGGCGATGCCCGGGGCTTCAATGTCCCGCAGGTCACGCTCTGCATCGTACTTGAGGTCATTTGAGACACTGAACCTGGAGGGGGTAGGGGGTGGCTCAGGTGCGCAGCATACCCCTGCTTCCCCACGCAGCCTGGCCGCCCCCACATCCCCCTGCTGCCCCCTCCCTGCATGCTCACGCCGGCCACTCACCATAGCGCCTTCTTCCTGCCCCGTAGATGGTTCTCCAGGATGATGCCGGCCACCGTGCGGCCCTTGCCCACGCCGGCGCCATCACCTATCAGGAAGCCGGCACGCTGCCCGCTGGGAAGCAGGACCTCATGTTGCTGTGGGGAGGCAGAGGGCAGTCAGGACCCACGCAGGGTTGGAGGGTTGCTGGACCTGCCCCTTGGGCGCCAGCTCACCTGGCAGGCGTAGGTGATGGCCTCGAGCTGCAGGGCCGACAGAGCGGTGCTGTCCGTGGTGGGCAGGGCCAGGGTGTAGGTGACGTCAGGCGGCGGCACGCTGGAGAGCGTGCTAGTCTCCACTACACGGTCCGGGTGCTGCCTCCCGAGCTTGGCTGTGTGACGGGGATGGGCAGGATTGTAAGATCCCGGCTTGAGGGGGCCCATGCCCAGCCAGAGCCCACGGGGGCAGGGGCACTGCGAGTGCTGTGGGGGTCTGGGCTGCTCACACTTGGAGGGCACATAGTCTGCGTAGGTCTCTGCGTGGCCCAGCTCCTCAGCTTCTTCCTCCTCAGCCTCCTCCTCCTCCTCTGGCTGCGTCTGTGACTGGACACAGGGTAGAGGTCAGAATCCAGGGCACCGCCCTGCACTGTGCTACCCGGGCAAGGTCCCTAGGCAAGCCGGGGAGCCTTGCTGGAAAACTTACCTGGTAGCTGACAAGTAGTGGGGTGTTGGGCAGGGTGGGCACGGGGTCCTGAAGGCTGGAAAAGGCCACACCGGGTGGGAAGAGCTGGGGAGATGACGTGCAGTCAGTAGTGGCAGGGCCACAGCATGCCCTGGGCACCCTGTGGCCAGCAGCCTACTCCCCCACCTGCTCCTCCAGGCTGTACCCGGCGAGTACCCAAGACAGACCAGGTCCCTGCTGTGTTCAGGAGGCCCCCAGGAACAAAGGCCATAAAACCAGCAGGTCACCCTGCTAGTAAGCAGGCCGCAGCAGCCCCTGTGGACAGATGGCAGGTCGGGCAGTGCAGCGTGTAGCACACACAAGTTATGACCACCGATCACCTGAAGCGTGTGGCCCACCCTGGGTCCTCACCACTGAGCACGCAGCCTGAGCCTGCAGGCAAGCTGGACGACCCAGAGCTGTGGGGCCCAGGAAGACCGGAAGTGGCCAGTCACACCCACCATCCAGATCCCAGCACTGAGGCCAGAGGAGGCTGCGTGGTCGGGGTAGATGGCGTCTGTGTTATTCCAAACCATCTCCCCTTGTACGTGCAGGTGCACGGGGCCAGCAGAGTGGGCGGCCTCCAGCGTCATCAAGATGCTGCCTGGACACTCCATCGGGGGCTTTGGGTACCCTGTTAATACACACCCAGGGGGGCAGCAGGCGCCAGCCCGAGTCCTGGGGTTCCTGCAGCCCACGTGGGAGACCCTGTGGTGGGGGTCCTGCTGCTGTGGCCATTTGAGGAGTGAACAAGCCACTAGATGGAAATTCTGTGTCTTTCAAATTTAAAAATTGACAAAGGAAAAAAAAGAACTGGGGGCGGGGGGTCCCCTGGGCCTTGTTGGGGGTGAGTAGTGCTCACAGGTGCTGTGGCTTACGATGGCCAGGACATGGGAAACAGGGTTGTGGCGGCCAGCAGCTCTGTGCTCAAATTCCACCTCTTTTTTTTTTTTTCCCCCTCAAATTAACAAAAAATAAACAAACAGATGCGGCCGAGTTCCCGGAAGGCTGAGTCAGGCTTCCCAGCCGGGTTGGGGGCCTCAAGTTTCAGGCACCCCCGCATGTCCACTTCAGGCGGTCCAGCCCTGTACCCTGGGTGCCTGGTGTCTCCTGGAGGGCCTGGCACAGCCTAGACAGGGGGCAGGGGGCCTGGCACTGGCCAGGCCTGCCCACTCTGTCCTCCCCCGGACAGGCCCCACAGCTACCCACAGCCTGATGGGGCCCTGGTGACCTCACCCACCCACCTGACCAGCACATGGCCAGCGCTGGCCCAGAACTCCAATAGGCTTTAAATGTGTCATTTTGTGGCCAGCACATGCTGTCTCCCTGGCCTGTCCCTCCTGGCCCTGGTAGTGCCGCCCCTTGGGCTCAGCCTTGCACTTGTGGGCCCATGGGGATGCCCCCCATCATGTTGGTCCTACTCACTCTGGGCCAGGAGCACTTCCAGTCTTGACACCCTGGCGTCCCTGAATAGGCCCAGCATCCCCCACGGTCCGTATCTAACTTGGCCTTTTTGTATCTGTGTGACCAATAGCTGTCCCCCCGCAGGGCCGGCCTTGGCTCTGACCCTACCTACACTCAGCAGACCCTCAGCCCCCTGCCTCATGCATCTGTGATGCCCCTGGAGCCCCCCTGAGCGGCCAGCAAGCTGGGGCAGGCCCACCAGTAGACAGGCCTGGGGGACGCACTGACCTTGTCCTGGGCGGGGGAGGAGGTGCTCACGTCCCAGATGGTAGGGACTTGGCTCAGGCTGTCCACCGGCAGGAAATCAGACGTGTCCACTATATCCGACAGTGAGTCCACCGATGAGGACAAGATGGAAGCGGTGGATAAGTCCTCTAAGTAGGAGGGGTCCTAGGGGACGGGCCAGAGGGGTGGGATGAGTGGGGACGCAGGGGGATGGGATGGAGGAGCGGGCTGGTAAGCAAGGACACAGAGAGCGCCGGAGGGGCAGCCGGTGAGTGGACACCCCAGGTGGACAACACATGGCCCAGGCACATGGCAGCCCTGAGCAGACAGGAATGAGGTGAAGTGTAGAGGGCCCCAGGAATGCCATGGGGAGACACAGACACACAAGGCCACATGACGTGGGCTCCACGGACAGGAAGGAGTAGGGGGCGGGGTGACTGCTCTCGGGGGCAGGACTGGTTTTGGAAGATGGAATGTTCTAGAACTACAGATGAGTGCCATGAGGATCCCCCCTCAGAGAAGAGCAGCCATGGGGGTCAGCAGCAACCAGCACCTCCTGGTGGGGGCTGGAGCAGCCCCATGGGTTGATCACAGACAGGCTGCAGCAGGGGGAGGGAGGTTGCTGCTTTCCCAGTCACCCCAGCAGGGCTGGGGGTGATAACACCCCCTTTTGTGGGGATCCGTCCCTGAGCCTTGAGCTGCACACGGGATGGGAGCAGTCCCAGTGCAGGACCCCCAATCCGCCCTCAGCCCTGATGGGATGGGGGCACAGCAGTGTGCCCGACAAGTTGTGACCCTAGAATCCCTGGCTCCTAGTGTCCCCCGTCCCGAGGAGCAGCAGGGAGGTGCCACACACACCCCCCCCCCCGCCTTGTGGCTGCAGCCTGGCACTGCCCTGCCAGCCAGGGGAGGTGCAGCCCACAGGTATCCCCTGTGCCTGGCCACCACTGTGTCCCACTCTCCTGCCTGTGGGGGGGAGCAGAGGGCAGCACGCTGACCACAGTGCTAGGGCCGGCAGCCTGAGCCTCCCCTCACTTCTCTAGCCCCATCTGGTTTCTCACAGTTGGTGGGGAGTGCCAACTGGGGCCTCTCAGCCCCCTGGATACAGGCAAGGTCCCCGGAGAGGAGGCAGGCAGGGCTCTGTAGCGGGTCTGGGGTGGAGTGGGGGCGTGGGACAAGGAGGGGACAGGGTCTGGCCCTGGGTGGAGCGGGCCTGCCTCAGGGCACATCCCCTGAGCTCTCAGTAGGGGAATGAGGGTGGGAGGGAAGGGGGGCCACTAGGCGCCCCACTGTGGCACTGCCCTCAGCCTAAGACCAGGAGGACCACCACAGGTCTAGGAGACCCCCACCAACGTCCTCCACCCCAAGCCCCCTGGCCAGTGGGAATGGAATTGTCTTAGCCCACAGGGGCCAAAGGCAGGAGGGGGAATGGTGTAGCCTGAAGCAGGCTGGCTGTGTGTGGCCACTGGGCAAAGCCCAGTAGGGGAGTAGGCGGCTGGCCTGAGGCTCCAGGTCAGCTCCCAGATACTGCACCTCCTGCCCTGGCCAAGGGCCATCCCTGGACCAGCCATCCATCCCCTCCTGGTCTCAGTGGTCCAACAGGGCAGGAGGCAGCCGCAGCACCAGGTCCCTTCACCCCCACTCCAGGCACCTTTACCCCTGCCTGGGCTGAGCCCCCCCATTCCAGAATGCCTGGGACAGGTCTCCAGGCTTGGCAGGGGGTGGACACCCCCCCCCCCCACATTCTGGTCCTGGTGGCCCCAGAAAATGGGTCCCACCTATGCCATTCCTGCCCCTCCCATTTGGTGTCCCCCAGGGGACCCAAACACCACCCCCCACCCCCAGCTTATGGCTGTAGCCCCCCCTGCTCCTGACGCCGGCGGGGGCGGGCTGGCAGGTTGCAAGTTCCTGAAGTTCCACCACAGTGGTGTGGGGGACCCTTCCCAGGCTCACTCCCGCCCGCGTTGCTACCTTGCTGAGGGCTGCGAACTGTAGCCAAAACTGCAGCTGGGACATGGCCGAGGTGCGTGGGGGGCTGCGCCGGCTGCCGGACAGGTCCCCCTGGCAGAGCCGCGGGCAGCGGCTGCCTCATGACCACCAAGCTGCTGGCGGCGGCGGCAGCAGTGGCGGCTCGGGCTGCATTTGCATGTGAGTTTAGTCACCGCGGCGCGCGCCTACTTCCTCTAAGCCGGGGCTGACTTTCAGGAAATGATGCCTGCCTGGTAAGTCAGGGCGATTCCTGGCAGGCAGGGCGATTCCTGGATGGGGCGGAGGACAGTCAACAGAGCCTGGCCCAGCTGGGCGCGCCCGCGGCACCGCAAGCAGGCACACGGCCCAAGGGACTGGGTGAGGGGCGGAAGCAAGGAGTTACCCCTGGCCCACCAAACTCCCAGTTTCCCTGCAGCAGTGTCTGAGGCTGGCCCATCCCAAGGGCCCTCTCTCTAGTCCTGCTCCCCAGGGGACCTCTGGTGGGGTTCTCTTTTCCCCTCCCCGCCCCCAGCATGGCTATACAGGACTCCGGGGCTGATTTCATGGGACAGGCAGGCAGGACTCCGGGGCGGGGGCACTGGAGACTCTGATCTGTCCTTTACCAACCACTGGAACAGAGACCTGACCCAGCTCTGACCCAGAGGAGGGAAAGGGGTGTGCTCTGGGGAGTCTTCCCAACCCCTGACCCTTGAGATACTGCGAGGCATGACCCACGGAAGCCAGCTAGGGCAGCCCAGGCCCTGCCGGCAGTGGGGCAGGGGTGGGAGTGAGCTGGCCGCCACCCAGGAGCCCAGAGACATGTGTCCAGGCCTGAGGGGGCAGGGCTTGCAAGGAGAGCAGCATGGGGATCCGGCTGAGGCCAGCACAACCCACCGCCCCTACCCACTGCAGGGATGACAGCGCCACCTGCCATGCAGCCCTCCCCTGCCTGCCCTGGGACCTGCGCTGGGTACCCCGGCAGCCAGGAGCAGGGTCCACCTGCCGGCAATGGGCACATATGGCATGGTCCACACACACATGGGGACTTTGAGGGGGTGAGGAGAACGTTCCAGAAACTGAGTGGTGACGATGATTAAATTGCTCTGCAAGTACTGTTGTAACAGGGTGGATTTGGGGGGTTTGTGAATTTTGTCTCCACTTTACAAAGAAGGGGCAGGCCCTGGGTACAGGCTGGGGAGCCCGGCACAGCCCATACTGAAGTCATCTTGGAGTCCTGGCTCCCCCACAGCCACTCCAAACCCCTACTAGTGAGCCTGCAAGGCTGTACCGGGGACTCAGCCACCTGGGCCCTGCCACGAGGGGTGGGGACCCCTGGTGCAGTCCTGGCTCCTGACTTGCACTTGGCCTTTTGGAGGCATTCAGAGAACCCACAGGTGTAAGCTCTCTCTTCAAATGGAAATGTGAGACAGAAAAGAGAGACACAGGACAAAGGCAGGTGACCCTGCCATCTGGACTCCAGGCGCTGCCTCTGGAATAAGCCCAGAGCTGGGCAGCTGGAGGGGGGTCTGTTTGCCCAGAGGACACACCTACAGCACTCCCACTTGGCCCGGGAGCACCTTGCCCACTCCAAGCCCTAGATCAGTTCTGTCCCTGGGCTGGATCCAGCCCACACCAGCTGTGCTGTGGCTGCTGGGGAGAAGGGCTGAGGGCCAGCATGAAGGTGGGACAACACGAGGCAGGGCAGCGAGGCAGGAAGTATCCTGAGCGGAGGGGGGAGGGTTAGACATGGGAGGCTGACCACTGCGGGTCCGGTCTGGGATGGACACTGTGGCATGGCTGGGGTCTCACTTCTCCGTGAGGCGGGCCACTCTGGCACAGGGCTGGGCCACAGCAGCAGCTTCCTATCAGAACTCCCTTCTGCTGCCGGGAACCAGGGGGCACGCGAGCCGGGCCCCTGATCCTGCAGAGCAGTCGGTGGATACCACGGCCCCGCACTCTCCCACACTGTGAGCTCAGCCAGGCTTCCCAGAAGCCCCGGGCTGGCAGGCAGCGTCGTTCCCGGACCTGCTCTCCACTCAGCGCTGCAGCCCTGGGGGACGCTGGTGGGCAGGGGAGGGGCGAGGGCGTGAAGGGAGGTGGCTGGCGAGCCCTGCAAGGGCAGTGCCCACCCTGGGGACCAGCAGCAAGGACAGGCCTGTGGGACACAGCCGCGCCCTGAGCACCCCCCCCCCCCCAGGACGTCTTAGTGACAGGCCAGGAGAGGCCCAGGGAGTGACGTGAAGGGGAGGTACAAAGGACACCTCTAGTGGGTTGGTGTGTGGATGGAGGGCAACCAGGTGTGGGCGTGGCACCAGGCCCAAGTTGGTCCACAGAGAACCTGCCCAACTGACAGTGCCCATGGCTCTGCAGCTCCACACCTGCATATCCATACCTGCACCTACACCTGCACCCCACATCTGTACCCCTACCTTCAGCTCCACACAATTGCGCCCCACACCTGCACCACACCTTGCAGCCTTCTGCTCTGGGCTCCCTACTGGGCCTTCCCCCGACGCCCGAGCTGTCCAAGGATGCTGATTCAGTACACGAGAGTTTGAAGTTGGCTGGCAGGCCTGCACCACTGAGCCCACCATCCTGGAGAAGTAAGCTGAGACAGGACTGGGCGTGCTCGGGGTGGGGGCGGCTACACCCCAAAGCCAAGGATCCTAACAGCATGGAGCAGGTCGTGGCCAGCACCTGTTACCACACGGCGAATGCTTGCGCACTCTGCCTTACTGGGCACACAAAGGGCACTGAGCCGTGGAGCAGGGGCCACAGAACATGGCTGTGGGCACCAGTTCCAGTTCAGCTGGTCCACTTCCTGTCCAGCTCCCTGCTTATGGCCTGGGAAAGCAGTGGAGGACGTCCCAAAGTCTTGGGACCCTGCACCCATGTGGGAGACCCAGATGGAGCTCCGGGTTCCTGGCTTTAGATCGGCTGTTCTGGCTGGTGCAGCCAGCTGGGCAGTGAACCAATGGATGCAAGATCTGTCTTTCCCACTCTGTAACTCTGCTTTTCAAATTAAACGGAAAACCCCCATGACTGGTCTGCTAGGAAGGAGGGAGGGAACAGACCAGCTCAGCTCCCCGACAGCAGGGTGACAGCGCAGACATGGCAGTTTGTCCTGCCCAAGGAGTAGACCCAGCATGGCCTCCGCATCAGCAGTGGGGACAGTGACCACACGCACTCCCAGGGGTCAGGGTTCCAGTCGTCAACACAAATTGTTCAGACTGCCTGAGCAGTTCACAGGCAGATACCTGTTGTGTGACAGGTGTATCATGGCCACCCAGACCTGAGGCAGCCAGGGTGGAGAACCCAGGCACGGCCTTCACCTGGCGTCCTCTGGTACTGGAGCTCTGTGCCTGGCATGGGGCATGGACAGTGGGGCACAGTGCCCTGGGGAGCCAGCTCCCAGGCCAGGCTGAGGCGCCCACTCTGCCTCCATGGGCAGCCACTAAACAGGAGGAAAGACGAGGATGGCAGGCAGTGGTTCTGCTCTCCCCTCACAGGCCAGGGCCACGCGGGAAGTGGCTTGGGTCAATGGCTGTGGACACGCTTCCCTCCCAGTGGACACTTCCTGCCCCCACCCCCACCCAATTGCAACTCAGCAGGAGGTGGGACTTCTTACCAAGACTTGCACCCTTTGCGCTCTTGAGGGGTCCAAGCTGACACACACCCCTCCTCCCTTCAGTCTCTAACTCAGCCCCTTGGGGATTCTGGGGGGGAACCCAGTCCCTGTCAACCCAGCTACCATGAGACCGGGAACAGATGGGGTTTCCAGGCGCCTAGCTGTCCAGGACACAGCCATACTCTGGGTCTGACTCCTGGGGCAGGAGCATGGGGGCTGCCCACAAGACCACCAGCAAGTCCCTACAGGGACAGACACCAGGCGGCCAAGCTGGGGGAGAGCAGGTGCTTGCGGGCCAAGGGGCATGGTGGCCCAGCAGGTGTTGGCAGCGGGACAGGGTCCAGGGTGTGGGCTGAGTGCCCCACAGTGAGAAGGATGGATAGATGGGAAGACAGGCCAAGAAGGTCATGCTGTGGCCAGCGCAGGGCTGGGTAGCAGCTTCTGACATCCACCCACCATGGAGGAAGGGGAGGCCTGGGAACGAGACACCCATACAGGGATAAGGGGACACCACGCACGCATGGGAGGGGGCTGGCTAGGCCCAACACCGCGGTCCTCAGGCCTTCGGGCACTGACCCGGGGCAGGGCCCTGGCCACCACAGGGCACAGCATCTTTACCCTCCTACCTGAGCAAAGTCTTCATTCTTCGGCAGGAAGCTGGAGGCGGAGGCCACGGGGGCATAGCTGGTGTCCGAGCAAGGCTGGCTTCCGTGGAAGGGGGTGGAGCTCGGGAACAGGCTGGAGGGAGGGACAGCAGGCAGAGGAGATGGGGGTCCCTCCAGGAGCAGGGTGGGAGTGGGGAAAAACCGACCCTACCACAGTTCAGCCTCCAGAGGGGGGTTCCCACAAACGGAGTCCAAGGATGCCCTCCCACACTCCCAGACACTCACTGGTTGTCGGGGGTGTAGGCCTGGGAGAGCGTCGGCAGGCAGGCGCCCCACCAGGGGCAGTGCAGCGGGGCACTCTGCAACAGCAGGTGAGTGTCAAGTGGGTGGGGGTGGGTGCTCCAAGGGCAGGGTGCTCAGGGGTAGGGTGCTCCAGAGGCGGGGCTGGGCCCAGAGGCTCCATGCAGGCCAGGGAGGAGGCGAGGCTCCATGAGCAGCAAGGGTCAAGGATGCTTCCCAAAGCACTGGGGGGCACAGCCAGGCACGGGCCAAGGCCACCCACCCTCCAGGGTAGCATCCCCAGAAGGCAGAGGCCCCACAGGCTCCCCTCACCGGCAAGGCTGGTGGGCTGTAGAGGACACTGCCCGCAGGTGGGGGCTCATGCTGAGGGTACTCCCCGTCCATGGCCAGCAGCCCCACTGCCAGCATTGGGGGGCGGGCGGGGCGCGGGACCCCGGCCAGACGCCAGGCAGGGGGGTCCGGGACCCAAGGTGTCTATCTGGGCGTTTCGCGCTGTGGCAGTGGGGGTGGCACTGGCGGCGGCATTATGTCCTGTGGAGAGATTGAGGGGTAGCGAGATGGCACGTTCTGGGGCAGCTTTCTTGTCACATGCCCAGGGGACACCTGCTGATCACCCCTGGGGCTCACCTGTCACCTGTGGGAGCCTGTCCCCGTACCGGGTGCTAATGCAGTCTCCCCTGTGACAGGCAGGGCCCCACTTCTGAGCAAGGGTGTCCCTGGCAGCCAAGGGGGCAGAGCTCCGAGCTGACCCCGTGCCCCACAGGCTCCGGCCCGAGTGCCCTGAAGAGTCTCAGGCTGCACGCACATAGAGAGAGCAGGGGCAGGCGGGCGGGCCACGTGGGCAGCTGGCCCGGGAAGGCAGGAAGGGGAGGTGCAGCTGCCACTCCCGGCCCAGCCCCGAGTGAAGAAATCTTCGGGACTTCCAGTAACCATGGCCAGCCTCACACCGACAGCTTGTGCAATCACGGGGGCATGGGACGCTGCCCTCGCCCCTTACACCCAGTGCACACACCCGCCTGGACTCCCACCCCAGGCTGCTCTGCCCCAGGTCATCCATCTCTCTCTCACACACACATACATCACTTTCTGCTTGCTGCCTACCACCTACACCCCACTGCAGGCCCCACCTCCTGCCTCCCTCGAGTTGGGGTCCCACTTGGTAGGTCCTCACGAGGGCCACACAGCTACACCCAACAGGGAGTGACCATGTGTGCCTCCTTGGTGGCCCCCGAGGCTCCCAGCCTGTCTGGAAACTGAAGCAGCAAGCCCACGCCCAGAACAGCCCCTGCTGGGGAAAGTTGCTGAGGCCCACGCCGAGTGGCTGGCAATGGCCTGGTCAGGCCCTGGGCCCGATCTGCAGGCTGTCCCTTGGTCCCCCTCCCAGAGCCCCTGACAGGCTGGGGTAGGCATGCCATGCTGGGGCCCCCATGTCCTCCAGGCTCAGGCCCCACATTTTCAGGGGACTGTGTGCCTGGTGCGGGGAGTAGGGAGCAGGGAGGGACAGGGTCATGCGACAGGCTGGCCACCAGCACCACAGAGACAAGAGGAGGCAGGGACCAGGCTGTCACAGCGTGTGGAGCTGGGACACAGTGTGGCGCCCTCCTCGGCAGGTGATGGTCAGCGCTATTCCCCCACCCAGCCACGTGGGCAGGACCCCCAGGCAGAGTGGACATGCATGTCGTGGCCCGTGCAGCCAGGAAACGGAGCCAGGTTCTGACACTAACTCCAGGCCACACCCCAGGGGACCCCAATCATGCAAAAGCCCAAAAGAAGTGAATCCATGGCTGCTGAGGGTGGGAGGGGATGTGTCCTCACCAACTGCCCCTCCCATGCACCCCCCTGGGCCTGCCACACACCCCTCCCTCCTCTCCTGCCTTCAGCCCAGCTCTGCCCAGCACCTCACACTCCCTGCTGTGCCTGCTGTGGGTCAGCACCCAGCCCGCAGCGCCGGCAGCTCTTCCTTGGCCCCACACAGGCTGCGCTCCCGTCCGACCGCTGGGGCGATGCAACTCCTTGGGAAGCGTGCATTCACTCTGAGTGACTCACCCTGAGACTGACTGAGGAGTCAGGTGGCCCCAGCAGGACACCGGGAGGCACGCCCGCCTGCAGGTGACTCTGGCTGCCTCCTGTGCTCTGCTGGGCCCCGCACCAGGCGCCCACCCCGGGAGGACACACTCTCCCTGTGGATGTCAGCTCAGGGCTGGCTGCAGAGGGCAGTCAGGATCCTACGCTCCCACCCGTGGGCTTCAGGCACGGGAGGATCCAGGACCCACGGGACAGGGCAGGGGGGCTTCTGTGACCCTACATGCCTCTACCTGAGGCCTCTACAAGTCCATGCATCAAGGCCATCAAGTCCTGGGCCCAATGGGCAGCACGACCTCCCTACAGACAGATCCTCAGGACTCCTGGGAGATGCCCACATGCCCCCTTCACAGGCTGCAGACCAGCTAAGGGCAGCGCGGGGGGGCCTGGACCAGGCCACCAGTCCTGACACTGCCTATCAGCGCTTCCCAGACACCCCCACTCCAAGGGGACCTCCTGGATGCCAAGGTGGGAATGGGGAGGGGACCAGGCAGCATCCAGAAACACAGTGATCGGAGCTGACCGCCCACCTACCACCAGGTAGTAGAGATGCGGCCTCTCAATCCATAAATAAAATCCATAAATAAATCTCCCCATCCCCCTCTTCCATATATATATATATATATACATGTCAGTAAAACAGGCAGGGTGTGAACAGGCCTTGCCATTTCGCCAGGCTCTTCCGTTTCCGCCGGGCTCAGTCCTGGCTGTTGCGACCATCTGAGCAATGAATGACAGAGAGGGAGAGCTCCCATCCACTGCCTCACTTGCCAGATGACCATAAAGGCCAGGGCTGGGCCAGGACAAACCCAGGAGCCTCTTCTGGGCCCTCTACGCAGGTGCAGGGTCCCAAGGCTTTGGGTCATCCCTCCATTGCTTTCCCAGGCCATAAGCAGGGAGCTGGATAGGAAGTGGGGCAACTGGGACACACTGGAACCTATGTGGGATGCTGGTGCTGTGGATTGAAGTGAAATGTAACCACACTGTGTGCTCACACACCCACATGCAAGCAAGCAGAGGTGGGGAGGCAGCCCAGTGAGCGCCGGCGTCCCGCCTACCTTTAGATGTTGTCAGGATGAGCAAGCCAGTGGCTCCCTCTGTGTTGTGTCGCCATAGCCTGGGAGTGTGGGAGCCCCACAGAACCAGGAAGGCTGACTCCATGCTAAGTGCACAAGCCAGACAGGGAGTGTGGCTGGCCAAAGGGACAGGACCCAGGTGTCTGCCGAGAGGGTGGCTCCAGGGGGCAGGGAGCTTCACCTGCCTACAGCCCCCCATGTGGGGAACCAATTCCGGATCTAACAGTGACTCCAAAGGCCCCCAGGGGCCCGCCTTGGGCGCCCTGTCCACTAAAGCTCCAGCGGAGACTGAGCAGACACAGGTGCAGGTCCCCCTCCCACACACACCTACAGCTGTGATGACGGGCACACAGTGCCCCATAGCCAGAAGACCCTGGGGCAGACCTGGTGGGAGTCCCTGCTGGCCCCTGGTTGCTTCTTTGCCTAATGTTTGCTGCGTGAGTCCCCCTGGAGGTGTCTGAGGTAGGCAGTACCCAGCACAGTGGGTCCCCTGTGGGAGGG
This sequence comes from Ochotona curzoniae, assembly GCF_017591425.1. Classification (NCBI taxonomy): domain Eukaryota; kingdom Metazoa; phylum Chordata; class Mammalia; order Lagomorpha; family Ochotonidae; genus Ochotona; species Ochotona curzoniae. Next base: position 2,580,454 of record NW_024466491.1, on the reverse strand, counting down.
CCTCTGCCCCTGGTCCAGCACCCTGCCTGGGGAGGCAGCAGGTGACAGCTCACATGCTGGTGCTCCTGCACCCTCATGGGAGCCCTGGCTGCTGCGGGTGTTTGGGGAGTGACCCAGTGGGCCCAAGATCTCCGTCTCCACCTTTCAGATAAAACGAGCTTACAGGCACACCCCCCCTAGTCCAGAGTATGCTGGAATCATACCCTGGAAGCTCCCCCAGCAGCAGGGCGAGCCAGCTCCCTGGGAGCCCCTAGCAGACAGGGTGCTGGGGGTAAGGGTCATGGCTGCCTAACACTGGGACCTCAAAGTTCTCTGGAGACCCCAGGAACAAAGTAGCCCTGAGCTGCCAAAGACCAGCAGGGGCTCTGCCTGGGCAGGCTCAGCAGTAATTTCACAGGGCTGCTCAGGCGCAGCGCGCGCGTGCGCGCGCGCACACACACACACACACACACACACGGCTCCTGAGGGCTGGGGTGGGGGGAACTGGGCTCCTTGGGGGCACAACATGAGGCTGGCTCCTGGGGGGGGGGCTGAGCTGGGCTCCTCAGGCACACAAAAGGCCAGCTCCTGGGGGCTGGGTTGGGCCAGGGGAGCCTGGACTTCTGGGGCACACAAAGGAGACCGGCTCTGGGACACGCAGGAGGCAGGTTGAGGTGGGGTTTGTTTCTGGAATTTCCAGTTCTGCCGCTCAGCCCAAGGTCTTAAGAGGAAAAGGGGATGCTGTCGCCCCCGCTGCCCGGGTGCCCCCACCCTCGCCAAGCTCCAAGCTCCAAGCCCTGCTGCCCAAGTACCTCCACCCTTGCCAAGCTCTCAGGCTTCTCCCACTGGGTGGAGGGGGGGAGTTGAGCCAGACCTGGACCACAACTCCCTGCAATGTCTGTGTGGCCTCAGCCCCAGGAGCGAGGGACTTGGGTCATTGCAAATCCCTTGCCTTATGGGGGACATGCGTCAACTGGTGCCGTGGGCTCCAGAGCCTTCCCTGGGGGAACAGCTAGGGGCAAAACCCCAAATTCCTGCTGCACCCCAACAAAGCCTCTTCGACCCCAGAAAACCCCCAACTCCCCAGCAGCCCCCACATTGCCCCGAGTCCCGGCAGGTGAGCCAGCAGCATCCCCCCGCCTCCGCAGGCCAGCCACATCCCAGGAGAGAAGTATGTGGGTCTGGACCTGCAGCCCACGATCCCCAGGGACAAGGACTGGGTCAAGGGCTGCTGCCCCACGCCACAGTCCTGGCCCAGGCTGAAGCAAACCGCAGATATGACCGGTGAACCTAGGCCCTGAGAGGGGGGCCCTTGGGGCTATACCCCAAGTGTAGCAACAGCAGAGTTGGCTAGGCATAGCTCCCCAGACCCTGGAACTGCTGCCCACAGAGCAGAGAAGCAAGGAACCCAGGATGTAGGCAGCTGAGGTCCCCAGCCAGGGTCTACCAAGTTGAGGGGGCATTGCACCTGCAGAAGCCCAGATAAGCCAAGAAGCTGGCAGGCAGGCAGGCAGGCAAGCTTCAGGGCAGCCAGCTCTCAGAGGCCATGGCGGGATGGCAGCTCAGGCCATTCCCAGCCGGGGCACACTGGTCCCAGCAGAGGGCCCAGCCAACACGGCTGCCCTCACCTCCTCCCAGCCGCTTTCACTGCCCAGAATGTTACAAGTGACCTTGGCCCGAACTTGGAGACCATCCATGTCAGAGGATAGTGGCTCCAAAGTCAGCCAGCTCTGCTGACAACACTGAGACATGCTGGGCAAGGTGTCACCCCAAGGCCACAGGGACACACGGCCCAGGGGCATGGGGACTCAGTACCCAGGGCCATGGGGACAGAGTACCCAGGGCCACTGGGAGGAAAAGCACAGAGCCACGGGGACACATAGCCCAGGGAAACAGGGACACACTGCCCAGGGCCATGGAGACACATGGTCAAGGACCATGGGGACAAAGCCCAGGACCATGGGGACACACAGCTCAGGGCAACAGGGACACAGAGCCCAGGGTCATGGGGACAAATGGCCCAGGACCACGGAACATAGCCCAGAACCACAGGCACACACAGCTCAGGGCAACAGGGATACAGAACTCAGGGCCATGGGAACACATAGCTCAGGGCCCCGGGGCACATGGCCCAGGAGCACAGGGACACACAACCCAGGGCCACGGGGACATACAGCTCAGGGCCCTTCTCTGCCATCCATCCTTGGAGGGTGTGGGAGATCAGAAGTGGCTTCAGCAGATCCCAGAGCAGGCCCAGGGCTTCCAGACTGCCTGGTTTCTTAGGGAAACCTCCAGTCTGGGTTTGGAGGTGACAGCTTCCCTGGTGTTCTGAAGCTGGGAACTGAGGCCACCACTCATGGCCCCCAGTGGCCACTGAAGCACCCTCACCACACCTAATCGACCCTGTTACAAGCCAGGACAGCCCCCAACGCCTCCCCCCAACAGTCCCTGACCTCCCACGCTCCACGTGGGTCAATGGGTCCTGGGCCTCACACCTGATAAAGCACCACTAAGGCCCCCTGGCCAGCTCCCCTGTGCCCAGGACAGCAGCTGGGGGACCCCCACCCCACTCTGCCAGTGTCCAGCTGAGACCAGCCCAGACCAGCCCCCCCACCCCCACCAAAGAGCCCCTTGGTGATCTTCCATGTCCCCGTTGGCACTCTTGGGAGAGGCCCCTGGGGCAAGGGCCACACCCCGAGGTGAGCATTCAGCAAGGAGCCCACAGCGGACTGGAGGACACAGCCACTCCCGGGGGCCCTGGATGTCCTGGTAAAGGACTTTCTCCTGGAGCTGCCCCACCCTAGCGGAATGAGTCAGTCCCATAAAAATTTACAACCTGCAGCCCCTTGGGCATCCCTGACCTAAGGCCTCTGACCCGGGGCTGCGACCCCAGGAAGTGTGACACACACTTACACACACACACACACACACACACACACCGAGGCCGGCGCTACAGTCCCTAAGTCCCTTTCGGTTTCACTTGAGATCTTAGCTCTTCTGGCTAGAGTTCACTCTGGAGGGACTGGAAGTGCCAGGGGCCACCGCCCTGCCACGCCAGCCCCAGCCCGCCAGCAGCACACGGGCACGAGCCGGGCACTCACCACAGACCACAGACCAGTCCCTTCCCTCCACAGCCCCACTGCAGGTGCAGGTGGGACCCCCACTGCACTCCTTGGCGTGACGGCCTGGGCACACCCACTGCCTCAAGAGGGCCCAGGTCCGGAGCCAGGCCCTCTAAGGGGAGTGGGGGGGGACCCCTCAGCCACCTATTCCCACCTTGCTGCTGCTACATCACCCCTCCCAGGACTTATAACCGTAGGGGCACCCTCTTGATGCCCCAGGTCCAACCAGCAGGTTCTGACCTCTGACCCTCCTAGGCAGCCAAGTCAACCTACATGGCGAGAGCAGGAGTGGGGGGCTGGGCCCTCCCCGAGTCCTTCTCCAGACCCCTCTCACAGGCACACACCTGCACAAACACACAGACACACCTGCACGGCATTACACATGTAACACAGGTGCAAGCCACACACGTGCCTGTACACACACACACACACACACACACACACACAGCACGCCTACCTGCTCATAGCCCCCAGGGCTCTCCCTCTCCATGGAGGAGGAAGCAGATCTCCGTGGCTCAGGGTTCAGGGATGACACTACAACCCCCACCCCAGAAAACACGGAACAAGCTGAGCCCGGCCCACCCCGCCCTGGCACCCGGTGGGGCACTGTCCTGCAGCCAGGTCCCACAGTGCACGCTCCCACCACCACCACCCCGGGGACGCGCCCCCCACCACCTGCATGGCTCCCCCAAACTTCAAGGATCAGCATCCTGAAAGATCAGGCTGCCTGGGGCGGGGTGTCTGTAGCACCCTCAGCCACACACACCCCGCTAGCACCCGCAGCCCAGAGCAGGAAAGACGCTGGGGGGCAGGCCGACCATTCCAGGAAGCCGAGCCCGGGGACGCCCCGGGGGCAGGGTGCCAGCACCTCGGGGGACACCCCTCTCCCAGGCCTCCCCAGCACCCCGAAAGGAAAGCCCACAACCCGCACACCCCGGCGCCCTCTCCCACCCACTCTGGGGGTCCCCAGGGCAGAACCCCCAAGCGCCCCAGCACCCCGAGCTGGGCAGCAGCTGGACCAGGGGAGAGGTCAGGGGTCACCACGGACACCCGCTCTCAGGTCAAGGGGGCTCTGCGGGGGGCGCCGACAAGGGCGGGGTCAAGGGTCAGCGGAGAGGTCGGAGGTCAGCAGGGGCGGCGGCGTGAAGCCACTAGGAGACGGGTGGGGGGTTTCGCCTCCGCCTCGCGCGGGCTCCGGAACCCGGCACCCCCCCACCCCACCCCGGGGTGCAGGTAGGCGGCGCGGGGCCGCAGCGGGGTCGGAGCCGGCGCGGGCTGGGGCGGGGGTCGCGAGCGACGCGCCTCACCTCGGACCCGGATCCGGCCGGGCGCGGAGCCTCTCGGCGGCCGCCGCTCACTTCCGGGTTTCGGGCGCCATCTTGGGGGGCCGCTCACTTCCGGTCACGCCGAGGGGCGTGTCCCACTTGGTTAGGCGGGGCCGTGGGTGGAAGGCGGAGCTTCATTTGACCCCGCCTCTCACTGCCCAGCCAGCGTCCTGGATGCTGAGTGGAAGCGAGGGAGGGTGGCTGGTCAACCAGGGTCTTGGGTTCGAAACCCTCCCGCGCTGCACGAGCCCTGTTTCCCTCCTTCTGAGCTCCTGGGGTGAAGTTGAACCTGCGTCTCTATGCGCCACCCTCCCAAGCTTTGCCCTGCCTAGACCCAAAGCATCCCGGCCAGCCAGCTGTGGGTTCTGCCGTGGCACACAGGGCACCGCCCCCCTCTTCCCCGCACACACACACATAGAGGCATAGGGACTTTCAGGTTGGGCCAGGACCTAGTTCTGGGGCACCTGGTGAAGTGTCAGGGCTTGCCTCCCTGCCAGGAAGAGGGTGGGACTGGGGTTTGGCACAGGAGGGAAGGCCACTGCCTGAGCCTCCCACGTGCCAAACTCCAGTCCGTGAACTAAGTGAGGGCTTGTCTCCTCAGGTCCTCTTCCTGCCTCAGGGTGCCTGCCACTATCCCAGGAGGACAGCTGTCCAGGGGACCCTCAGATGGCCAAGGTCAGGCCTGGCCAAGGGCCCTGGGCTTGGTGAGCAGCCAGCCCTCCCTGTTCCCCGATGGCCAGACCAGTGGGGAGGGCAGCCAGGAGAAGCTTGGAGCCTTGTGGCCGGGAGGGACGAGCCAGTGTTCTCTTCGCTGACTTCTCGGGGGCAGTTGGCCCTGGCCAGGGTGGGCCCGGCCGCGTCCGGAATGTCTAGGGCATTAGTCAGATTTGGGGATTTCCAGGGAATGACAGGAGCTGGCTTTAGGAGCCAGCACAGCCTTGACATACCACCGTGCTGCCGCCTGCTCAGGGCCCCCAGGCTCAGGCACGAAACCACCCCATGCTTCGACTACCCCACCCGGGATTGCGGCTGCTGATGGCCATGATGACTGCAAGGCTGCTTTGAGTCCACAGGGGCACCAGTTCGAGTCTCAGCTGCTCCGGTTCCCACCCAGCTCCTTGTTAAGGCGCTTGGGAAATAACCCACAGCAGTCAGAGCTGGGGCAGACAGAAGCCAGGGGCCAGGAATTCTGTCGGGGTCTCCTGTCTGAGTGGCAGTGCTTTAGTAGTCACCTACTGCCCCCCGAGTACATCTCAGGAGGGAGCTGGGGTCAGGAGCCAGCGCTGGGACTCAAACCAAGACCCTTGGAGGTGGGTACCCTTCCGCCGAACAGGTGCAGCTGAGGTAGGAGCTCGAGCTCGACAGGCAGGGCAAAGGGACTCCCTGGACACCCTGAGTCTTGGCTCCTGTGGCAGGGAGATGCTTTTACAGGCAGGCTTTGGATGTGGACATGAAACACCGGGGCTCCTGATTCAAGTTCAGGCTCAGTTCTGTGAGATCGCTCCATTATTCCCCACCCCTGCTGCTTCAGCACAGGCTTGTCTCAGGCTGTGAGTGTCCCAGGGAGCAGGTGCCGGGCCCTGATAATGGCAAGTGTGAGGCCGGGCGGCAGGCCTAGTAAGCCAAGGCCCAACCTGCTGTACAGATACTTGTCGCTTCCACCAGGAGGGCCACCAGGGTCCTCCCTCAGGGCGCTCGCCCTCCCGCCAACCTCAGGGTACCCCCCTACGAGGCAGGATAGAGGCTGAACCCACTTCAACCCTGTCAGCCCACAGGAGGGGAGGTCCCTGATGCCCACTAGGCAGGCCCTGGCACAGACCAGGGACCTGGGCAGGTGAGCCCTCCGGAGGCGGGGCAGGCTGGGGCGGGGCCACTTCCCATTTCCCCACAGTCTGGAAAGTCCCTGTGTTCCCAAGCACCGCGGGAGCCCTGTTCCCCAGCCCCTGGCTACTTCTGCATTCCACACCCACTTCCTCTGTGCCTACCACCCCCCTCCCGCTTCCCAGGCCTCTTTGGTTTCCCATCCAGCTCTTTCCTCTCCACCCCCTCCCAGTCCACACCACCCCTGGATAGAGGAGAAACTGAGGCAGCATTGCCCACTGTGCTTCATGGCTCCCTTGTCTGTCTACTGCCCCCACTAGCTACCCTGGTGCCCAGTCCCAGCCACTGGCAGGGCTCACCTGCTATCTGCCCCCAGGTGTGCTGGGGCCAGTTCCAGACCCTGCCTGGAGCGGCAAACCTGTTGGACAAGAACAGGATCAGGTGGTTCTGGGATGGACGGTCTCCTGCCTGCTCCGCAGCCCCTGAGGCTGGACTGTACCCTGAAGGGAGCAGCCATCCACCCAGAAGGGAAATGTGGAGAAAGCCAGCCACTGACAGAGGGTACACTGGCCTGGATGGGGCAGGCAGGGCTGGACTGTGGCCATCTGTGAACCAAACCAAGGCACTGGCTCATCTGGGAGCAACAGGCAAAGCCGCAGCCTGCCTCATAGCTACCCTTGAGGGCCCCGGTTCGAGTCCTGGCTTTTCCCCTTCCCCTCCAGCTCCATCCTGATGCGCATGGGAAAGCAGTGGAGGACAGCCCAGGTGCTTGGGCTCCTGCACCCATGTGGAAGACCCGGATGGACCTAGGCTCCCGGCTTCAGCTGAACCCAGCTCTGCCTAGGCACAAAGTGAAGCAGCAGATACACCTGCCTTGAGTAGGGTGGTGGCCAGCCAGGCAACCCCAAGGATGCGGCCACACTGGGAAGCAGCAATGCCTGGCACAGCACCCCCTGCAGGACAGCTCAGGCCAGGATCCCTGAGGTGTCCATCCTGGGTGTGCCCATGGCCATCTGGGCCCTGTGGTGACCTGTACGGGGACTTCCTGAACCTTCACCTTGGACCCCCTGCCCAGCCTCGAGGGAAATTCCAGAGCCACAGGAGCCTCTAGGCTGACTCATCCCAGGGCCCTAAACACCAGTGTGGCCAGAGTCACCCCCGCCCCCCACCAACTCGGGCGCTGGAGGCATTTACAGAACTTCCCAGAGCTGGACTGCCTTCCTCCGGGATGGTTCTCCACTCCCAGTGAAAGGCTGGGGGCAGAGGGGCTGGCCTGGAGATGGGGGCACTCTGCTCCCCCACCCCCAGGCCAGCGAGGTTGACCAGCAGGTGGGATGTGAGCCAAGGAGGATGTGGAATTGGGACTGGGAGGGCTGTGCTGAGCGGGTTTCTGTGGCCACTGGGCAGATGTCAGTGTGTGCCAAGCATTTGCAGCAGGTGTTACAATATGACAACTTTGTAATAAAGTAGTATTGAAGCCAAGGCTGTGACTCAGGTTTTTCCTCTGCCTGCAGCAGCGGTGTTTCATATGGGCATTGGTTCATATCCTGGCTGTTCCCCTTCCAGCTCCCTGGAAAAACAGTCTAGGATGGATGGCCCAGTGTGGCAGAACCAGGAGATGCTCCTGGCTCCTGGCTTTGGATCAGCTCAGCTGCGGCCATTGTAGCCATTTGGAGAGTGAACCAGCGGCTGGAAGATCTTTCTTTTCTCTCTGTAAATCTGCCTTCCCAATAATAAGTAATTATGCTTTGAGTTTAATTGCTGCTTGCAACATCAGCATCACATCTCAGAAGCCTACAGAGCTGTCTCACTTCTGGTCCAGCCCCCTGTTGGTGTGCCTGGGGAAGCGCTCGGGCCCTGCCATAGGGAAGACCTGGATGGAGCACCTGGCTTGTGCCTGACCCAGCCCTGCCCATCCCAGCTGTTTGGAATGCGAGCTCTCCCTTCTCTCTTTCTCTTTGCAACTTGTGTTTTTCAGATCAACAAAGAGGTCTCTAGCATTAACCATATCATAAGCAGCTACAGTCAAGATTTCCACAATGGTTACAATGTCACAATGTGGCCCTTCCAACAGAGGGCTGTGCAGCCAGGAGCAGGGAAGGGGCCCTAGAGGTGGGGTGAGGACTCCAGGCTCTGGAGCACACAGACACACAGAGAGGGTGAGGGCTTCAGGGACAGGATGTGTCTAGCAAAGCGGAGACCATAGGAATATGGGCCAGGATGGAGCCATGTGGTCCCAGGGGATGTTGCAGTCAGCTGTGGGATGAGAGCTTTTCTAGCAGCACCATACCATACCAAGTGACGCCCAGCTTGGGTCAGGTGGAAGTGTAACCCCAGCTGGACTGCAGACCACAGGCGGGGTGGGGCAGCAAGGGCTACTGGTCGATGAGCAGGGGCTCAGTTGCAATATCCTCCTGGCAGGCTGTATCACCCGGCTTCCCCCACAGGACAGCTGGCCGGTGGGCGACTGCAAGGATGTCTGGGTGGCATTCCTAATGCCAACCCCCTGCTCACACGCACCCTGGGGACGCAGCAGGGCAGCCCAATCCCCTGGGCTGGCCAGTCCACCCTGGCAAGCAGGTAGCAGGAGGACAGGGCAGAGACCCAGGGTGTGGCCGCCTAGGATCCCCGTTCTATCGGATACCGGGCGTGACAAGTCCCAACCGCAGGCTGACACCACAGGGGAGCTGGGGACCATCTGAGGCACCGCCCCCAGTGGGCATGCATACCCGGAGCCGTTCACCCGCTGGCTAGCGTCCCTCCGCCTGCAGCTCCCAGCCCTGCGGTTGCTGCACCCAGGGGAGCTGCACTACAGTCCATGTCTGCCCCCTTGTGGCTGCCAGTGTAGACCCGGGTCTCTTCTCCATCCTTCTCTGTCCTGGATAGGGAAGAGGACAGAATGGGGCCAGTAGGGTGGCCAGACACGATTGGATCCCCCCCCGCCCCCCGCAGCTCGGCCCCTGGCTTTGTGAACCAGAAACAAACAAACAAACAAACAAAAAACCTGGAAGACTTCAAGACTTTTTATTGGAGAGGATCTGTTACCTGGCTGAGCTGGGACTCAGCTAGGTGAGGGGGCTGCAGGTGACCCAGACCCCTGGCCGGCTTCCCTCAGAAGGGTCCCATGGATGGGGTCTGCGCCTGGGTGGGATGCCGGCTCTGTCCCTCTGCCAGGGCTGTGGAACACCTGGCAGTGCTAGCATCCCATAGAGCCGCCGGTTCGAGTCTCGACTGCTCCACTTCCCCCGCCCCCAACTCTTTTTCACCTGTTTTCATCCCCGGCCCCATAGATGCTTCGAGGATATATTTCTTTATTTTTTGCGATTCCCCTCCACCCCCCCAGCAGTGGCCAACTTTGGGGCACTTTCTGACCTTTGACCTCAGCCCCACGGAAGGATTCTGGGGGGAAGCGGTCCTGGTGGGTTGGCTCCGAGCCGCGCGGCCCCCCAACCCCACGACCCGGCAGGGACCCCACAGCCGTTCCACGGAAACCGTTGGCACCGGTGACCTCCGACCCCACAGCTCCCCACAAAGTCTCGGAGGTCACCGTCGCGGCGGTCCGAGCCCGTCCCGCCCCTTCGCCGTGACAGGCGGCTGCGTCCACCAATGAAAGAGGTGGTCCCACCCCTCGGGCGGGGGCGGGACCGAGCGCAGGCCCATTCGCGGGCCGACTGCCCGCCCCGGATCCAAACGGCCCAATCAGAGGCGGCCAGGAGGCGGGTCGCCTTAGGGCTCAGCCAATGGCAGGACACGTCGGCGCCCCGCGACGGGGGCGTGTCCTGCGCACGGCAACGGCGGCGGCGGCGGCGTCGCGGGGAGGGGGGGGAGGGAGGTAAACAAGATGGCGGCGGCGTGTGGGGCGCGGGGCGGGGAGGCGGCCCGGGGCGACCGGCCGTGAGGCGCGGGGCGGCGGCGGAGGGTGGCGGAGGGCGGCCTGGCCTGGGCAGGGCTCGTCCCCCTCGCCGCCCCGCCTCCTGCACACGCGCGGCGGCCGCGGCGAGGGGGCTCCGGGCGGGCTCGGCTGAGGGTCGCGCCGCTGCTTGTGTGTCTCCTCTCTCGCACCCAGCCCGGGCCGGCGAGGAGCGCGCGGGGGGCCATGGCCGGCCCGGAGGACGCTGCCCGCGGCTGCCCGCGCGCCTGAGCTCGCCCCCTGCACCATGGCCCGGCGCCGCGGACCCCGCCGGCCTCCCCAGGGCCCCCGCGGAGGACGAGCGGCCCCGGCCCGGCGCTGAGGCCTCCCCGCCGGCGGCCAAGTGGACAGTCCTTCTTCTTTCCCCACGCGTGTGTCGTGAGGTCTACGTGGCCTGTGTCCTTTTTACTTTTCTTGTGGTTTGGGATCCTTTTTTTTTTTTTTTTTTTTAAATTTTGGGGTGTGTGTGTGTGTGTGTGTTTTGAGAACTTGGGCAGCCGAGGAGGAGAGGCGGTGCAGGTGGCGGTGGTGGCGGCAGCCGGCACCGGGGATGGAGGTGGTGGACGCGCAGGAGCTGGGCGTGTTCGCCGAGGACGAGCTCATGTCGGTGGCCATGGACGCCTTCATCCACCGCATCGACTCCACCGAGGTCATCTACCAGCCCCGGCGCAAGCGGGCCAAACTCATCGGCAAGTACCTGATGGGGGACCTGCTGGGCGAGGGCTCGTACGGCAAGGTGAAGGAGGTGCTGGACTCGGAGACGCTGTGCCGGCGCGCCGTCAAGATCCTCAAGAAGAAAAAGCTGCGACGGATTCCCAACGGGGAAGCCAACGTCAAGAAGTGAGTGGGGCGCAGGGGGTCGCCGGCGTGTGTGTGTGTGTGTGTGGGGGAGTCTCCCCCAAACAGCGAGTGGGGCCAGCCGGGCCACCTGGCCGGCCTTCCGGACTGACCAAAACAAACATCCCGTGCGCGCAAGGCAGCGGCCGACTGGGCCTCAGAAGTGGGGGGCACCCCCACCTGGAGACCCCTGAGGTCCTCCCCAGAGCAGGGGGCAGGGCGCAGTGAGGGGAACCGGTTGTGTTGCCGCGATCAGTGGCAGCTGAGGTTTCCTCCCTGTGCTGCCACCCCCCCACCCCGGCCCCCTTCCTGGCCAGGCCTCCTTATCGCTGCCACCCGGCCTGCCCGCCCGCCCTGTGCTGGCCTGCTGCCCACAGCACCACGCCTTGCCCCCTTGCCAGGGAAGGGGGAGATCTCCACTGGCTGGACGCCAGGATGGCGGCGTAGGGGGGGTGGTGGCGTAGGGGGGGCCTCCCGCCCTGGCACCGCAGGACGCTGACCTTGGGCCACCAGACTGACATCCGCTCTCACCTTCCTTCCTGGCCGCTGGCTCCCTCCCGCCAGCAGCGTGGTGACGCTACCGGTTCACGTCCGGTCTGGTCGGGCTACTGTGGCAGGCGTTGGAGAGGGGACAGTTGGTGTGCAGGGGGTCGGTCAGTGTGCAAGGGGGTCGGGCCAGGATCGGGGCTGGTCTGTGTGCAGGAGGTAGGTTGGGCCAGGAGTGGGGCTTGTCGGTGTGCAGGGTGCAGGGCCAGGAGTGGGGCCTGTTGGTGTGTAAGGTTGTAGGGCCAGCAATGGGGCCTGTCAGTGTGTAGGGTGTAGGGTCAGGAGTGGGGCCGGTCGGTGTACAGGGGTCTAATGTACCGGAAGCAGCCAGCAGGTAGGGATGGTAGGATGTCAGGTCCTGCTCCTGGTCTTTGTTCTCAGGGTGTTGGGTGGCCCGGCTTGGGCATGGCTGAGCCTGGAGGCACCAGAAATTGTATAGGACCGTGGCCAAGGTGCCAGGCAGTCAGGTGGCCAGGTCGCAGTTGTCCCAAGCCCTGGAGGTGTGCTCTGTGCTTAGCTGTCCTTTGCCCTTTGCGGAGCTGGTGGGTGGGGAGCTCAGAGGGTCCCCATCTGGGACTGCAGCCCCTCACTGCTCAGCTCTTGGCATGCCACTCCTCTCACTGAGCTCTGGGGCTGGAGTGGTGCTGTCACGTGGGCCAGGGGTCTGCTAACGCGTCGGCCTGGTCCAGGGCTTCCGGGAGCTGCATTGAGGCACCAGGCTTTGGCCAGGCACCTTGGGTGGGTGTCTGTCTGGCGTGGCTCAGGAGCTGGTGGGCCCACGGAGGACTCAGTGCTGGACAGGGTCTGAGCATGGGCTGTGTGCCCGATGGAAACAGCAACACGGAGGCTGAATTGGGCACAGTCAGGTGCGTGCCCCAAGTGCCCACAGCCGCTGGCATGGAGTCATGACCCCCTTCAGGTTTCCCCCGTGGGTGGCAGGATGCCCAGCACCTGGGGTAGCACCTGGCAGGAGCTGGAGCCAGACTGGCACCTAGGTCTCCCATGTGGACTGCACACTAAGGCCAGGAGAGTGTGTGCCAGACTTGGGGAGCAGTGCTGGCACACGAGTGGAGCAGGTGGGGCAGTGGCGGGTGGTAGCTCCGGGCCCAGCTCCTCTGCCGAGCCCCGTGCATCCTGCAGCCATGTCACAGTGCAGGTACTGCCCACGTCCTGGGGGAACGGGACTGCCCCGGACAGGCGCCTGGCGCTGGGAACCCCATTTTGAAGGTGTGTCAGAGCTTTCTGTGGGTATGGGTGTGAGCTTTCTGAGATGCTGTGGGTGCTGGTATGGTCCTGGCAGCCGCGACCACTTTGTCTGTCTTGTCACTCTGTGCGCGTGCAAAGCTGTGTAGTTGCCGTCTGCCTGGAAAGTTCCAGAAGGAAGACTGGCGGGCTGACATGTCCTGCCCCTGGAGCTCTAGGTGAAGCGGGTCAGAGCTCCCCTGGGAAGAGGCCCCAGCCTGCCTCAGCCTTCATGTGGGTAGAATTCCCCATGCCCGGCTTGTAAAGTGGCAGGACCCCCTAAAAGGGCTGTGTGCCCGTGGTGACCCGACGTGCTCTGAGAGGCGGCCAGGACCGGCCTCCAGCCCCGGTGCGAGGACCCCGGGCCTCAACTGCCCAGTGGGTCAGGATGTAAGGCCGCTGCAAGGAGGAATGTGTGGCTTCCTGCCTGAGCCACCTGCTGGGGCGGGGACCTCACCCCTAACCCTGTCACTCGGCTCGGTCCAAAGCTCCTGTGTGTTCCCAGCCACCCCTAAGGCCACAGAGGGAGAGCGTGTGGTTCACGGCTGCGTGGGTGCCCTTTTGAAGTGTATGGGGGGTAACCTTCAGCACAGGACCACCCTAAGCCCCCACCCCCGTCTCTAGTCTCCTTGTGGTGCTGCAATGCTGGGTTCCCTGTGAGTTGGAGTGACCGCCCCCTCATACTCTGCTGCCCCAGCAAGCCCCTGTGCACACCGAGGCCACCTGCCCGCCCACCTGCGGCGTTTCTGACGGGCACCCCAGGGCTGGCTCTCTCTGTGCCTCCTCCTGTGTTGGGGCGCTGGGGAGCAGGGTCAGAATCAGGGCAGCTGAGTCCTGGGCATGGGAACCGGTTTGTCCTGGGCTGACATGTTCATGGGGGGCTTTGGCCCCAGTTCTGCAGTAACCACCAAAAGTCGTGTGTGGGCACTGTGCAACCACCTACCCCTCCCCCAGCAGGGCCACTGCCCTGAGGAGCCAGGCGTGCCAGGCCTGTGCTGAGGTCAGAGGTCGGGGTGACGCTGGGCGTGGTGGGGCATCCTGGCCCAGCCTGAAGTCACACTGGGCGTGTGGGGAGCAGGGCTGGCGGGGGCAGGGGTCGGTCTGCTCAGGCCTCAGTGGCCTTGGCCCAGGGCTCCCTGTGGCTGGATTGGCACCCTCGCTGGCACCAGTGACCTTGGCGCTTGCCCGCAGCTGACCACGGAGCCAGGCTGCCGTGGGGTTGCAGCAGGTGGAGGGGCTCAATCGCCCTCCAGCCTGGCAGCACAGGCAGCTCCACCTTTTTTCCCCACCCAAGGAGGCCATGTGCAGACCCCATTCCTAGGTCCTTGGCTTGTCTCCTGGGTGCCCCTGGAGTAGCTCTGGGGCCACAGTGGGGAAGTGCCTGGAGCAGTGTCCCCCCCCCCCCGCCACCGCCCCTGGGTGGGCCAGAGCTGCTGGCGGCCCTGCCGGGGGGCATTGCATTGGGGGTGTGCTGGCACAGAAGCAGCCTGGGTGCCCGCCAGGCCTCCGGCTGCTCCAGAAATAACCCACTGCTGCCCTGCTGGGAGCAGCAGCCCTGGCATCCACACAGCAGCCTGGCTGCGCCCTCCTACCTGGCTCCTGTGCACCCGGTCCTGCCTGTCCGAGGGCCTCTTATGCCCTGGCCACACGGCCACCCAGCTTCTGTCATCCGTGGCTGTGGCTCAGGCTTAGAGTGTGGGCACTCAGGGCGGGCTTCCTGGACAAGGAAGCCTTGGTGAGAGGCTGGGTCCACTTCCTTTGTCTTGTACTTGTACTTGCGAGGACTTTTTCCTAAAATACATCTATGGAGTGTGATTTACATATCTAACAGGTCTGGAGGAGCAGCGGTACAGCAGCTTTGAAGGTTCCAGAATGTTCTATCACCTTGTCCCTAGAGTAGTTGTTCCTGGGGTGGGAGGAACCCGTGTGCTCCATGAGGGGGAGCCCGTGTTCATGTGCTTTGTGGCCCCGAATGGAGCTGGTGGGTTAACCGTGGCATAGATGTTGTGGGGTACCCACCCACCTGCTGTTTCCAGCCCCTCTCACCTCCTGGCCCCACCTGCGCCCCGAGGCTGCCGGCTCTGTGCAGCCACTACCTGCAGTCTGACCGCTGAGCCCTGGGAACCCGTGGCAGGCGTCCTATGCGTGTGTGCACTGGTGCTGGGAGGTGCCCTGGGCCCTGGGCACGTGGAGCTGGCCAGCTAGCCGGCTGTGTGCGGTGGTGTGGGGTTGCTGACGGACCCCTCATGCCCGGCCCCTGCCCAGGGAGATCCAGCTGCTGAGGCGGCTGCGGCACCGCAATGTCATCCGGCTGGTGGACGTGCTGTGCAGCGAGGAGAAGCAAAAGATATATCCTGCCACAGAGGGCATGGGGGGAAGCGGGTCCCCAGGTGGGAGGCCCCAGGGGAGTGTGGGGGAGGTGGGGTGCTCCCAGACAGGCGCCGGGCCGTGTTTCCTTAGCGCCCCACGTATATGGTGATGGAGTACTGCGTGTGCGGCATGCAGGAGATGCTGGACAGTGTTCCTGAGAAGCGCTTCCCCGTGTGCCAGGCCCACGGGTCAGTGTCCCCCGGGGGCAGGGCAGCCGTGGGTCTCGGGGGCCCCAGCTGTGGATTGGGTGCGCTGGGCCGAGGTGGTGGACGCATGTGCCCGTGCAGGTACTTCTGCCAGCTCATCGACGGCTTGGAGTACCTGCACGGCCAGGGCATCGTGCATAAGGACATCAAGCCAGGCAATCTGCTGCTCACCACCAGTGGGACCCTCAAGATCTCCGACCTGGGGGTCGCTGAGGTAGGCCCTGGGCCAGGGGAGGGCTGGGGCGGCCCGTCTGTGGGTCAGCGCCCCCTGAAGGCTGCATGGCCCTGCCACAGGCCCTGCCCCCCTTTGCCGCGGACGACACATGCAGGACAAGCCAGGGCTCCCCGGCCTTCCAGCCACCCGAGATCGCCAATGGCCTGGACACCTTCTCCGGCTTCAAGGTGGACATCTGGTCTGCTGGTGTCACGCTGTAAGTGCCAGCCTGGACGCCTCGGGGCGGGGGCCACACTGAGCAGCTGTGAGAGCTCTGGGCTGTGACTGGGCAGCCATGGAATCCGACGTATGTGTGGTGTTGGGGGGCAGCGTGGTCTCCCTCTGGCAGTGGGAGTAGAAGCAGACTAGTTTCTACCCCCTGACCCCAGTTCCAGAACCTTCTCCTCACCCCAGGGAATCCCCGCCGCTGAGGGGAGGGCAGGGCCCTGGGCATTCAGCCGAGGTGGGCAGCGGGGAGCAGGGCGGCAGCTGACAGCTGAGCATGTCTCTCCTCGCTGGGCGGCAGCTACAACATCACCACGGGCCTGTACCCGTTCGAGGGTGACAACATCTATAAGCTCTTCGAGAACATTGGCAAGGGCGACTACACGATCCCTGGTGACTGTGGCCCCCCGCTCTCGGACCTGCTGAAAGGTGGGGCTGCCTGCTGTGCGGTTGCCCTCCCCGGGGCACGGGGCCGGGCCCAGCACTTAACCGTGTCCGTGTTTCACACAGGAATGCTGGAGTACGAGCCGGCAAAGCGGTTTTCCATCCGGCAAATCCGGCAGCACAGGTGCATGGGGAGTGGGCCCCTGCTGCTGCCTCCCGGCGGGGGGTCCTGCTCGGTGTCCAAGGGCCGGTGTGGGCAGTGAGCCCCCATTTCCTTTCTTATGGACTCTCCAGATGGCTGCAGCGTGTGCGGCCAGGCAGGTCCCGGGAGAGACTCCCTGGGCCTCTAGAGGCTTCCAGCCGAGGCCCAGGCCACCTGAGTGGGGACAGTCGGGCAGCGTCTCTTAGTTATTTTCTAGATATATTCAGTTGTCTGAGGGGGTGGGACAGGCATCTTGCATCCACTGGTCCACTCGCCAAGTAGTCACAACAGCTGGAGCTGAGCAGATCCAAAGCCAGGAGCCAGGAGTGTCTTCCGGGTCTCCCACGCGGGTGCAGGGTCCCAAGGCTTTAGGCTGTCCTTGACTGCTTTCCCAGGCCACAGGCAGGGAGCTGGATGGGAAGTGGAGCTGCCAGGACACGAATCTGTTCCCCTGTGGGATGCTGGCACCGCAGGCTGTGGCTTTCCTTGCGACACCGCAGTCCTGGTCCCAGGCCTGTTTGCAGAAGGTCCTTGAGAGTCCTTTGGGGTCCCTGCACCTCCTGACTGTGGCAGGGATGGGCCAGGCAGCTGTCCAGGGCTTGAGGGCATGGCCGCCCGCCGGAAGTGTTGGGCTGCTGGTGGGCCCTAGGCTGGGGTGAAGGCAGCGCAGCCCGCAAGGGCCAGGTGGGCTGCGGGGCAGAGGGTCCCGTGTCCTGACGGCCTCCATACCCCGGCCTCCGCAGCTGGTTCCGGAAGAAGCACCCCGTGGCCGAGGCGCTTGTGCCCATCCCGCCCAGCCCGGACACCAAGGACCGCTGGCGCAGCATGACCGTGGTGCCCTACCTGGAGGACCTGCACGGGGGCGCCGGCGAGGACCCCGACGGGGAGCGCTTCGACCTCGAAGAGGACATCATCTACACTCAGGAATTCACCGTGCCCGGTGAGTCTGCGGCCCGCCGGCGCCCGAGCCCCGGCCCTCAGGAGCAGGTGGGAGACTCCCGAGGGCAGGACAGGGCGCGGAGCCTGGGCTGGGGGGCCTCCCTCCGGCCGCCGAGCCCCCATCAGTGCCCTGTGGGGCCGCCGACCCCCACTCTGCTCTGCCTGGCCTCGCCCCTCTCAGACCCCGCCCTCAGCGCCGCATTGCCCCGCCCCTCCGTCCCCGCCCCGCGCCTGGCTCCTCCCCTCCCTGGTCCTGCTGACCCCGCCCTCAGCGCCGCATTGCCCCGCCCCTCCATCCCTGCCCCGCGCCTGGCTCCTCCCCTCCCTGGTCCTGCTGACCCCGCCCTCTGCTCTGCCTGGCCCCGCCCTCACCTGCCTGGCCCCGCCCTGTTGACCCCTCCCCGCTTGCTTCCCCAGGTGGTGAGGAGGCCGCGGAGGCGGGGCTTAGCGAGGAGGCGCATGCGCAGAAGAGCCCGAGCCCCGCCCTCCCCGGCGAGGGGGCCGCACACTAGCCCCGCCCGCTCTGGGCGTCCCGGCCCCTTTGTCGCCATAAAGCTTTGCTCCCTGTGACTGTGGCTGAGGGTTTCCTGTCCACCCGGTTCCTAGTGCAGGGAGGGCTGGGGCGACCCTGGAGGCCCCTGGGTTCTGACTGCGCACCTGCTTCCTGAGGGGCTGGGCCGGGCGTGTCCTGGGAAGGGAGCCAGCGGGGTGGTGCTGCAGGAAGCTGCCCAGTGTGGGGGTCTGGGGAGAAAGGCCCGGCCTAACCAGGTGGAGCCGCGCTTTGCGCAGCTCTTGGTCCTTCAGCTGGGACCCTGTAAACTCCACTGTGGCTCCCAGCACTGCGAGCGGGACACATCCCAGCTGACCCCTCCCCTCCCTTGCACAGGCCAAGGCCTGGCACCCAGGTCCCGTGCCTCATTGCTTTGTGTGCCCTGAGGGCTCTGGGGCCCATGAGGGAGGTCCGGGGCCCCCCTGCACCCCACAGCTCAGCTGAGGTGTGCAGTGAGGGCAGCAGCAGGCAGGCCCCCGGCCCACTCCACAGGTGAGCGCCCAGGCCTGGAGCTGGGTCTGATGCTGCACAGGATGGCCTGTGCCTCACTGTGTAGGCTGCAGCCTCTACAGACGCTTCGACTGGCCTTGGACCAGGTCGCCGCCCAGGAGACTAGGCCCTTCTAGGGGCCAGGGCCAGTGCCAGCGTAGGGCAGGGATGTCCCTGGGCAGCTGCTGGAGGGAAGTAGCTGGGTGCCTGGCGGGTTTGGGGTGGCCTTCTGCTCAGGCCCCACCTGGGCTTCCTCCCAGGGCAGGTCCCAGCGGAGGAGGTCGGCCAGAACGGACAGAGCCGGGGGCTGCCCAAGGCCTTGTGCATGAACGGCACCGAGTCAGCACAGCTGGGCAGCAGAGGGAGGGCCCCCGCCCCGGCCCGCAAGGCCTGCACCACCAGCAGCAAGACCCGCCGACTGTCCGCCTGCAAGCAGCAGTGAGGGCCCGCCTGCAGGTGAGCCACATGCGGGTGTCAGTGGGCATGGGGGGGCTCACAAATCCCCCCACCCCAGGGCACGGAGTGGCGGGGTCCTTGGCCCACTCCCCAGTTGGACAGCAGGTGGACACTGCAGTGTGGGGGGCTGTGGCTGCCCCAGTGACTGCCCTATTCTGTCCCACAGCTGCCTCCAGGAAACCCGCCAGGTGCCCAGGCACGGGCCCTCGTCTTCCTGCCGGCCCAGGCCGAGCAGCGGCTGAGACGGGCTGTGCGATGCCTGTGGGCCGACTGCCCCCTGTGGGCCGTGCCATGCCTGCGGGCTGGCAGTGGACATGACTTGCTCACTTTGCAATCCTGCCTGAGCCTCCCCCAGGCGCGCGATGCACTTTACGTGGAGACTACTGGGCTGTGGGCGTGGGCATGGCGCAGGGGACCAGTCCTGCGTGCGTGCTGCCGCGCCTGGGGCAGCCCCGCGGCTGCCTGCCGGTTGGATGGTTGGTTCCTTTTTTGTTTTGTTTTTTAAGAAAAAAAAAAATAAAAACAGGTGGATTTGAGCTGTGGTTGTGAGAGGGTGTCTGGGATCCTGGGGAAGTAGGTGGGGCACCTTGCTGGCTGGGTCCTGAGTGGCCACCCTGCCCCCTCCCCCGGGCTGCCGGGACCCTGGGCTGAAGGAACACGAGAAGGCCGGAGTATGCAGTAGATGTTTATGGCCAACGGGAAAACAGACACAACGAACCCACCACTGGGCGGTGTGGGGTCTGGCGCAAAGCGCAGGGTGGGTAGGCGGGGCCGTCCATCTTTTGGCAATAAATAAAGCTTGGAAACCTTGGCCGTGTGGGGTTTTTTCAAGTCTCTGACACAGGGGCTGCCCAGGCTGCTCCTGCGTGTGGGATGGGCCAGGGCGGGGTGTGGCCGCCGTACATGCTGAAGGCGGCAGGGGACGCAGACACGGACGGCCAGCAAGAGCGGGGCATGGCGCGAAGGCCCGAGCACAGACCGTGGTGAGGTAAACGGCTTGGCTGTAGTGGGGTGACGGGCTCGTCCCCAGCCCTCGGCGGCCCATGGTCCTCACCCACGCGGGTCGCGCATGCACCTGTGCGGGACGGCTGGCCCGCAGCAGAGGCTGTGTGCACGCGCTCCAGACCCACAACATGGCACCTGCAAGTGCGCGCCTGGAGCTGCCTGCCCATGGTGGCCCCAAGCAGTAGGGCCACTGTCTGGCGGCCAGTCCAGGGGCACGGAGGTGGGCACCTCCTGGTGTCTCTGCGGTCGGGCCGAGGCCAGGAGCTAGTGTGCGCGCGCCAGCCCAGTGCGAGGGCGTCCACAGCCGGAGCTGGGCTCGGGGGCGAGGCCCCGCGCGGTGCCCGGGAAGCTGTGGCGAGGTGGCTTGGGCTGGGGAAGCAGCGGCTTAGGCCGGGCTGTGGTCGGGAGACGTGGGGGCGGCGGTAACCAGGGCTGGGGCGGGGGACCCAGCGACGGTGGCAGCAAGCAGCGGCGGGAAGAGTCTGTCCCCCAGGTCGCCCGCCAGCTTGTCCAGCAGCACCTCCGGGGACTCCACGCCCAGGCCGGAGCCACCGCCTCCACCGCCGCCGCCCGGCTCCTCCTCGATGACGGGGATGGCGGACTCGTCGCTCGCGCTGCCCAGCGCACGGCCATCTGGCGGGCAGTCGACACTGTCGCCGCGGCGCAGGGGCGCACGTGCAGGCCGTGGCGCGCCGGGGGCCTGGGCCGCGCGGGCTCCAGGATCGCTGTGCTGCCGGCCACGCTGCTGCCACTGCTTGCGTGCGTGCGGGTGCACCCGGGCGCGGTGGCGCACAGCCACGGGTGTGTCGTCAAAATGCGGGTCGTGGCGCAGAAACTCATGGAAGAGTGCATCGGTCTTCTCATCGATGCTGTAGTCGCGGCGCGGGCGGCGGGGCCAGGCGCGTGGGCTTAGCGGAGCCGTGGGAGCAGGCGGTTCCGTGTCATCGCCCGCGCCACGGCCCTCGATGCTGGCGTAGCCGCTGTCCATCTGCAGCAGCCGGCGCGCCTCGCCGTCCTTGGCCCGCGGCGGTGGGGGCGGTGAAGGCGGCGGGAAGGCCGGTGCCGTGCCCCCCGAGCCGGAGCCGGAGCTGTCGCCGCTGCGCACCGAGTCGCGGTCATTCCCGCTGCTGCTGTGGTCCGAGGCGGCCGCGTGCAGCTCAAGCGAGGCGCGCAGGCTCCACAAGTCGCGGTAGCTGCTCTGCGCCTGCTCCGGGCCCGCGTCCCGCTCCACATCCGATTCTGGCTGCTGCGCTTCAGACCCCGCGCTGCTCCCGCAGCCGCCGCGCTCTGGGGGGGACTCGGGGCTCGCTGCTCCCGCCTCAGCAGCCTCTAACCTGCAACCAGGTCAGGTCAAGTCAGCGCCCATCCCCTTCCCTTCCAGCAGGGGTCTTCATGCCCTCCACCCCCCCCCCCCGCACCTGCTGGAAGGTCAGATGGCCACTCCCTGACCCTGAACTTGCCCTCTAAGAGGGATGAATTGGGTCAATCTGGGTCCAGCCGTGACTTGGCCCTGATAAGGATCCTGACAGCACCCGCCCTGCCCAGGCAGGGGATTGCCCCACAGAAGGCACCACTGTACCTGGCGAACCAGACAAGGGGCTTGGAGAGGGTGGTGCGAGAGGGGGCATCCATTCCCTGGTGCCTGGGCAGTAAAGGACCCTACACAGACGTGGTGGTCCCGGGCCCTGTTGGCCCCCCTCCCTTACCCAGTGTCCCTGCGTCCCTCCTCGGGTCCCAGCAGGCCGGCCGCCATGGTGTACGGGCAGTGAGCACAGGCCCTGGGAGCTCACTCCCTGGGCCGCCTAGGGGGGACGGCGTGGGGCAGGGGCCCACGGGTCCACCCCTAGCACTTCCATCTACGGAAAAATACCTGCCGAGAGTGGGGGACGGGCTGGTGGGGCTGGCCGGGAAGGGGCGGGGGGGCGGATAGGCCACCACGATGGAGTGGATGAAGTCGGCATCAGGGGAGCCCCCCTCCTGCTCCACGCTCTCACTGGCTGCCCGCTGCCGCTGGAAGTGGTGCCGCTTGGGGGAACCTGTACAGAGGTGAGCTCGTCAGCTCCCCTGGCGGGGGGCGGGGATAGCGAGGCTCCCCGTGAATAAGATGTGCTCCTAGCTGGAGGTGTGGGGGTGGGAAGCCCTGCCGGTCAGCTCAGGCCCCCCAAAACATCACAGTTACCACCACCAAGGCGCCCAGCCCATGCTTGGAGGGAACAAGATGGGCTGCATGGGCCACGGCCAGTCCCCAAGCCATAGTCACCCACTGGCTGCCCACACAAGCCAGGACCTTCCCTTATGTCCCCTCTCCTGTCCAATTCTCAAAGGCTTCTCTTGGTGACAGAACCGGCTGTGTCTTCCAGGGGACAGCACAACCCAGCGCACACCCCCCCCCCACGTCTGTTGCACATAAAGTTTCATTGGAACACAGCCACAGCTGTGCATTCACAGGCTGGCTACAGCCCCCAGATGCAGGGGAAATGGCTCCAAGGTCATCCTGTTGACCTGGGCTACAGGGCAATGCTCGCCAGTCAAGGGGGCTGATGGCACAGCCCCCCGCACCCTGGAGACTTAGGGCTCACTCACCCCTGGTGTCCAGGCTGGACGCCCTCTGGCTCGCTTCCAGCTTCCATTTCTTGACCTTGAAGTAGGGGCTGGCCCCATCCAGGCTGGCATGGCGGCGCAGGCGACTGAAGAACTGCAGGACAGTGCCTGCCTCCCCTGACCCTGTTGAGGGCCCAGGCCCGCCAGTCTTGACGCTTCGGGTGCCTGCATCCAGCTAGACAAGACAGAACAGCAAATGGCACTCGCATCCCTGCCTCCTGGACCTGCAAGCACCCACTGCAGCCAGCCCTGCCCCTCCCAGCCAGATACTGGCCACTCTGCTCTGCCCACAGAAGTCCTGTGATGCCCCAAATTCTCCTGTCCTAGTAGGGGTGAGATGTAAGATGTCCAACCATGGGAGCCCCCTCACCGAGGTGCCTTCCCCAGAGTCACTGGATGCCGAGGGGCTGCGCTCCGTGAAGTCGGCCGTGCCCACCGCGGGGTTGTAGGGGTCACCTGGCAAGGCGGAGCTGGGGCCCAGGGAGCGGCCAGTGAGGGCCTTCCCCGGGGGCTGTGGGACAGAGCCGGTGGGGGAAGGAAGCAGTGACAGGTCAAAGGGCACAGAGGGGTGAGGCCAGGACACTGGGCTCAGCCACCCGCCCCCTCACCCCAGCACCCCCAATGGGTACCTCGAATATGGCCAGGCTGGCCTTGGGGGAGGTGGTGGGGTGGGGGGCTGCGGCCGAGCTGGCCTCAGCCGAGTCACACTCGTGGATGGTGACGATTTTCAGGGGTGGCAGGTGCAGGTGCGTGAGGCGTGCGTTCTTCAGGTGGTGAAAGTCCCCCTCGGTCAGGGTGTACCTGCAGATGGCCGGGCTTGAGGGTCCAGGCGCTGGGGCGGGGCTCAGCTCTGCCCACTGGCCAGCACCGTCCCACCCACCGGTCAGTCCTGGCCACGCCCACTGGCCAGATTCAGTCCTGCCCAATGGCCAGCACAGGACCCACCCACCAGTCAGCTTCAGTCCTGCCCAATGGCCAGCACTGGACCCACCCACTGGTCAGCTTCGGCCCGCCCACCAGCCTACTCTGGCCCGCCCACTGGTCAGCTTCGGCCCGCCCACTGGCCAGCTTCGGCCCGCCCACCGGCCAGCGCCTGCCCACCCAGCCCCTCCCTCACCGGCGGCCCTTGTCCTGCGTTTTCCGGCTTTGCTCGAACAGGGCGGCCTCGTTGAAGGAGACCCTGCGGCCGGTGGAGCTGGCCGACAAGAAGTGTTCCGTCTCCGCGTCCTGGCCCTCGGGGTCCTCCCCCCTGCGATCGGGGTCTGCGAGGAGAGCCAAGAGAGGGTGGGCCCCGGGTGGGCCGAGCCTGGTCCTGGGCGGGCCGGTGGGCAGGAGGGGCGCGGGCGGACGACGCGGGGCGGCGGGCACTCGCTCATGCGCTCACACACTCACTCGCTCAGCACGCGCCTGTGCGCACCTACGCCTGGGCGTTAAGGGAACAGAGATGAGTCGGAATCGAGCTTCGCCCAGTCTGGTGGGGGAGACAGACAGACACGGACGGTCAGGCGGCCCGAGGGGGCAGGCGAGTGGCCGAGGGGCGCGCGGGGGGCCGGGAGGGCCGGCGGGCCGGGCCGGGCGCCTCACCTTGGGCCGGGTGGGTGCCGTTGTCAAGGTAGGTGGTGGTGGTCTTTTCCGCCTCCTCCATGGCCCTGCGGAGGGAGGGCAGAGGCGGGCACGGGCTCAGCACACACGCGCCCTTCCCGGGGTAGCCAGTCCCCAGCCCCCTGCTGCGCGCACACGCAGACCCGCATGCGCAGACGCCGCCCACCGCAGTGCACCTGCTGAGCGCGCACCTGTTGAAGCGCTGATGCACCTCCCAGCAGCGTTTGCACAGCAGCAGGACCCCGGAGAGCACCACCAGGGTACCACCGACGAAGAGCGACATCACCACAACGAGCAGCACGTAGTTGTCCAGGATGGGGTCGGGTTCGGCCTGCAGGGTACCACAGCAGCGGGGCAGGTGTCAGCCGTCCAGCCGGCCAGTCCCGTTTCTCCCCCGCCAAAGACACTCCATTTCCCACCCCGTCACCCACCGTGGGACGGCTAGTGACGTTGTCCCAGGAGGCCGTCAGGGCGACAGTGGCTGCGGTGGTGGCCGCGGTGGCCATGGTGGCTGTGGGCTGCATTTTGAGGCTGGGAGGATGGGACTGCGGGGAAGAGACGGCCTGCTCAGTTCTGGTCCTCCCCTCCCGCGCCCCTGGAGCAAGCCCGTCTTCTGTCTTCCCTCCCCGGTGCAGGGCAGCGGTTGGGGGAGGGGTGCGGAGAGGGGGCGGGCAGCTCCCCCCTCTCTGCTCAGGTGGCCACTTCTGGCTGCAGCTGGCGCCAGCGCTTCCCCCCAGCTGCCTGGCTTTATAAGGGAGCAAGTGGCAGCAGTGGGCATGCGTGTCCACGCGTGTGTGCGCATTTGCGTTCACAGCCGGTATAGCCGGCCCCGCAAGGTAGCGCAGACAGCAAGGAAGCCCCGCCCAGCCAGGGGAGAGTACCCCTCCCATCCCTGGAGGAGGGGGGTAATGGGGAAACTGAGGCCGAGAGCCCAGATTTCACTGGATCCCTGCGCAGGGGGAAGCAATTTGCTTGCACCCTGAGGTGGGTGGGGGTTGGCGATCCTGGGTGTCACCACCCGAGGTGAAGGACGCCCCCCTTCTGCCGCTGGTAGGAGGGGTGAGGACAGAGGCGAGGCGGGCGCTCCGGCTCCCGGTTCCCATGGCGACCGAGCCGAGCGGGGCCGCAGCGGGTTGCCAGGGAGCGCGGGGGAGGGGGCGCGGCGTGGGGCGGGAGGCCTCCTGCAGGGGCGGGCGCGCCGCAAGATGGCTGCCGGCCTGCGCGCCCCGGACCGGGCCTGGGGTGGTCTCCCAGCTCAGGGGAGGGGCTGCCGGGAAGCTGTGTGGGACCCTGTGCCAACGCCCGGCCGGGGCCCGGCGAGGCGGACCAGGGAATGCCCGCGCCGCACGGCTAGGGTAGTGCTGCAGGGTCCGTCTGGCACGCGCGCGCGCGCGCGCGCGAGGGGTGGGCAGGGCTGGGCTGCGGCACCCCCATCTCCCTGCGTCCCTAAGCCCACTCAGCTCAGCGGCGCACACTGCGGCCCTGGGAAAGCCGCTGCGGGACTCGGGGTGCCCCGCACGCCGGGATTGGGGGAAGGGGCGTATATGTAGGTCGGGAAAGGAGTTCACGCCGGAGGGGGGTGGGGCAGAGGCGGCGGGGGGCTGGGGGCGCCAGGCGGGGGCTCCCGGGGACAGGCCAGGAGAGGAGGCGGCGTAGGACCACCTTGGGCAGGCTCCCGCACCCGGGGTCGGGCTTGGGGGCTCATTCACCAGCGAGGGGAGACGCAGGACCCGGCGCCATCGCGCTCGCCCGATCTGACAGCGGGAAACAGGCTGGCGCAGAAATGCGGGCGGGGTCCCTGCCGGTGCGCCAAGCCCCGAACGCCCACCCGACACCCTCTCCCGACCAGCCGCGCCTGGGAACGGCCGGTGGTCCCGAGCCGGGGCGGGCTCCCCGACGCCCGGCTCGTCTCCCTTGCCCTCCTGCCCTCCCCTCCCGTCCGCTCCCGTGCAGCCCCGGGCCCGCCGCGCCTACCTCAGCGCCGGGGCGTGCGGCCCATGGGCGGGCGGGCGGCGGGCAGGCGGGCGGCGCTCCCGGCTGGCTCCGGTGCCGTGGGGCCGGCGGAGAATTTATGAATGGGGAGCGCTGCGCGCGGGGGAGGCCGTCGCGGGAATGGTGGGGGGGCGCACGTGACCGCGTTGGCGGCGCTCCCGCTCCTGGCTCTCCCGGTGCACCGGGTCCCGCCCGGTCCCAAGCCGGCCGCCCACGCCGCGATCGCCGCCGCGTCTGGCTCTGCTGGCGCGCCGGCCACCGCCTCCCCTTCCCTTCCGGCGGGGGCGGGGGGCGGAGCCTGCGCTCCCGGGCGCCCCCCTCCCGCGGCGGCCGTGTCTCCGCCCCCGGTCCCCGAGGCACGACTCACCTAAGCAAGCTCTGGTCCCCAGAGGCGCCGCGAGGAAGCGGGGGAGGGATGCGTGTGTGTGTCTGGGGGGGGATGCACGAAGTCCTGACCCCTACCCCATCCCCGGCTCAGGGTCGCTCAACCTAGAGGAGAGGGCAGCACGGCCAGGGGCGCACGCAGGTGCCTCCTTCCCAGGCTCTGCAAACCCAGCATTTTCTGCAGTTCCCAGGCTCCCCAGGGTGGACAGGAGACCATCATTCCTCTCACCCACTGTGCTCTGCCAGCGCGCACCATGTCTGCCCCCCACCACACAGCCAAATAAACCAAACCGTGGCCCCCCACAATACAAACCCAGTTCTCCAGCTCTGAACCTGATTGTCAACCCGGCCCATTTGTCTCTCCCAGACCTACGTGGTCAGCCTTCCATCACCTGCACAAGCCTCCAGTGGACCACGCTGGCCAGGACACGGCGCATGTCCTGGTCACCCACTTCAACCTGCATTTGCAGGTACCCCACAGGGCTGTTGGCTGGGCTCCCCTGGTCGGTCAGCAGGCTATGTCCCCCGCCCACTCACTAGCCTCGCAAGGCCCTCAACCTTCCTCTCTCCTGGGGTGGGGACCTGAGCAGCCTCGCGGACAGGGGAGCCACTGAGCACAGCCCGTGCTAGCCATCCTGTGGTTCCCACAGGACAAGCTCCTGAGCCACCCCCGGGGCTGTGTGGGATGCAGGGCTTAGTGGGGGTGTGCATCTGGGCTCGGTGAACCCAGAGGGGGTGATGGCGAGGAAGCAGTACCGTCCAGGCCTGACGCCTGCTCCAGTGCCGAGTGCGCAGACGGCATATCTGCGAGTGGCCTGCACCGTCCAGTGCTTGGCCTCCAGAATGGTGGCGTGTGGGGTGCCCCATCCAGCCCTCTCCACTTCTCCCAGGAACACAAGCAAGGCGTCCCCTCTGCATTAAGCCTGCAGAGTGTGCAGGCGCTGGGCCACCTGCAGCTCCCCAGGCCCTACACCGGCTCAAGCTGGTAGTGAGGGGGCAGAGTCCAGAATGGGGGAGCCACGGGAGAGGCGCAGCGCAAGTGGGACCCCAACCCACCCACCCCTCAGTGTGCCCCGAGCTTCAGAACCTGCGAGGAGCCTCACCCAACCCCCCGACCCTCCATGTTCCTGCGCCCCAGGACACCCCGGCTTGGGGCTGGGTTGAGGGTGAGGAAGGGGGCGCAGGGCCCCCCAACTTGGGGCTGCAGAGCTCCCTGGGCGCGGGGGCCGGGCGGTGACGTCATGGCTGCGAGCGAGGCTGCGCGGGACGCGGCTGACGTCAGCGGGGCTCCGAGCCGCCCGCGCGCGCTCCTGCGTCAACGGCGCGCGGGGGCGGCGGCCGAGCTGGGGGGTTGCGGGGTGCAGGGCGCATCCCCGGGCTGCGGGTGCCCTCTGCCGGCGCCGAGGGAGCCACGGTGGCCGTGTGGGGTGAGGGGACGCCTGCACCTGCTGCGCCCCTGTTCTATAACCGTGCGCAGTGGTGCGTGACACGCCATGGACGCTCGGAGCGCTGGCCCCCCGGTGCGCGCCCGCTGTTTGTTTTCCACCAAGCCTTTAGAACATGTTTAGCTCTCTTATGTTTTGACCTCTCGGCATGAAGAGCCAGGCACCGTGCGCTTCCCTCAAAGACAGCTCACGTCCTCAGGAGCAGATCGCGGGGAAATGCAGCCATTCCTGAATGGCGCTGTCCATCAGGGTCCGCCCCGCACCCGCGGGCAGAGAAGGGATGGTGCTGGAGACTACAGCCCCCAGCATGCCGCGGGTGTCGGACATCTGCGTCTCTCCCGCGCGCGCCGTCCGACGGGAGTTGTAGTTCGCGCGTGCGCCCTGGCCCGGAACTCGTGCTCCCGGCCGGCCCTGCGCGTCGCGCCGTCCTGCTCGCCCTCCAGGCCGCCCGTCCTCACCGGTCACCCGCCATGCTGGCCGCCGCGCTGCTCCGCCGCCCGCGCCTGGGCTGCCTGCTGCGCCAGGCCCGCGCCTATGCCGACGCCGCCGCGGCCCCGGCCCCCGCCGCCGGCCCGGGCCAGATGTCCTTCACCTTCGCCTCGCCGACGCAGGTTCGCTCCTCGCTCGCCCCACTCCAGTCTCGAACCCGGGATCACTCACTCCCCCAATGCCGTCTGCGGTCTCGAACCCGGGACCCTGCTGCCTTTCGGGTGATCCCGGTCCCCCCTCGTGTCTCGGGGTGCGCCTCCTCGGCGGTGGGGGTGGGGGCGGCCGGTCACCCGCTACATCCCGCTGCCGTCTGCATCCCCCTCACCGTCTCTCCCAACCCCAGGTTTTCTTCAACGGGGCCAACGTGCGGCAAGTGGACGTGCCCACGCTGACCGGAGCCTTCGGCATCCTGGCATCTCACGTGCCCACGCTGCAGGTGTTGCGGCCCGGGCTGGTGGTCGTCCACGCTGAGGACGGCACCACCACCAAGTACTTTGGTGAGTCCCCAAAGTGGAGCCCCCTGCACACGGGGGTCAGGGTGCAATGAGCTGAACCCCAGGGCCAGTCACGGGAGGCCACCCTGCTGGACACCCTGGCCTCACGGCTGGCCTTTACATGGTGGTCCATGTAGAGGATGGCACCATGAAAAGTACTTTGGTGAGTCCTCCCCTGCACACGGGGAATGGGGAGCACTGGGCTCCCAGAGCCAGCCATGGGAGGCCACCCTGCTGGACGCCCTGGCCTCAGGGCTGGTGGTGGTCTACGCGGAGGACGGTACCAGGACCAGGGTCTTTGGTGAGTCCCCCGCTGCACACAGAAATTGGGGTGCAATGGGCTGAGCCCCAGGGCCAGCCTGGGGATGCTGCCCCCCCCTCCCCGCTGGACGCTGGACGCCCCGGCTTCAGGGCTGCACCTTCTCCCCTCCCCTCTTGCAGTGAGCAGCGGCTCGGTCACTGTGAATGCCGACTCCTCCGTGCAGCTGCTGGCCGAGGAGGCCGTAACGCTGGACATGCTGGACGCGGGGGTGAGCGACAGGGGAGAATCCCGGGGTGGGTGGGGGGTTAAGTGGGGAGCCTGCTCAGCCTCACCCCATGTCCACAGGCTGCCAGGGCCAACTTGGAGAAGGCGCAGTCAGAGCTGTCGGGGGCTGCCGACGAGGCAGCCAGGGCTGAGATCCAGATCCGCATCGAGGCTAACGAGGCTCTGGTCAAGGCTCTGGAGTAGGGGGGCGTCTGCCCTGGTGCGGGAGACCCCTGCAGGCCGCCGGCCAGCCCCTTTGGCAAGCTACAGTAGTGCAGGGGGTGTGTGTTCCTGAGCCCGCCCTTTCCTGATCACGTGTGTTCCTGGAGAACCTCCACCCCCCCAATGCCCCTATTAAAAGACAGGAACCCTCCTTGGTCTTGGAGTTACTTGGATTTGCTGGAGGCGGCTCAGCACCTGCCTGGGGATGGGGGGTGGTTCTGGGTGGGATGGCCTGGATGCTGGCCTTGATGTCGAGGGCGGGGACAGTGAGCGAAGGTCGCCAGCCAGCCAGCCAGGGCCAGGCTGCCGGTGATGGGCGGGGAGGGGGTGTGGCCACCACACCAGGGGTTACTGGAGGGTTTCTGCTCCAGGCCTGGCACTGGGGACCTGCAGGCCACTCCCTGGGCACGCCTGGCTGCGGGGCAGCTCCATGGACACACAGGCCCAGACCAGGGCGGTGCGGGAAGGCTCCGGTGACATGGACAGCTGCAGGCAGGCCACCCTGGGCCTGATGTGGCGAGAAGACATCTCATTGTGTGTCACCGTCCCATGCGTGTGACTCCATAGGGCAAGGCCCAGCCTGGGGGGGTGTGGAGCCCAGCTGGGCCTGTGCCTCCTGGATTCGGGCAAGCAAGTCCCCCCACCACCACCACCCTGCCTCCCCAGCAAGACAAAACCCCTGCTAAATACTGCCGCCCGCCCCTCCCTGCCTTCACCCTGGGCTGGCCACCTAACACCCCTGGGGCTGGCCCCCCACAATGGGGACCCCGCCCTGTACTCAGCCACACCCCCCAGGAGGGACAGCACGTGCTGCTGGCCAGGCCATCCTGGAATCCCGAAGGTCATGACCCTGGCACCTGGCCAGCCCTGAGCCCACAGAGACATGGGGCACCCACGGCATACACCCCAAGCCCTGGCACCCCTCTCCTAGCATCCATGGTAACCTCCACTCGGCACTGTCAGTCCTGGGCTTCCAGCAACGCCTTTGAGACACATCATGGGGGGGCAGGTCCCTTCCCAGGGGACCCCACTTTCTCTCCTGCCTCCTTGGGGTGCCTAGGTCGGGGTGGGAGGGGAAGCTAGGGTGGGGGCCAGGGTGGCCAGGCCAGATAAAAGAGGATGGCAGCTACTACGTGGACGGCTGGTGGCCGCAGCCTGGAGCCTGGAGTTTTCCCCCGTCTCCAGGGCACAGGGGTGACCCAAACCAGAGGGGGGGACTGCGTGCCCTGGCTTGGTGGCTCCAAACAGGTGACCCTGCCAGCCCAGGGCGGATCTGGCATCATGTGCACGCACTAGGGTGTGCCAGCGCCCTGGCCGGCCCCCTCACTCCCCCACTGCCTGCAGATGCTGGGGCACAGCGCCCTGCTGACTGTGCCGGGCAGGCCTGTAAATGCCCGCTGAGGTCACCGATAAGCCAGGCTGCCCCCACTCCGCGGCAGGTGACTCTGGGCTTCCCTTCCTGGTCGTCCCCCCACACAGAGGCGGAAGCCCTTGGGTGGGTCTGGGGTGGCAGGAAGGGGGGTGAGGCTGCCAACCCCTCAAGTGACAGTTGTGGGGGAGGGAAGTGTGCCGCCCCGGGGCGACCTCTGGCTGGCCAGCATTCCTAAAGTGGCCTCAGGTCAGCAGGCCAAGTAAGGCGGCCAAGTGACCCGGCTTGACGGTGTCCTGGGGCCCCTGGCCAGCAGGCAGGGGCGGGTGTCCCCCAATGCGTCAGCGCGCCCGGCCCCCCGCCCCTGGCCCGCCCCGGCTCCACCCCGAAGGAAGGCGCGGATAAAGGCACGGGGGCCGCCCGTCCGGCCCCAGACCGGCCTGGCCACCCAAGCGCTCTCCTGTTCCATCCACCGAAGGCACAGTTACTGCTGGGACCCCGAGAAGCAACCCTCCGCCCCGGGGCGCGGTGAGTGGGGGGCGGGGTCGGGAGGAGGGGCGCGGTGGTGATTGGGCGCCCCACTTTTCTTTGTCCCTAGCCTTGAGGGGGAGACCAGGTAGTCCGGGTGCCTCAGGAAGCCCCCCGGAGGTGTGGGATGGGAGGGGCTCCGCCCCCTCAGCACCGCCCCTCGGGTTTTTTGTGTGTGAAGGGTGGGGAAGGACCTCGGCCCCCGCTCCGCCCCCCACTCCTTGGGCACTCCCCCTTCCCCGGCAGTGACCTTGAACTCGTGGTCCGTGAGAGCCGGGCTCTAGCTGATGCGTGCAGACTCTTGGGGCGATCTGACAGGGTTCCTCACCGGCCCCCTAAGCTTGGGGCGTCCGCGCGCGCGCGGGGAGCACCCCTTCCTCGCCACCCCCACCCCCGAGACCCCGGCGGGCGGCACTTCCGGGCCGGCAGGGGGCGCGCCCGGGCTGCTGACTCACCGCGGCGGCCCCGAGCGGTGCGCGCGGGCGCAGCCGGGTCGCCGCGTCGCGTCACGGCTCGGGCGGGCGCGTCTCGGGAAGCGAGCCCGACCTGGGGGGGGGCGGGTGCAGGCAGGCAGGGAGGGGAGAGCGAGGGAGGCCCGGGTGGCACCGGCTCGGGCGCGGCCACGTCACCCGGGCGCACGACGCACCGCCCCAAGCCTCCGTCTCCATCCACACGGTGCGAGCCCGTGGTGCGCCCTGGTCCGGGGACCCCCCCCATTCCCGCACGGCACTGGTGTTGGGGTGTCGGGAGTGGTAGTGGTGGTGGTAGTGGGGGTGGTGGTGCAAGCTCCCGCTTCCGCTGGCGGGCGCTTCCCGGACGGACGAGGCGGGGAGGCCCCACCACTTCCTGCTCCTCCCGGCGCCGAGGCCGGCAAGGCCCGTGTGCGCCCCGCACCCCCGCTGCCCACGTCCCGGCCGCTCCCCTGGGTGGGTGGGTGAGTGGGTGGAGGGTGCCACTTGGGAAACGACCTGACCCCGAATTGGGGGTCCCGTGCCTCTCTGGGCCCGCCGCCCTTTGTTGAGGCTCCGGGCTCTTATGAATGGCTGCGGGGCGGGCGGGGCGCGGGGGCGGGCCCGGAGTGGCCGGGGCGGGGCGCAGGGCGGACACCCCCCCCATTCTGCCACGTGGGGTGGCGCCGCGGAGGCCCCGATTGGCCAGGGCGCGCGGCCGACGGGGCGGTCCGCGGCGGCTGATTGGCCGGCGCCGGGGCCGGCGGAGTAAGTAGTGAATGGGAGGGGGCGGCGGCCCCGCCCCTTGGAACGTTGATACATTATAACTTTTTTTTCTTGTTACTTTCACCCCCAGATCCTCCGAGCGGCGGCGGCAGCGGCTGTTGCTAAGGCAGGGGGACGCGCGGGGAAGCGGCCCGGAAGGCTAGAGGGGGGGCTGACCTCTCCAACAACCCTCCCCCCGGGAAGGCGCACCCCGAAACCGCCGCGACCCCTCGAGCACCGCCCGGAAAGGACTGTGTGTGTGTGTGGGGGGCGCCAAGGGCAGATACGAGCGCCCGGATCTCCGCAGCACCCCGAGGAGGAACCCAGCTCCCCTCGCTCTCCCCAGCGCGCGCCCCGGGGATGGAGCCGCAGGCCGGCGGCGCCCGGAGCTGCCGGCGAGGGACCCCCGGTGGTGCCTGCGAGCTGGGCCCGGCGGCCGAGGCGGCGCCCATGAACCTGGCCATCCACAGCACCACGGGCACCCGCTACGAGCTGTTGGTGCCGTCCGACGAGACGGTGGAGGGGCTGCGCCGGCGGCTGTCCCAGCGCCTCAAAGTGCCCAAGGAGCGCCTGGCGTTGCTGCACCGCGACACGTAGGTACCCCCCGCGCGCGCACACGCGCTGCCCCCACGCTCGGGCCGCCGGCCCCCCGGGCGCGAACAAAGAGCGCGCCGAGGCTGGAGGGAGTGGGGGGGGGAGAGAGGTGGCCGCCAGATGAGGGGCGCCGGGTGCGCGCAGCGCGCTCTCGGGCGCCCTCTGCTCGGCCTCGCTCACCGCGACCCCCCTCCCCACCTCCCGGGGTCGCCGCACAAAGGCAACGGCGAGGCGCGCGCGCGGGGAGCCCCCCTCGCGGACATGCAGGAAGTCCCGGGGAGGAGGCGCGGGGGTCCGAGCGGCGGCTGGCGGAGGAGGGGGGCACCCCGCCGTCGCCCCTCCTCTGCCTGCGTCCGTGCCGCTTCCGCATCTGCTGCGCGGCCCCCTCGCGTCTGGCGCCCCCCTCGTGTTTCTCTCTCTCTCTCTCTGCCCCCCTTTGTTCTCGCCTTGGAGCGCTCCCCGCAGCTTCCCCTCCCCCCTGGTATTTAAATCGCCTCCGGGCCGGGGAGCCCTCCCTCCCTCCCTCCCTCCCCGCGGGCCTCTGGGGACACGCAGTGTCCATCCCCAGCGGAGGGGCCCCGTGGGGGAGGGGCGGGGGGAGGGGCTCCTTTGTCTGCACCGCGGCGGCGGCCTGGGCCCGGGAGGAGGGGGAGCCGGCCCGCGCAGCCCCCGTCGAGGCCTTTCTGCTCAGGCTAGGGGCAACCCAGAAAGGCACCCCGGCCTGTATGTTGTTGGGGGCGATCGGGTTAGGGGCCTGGTGGAAATGAGATTGGGCCGTGGTGCCCGGGGGTGAGAAAAGTGTCACAGACTCCAGAGTTGGGGTTCCTGGGGGATAAGGGGGTCTGAACCTTCCAGGATGGGCGCCCCTGATGGGGTCTCTCCCCCCCTCAGTTCCCAGGTGTGCAGTCCGACTCAGGGGTGTGGGAAGCTGATGCGGGGGTGGGGACGGCTTCCCTGATCACCCCCCATCGCCGCATTCTGCGCTTCCGCGTCCCCTCACCCGCCCCCCCAAGTCTCATTGTCTTCCTCTGCCTTCTCCTCCCCAGCCGGCTCAGTTCGGGGCAGCTGCGAGAGTTGGGCGTGGGGAATGGCAGTAAATTGACGCTCGTGCCCACCGTGGAAGCGGGACTCATGGTAAAGGGGCTGGCCGCCACCCGAGCTTTGGTGTGTGTTGGGGGGGGGGTTCCCGGCCGTGCCCCACAAGCCGCACTCACGCCCCTCTCCCCTCTCCTTGCAGTCCCAGGCCTCCCGGCCCGAGCAGTCAGTCATGCAAGCACTGGAGAGTCTCACGGAGACGCAGGTAAGGCCCTGCTCGCCCCCTGCGCACCTACAGGGGGGCCACGGCCCAGCTGGACGGGCACCTGCGTGCAGTTTGTGGGGCGCTGGAGTCGCCGCCAGCACGGCCGGGTCATCCAGCCCGCCTGACCCTTCAGGGCAGACTGGGCCACGCGCGGGTGGTGACCTCCCAGGAGGGTGACCTCCGCCTGAGACCCTCTGGTTGGCCTTTCCCGACAACGTTCCTCCTAGGGGGCTGAAAGCCAGCCTGGGAACCGCTCCTTCCGCCTTTAGGGGTCCGGTGTGTGTGTGTGCCTGTCTTAAGGGGGTGCCCTCTCTTTCTCACACTGTCCTTTGTTCTGCGCCCTGGCCGGGGGAGGGAGGCCCCACACAGGAAGTTAGGGGAATATCTACTGAGCAGCCTTCCCTGGTCTCTCCCGGCCGGCCCTAGCCAGGTTCCTGCTTTGCTGGTGCTTTTTTTTTTTTTCTGTTTTTTTTTTTTCTCTCTCCCTTCCTCATTTTCTCGCGGTGGCGGCTGGGCCCTCCCAGGAGGTGACGCAGGCCCCAGCCGCCCGCTGCCGCCTCCGGGGTGGGGGGAGCCGGCCGCCGGGAAACCTGCTGAGCAGCTTTGGTGGCATGTAGCATCCTGCCCCGGCTGAGCCCGCTGGGGAAGCGGAGGAGGGGGCTGCCGGCTTGCAGCTGGGTGGTCTGCCATGTGCAGGGAAGGCGGGCAGAGCTGAGGGTCCCAGGAGCTGAGCTGGGGGGCTGCGGTGGGGTGGAGAGGGAAGGCTTCAGGAACAGGGAGGGTGGCTGGGCTGCCCTGCCTGGCACCTAGTCAGACCCGCCCATGGCTCCTCCCCAGGGAGGAAGCTGGAGGGAGGGGCACCCCAGCTGCCTGTGGGCAGCGGCCCTGCGCCCTTCCCGCAAGGGCCATTGGTGTGGCCCAGGGGTCGTTTGGTGGGGACTGCGCCCTGTGTGCTCGCTGCCCCTCCTCTGCCCCCGTGGGCTGTGGGTTGTGGAGGTTACGCCAGCCCTGCCAGCCCAGGGAGGCCAGCTCTGAGTCACTGACCTCTGTCACTTCTCAGAAACCACACCCCCCCCAGTCCGGCCCCCGGGGAGGACAAGATGCTGGCCAGGTCCCAGAGTGGGTGTCTGGGGGGGGAGCTGTTCACTGGGGTGTGTTGGCCTCTGGGGACACTCCCCTGTGTCCCCCCCCTCCAGTGTCTGGTCTGGGCTTCTTGAGGCAGCCTCAGGCCCACCCCTTGGCCTCGGCCCCGCCCAGGACAGATAAATATTTATCTTGAGAAAGCAAAGGTTAGGAGGGAAAAATTTGTCCAGGAATTCCGCCCACTCGCCAGCCAGGCCCTGACTTAGCTGGGAGGGGGCCTGGGACCGGCCCGTCCCCTACCCTCCCATTCCCAGAGAAAACACATGGGGACAGGGGAGGAGGTGACAGTGACCAGCCAGGGCTCTCACTGGAGGGCAGTGGCCGCCAGCTGGCCCCGCCCCCTCTGACCCACCTCTGTCCCCCCCCCACAGCCCCCAGCAGTGCCCGGGCCAGGCCGGGCTGGCCAAGGAGGTTTCCGGAAGTACAGATTCATTTTATTTAAGCGTCCATGGCACCAACAGGGAGCCCAGAGCCCAGAGAGGG
Source organism: Ochotona curzoniae (assembly GCF_017591425.1). NCBI lineage: Eukaryota > Metazoa > Chordata > Mammalia > Lagomorpha > Ochotonidae > Ochotona > Ochotona curzoniae. The sequence continues at coordinate 2,544,246 of NW_024466491.1, read as the reverse complement.
GCGGCGAGAGGTCCCAGGTCACACAGCGTGGGGGGGCCGGGCCGGGCTGGGCCGGGGGTTGTCGGAGGCCGTGGGCTGCCGGCTGAGGGCTCCTCCCTCCGCAGGTTAGTGACTTCCTGTCTGGCCGCTCACCGCTGACCCTGGCCCTGCGAGTGGGGGACCACATGATGTTTGTCCAGCTGCAGCTGGCCGCCCAGCACACCCCGCTCCAGCACCGCCACGTGCTGGCCGCTGCAGCCGCCGCGGCTGCTGCCGCTCGTGGAGAAGCCAGCGTGAGCACCCCCGTGGCCTCTCCATGCCGGCCAGTGTCCAGCACTGCCCGAGTCCCCCCAGTGCCCGCCAGCCCTGCCCCCACGCCCGTCACAGCCGGTTCCTTCCGTTCCCACGCAGCGTCCTCCTCCTGCCCCGAGGTAAGGCCAGGCCTGCGTGGGGATTCGGGGGGCTTGAGGGCTGCCAGGTGACCCCTGGCCACCCCCAGGGATCCACTCCCAGCTTGCTCACAGGCATGTCTGTCCCCGTCAGCAGATGGATTGCTCTGTTGCCACCAGCAGCAGCGTCAGCCCTGGGGCGGCCAGCACCTCTTCCAGCCAGGGGAGCAGCAGTCCTACCGCCGCCGCTGCCACCCGCTCCCGCAAACCCGGGGCTGTCATTGAAAGCTTCGTGAACCACGCCCCGGGGGTCTTCTCAGGGACCTTTTCTGGTACGTGACACTTCAGGGATGGGAGGACATGCTGAGTGGTAGGGATCGCCTGACTGCCAGCCACCCCTTGGGTATTAACTGCCTCTTGACCCCACAGGCACGTTACACCCCAACTGCCAGGACAGCAGCGGGCGGCCGCGGAGGGACATTGGCACCATCCTACAGATCCTCAACGACTTGCTCAGCGCCACACGGCACTACCAGGGCATGCCTCCCTCGCTCACCCAGCTCCGCTGCCACGCGCAGTGCTCGCCCACTGCGCCCAGCCCCGACCTCACCCCCAAAGCTACCTCCTGCGAGAAGCTGGCGGCCGCCCCCCCATCCTCCTCGCTGCTGCAGGGCCAGAGCCAGATCCGCATGTGCAAGCCCCCGGGTGAGTGGGGTCCGGTGGTGCCCAGCCCCCTCCCCGCCCCCCCCGCAGTCATTCAAGAGCCCCTCTGTGAACAGCCGCGGTAGCAGGTGACCCGCCAGGGCCCTGGCAGCTGCAGCTTTCCCACAGGGCTGCCCAGAGAGGAGAGTGTGTGTGCTGGGCACAAAGTGTCCTTGTGTGCACTCCTGCTGGGGGGGTTGGGGGACTGCAGCCCCACTTCCTCCTGGGGACCCTCCCCCTCTCCAGCTGGCATCTGGCACCTCTGAATGGCCAAGTCAGGCCTGGCCCCCCAAGTAGGGGGAGCCCAGTGGTTCCCACATTCCTACACATTGCTTCCCGCCCCCCTGGCTAGAGGGTGTCCTATTCCTAGAGCCAGACCCCTCCTGCAGAGGGTGGGGTGCCCTCTGGCTGTCTCACCACCCTGGAGAGAGGCAGCTGGATCACCATGCGGTACCCTCTCCTCCTCCCCACAGGAGACCGGCTGCGGCAGACAGAGAACCGGGCCACACGCTGCAAGGTGGAACGGCTACAGGTGCTGCTGCAGCAGAAACGCCTGCGCAGGAAGGCCCGGCGGGACGCCCGAGGCCCCTACCACTGGCCACCCAGCCGCAAGGCCGGCCGCAGCGACAGCAGCAGCAGCAGTGGCGGCGGAGGAGGCCCCGGCGAGGCCGCTGGCCTGGGCCTGGACTTCGAGGATTCCGTCTGGAAGCCTGAAGTGAACCCGGACATCAAGTCCGAGTTTGTGGTGGCCTAGGCTCAAACACCTCCCCTCCCCACCAGCCAGGGCCGGGCCGTGCAAGGGGCAGCCTCTCTCTCTCTCTCCCTCCCTCTCTTTCTCTTCCTCTCTTTCTCCCTCCGTGGCTCCCTGTGGAGTTGGCCTCCTGCCACAGGCTCCCCACCCACCCAGCCTTTCCCAGCTGGCTGACCCCAGGAAGCCACCCCCACCCAACCCCTTCCGATCTGCCGTCCCACCAACACCGCCAACACCACCACCTGATTCAGGTTCTAAGTCAGAAACGGACACGCCTCACAATGCACTTTACAGAAAAGGGGAGGCCCTCGCAGTGAGCGGCCTGCACCCGGCCACGGCCGCCAGGGCCCACCCAAAGCACCGCGTGGCAGCCGCGTCTTTTCCTCTTTTTTTTTTTTTTTCTCTGTGTTTTTTTTTTTTTTTTTTCCCACTGTCCCCTTTCCTTCCTGGGAGAAACGAAGCTGCAGGAGGGGCCCGCCCTCCTGGCCTGGCCCGGCTATTTATATAATAAGACTATGAGCTTTCCAACTGAGCCATTGTGGTTGGGGGGGGGATCTGGAAAAAGTGGGAGAGGAATTGTGGCAAGGCACGCCTGCCCACTGCCTACCCAGATGGCTGGTCTCCCGAGGGACCTACCCCGGTGGGCGCGGTGGGCCTCTGGCGGCCTCCGCTGTGAAAGGCCCCAGCTGAGGGCCACGCTGTAGCATTAGCCCCTGAGGGGGGTCCGCTGCTGGTCTAACTTGGACCCACCCCCAGTCAGTGCCCAGGCCTGGGGGTGGGACCCTCCCCCCTTACTTGGGGCCATGTCAGTAGGGGTGGAGTTTTATGTGGGTCCCCCTTCACATTCTGTTCCTTTTTTTTTTTTTTTTTTAATGATCCTGGGATGTTGGGGTTCCCCCCCCACACCTGTTTGTCACAGTCTGGCCCTAGAGGAGTTTGTGAATGAACTTGTGTTGCCTAGAGTTCTGTACATTTGTGTGGGGGGGTGGGTAGGGAGGGGTCACAGTGGATGGAGATGGAGGGTTCGGTTCATTTTTTTGTGTTTTTTTTTTTTAAAGGAAAGAAAAAAGGGGGTGGGTTTGTTTTTTTGAGAAATTGTCTTGGATACTTATTTAAATGTGTTTTTTTAAAATGATTTTTAAATAACCCTGTGTGTGCCTGTGAGGGCTCTCCCTCCACCCCAAGAAAGCATTACCCGCCCCTTGGGGTGTGGGGCTGGGGGGGGGTGGCTGGCACTCCGTGTGCATTTCCTGTACCAACACAGGATTGAGAAACTTAGAAGCAGCAGTGCAACTTCCAGTAATAAAACAAAATACCACAGGACCGGTCCCAGCCTCTTCCTCTGGGGAGGGGGCCGGGCCACCACCACCACCCCCCAGGACCTGGGAAGGGGAGGAGAAGCAGATGAAGCTCTCCAGGCACTTCCCGTCCCCCCTCCCAGGCTTGGGGCAGGAAGCAGCCGGTGGGTGGAGGAGAAAGGCCTGGCCACTTCCTGGTACCCAAACCCGGAAGGCCTGCAGGGCTGGAGCCACCTGCCCTGGGGACCTCCTAGTGTCCTTTCTCCCTGCCCCCCAATTTGTGTATCCCTGAGCTAAACCCCAGGGACCTAGAGCAGCCTGCCCGATCATTGGTCACAGGCCTGCCCGATTCGGTCAGCATTTTGGCTCTGCACCGCGCTCCAACATCTGTCCTTGGCCTCCTGGGCTGGGTGGGATTCTTTTTACTTGGTTCCAGCTTCAGGCACCCCTAGAGTAATACTGAAGCCCCAGCTCAAGAAACCGCTGGGCAGGGTGCACCTCACGCCCCCCTCTTGGCCACGTCACCCTGAAATCCCGCCCTGCTCGCAGCTGCCAGGCGGATGGCTGGAAGCCCAGGCCTGCAGGCCTGTTCCCACAAACGCCCCCAGGTAGGTGGGTCGCCTCCCGGGCCTCTGACCCAGGTCAGCGCCTGCCCACCCGGTAGCCCCGGGGCCTGAGCTGTGTGTGGGCTGGGGGGCACGGGCATCTGAGGTCACCCATCCGCTGCCACCAGAGGGGCGCCCCCAAAGGTAAACTGAGGCACCGGAAACGGTGAGGCGGGCTCGCTTCCCGAATCCCAGAAAAAGCTGAATGGGAGGGGGCGGTGCACCCCCCTCCGGAAACGCTCTGAGAGGAAACACAGTTTCCCGGGCAACGCGCCGCGCCAGGAGGCTGACGTCACCGCCTACCCGCTTTCTGAAGCCCAGGCTCCGCCTACGCGGCGGGTTGCAGGGCTGGAGCCTTTCATTAGCCGACACACCGATCAATTAAAGGCACGCACCAATGAAAGCGCCGAGTACCCTTAGAGGGCGGGACTGGAGCGGAATACGCACGCGCAGTTGGAGCGGCGCAGTGCCCACCCCCCCACGCGCGCAGCCTGCCCTGTCCCGCGCGCCAGCCAGCTTGGGGGCGGGCGACGCAGGCGATGGGGCCCTGACGGCGGCCGCGGGGTCTGGACGGAAGAGGGGGCGCCGCACGTGGGCCCCGGCACGGGCAGGCTGGCCTGCGCCCCGCGGTGCCCTCCACAACGCCTCAGCTCCTCACGGGGGCGAGCCCGGCTGAGGAGGAGTGGGAGCCTGCCTAGTGTCCCACGGGGAGGCGTGCAAGCGAAAACGGGGAGCCTGCAGGGGCGCCCCCCACCCGCGTGCCTCGCCGGTGCCCCGAGAGATGACGTGGCGAACCCCTGAGGGAGGTCTCACCCCCAAAGTGGGGAGGGGTCGCACCGCCTGACGCAGTTGGCTGCAGATCCGTGAAGTCGCTGGTCACAACAGGGGGTCCAACCCCCCAAAGTCAGGATGCGCACCAGGCACCCACAGCCCGCCTTCCCCGTTTTCCCTGGCCAGCTGGCCGCTCGGGGTCACCTCCCAGGTGGGGGGTGTCTAGGAGGGGTCCCACGGGTGCCCAGGGCGCACGGGCTGGGTGCCCAGGGCGCACGGGCTGGGTGCCGCGCCACCCTCCTCTGCGGCGCCGTGGGTTAGGGCGTGCCCCAGTTGGGAGGCTGGGGACGCCAGCTGTCCGGGGGCCCAGGGCGTTGGGGCTCCACCCAGCCCTGTCACGTGTGGGGTCGCTCGCTCGGCCTCCCCAGTGGCGCTTGGGGGTGCAGGGATCCCGCCGCCCTCGTCTGCACCGGTGCTTGGCTCCGCCCGCACGGTCGATCTTCCCGTTTTCATTCTTTTCCTTTATTTTTGTCTGCAATGGCCTCTCCGCTGCCCCACTTCTGCTTCCTCCCACCGGTGGGGTGCGGGGGGGGGCTCCCCTGCCCTGCAGCCAGCTGCTCCCTGGGAATAGGATCTGCTCCCGGCCAGAGGTCGTCGGGGAGACGGGGTGCGGTGGCGCTGGGAGGACACCCCGACTGCGGCCTTGGAATGCGGGTGGGGCCTGCCCCCACGGCAGCCGGGCCTGCTGCACCTGCGTCCCACGCGCCCCACACCCAGGACCTGCCCACACTCGCTTGCTCTGGGTGCAATCAGTGGAGGCCCACACCACAGCCCAGCCAGCCCCATCACCTTGCTGCGTGACCCTTCCAGGGCCCAGTACCCAGTGTCATCAAGTCCAGCCAGGCATACAGACACCCTTCCTTCTGATCCCACACGGTGCCTTCGTGCAGGAGCTGCCAGGACAGGGTGACAGTCCCCTGCTGTGCCTCCAGGGGCTTGGGGCAAGCTGTGTCCACTGCTCAGCTGGAACAACCGAGGTTGCTGCCTGGCCCCTAACATATCATTGACCCTTCAGAGACATGGTCATTCCCAGCGGCTAGGGCAGCCTGACCTTGGGGTCACCTCTGCCTGTGCTGCAGGGACCCTGGCATGGTCACCCCAGGCTACCTCCTCCCCAGTTTCAGAAGCTTCTCCCTCTCCCCCCCCCCCCCAGGCAGCCATGTAGGCTGCTCCCAGGCCTGGCTCCTGCACTTCCTGAATGCCCAGTGTCCATGTGCCCTGTGCCCAGTGTACCCAGGCCTGTACCCTGTGCCATGGTTAGTACAAACAGCTGTAACCCCAGGCAGGGGCACCCAGGGGGATGCAGTGTCTGGCGTGTCGGCCTCAGCTGGTCTGCCTCCGTGGGCATGGACGTGGCCCAGCACGTGTGTGTCTCCATGTGGCTGAGGCCTGAGGCTTACCCCCACCCCCACCCCCTGCTCTGGGCAGCAGCACAGGCACACGGGGCCTCCAAGCCTCCACATTCCTGGGCTGTGACTCAGACATGCAGGGAGGAAGGGCCTGAGTCACGGGCAGCTTGGGGCCCAGCTGGGTGTCCCCCCCCAAACCCTGCCTGGAGAGAGAGCAAGTCCCCCCCCCCCCGTGGGTCTTGGGACCTGCTTGCTTACGGAGGGCAGTGCCCTCCTCCCTCCCTGGCCGCTGCGGGCATGCAGCACACTCGACCACCGCCCCCTCTTCCTCCCCATCAGAGCAGTGACTGGGCACATAGGCTCAGGGTGGCACGATGCGCCCGGGACAAGCACACGGGTTCCTCCCCCGCAGGTCAGCGCCCCCAAGCTCTTGGGGGTCCCATGTGAGGTTCCCTGGGAACTGTGCACACCCCCACACCCGCCGGTGCCCGCGCCCAGCAACCCGGTTCTCCCAAGCGTCCACAGAAGCTTTTCCAACACCTCCCAGTTACCCACGGGGACAACATGTGCGCCACACCTGGCAACACGCACGCGCCGTCTCCGCATGTCCCCCCACCCCAAAGCCCCAGCCACCCTGGCTCCGGGCTCCCCCGCGGGTCGGGACCAGCTGGGCGGGCTGTGCTACTTCCGCGCCCCCGCCGGGCGGCCGCCAGGTGCACCGGGCAGGCCGGGAGGGGGCGGTAATTACGCGGCCCCGGCGTCCCACCCCCCACGCGCCTTTCATCCCGGGCCACGCCTGTCCCGGGTCCAGACGCTCATTACCGCCTCCCGCCCGGTCATTAGCCGGGTCGGAGGAGGACCTCGGCGTCCGGCAGGCCTTGGCCCTGCGGGGAGGGCGGAGTGGGCGGCGCGGGAGCCAGCGGCACCGCCTCTGTCTCCTAGGCGACGGTGGGTGCTGTGGTGTGTAGGGATGCCAGGAGGCTGGTTCTCCCGGTGGGCGCCCTTCCCCTCCCCACGTCGGCCCTGGAATCGGGGGGAAGGGTGGATTTGTGAATGAACCGACGGGGCCTTGGACAGACGGGGAAGCGCCAAGCCCAGAGCCTCACGCATCCCGCGCGCGGCGGGGCCCGGAATAGCAGCCTCGCCCCCGCGCGGCCCAGCTATTTTGAGCCCCTCCTCCGCCACCGCTGGAGCGCGGGTTGCGGGGGTTTCGCCAAGGGCTCACGTCCTTGTGCACCGGCCGTCGGGTCCTGGGAGGGCCTCCCACCCACCCAGTGCACGCCTGTTTCTATGTTAGGTCACGGAGTGGCAGGCTGGCAAGGAGGGGGCCCCCTCGTGTTCACGGTCCAAGCTGGGGAGGGGGTCACGAAAACACGGATCGACAGCTGAGGTGTCAGTTGCAGGGGTCCCCGATTGAAGGGGAAGCAGCCCGGCCGGCACAGCGGTCATGGGGCGCCCCCCTCCTCCCCATGCGCCCCTATCCCCAGGGATGCAGGCTGCGCGCTTTGGAGAGCCACTCTGCGTGAGTGGCTGACGCAGCAGCTCCTACTGACGGGAGCCTGGGCGCCGAGGAGTGGGTGGCCGTGAGTCAGGCTGCCCGCGGGGAGGAGGGTCCCGCGGCCACCTTGTCACTGGAGCCCGTGTCCCCACCCGTGGCGGCCTTTGCTGGGTCAGCTCGACCCACTGGAGGGCGGCAGTTGAGTGTGACGCCGTGATGGGGGGGGGGGTGGACACTGAGGTCTCCAGGGCTAGGAGAGCGCGTGGGCCGAGGGTTGCTGTGAGGCCCGGGTTGGGGTGTCCAGGGGGGTCCTCACTGACCTCTAGGAAGGACCAGGGCTGCAGCGTGAGCTGAGGCCCCGACAAGCAGCAGATGGACACTATTAAAGGGGTGAGTGACCCCAGTTGTTGCACCTCCACCTAGGACCTGATGCGTAAAGGGGCCCCGCGGCGGCTCAGCTGGGGGTGGCTGCGGAGGGGCGCAGCGTCCACGGGCGGTCACCTGCGCCCCTCCCGCTGGGGCGCACAGCAGCACCCGCCCAGGTGAGTGCTGGGGTGCGGGTGGCCAGGTACGTCATGGCTGGGGTGCGAGTTGGGTTCCCTGCAGGCTTAGGTGGAGGGCACGCACAGTCTCGCGGGGGGTGGAGGGGGCTCGCTAGGCACTGGGGGGCGTGTGAGGACCGGCATGGGGGTTCAGGTGCGCTTGGTGGTGGGGGACCCCGGGACCTGCCTGAGGTCAACCAAAAGCCGGGGGTCCAGCGACCTTCGAGCGTCCCCAAGAGGCCAGAGGGCTGAAGGAGGCAGCCAGACGCTCGGGAACCCGGAAGTGGGTCAGCCCCGCCTCGCCGGCCACGCCCCCACGCACAAAGGCGGGACCTGCGCGCGCGTAGGGCCAGTCGCCGTGCTCGGCGTCGGCGCGCGGCGAAAGGGCGGGCTTTCCGCGGGCCCCGCCCCCTAGCGAGGGCGCGGATTGGCCATGGCGGCGCGGCGTGGGCGGGGCATGGCTGCGGCGTATATAACCCCGAGTCACTGGCGCCGCCCCCCTTCCGCTCGCACGTTGGGAGGCTCTGTCGTCGCTGCCGTGCACCGTTTGCTCGTCAGCGTGAGGAACTCGCCCGACTCGGTGGTGAGGCTCCCGGCGGCACGGCTAGCAGGAAGCCCGGGGCGGCGGCCGGGCGGGGAGGCGCGACACGCCCCCCACGTCCCCGGGGTGGGCGGTCCCGGTCGGTGTGAGCCCGCCCCGCCGGCCTCCCGGCACAACGGGGCACGGGGCCGGGGGGCGGGCCCCAGCGTGTGCACCCCCCCCCCCCGCATCCCAACAACATTCCGAGTAGGCGCCGCGTTCCCCCCGGACAGGGAGCCGCTGCCGCAAAATGGCGGCGGCGAGCGGGGTGCTCGCCGGTGAAATGGCGGGAGAGCCGGGGCCCCGGATGCACGGAGAGCATGCGCGGCAGCTGCCCGTGGGTCCCGCCGCGCTTGGTAGGCGGGGCCGGCTTGGACGTGGCCAATGAGTGCGCGGTCCGGACCTCCCATGGGTGGGAGACCGGGGTAGACGAGGCCAATGATTGTGTGGTCCGGGCCCAGGTGGGCGTGACCAATTTTTTGTAGGTGGGGTCAGTGGTTCCCACTTGTTGAAGTGGCCCCCTGCTGTGGGCGGGATCAGTGCCGACGTGGTGGGCGGAACCGGCGTGGACGTGGCCAATGAGTGAATGACCCTGCCCCTTCGTGGGCTTGTGCTGTGTGGGCGGGGTTTTGCCCTCTTGGGCGGGCCCGGCGTGGACGTGGCCAATGGGTGTGCGGGCCTGCCCCTCTGGGCGTGGCTGACGCCGGCGTGGGCCTGCCCCCTCGTGGGCGGGGCCTGAGCTCCCGCTCTCCCCGCGCCCGCAGGTCGCCATGTCGTCCGACGAAGGGAAGCTGTTTGTGGGCGGGCTGAGCTTCGACACCAACGAGCGCTCGCTGGAGCAGGTGTTCTCCAAGTACGGGCAGATCGCCGAAGGTGAGCCCGGATGTCCCCGGCGGGCTGGACTGGGTGGACGGGGCCTGCGGGGCGCCGAGCAGGGGTCTCACTGCTGCACCCCGCCCCGTGCCCACAGTGGTGGTCGTCAAGGACCGGGAGACGCAGCGCTCGCGGGGCTTCGGCTTCGTCACCTTCGAGAACATCGACGACGCCAAGGACGCCATGATGGCCATGAACGGGAAGGTGAGGCCATGGGGGTCGGGGAGCGGGATGCTGCGGGCCCTGGCGCCCGGTGCTGACCCTCGGATCCGCCCTTGTTCAGTCTGTAGATGGACGGCAGATCCGCGTGGACCAGGCGGGCAAGGCGCCCGACAGCCGGGCCCGGGGCGGCCGCGGCTTCTTCCACGGGGGCCGGCCCCGGGGCCGCGGCTACTCCGGAGGTGAGTGCGTGTGTGGTGGGGGACAGGCCAGCAGGTGCCCGCCTGGGCTGCCCTGTGTGTGGGACAGTGGTCATGGCCAGCAAGTGCCCGCCTGGGCTGCCCTGTGTGTGGGACAGTGGTCGTGGCCAGCAGGTGCCCGCCTGGGCTGCCCTGTGTGTGGGACACTGGTCATGGCCAGCAGGGGCCCGCCTGGGCTGCCCTGTGTGTGGGACAGTGGTCGTGGCCAGCAGGTGCCCGCCTGAGCTGCCCTGTGTGTGGGACAGTGGTCGTGGCCAGCAGGTGCCCGCCTGAGCTGCCCTGTGTGTGGGACAGTGGTCGTGGCCAGCAGGTGCCCGCCTGGGCTGCCCTGTGTGTGGGACACTGGTCATGGCCAGCAGGGGCCCGCCTGGGCTGCCCTGTGTGTGGGACAGTGGTCGTGGCCAGCAGGTGCCCGCCTGGGCTGCCCTGTGTGTGGGACACTGGTCATGGCCAGCAGGGGCCCGCCTGGGCTGCCCTGTGTGTGGGACAGTGGTCGTGGCCAGCAGGTGCCCGCCTGAGCTGCCCTGTGTGTGGGACAGTGGTCGTGGCCAGCAGGTGCCCGCCTGGGCTGCCCTGTGTGTGGGACAGTGGTCGTGGCCAGCAGGTGCCCGCCTGGGCTGTCGTGTGTGTGGGGGTGATACATAGGCCAATGGGTGCTCTCCTGAACTGCCCCATGCAGGAGGAGGGGACCGAGGCTATGGAGGTGGTCGCTACGAGTCCCGCAGTGGGGGCTCCAGGGATTACCGAGACTACTATGGCAGGTGAGGCCTGGGGGGCGCCTTGCTGGGGACGGGTGAGGTTAGTGATGGCATGCAGAGCAGGACCCAGCGTCTTGTCCCCCCACAGCCGGAGTCAGCATGGCGGCTATGGAGACCGGAGCTCTGGGGGCTCCTACAGGGATGACTACGACAGCTACGGTAAGGGGGGCTCCAGGGGCACTGACCCCACGACCTGGCTGTCCCCAGGCCGGCCCCAGAGGCAGTCTGTGCTCTGGCCAGGGGTGGGGGCTCCCAGGCGGTGGGCCGCCTTGGGAGTGGATGCTGTCTCTCAGTGCTTGGGTGCCTTCACGCTGTCCCTGCTTCTTGTCCTCAGCTACACACCACGACTAAGAGGGGCTCAGGACCGCCCTCCGCCCGGCCACCGCTCACCCAGTGCCCACCGCTGCCGCCCGAACCCCCGGCTGCGCGCTGCGAGCGCTCGCGCTTTTTTTTTTGCAGAGAGCCGGGAGTTCTCCGAGCAGCTGGGGTCGTGTGGGCATTTACTTGTTTGTCTCAGTTTTGGTTTTTGGGTTTTTGCTTTGGTTTTTTTTGTTGTGTTGCCTTCTGTCTCTGACCGGGGGGAGCAGCCCCGGAGGACACTGGCTGGCCCTCGCTGTCCCACCAACAGCCGGCCGCCTACCGTGTGGTCATGGTCCCGGCCACGGAGCTCTTGTACGCCGTTGTCTCCGGCTTCACGAAGCCCATTAAAGCCCGTGTGAAATGAATCTCGCTTTGGCACTCCCTTTCATCGCACCGCACGCCGCTGCGGCTGCAGGCAGGGCTGGGCAGCGCGGCCGCGGCGGAGGCAGGAGGGGCACGGGCGGGAGCTGGCGACGGGGCGCCCGACGCCGTGGAGGGCAGGGCAGAGTGGACACTGCACGCACGTGCCCGGGCGCACCGGCCCTGCCGGGCCTCCCCCGTCCCAGCACCTGGCCTGTGGACGCCGCAGCCACCGAGGACAGACGCGCTGGGCGCCCCCAGCCCCGAGAAGCCAGCTGCTCCATGGGCTGGCTCCGATCGGGATCAGAAGTGGCCCGCGCCTCGAGGTAACCGCGCGCTCGTGCAGGCCCCTGGGCTGTGCTCCAGGTGGCCCTTTTCTGTGGCTCACTTTTTGAAGCTGAGCCGAGTCGATGTCGGGCCCGGCCCTCGAGCAGGCGCGGTGACTGCCTGGCCAGTGCCAGCTTCAGGGGTATTTTTGCTCACGCAATGGACAATCTGCAGGTCTGACCGCAGCCCATGCGCAGGCCTTGATGGGTGTCGTCAGTCTTTTTTGCGGTGCCCACGCCGGCCTGGGGCAGCTCCACCCTGGCGGTGTCTGCCCATGGCCTTGTGGCCAGCGGCCCGAGGGACGCCCTGCGGCTGGCCCTCGCCCCTCGCCAGCGCTGTGGACGGTTCTGGGAGGCCGGGGCAGTGGCGACCCCAAGAGGGCCTTGGGCATGACACTGCTCCACTTTGGCAGGTTGAAGATCTGGCCGGTGAGGATACCCATGAGAGACCGACCCTCGAGGGACTGGGCCTGCACCTGCAGCATGGGGCACAGCCGCCTGGCCTCCAGGCCCCGAGCCAGGTGAGTGTGTGCTTGGGGTGGGCAATGGGACTGGTGGGGGGGGGGGTCTCCCTTTTCTGCAACCACCTCACTCCTCTTCCTTGTCTCAGGAGGCGCTGCATGAGCTCTGTGGGTGCTGGAAGACAGCCCGGGGCCAGCCCTGCGCTGGCCGTAATGGTGATGGTGGAGTTGAATTGGAATAAAGGCCATGTGTGTACCCAGAAAACTGGACTCTGTGTGTGTGGGCCGGGGCCTGGGGGACAGGAGCCTGGAGTGTGGGATCAGTGGGGCTGGGATTGTGGGTTGGGGAGACAGGATCCTGGGGTCGGGGGTAGGAGCTTGGGACCGTGTGATTGGGGTGCTGGGACAGTGCTGTCCGGGCAAGGGGCAGGAACTTGGGACTGTGGTCAGAGAGGCTAGGACTGTGGGGGCAGCAGCAGGAGCCTGGATTGTGGGATCTGTGGGGTGGGGAGACAAGCGCCTGGGACTGTGGGATCCGGTGCGGAAGGGTGCAGAGGGCAGCGCACCCCCAGCCGCGGGTCCGGGCGGGACCAGGTGCTGGGGTGTGGCCATGTCCCCGCCCGGCCCCTCCCGGTGGACATCACGGCGGGGTGGGCGGGCACTTCCGGGCGTGCGGCCCCGCCCCCGGCCGCCATTGGCTGGCGCCGCCCCCGCGCGCCTGAGTGACAGCAGCCGACAGGGCGATGGGGCCGCTGCTGCTGCTGCTCCTGCTGCGGGCGCCGCTCGGGGCCGCGGACGCCGCCAACGGGAGCCGGCCCGTCGTGCCGCACAACGCCACGCGCGCCTGGCCGCCGGCCGCCACCGGCTCGCCGCTGCAGCGAACCTTCTACGTGGTCGTGGCGCTCGGCGGCCTGACCGCGCTCTACTTCCTCATCCGGGCTCTCAGGTGTGTCAGCTGACATGCAGGCTCCGCCCTCGTGCTGCCCGGCTCCCTCAGAGTCACCGCCAGCCCGGGGTGTGCGTGCACCCGGTGGTGCTGCTCCCTGGGGTGTGTGCGCACCCAATGGTGGATGGTGCTGCTCCCGGGTGTGTGTGCACCCAATGGTGCTGCTTCCCGGGGTGTGTGCGCACCCAATGGTGAATGGTGCTGCTCCCGGGTGTGTGTGCACCCGATGGTGGATGGTGCTGCTCCCGGGGTGTGTGTGCACCCAATGGTGGATGGTGCTGCTCCCGGGTGTGTGCGCACCCAATGGTGGATGGTGCTGCTCCCGGGGTGTGTGTGCACCCGATGGTGGATGGTGCTGCTCCCGGGGTGTGTGTGCACCCAATGGTGGATGGTGCTGCTCCCGGGTGTGTGCGCACCCAATGGTGGATGGTGCTGCTCCCGGGGTGTGTGTGCACCCGATGGTGAATGGTGCTGCTTCCGGGGTGTGTGTGCACCCGATGGTGCTGCTTCCCGGGGTGTGTGTGCGCCCCGATGGTGCTGCTCCCGGGGTGTGTGTGCGCCCCGATGGTGCTGCTCCCGGGGTGTGTGTGCGCCCCATGGTGCTGCTTCCCGGGGTGTGTGTGCGCCCCGATGGTGCTGCTCCCGGGGTGTGTGTGCTCCCCAGTGGTGCTCCCAGGGTGTGCATGCGCCCTGATGGTGCTGCTTCCTGGAGCGTCTGTCCAACCCGACGGTGCTCCTTGGATGTGCATCCACCCCGATGGTGCTGTTCCCCGGAACTACCAGTCCCCAGGGTTGGGCCACAAAAGGCCACCTGGGCCACCCGGCTCACACCTCCAACGCTTCCCCACCCGATCCTTGCCCTACCCTGTCCCTCACACCATGTGTCCCTGGCAGTGGGCAGGTAGGCATGGGCCTGCCTCTCAGCACAGCTAATCCCTGATCCCCATGCAGGTTGAAGAAGCTGCAGCACAGGAGGTACGGGCTCCTGGCCAATACAGAGGACGCCTCCGAGATGGCCTCGCTGGACAGTGATGACGAGCCGGGCTTGGAAGCCAGGCACCCACGATGGTAGCACAGGGCCTCCCCTGGTCAGCGCGTCCTTGGGGGCTCAGCAGGCCGTGCAAGAGCCCGCTGCTGCTGGTGGACAGAGCAGGCTGGGTTGGGTCCCTGGGGGCGATGGGGCTGGTGGGGGCTTCCGGCCTCCCCCAACACTGCCCATCCCTTTCCAGATGCTGTTGCCATGGGGCCTGGGAGGACTCCGGCTGACCCGAGACCCTCGGCACAGAGCGTCAAGCTGAGCGCTCTGGCGCATCCTCAGCTCCCTTCTCACACACACATTGCTTCGCTGGACTTGGCGTGGGACAGCATGGAAGCCAGCCCAGGGGACGCGATACCCCCTCCCCGCAATGGTCAGTGTGTTGTCCCCAATGTCACACAGCAATGGACTGAGGGGCTGCTGTGTGGGCAGGGGACAATAAACGTGGCGGTAGCTCTGGCGCTCCTGTCCCACGCCGTGATGACCCCACCAGGCACCCTGGCTCACTAACCATACTGAGGCTGAGGGGGCTGTCCTGCGCCATGAGGGACCCTGGGTCAGGTTCCTGTCCCTGAGGTCAGCTTCACCACCTTGGGCCGGGGTGCCCTCCGAGGAGGCCCAGCCCCAGCCCCTGTTCAGAGCCTGGCTAGCCCAGGAGACGCTGGCCTTCTCACCGGCCACGGCCAGCAGGTGGCAGGCGGGCGCCACGTCTACCGGTTGGGCCAGCAGCCTGGCCTGGCTGGCGTTCTCACACCTCGCTCAGGGCTGCTGACAGCTGCACGTGGGCACACACCATGGCTGCCTCCCTGCGTGCCTGGTCCGGGCCTCAGTGGGCCCCGCGAGGCCTTCCCACAGCTCCCGGCCACGACGCTGGCTTCAAAGGCCCCGTTAATTACCCTAATGAGGTCAGCAGAGACCGCTGCCCGCCGCCGGCAGGGAGCCGGGTGCCGGGCGGCCTCATTGGCAGCGCCTGCCAAGGTTAATGCGCTATTAGCGGGGAGCTCTGGAGGCAAGAGGGAAGGCCCTGCTTCCTGGCCAGACTCTGTGTGTGTGTGAGGGTCTGTGTGTGTTGGGGTCTGTGTGAGTCTGTAGAGGGCTTGTGTGTATGTGGGTCTGTGAGGCGTGCTGTGTATGTTGGCATACCTGTGTGGGCCGTGTGTTCCCACTAGCATAGGACAGCTCTGTGGGTACGCCCCTGGGACAGGGGCACTCAGGTTTGTACAGTGCACGAGCTGCAGTCCCCGTGGACTCACCACGTGACGTGTGGACTCCCCACGTGACGTGTGGACTCCCCCTGCCCTCGGCCTCACCACTTGGGACACTGCCCACACCCACAGCAATGTCCTAGGCCCGGGGGCCAGGCCTGGCTGTGCCCTGCCCCTGCCAGGGGTCACGCGACCTCCTCCTGGGATCCCAGGACGTGGTCTGAGCCATCTGTCACTGCTACCACAGCACTGTCCCACGTGGCTACACACAGGGAGGGTGTGCTCCTGTGTGGGGTCCCATCCACGCCAACATCGTGTGACATGACACAGATTGTGGCGGCACACGTGACGGTCCATCTGTGACACAGCATGGCAGGGGGCACATGTGGCTGTCCAGGCTGGCATCCTGTGACACAGCACAGCAGGGGGCACGTGTGGCCGTCCACACCGACATCCTGTGACATGGCACAGGGAGCACAAATGACCATCCAGTGACATCAGTGTAACACAATGACATTAAATACTCTGCCTAGCATTGGGGTGACACTGGTGGCCCCTGGATGGTGGTGGTCACCATGAGGGCACCAAGCTGTGTCCATGGTGGGCAGTTGAAGGCACATGGCAAGGCAAGGAGGTGATGGGCCGTGGTGGGGTGCGTGGGGCTGCAGGAGAGTGGCCGCTGTTTTCTGGGCTCCAGAAGCGAGCTAGCTGCTATCCCAGGGCTGTGCAGGCATGCTAGGGCAGAGGGGGCTGGAAGGAGGCAGTTGGGCATCATCTGCCCTGCTGGGGCGGACACGGGAGCAGCCTCTGGCCACCAGGACCTCCTCCCTAGGTGCCCCCTGGGGCCAGGCTGGGCTTCTGGAGTGGACAGTGGCTCCGGGTAGTTTATTTGGTCATGGGCAATATCTCCCCACATACTCTTAGCCTCTTCCACGGCACCGCGACTTTGGCAGGCTGACCCCAGCCCTGTGGCAGGAAGTGGTGCTAGATGCAGGGACACCACGGGTGGGCCTCCGCCAGCCAAGACCCTTCTTAGTGCTGGAGCCCCCAGCTCAGCATCGTACGCCTGCATGGAAGGGACACAGACCCTGTGCTGGGTGTGTGTGGGCCTGGGTTCTGGGTTGACACCTAACCCTATATGACCCTTGTCCCCAACGTGAGCCTGACCTCTGACCATGTCCCTGGCTGACTCCTGAATGGCAGGGCATCCGGCTGAGGAGCAGGTAGGGCTTCCCAAGCTCCCACAGCCGCCCACCAGCCCTCCAGCCGGGGTCCCCCAGAGTGGCATCACCCGAGGCCAGACCTCCAGGTCACTTGCCCGCCCCCATCTCTCCCAGGCCCCTCGGAGCGGCCAGTGGCGGGCACAGGGAGGTTGAATGGGGGACGGCCGCCTTTGTTCCCGTCCCTGCTCGGGCTCTGACCTTGAGTGAGACGAGAACAGAGGAAGAGCTTCTGCTCAAATCCGCTCGGCGGCGGTGCCGCGGCCGCCGCTCACTCCGGTGGCCCCTGCATGCAAATGAGCCTTTGCAAGGTGGTCTCTGAGCCCACGCGGCCCCACGCCTCTGCCACACAGGTGCATGGCCTGCTGGGGTGCACTCAGCCTTGGGTGCCAGAGGAGGGAGCTCCCAGGACACTCGGCTGGAGTCAGACCCCATATGCTGACTCCTACCCTGCCCCCACCATGTAAAGTGTTCCCATACCCCCTTGCTCTGAGACCCCGATCCCTAGGGGCAAGGCCTCCGCAGACAAGCCAGGACAGGAGACGGGCAATGGCTTCCAGACAGGACCCAGCCTGAGCAAAGATGGGGTGGCGGGCCGGTAGGGGAGGGGGCGTCCGGCACAAGCTACAGAGGGGTCCATGGGCACAAGTCCCTTGGTCAATCTCGTGGCACTGACTGGGTTCAGGGATACCCCAAGGGGTTCCAGAACCCTCACAGTGGGGACTACCCTGTCCCCTAACACCACACACACACACACACACACACACACACACTCACTGTCCCGGGCAGGCAGAGGTAGCCAGCACTTGGTGACAGCATGCACCCCAGCAGTAGAGCCTGGCTTGGGCAGAAGCAGAGCAGGGGGCGTGCTCCAGGCTGCAGTTCCAGCCACTGGGAGAGACTCCTGTGTGTGGCCTGCCAGGGTCAGATGCAAGAGGTCCCGGTGTTCTGGGCCTGTGTGCCCCTGAGGGCTGAGCTGCCAGCCGCCCACAAGCCTGTAGCTTTTTCCTTCTGGTGCAGTGGACAGGGCTCCCGCAGATGTGGGGTGTGGGTGTGCAGCAATAGGGGGAGCGGGTGGAGACCCCAGGGAGCTGGGGGTGCATCTTGCACCTCCCGTCACGGTGGGCTTGGCAGAGGACACGGTGCGGGAAGGGGGCGGTTATGAAAGCCTCCAATGCCCCCTCCCTGGCGACAAGGCCTCCCGTCCAGGAGGCGAAAGGGGCTCCTCCTCCTGCGGAGTTGGGGGTCCCCTCCTCCCCACGCCGTGTCTGAGCGGGCGGGAGACCCCAGCCCAGCCCCGGCGCGGCCCGGGCGCGGCGGGAGGGGGCGCCCGCGGCCCTCCCGGAGCTCGCGCGGGACAAAGGCCGGAGCCCCGGCCCCTCCCCGGTGTGTGCGGCGGCGGCCCGCGCTCCAAGCGTCCGCGCGCGGCCGGTTCCCGTGCCCGGGGCCGCCTCCGGCGCCCGGCACCTCCCCGCCGCCGCCGCCGCCGCCTGGCTTCTCGGCGCCCGAGGTCGAGCGCGCTTTGGAGAGGCGGGGAAGGGGGGGGATCTCCAAGCGCCGCGCCGCGCCCGCCCCGCGCCCGCCCCGCGTCCTCCCCGCTCGGCGGCGGCGGCGGTGAGGAGGCGGAAACGGCTGGCAGGCGGCGGCCGGACCGGGGCCATGGCGCCCGCGCAGCGCCCGCTGCTGCCGCTGCTGCTGCTGCTGCTGCCGCTGCCGCCGCCGCCGCCCTGCGCGCGCGCCGAGGACGCCGCCCGCGCCAACTCGGACCGCTACGCTGTCTACTGGAACCGCAGCAACCCCAGGTGAGGCGCCCCGCGCCCCCGACCCCTACCCCTATCCCTACCCCACGGGAGCATCCCCGCCACCCCGGGGTTTGGCGCCTCGCGGAGTTGGGGACCCGCGCTTCTCCCGGCGTGCCGCCCCGCTGCCGCGCAGACTTGGGAGATGCGCAGCCCGCATCCCCCGAAGCGCCCACGTCTCCCGGAGTTCGTAGGGGGACCCTGTTGGCTCCCTCTGAAGTCGTCCTTCGCTTGGGGGACCCCCCCTGATGCAGGGCGCATCTGGAAACCCCGTAACCAGCTTTTAGAGTTGCTGGGGCATCTCCCGGGACTTGGCCCCGCGGGGCTCAGGCCCAGGTGCGTCCGGCCGGCAGCTCCCCAAATGAACTTGAGCAAGTTGGAGCGTCTGTCTTATCTCGGTGTTGGCTGCTAGGGAGTCCCGGGCTCGTGCTCGCAAGCACTTGGGGCTAGGGGCCAGTCCCAGAGCTGCAGGGGCGGGGGCAGGACCCTCTTCCTTTCTGGTTGCTTATGGGGTAACCGAGGCGGCGGGGGGGTGGGACAGGGGGAGAGAATGAGGGTCTGGTTCAAGGTCACAACGCAGGAAGCAGAGCTGGGGTGGACCCTGGCAGCCGGGTGCCCAGCCCGCCATGCCCAGCCCAGGTGCCCAGCTCCAGAGCTAGGTGCATAGCCCACGAGTTTTTGACCAAGTCCACTCTAGGCATCAAGTTGAGTGTGGCTTGGGGGCCGGGGGCGCAGTGATTCCGGCCAGGAAAAGTTTGCAGGTAACTGGCAGGCGGAAGACCCTCCAGGACATTCCTGCTTCCAAAGGCTGTGAGCAGACCCGGAGGGGGAAGGGGCGCCCTGGGTTTGGGGGGGGGGGACCCTGCATTCTTCGGCATCTGTAGTTCTCCCAGCATTCAGCATGACCCCTAAGGGATGGAACCAGCCTCCCCAGTCCCTGTCTCCCGGCTCCGGCCCCCTGTCTCCTTTCCCAGCTGCTTCCTGTGCCGGCCAACCCAGCAGCGCTCTGGAGCCGCCGTGCCCTGCGGTCCCTGGAAGTTGATAATGGGCTGTGTCAGAGGCCGGCTCTGGGACAAGGGTGGCCAATGTCTCACCGCGGGGGGGACGTGGGGGGGACAGTGTCCAGGTACACCCCCTCCCTCGCACCCTGACCGGAGAGGTCAGCTTCCTGGGGCCAAGGGCAGGGGCCCTGGGGGGCCTCAGAGGGCTGGCCGGGCCACCAAGGAGCTGTCCTCTGTGCCGCTGGCTGCCACTGCTGTTACTGATCACATGTGGATTTGATTAAGGCTCTTGTCGCCAGCCGTGCGTGCGCCGAACCCAGCGGGCAGCACTTTCCGGGCCGAGTTTTCGGTTTCTGCCCTGAATCTGCTGTCCCCAGCCTGCCTGGGTCCTTTGTTCTAGCAAACGCTGAGTGCCGAGAAGCCGGGTACGGAGAGAGGGGACCTGGGAGGGGGGTCACCCACTAGCCCCCCCTGTCTGCCATGGGGTCGTCCCAGGCGGACCAGTGGAGTCCTGCCTGTTGGGGGATGAAGATGACGCCCCGGCCCCCAGGGCTGGCTTGGTCACCTATTGCTGCACCTCGCCTCCCTGCCTGTTCCGAGTGCTCCCTGACCACGGGGATGGCCTGGGGGGCTAGAATAGACTGTGCCTTCCTTCCCCCTTCTGCTTTCCTCTTGGCTGTGATGGTGCCCAATGCACTGCTGCAGGGCAGGGGGGCCCAAAAGCCAAGTCCACCTGGAGATGAGGCCTCATGAACGATGCTGTAGATGTGGGTATTCGCAACCTGGGGAGAGCCCACATCCAGGGCTGGCTGGACCAGAACCTGTGTCCCGCGGCATCCCACTCCTGTGACAGCCTTGGCAGAGGTGCCCACTGGGTCCCCAGGCCTGAGGTGTGCGGCCGAGGCGGCGTGGGAAGACGGGGTCGGGCCCAGAGAGGGGAGCACCCCGAACCTAGGGGGCCGTCGCACAGAAGGCTGTGGGAAGGGGCTGGAGGTCAGGATGGACCTTTTCATGATGGTGTGGCACCGCCAGCCATGGGGTGGGGACCCATCGGGCTAGCCTCAAGGTGGAAAGGTAGCTGCTTGCTTATCTGCCAGCCGGCCGCACGGAAGCTGTGTGTGTGTGTGTGTGTGTGTAAGCATGTATCATGTCTACGCGTGTATATGTACGCATTCTCGTGTGTGTGTGTGTGTGTGTAAGGGGTCAATTCTTAAATTCCCGGCTCCTGCCGTGAAAGGCGTTGTCTGCGCATTCGCCGAGGGAGCAAGCCTTCACCCCCACCTCCCCAGCTGCCCTGGGGTCTGGCTGGCCATCCTGGCCTGGGTCGCGCCGAGCTGGCACACGGTGCATGTGAGGGGCTGCAGGGTGACCCCCGGCAGCAGAGTGTGGCTGTGCGGTCCGGTCTGTCGTCCATCACATGTGGGTGTCTATGTGTGGGGTGCTGCAGCTCAAGCCTGTGTGTGCACACGCGTGTGTGGCTACACGGCTGCCCTGTTTGCACATGGAATGCCTGCAGTCCTGGCACTTGGGCTCATGTATCTGCATTGTGCGTGGGCAGCTCCAGCTGTACCCCCTCACCCACCCTGATCACCCTATGTCCACGCCCCACGTCCCTGGGGACATTGCTAGAGGTGGCAAAGCAGCCCCACCCGCTATTGCAGGGCTGTGGCCACCACAGGGACTTCAGGACCCTCTGGTGTGGCTGGTAGCTGAGCTCTCGTCCCGAGCCCCTAAGTAGGAGAACAGGGACGTGGGCAGGGGCAGAGGTGGCCGGTCCCCCTCCCCAGCCTGGGGGCACCCGGCTTTACAGGACCAATGCTGCATTTTGTTGCATGAGGGTTTTTCTGTGTTAGGAGGAACCTGTGAGCCCAGCGTTGGGTAGGGGGCTTGGAGACGAGGCTGAGGCATTTGGGGTGGAAAACGGGGGCCTGGGGCTCAGACGTGTGGGTGCGGGAACAAGCGGGACCCTCCTCCGTGCTTCCTTCACAAATGTGGGGTGTGGCTGTCTACCTTGCAGCTGGCGCCGCACTGGTGACAGACAGCAGGCCACGCGGTGGACAAGGACAGGCGTCAGTGTGGCCCAGTGGACTCGGGGACCCTACTTGGGGTGGTGGGGGAGGACTGGGGCAGCTGCGGGCATCCAGAGGTCAGTGTGGCTCCCAAAGCCAGCCGGCCGTGGGGTCTCTCTAGAACCCTGCAGCTGCCTCCAACTCCCACCACCAGCCTTCGTCCTGGGGTGCCGTGGGCCTCAGCCGCCTCCGTGGGCACAGACTGGGAGGTCCCTGTTTGACACCGGCTGGGTGAAGCCTCCAGCCTGGGTCCAGGGCAGCAGGGGGCCGGGCCTCGAGGTTCCGTGGGAACCCTTACGGCCACCGGCAAAGGCGGCTGTGTTCCTGGGTGACCGTGCACTCCGGGCTGGGGGGTTGCCCTCGGTGGGTGTGCACTGTCTCCTGGCCAGGTAGGTGTGTGCCCTCCAGGGTGCTGACCCCTACCCACCAAGCCTTGTCTCCAGCGTGCTTGTTTTTGGGTTTTTTTTCTGCAGCCCCATTGTGTCGTCCACGCGGCCAGGCCACCTGCGTTCTCCTCCCCATTGCGGTAGCCACCACGAGGACACAGGGACCAGCAGTTCCTTTTCTGACCTGGACCAGGCGCTCAAACCCTACACGCCCCGTTCACTGCTGGCATGGGGTGGTGTGGGTTCTGGGTCTCAGTCTCCCCAAATTGCATCCATGGGTGGATCTCGGTTTCTGGGTACTGTGTTCCCAGCATGAGGACTGTGGACCTCTCGCCTGCCCACCCACAGGCCAGGGGTCCCTAGTTTGCAGACACACAACTGAGCCCCACCCCAGGAGTGATTAACCTGGAAACTGGGCACAAGTGAGGTGTCAGACCAAGCAAACCAGAGGGGCCTGATCCCCACTGCCTGCGGCTCCCGCCCCATTGTCCGCCCCACCCAGCTCCCTATCCTGGCTCCTCCTGCCTCTCTGGGACCCTGCCTCAGCTTCCCCTCTTGTTCCCACAAGGCCCCTGTGGCCAGCTCACATCTTCTGAGACCCCCATTTTTCTCCAACCGTCTGGCCAATGAAGATCTCGGTGTCTCTGGAAGGCGGGGGCAGTGGGGGTTCTCGGAGGCCTCCGTGGGATGGCAGACGGAGAACTGCTGTTCTGGCTGGGTTCCTGATTCCTGCCTGGCTGTCAGCACCCAGAGGCTTAACAGTCATCCCGCTGTGGGAGCTATGGGTGGGCTCAGGGGTACCAGGGAGTACGGGTGTTGGCACCTGGCAGGAGGGTGAGGCGGTGGGCCACTGGTTGCGGCTGGAAGGAGCCGGGGCTGGGGGGTGGACAGACAGCCCCTCTGTCTGCAGAAGGACTCCAAGTCAGCCCTTCACCCCATGGTGAGCGCCTGTGCTCTGCCCACACTCTCATTCCTGGGCTTGGTCAATCCTACAGCGGATGCCGCCTTCACCCCCACCCAACACACACAAGGGGGCGAAGGATGCCCAAGCAGCCTGGGTGAGAGGGCTGCTGTGGACAGCCCGAGCCTGCTCTGGCCTCGTCCCCCACGTCGCTGGTCCAGCTTCAGAATCCTTGAGTCCTTGGCCGCTTCAATGCAGCAGTCACAGAGCAGCCGCTGTGGGCAGGGTCTGTGCTGGCCACGGGCAAGGGCGGAGGGGACGAGGGGTCCTCTGTGGCCAAGGCCCCCCAAGCTGCCAGGGTTGGGGGAAGGCTGGGCAACCAGTGCAAAGGCCCTGGGGTGAGGGCAGATGAGGGTGCCAGTGTGTGGGGGTGCCAGTATGCGGGGGTGCTGGATTGTGGAGGTGCTGGTATGTAGGGTGCCAGTGGATAGAGTACCAGTGCGACTGAGACAGTGGGGGGAAGGTTGGTGTGGGGTGCCGATGTGTGGGAGTGCCGATGTGTGGCTGAGACAGTAGGGAAAGGCTGGTGTGGGGTGCCGATGCGGCTGGAGGGAGTGAGCTGGGTGGCTGTGGGGAGCGGTGTGTGGTTCTCTCTCAGCAATGAGGGGACACCTAGAGGGCCAGGGTTGGGTAGGCATCCAGAATACTGAGTACCAGATTCTGGGCAGTCAGGTCCACGGTGCCTGCGTGGGTCTCTTGTACGGCATGGCAGGGGTCAGTCAGACACACACAGGCATTGAGGGGAGACAGGGCAGCCAATGGGGCAGTGGGGGGGACAGTGAAGGGTTCCAGCTGGCACTCAGGACACCCGTGGGGTAGTGCATGGTTCTTCAGTCCCATGTCTGTGCCCCCGGCTCTTTGAGGGGCTGCTGGACTGAGAAGGACCGGCAGGGGCAGGAGAGGAGGGTGGAGGTGAGACTCCTGACATGGGGCTGGCATCCAGCCTGTGCCTGCTGGCCGAGGCTGGACTGAGGCTGGGGTGGGGGTCACCGCACCTGAGTTCGGGGGACCAGGCAAATCCTCGCCCAGGCTTTGGGAACCCTGGTGTTGCTGCATTTCCTAGGAACCGAGGGGGTAAACTGAGGCACCAGTGAGTAGGTATGGGAGCCAGGGATCCTCCACAGGGCACCTCACACGGGGCTCCCTCCCGCAGCCGCTGCAGCCCCTGCCCTTGTGGCGCCTCAGTTTCCCCAGCCTCTGCGGGGTGAGGTGGGGGGGAGAGGAGCCCCGTGCTCTGCTGTGCACGGGCCTTTGAAGTGCTAATCAGCCCCTGTCAGGCCCCCCCTGTGCCCCTCTCGGCCGGGGCGGCGTTTACATGACAGGGACCCGGGGGACCACGGCAGGCAGATCTGAGCGGGCTCCTACGCTGTAGCCCGAGGCGGTGACGGGAGCGCAGCCTCGGCCCAACCCTCCTCTGACCTCCATCCTCCAAGGTGAGGCGGGGTCAGGGGGCTCCCTGGAGGACGGACTCAAAGGCTGGGAGACCTCGCAGAGTGGGGTAGGCGGGTGAGCAGAGGCTGGGGGGACAGCTGGAAGGTCCTGGGGGCTCAGGTTGGGGTGCAACTGGCAAGTCCTGGGGGCTCAGAGGCTGGCGAGGGTGCAGCTGGCAGGTCCTGGGGGCTCAGAGGCTAGCGAGGGTGCAGCTGGCAGGTCCTGGGGGCTTATAGGTTAGAGTGCAGCTGGCAGGTCCTGGGGGCTTATAGGTTAGGGTGCAGCTGGCAGGTCCTGGGGGCTTATAGGTTAGGGTGCAGCTGGCAGGTCCTGGGGGCTTATAGGTTAGGGTGCAGCTGGCAGGTCCTGGGGGCTTATAGGTTAGGGTGCAGCTGGCAGGTCTTGGGGACTTGGGAGATGGGGGGCAGCTGAGGTTCTGGGGCCTTGGTGGAAAGGCATCATATGGACCAGGCGTCCCCAGCACCTGGAGCTGGGTAGGGGGCGCACACCCTGTCTCCTCTGGGAGAATTGAGGCTGGGGTAGGGTGGGACTCTCTGGACCTGGACACCCAGCCCACACACCCTGCTGTCTGCTGGCCCCATCCCTCCTTGCGACTTGACCGTCCGTGCTGGGCTAACCACTGTGCCTTCCGGCAGGTTCCACGTGGGTGCGGCGGGCGATGGCGGCGGCTACACGGTGGAGGTTAGCATTAACGACTATCTGGACATTTACTGCCCGCATTATGGGGCGCCGCTGCCGCCGGCCGAGCGCATGGAGCACTATATCCTGTACATGGTCAACGGCGAGGGCCACGCCTCGTGTGACCACCGGCAGCGCGGCTTCAAGCGCTGGGAGTGCAACCGGCCTGCGGCGCCCGGGGGCCCGCTCAAGTTCTCCGAGAAGTTTCAGCTCTTCACCCCCTTCTCCCTGGGATTCGAGTTCCGGCCCGGCCACGAATACTACTACATCTGTGAGTGTGGGTGGACGCTTGTACGCGTACGAGCAGTATTACAGATTTATTTACTTGTGTTGGAAAGTCAGATTTACAGAGAGAGGAATAAAGACAGAAAGATCTTCCGTCCACTGGCTCACTCCCTAAAGTGACCACAGCGGCTGGAGCTGGGCCAATCTGAAGCTAGGAGCCAGGAGGTTTTTCCGGGTCTCCCGTGCTTTGGGCCATCCTCAACTGCTTTCCCAGGCCAAAGGCAGGGAGCTGGGTGGGAAGCAGGGCTGCAGGGATTCGAACCAGCAGCCATATGGTATCCCAGCGTGTGCAAGGCACATACACACAGCTCTGGCCTTGGCTCCTCACTTGGCCTGCTCTGGACGGAGGACGTCTGGGGAACCTCAAACAGCTCCCCGGTGTCTTTGAGATCAGACGCAAGCAACTCCACGCAGGAGAGCAACATGGTAGAACCCCTGGTTGGGGAGATACCAGGGAGGTCCGGGTCCCCACCCCGCCGCCGGGAGGCAGGTGCCAGCAGCAGGAGGGGAACCCAGAGAGTGGGTCTGGGCTGCAGTGTGGCCGGGGCCGTCGGTCAGCTCCGGGGTCCTGCCTGAGCTCACCCCGTGTCCCAACCCCCCGGAGGCAGCCCCCGCTCCAGCTGCCGCTGGGCCTCCTTAAAGTCCACCAGGCCACCATGCGATTGTTACTGTTCCTTTCAATTCAAGGAAGAAGAAGTGGGTGGGGGAGGAGAGAGAAGGTATATAAATGAAGTCCTCGTAATATTAGAAAAATGGCATTTTTTCTCTCCGAGACGGGAGTGTCATAAAGATAATTACTGTAATCGCTCGTCCTATCTGTGGCCAATGCTGTTTTTATTACGGGTTTTTCATCTTCGTCTTCCAGCCAGCGGTGGCCATGTCCCCCACACCTGCTAGCTCTGAGCCCTGGCACTGGCGGGCCCCCTCGCCCTCCACCCCCGAGGTGGCTGGAGGTGGAGACACAAGGATGGGCGTGGGTGACCCTGTGTATGTCCCCTCTCCTGGGGGCAGTGGGGAAAACAGAACCCTTTTTCCAACACCTCTCCTTGGGCCATGCACCCCCTGCCCGCCCCCATGTAGGAACAGAGTGACCTGGGGCCCAGTCATGGGGCATGGGACCAGTGAAACAGACCCCCTCACCACCTAAGTCTTAGGGGTCAGGGCTGGGATGTGGGCTCTGCATGGCAGAGGGCGGTCCTTAGGAGACCCACGGGACCCACGGCGCCTGCCTGCTAACCCTCACCCACTCCTTCCATCAGCTGCCACACCCCCCAATGCGGTGGACCGGCCTTGCCTGCGGCTGAAGGTCTACGTGCGGCCAACCAGTAAGTGTCCCTGAGGCCTGGCAGCACTCAGGACCCCACCCTTGGGTCCTCAGCCTGGGGCACTGTCTTTGGGTCTGATCCCAGCCCCATCTTAGCAGTTCCCCAAGCCCCATGTTACCCATCGGTAAGTGTCACAACTCCCTAATAATAAAGATGGAGGGAGGTCACGCCCCTCTGCTACCACCCCCCAGCTCCCTAGAAAATGGGGGGGAAGGCCCTCAAAGGGCCAGCTCAGCCTGACTGAAACACACAGAGCCCTGGGACCCTCTCCTGGGATGGTCGTGGTGGTGCAGATGGAGCCGGAGAGAGAGCGAGTGAGTGACCGGGGTGCCCACTAACCACCTACCCGCTGTCTGCCCCCAGATGAGACCCTGTACGAAGCGGCCGAGCCCATGTTCACCAGCAACAGCTCCTGCAGCAGGCTGACCAGCTGCCGCCTCCTCCTCAGCACTGTCCCCATGCTGTGGACCCTGCTGGGCTCCTAGTGCTGGCCCCGAAGGATGCCCGCCCCCAGCCGCGGCTCCCGCGCCTCCAAGACCAAATACGCTCCGCCTCTCCGGACTGGTGCTGCCATGCCCATCAGGACTTGGCTGCAGGGAAATGCAGTCCCTGGTCCAGCCATCTCCCAGGGGCAATGGACACCCCAGAGCCCCCGCGACGGTTTTATTTTATTTTATTTTTTACTGTATTTTTCTTTCAAGGTTTTTAATTTAATTTATTCCCCGCTGTCTCCCAGGGCTTGGGAGAGGTCGGGGGGAGGGGACACTGGGACTGGCTGCTCCACTTAGGTGCTGTTGGGGGGGAGGGGGACAGGCCAATCTGAGCCAATGGTGAGTGGTGAGTCAGTCCCTGCTCCACCCTGGGGTGACCTCCCAGGACCTGGGGGCGCTGACGCCGACAAGCCATCCTGTCCCGCGCCCTCCCCTCTGTAAATAGAACCAGCAAATATCTCCTGTGGTTATGTCTTCCCCCTCGGCCCACCGTGGGGTCTTTCCTTTGGGCGGGTAGGGGAGGGGGTAGGTGGACTTTTTAGAATAGATGCTACACTTGGCAATAAAACACGTTCCGTCTGTCAGAGCCCCCTCCCCTCGCCTCTGCCACCGGACACGCCAGGACTAAGTGGATGAGCCGGGAGCCTCCCCCGGCCCCTGGTGGAGGGGAGCTCACGTTTCTACGCAGCCCGTTTCTACCCGCCTTTCCTGTGTTTTCTATATATTCTATATAAATATATATCGTGCACGGCCACTGCCGCGTAGGCACAGGGACGGGGGCACCACGCCTGGAGCTGGCCGCCAGCCCCCCTGCCTCTCGCCCCTGTCCCCAATCAACTTTGGACTCTGTATTTTTTATAATAAAAGAACAAAAATTGCAGTGCTGTGTGTCTGTCTGCGTGCGGGCTGTGGAGGGACGGGGCTGGGCTGTAGAGGGGACAGGGCCAGGCATGTTGGCACGGGTCACCGGGCACACAGCAGTGGCTGACACGTGCCCCTCCCGTACACGAGCCAGGCCTGGCCGGCCTCTCCTCCGTGCTTGGGGGCTGGGAAGAGGGACCCTCAGGCCCCCTGACCATCCTCTTAGTAGCCGGTCAGATTCTGGACTACCTCCCTGGCTATGAAACAGTTTCTCTGGTTGGCCCCATTTATCCCTTTGTCGTTTTGCAAACGGTGCTGTGGTCCCAGCCATCCAAGCAAGCCCCAGGTGCAAGGTAGGTCGGTCGGCTAAGGAAACGGGGGTCCCTGCAGGCTCGTGGCTGCCTTCCACCCCCACCCCTTCCTCACCTCCGGTGACTGCCACGCCAGCCGGGACGGACACTCTCGGCCAATTAACTCCGCAGCTCTGGGCTGCTTTCTAATGAGGCCTGGGAGCGGCACAAAGGCGGCTGTGTGCGTCCACCCGCCCGCCTCCCTGCTGCCAGCCCGTCATGCCGAGCACTGCTGGGCAGGCCTGGGGATCACCCCCCCCTCCAATGACTCTCTCTAGATGAGGACCCCGAGGCTGCCAGCGTGGGCTGCTGCCCTGGCCATGGCAGGGCCCGTAGCTGGAGTGTGCAGCCAGCTGAGGCACACCAGGCCTCCCAGCACCATGCCCTGGGTCTGCCTGCTTTCCACCTTGTACTTCCGGAAAGGCATCCTAACCCAAAAGGGGGGTCCGTGGTGGCTGTGTGTCCCCTGCCCCCGTCTCTGGAGTGGCCTGGTCTGGGACTTTCTGATTGCCCAAGCCCCACACCATGTGGCCTTATGTGCGTACAGTGCTTCCCTCCACACCCCCAGTCCCTGCTGAGCAATGCCCCGTGTCCGTCTGGGCTGTTTGCACCTTAGTTTTGAGACATTAATACAAATGGCACGACCCTGTCCCTCTCCCCCCGCCCCACCACCATTGCCCCTCTCTTGCTCTAGGTACCTCCCTGGTCAAGCTGCAGGGTCCCCGAATCCTGGACTGGGAGTCCCCAGAAGGTGGGGCTGGGTCTGTCTTGGCTCTGACTGCAACCAGCATCCTGGAACTTGCTGCCATCTGCCACATTCTCGACCTGGGGTCCTCACTGACCGCTTCCTTGGTGACCAGCGTGTCCTGTGGGGGTGCAGGGGGGCCCTTGACACAGCAACCCCTTGCCCTCAGCCTCAGCCAGGCCCGCCAGGGGTGTCTTCGGGATGCTAGTCCCGTGTGAGCTGTCTCCAGCCCAGGGTTTGCACAGGGAAGCTATTGCTCCCCCGTGGCCCGTTACTGCCGCCTCGCTGCCCACCACTGCCGCCTCGCTGCCCACCTCGAGCAGGGGAGCCCAGCAGTGGTGGCTCCCTCCTTCCGCTGCACAGGTCAGGGCTGTCTGTCCCCCATCTCCCAGCGCTGGGCCACCGCCCCTTCCTCTGCCAGCTCAGGGTGTCCCTTGCTGCATGGTGGAAGAGAATCCCCCAGGGACTTGGGCACCTGCCAGAACCCCAGGGGCTCACACGGAAGGGCAGCCCCTCACCCTGCCCTCCTAGGCTTGGCTGTCTTTCTTTTGCTCTCCTGTGGGCCACAGGGCTGTCAGCTCAGGCACACCCCATGTGTGGGGACAGCTGGGAGCAGGGCCAGCCAGGACAAAGGTGTGGACCGCCGTCCTGGGGCCACTCAGGATTTGTTCACCATCCGTACAGAGGAAGCTGGACTCTGGGTTTGGGGTTCTGAGGATCAGCAAGGAGCCCGGGGTTACCTCTCACCTGCGCTGCCTCTTGCAACATTATCTAGTTCAGGGACCAGTCTGAGGCTGCCCGCGGGTCCCTTCCCCACCGGAAGCTCCTGGCTGAGGCACACCCCCACCTTTGGTCCTGGTCCAGGGGGTGGGGACGCTGCTGTCCCCTCATCCAGTATCTTCACAGCTGAAGGGGAGGGGGCCTGGGATTGTCTGCCCCCTCGCCACACCCTCCTTTAGCACGCCTGCCCCTTACCACATGCCACACTATGCCTGCCCCTCACCACTCCCAGGTCACATGCTCTCCATGCCCTGCCCCACCTACCCTCTTTGCCTCATGTCCCCACACCACCCCTTCCTTCACACCCTGCCAAGGCCCCTCAGTGCCTGCAGGGCCCAGGCCCCACACAGTTCTCTGCCCCAACTAGGGGTGCATCCCCTGGGTCCCCCCTACCCTGCTCTGGGGTCCTCACTGCTGTGCCTCCACCACAGTCTCCATACTCGCGCCTGGGGTCTCAGTTGACCCATTTTATAGAATGGAAGCTGGAATAGAGCAAGATGGTGGGGGTCTCCCTTCTGTGTCTGTGGGGGGTGCGGCCGGGGGAGGGCGGGGCAGTGACACCATGAGGGTGGAAGGTCATAGGGTGGTGTCTATCCTGCATGCCCAGGGCACTGACTGGCACCTGCAGGTGCTCCAGGAAGCTGCTTGGGGGTCTTACTCCCTTTCCCCACCCCGCCCCACCACAGAGTCAATGGGGACAGATCACCGTGACCCCGCTCACCCCTGACTGTCCCCCGGCTGCGCTGGAACCCCCCTGAGGCACGCAGAGGTCAGCTATCATGGCTAGTTGTGGGGGGAGATACCGTCTCCATCAGGCAGCAGGCATGAGCTCCCCATTAATCTTGGGTCCTCAGCTGACTCACCTGGAAAATGGGATGGGGGTGTTTAGGGCCTGGGAAGGTGGCTTTTTTTTTTTTTCCTTCATTTTTAGAAGCGTACTGGTGAAAGGCACATGAACACACACACACACACACACACACGGTCATCCGCCTGTGGGTTCACACCCCGATCTCTCCCTATGGGCCAGACTGAGACCTGGGAACTTGGGAACTTACCCTACTCCCTTCAGGAAAGGAAGAGCCCAGCAGGGCAGCCTAAGGGGGTGGTCTCCACACACCTGCTGTGGGGTCCCTGGTTCTCCTTGGGTGCTTGCTGATAGACAATGTGGTCGGCGTGGAACACCCCACAAGGGCTTCTTGTCGCCCACAGAGCACAGCTGGAGGCACTGGCCTCATTGCCAGGCTCAGCCCTTGGGGGGCGGGAGGAGCGCTGGGCTGGCTTGGCAGGTCTCTCAATTAAAATACATATATACACCAGATAAATAACCGGGCCCATATCCAGGTGACAGGCAGAATTAAGTTGCCCGGTTGGGGAGCTGGCATAGAAGGCTGAAGGGGGGACACCCCTCATTTCCTGTTCATTTCCTATCCATTGGGCCCCAGGGGTGGGGAAGGGGGTGGCTAGAGAGTGTTTGGGGTGCAGGACCCGGATCCTAAATTGTCAAGTTGGAAGGACCTGGAAAGCTCTTTTCCTTCTCCTGGGGCGGAGGTGGTGGGGGTAAGAGCGGCAGCCACAGACCCAGAGAGTCGGCCCCTCGAGTCCCCCGGGGGTTAGCATCCTTTGTGCCAACGCAGAGGTGCCCCCCCTAGAGCCCCAAGAGTCCCCGCCCTCTGCCTGGAGCCCAGCTGGGGTGGGGGGCGCACGGGGAGAGAGCGTTTTCAATTACTGAGCAGCTAATCGTCTGGCCAGGGCCGTTCTGGGCTCAGTAAATCTATTATGAAAAGCCTCTAAATGTATGTAAAACCGGCTTAGGCTGCTGGGAGGGGAAACCGAGGTGCAGGCGGCTGCAGGATTAGGGCGGGCGGAGGGGAGGTCCTGGAGGGCCCCCGGAGTGGGTGGGGGGAGGCTAGGGCACCGGGACATTGCATCTGCAAAAGCCAGCACCCACTTTATGCCTGGCAAAACTGAGGATCAGCTGGGCTTGGAGCCCCTTGCAGAAGCACCAGGGGTCGAGGGGCACCTGCCCTGCATGTGGCTGTGGAGGCAGGAGACAGGGCCTGGCCCAGCCACGGTCACTACAGCCCATCCTGCACCTCTGCCACTATTCGGGCCCTCTGATTATTTTTTCTAAGGTGTATTTATTTTTATTTGAAAAACAGAGAGGAGAGACAGAGAGATAGCTTCCATCTGCTGGTTCACTTTCCTAACGGCGGCTGCATCTGGGCCAAAGCCAGGAGCCAGGAACCTCTTCCAGGTCTCCCATGTGGATGCAGAACCACATGGGAGAAAGCCTGCTGCTTTCCTAGGCCGTGAACAGGGAGCTGGATGGGAAAGTAGAGCAGCCAGGACTCAAACCAGCGCCCCTATGGGACGTTGGTGCTGCAGATGGAGGCATAATATGCAATGCCATGGCACTCTTGTAAGCCACCCCGAAATATCTTGAGGCTACAGGGTGCACAGAGGTGGTGGGGTCTGGTGGGAAACTTACAGGGCATTTGCTGGACAGGGGGCAGCTAGCTGGGGGGATGCTCTAGGCTGCTGGAGTGGGGAGGCCCCACAGGTGGTGGTGGGGGCCCAAGGCTGTGAGGACCTGTCTCCCTTCCCAGCATGCTCTGCACTGCAGAACACTGCAGGCCAGGGTGGACCTGCCTTCCAGGACCTCAACCCACCTGCTGAAGTTCAGGCGCTGCCTGTGTCCGCACCCCCCCACCCTGTCACCCTGGGAAACCGAGGCCCGTGGCAACCAGCCACTGCAGGGGTGGCCTTCCTCCAGGCACGGCCATCTGTGTGCACACACCTGGCGCCCAGGCGCTGAGGCAATGAGGTGAATGAGGTTGGCGGGCCAGGGGTTGGGGGCGGCTGGGAGGGTCCGGGCAGGCTGGCTGGCTGTGTGATTCAGTGCTGCGGTGTGTGAGTCAGCCTCTGGCTCGATGCTGTTCCCAGCTCTGGGTAGGTCGGGGTGGAGGGGTCTGATGGTGGGGAGTGTTTGGGGGCGGGGAGCCCCCTGCTCGGCCGTCAGTCAGGCCCGCTGGGCCGCCTTCAAGTCGTCACGGCCCAGCAGTGGCCACGGGAGGGGTTATTCCAGCCTGTCCAAGGTGGACTCATGTGGAACCAACGCTGACGAGCGGAACGCGCCCCTATGGGCCCAGGCTCTCCCGCCTTTGTCCACCCCCCTAACCCGCCTGCCGTCTTGGAAGCTGCTGCCTCCTGGACCCCTGCCCCAACTCTCTGAGGGACCCTGCCACCCTGTCCCCCCCCCCACACCTTCGGCTGAAGTCATATGGTATTTCCTGGCCAGGTGGCTGCTGTCCCAGGGTCCTGGGACCATGGGACCTCAGTTCCCCGGTCTGTGACATCGGCTTGTCTGTCCTGCCTTCCCAGGGCTGTGTGCGAGCCGGGCCAGAGGCTGCATGGGCAGGGGCCTCTCCAAGGGGCCCAGCGTCTCCTAAAGCTGCCCGAGCTTTCTTTCCCAGGGGTGCCAGGCCGTCCCCCACCTCCCCAGCCTGGTCCTGGCCCCAAGCCTTTGTCCAGGAAATCTGAGCTGGCAGGGAGAACGGATCGGCTCCCAATCTGAATGGAGGCGAGGAAAATGCTGTTGACCCCTGACCCTGGCCCCCTAATCCTGGGATGGAGGTTCTCACTGGAGAAGGCCCCCATGAGCTGGGCTGGGGCGCGACCCCCGCTCCGGGCGCCAAGGGGGGCTTCCGGGTCAGGGTCACTAGGGCTTTGGGGGAACCTGGCTGCCCCATGGCCACGTGCCTATGTCCAGCCCTTGGGGTGGCCTGGGGGACCTGGGGTGTGAAGGACAGACATGAGGCCTGGCCCTTCAGCCTGTGTGCTACAGGACATGGCCTGGTGTCTGCCCCTCTGAGCCACAGCGTGAGGTTGCGGCGAAGTAAGGCTGCCCAGTATGGTATCCGTGTCCACACACCGGCATTGTGGTCTCAGGATCTGAGATCTGGGCGTAGGGCTTCCATTCTGATGACTGTTCTCAATCTGGGGGGCTCCCAGGGGCCTCGCTTTGCCCTGGCCTTGGAGGAAGTCCCTGAATGAACCCCCTAGGCAGCCACCAGTGGACAAGGGGGCAGCAGCAGGAAGACACAGTGCCACTTGGCTCAGGCTGAGCCCAAGGATGGGTATATAGCAGTTGCTTAATTGCTGCAGCTTGGGCTGGCCAGGACAGCAGCCTGACTCTGGCCCTGACTTGGGGCAAGCAGCCTGCAGTCTGGCAGGCTTTCCCTGGCCTGGATGCCTGCAGGAAGGTGCAAAGATGCAACGGCCAGTGGGGACTGGCATGTGAGGGTGTTCCTGAGTGATGAATGTGGGGGGCCAGTGCCCCCACTTCTGCTCACAGCCCCTTGCCTTCTAACTCTGCAGTGACCCGGAAGCTTCCACTGCGGGCGATACGGCTCTTGCCTGCTGGCTGGGATGCTCTGGCACGCTCGGCTTGCCCGGAGCTCCCCCGCGGCCTTGTGTCTGTTCCACCCTGCCGAGCTGTTCCCCACGATCCATTTCAATTTGGCCTCTGCAGCCTGGCGCCGCTCGGGGGGCCGACACCTTCCGCAGCCTGCCCCACCAGGTCCTCGGAGGCCATGACCGCCCTGCACCCCACCTCTCCCCCCACAACCGTCCTGCCTTGGTTTCCCTGTTTGTATCCAAGAGCCAGCCAGGGAAATGGCAGGGAAGGATGGAGCAGAGAGGATGGGTAGGGGAAAGACAAGCCTAGTGGGGGGTGGGGAGCGTCTGATGGGGGAGGGGTGTGTGGAGAGGGGCACAGGGAACATACTCTGGCGATGGGTTGCTCCGTGTTGCCCTGCCGCTGCTGCCTCTTGCCCCCCCAAGGAAGGCCATGTCTCAGAGCAAGAAACTGACCAGGTCCCAGAGCTGCGTCCAGCAGAGGAGTGGTGAGGAGCAGGCCCTTCTGCTTGCCTACCTACAACCTGACCCCCACCCCCGGCCCCTTCCTGTGGCCTGATCCCCCAGCCCCCAACTCCAGCCCCTATGTTGTTCCCGGGGTGAGAATGGCAAAGTACCCTTCCCCCTTTGCGTGGCCTCTGTGTGCCTCGGTCTCCTGTGATGGGAGGTGGTGGGAGACAGCTTGCTGCCCCCCAGGCACAGCTATGTGCCTGCCTCCCCCCATCATTGCCTCCTGACCCTCCTGGGCCTCCCTGGGCCCCTGGGGCTCTGGGCCGTGACTGCCACTAGATGGAGTGAGGTGGCCAGTGGAGAGAGCACGGGCAGGGTCGGCTCCTGAGCTGGCACTGGACGGCAACAAGAGCTGGCCGTGCTCGGGGAGGCCCACGGCCCAACAGTCTGCGAGGGCAGAGTCCCAACACATCAGGGAAACTGAGGCTGGTGCCACAGGCCATCCATGTGAAGGCAGAGCTGGGCAGGGCTGGGCAGGGGGATCTGGACCCCACCTGGTTGAATTCCCTGGGCCCTGGGAGCCGAGCTGAGTTAGGGGTGTGGGGAGACGCACTGAGCACTCTCTGAGCTTGCCAGACAGCACAGGACTAGGACACAGCAGCCCTGCACATCCCCGGGGTGCTGGGAGGCGGGGCCCGAAGCAGTGGGTGCTGGGGAGCCATGGAGGGCTTCATCAGCCTGGTGCTGCCGGGCAGCACTGGAGACTGGGGTCTGCCCGGGATAAAGGACAGAGTGGCTGGCCTGCCATGGCAGGGCTCAGTCTGAGCTCCCTGGAACACAAGGGGTATCCCATGTAGTGAACATGGGGTATACCTATGGTGAACATGGGGATCCTTGTGGCACTGCTTCCACCACCGCCCACCTGCAGTGGACAGACCCACGCGGGCAGCTCTGACACTCCCATGCCTGGTTTCCAGCTGTCTGTGGGGGCAGGTGGGGTTGGTTATTACGGTCCCCCCCCCCCCACGCCAACCTCCCCAGCTCCAGAATGCCACTGGAACCTGGCCTGCCTCGGGATGCTCCCCAGGGCCCCTGCCCGGCCTGGCTCCCACGGGGCTGTTTCCCCGCCCCTGCCATAATAGGATTGAGACTTTTGAAGTTTGTAGGAAAGGAGGAGGCACCCACGCAGAGAATGTGGGCGTGCAGTGCTTAGCATGGCTTTTGTGTGCCGGGCCAGGCGCCCGCCCGCCCGCCAGCCGTGATAAAAGCACCGTGAAATGGCCCGTGTCAGGACGCCCTTCCTTGGTGACACTTAAGCCAAACACTCCCTCGCTCAGCCCAGGCAGGGGGAGACACCCCCGCAGGGGTCGGTGTGCCTGGGAGTACAGAAGCGTGCATGCCAGCCACGCCACAAGCCAGCTGGCCTATCAAGGTCCCTGCAGTGGCCCCGGTCAAGGCTGGGCCTGAGAGCTGCCCGGAACAGGCAGCCCACCCAAGGCTTACATGCCCCCGGAGATGGGAGGCTCACTACCTATAAGATGCTAGACAAGGTTTCCTGTATGTGGCCCCACGCAGAGGAGAGGCTTTGTGTTTCTAGAGCAGCTTTAAGGAAAAGGTCTCAGGTCACAGGGACATGATCCATTAGCTTCCAGAAGATTCATGGAGCTTCATGTCCATCCTAGAACATCCCATCATTTTTTAATAAAAATTTGCTTATTTTTATTACAAAGTCAGATACACAGAGAGGAGGAGAGACAGAGAGGAAGATCTTTCATCCGATGATCCACTCTCCAACTGAGCACAACGGCCGGTGCTGTATCAATCTGGAGCTAGGAGCCAGGAGCCGGAACTTCCTCCAGGTCTCTCACACGGGTGCAGAAATCCAAGGCATCCTCAACTGCTTTCCCAGGCCACAAGCAGGGAGCTGGATGGGAAGTGGAGCAGCCAGGATCAGAACCAATGCCCATATGGGATCCTGGCACATTCAAGGCAAGGACTTTAGCCACTAAGCTACCGCACGGGGTTCCCATACCCTTCATTCTAGAAAGCAACTGGTCCCATTCACACTGACCCCTCACAAGCACAAACCCCTGTCCTGTCCGTGGAGCCCCTGCAGTTTGGCCTTATGTGGCTTCCTCTACCCTGAGTGTGGCATCCTCTGACTCCTGCTCCCCACCTCGCCCTGTTCCTGGCTGCAGGGGGGACCAGACACACCCAGCATCTGGGACACGGGCTGCCTGATGCAGCCCAGCGCCCACAGGCTGTCCCCATGCGCGGACTCTGACTGACCGGGTCTCCGCAGATGTGTCCTAGAGCTGATGGGGGGATGGTGAGTTCTACATCCAGGGCCCCTGGTCCCTTCAGACTGCCCAGGTAGGCATCTGTGTCTTAGTGGTCCCTAACACTCTGAGGGGCTGCAGAGGGAGAAGCTAGGCAGGGGGCATCCTGCCCCCAAGGAGGGGCTGCCAGGGGAGGTATCCCAGCACCAACACTTTGGCCAAACAACGGGAGAAAGCACCTCCTGGTTTCTTTCCCGGACGACGGGTGCCTGGGTGCAGGTGCGGCCCGCCCTGCAGAGGACAGCAGTGGGTAACTGTGGCCCTTCTGTCCTACCCTCCAGCACAGGCCCACATCCCAGAGGGGGCATCTTGCCCTTGCCATGCCCGGGCCCCTGGCACATCCTGTGGTTTAGGAAACACATCACACCTGCGTGAACATTGTTTGTGGGGATGTACAGGCGGGGCTGTTCCAAGAAGGTCACCCTCCTTTTTTGCACACAGGTCAGCCACGGATGGTTGCCACGGCAACGGCCGGCTTAAAGATGGAGGCTTACAGAGAATACACAATTCCTGTCCCGTTGGAAGGGCCAGCGTGAACTTGGGGACAGGCACGGGAGAGTGTGCACGGTGAAGAGAACAGGGAAGAACTCGGCCTTCTGATTTGCCCTGGGAGGCAGGCAGAGACCATCAGGGCTGATGACCCTGCTGAACTGCCCATAACCTTGGCTCTAGAATAGGAACCAGAAGTCCCGCAGGTATGGGAATCCTGGGAAAGGATACAGGAGACCCCTAGGCCCTGGCGAGGGTCCCTGCTATGCACACCTGCCCTTCCAGCGTCTGGGGGCAGCCTGTGTCCCCGGTTCAAATCCCAGCTGCTCTGCTTCCTGTTCTGCTAATGTGCCTAGGAAAGTAGCAGAGGATGGTCTGAGGGTTGGGCTGGGTCTACTCACACCAGAGACCCGGCCCTGGCCCTGGCCTGCACTGCCCTGCCCTGCCCCGGCACTGCCAGGATGCTGGGAATTGGAGGGATTCTCTGTGACACTTTCAAAGATACACATAGAATTCATGAAGATGTATTCATTTGTTTTGAGAGTTACAGAGCAACAATGAGTAAGAGTTCGTCCATACATTGTTGGTCTACGCCCCCAGTGGCTACACTGGCCCAACGCCAAAGCCAAGGGGCAACAAAGACCTCCAGAGGGGGTGCTTGGGTAACTGTCGGGGGCTGCTGGGGGACAGCCTGAGACACCCTCTGCCTGCTAGCCAAGATTCCCACCAGTGTAATTCCTATAGGATTGGAAGTTTGTAAGCCAGAAGCGGCAGGAAACCCCAACTGCCTCTGGGACTCCGCAATGGGCCACTCCCTGGTGGGGTCTCCCCCAGGGCCGTGTATGTGCCGTGGCTGCCTGCATTCATGGTCACGGCTGTCATTATCTGTGCCCCCGCCCCGGGACCTGTCAGTCCGAGGTTTCACCGTTGTCACCACTTTGCAGATGGATGAAGATGGACACAGAGGGTCGCTGAAGGGCGGCAGCGGTTCCTGCTCACACCAGGACTTGGTGTCGGAGCTGCCAGGGGCAGGGTGGGGGGGCAGGGTGGGGGGCACCCCTTGAGCAGACCCCTTGAGCGGATGCACTCGGGCCACTAGACATCTCTGCCCATTCAACAATGTGACGGATCCTTCTACCCGAGGGAACGAGGACCCCAGAAACCCTGCCCATGCCAGGCCGGGGGGCACCCCAAACTAACCAGACCATCAAGTGCTGCCTTCTTGTTCTGGACACACCCCTCCCCACAGCTGGACAGCTCCTGCGGACCGTGGCCGACCTCTGCGTCTGGGCTCCTATGGGGCTGGCAGGACCCCTCTGACAGGGAGTGTGCCCAGGGGGGCAGCCCATGGAGCACGAGGGAGCCCTGTGGATGGTGGTGCCCACCAGCTGGTCCTGTTCTCGTCTCGGCGGATCCGCAAGGCCCTCAGGTGAGTCCTGATCCTGAACTGGTGTCAGGGTCGCCGCTGCTTGCATCTGAGGGTTTGGTAAATTCAGTATCCTTGGGCACCTGTCTCCATCCTGTGGGCCTGGCTTGAGGCCATTGTCTTGTCCTGGCGTGAAGTATGTTTACTTGGCTGGTCTGGAGGCTGGGAGATGTGACATGGTCTGGGGGTGCCCCTGGCATGGCATGCCTGCTTGGCTGGGCCACGATTGCCCATTCCCGATACTTCGAGCGAACAAGCAAGCGTGAGTCTGGACCTTGCATGCAGGGGTTGGCCTGTGCCTGGAGGGCCAGGGTGGACGAACTAAGACCCAGGAGGGTCAGGCCAGAGAGTGTGTGGTGCTTGGGGGGAATGGAGAGACACAGGCCAGCACATCTGGTGTCACTGCCTTGGGCTTTGGTGTCCCACGGGGTGAGCCTGGGCGCGGGGTGGGGGGCTGGGAGCAGGGGGAAGGGGCACACAATGGGGCCAGTTTAAGGCTGTCCGCGGGTTCCGGTTCCCCCCAAAATCGGATGGACACGGCTACAGAGAGCCGCGGCCTCTGGCGCGGCTGGGCGCTCGGCGCACAATGCCGGCTGTCCAGCCCGGTTTTCCGGCGTCCCCACCTCTCTTGTCTGCTGTCCTGCGGTGGCTGCGGGCCGTCCCGGGCAGGCTTTGTCACCCCTGTGTCTCTGTTGGAGCCTGGTGTGTGTGTGGAGGGAGGAACACCTTCCCCTTCTCCATCCCCTCATGAGGCCAGGGGCGGAGTCCAGCTCCTGATGCAGGCACCCCGGTGCTCAGGGCACGCAGGGCTCTCTGTAAAGGAATCCTTGTAATACCCCGTTGCCCACAGGGCCTGCAGGGCCAGGGCTGGGGATGGAAAAATCCCGGATGTACAACCCAGGATTATTTATTCTTTCTGTGAATATAGGGGGCATGGGGCCACGACCCCATGTAGGCCTTAACTAGGCACCAGGATGGAGCGAGGAAGGGGTGGGGAGTGCAGCCGCTGGGGACCGCCTTGGGTGGACTAAGGTGAACAGAGATTATCCAACAAGTGGCCAGCATGTGTGGGGGCGGGCTCTGGAACCCACAACTCGGAACTGCTCTTTGTAAAATGCTAAAGAAACTCATGTTCTGCCACCCTGGAAGGGGCATCTAGGGCAGACTTGGCCCTGGCGCCAAGCACTGGCCATGGGCGACATTTTCTGCTGCATCAAGTAGCCCATGCTCCCCAACCATCATACACACATACACACACACACACACACACACACACACACACACACACACACACACACTTCCCTGGCCAGTGCAGAAAATTCGGGGGTTCCATGTGTCTCCTGTGAAGAGCTGTTGTTTTGGCGGCATTGCAGAAGGTCATGGTTAGCTCCCCCAACTGGAAGATCATCACAAACCTGTCTGCTCGTGGGGGGACAGGAGGCCAGGACGTGCTGGGGACCACAGGTAGCCGGCACATCCCGACCTGCTGGGCCTCAGCTTCCCTGCTAAAAACTTGTTAATGGCTACACGGGACCCAGATCCATGAATAAAACAAGAAGTTGCCTCCCCTACAGTGAATGCATCATTGGTTCGGAACTGTGGCGAAGGATGAGGGGGCACGCAGGGTGTGTGAGCTGGCTGCACCCTAGTCACAATCCATGACTCACAGATCAGTCTGCAAATTGTCTCTCCGCCGGCCTCCGCTCTGGTGACGCTTGACGGGGTGAATGTCCCAGCGTGCATGAGGTTCCCAGCTGTCCCTGGGGGCCAGGCTGGCCTCTCCTTCCCCTGCGGGTCGCAGTGCGGGGTGGGACAGGCGACAGGCTGATGCACAGGCCCAGCTCGCAAGCGGGAGGGTGGGTGGGAACTGCCACCGCTGTTAATTCTGAACCCCCGTGGAGAGCAAGACCACAGCGGGTCCCTCAAGTCCCACAGCCTGGAAGACCTGAATCCTATCTGTCGCAGGGGCACAGGCACGCTTTGGGGAGGGCCTCTAGTGGGGTCTTGCCCGCGGCACACGGGTCACCCTAGAAGTGGGCAGGGCAGTGTCTTCCTGGCAAAAGTTTCAGACCCCTCACCCCGTCCCTCACCCAGCCCCTGGTGGATGGCAAGTCCCCTGGCCCTGGACATGTCCTGCCCCACACAGAGGCCTGGGGTGTCTGCCTCTCTCCCCTGAGTGGGGCATCCTCAGGGTAGCCCCTTCCCTGGCTGCAGTTGGT
This sequence comes from Ochotona curzoniae, assembly GCF_017591425.1. Classification (NCBI taxonomy): domain Eukaryota; kingdom Metazoa; phylum Chordata; class Mammalia; order Lagomorpha; family Ochotonidae; genus Ochotona; species Ochotona curzoniae. The sequence goes on along the minus strand of NW_024466491.1, from coordinate 2,503,236 downwards.
GGGCGTCAGAGCGCTGCCCCCTCCTTGGCTGGGCAGGGCTCCGGTATGGGGGAATCGCTCAGTTGTGCATTCCTGCTGTGGTGAACAGGGGTAGGATGTGGATTTTGGGAGTAGGCTGCCTCCCGGTAACCCCATACACTCGCTGTCCTATGTCTGCCTGGCCGTGACCGCGGGGTGACATTATTGGGTTGGTCTGACTCTCCATCCACATTCTGACCCTCCAGGTCTGTAGCCACTGGAGCCTCCTGCCTGTGTGTCCTGAGGGGCTGGATTTATTCTGGCGCCCCTCGCCCTGCCCACTGTGCCTCCCCACAGGCACATGCTACTCCCTGCCAGTCCCAACACAGCAGCGACACAGCGCGCATGTAGACACTCCGGGTGTCCCTGCGGGTGCTGCGGCTGGACCAACACAACATCCGCCTCACCCGGGGGGAGCCCCTCACCTGCAGTCACCCCCATGTCCTGCCCCAGCCCCTCCTGCCTGTCCCCGTGGGCTCTTCCCGCCCCTCTGCAGATGCACCAGTTCTAGACATTTCTGTCATTGGGAAGGCCTATGTGCTTGGGAATACAGCAGAGCCTCGGGACCTGGGGAGGCTACAGCCAAGAGACCCCTCGGAGGTGGCCGGGTCTGAGGATGCGGGATCGGGGAGATGTGGCTCCCAAGGTCGGACAGAGTCTGGCAGCGGGTGTCATGGGGCGGTAATCACCAAGCACTGCTTTGACACGTGCCGGCCACTGCTGCTGTGTCTGCTGTCTGCTCCCTGGATGTTTTGGGGTCACCACCATGGCCGTGTGGAAGGAGGGAAAGAAGGCCAGGGGGGCCATCCCCTTCCTTGGGCTGTTAGCAGGAAGCACAATGGAAGCAGAGCAGCCGGGTCCAGGCGTCCCCAGGCCTCCTGCAGCCTATGGGGGCTGCATGTCAAGAGGCTTTGGGCCTGGTTCGTCCTCCTGCAAGCCACAGTGCCCTCACCTCTTCCCGGTCAGCAGGCCGCAGAGTCAGCACCCGTGGGGGATGGGTCGGGCACCCTGGAGGTGCTGCCGATTTAAAACTCTTGGGGTTTGTCATACATGATGCCGGCCAAGCCTCTGTGTGGAGAAGGAACAGGCTTCCCCCACCCCCGGTCCCCACTCCTGCTGTCCCCTCCATCTCTCTGCGGGTTCTCAAATAACATCACAGAACCGTGTTTCCCCGCAACACGAGCACCGAGTGAAACCCATCATTTGCCTGAAGGTGAAAATGTAAATCGTTTCAAAATAGATTTGGGGTCAGCCTCCTCGTTGGAGACTGGCGAGCGCCAGGCAGGTTGGGGTGCCTTGACTTGTTGCCATAGCTACAGAAGGGCCATAGCTCCCCTAACCTCCTCGTGGCCATCCGCCCGGGTCACCTGTTAGGGGCAGGTCAGGGGCTGGGGGCTCAGAGAATTGACTCACAGCTCCTTCTGTTCCAGTCGGCCTCCTGGGGTCTGTAGGGCTGACCACTCCCACGGGCCATGGACCACGGTGGGGTACGGCTGGCTGCTCACAGCATTCCGTGGCATCTTTTTATTTTTAAGAATGATTTGATTTGTTTTAAATTTAAAAACTGGGCCCGGCACGATAGCACAATGGTCAAAGTCCTCGCCTTGCACACACCAGGATCCCATGTAGGCACTGGTTCTAATGCGAGAAATTCCACTTCGTATACAACTCCCTGCTTGTGTCCTGGGAAAGCAGAGGAGGACGGCTCAAAGCCTTGGGACCCTGCCCACGCGTGGGAGACTCTGGGAGACCTGGAAGAAGCTCCTGGCTTTAGATTGGCTCTGTTCCAGCCGTTGGGGCCATTTGGGGAGTGACCCTTCGGACGGAAGATCTTCCTCTCTGTCTCTCCTCCTCTCTGTATATCTCACTTTGCAATAAAAACAGATAAACTTTTTTCAAAAAAAATAAAATTATGTATGCTTTTAAAAATAAAAAATAAACTGCTTAGGCAGTACCCTTGGAACATACTGCACATCGGGGACCCTGGGGCATCAGAGGCGATCCCGTATTCCCAGGTGCTGATGTGTTCAGACTGCTGGGAACGGCCCTCTCCCCGATTCTCTCTCCTACCCTAGATACAGGAAGCAAACAAACCCACTTTCCCTTACATTTCTACCCTTCCCATCCTTCTCATTTATTTGTTTATTTTAAGATTTGTTTATTTTTATTGCAAAGTGCAGGGTCCCAAGGCTTTGGGCCATCCTTGACTGCTTTCCCAGGCCACAGGCAGGGAGGGAGCTGGATGGGAAATGGGGCAGCAGGGACTAGAACAGCACCCAGATGGGATCCCGGTGCTTGTAAGGCAAGGTCTTTAGCCACTAGGCCATCATGACCGGCCCGGGCACCGTATTTGTTGTTGTTGTTGTTTTTAGGCGTTCCTAGAGGGCTCCGCGTTGTCCTCATGGTCTCTGGATGCGGGATGTGCGTGGCTTTTCATCCCTGCTGCAGGCCACGCAGGCTTCCTTTCGGCTTCGTCCTCTGGCTGATTAAAACACAATACAAGTTGTCCTGGCTGTTTTGACGGGTTCCTGAAAGGGGAAGGGGGATTTGGGGTTCAGCCCATGCCCCAATATTCCTTAGACCCCACGGCAGCAACGGGAACCACAAGCCCTCGGGTCCACGGTCACTCGTGGAGCTCTAGGCAGGTCTTGTGGCACTTGCTTTCGGAACAGGGGTGCTCCCCACGGCCCCAGCACCTCTGGCTGCCTGTGGGATATTAACACCTCCTTCACTACTGCAGAGGCCACGGGCAACCCCATCCGAGCATGGGCTCTCCACAAATCAAAGTTGTTTTTTTTTTTTCCCAGATTTATTTATTTATTTTCATGTATTTGAAAGGCAGAGCCACAGAAAGAGAGATTGTCCATCTATTCATTTATTTCCCCAAATGTTGGCGCCAGGAGCTCAGGATTGCATGTGGGTCTCCCATGCACGTGGCAGGGGCCCAGGGACGGGGGCATCCCTAACCTGGTACCCCAAAAAAGCACTTGCAGGAAGCTGTACTAGACCCAGAAGATCTGGGTCCCCCAGCAGCGCCCCACACTCCCCATCCAGGAGCCGTCCCTCGTGGCAGGACCGTGCCCGTGTGACTCGTCCCCGTGCAGGGGAGGTAGATGTCCTAGCATGTCCAGGGAAGGAACTCAGGCAAACTCAGCTGGGGCTGTCCTCCTGCCCCGGTCCTGCTGCCTAGCCACCCCGTAATCTTTCCCTGCTGGAGTATTCAAACACTCTAGAAATAATGCCACGCGACATTCTGCCTGTATCCACGCCACAGCCCCAGGGGCCTCGAGAGAAAACTGCTTTCTCAAGGACACCCTCATGCTTAAATGCATTTTGAAAAAATAAAATTTTTTTTAAATAATCATCAGACAATAGAAAGGTATTAATATTAAAAACCGTTCCTTGCTCGGCATGCCCAGAGCCAAACCTGTGACTAGAGCAGCAGGTATCAAGGCAACTGAATATTGGGGTTCCCTAGAGAGCACGCCAGCTTGATACCAGTTGGCAAGGTAGTGAAAGTAAGTGGACACTGGGCAGCTCGAGGAGGGTAGCTGAAGACTGGAGCAACTGAGGCTGGAGAGGCAGACTCCAGAGCTCACGGATGCCAGGCGGCTGCTCTCTGAATGACCACACAGCAGCCAGGGGAGAAAGCAAACGGGGAAGCGATGAGATAGCAGGGTAACCACACGCTAGATAAGGGCCACACACAACTCGGTCCATAGCAGGACAGCCCCATGCCCCAGTCGGGCCACACCAGGGCACGAACATGCCCCAGTGATGACATGGCTGCAGCCTGACTCCCCCAGAGCTCGCTTGCCGTCCATGCCATGTCCTGCTGCATAGAGGGGCACCTGCTCTGGGCCCTCTAGCACCAGCAGGCTACACTCATCCCAGACCTCGCATTCGTCCACCCGAGTGTCAGGAACAAGGGGACTGTATGGAGGGGTCCCAGGTGGCGGTGTGGCAGCAAAGCTGAGCTAGGACAAGTGTGCATGATGCTGGGGGAAGAAAAAAAAAAAGTCTTTTTTTTATTGTCTTTTTTTTTCCCCCTTCCATTTGTCTTACTTCCCTCTATTATGATGTGTGTGGCTGTGGAAAGCGTGTCTTACAACAGAAGAATTTTTAAAAAGGAGAGAGTGTATTTACCAAAACATTTACAGCTATATTGTATCAAAAGGGGCCTGCTCGCTTGTAAGCGGAGACTTGCAGGCGGCTGGGGCAGCCGAGCAGAAGAGGCACTTTTGATGTGCCCGCTCCCTAATGAGGACGCAGCGTCACTAGCGACAGGATGCGCTGGGCACACATCACAGGCGGCCAGGAGAGGTGTGCCCCCTGCGCCTGACCCGTTCTGCCTGCCGGGTGCACACCCGTGTCCTCGACTTTTGTCACCCCCATCTTCCTCTAGCTTCTTAGCAATTGATTTCAAATGCAGATGCAACAACACCTTCTGGATGGATGGGAAGGAAGCTGTAATGCATGGCCAGTATGCCCCAGTAAGCCGGTGGCCCTGGGAGAGGCGTTCCCAGCCTCTGTGGTTCACACAGGCCAGGGCAGCAGCAAACGGGGGTCCACCAAGCGGATGCCTGCCTGCTGGTTTTCACCTCCTTACTGGGGCCAGGAGGGGACTTAGCTGTCTGTCCAGGTGAGGACATGTCATTTTACATTCTATGGAGCACCCCATGGCCAGGGAAGGGGCCGGGGAGCCGAGAGAAAGTTCTGGAAGTGGCAGGTGGTGACGGGTGGGGTGTGAATACACCGCATGCCATGATGAGCCACGTTTGTCACGTGGTAGAGAGGGCGAGTGTGACCTTTACTACGCCACGGAGATGGCAGAGCAACGAGGAAGTGCCAGGGGCTGGGGCGGGGAGGACGTTGGGAGTGACAGGGTGATGTCAGGTGTGACATCTCAAACCCAAGGTGCCCAAAGTCCACCGATCATAGACCCTAACGGGCACCACACACTCCAGGCGACAAAGGGCATGTCGGTGGAGGCGGGATGGGGGTCGGTGTGTGTCATCTATAGCCTTTTCAGCATCGCTGGGAACCTGAAACATTTCTGGGGTCTTCCAAACCAGAGAATTAGACAGGAAGACAGACTTCTCCCCAAATCCCCTTTGCGGGGGCACACCCTGCACTGTGGCAGAGCTGCTCCACTCTGCCTTCCACCGGCCCCAGACAAAGGGAAGGGAATGGCTTTGAGGCGTCCCGTGCCAAGCGGCTGCTGCCTGGGACAACAGCATCCCTTATGGGTACCGGTTCAAGTCCTGGCTGATCCACTTCCCACCCAGTTCCCTGCTAAAATGGCATGAGCAAAGTTTTGGCTGATGCCCAATCCCTTGGGCACCCCTGCCACCCTGCATGGGGACCCAGACTGCGGACATGTGGGGAGTGAATGAATTAACTCACGAACCAGGTCAAAGACTTATTGTGTCTTGAGGGGAACCGAAGCATGTGGGGATTTGGGGTGTAAGGTACAGCGGTGGCTCAGAGCCTTGGGGTGGGGACTGGGAAGGGGCTGCAGCATCCCTACATGTTTAAGAGCTGGACAAAGAAGAAGTTCCTGCCTGGGAACCACAGGAGGCTCTCCGATAAGAGACCTTGAAGAAAAACAAATAAAGAGCCGGCTGTAGATTACCCGAATCTGAGCCAAGAACAAGGACCCAGAAAAAAGGAAGAAAACAAATTCTCTAGCGGGGCCTTTTGAAATGCAGATGCCACACCGCCGTCCGCCCCAAACGCCTAATAGACAGAATGAAAGACTTCTCTAAGAAATCAAAGGCAGACAGGATGGAAACTCGGCAGGGCCTAATCCTTGACCCTCCAGCTCGGGCGTCCTCGTCGTGTCACCGTCACCGCTCACCGTTTGGGAGACTGCGGCGGATCTGGGAGGACGCGGTGGGATCCAGGGGGCTCCCACGCCAGCCGGGCCCCAGACCCGGGGTCACCCTCTGACCTGGACCACCCTGCTCCGGGGGCAGAGTCCCGGGGTGGTGGCGATGCTCCCGCGCCGCGGGGTCTTTCTAACCGCGCGGACTTTGGAGGGCGCACACGGCATGCGGGTTGGCCGCGTGGGTGACTCCGCGTCTCTTCCAGGGCTGTGACAGCAGCGGAGGAGCCCAGTTCTCCCTTTCCCAGCTGTCAGGGCCCTTGCCCGGCGCCCCTGAGGATGCCCCAGACGCACAAACAGTTGGTTCAAAGGGTCGGATTCTTTGCCAAACACACGGGACCCGCACTTGGCCGCTCCTGCCAGGAGCGCCCCGGAGCGGTCCAGCCCGCCGACAGGTGCTGGAGGTACAGTTTGATGCCCTATCCTTCCCACCCCCCGACCCCCGGCTCCCTCCACCCGATCCGGCAGCTCTCCCGGATCTCCCGTGACCTGGACCCTCTGGCCCCGCCCATCCCTTCTCTCCCCCAAGCCTGTGTTGGGGTGCAGCAAAGCACAGAAGAAGGCAGTGCGGCTCCTGGCTCCTCTGCAAACCGCCTCAAGAATAGAGCCACATCCTGGGATGTTGGGGGTTAGGGGCTTGCAGGACTCAACCCGCCCGACAGCTGCTGTAGCCGGCAGAGGAGCCGAGGACGGGAAAGGCAACTGCTGGCTTTGGGGACCCCAGGCACACTGGGTGTGTGGCCACATCACACAGCTCTCTCTCTGCAGGCCTCTCGCCAGGACACCGGAGTGACAGGGCTCACCCACATGGCGCAAGGTAACACCCAGATGGTGCACTTTAACCCTGCGTGCGCATTCCTTGTTCTCTCCCTTAAAATATTGTCGGGGTGTTGAAGACTGAGAGGTGGGTATTTTTGGGGGGCTTTAGTCAGCCTACTGCGGTGTTTGGAGGAGCCTCCTCAGCCACTGACAGAGTAGGGGCTCTGAAACAGGCAGGATGTTCCTAGGCAGTGACCGGAAGGAGGCCGGGACAGGGCAGGGCGGTGGCAGTGTCCTCCTTTACTGTAATGATGGCCGTACAACCTTGTCAGCTGTAAGCCGAAGTTGTGTTTATTTGTTTGTTTTTAAGATTTACTCCTTTGTTTGAAAGACAGAGTTACAGAGCTGTAATTCCATTTGCTGGTTGACTCCCCACATGGCTGTAAAGCCAGGATCAGGTCAGGTGGAGCCAGGAACTGATGTTTTTCCAGATGTCGGAGGTGGAGCAGCCAGAAGGTGGACTCCTGGCTCCTGGCTTTGGATTAGTTCAGCTCCGGCTAATGCGGCCACTTGGGAAGTGAACCAGCAGATGGAAGATCTTCCTCTCTGTCTCTCCTCTTCTCCGTAGATCTGATTTTTTCATTAAAAATAGATCAATCTTAAAAAGAGAGAAATTCCTGAAGTATTAAATACTTTAGATATGAATAAAGATGTATCTTGTAAAAATTATTCTTTCTGACACACACACAGCTGAAAGCATGTTTCACCAATTACACTCCAACTGGTGCCTATGGAAGTTCTTTCTTTCTTCAAGATTGATTTTTTTTTTATTGGAAAGGCAGATATCCAGAGAGAAGGAGACAGAGAGGAAGATCTTCCACCTGCTGGTTCACTCCCCAAGCGACCACAACGGCCGGAGCTACGCCAATCCAAAGCCAGGAGCCAGGAACCTCATCCAGGTCTCCCAAGCAGGTGCAGGGTCCCAAGGCTCTGGGCCGTCCTCCACTGCTTGCCCAGGCCACAGGCAGGGAGCTGGATGGGAAGCAAGACTGCCGGGATCAGAACTGGCACCCACATGGGGTCTCAGTGACTGCAGGGCTTTAGCCACTAGGCTATTGTTGTGCTGGATCCCCTACAGTTCTTGAAGGGGTCATCCTAACATTAAATACTGATGCAACCCCAGGCAAGGCCTCGCTGGATAAAAACTGTCCACACCAGATATAGCAAATACAAATATAGGATGCTCAGCTACCGGAACACGCTTCCTTTTTTAGAAAATAGGAGTTGGCCCTGGTGCAGTAGCCTAGCTGCTAAATCCTCACCTTGTATGAGCCGGGATCCCATATGGGCGTTGGTTCATGTCCCAGCTTTCCCTGCTCATAGTCTGAGAAAGCAGTTGAGGACGGCCCAAAGCCTTGGGACCCTGCACCTGCGTGGGAGACCCAGAACAGGCTCCTGGGTCTTGACTTCAGATTGGCGTAGCTCTGGCCGTTGTGGCCACTTGGGGAGTGAACCAGAGGATGCAAGATCTTTTCTGTCTCTCCTTCTCTCTGGATATCTGCCTTTCCAATAAAAATAAATAAATCTTGAAAAGAAAATAGAACACAGAGGTTGGCATACACTTAGACTAAATTCTTGTGTGCTGTAGCATTATCCTAAAATCATCATTTGTGATTTTGTATATGTCACACAGATGTAATCATTTAGAATCAAGACGTCCCAACTGCTGAATTCCTCGACCACGTGCATGTGGCCAAGACTCCCACCCGCCACACCAGTGAGTGACCCCTACTCCCTGAGACCCTTGGAGAAGTAGGTGAGCCAGCTCCAGCCGGGGAGTTCAAGCTTGGGCTCCCATATCCAACCCCAAGCCAGCATAGCTTTCCCAGGTATTCTGCTGCCTGGGATCTCAAAGAATAATAGGAATAATAACAATTTAATCATGGAAACGAGCTGTATTTGTTCTGCACCTGTAAGCCGACAGTAAGGCTCATAGCACAAAACTGGGCAGACCCTAGGTCCTGTGGGTGTGACTAGTTTCAGGGTGGGTCCTAATTCCAAAGACAGGGGTCCTGACAGAGCCCTGGAAGTGGGGGCACCATGCCAGGACACAGTGGAGGGATGCGTCCACAAGCCAAGGAGCCCCAGGCCTTGCTGGCCAGGACCCTTCGAGGACTCTGGCAGGGTGTGTGTGTGGAATGGGAGGGAATGTGGGGTTGGCACCTTCCAGGCCTGCGTCCTCCCAGGGCAAGCTTCAACTAGCATCTGTGTTCCCTGCAGCGCGGGCCGGGCACCCCAAGCTGGCTGCCTGCTAGCAGTTGTTCTGTGATGAGACTCCATGACAGCCCAGCCCCTGAGGACGCAACCGGATGTGCAGGGCTGAGGTGGGCGGCAGCGGCAGAGCAGGTCCTGGCCTGGAGTGAGAAGGAGCCGCAGGAAGCGACGCCACAACCGGATTGAAACATTGGAGTGAGGCCGCCCTGGGCCTACCCGGCGCAGTCGCAAGGGGCTGCAGGCTCCAATGGGTTCTTCCCCTTCGCTCTGCCGACACCCTGCTCTGCCCCGGCAAAACTGGGAGCTCTGCAGCACAAGCCTGCCCACTGAGGGGGGATCCTGGCCTTCTTGCTAGATTCCAGATGGGGAGTACGCGCGCGTGTGTGCGTGTGCGTGTGTGTGTGTGTGTGTGTGTGTGTGTGTGCGCGCACACCGCGGGGGCGCACAGACTCCAGCGAGCAGGGGTGTGGGGTTCTGTCCCTCCCTCATCCCTGGGCAGGGAGGAGACTGTCTGCCGGTGTGCCGTCTCAGCCAAGGGACCCCCGCATGCGAGGCTGCAGGTCGCCCCTGCACCCCATCTGTTGTGTCTTTGTCTCTGCCTTCATCTCGGCGGCCCCCAGCTCCCTGAGCTCCTCCGGCTGCCTCAGAGCGCAGCTATGTCCCCCTGCCGAGGAGTTTAGCGCTGGCTTTGTGGACCCCTTTCATGTCATGTCCTGGGGGCCTCCCTCACCACCCCCTAGGACTAATTAAGGTATTTTCCTAAACAAGCCCACTTGTGTCTCTAAAATGAACTCTGATGCCAGCTGGTAAAATTAAATTTTTTCCCCCTCTTTTCCACTACAAAAAAAAAAAAAAAAGTTGCTCACCATAGGCCAGTACCTGGGGAAGGACAAGTGGCACCAAGCAATAGTGCATCATAGCAGGGTGGCCATGTGAGGTGCCAGTGTACTCAAACCAACCCTTGCAGTTCAGGGGCACTGACCTGGTGTTAGAGAGTGCACCCCCAAAATGTATGTCTGCCGGGGAAACTCAGAATGGGACCCTGCTTGTAGACATAGTGGAGCGAGGAGAAAGCTGGGGATGCAGGAGAGCTGGGCAGGGGGCAGGCTGGGTAGCAGGTCTGGGGGCTCCCTGGACCAGGCCATGGCACCCACTGGCATGTGCTTGATGCGGGTAGTGGGGCGCCAGAGTGGAGGCCCACAGTTCCTGTGTCAGCATCACCCTCCTTTCATCATTGAGATGTTGGATTTCCTGTCTGCTGCCTGGTTAGATCACCTTAGCTGCTGGTTCCTGCTCGGAGGACACACCCTCAGGCCGTGAGGGGATCCACCGGCTGATGACGCACAAAGGCCCTGTGGTGCTTTCAGCGGCCAAGTGGCACGCGGAAGCTGACAGCCCTGCAGACACAGAGCCCAGCACATGAGTTTAAGGGGACATGTTTGAGCTGCCGCTAACCTCCAGGATGCCAGGCTCCACCAAGCGGTGCCCAGAGAGGATGCTGGTGCTGCGGAGATGACAGCTTACTCTGTTTGGCCACAACCCCAGCCCCCTAAATGGCAGTTCCTATGAAGTGTCTTCTCCATTAGGCTCTTGAGTTCCTTGAGGAGCTGGTGTTTTTTTGTTTGTTTGTTTGTTTTTTCTGTGCATGCCCAACCTGTCACCAGTCTCCCAGAGGTCATTTCTAGAATGGGCCCACATGCACAATCCATCAAACGCTAAGATCTGCAATTGCTACTTCGGTGGCAGCACAAGGAGAGAGGGACAGTGTCCGAGAACTCTGGCAGCACCTAGCCTGTCTACAGGGCCGCCGTGGCTTTAGTTCAAACATGTGCCCTTCTGTTTGACACGAACCATACACATCCCAGGCCTCGAGCCACCCAGGGGGACAGGTGTCTGGCAAGGCGGGGCGCCTGCAGCCCCTCTCGGGGCTCCTCAGCTGCAGTTGGTTCTGGCTGCTGACTCCAGCCAGGGTCTGCTGACAGCCTGGCAGGACACCCGGCCTTCAGCTTTGGCTCGGCCCAGTTCCTGGCTGTGGTAGGCATACGGGGAGCCCGTAGTGCTCGCTTTGCATTTCCCATAAATTAATAATAAAAAAAATACGTTTATTTGTGGGGAGCTCCTGGCACCCCGGCTCAACTGGCTAATCTTCCACCTCCAAGTGTGATATCCCATCTGGGTGCCAGTTTGTGTCCCGGCAGCCCTGCTTCCCATCCAGCTCCCTGCTTGTGGCCTGGGAAAGCAGTCGAAGACGGCCCAAAGCCTTGGGACCCTGCACCCACATGGGACACCCAGAAAAGGTTCCTGGCTTTAGATCAGCTCAGCTCCAGCCGTTGCAGTCGTTTGGGGAGTGAACCAGGGGACGGGAGATCTTTTTGTGGCACTTTCTCTTTGCAATCTCCAGTTCCAATCAAAATAATAAAATTTAAAAACAAAAATACTAACACCCAGTGAGTAAGAACTCCCATCTCGGGCGGCCTGAACTTTTGCAACAGATGGGCATATGGCAGTCAGTCCTGTATCTTCACGATGGCTTTCTGAGGGACAGAAACTGCAGGGGGCAGGGGTCTGAGTTTGTCCCAGGCACCTGACAGCCCCACATCGTCCGCCAGAAAGGTACCAATTCCCTCGCCTGTCTGACACCACCATGCATGAACCAAAAGTCCTTGTGTCTCTTCATCTCCGCTAATTTGACGATGGGTGAAAAATGTATTAAGTGCGTTACTGAACCATGAGCTAAATCAAAAATTAAAACCTACACACAGGCTGGCTGGCACCTTAGCGAGCTGGCAGAATTGGGGCTGAATGCATTTATACTGCAAAATGGCTGAGTAGTGGGTGGGCAGGCGGGCATGGCGGGCCACGGGGGGGGTGTCTGCTGCTCAGGGCCCTGGGTTCGAGGCCCACTCCCCCCTGTACATGCAGGACATCAGGGGGGACCCCCATTCCCGGCTGCTCCAGGTGGGTCCTGGGGGATCCCTGCAGTGTGGCCGGGGGGGGGCTACCTCAGGAGACCCTGCATCCTCTGGGGGTGTGGAACGTGGGGCGTCCGCTGATGCCCCTTCTGTGATGTGTGGGGGGCAAGGCAAGGCCCAAACGCGGTGTTCTGGGCAGGAGGAGGCAGCCCTAAAGTGTCCCCGAGGGGGTTCCCCCCAAAGTGTCCAGCAGTATACTTTGGGCCAGGTGACACCTAAGCGAGTTATCTGTCAAATTCAAAAGTCCTGGTCACGATTCTGAGCCTTCTTTTAGGGGGCTGGGGAACCTTCTGAGGGAATAGAAGGTTCTGGAAGGTTCTCCCAGGGGTTGTCCTTCTGACTTCTCCCGCCTCCACCAGCCCCGGACGGGTAAGACTGGCGTCCGGGACCTGCCCGGGGACTGCACGCGCAGCCCGATGTGCGGGTGTCCCGGTGCCCCGGCAGGCGAGCGGCCCAGGCGGGCGGAGGCGGCGGCGTGTTCCCGCGGAGGGGCCGAGTGCGCACGCGCGCCGGGGACTCGCGGGAAGCGGAGGGGCGGGGCTCGGCGCGCACGCCCCCATTGGGCCGGCCTAGCAGGAGGCGGGACCGGCGAACGGTCGGAGCGCGTGCCCCATTGGGCCGGGCTGGCGGGGGGCGGGGTTTGACGCCGCCGCGAGGCAGGCCCCGCCCCCGGCCCCGTGGGGAGCGGCGGCGGCGGCGACGGCGGAGGAGGAGGAGGAGGAGGAGGAGGCGACGGTGAGCGCGGGGCCGCGGGCGGCGGTTGGCGGGCGGGCCCTCTGCACCCTCGGCGGCCTCCTCCTCGGCCTGGGCTCGGGCTCCCGGGTCCCTGGGTCTCCGGGGGAGGCCGCAGCGCCGCCGTGCCGGGCGGTGGGCCGCCCGTGGCCCCCCGTTGGGGTCTGGCGGACGGAGCGAGAGGGAAGGGGCGGCCCCGGGCGCGCTCCCCTCGTCCCTTTGGCCCGGACGGATCTTCCTCTCCCACCGCAAGGCCGAGAAGCAGCGATACCCCTTCCTGAACCTCCAGTCCCACTGGAGCCCCTCTTCCTCCTCTGCTTGCTCTCTCGGGGTGGAGCGGAGGGACCCCCGCCATCGAACATACATCTCCCCTGGCTGCGGGGCTCAGGTCCCGCTGGGCTACCTGAGTTCCTCACCTGTGTCTGGCCTGGAGTCTCCCCTTCCCCTTGGCACTCGTATTGCCTTCAGCTGGCGTGCATGCAATGAGCTCTCTGCAGCTGTCTCTGTCCTTCCAGGGCCATGGCAGCCCCTGGAGGGAGGGCGAGAGAGAGAGAGAATCGGCCACTTTCCTCCTGTGCTAGGGGTCTGCTGTGCCCCCAACTCCCTGCTTCACCCCGGATAGGGGCAAGGGTGTGTCGGGTGCAGGGCCCTCCCACCAAGCATGATTGAATCGCTAGCCTTTTAAAAAAAAAAAAAAAAGCATGTGGACAGAACAAGGCCGCGGGTGGCGCCGGTCTGGGTGCCCAGGCCACCAGTGAGCCTGCCTATCTGGGGTGCGCACAGGTGGGTGGGGGGCCTTCCTCCCCCTACTAGGGACAATCTTTGCTTGCAGCCCCCAGTGGGTGTCGGCTGCCAGGAAGGAAGAGACAGCTAGCAGTTTCCTGAAGTGCGTGCCTGCTGCGTTGCAGGGCACCTCTCTCTCTTTCGCTCTCTCTCCAACCAGCCCTCCCCCACCCCGCCTGCGCCAGGCACATGTGCATGAGAAGATGATGGATGCCAAATTCGTCCTTTGCAAATGGGAGCAGCGGCTGTGGCCAGCCAAGGTGACAGCGCCGTCTTCTGTAATTGCACGAATTAGGAGTGACTGGGGGCTGACAAGTAAAAACTCTATCAACGGTGGCAGAGGCGGTGTGGACGCCGGCTGACCGCAGCCCGGGCAGGCGGGCGGGCATCGGGCTTGTGCTGTGGGACCTCCACTTCAGGAAATGTCGTTTTGTTTATTTATTTATTGATTTATTCCTTTTCCTCTCAGTTAAAAAAAAGAGAGAGGGAGACATCAGCGGTGGGAACTGTAAAATGGCACAGCGTGCTGTCCCCAGGCTGGGCCTGACAGTGTCCCTGGCCGGCCGCGGGCCGGCGGGTGGGCGATAGGTCACCGCCGTGGGCCCATGTCTCAGTTCCCTATGATCCTGCACCTGTCAGCCCCCCGGGCTCGCTTGCTGGCATCTGTGTCATCAGGTCACCTCTGCTCCACCGTGTGCTCACTGTTTTGTTTTTAACGTAGGTGTTGGCCAAAACTGAGAGGGCAACAAAAGATAAGAGAAAAAAGGAATTCTTTCTGGACGTGCAGATCCTCTCCCTGGAGGAAAAGTTAAGTGTGGTGCTTTTTGTTTGTTTGTTTGTTTTCCTGTATGGGATGTCTGATCTTTGTTCTACCAAAGTGAGGCCAGTAGGGCAGTCTTCACAGGCCATTAGCCGTCCTCCTGGTGACCAGCCAAGGCCCGCAGCTGATACGGTTTTGGGGATCCCTGTGGGCAGCGGAAGGCCCTGCCGGGGCGTCTGATGGGAAGTGGACAGGACTGAGTGAGCATGCATTGCTCTGAGGTTGGCTGCCTTTTGGGGTCTGGAGTGGGAGGCCGTCTCCTGCTGGCCCTGGGGGGATGTGCACACACCCGTGAGACAGGCCCATCCGGCCGTGACCCCTGCCGCTCGCCACACCGCAGCCCACTCCTACCCTCGCTGCTCACGCTGGAAACGGCTGGCTAACGGGCTCCCCTACTCCAGCCGCCCCTACTCCAGGCGCCCCCCCCCCCCCGCCACCGCACTGTCCCCAGCCCCCCATCTTCTCGCGGCCTGCGTTCAACAGGGAGGTAATTGAAAAGGAAAGTCTTATCCTTTTAGACCAAAATACACCTGCTGAGCCATAAACAGCTTTTAGCAACATTATCATCTTTCTCTGGAAATCTGACAAAGGAGTTATTTGTGCGGTTGAAAGTAGGATTTGCTTCCTAAAAGTCACAATTTGAATTCATTGTGACCCTTAAATCCAGCCAACCTTCCCAGTCTTAAAAGGAAGAGACAAAACAAAGAAGGTACATTTCCCCCAGAGTCCTGGCTGCCTCTCACCTCGGGCATGGGCATTCCCGCATGGCCAGCTGGGACTTGGGGGCTCAGTGGCAGGCTGAGGAGGAGAACGGATCTAATTCTTTTGTCATGTGCAGAAAAGCACCTTTGACAGTACCCTGGCGACGCTGGCCTGCAGCAGGGCTGCGGGCGGCAGGCAGCCAGCAACGAGCATCTGTGTTTGCAGGGTCACCGTGAGCAGTACAGAGGTGGAAGTCCTGCAGAAGTCACGGATCGAAGAAATCGCATCCCTGCTGGGTAAGAGGCCCCCAGGTTCCGAGGAGCCCACCCCCCCAAGAGGAGGTAGAACCCCAGGTGCACCGCGTCTCCCCCTGGTGGGGCGTGGGGCAGCGTACCTGCCTGCTTAGAGCTGTGTGCCTGCCCTTGAAGCGGTGCAGCTCTGGATGCCTCCCGTGTGGTCAGTGATGGGGAGCCGGGTGGGAGGGCGTCCCTGGGTTGTACTCCCACAGGCTGGGGGGGAGGCGGAAGGGCCCTTCATCTCCTTCCCTCTGTCCTGTCCATGATGTCCTGTGGCCACGCAGCTCTTCCCGTGTGGGCCCAGGGTTAGAAGAATTACCCGTTGTGTGCTTGGAATCCCAGAGCAGGGCCCAGGGGGACCCCAGGGACCCTGGGGACAGCGGGGGGACTGCATGCCTCCCCTCGTGGGCATTCGGCTCAGGACCCTGCCACTGCGTGTCATAGCTGAGTAGAATGTGGTGTGAAGCTAGCCAAGCCAGGGCTGCCCACGCGTGCTCACACACACAGGCAGCACCAAACATGACTCAACCAGGGAGGTCTCTCACACACACACACACACACACAGAAACATGGCTTAGTCAGGGCATTCACACACGCATACATACACACACCACACACACAACCAAACATGGCTCAGCCAGGACGGTCACGCACACACATGCACACGCAAACATGACTGAGTCAGGGCAGTCACACACACACATACAAACATGGCTGAATCAGGGCGGTCACACACACACATACAAACATGGCTGAGTCAGGGCGGTCACACGCACTCACATACACTGAACATGGCCGGGATGGTCACACGTGCTCTCTCACACACACACGGAATTTGTGTTGTCCTTTGTGGTGGAGTGTCGATTCCATTTGTGGCGAGTTGTGCTCCCTGGGGGCGTGCCTGGGGGGCCCTTGGATGGCGTCCCAAGGGTGCAATCGGCTTTCCCATTGTTCCAAGCAGAGAAACCTGTCGCCCGGCCCCCCTCAAGGTGTCCTCATTGTGGGTGCAGACCGCGTTGGGCGCTGGTTACCTGTGGGTGTCTTTAATATTAAACAGAGGGGAAAACACTGTTTTGATGGAGGTATTATGCCCGCTGAGTGCGATATTGCATCCATCATTCTTGTTCAAATAAATAGCGCCGTGTCTGTATGTCGGAATGAATAAATAAAACTGTGGCGGAGGGGGGGCTGGGCCTCAGCGGAGAGGACCATGGCGCGCGGGGCCGGCTTTGAAATGCCCTTGCCAAGAAGTGGGGGGGGGCCCCCTCATGCCTGGGCCCCGGCCCGGCCCCTACCTTAGTGCTTTCATGTCACGGGTGCTGGGTTTTACTGACCCTGAGTGAATCTGAAGTGCCCCGGCTGGGAGAGGATTTGCAAAACCTGTGAATACATTTCGCCCACGGTATTGTTTGGCGACTTTTCAGCCAGTCGGGTTGTGATGACTAGTTCTTTGGGGGGCTGTGATCTTGTGGTGGGGGTGGACGTACCACCCCACGTGTGCTTCTTTAAGGTCCGGAGTCCATGCATAACTGACCGCACGCGTGCCCTGTCCCTGCAGCCTCCCAGAGCGATCATCCCGCGGCTGCCTTGGAAGAGCTGACCTACAGGCGGTCGCTCCGCGTGGCCTTGGACGTGCTGGACGGGAACTCGTGTTTGAGCCAAGGCGAGGCCGACCCCTGCTCCCGCCTCCAGGGGCCTGTGCCAGGCAGCTCAGGCCTGGGCAGCAGGAGGAAACAGCGTACCCAAGAAGAGCAGCCTGGACCCGAAGAGGACCCCGAGTGCCAAGTGGACCCCAGGCAGCATGAGGTCCCTAGGGTGCTACCTGCCGACGGCCCTCCCTTTGGAAACCAGGCCACGGTCACCAGGACGGGCAGGAATTCGGTGCCCAAGTCTAGCACGTGCCACAAGGAGCCCTCATCTTCCGAGGGCAGCTGGGCAGCTCCAGCCCCACCCTGCCCGGTGAGGGAGGAGGATCCATGCGCCAAGGCCGAGGGCCACGACCCGGGCCTCCCATCAGGCAGCCTTACGACACTCCCGGCCCCGGAGCGTCCAGGGGCAGGCGAGCCCTGGGCCAAGAGGCTGCGTCTACACAGCACGCGGCGTGGGCGGGCGCGGCCGTCCCAGAGATCGGCTGCCCTGCAGGACGGCCTGCCCCAGCCCAGCGCATCCGCAGACCCGACCAGCAGTCCTCATGTCGGGGCCAGCGAGCAGCCAGAGGAAGGTAGGGGTTCCAGGGGCTCGGTGCTCAGTGAAAATCAATGGGGAGGCTAGTGCTGGGTCTTGGTGCACCCTGCTTGCCAGGTAGCGGGCAACGACTCTCGGATGTTCACGGTGTTTCATAGGAGCAGGAAGCTGGTGGGATTGTCCGCTGGGCCCGCCTGAGGGCTAATGCTTTCATTTCCTTTGGGAAGCACCCGGCACCCCCTGACCTGGGCAAGGCTCTGAGTGACTGGAGTCCCTGGCTTTGTGAGGATTTGTGTGTGGGTGGAGCCCCAGGGGCTTGCCGCTGTGGCCATAGTCTTTCCCACGCTGACCCTGGGGCCTCATCTGCTTTTGAAGCCCAGTCAAGGGTTGGGACAGCCGCCCGCCTGCCCCCCTGCAGCTGCTCTGAGCTGGCCGTGCAGATCCGGCTCCTGGTGTAGCGGACGGTTGTGCGAACTGCACAGCCCTGGTTGGACAAAGGAGCCCCGTCTGGGAGCCCCATCCCACCTGCCCATTCTCTAGCTCATGTTGCTGCTGCTCCGAGTTGTGCTGGGCGGGTATGCTGCTCGGCTCTGGCAGCGTGCAAGACTGGCTCCGCTGCTTGTCCCCGCGGGTGGTCCCGTACCTGCAGGCATCGGGCAGGGACCGTGGGTCGCCCAGCCGTGGTGGTGACCGCCTGCTCTCCTCCCCCCTGCGCCCCTGTCATAGACCCTCCACCCTCTGAAGAGTCTGTGGAGTTTAACCCCATCGGCTCTATCTCCATCCTGGAGGATGAAGATGAGGACGAGGAAGAGGAACCACCCAGAATCCTCCTGTTTCACGGTGAGGAGGTGGAACTCAGCCCACACACCCGGCCTGGGGAGGTGGGCCAGAGGCACTGATACAAGGCGGGGAAGCCGCCTGGCCTGGCCCGTGCAGAGGCTCCCGGCGGAAGCTGCGGGAGCAGGTGGGCTGTGTCACCAGTCTCGGGCCAGGCTTCAACCGGCATCCATGGATGTCCTGAAGGGACCCAGGACCCAAAGCCACAGCGCCCAGGGAGGTCTCCGTCTCCCGCTCGCCCTGGTCAGGCCTTTTGTGTTTCGAGTGATGTCTGACACAGGAAGAACTAGCCACAGGATGGCCCACAGGGGCCTGGGGGCCCGGCCCGCCCCGGGAGTGGCTCACCTGCATGTGTGCCGCCCTCCGTGTGGGCTGCGTGTTCTGCGTGGACTGCATGAGTGCTACTTGAGCCGTGGTGATTGGGGTTGTTCCCCTGGAGCTCAGGCTGTTCCTTTTCCACGCTGTTGCCTCGTCCCTGCGCGGGGTGGCTGGGCTGGCACAGCGTCTTGCTCGCCAGTCCGGAGAGCAGTGTCCCTGCCCTCCCTGTCCCCCTCACTGGGCACCGTGGGCCCCGTTGGCAGTGTGTGTCCAATCTGTCCGGCCGGGGCCTCTGCTGGCCGTGAATGCCCAGTGCCTTCAGTCCTTGTGGGGCTCGCTGGATGCCTGGCTGTCCCCGTGGGCCCCGTCCCTGCCCACATTGTCCCTGGGACCCTCCAGCCACCCCGTCTTGGTGGGCTGCAAGCTTCTCCACCGTGTGGCTGTGACACTTGTGACCTTGGGGTCGGCCAGAACTCTCCCTGCTGTTAGAGCCTTTTATGTCGCCCTTGTTGGTTGATTTTTGTTTTTAATCTAAATTCTGAAAATTCTTGCTCTGGGATCTTTTGGCACATCCTGTCATTGTTGTGTAATGATCATGGGTGACTTGTTCATCCCAGTGGCTTCTTGCAGCGCGAGGCGCATGGTGTCCGTAGCCGGCGCCCCCCTCCTCTGCAGGGTGGCTTGTCGCAGCCCCTGTCGCAGGATGGGATGTCTGTGGCCGCAGACCAACGCCAGCCCTCACTGCTGCCTTTTGTTTTAGTTTTAATCAATTCTTCAGAAAGGATTTGTTTGTTTGCAAGGCGTAGTAACAGAGGGGGGCAGATTGCTCTCTGCCTGGCGGCTGCACAGTAACCAAAGCTGGGTCAGGCACAGGTGCCGAGAGCTCCATGCAGGGCTCCCACGCCGGGCTAGGGACCCCAGGCCTCACCCCTGCCTGGCTGGCTGCTCCAGCACTGCCTGGGTCGGAAGTGGGACCCGGGGCCTCACCCCTGCCTTGCAAGTGGCTTACAAGGAAGCGAGTGGGTGCTTCAGGTGGGGTGCGCCAGCACCGAGCCATTGTCCTTTGGCCGTGTGGCCTGGCTGCTGGCCTGGGTCACGACTCTCCCCTCCCAAGGCTTCCTGTCTTTGGAGAGTTTTCCGCCTGTGTTGGTCCACGCTGTCCCCAGGGATGGTGTGCGGCTTGCTGGGTGCCTCGTTTACCTATTCTGTGGGGTTTTTTTTTTTTTTTTCTGTTTAAATTCTAGAACCAAGCTCTTTTGAAGTGGGAATGTTGGTCTGGCTTAAATACCAGAAATACCCATTCTGGCCGGCGGTGGTAAGAGCGGCCGCCCCCACCCTGCCTGCTCCTGGGGGGCGGTCCCGTGGTAGCCGGGCTGGGTGGGCTGCCCCAGGGAGCTGTGCTCGCTGGCTTGCCACCACCGAGGATGCTGGGCTGGGGATGCACACTGCCTTTGCTCGTGATGCGGTTGGGGGGGCTCCCGGGCCAGGGTGTTGTCAGGGTCACCTCCCGTGTGTAACTGACTGACAGTGTCCCTGGGCTGGGCAGGTCGCCCACCCAGTGCCAGTGCAGCCGTGTGCCCGGGGCTTGGCCGCATGAGCCTGCTGGGTCCCTGGTCCCTGCGGGCTGGATGGCCTGCCGGGCTAGAGAGGCACCTGCCCTGACCTCCCTGTGGGTGAGGGCTGCTGGTGTGGGTTGGGTTTCTGTGGCTGACACTCTGCTGTACCGCAACCCCCCCCCCCCCGCCCAAGTGCGGGGTTAAGCTGCCCAGCCCACAAAAGGGATTTGGGTGGTGGTCAGTCCTTCCCAGCCCGCATAGAGTGACGCCGGGGCCAGCCGTGTCGGTTTCCTGGCCGGTCAGTCTGCGGACCGAGCACCGGGAGGTGGTGAGGACACTTCCTGATGGCCCGCCCCTGCCGGCAGGTGAAAAGCGTCAGGCGGAGGGACAGGAAAGCCAGCGTGCTCTTCATCGAAGGAGACATGAACCCCAAAGGCCGAGGGTAATGCCGCCCTCCTTGCTGGGGCGGCAGGGCCCCGAGGCAGCCCCGGTTCCGTTCCCAGCAGAACTCGGTCCTCGGGAGTCCCTGCTCAACTGAGAGCCTTGCTGCCCAGCCAGCTGGCCCGTCCTCTGGGTGGTTGTCACTGGCCAGGGCTGTGGCTGTGGGGTTGAGAGGGCACGTGAGCATTACCCACTGGTGACAGTGGGCTCTCTACCCCCTACGAGATGCTTGCTGTTCCCGGGGTCTCTGGGCTGCCTCTTGGGGGGACAGGGCTGCATGACCCGACACTCCGCTCCGGTCTGTTGGATGGGGCTGTGCGGCTCCTGCGAACAGCTGGTGCCGGGCGTGTCCGATGGGGAGGGAGGCGTGCAGCCGACACCTGGAGCCTGTGTGACTGCTCTCCTGTCCCCTATCCCCATCCTTGTCCTCTGTCCCATCCCCATCCCCATCCCCTGTCTTCTGTCTCCTATCCTCTGTCCCTTGTCCCCTGTGTTCTGTCCCCTATCCTCCATCCCCTGTCCCCCCTGTCCTCTGTCCTCTAACCTCTGTCCTCTGGCCCCCAGCATCACGGTGTCACTGAAGAGACTGAAGCACTTTGACTGCAAAGAGAAGCAGACGCTGCTGGTATGTGGATGGTCCCTCTGCTGGCTGCCCACTGGGGTCCCTGACTGTGTGGCCAGGTGCACGCCCAGTGCCCCGAGCACAGCTGGCCCCCCACAACTCTTCATCATACCCTGGGACAAGGGGCTGACCTGAGCCAATCCATATACAAAGTGCCACCTGCCCCGAGTCTGGAGTTGCTGTGGTGTCACCTTCAGGACCCACAGGGCATGCAAGGGGCCACTTCTCAGTGGCCGGCGGTGGCTATGCGAGGGCCTCCCCTGGGCCACTGGCCTCCAGGCGGGAGGCACTGTCCCATGGGGGTGTTTGTCCTGCCCACTGCTTGGACTGCTAGCCCATTGCCCAGGCTCCCCTGACGTCTACTGTGGATCCCCTAGAACAAAGCCAAGGAGGACTTCGACCAGGCCATCGGCTGGTGTGTCTCCCTCATCACCGACTACCGGGTTCGCTTAGGTGTGTGAGGGGCCCTCGCTCCGGGGCCAGGGGTAGAGCAGAGGGTAAGGCCGGGCTGCAGGATGTGGGCCGAGCTGGAGCCCTCAGGGTGGAGCCCTGCCTTCGATGGAGAGTTACCAAGTTCCCACCTCAGCCACTGGGGCTGCAGAAAATGGCGTGGACTTGGTGCCCTTGGCTAGAGGGGCCGGCAGGGCCGGCACTTGCACCTGCTGGGAGACAACAGCTGAGGCTGCGCCAGGCTGGAGCCGGGGACCAAGAGCTCCTCCTGGGGCTCGCGTGCTAGGCTGGCCTTGCGCCTGGGAGCCCAGGGGGAGTGGCTGGCTGTGACCTGCTGGCTCCAGCGCCCCTCTGTCCCCTCTCTGTCTGCAGGCTGTGGTTCCTTCACCGGCTCCTTCCTGGAGTACTATGCTGCAGATATAAGTAAGTGCCCTGGTGCTTGTGGGCTCGGAGGCGATGCCCCGGAGGTCTGTGTGGACCCCCAATCCCCCTGACGACCAGCGCCTGCGTTGCAGGCTACCCCGTGCGAAAGTCCATCCGACAGGACGCATTAGGGACCAAGTTCCCCCTGCTGAGCAAGGGAGGCGCCGAGGAGCCCGAGGACACAAGCCCGCCCGGGCGGAGGCCACTCTGCCGGAAGGTACTGCCCGACCGTTCGCGGGCCGCCCGTGACCGGGCCAACCAGAAGCTGGTGGAATACATCGTGAAGGCCAAGGGCGCCGAGAGCCATCTGCGGGCTGTGCTCAAGAGCCGGAGGCCGTCGCGGTGGATGCGCAGCTTCATGAGCTCGGGCCAGCACGCTACCTGTATGGAGACCTACCTGGAGGATGAAGGTCAGCTGGACTGCGTGGTGGCCTACCTGCAGGGCGTGTGCCAGGAGGCGGGCAGCGAGGCGCTGGCCCGGACCAACGGCGACAAGGTCCGCTTCATTCTTGACGTGCTCCTGCCTGAGGTGAGCACCCTGCCCCTGGGCCCGTCCCCGAGGGTGTGAGCTTGCCCTGCTGGGCTCTGCCGTACCCGGCTCCCAGGGCTCTGCCTGCATGCCCTCGCTTCCTGCCCTCGGGTGTTCTATCAGCCCCAAATACTCCAGTGTGGACCGTGGAAGCTGGGCAGTGCTGCCGTAGGGGCCCAGGAACCTCAGCGGGTCCTGGCTGGGGTGTGGGCAGCAGCGCAGCCAGCTCCCTGTGCCCCTCACAGGCCATTATCTGCGCCATCGCCGCGGTGGACGCCGTGGACTACAAGACAGCCGAGGAAAAGTACATCAAGGGACCCTCGCCCAGCTATCGGTAGGCGGCTGGCTCGCGGGCATTGCCCTGGCCCTGTGGGGCGAGGAGGTTGGCACAGCCACATGCAGCACATGGGTGGGCCATGTGGTTGGCGCATAGACTTGAAAAAAGACACATTGGTATGCTAGCAAGTCATAGGAATCTGAGGGGTGCTCCTGGCCTCCAAGAGTATGGCAGAGGCCCAGGCCTCTCCATAGGTCAGCTGCGGACAGGGAACGGGGCCTGTGGGTGCTGTCGGCTGGCTGTGAGCTGAGCCGCCTGCTGCAGGGCCGAAGTGTGCCGCTGCGCTCCCCACCCAACCGCTACGGCCTCTGCTGTTCGAGGATCCAGTGAGAGCGAGATGGAGAGGGAGAAAGAGGGGCAAGGCAGGGGGCCGCGGCTGCCCCCCACCCCCCGCCCCGCCAGTCGGGCACGACACAGCCGTGATCAAGATGTCTGCCTGGCTGGCATGTTTAGCCGCCCTGCGATCTGGCCCCCCGAGCCCCTAATCCCATCTCTGGGCGAGCTGCCAGGCCTTGCTGGCAGCCAGGCGGGCTGGACAGGCTGAAGACTCAACTAGAGTCACAGGACAGGGCTGACGGAGCAGGTGGGCAGGCAACACTGGCCGCCGTCAGCTGCAGAGTGGGGCGTGGACATGTGGGGCCCTGGTGTCTGTCCCCGCACCTCAGGGTGTTGGGCGTGTGCATGCAGAGCCCCGACCCCGAGCTTTCATGCTGCTGAGCCTGCGGCCTCCTGGCCGTTCTGCGGCACAGCCCTCGCGCATGGCCTTGGTCCCACTCAGTGTCGCACTGGGAGCTCTTCCCGAGTGCCAATGGATTCCGTGTCATGGCATCGTCTTGGTCGGACGTCCAACTGCTGTCCTGCCCCCAGAGAGCCTCACCCCTGCCCCTTGCCACTGAGCCTGCCCACCCCGATACACCCTGTCACCCTGGTCACCCTCGGGTTCTGCCTCCACAGCTGCATGCAGTCGTGGTGGGATCAGGAGTAGTCCCCGTGTGCTTGTCGCCTTGTACCTCGTCCCCTGCTGTCTTGTTGGCTCCTTTGCCGTGCACTCCTGCCCTCCTCCACCCGGCACAGCCCCTGTCCTCATGGTTCCCTTGCTGCAAAGCTCACCCCGGGCTGCAGCACGCACATTTGCCCTTGGCAGTGCCCATGAGCACCCTACCTCCCAGCAGGGTGGGAGCCCCGGGGCTGGGCCCGCACCCACTCTGCACCTCTGTCTTCCAAAGGGAGAAGGAGATGTTTGAGCACCAGCTGCTGGCCGAGAGGGAGCGGCGCCGTCGGTGACTGAGCTGGAGCTGCCGCGCCCACTGTGTCCTGGGGCGGACGCTGCCTGGGGCTGGTCCACCATGGGATCGACTCCAGCCATGGCGTCCTCAGCCCCGCCACCAACTGTGACGCCCACAGCGAGCGTTGGCCCCTCTGACGGGGCCAAAAGATGCCCTTCCCGAGCGGTGGGGCGGCAGGGCATCCTGACCACGTGGTGCGTCATGCCGTGCCGTGCGGTTTTCTGTGTCATTTGTTGTATCTGCATTAAACAGGGGTTTGAACACACAGTCTGGGTGTTTCTCTCCCCACTGGGGCTCCCCCAGGTGAGGCGAGTTGGCTGTGCCCGCTGCTGCCCAGTGTAGATGCCTGTAGAATGGGACATTTCCCAGCGGTCTGCCCAGGGTGGGCTGGGGGCACCAGGGACCCTGTGTGCAGCTGGGTGAGGCTCCTGTCCCTTCTGCATCTCGCCTGCTCTGTGCTAAGGTCCTGGCCATCCGCCCGGGCAGGCACACTGGGGTCTGGTGAGTGTGGCGGCCATGGCTGCCATGGGGGTCATAGTGTAGTGGTCCAGGCACCTGCACGGTGAAGACCTTGGTGGGAGAGCCAGGAGTGGGCGCCTAGCCCCGCAGGCTGTGTGTTCACACTTGGATGTGGAAGTGAGTGCCAATTACTGATTCTGAGCCGTCACTGCGGGCCGCTTGTGGAAGTCAGCGTTGGCCCGAGTTAATCTGCAGGCTCCGACGTGAGGCGAACTCCCAAGCAGCCCTGGCCAGCCGGCTGCGCCCGCCCTCTCCACAGCCCTGCAGGGACCACCGTGTGTCGACCGCAAGGGTCCCCCACCCCCAGGCCAGCCCGATGGTCCGAGACCCATGGAGCTTTTATTGAACACCTCCCGCAGGCCTGCAGGTGACCCCTGCGGGTGCAGCCGGGCAACCCCTATGCACTGGCAGCCGACCCGTGCCCCCTCCCCCCATGTTCCCCACATCACCAGGTTCTCTATGCTCATCTGGGCCAACCCTGACAGGAACACACACACTGCGTTGTGACCACCGCATGTGTCCATGGACAGAGTCCTACGTCACCTGCAAAGTTGCGGTCCACAGATGAGGGGGTCTGGCTGGCCTCCCCCAGCCACCCTCTGCCACTGTCAACACCTTGCCCCCCACCCCCGGCGATCTCTCGCTTCATGCCATCCTGGCTCCTACGGATGAGTGGGTACGTGAGCAACCGGCCCCACGGAGCAGGACCACGGCCATCGCGACACAGGCTGTCCACCCCCAATGAGCACCCCAGCTCCCATTAGGGCTAGCGCTGGCCTGGACACTAACAGGACACTGGGGCCCAGGCCACCACATAGGGGACAACAGGAGGCCCCCACTGCTTCCCTTAGCTTCTCAGGAGGGCCCCAGCCGCCCTTGAGGCCACTCCCTCTAGCCCCCCATCAGCCCTGCTCACCCTGGTGTTGACACCTCGGGCCTGATTCCTGAACCCGAGCTTTCCCTGTCCTGTCCCGTCCAGCAGGTGCGTGAGCCGAGCCTACCAGCCAGGTTATACTGCACTGCTGTGGCCTAGGCCTCTGCCAGGGCTGGGCTAACTGCCTGGGGTGACACTGGCAGCTGGGAGGTTGATAACCATGCCAAGAAGTCCACCCACGGGCATGGGGTGGGGGCAAGTGAGGCCAGCTCCCCCATCCCCGGGGGTCCCCTCCCAGCACCGAGGGTCCCCTGAGGATGACGGTGTAGGGCATCCCGGTGCTATGAGACAAGCTTTCTCCTGAAGAAAATTCTACAAAGCTCCCTCACCCCCAGGGCTGTGGGAGTCCTGAGGTGCAGAGGGAACCAGAGGGCGTGCAGAGACAGTGCCACCTGCTGGCCGAGCCCGTTTAACAGCGGCAAGGCCTCTAGGCACGCAAAGACCATCTGGCAGACTGCTAGTTTTTGAAATTTGGTGTTCACTCAGTAATTAGCACCATTTTAAACTCAGTTTTTTGAATATTAAAAAGCGGAAGGAGGACAGTAGTTATGGCTGGAACCATAGAATCCTGTTCTGGAAACCAGAATCTAATCATACACAGCCAGAACTCAGGGTGGCAAAATTGTTGCCGAAACCCGGGATCGAACCAGGGACCTTTAGATCTTCAGTCTAACGCTCTCCCAACTGAGCTATTTCGGCGCGGCAGCAAGGGGTCGCTCTCGCTCCGACTCCGCCCCACGCCACACGCCGGCGCGCAAGCGCAGTTCGTCTGGTGTGTGCCGGGTGCGCATGCCTCGTAGGGTTCCTCAAGAAAGAGAAATATAGCGTCGTCTCTGTGGCGCAATCGGTTAGCGCGTTCGGCTGTTAACCGAAAGGTTGGTGGTTCGAGCCCACCCAGGGACGTGCAATATTTTGCTTCTAAAAATAAACGGCTACAGAAACTCTGAAAAAGAACTGCGCGCTCCCGCCGCGCGTGCGCGACAGTGCAGTCCGAAAGCGTCAGGGAACCTCCCAGCCCTGGGTTGGCGTTTCCTCCTGTTTTTAGGCCACGGTCCCCGTTACCCGGAACGTTCAAGAGGACGGACCGGAGAGGTTGTCTGAAGGCCGAGGCCAAGATGGCGGCGCTGCTGGGTGAGTGCGGGGCTGGCGGGGAGGCCGGTGTGCAGGAAGCCCGCTCCCTGCACGCCGATCCCGCTCGGGGAAAGCACAGGCCTCAGGCCCGCGGCCCCCGCGCGCTGCGTGCGCCCGGCGCTGCTGGAGGTCACCCCGCGGGCGGACACGGGGCGTCCTCGGGCCGCCGGGCCAGCCGCTGTCCCCCCGGCGGGGCTGGGCACTGACCCCCGGGGTTGTTCTCCGCAGCCTCCAGCCTGCCGTGTGTCCGCGCCCTCGGCCTGCGGTGAGTGTCCGCCTGCGGGGCAGAGAGGA
Source organism: Ochotona curzoniae (assembly GCF_017591425.1). Taxonomy (NCBI): domain Eukaryota; kingdom Metazoa; phylum Chordata; class Mammalia; order Lagomorpha; family Ochotonidae; genus Ochotona; species Ochotona curzoniae. Next base: position 2,476,132 of record NW_024466491.1, on the reverse strand, counting down.
CGGGCGGTCGGGAGGGTGGCCAGGCGGACCCCAGCCCGTGCTGCCCGGGGTCAGGGGGCGAGGGCCTGACCCTGCATGCTGCCCGGGGTCAGGGGGCGAGGGCCTGACCCCCTGTGCTGCCCAGCGTGTGACGGCTGGGTGCCTATCCACCCCCCCTCGAGCCATGGTTCCCAGAGAATGCCTGCATTGTGGCCTCACATGGACACACACTTGGGGAAGTGGGTGACAGGACAGGGAGCATGAGGTCCCCTAGGGGTACAGGGGTCACTGGCTGCTGACCAGGGGTGTCTGCTCTGCAGGGCGGGCATGGGGGCGGCACTGCAGGTGCGCAGCGTACAGCAGAGCGTGGCCGTGGAGGGCCCAAGCAGGTGAGCATGGTGATGGGTGGCAGGGGGCAGGAGGGTACACCTTGCAGTAGGACTTCCTGAGAACTAATGGGTGGCCAGCCGTGTCCTCTGCTCTCTGCCCAGCCCCATCTGGCATGTCCTGGCCTCAGGCTTGCAGGCGCCCAGCAGAGCCAGGAGCAGCTGCCTTGGCCGACCTGAGCTAGACGCTTCCTGCCAGCAACTCTGAGACACTGCTATGGGGCTAGGCTCGTACTGACAGCCCCCCTACTCTGTACCCCACTTTGTCCAGCACCCAGCCCGCCGTGCCCAAGCCAGGAGCTGTCGCCCCCAAACCCCCCGCACTGCCCCGAAGCCGTGGCGAGTATGTGGTGGCCAAGCTGGACGACCTCATCAACTGGGCACGCCGGGTGAGCCTCGCATGCTTGCCCTGGGCTCTTTGGCCGGCCCTTTGCCTGGGCAACCTGCCACCCACGGGCTGTGTCCCCCGTCCCTGGCTCCTGGAGGGCCCCTCACCCCCAAGAGACTGCTCCACAGCATCAGTACCCCATGACGCTCCCTCTGGCTGCCATCAGTGGATCCTGGAGCCTGGCACTGCCATGCAGCATCACTGGACGCCTCGCTCCACGTGGGACCAAGCTCTGCTGGCCTGGCCGTGACAGCCGAGTCCCCTTATGCCCTATTGACAGCCAAGCATGAGGCTCCCACCCCTGGGTTGGTCTGCCCTGGGGCATGTCCCAGGTGGCCCCCGGGGACACTGAGCTGGAGGGTTTCAGTGGGGCCGTGGCATGCCATGAGGGCCAGGCTGGGGCTGCATGGATGCCAGGGGCACCAGGCCCGGTCAGGTGTGATGGGGTTGTGGCCATGAAGGTAGGGGTGTACCCTCTTGCATGTGAAACCCCACAGGGGCCGTGCCTGACCCCAACCACCCACACAGAGCTCGCTGTGGCCCATGACGTTTGGCCTGGCCTGCTGCGCTGTGGAGATGATGCACATGGCGGCGCCACGCTATGACATGGATCGTTTCGGCGTGGTCTTCCGTGCCAGTCCGCGCCAGGCCGACGTGATGATCGTGGCCGGCACACTCACCAACAAGATGGCCCCGGCACTGCGCAAGGTGGGCCACGCACGTCCCTTCCCACCACCCCGACCATCCTCGGCCAGCCCCGGCCGCGTGCCAACTCCGGCCGCGTGCCAACCTCAGGCCCCGCTCTCCTCCCAGGTGTACGACCAGATGCCAGAGCCCCGCTACGTCGTGTCCATGGGCAGGTGAGCGTGACCTGGGCCGTGCCCAGAAGCACCCCCAGCTTGCTGCTGCAGTCCCCCGGCTGTCTTACACTCGTGTCTCTGTTCCCCGGGAGCTGTCCACTGTTTGTGTGCTGTCCAGCTCATGCTTTCAAACTCACAGGTCGTATAGCCATCACTTCTGGATAGTTCCAGAACATTCTGTCCCCCAGGAGGAATCCTTGGCCCTTAAGTGGTCACTCGATTCCTCCCTTCTCGGGCCCTTGGTGCCCGGGAACCCACTTCCCGGCTTTACCTGTTCTGAACATTTTGGGTCAGTCGGGTCCACAGAGCAAGCATGAGGTCCCCGGTCCCCCCAACTTTTAGCAAAGTCCAGAACCTCATACCTTCCCGGCAGCCCGTGGACAGACCAGGCCCCTCATCTTCAACACTGGAGAACATTCTAGAGCTTGGCCAGCCCCAGTCACTGGACGCTCAGCTGTCCCTACTTCGTGAGGGGTTGCACCTGGCAGGGACCAGGCAGGGGCGAGCTGGTGCCGTCACCCCGCTCACGGCCTCTTCCCCGCAGCTGTGCCAACGGCGGCGGGTATTACCACTACTCGTACTCGGTGGTGAGGGGCTGCGACCGCATCGTGCCCGTGGACATCTATGTGCCAGGTGAGGTGCCCAGCCGGTGCCCTTCCTGCCCCGTGGGAGCTGCCCGCCTAGGCTCCTCGGGCGGTGGCAGCTGAGGTGCCGGTCCCCCCTCCAGGCTGCCCACCCACGGCCGAGGCCCTGCTCTACGGCATCTTGCAACTACAGCGCAAGATAAAGAGGGAGAAACGACTCAAGATCTGGTACCGCAGGTAGCACTGCCGTCGCTGCTGCTGCTGCCGCCGCCGGAGCCAGCCTGTCCGAGCACCCCAATAAAGCTGCCTGGACGCCTGCACCCCTGTGTGTTCAGTGGCGGGAGGGGCCAGGAGGGGGACACACGGGGCTGAGCCCCGGGCCCCCGCAGGGTCTAGCTGCTGCTGAGGGGCCTGTCCCCCCGCTGCAGGCAGGGCCCAGCCAGCCTGTGCTCTGGTCCATACCTGCCCGGGCTTGGGACGTGGGGTGTGGCTTATGTCCCTGTGTAGCTCCACCCTGTACCCCACGCCCCAGGTCAGGCCCTTCACGCTTTGGAGACTGTCAGGCCATTATGCTGTGACGAGGGTGGGGACTGGCTGGTGGGTCAGCTGGGGGGGCCACGGTGGGTGGGGAGCTGGCTTGGGGCCTTCAGGGCTAGACAAAAAGATAAGGCCAGAGTGGGACCAGCTGGCACGTGGGGGCAGTGGGTGGGGGCAGGCCTCAGGGCCCAGGAACCAGCCTTGGTATCCCCAGGGTGGGGTGGCGGTAGCTGGACAGTGCCCCTGGGTAGCCAGCCAGTTGTGAGCATGCCCCCAGACAAGTGCGAGGATCAGTGGGCAGCAGGCCATAGTGAAACCCCTGCCTGAGCCCAGTGGGCTATCTCTAGAACCCTGTGCCCTCTCCTCTGGGCTAGCCCCTACAAACATGCAAGGGGTGTCATCGCCCAGTCCTGACCAACTCATGGCTGTGGGGCAGTGCCTACCAGGGCCCCCCCGAGCAGCATCAGGACCCGCAGAGGGCAGCCACGTCCTCTGGCCAGGGGCAAGGGAGGAGTTGTGGGAGCAGAAGTGACTGGCCAAGCCCCAGTGGACATTTATTTCCTACCCCGCCCCAGCTGGAACCCCGAGGGGGCGTCCCCGCTGCCATAGCCAGAGGTTCAATGCTTGATGACACGGGGCGTAATCATCTGCGGGAAGGCGTAATAGCGGCAGGTGGCCGGCGGGGCCAGCGCCATGACCTCGGTGCGAATGTTCTCACGGCGGAAGCCGGCGTCCAGCAGCGCGGGCACCTGCGTCTCCTTGGGGGGGGCAGGGAGAGAGGGGCAGTCACTGGCGGCTGCAGCCTCACCCCGTGCCCACACACAGGGCTAGCGGGGAAGGCCCATGGTGCAGGTGGCTCTTGGTGGGGGGTGAGGAGGTAGCATCCCCTTCCCAGGCCCCCCCCTGCCAACCCAGGTCCAAGGAAGGGGCGGCTGCGGCACCTCGAACATGGCAGTGATGTCTGAATACTTGGATTTCATGAGTTCGCCCCAGGACGTGAGGTTGCAGTAGGTGAGGACCCCACCAGGCTTCAGTAGGCGGAAGGCGTGATTCTGGGGGGTCGGGTGGGGGGCAGCAGTCAGCAGGGGTGTCCTGGGTCTGTGGGGCACACCCCTCTATTCCACCCTCCGGTCTCCCAATGGTGCCAGGTGGCCCACCTTGATAAAGTTGAACTGGTGGGTATGCCAGGTCTCCTCTGACAGTGGGTACGTGTCATATAGGATGCCTGCATGGCGGGCAAGGCCACATGGTCAGGGCCATCTGACCCAGGTTTGCCGGGCACCTGCACACCCCCCCCACGCCATGCACCCTCACCATCAAAGTGTCCGTCAGGCAGGGTGGGTGCCACTTCCTCCCACAAGCCCTTCAAGGGGACCACCTGGGAGAGGCGGAAACGGAAGGGCCAGGGTCAGTCGGAGGAGCCCTGGCCCCTTGGTCCCCTGCCCCTCCCCGGGCAATAGGGAACAACACCTTGTGAGGCTGCTGCTGGGCCCAGTCCTGCAGCCGCTGGAAGACCCCATCGTTGCATTCGATGATCCAGTGCTCGTCAATGGGCGCCTCCTGCACCTTGGAGGCTGCGATGGCCATGCCGAAGCCCACCTCCAGGACGCGGCCCCCTGGGCAGGGCAGGGAAACAGGGATACCCAGCTCGGCCGCTGCCCCGCTGGGACAGCGCCAAGTGGAGGCAGACAGAAGGCCTCTGTGCAGCAAGTTCTGAGCGAGAACAGAGTGGGTGCTGGCCGCCAGCCAGGGCGAGGGGGGCAGGGCAAGGGGCCTGGATGGTGGACAAGGTCACAGCCTTGGACTTTGAGCCTGTCCCTTGGCCCTTATCTGGCTTTGGTTACTTTTCCAGCCCCTGCCTCCCAGCTCTGGAGTGGCGCGGTTCCAGGGGGAGGCCGCCTACGGAACCCGCACCAAGAGTGGGTAGGAGCCTAGATGGAGCCTGGCTCGGCTGGGCCTGGCCACTGGCAGGATCTGTTTGGGGGGCGCGCCTCTTCTCGTCCTCAGGTGCCAGTAGCAGGCTGGGCAGGGCGCCCGATCCCCACAGCACAGCTGCGCCGTGCTCAGCTTTCCCCAAGCTATTCTTAGGGTCGGGCAGGATCTCGCAGATGGTCCATTCCCTGCGTCCACGCACAATGGCCAGGGACCTCTGGGGAGCCCGACGCTCAATGCCCTGCGGGTTTCTGCATCCAGAACTTCCCCCTGAGAGAGGCGGGGCCTCCGGACCCCCAGAGGGGCTGTGGTCCATCCCTCCCCGGGCTACCTGCAGCCGAGGCGGCGACCGCCAACGAGTGCATGTAGGGTGTCTCCCAGCGTTCCATCACCGGCTTGCCCAGGATCCGCAGGTGCGCGTCGGCCGAGTCGTAAGCCGCAGGCGCCGCCTGCCACGCGGGAGTGCAGTTCTCGCCAGGCGCGAAGATGGGGGTCGCGGCGGGCACACTCATGCTGGTGCGTACCGTTGGGTGTCCGGCCCAGGATCTGACGCGCCCGAGGTCCCGGGGCCCTGCACAGCCTTCTGGGCATGGGGGCGGGCCTGTGGGACGGACCCACGAGCACGGCGGCCCCTAGTGGCCGCTGGGCTGGCCGGGCAGGGCTGGGGTCCCCGTTCCACCGAGCCGCTAGGCAGTGCGCACCCGGCCTGGGGTCCCCACGGCTGCTGCTTCCTAGGAAGGAACAGGGGGACGTGAATTCAGACCCTTGCTTTGTCTCGTGGGGCCTCACTTTCTCCTGGGGTCTTGGGGTCCAAAGATTTTGGATCGCCCAGCTGCTGACACCCTGCTTGGGGACTGGCAAAGCTATCAGGGCAGGGGTGGAAGTGGTGAGCAGACAGGTGCCAAGTGGTGGGGGCCAGGGTGGGAACCTTGTCAGCCCCCTTGGACCACCCCTGAACTGCTGGGCATGGACATGCATACTCCACAGCCCTCCTGGAAGCAGCATCTAATCCCAGCTTGGCCCCACAACCCAGGAAGTGTTCCTGGGTGGGGTTGGGGATGTGGACTTTACCCGCTAGGCTAAGCACCAGGCCCAAGATTCTACCTTTGAAAGGGAAACATCTTAGGAGCTGATGTGATGGCTCAACTGACTAATCCTCCAGCTGCCAGTGCTGGTATCCCACAGGGGTACTGATTTGTGTCCTGGCTGCTCTACTTCCCATCCAGCTCCCTGCTTTTGTGGCTTAGGAAAGCAGTCAAGGACGGCCCAAAGCCTTGGGACCCTGCACCCACGTGGGAGACCCAGAAGAAGCTCCTGGCTCCTGGCTTTGGAACGGCTCAGCTCTAGCCATTGCGGCTGCCTGGGGAGTGGACCAGTGGGCAGAAGATCTTCTGTCTCTCCTCCTCTCTGTGAATTTGCTTTTGCAAAAGGAAAAAGAAAGGCAGGTACAGTGTCCAACGCACGCAGGCTCCCGTGAGTTCGTCCCATGAGCCCTCATCACAGCTGCCACGCTGGGCATGGCAAGGAGCATTTTCGCCAACTTACCTCACTTTAGGCATGCCCTGGGCTGTCTTGCCAAGGCCTGGATGCCAGGCTGTGAGCGCCACCACGCGGCTGTGGCAGGAGGTGGCATGAGGGGCTCTCAGGGGTCAGCGCCTGGGGAGCTGAGCTGCAGCGTCCATTCCCACAGCACCGGGAGCTGTCGGCCTTGCCATGTGGGTGCCTGGTGTGACACTGGCGGCTGAGGGAGCCTAGGAGAGCAACCCAGGCTGTCCCATGGCTGGATGCTGGTGGCTAATCTGAGAAAAGACGCTCTCTTTGCCTCACCGGTAATTTCTGCTGGTTGGAAGCCCAAATGGGGGACATACATAGCTCCAAATGGGGGACCCCTTGCTGGTCGCAAAGCCCCACTGGGGCCTCCCCACGGTTGTTTGCACCCAGCAAGAGGCCTGTTTATTTCTGGGTGTTCTGTTACCTCCTAGTGGCCAGCCAGGAGGCTGCCCGCTTCCAGTCCTGCCTGGTTCGGCTCCCAGCTGACCAGCACCCTGTGAGGCAGCACTGCAGGGCCCGCCACTCCCATGGGAGACCCCCAGGGAGTGCCAGTATCCCAGGTGTGGCCCAGTCCAGCCCTGGCTGCTGTGGGCATGTGGGAGGGAATCAGTGGATTGGAAGCGCCTCTACCTTCCACACAAAACAAAAATACATACAAATGTAGCGGTGGGCATAGTGAATTCAGCCGCCAACTACAGTGCCAGCCTCCCATTAGAGGTGCCAGTTTGAATCCCGGTTGCTCCACTCTGACACAGGTCCCTGTTCACGGCTTGGGAAAGCAGTCGAGGATGGCCCAAAGCCTTGGGACCCTGAAGAAGCTCCTGGCTTCAGATCAGCTCAGTCCAGCCTTTGTGGCCATTTGGGGAGTGAGGTCCCTGCCCCTCTCTATAATTCTGTCTTTCAAGTAGATCAAGGTAACTTCTAAAAATACTAAGCCTTTAAAAAGAAATAAAAGTTATGTTGGTGGTAAGTTTTATGTATCTTTGAGCATAAGAAAGGGCTGCCAGCTGTGTGTGTGTGTGTGTCAGGTATGTGTGTGTACACCCCATGTGTCAGGTGTGTGTATTCCTGTCAGCAGGAACTCACACACGTGTTCCGAGGCATGCGGTCCACTTATCTGCTGTGGTCACAGGGTCTGCCCTGGGTGGGAGGGAGGAGTTGAGGGGAGGAGGGAGAGCAGACCCCCCCAGCCAGTGGGAGGGGATGTCTTTGTTTTAAACCCTTTGTGCCCGACTTCCTGCTTCCTACCACATCCTGTGGGCTCCCCGTGCCACCCAGCCCTCCCTGCACCCGGAGGTGGATGGTCACGGGGGCACCCCTGCAGACTGCCACAGCGGGCGTTCGGAATGAAGTCTGCTCCACGCCTGGGTGACACACACCTGACACGCACAGGGACACACACATACACACCAGGCCTGTCCAGCGTCCACTGCTCTCCGTGGGGTGGGTGCTGGACTACCTACCCACACTGCCAGGGCAGGCCCGGGCTGCACACCCATGCTGCAGCCCCCGCCCACACACACCATTCCTCGGTCACTGACCCAAGTGCCCCTCTGGCTGAGGACAGTGCTCAGGGCCTTGTGTCCGGTGGGATGTGCCCGTCCTCTGTGGCCACTGCCGAGGGGCGACTAGACCACAGGGCCCAGTTGCACCACCCATGCCTTGACCTTGTGGTGGAGAACGCCTGCATGGGAGTGGAGGCAGGTGTCCGTGTAGTGGGGTTAGCTGGGCCTGGGCAGCCTGGACCCCTGGGGTGCGTGTGTGTGTGTGTGTGTGTGTGTGTGTGTGTGTGTGTGCTGCACCAGGCGTAGTCTCCACCCTCGCAAGCAAGCTGGGTCTGCCCGCATTGTGTCTCCCCTGGGCCGGGCGTGGGTGGGTGGCAAGCAAACTCAAATCCCCCCCCTGGAGAGGTGGCCAGTGGACGGAACTCAGATTTTGATCGGTGGCTTCGCCTGTGCTCCAGTCAGGCCACCCCGATCCCTGGGGGGGACACGCCACTCAGCTTGAGCCTGTAGTAGTAGGGTGCAGCTGGCTAACGGCACCCCAAAGCTGTGTGTGCTGTGTGTTTGCAGCGATCTGCACCCGATGGGCTGAAGATGCGAGTTGATGTGTGTGATGGAGGAGTGCGTGGGCCATGAGCGCGGCAACGTGTGTGTCTTCAAAGCACGGTCAACATCTTCCCCTTCCCTACCACGTCACAGCCTCCACGCATGCGCGGCCCGAGCCCCGGGAGGGGGCCCCCCTCCCTCCTCCACACACGCGCGCGCGCGGACGGACTCCATTTCCCGAAAGGCACCACGCGCGCGCACGCACGGCGTGGCACCCCTGGCCCCGCCCCCGGAGGCCCCGTGCGGGAGCGCGCGCGGGCGTGCGCAGGGGCGGCGGCGCGGCGGCGCGGGTACGCGCGGTGACCGTTGGCGCTGAGGGGAGGAGGAGGAGGAGGAGGAGGAGGAGGCTCGGCCGCCGCCGCCGCCGCCGCCGCCGCCGCCGCCGCCGCCGTTGCGCAGATCCGGGCCGCGGCTGGAGGGGAGGGCGACGGGAGCGGGTGACCTTCCGGAGGCGGGAGCGAGCGCCGAGGCCCGGGGGACGCCGAGCGCCGCCGCCGCCGCCGCCGCCGCCATGAACAGCTCGGGCGCCGACGAGATCGGGTGAGGACGGGCCTGCGGCGCCGGCCACCCCGGGCTCCGCAGACGCCGTGTCCCCCGGGCCGGGCTGTGTGTGTGTGTGTGTGTGTGTGTGTGTGTGTGTGTGTAGGGGGAGCCGCCCCGTCAAGGTCACGCCGGCCGTGGGCTGGGGGGGCAGGGCGGTCTGCGGGAGAGAATGTTCGGGGCGCCCTCGGCAGCAGCGGCGGCACCTCCCGACTTCCTGGTCAGGGCTCCCCCCCCCACCCGTCCCGGGAATGGGGGGACCTGGCTGTCTAAGGGCGGGGAGGGCAGTCCTGGAAGTGGGGTGTGTGTGTGTGTGAGGTGCCCGGGGTGCCCGGGGTGCCCGCCGCCGTTGCACTTTCCCCACAGTGAGGTCCTGGGGAGGGAGGGTGACGGTGGAGGCGGGGGGCCGGCTCTGAGGGGTGCTTCATTTGGTGGTGGTGGTGGGGGGGGTGGTTCACTGATGGCTGATGGAGCTGGGATTGGGAAGACACCCCCCAGAATAGGGATCTGGAGCTGCAGGGTGCCCCCCCTCTACACACACACACACACACACACACACACACACACACACATCTTGCACCAGCTTGGCGGGCTGCTGCACGTGGCGGGCCCGGCTGTGGGTTTCGGTTGGGTCTTCGTCGTCATCCGTCATCCGTCACCTTACCTTGGGGCCCCGCCTGCACCCCTCCCCTGGCGGGGCCTTGGGTCCCTGGGGGAACCTGTCCTTCCGGGGACTGGGGTGCAGAAGCAGGTGCACAGCTGGGTCCCCCCCACCTGGTTTCCTGCCAAACCTGGAGGTGGTGCGGTGGGGTGGGGGGGCCAGGGACACCCCTGTGGCTCAGCCAGGACTGGGGGGGGGATGGGGTGCCCCAGGCCTTCTCCGGGGCCGCCCAGATGGCCCGAGGTTTAAAGTTCTAAGTTGCCACAGGAAAGGCACTGACAGGCCGAGTCTTGCTGGGGGACGCGGGCAAGTCCAGGGACGTGTGTGCCCCGGCTGGGGAGGCCCTGTCGTGCGGGGAGCCCACGGTACAGAACAGGGGTACGGGGGTGCTGAGGTGCAGGCAGAGCTGCCCTGAAGCCCACAGTGGTCTATCCCCTCTGCCCACAGGCTGCCCCGTGCCAGGGCTTGTGGGGTGGGGAGAGAAGGCTGGTAGGGGGGTCCCCACTGATCGGATGGCCAGCCAACAACAGACTGATTTCTCCCAATTGCACACGATGAATGACCCATCCTGCTGGAGGGAGGCAGAGACCAAGCCCTTGGTGTCAGGAACACGGGGTATGCGCACATATGCTCAGACATACATGTATACGTGCACGCAGGCCTGCACACGCACACACGTGTGTGCAGACACCTGCCTGCCATGTGTGCTGAGGCTGGCCAGCACCCCCACGCTTGGGTGGAGGGCTGCCCGCTGTGGTCCCGCCTTCCTAGAGGGGTCTTGGGGAGTAGGTGGCTGGTGCAGGGTGTCTGGGAACCAGGGGCAGAGCGTGAGGACGTGCAGGCCATGCAGAGTAGGCAGGGGGCAGGAAGGGGCCCTGCAGTGGAGTGGAGTGGTTCTCAGGCAGCCTGGGCACCGAGTAGCCTGGCCAGGAGCCCGGCCTGCCTCAGACAGCTGGGGTCGGGGCAGCGATGTATCTGCTGGTGAGAATGAACTTTCGTCTGCTTGGTCGCTCCCTCAAGGACACTTGGGCTGGACCAGGCGGAGGCGGGGTGTCCCCAGGTCCCCCCTGGAGCATCCCCGGGCACACAGCAGGAGCTGGGGCAGAAGCAGAGCAGCTGGGACTGGCAGTACTGTGGAGCAGGCCTTTGGGAATGTCTTTGGTGAAAGTTGGCGAGGATGTGTCCTCAGATGGGCATGGCCTGCCCAGCTGCCCAGCGTGGCCCCTGGGGCTGCCTCCTGTGCTTGGCTCCCATCTTTAGGGGGCTTGTTTTCTGGGGCCATTGGGTTCAGTGGACGTGAGGTTGGAAGCCACTCCAAGCTTCACCTGCCTTTTTAGTTTTTTTTGTAAGATTTATTCATTTTCATTGGAAATGCATATTTAGAAGGAAAAGGAAAGACAGAGAAAGATCTTCCATCCAGGCCCAGCACAGTAGCCTAGTGTCTAAAGTCCTTGCCTTGAACGCCCATATGGGCGCTGGTTCTAATCCTGGCTGTTCTACTTCCCATCCAGCTCCCTGCCTGTGGCCTGGGAAAGCAGTGGAGGCCGGCCCAAAGCCTTGGGATCCTGCACCCGCGAGGGAGACCCGGAAGAGGCTCCAGGATCCTGGCTTTGGATCAACTCAGCTCTGGCCACTTGGGGAGTGAATCAGTGGTGGAAGATCTTCCTCCCTGTCTCTCTTCTCTGTATATCTGCCTTTCCAATAAAAATAATAAATAATAAAAAAAAGATCTTTCATCTGCTGGTTCTCCCCAAGTGGCCGCAATGGCTGGAGCTGAGCTGATCTGAAGCCAGGAGCGTTTTCCGGGTCTCTCACGCAGGTGCAGGGTCCCAAGGCTCTGGGCCGTCCTCCACTGCTTTCCCAGGCCACAGGCAGGGAGCTGGATGGAAAGTAGGGCAGCAAGGACCAAATTGGAGCCCGTATGGATTCCCAGTGCATGCAAGACAAAAATTTAGCCGCTAGGCCATTGCGCTGGGTCCTGCCCTACCTTTCGATGGCTGATTCTGGCCGTGGGCTTCATTGTGCCACAGTGCCGAGGTGCCCAGGTTGCCACTAGCCAGAGGCTCCTCTGCCTTCTGTGGGCCTGTGCCACCTGGGCACTAAACCATCTTGGGAGCCAGGGTGGTGCTTAGGCAGAGGGTGCCTGCCACCTCTGTGTGTGTGTGTGTGTGTGTGTGTGTGTGTGTGTGTGTGTGTGAGTACACTGGCCAGTGGTGCCTGCAGGGGCGTCCCAGGCTCCTGAACAGGGACTTGGGGTGCCCGCACACCTGCTCCCTGGTTCATGTTGCTAAGCCCTGGGAGGCCCATGGCTCCCTGCCCAGCCCCAGCAGGGAGGTAAAACCTCCCACTGACAGCCTGGGGTCTGCATTCTGGGGGTCAGCCTGGGCCCAAGGAAGCCCCCCACCCACCGGGTACAGGGAACAAGAGATTGGTTGAGGCCGCCTCTGGGCTGGGGTGCCAGGGTGCCAGGCCTGGTGGTCCCACGCTCTCCTCTGTTGGTTCAGGCAGCAGGTGGACTCTTGCCACCCCCTCTCCTGCAGGTCCCCCCTGTGCCTGCATGTCAAGCCCTGTTCTCTGTGGCTGACAATTTATGACTTAACTTTAGATTGGGGTGCAGGGGGCGGAGGGGGGAATACGTGGCCGCTGGCTGGGCGCCGTCTCCCACCTGCACTGCCTGTTGTGGCAGGAGACCCTGGGCCTCTGCTGTGGACCCTGCAACCTGCTACTGCTCCCCGCCTCCCCCCAAAACAGAGGTGTCTTTCAGTGCCCATACAGGAGCCCAGCCTAGGGTGCCCAGTTTGGTCAGCTGCCTCCAAAGGGCCAGCTGGCCTCCTCCTCGCTAATACCTACTTTTGAAATTCAAATGAAGGCCGGGACTGGTCTGACCAGTTCCACTCCCCGCTCCAGGTTGGGTTGCTGGCTGGAGGACGCCCGGCTGTGTTGGCGTTCTGTTGGGGCCCTTCCCTGGCTGATTGGGGGGCGGCTCAGGCTGGCCCTGGTGGCTGCGGGCTGCTGCTGGACATCGGGGAGACTGCTGTTCACGTCCTGACTCGTCCCCAGAGGAAGGGGAGCAGGACTGGGCCCTGTGTTTGCTAGGACTGCTCCACGGCCCCCTTTGTGGACTGCCGCCACCAGGCAGGGTTACGCCATGCCTGCCTGCTTCCCGCGTGTCCCTGGAACATGCGTGGAGCTGGCGTGATTTTTTTTTTTTTTTTGGAAAATTTATTTATGTGTATTGGAAAGTCAGATTTACAGAGAGGAGAGACTGAAACACCTTGCATCCTCTGGTTCGCTCCCCAAGTGGCCACCACAGCTGGAGTTGAGCTGTGGGGAAGTGGGGCAAGCTGGGACATGAGCTGGCGCCCGTGGGGGATGCCGGCACAAGCAAGGCGAGGCCTTCAGCCACTGTGGTGCTGTTATCTAAGGAGCTGCAGCAAGGGAGGAGACGGCAAGCTCTCCATCCGCTGACCCCCTCTGTTGCTCTACTCCCCCGTGCTGCCCCGGCCCAAGCCAGCAGCTTCATCCTGGCCTCTGCGTGGGTGGCTGGGCCGCGACCTTCGGGTGCTCTGTGGCATGGGAAGTGGAGCATTGCAGGGGGGATACGAGCTGTTGGGGTATGGGTTACCTGTTGTGTCATGATGCCGGCCCCTGGGGGCTAGCGGCTTGAGTGAGACCAGCAAGGCTCTGGTGGCACCTCCAGGGCCTGGTGACCTGCCACTTAGCACCTGAGGCAGCCACGCTCCGTGGGTGCCGGGATGGGGGGCCCAGTGGCCCATCATCTGAGCTGCAGGGGGAGTGAGCCCGGTACTTGAGGGAGACTGGCCTCACGCAGGCCCATCAGGCACTGGTGCCCAGCTCCACTTACTTCAGAATTCCACTTATAGAATTCCATGGTACACTCCCCTGAAAAGCGTCTGCAGGGGCTCCATGTGCCAGGTGCTCTGAGTCGGAGTGCCCTCTGGTTGTGCCATGGACCTCTCGTTCTGCACCCACACTCGTTACCTGCAGCAGGAGAGCCCTGCCCTGGCACCAGGGCTGGTTCTGTGGTGCCAGCCTGCCGGCATGTCCTCCCCCTGGTCATGGGCCCCGGCAGAGGCTGGCAGAGTGTGGTGGGGGAGTGCCTTGCTGCTTTGCACCGTGGCATCGGGCACTGCCCAGCCCTGACCAGCCTCTTGTTGGCTTGCAGGAAGCTCTTCGTGGGCGGTCTCGACTGGAGTACAACCCAAGGTAGGTGTGGCCAGCTGGCAGGGCCATGGGGGCAGGGGGCCGCGGGATGGCGGGGGGCACAGCAGGGACCAGAAGCTGCCAGTCTCCTGGGGGGGCTGGCCTGAGGGCCACACTGTGCCTTGTATACAGCCCTGTCTGCTCACGCCTGCCTCTCCGTGTCCCCCCCCTTCTCTGAGCAGAGACATTGCGCAGCTATTTCTCCCAGTATGGGGAGGTTGTGGACTGTGTCATCATGAAGGACAAGACCACCAACCAGTCTCGCGGGTTTGGGTTTGTCAAATTTAAGGATCCAAACTGCGTGGGCACGGTGCTGGCCAGCAGACCACACACGCTCGATGGCCGCAACGTGAGTGGCCCGTGAACCCTGCTGTTCATGGGAGGATGTTTCCCAGCATGCCTGAGGGGGGTCTCGACTGGATGGGTCGGGGGCTTCTGTCGCTGACCCTCCCACCCCCTTTCTGAGAGAAAGCAGCCTCGCCTTCATGCCTGGCTGCCTTGCTGCTCCCATAGATCGACCCCAAGCCCTGCACGCCTCGGGGGATGCAGCCGGAACGGACTCGACCCAAGGAAGGCTGGGTAAGGGGCTGGGGATGGGGTTGGGGACCCTACCCCCAGGCCTAGAAAATTCCTGGGAGAGAAGACAGCTCACACCGCCAGCCCTGGTCCTCAGAGGCCTGTGAACCAGCCCTGCTGGGCAGTGGTCGTGACCTTGGCCCGCCCACCCCTGAGCCCTTGGTGGTCGGAAGCTCCCAGGTCCCCTGGCTCAGCCCTGGCCCTTGTCCATTGCATCCGCTGCAGTGGCTGCCGCCTGCTCGGCCAGACCCATTCCTGGCGGCTCGGGCAGCCCTAGGCCTCACCTTCCCCCTCCCTGCGCTCCCTACGTTGGACTCGCCCTTCCCCCCAACCCCTGGTGTCTGCAGGACAGCCCCCAGCACCCACCTCTCCCCAGGCCCTGAGCCCAATTCCCCAGCTGTTCTTGTAGCCAGCTCCAAGCCTGCGGGGAGCAGGGCAAAGCTAAGCCGGCGCTAGAGCCGTCTCCTGTGGGCATCCTGCCCTCCTGGTTCAGGGGGCCAGTCTTCGAGGCGTTCCCCCAGCTCCCAGGCCCTGGGGGACTGTCCTGCGGGTACAGCTCCAGCATGCCCCTGCAGCCACCATGGTCAGGGCACGGGCCTGTTGGCTTAACCCCAAGTAGCTGGGCCAGCGTGTCCCAGGACCGCACCCCGGCGACAGAAGATCACACCTGAGCTGGGAGAACACGACATTCGGCTCGGGGGGCCCTCAGAGCACCTGCAGGCTTGGCCCCTCGGGTCCCTCGGTGGGTTTTGGGGGACCCAGGCGTGAGCTGACCGGTGCCTCTTGTCCTCAAAATAGCAGAAAGGAACCAGGAGCGACAGCAGTAAATCCAACAAGATATTTGTCGGGGGCATTCCTCACAACTGTGGGGAGACGGAGCTGAGGGAGTACTTCAAGAAGTTCGGCGTGGTGAGTCCCCTAGCCGGCGGGCGGCCCCTCCATGGCCTGGCAGGGCCCCATAGGGGACGGGACCCCTGTGGCATTGGCATGGCTCCATGGGGGACAAGACCTCCACGGCCCTGGCATGGTCCCACAGTGGACGGCCTGGCATGGCCCCACGGTGGATGAGACCCTTACGGCCTGGCCCCTGGGGGTCTCTGGTTTGGCAGTTGGTGTAACTCATCTGCCCTTCCAGTGGTGGAAGGCGCAGGTTGTCGGGGTTAGTGGGGGTCAGAGGAGCCAGGCCTGGCGTGGTCAGTGGGGACCCTCCTGGCCTGTCCTTGGTGCCGGAGGGACAGTAGTGCTGGGCTGTTCACCCCAGCGGGAGTTGCTGCATGCAGATGGGGTGTCTTCCCAGTCGGGGGAGCCCCTGCTGATTGATGGGATTCACTGGGAAAGGCAGTGTTCCTGGGGGGGCTCGGGGCTGCTGAGCCCAGGGTGGCACGCGTGGCCCTCGGCTCTGCTGTGCCCTAAGGTACTCCAGGCTGGGGACCTGGCTCCACCACCTCTGGGGCTCAACGTGGCCGTGCCCCAGGCCAGCTTCCCGTCCCTGTCTGAGCGGGGCAAGTTCTTGAGGGGGCCCAGCTGAGACCCCACGGGAGCCTGCCCTGTGCACGGGGTCGGCCGCAGCCCGTGCCTGCTCGGGGCACAGGTGCCCAGGGTCACAGTGGGCCTCACGCGACCGTCTCCTCTCCAGGTCACCGAGGTGGTCATGATCTATGACGCGGAAAAGCAGAGGCCTCGAGGTAAAGGCAGATCTAGTTTGTCCCTCAGCCTGTCCACCCCCTCAGATGGCAAACTATCCCGCTGTCAGACACGTTCAGGTGCCGGTGTAGCCATGGCCTCCGGGACAGGATGACTGGGGGACGGACTAAAATGTAGGCAGCCCCCTGCCCCGCCCCGCCGGCTGCGGGGGCTCCCCGGGTCACACCCGACCCCCACTGGGTTTTGGGGCTGTTTGGCCGGGGCTCACTGCGCCCCACCAGGCGCGGGCAGTGCCCACCCAGCCCGGCTCGCTGCAGACACGCACTGCGGAGCCTCGCCATGCTCCCGCCCTTTTCTTCCCTTTCCCCCCTTGTGGGATTTTTTGTTTGTTTTTATTTTTTCTTGTTTTTTTTCCCCCCATGCTCCCACCCCCTTTCATCCACTTGAGTCAGGTGGGAGGAGAGTGAGCGACCCCGTGGCCCCGCACCATCTCCGAGCGGCCCTCGCTCATGTGCTCTGTGGTGCTAGGGCAGCAGACACCCCGTTTCCCTGCCCCCCCGTCGTTTTTTTTTTTTTTTTTTTTTCTGTGGCCGCTGCCATTTGTCCTGGTCCACCTGTTGGGGGCCAGCCGCGGGGTCCGGCACCCAGCCCTGGCCCAGAGCGCGGGGCGCCCCCCGCAGCATGCCCGCCGTGCGGGATATAGTTTGCCATTTGAACGTGTCAGGAGCCCGGCCCTCGCTGTCTCGGTTAAGCCTTAAGTCTTAGTGTTACTTTGACTTAGCCGTACATGCTTAGTACCGTATGTAAGTGTTTGCTAGTCAAGTACAGTAATGTTAAATAAGTAAGTCGTTTCCTTCTCTCTGTGGATTGTTTGTGATTAATGATGTCTCTAGATTTCTCCTCTCCAGGTGCTAAGTGATACCACACAGGTACAGGCCAGCCCGCAGCCAGAGGAGGGAGCCGCTTCGCTCCCGTGGGGTGTAAACGAAGTTTCAAAGTGTTTGTCCCACTTCCTCAGTGCCGATGGCGCCCGTCACAGACAGACACATTCCCAGACAGCCATCCCGGGGGGTCCCGGGGGGTCCCGGGGGTCCTGGGAGTCCAACACTCCTGCCGTTGGAGACCATGGCAGCCTCACCCATGCTGTGTGCAGACACCGTCTCCCGTCTCGCCAGCCTCGGGGGGCGGGGGGGCACCCCCGGGCTGCTCCCCGTCCCTGACCCCGGCCTCGGGTTCCCGGGGACCCAGCCGTAGCCAAGTGCTGCCAAGCCCGTGCGCCTGGGGGTGGGGTAGTGCTTCAGGACTGGCGCTGCGGGCACGTGGGGCCACATGGTGTGCCCCCCGGTTCCAGGGCTGCATGCAGACAGGGGGGCCACAGGCCCTCCGCCCCCTGCCTTCTCCTTCCTTGCAGAGCCCCGAGCGAGGCCCCTGCTGGCCTAGCTGAGGTCACGGCCGCCCCCTTGCCTCACCTGGGCCTCGTGCTTGCTGCCCCCACTGCTTCTGCCACGCACCCCTTCGATCCTGGGAGTCCTCCCGGCTTGGGGCTTTGATCTCTGTGCTCCTCCTTGGTGACGGGCCCCCGTTCCTGTCTCCTGCCATGATGGCGCTGCCGGGGCTCCTGCCCCACCGTGGGCTTCTCCCTGGGCCCCGTTATCTGCCTGCTGGCCCCAGCACGGGTGTCTCCGGGCTGCACCTCCGTTGTCCCACTGCCGCCACCCCGGGCCCCACCCTGTCCCTGGCTCTGTCCACTCCCATCCGTTTGTTCTTTGGTGGTCTCAGGCCGCCCTCCCACTGGCTCGAGCCCACCCCGGCCCTCCCCACCCAGAACAGTCAGCCTGTTAGCTGGGGGCAGGGGGGGCTGCACTTAACCCCAGACCAACCAAACTTCGTTTATACTGCCACTTCCTCGTGTTTGGGAAATGCTAAATTTTGAGTCCCTGAAAATGTTGTGACTCGGCGGTGCCTCTTGCTCCTGCTGCTGACGGCAGTTTGAGCTGCTGGATTCCGTGTGGCCTGTATCTCTGTGCACTGCCTCCTCTGTCATAGACACAGCTACCGTACATAGAGATGTCTAGGGTAGACGTGTATATGGATGTGAATGTAAACGCGGCCGGCTCCCTGCGCGTGGGACCCGCGACGGCCCGGTGGGCTTACCCAACCGCGTTGGATAAGCTGGCGAGGGGCTCGCCGTGGTAGACGCGGCCGCGGAGCGCTCTAGAACGCTGTGTGGCTGCTGCCAGCACTGGCTGCCAAGCAGACGGGCGCCAAGGGGGTGGACGCGGGCTTCAGAGAAGCGATGCACGCACACACACCGCCCCGGGCCGCCCGGCCCCTGCCCTGTCCTCCCCGGCCCCAGGTGGCCCGCACAGTGGCTTGGCTGAGGCCCCGGTGCCCCCTTGGCGCCCCGAGTTGTCATCGTCCTGTTTTGTGTCACAACACCCTGCTACCTTGATTCACTCTTGGTCGTTGGCTAGGTTTTGGATTTATTACTTTCGAGGACGAACAATCAGTGGACCAGGCTGTCAACATGCATTTTCACGACATCATGGGCAAAAAAGTGTGTAGTTGTAGTTTTATTTTACCTTAAGACCAGACCAAGCCTCAGCCAACCAAGGGGTTTCACTGGCAGGGGCGGGCCGGGGGGCGGGCGGCCCTGGGCCTGGCTCTGGGAGCCCTTCCCTCCGCAAGGCCGGGGAGCAGTGAGGGGCGCTGGCGGGGGGCGAGCCGGGGTGTGGGGGGGGTGTGGGGAGTGAGCCTCCAGTGAAATCGCAGAGTTGCCTCAGGCTTGGTCCCCGTGACCTCTCCTTCAGATGTCCGCCCCGTCCCCTGGCCCGGCCTGGCCCCCCTCCCCCCGTAATGCACTGAGCAGGGGGCCTCCGACCCCCGCTGCTGCCCCTTCAGAACCGGAAACATCCTGAAGGATTGGTTTTCAATTGGGTCACTTACTGTGAAACTCCGGGCCAGCACATGCTCTCGACAGTGTTTAACCACCATGCAGTCAAGTGACCGCCGGTTGTTTCATCTTCATACTGTGTTGTTGCCACGGAGGTGACAGGGACAGGAAGCCGCCCCCATCCTCCCCCGTCCCGGCTGCTCCACAGCCCAGACTCTGGGGGCTCGACCTGTCGCTTTCCTGGGACCCTCGGAGCCCTGGGGAAGTTAGCTCCACAGGGAGTCGCTCCTGGGGTTGTGGGCTGTGCTCCCAGCCCCCTCCACATTCTTGCAGGATTCCTGTCCTGGTTTGCAGCCCCCCTCCTCCCAGTGCACCCCACCGGGCTGGGCTGCCTTGCCCCAGTGCCAAGTGGAGCCGGCTCTGGGGCGGCTTGGATTGCAGACTCTGTTTAGTTCCCCAATCAGGCGCTCGCTGCAGCTTAGAACTGGCATGTGCCGCACCCCAGAGTCTGCGAGGAGTGTTTTTAATAAGGTCCTGTGACCTGAACTTGTGGGTCAAGCTTGGCCTTGCTGGCCGGAGCAGGACGGGCCTGCCCGGGGTGTGTCTGCCTTCTGGTCCCTGGCACCTCCCTGGGCGCCCCCAGCCCTGTGGAGCAGGAGGCGAGCCTGCCTGCCCCGACCATCCCCCAGGGGAGGGTGCAGGAAAGCCCCCCCCGGCCTTCTTGGCC
This sequence comes from Ochotona curzoniae, assembly GCF_017591425.1. Classification (NCBI taxonomy): domain Eukaryota; kingdom Metazoa; phylum Chordata; class Mammalia; order Lagomorpha; family Ochotonidae; genus Ochotona; species Ochotona curzoniae. Next base: position 2,456,542 of record NW_024466491.1, on the reverse strand, counting down.
CACCTTGGGCCCTCTGCACCCCAGGCGAGGGTGAGCGAGGCTCCTGCCCTGGCATTGCCCTGCAGGGTGCTCTCACACACTGGGCAGGCAGGGCTCCGAGCTGTGGCTATGCTTGTGCCCGGCAGTGCCCTGCAGGTCCCGGGCTGGCTTCAGCGGGCTTGCTACCCCTGTGCTCCCGGAAAGCTGTCAGGAAAGGGAGAAGCTAGGGTTCCTGGGTGCCAAGGCCACCCTGGGGTTGGGCATGTGAGTGGCCGGCAGCTCTGAGCGAGGGAGCCGCCATGCCGGGCAGTAGGGGAGGCCCAAGGTGCCCACGGTGCGTGGCGCCCCTGCCACGAGCAGGGAGGGCCCTGGCTGCCCAACACAGTATGAAGATGGCCTACTCACTCCGATGTCCGTTCTATTGCATGTCTGTTGACTTTTGTTAGATGTAATGTAAGATTCTCTTATCACGTCCATTCCCTCTGACATGATTTTGAGTTAATTGAGATTCTTTAAGCGGTAGCCTGGGGAAGGTAAGTCTTTATCTTCCATTAGACATTTTAAATAAAAACCTAAGTTAAAAAACCAAGTGTGTTTCTCAGGTATGAACTCCAAACTTGGGGTGGTCCTGCGGCCCCGCGGCGCCCCTGCCAGCGGGGCCTGGCTCAGGGCAGGGGTGGGTGGCCATGAGGAGCCTGTCCCCCACGAGATCTGAGGGTCCCAGCCCAGCGCCCGCCCCACACAGGGCGGGGTGTGGCATGTCTTAACATCATTTCTATTGTACCTGAGAAACATTTCCTTAAGAAAATTAAAGAGCAATTTATTTTTAAAGAAAAAAAAATTATTGGCCTAAATAAGGTTTATAGTTAAGTATTTAGTATTAAGTCATAAGCCGCTAAGTGTAGTCGTAAGTTACCCGAGGGTGTCTGACGGGAAGGGCTGCGGGGCCGCGGCCGCTGCCTGAGCCCCGGCTTGGTTTGTCCAGGTGGAGGTTAAACGGGCTGAGCCTCGGGACAGCAAGAGCCAGGCGCCGGGACAGCCAGGTGCCAGCCAGTGGGGCAGCCGGGTGGTGCCCAATGCTGCCAATGGCTGGGCAGGGCAGCCCCCGCCCACGTGGCAGCAAGGATACGGCCCACAAGGTAAGGCCAGACGTGGGGCGTGGGAGCCAGCGCGGGCATTCTGCGAGGGAGGGAGGGAGGGAGGGGGCATTGAAAGACCGCAGCCAGAGGCTGCCGTGCGGGTCCCTCCCGAGCAGGACAGACCACCCTCCCGGCTTCGTGCTAGTTCCCTACCTTGTGAGCTGGGCCCCGGCTGATGGGGAGGTGGGTCTCGCTGCCCACGGTGGGTGTTGCTGCGAGGGCAAGGGTGTGTGGCCTATCGCCCTCTGCTGCCAGGCCCCCCACGCGGGCGCCTCGCTCTGCCTGAGCCCACATGTCCTGCTTGGTCCTTGTCTGCACCCCAAGGAAGGCCCCCAGGGCGGGGGACAGTGGGGCAGGCAGGCTCTGGCCCCGGGCGCCTCCAGCAACCCTTGATTCTCTGTCTCCCCGTCTAGGCATGTGGGTGCCAGCCGGACAGGCGATCGGTAAGTGTTCCCTTGTAGAGTCGAGGCTAGACCCCAGCCCGGGCTCCGGGGCTGACGGCAGGCCTTCACCCTGGACTGCTGGCTCGCCCACACTCACCCTGCCCTGTGTGTTGCAGGTGGCTACGGACCCCCCCCTGCCGGCAGAGGGGCGCCCCCTCCGCCCCCGCCCTTTACCTCCTACATTGTATCCACGCCGCCCGGCGGCTTCCCGCCTCCTCAGGGCTTCCCGCAGGGCTACGGCGCGCCCCCCCAGTTCAGTAAGTACCCGGCTTTCTGCCCCTCGTCCCAGAGGCGACTCTCCATCAGACAGACTTGGTGGGAGCCCCTGCTTTGCAGCTGGGTGTGCGGGCATCACCTCTGCCCCCTGGCCCTGCGGGCCGCCGTGCTCACGGCCCAGGGGCAGCACGGCTTGCTGGAAGCTTTAGGTGAGCTCGAGCAGCACAAGTGAAGGGAAGCAAGCAGATGTTTTGTTTGTTTTTAATTGGAAAGTCAGATATTCAGAGAGGAGGAGAGACAGAGCGAAGATGATATGTCCACTGACTCACTCCTAAACTGACCATAACCGCCCGAGCTGAGCTAATCTAAAGCCAGGAGCCAGGAGCCTCATCCACGTCTCCCACGCAGCTGCAGGGTCCCAAGTCCTTGGGCCGTCTTCCACTGCTTTCCCAGGCCACAGGCAGGGAGCTGGATGGGAAGAGGGGCAGCCGGGATACGAACTCACGCCCATGTGAGAACCCAGTACATACAAGGCAAGGATTTTAGCCACTAGCCACCGCACCAGGCCCAAGTTAAGCAAGCTGTGAGCACTGCTTCCTGGGAGAATTCCCTGGACCCATCCAGACTCGTCCTGCTGCTGAGCAGGGTGCCGGCAGCCTGCGAGGGCAGGGCAGCATAGCCGGGGGGCCTCTGGCAGCGACACCAGCATCCCACAGGCCCACTGCTCCAGTCCTGGCTGCTGTAAGGGCCTGGTAAGGCAGGGGCAGGTGGCTCAAGTGCTGAGTTCCCTGCACCCGTGTGGCAGACCTGCAGGAGGTTCCTGGCTCCTGGCTTCAGCCTGGCCCAGCACTGCAAGCCACCTGAGAGAGGCAGCAGGTGGGAAAAATAGTGCACCTAAGATTGTGTGGAGTGGTCGCTGCACACGGTCGCCTTAGCACACAGCGTGACATCACCGTCAGCACACGGCCTCCCTCCACCCCGCCCTGTGGTGTCCCAGGCCACGTGGCCAGCTGCCTGTCCACACGGGGCTCAAGTGGCTTCCCAGCGGCCATTTAGAGACCTACCACTTGCTGCCAGATGGAGCTGGGCTGCGGGCCGCCCCCGTGCCAGCCCCGGAGCCCTCAGAGCCTGCCCTGTCCGCACTGGCTTTGTTCCTCTGCAGGGGCTGAGAGCTTGCACCTGCTGGGTCACTGCCGATGCCCGCCTTGGCAAGGACTGGGCTGTGCCAAAGTTGGAGGCCAGAAACTTAATCTGGTCTCCCGTTGGGTGCCAAGCGGCCAACTGGCTGGGCTGCCCCCGCCTGCCTGCCTCCTGCCAGGGCCGTGCCAGGTGCTCTGCCAGGGTCCTGGAGCTCTTCCCTGGCCTGGGTCCCCAGGGTGGGCCGCAGTCACCTGGCACCAGTGCCACCCGTGGTGGGTGTCCTGGGGGTGGCCATGGCGGCTGGCCCGTGCCCCGTCCACACCTCGTCCTCCTGTGTGTCTAGGTTTCGGCTATGGCCCTCCGCCCCCGCCACCGGATCAGTTTGCCCCTCCAGGGGTTCCTCCTCCGCCTGCCACCCCAGGGGCAGCGCCTCTCGCCTTCCCGCCGCCCCCGTCTCAGGCTGCCCCAGACATGAGCAAGCCCCCTACAGCCCAGCCGGATTTTCCTTACGGCCAGTACGGTAAGCACGCGCCGTGTACCGTGTGCCTGCGGCCTGGCGTGGTCCTGCCGTGGCCCACCTGCCTCTGTCTGCCAGGTGCAACCTGCCATTGTGGGAGCACACGGTGTTGGGGTGCTGTGAGGCGCACGAGCCTGTGTCGGGTGACCTGAGGCCCGGGGCTGTGCTGTGGGCCTTGGTCGGGGTTCAGGGCGGCCGTGTGGCCGGGGCCCGGGGGTTCACCCGTGTTCTGGTGTTGCTGACTGCCCTCGGGACAGGTGCTGCCAGGCTCGCTGTCTGTGCGCCGCCTGGAGGCTCTGGGGGCTCTGGGGGCCCCCGAGGACGGTGGAGGGACAACTCCTGGTCTCCGTGTGTTTCTGTGCTTGGCACCCCAGATGGGTCCAGGCGCCTGCGGGGCTCCTGGGCCGGGCTGAGCACTGGGAGGAGCCGCCCTTTCCGACCTCGCCTCACGCTGCCCGCATCTGGGAGCAGTTGTGGCCGCCTCTGCCCTCGGGGGGTGGAGAACAACCGGCCATGCCCTGCAGGAGCCAAGTGCCCGTGCCCAGGGCCTGCTCCCCCGCATCCCCTTCCCTGGAGGCCCTGTGACGTCAGACAGGGTCAGACAGGGCCCGCCGGGCAGCTGGGTGCTGGGTGCTGGGTGCCGGGCAGCTGGGTGCCGGGCTGCAGCCCCTCTCTGCCAGCAGCCCTTGCCAGTCGTCGCCCCAGCAGGGACAGGAGACACGAGGGGTCCCCAGGCACGAGGGCGAGGCTCAGCCCACGTGTGCATCGCTGCCGCCTCCTCACGCGCTCTCTCCCCCAGCAGGCTACGGGCAGGACTTGAGCGGCTTCGGACAGGGCTTCTCGGACCCGGGCCAGCAGCCTCCCTCCTACGGGGGCCCCTCGGTGCCGGGCTCGGGGGGGCCCCCCGCCGGCGGCAGTGGCTTCGGACGCGGCCAGAACCACAACGTGCAAGGCTTCCACCCCTACCGACGCTGACCGGCCCGGCCGGGCCCGGGACTCGAACTCGTGACAATCACACTTGGCAGCAAAATGCGACTGGAGCTGGGGGGGCGCGAGGCTTCTGTCGGCGGCTGGGCGTGTCTGGACTGAGGCTTATCAATTTCTTTCTTTCTCTAACCCATCAGCACAATAAAAAAAAAGTCACTGGTTCACCAACAGGGTTTTGAAAAACGTCTTCAGCTTTAATTCAGATCTTCAGGTTCCTTTTACTTCCTTCTTTGAAATTATTTTCCTGAGCCTTTTGTTTGACCGTATATTGTAAACTTTTATGTTAAAGGAAAAAAAAATATACATTTACAAATTGTGAGATTTTTCAGAGAAATTTTCTACGATGTATACTGGCTTATTTTTTAATTTAAAACAGGGTTCCGTCGGCACTGGGGCGGGGGGCCTGCCTGTCCAGAAGAAACCTACTGAGTGTGTTTTTGTTTTTGTTTATTCCTTGCTTCTGTCGACTGCCGGGGGCGTGTGCAGGTGCTCTGTGGGCCCGAGCGGCGGGGCGGCCACGCGTGGGGCCGGCGGACGCGCATCGCTGGGGCGGCGTCCCCACCGCTCTGCCCTGCTGAGAATAAAGAAGTGCGTTTGGATTCCAACGTGGTGTCTGTTCTTTCCCTCGGGGGGCCGGCTGCCCTGCCTGTGCCTCAGGTGAGCAGTGGGGGCACCGTCGGGGGGCCCGGCCCCGGGGGTGGGGGTGCCAGCCGCCCCCTCTGCACCCCGGGCCACCCCTGTCCATTTGTGACATCAGTTCTGGGGCAGTAGGATAACCCTCTGCTCAAGTGGGGGTGCCCTTGGTTAACCTCCCATCTCACGTGCCTGGGAAAGCAGGGGGTGACAGCCGAGTCCGGGGTCCCTGTCCCCACGGGGGACACCCGGGAGCTCCCGGCCCACCCAGCGCCCACGGGGGACACCCAGGAGCTCCTCCCGGCCCACCCAGCGCCCACGGGGACACCCGGGAGCTCCCGGCCCACCCAGCGCCCACGGGGGACACCCAGGAGCTCCCGGCCCACCCAGCGCCCACGGGGGACACCCAGGAGCTCCCGGCCCACCCAGCGCCCACGGGGGACACCCGGGAGCTCCTTTCCAAGGAGAGGGGTCCCAGGGCTCCATGCTCCATCCGCCCCGCTGTGGAGCCCCCGTTCCCGCCCATGGCCCCGGGACCCCCGGCTCCAGGCAGCCACGGTGGGACGGCAGGGGCACCCCCACCTCGTCCCCTGGTTGCTGTGGTGATGCTGTTTGGGATATTACCTTTTCTTTTTCTGGAAGCGATTTTATATGTTGGCAGTGTACAACATGGGCCGTCGTTGCCGTGTCTTACAAGGCTTCCACCCAGAAGCCACCAGCAGCTACTAACTCAGCCTCCCGGATGGATAAGGGGAAAAAAAGAGTAATAATAAACGTCTGGTTCAGGGAGGCGCAAGGCCTCATCCCCTCCCGGCCGAGGAAATCCACCTGCACAGCGCGGACGCCGGGCTCACTGCAATCTGCCACTCGAACAGCAGAGGGCGCGCGATTTCCACAGGCCTGGCGGACAGGAACCTGGCGGAAATGGGTCACTCTTAGCCTCAGGTCTGGCGAAAGCGCAGGCGCACGGCAGGGCCGTAGCCTGGCGGAAATAGGTCACTTTTAGCCTCAAATCTGCCGAAGGCGCATGCGCACGTCACGGCCGTAGCCTGGCGGAAATAGGTCACTTTTAGCTTCAGCTCTGCCGAAGGCGCATGCGCACGTCACGGCCATAGCCTGGCGGAAATAGGTCACTTTTAGCCTCTGATCTGACGAAAGCGCATGCGCACGTCACGGCCGCAGCCGGGCGGAAGTGGGTCACTTTTAGCTTCAAGATTGAAGAAAGCGCAGGCGCACGTAACGTCTGCAGCCTGGCAGACGCGCATGCGCGCGCCAGCCTCAGACCTGGCGGAAACAGGTCATTCGTAGCCTCAGGTCTGGCGAAAGCGCAGGCGCACGCACGGGCGAGAGGGCGGGACACGCAAGGTGTCTCGTGATATCTGCGTGTGCGCGGGCGCCGCTCTCTCTTCCGGGAAGACGACAAGATGGTGAGTGCGCGCACGGCCTCGCCGGCCGGTTCCCCATCGCGCGCCATCCGCCGCCGCGCCGCCCTGGCCGGCCATCGGAGCGGGCCCGCGGGGCTCCGGGGGATGCGGGGAGGGCGTCGGGGCCCTGCGGGGTCGGGGCGCTCGGGCCGGCCCTGACCCGTCCGCGCTGGCTCGTGCAGGCGGAGGTGGAGCAGAAGAAGAAGCGCACGTTCCGCAAGTTCACGTACCGCGGCGTGGACCTGGACCAGCTGCTCGACATGTCCTAGTGAGCGGGGCCGCGCGCCGTCGGGTCGGGGGTCCGGGGTCCGGTGTCCGTCCCGGGGTGGCCCGAGTCCGTGTTGTGCCGCTGTGTCCGTCCCGGGGTGCCCTGCTGGGGTGTCGTGTCCTGCGGATCCCTGTGTCCGGCCCGGGTGCTCTGGGGCTTGTCCTGGTGGAGTGTCTTGTGTCTCGTGTTGGGATGCTTGTGCTTTGTTAGGGTGTCCAGGGTGTCGTGTCGGGGTCCCCCGCGTCCTGTCCTGCGGGGAGCCCCGTGTCGTGTCGGGGTCCCCCGCGTCCTGTGGGGGTGTCCCGCGTCCTTTTGGGGTGTCGCGTCCCGTGCCCTGCAGCCTCTCCCTCCCGCAGCGAGCAGCTCATGCAGCTGTACAGCGCGCGCCAGCGGCGGCGGCTGAGCCGGGGTCTGCGCAGGAAGCAGCACTCGCTGCTCAAGCGGCTGCGCAAGGCCAAGAAGGAGGCGCCGCCCATGGAGAAGCCCGAGGTGGTGAAGACGCACCTGCGGGACATGATCGTGCTGCCCGAGATGGTGGGCAGCATGGTGGGCGTGTACAACGGCAAGACCTTCAACCAGGTGGAGATCAAGGTGCGTGCGGGGCGGGCGGACCCCTCACCCCTGACCCCTGACCCCTGACCCCTCACCCCGCTCACCCCTCACCCCGCTCACCCCTCACTCCTCCCGCAGCCCGAGATGATCGGCCACTACCTGGGCGAGTTCTCCATCACCTACAAGCCCGTCAAGCACGGCCGGCCCGGCATCGGCGCCACGCACTCCTCGCGCTTCATCCCCCTCAAGTAGCCGAATAAACGGGCGCCGCTGCCCACACGTGCCCACGCCTGTGTCTCTGGGGGGCGTCGTCGTCGGGGGGCTCGGGGTGGGACACGGCGCGACGCGTGCGCGGGGACGGGCAGGGAGGAGGTGAGGGCAGCCGGGTGCCAGTGCCCGGCCCGAGTGAGGACGGCGCCAGCCTCCCCGTGCCCCGTGCCCCGGGTCCGCTGCCGGGTGCTGGCAGGGGCGTGGGTGCCCCCCGTGCCGGGGACCCTCGCAGTCTCCCCGGAGCGCAGCTGCCCTGCCTGCCGTGGCTGTGCCCGCGGACGAGGCCGGGTGGCCACGGGGCAGCGCAGACCCCGCGCTCCGCGGAAGGGCCCCGTCCGGCCTCCGTCCCGGCGCCTGCAGGTGCGGCTCGTTTAGGCCTCCTGCCCCTTCTCGCCCCTCCGTGCGCCTCCGCGTGCGCCCCGGCCCTCCGTGCGCCTCCGTCGGCCGAGGCTCCTGTGGAGCCGCGCGCGCTGCGTCCCGGGGCCCCGTCCCCAGCCCGGTGCGCCCCTCGGGTACGTCCATCCCGGTGAACCCCAGGTTCCGTGCGCGCCCCTCGGCCCTCCCCACGGCCCTGCCCGGCCCCGTGCACCCCAGGCTCCGTGGGCTCCCCAGGCCCGGCCCTCGTCCCTCCCGGTGCCGCAGCGCGCACATCCCGGCCCGTCACACCCCGAGCTCCACAGGCTCCGTCCCAGCCCCGTGCGCTCCAGGCTCTGTGCGCCCCACGGCCCGTCCCAGCCCCTTGCACCCCAAGCCCCCCAGTTTCCGTCCCTCGCGCGCGCACGGCCCGGCCCGGCCCCGCGCAGCGCCGCCCCTCCGTGCACGCGCACGCCTCCCGCCGCGGCCCCGTGCCCGCACGCCGGCCGAGGGGCGGCCCGGGCGGCCGCGGCTCCATGGGGCTCCTGGCTTTGCTGGGCCTGCTGCACTCGGCCTTCCTCGGGGACCAGGTAGGGCGCGGCGCTGCGGGCTGTGGGCGCCCCTGGGGTCCGCGCGGCGGGGCAGCGGGTCGGGGTCTGCGGCGGTCGTCCTGGAGACGGTTGCCAGGCGAGCTGGCGGGGCGCGCGGCCCCCGGGCGCGCAGCAGCGGCCCCCTCCTCTCCACGGCTGCGCAGGCGCAGGCCTCGCCCCCCGCTGCCCGTGCGCCGGCCCCGTTGCGGTGCGGGAGACCCCTGCACGCTGCGCCGGGGGTCCAGGGACCCCGCGCCCCTCACTGCGCCCCCTCCGGGCCGAGCGCCATCCCTTCGGCCGCTGCCATTCATGACTCTGCTCGTGGCCTTCCGGGACGTCCCGGCGCCGCGTCCGGGAAAGCGGCGGGTGTGGGGGGAGCCAAGGTCGGGCCGAGCGCCCAGGGAAACTGAGGCCCCGCCGCCTGCACCGCGCAGCTTCCTGCTACCCCCCCACTGCCACCCCCACCTGGCAGAGGAGGGTCAGGGGACCTTGAGGGGACAGTGCAGTTGACCCAAGGGCACCAGGACCCCGAAGTGTGCCAAGCCGGGGCTGCGGACAGGCGGCGGCTGCTGGTGAACGAGCTGGGTGGGGGAGAACTGGGCCCAGGCTGTAGGCGGGCCTGGTGCACCCATGATGCCAGCCTGTGGCCGCAGGGATGCCCGGTGCAGTCAGGGGCGTGGCGGCAGGAGGCCCCCGGAGGCCCCCGCACTCCAGGTCCGGCCACACGCAGCATGGGGAGGCGCGGTGGGCCCTGGTTCTAAGCCTGCGTTCCCTCCAGGCACACAGGGCACGCCTGGATGGGTGCAGGGGGCAGCACGGGGTCAGCCGGACAGCCAAGGTCACCTGGAGTGACCCGTTGGCAAAGGGAGGCGAGCCCAGTCCATGCCCAGCCCTGCAGGTCTGACCTCTGCCGGCTGCGCACCCAGCCCCCTTCGTGGGCAGGCTGTCCCCCGGGACGCTGGCCCTGCCCTCCTGGGCCACAGGAGCAGCCGTGGCTCCATTCAGGGCCTGGCGCAGCCTCACCCACCCTGCCACGCCCCGTCCTCCCCTGTCCGCACGCACCGACCAGGCACTGTCCCATCGTGCTGTCGGCCATCACCCCTGCTGCCCGGGGAGGGGGCCCTGACCTCGCATCCCGCTCCCCACGGGCTGGGGAGTTGGAGAGGGGGCGATGGCTGAGCCTGGGGGAGGTGACGTCTGTGCATGGTCACAGTGGATCCAGTCTTGCTGTACAACATGGGGGGTGGGGATGGAGCTGACCACCCGTCACCCCTTCCTCCACGCGCGGGGGACCCTGGGGCAGCCCCAGCTGAGCCCCTTGCTGGTCCTTCCCATCTCTGGGGAGCCCCCCGCCCCGCCACACCAGCTCCCTGCCCCCGCACGGCTCTGCTGCAATAGCCGGGCTGCGATGCGAGGCCCCCGGGGCGCTGAGCTCTGCCCCGGCCGGTGGGGGGACACGACGCGCCCCCTCGCCCACAGGGGTTCGCCCCTCGGCCGACGGGAGCGCGCGCGCGCACCCCAGACCGCGCAGGGGCCCTGATGCCCGCGGCTGCCGGCCGCCCCGCCTCGCGCCGCCATTGGCTGTTGCCATGGCACCAGCCCATCTTCCCGCGTCGCCATTGGCTGCAGCGCCTGCATCCCGCATCCCGCATCCTCCCCCGCTCGCGGTGGACTCGCCCAGCGCCGACAGCGCCTGGCCAGGCCCGAGCCGGGCTTTGTCCGCGCGCTGCGGAGCCGGGGAGGAAGGCAGGCCCGGCGCGGGTAAGGCCGGGGTGCGACTGCGGGCTGCGGGGCGAGGTGGGCGTGTGTGTCACCCTGGGGCGGGTGGGCGCGCCCCGCACGGGCCAGCGCTGCCCCGCACACAGCTTCAGGGGCGCTGCCACTAGGAGGCAGCCAGAGCTCACGTCCTTCCCATCCATTATGGCCACTTGTGCGTAGTGGGACCTGCTTGTCTACAGGGCGTCCCCCGCGCCCCGGGAAGCCACCTGGGCGGTGAGGCGGGTGGGAAGGCCTCCGCAGCATTGCCAGGCAGGGAAGAAGGCTGGCACCCAGCAGTGTGATGGCTGGTTCTAGCCGCTAGCCGTGCAGGGGGTGTGGGCTGGGCAGAGCTGTCGGGGAGCAGGCCGTAATGGTGGAGTTGGGGCAGCCCTGCTGAGTCAGACGAAGTCACAGGGGTGACCACTGGCCGGAGTGACGGGCCTGGGCCACGTGGGGCGGCGGTGGGAGGGTCCGTGTCCCCTGGGGCCAGGGCTGCAGGAGGAGGCGTGGATGTGGGTGTGGGCTGAGCCAAGGGAGCCCGGATTTGCCGAGGGGTCCTCATGAGCACCCCTGGGGGCAGGGTCCCGTCCCAGAGCCTCCAGCCCCCTCGCCTGGGGGCAACTCTGAGCGGTCAATAGGTCCATGGGAAGCTTCACTGGTTCCCACCGCGACCATCCCCTCTCCTGGGGTTCCGCCTCCGTGCCAGGCTGCTGACATCCATGGGCTGGGGGGTCCAGGGTGGCAAGGGGAGTGATGGGGGGCAGGTGTCTCTGTGGGCGGAGCATGGTTCATATGGGGAGGGGGTCCTGGGTGGGAGGCGCGGGGCCTGTGCTGCCATTGGCTGCCTCAGACAAAGGCGGATACGTGGGAACAAAGAGGGCCGGGCAGGGGAGGGCAGCAGGCGGCCAGGCCGGTCAGGCCGAGCCCAAGACAGCCGCTCCAGACAGAGTGACAGAAGAACAGATGGCAGAAGGCAGAGGGGCTGTCATGGGGGTGGCTCCAGGCAGACAGGGACCTCGGGTGGCACATGCTGGGCTGCAGGGTCCCCTGGGCTGGGAGGTGGCGGCTTAGGGCACCCCCAATCTGCCCGCTGCTGTTGACCTTCATGGTACCACTGTGTCCATCTGTCTGGCCACTCGCCATCTTTCCTCCCAGCCTGTCCCTGTGGCCTGTGTGAACCCCGGGGTGCGGGGGGCGCAGGGCCTGGCCACAGGCAGTCAGGGTCCCCGCTGTATCTGTGGGTGGGCAGGGCTGTCTAGAACCTGCTGGGAAGGCACCCGGGCCGTAACTGCCTCGCACAGTCCCTGCCTGCGGGGCTCTGGCCGGACGGGGTGAGGTCCGCGCTCTGACTGAGTGACGGCCGTGGCCCCAGGTGCTGCAGGAGCCCAAGATGACGAGCACGGTGGCATCCTACGAGCAGCTGCTTCGGCAGGTGGAGGCCTTGAAGGCCGAGAACAGCCACCTGAGACGAGAGCTGCGGGACAACTCCAGCCACCTCTCCAAGCTGGAGACAGAGACATCCGGCATGAAGGTGGGGTGCGGGCGGCCGGCAGGGGCGCGGGCGTACGGGCGTGGGGCAGGGGCGGCTGGCTGCAGCTCTCGCCCGTCCCTCCCACCCCCCAGGAGGTTTTGAAGAACTTGCAAGGGAAGCTGGAGCAGGAGGCGCGGGTGCTGGTATCCTCCGGCCAGACCGAGGTGCTGGAGCAGCTGAAAGGTGAGGGTGGGGGTGTTCCGGGGACAGGGGGAGCCCCGGGAGGCAGCCGGGGCTGGGCTGACCTCTCACTCCGCGCCCCACAGCCCTGCAGATGGACATTGCCAGCTTGTACAACCTCAAGTTCCAGCCGCCTGCCCTGGGGCCCGAGCCTGCCGCCCGCACCCCAGAGGGGAGCCCAGTGCACGGCTCCGGGCCCTCCAAGGACAGCTTCGGGGAGCTGGGCCGGGCCACCATCCGGCTGCTGGAGGAACTGGACCGGGAGCGGTGAGTCCGCCCCCTGGGAGCCGTTACAGCTGCTGGGAAAGGGGGTGTGTGGCTCCGGAGGCGAAGGCTGGCGGGCACGGGGCGTCCCACACTACCCCGCCAGGCCAGGTCCAGTGCCAGGGTTCAGACTCGGGCGGGCGGCCAGAAGGGCTCAAGGCGGCCTTTGTAACTTCCCCGGGGCATCTGGGCACAGCGCCGGGCTGGGGAGGGGCTGGCATCGAGCAGGCCTTCCCTCGGAGCCCCGGGCCAGCTGGGCCCCTCACAGGCAGCGGGATTCGGGGCGTGGGAAGGAGCGCAGACGGGAGACCCCTGTGCCTGCCCGCCAGGTGCTTCCTCTTGAGCGAGATGGAGAAGGAGGAGAAGGAGAAGCTGTGGTATTACTCGCAGCTTCAGGGCCTGGCCAAGCGCCTGGACGAGCTGCCGCACGTGGAGACGGTGAGGGGCGCAGGGGGTGCACGGGACGGGCAGCAGGGGGCGAGGTCGGCGCGGCGCCCCCCTCACCGCGGCCGTGCGCCCCTCCCAGCAGTTCTCGGTGCAGATGGACCTGCTCCGGCAGCAGCTGGAGTTCGAGGCGCAGCACATCCGCTCGTTGATGGAGGAGCGTTTCGGCACCTCGGACGAGATGGTGCAGCGTGCGCAGGTGGGCGCCCGGGCGGGGCCTGCGTGGGGCGGAGGGCGCAGGGCGCAGGGCGCAGGGCGGGAGCAGAGTGGGGTCAGCCGTCCCCGCGTGTTCTTCCCACGCAGATCCGCGCCTCGCGCCTGGAGCAGATCGACAAGCAGCTGCTGGAGGCGCAGGACCGGGTGCAGCACACCGAGCCGCAGGTGCGCGCAGGGCGGAGCGGGGCGCGGGCAGGGGGCGAGCCTGGGGCTGCTCTGCGCCGGCGCCGCGTGACCCGGCGGGCTCCCTGCAGGCGCTGCTGGCGGTGAAGCCGGTTCCCGTGGACGAGGAGCCCGAGACGGAGGTGCCCACGCACCCTGAGGATGGCACCCCACAGCCGGGCAACAGCAAGGTGCGGGTTCCCGACTCGACGTCCCTGCGTGGTGCACTCCTCCCGGGGATCCCGCAGGAGGACGCTGACCCACCCCGGCCCCCCGCAGGTGGAGGTGGTCTTCTGGCTGCTGTCCATGCTGGCGACGCGGGACCAGGAGGACACGGCGCGAACGCTGCTGGCCATGTCCAGCTCGCCCGAGAGCTGCGTGGCCATGCGGCGCTCGGGCTGCCTGCCGCTGCTGCTGCAGATCCTGCACGGCGCCGAGGCTGGCGCGGGGATGCGCGCGGGAGGCCCCGGGGCGCCGGGGGCCAAGGACGCACGCATGCGAGCCAACGCGGCGCTGCACAACATCGTGTTCTCGCAGCCGGACCAGGGCCTGGCGCGCAAGGAGATGCGGGTCCTGCACGTGCTGGAGCAGATCCGCGCCTACTGCGAGACGTGCTGGGACTGGCTGGAGGCCCGCGCGGCCGGGGCCGGGCCCGACGGCGGCGGTGAGCGTGCGCCCCAGCTGTGGCCCAGCGCGGGGGGCTCCCAGGCGCCAGGAGCGCAGTCTGACCGGGCCCCCTCACCCGCAGCGCCCGTGCCCATCGAGCCGCAGATCTGCCAGGCCACCTGCGCGGTGATGAAGCTATCCTTTGACGAGGAGTACCGCCGGGCCATGAACGAGCTGGGTGAGTGCCCCCCAACTCTCCTGGGGGGGCCCCCCAGACACCAGCCACCTTGGGGAGGTCCTGCAAGGAGCCAGAGCTACTGGGGCGACGGGGGGGAGCCATCCTGGGCTCAGAACCAGACAGCCGAGGCCCAGGGCCGCACCCATGCTCAGGCAGACCTGGACAGGATTCTTTAAGTTTCTTTCTTTATTAATATTTTCATCTGAAAGGTAGATTTATGGAGGGAAAGATCTTCCATCCGCCGGCTCCCTTCCCAGATGGCAGCCCATGCCGGAGCAGAGTGGATGAGAAGCCAGGAGCTTCTTCCTGGTGGTCCCACACAAGGGCGTAGGGGTCCCCCAGGGTGTGCAGGAGGAGGGGGCTGGACGGAGGTAGCTCCACACTGTGGGCTGCGCAGTCAGCACCTTTCAAATCCACTAACTTCGCACATTCTTCTGGTGGGGGGCTGCTGACGGACCTGACTCCCACCCTGCGCGTCTGCTTGGCCAGGGCAGGGCTGGGGGCTCTGCCCGGCCCGTGCACACTCCGCAAGGCGCCTCCCGAGCTCCCCGCCATCACCCCTCTGTGGGCCTGAGCCCCCATGTCTGCATTCACCCAAGCATGCTTGGATCCCCCACTCCTTGCTCAGGGCCGGGTCGCAGCCCCTCTCTGGGCCACCCTCACATGTCCTTGCTGTCCAGGGGGCAGCTCCTGGGGGACCCACCGGGGGTCTCCAGTAGGGAGGGTGGGGTCTGTGAGCAAGGGGTGTGGCTCAGAGCTAGGGGCGGGGCTTCAATCTGGGTCGGGGGTCTCAGCCTGGCCCTGCCCTCCTCCCCCCACACAGGTGGGCTGCAGGCCGTGGCCGAGCTGCTGCAGGTGGACCATGAGATGCACGGGCTGAGCCGTGACCCGCTGACCCTGGCCCTGCGGCGTTACGCAGGCATGGCCCTCACCAACCTCACCTTCGGGGACGTTGCCAACAAGGTGCCCGTGTGTGTGTGTGGGGGGGTCCCCTGGTTCTGGGCAGCCCTCCACTCCGTGGACAGCAGTGCTGGTCCTCTCTTGCTTGGGGGGCCGCCTGGTCCGGGGGAGCTGGGTGGGGTCAGTCTGCCCTGCTGGGCTTCGGGGTCCCCTACACATCCCCGTCCAGGCCTTGACCGCAGGACGTGTCCCCCACAGGCCACCCTGTGTGCCCGCCGGGGTTGCATGGAGGCCATCGTGGCCCAGCTGGCCTCTGAGAGCGAGGAGCTGCACCAGGTATGGCTGACCCAGGGGCTCCCCTCCCCTCCCTCAGCCCCCGAGGAGCCCCCCTCGCTGGGGTGGGGGAGCCCCAGCTCACTGCCGCTGCCCGCAGGTGGTGTCCAGCATCCTGCGGAACCTGTCCTGGCGGGCAGACATGACCAGCAAGAAGGCGCTGCGGGAGGTGGGCAGCGTGACGGCCCTGACGCAGTGCGTGCTGCGGGCCTCCAAGGTGAGGGGCCTGCGGGGCGGACCGGGGCGCAGCGGGTAGGCACGGCTGGCAGGGGGTGCCACCCGCTGACCCTGACCGCCGCGTGTCCAGGAGTCCACGCTGAAGAGTGTGCTGAGCGCCCTGTGGAACCTGTCGGCGCACAGCACGGAGAACAAGGCGGCCGTATGCGCCGTGGACGGCGCCCTGGGCTTCCTGGTGAGCACGCTGACCTACAAGTGCCACAGCAACTCGCTGGCCATCATCGAGAGCGGCGGGGGCATCCTGCGCAACGTGTCCAGCCTCATCGCCACGCGGGAGGACTACAGGTCAGTGGGGGGGAGCAGGGCCCACGTGGGAGGACTCTTGGTTAGCAGGTGGCCGTGAGGCCCTGTCCCTGCCCAGCAGGGGGACATGCCGCAGCCAGCACGTGGCAGGGCGAGTCAGGGCAAGCCCACGTTCCCGAGTGGTTGTCAGCGCTGGCCAGGTCAGCTGGCAGCCGCAGCGTTCTTAATGCATGCGTGCTCGTGGGGGCTGGGCGTGGCGGTGCGGGAATGCCGTGTGTCCTACCGGTGGCAGCGTGGTCCGTGCAAGACATGGGCCACGTTCGCACTGCAGACCGTCGCTGTAACCTGAGCCTCAGTCACACGTGTGAGCCTAAACCCCGTGGACTTGGAGGCGGTGACGGGGGGCGGGTTCTTTCCACGCCTGGTTCGCGAGCAGGCCCCAGCACGGGGGGCCTCTGCTGGGCCACGATGCCAGCCCAGATTCTGCTTTTAAGATTTATTTTTAAATTTTTATTGGAAAGTCAAATACACAGAGAGGAGGAGAGACAGAGAGGAAGATCTTCCATCCGCTGGTTCACTCCCCAAGCGGAGCCATTGTGGCCACTTGGGCGTGAATCAGCGGAAGGAAGATCTGTCTCCTCTCCCTAGAATACCAGCCCTTTCAGGAAATCTCTAAAAAGCTGCTCCCCTTCTAATGCAGCTCCTGCTTATGGCCAGAGACGTATTTCATTTTTAAAATATATGTATATTTTTAAAGAGCTAACAGGTTCCCCCCTCAGATGGCCACGAGAGCCAGGCCTGAGCCAGCAGCTCTTGTGTGGGTGCCCCACGTGGGTGCAGAGGCCCGGGCGCCGTGGCCGTCCTCCCCCACTGTCCAGGCCACCCGCGGGAGCCGCACGGGAGGCGGAGCAGCCGGGGCTGGGGACGCTGAGCCCTGGGACGCAGGTTGAGCCCAACGCGACACGTGCTCTGGACGTCACACACAGAGCCAGGCAGGCCGGGCCTGGGCTGCTGTGGCCACGGGCTGGGCTGGGCCGGGCCTGACCACGCTGCCTACCCGCACAGGCAGGTGCTGCGGGACCACAACTGCCTGCAGACGCTGCTGCAGCACCTGACCTCGCACAGCCTGACCATCGTGAGCAACGCCTGCGGCACCCTCTGGAACCTGTCGGCCCGCAGCGCGCGAGACCAGGAGCTGCTGTGGGAGCTGGGCGCCGTGGGCATGCTGCGTAACCTGGTGCATTCCCGCCACAAGATGATCGCCATGGGCAGCGCCGCCGCCCTGCGCAACCTTCTGGCCCACCGGCCCGCCAAGCACCAGGCGGCCGCCACCGCCGTGTCACCCGGCAGCTGCGTGCCCAGCCTCTACGTGCGCAAGCAGCGGGCGCTGGAGGCCGAGCTGGAGGCCCGGCACCTGGCCCAGGCGCTCGGGCAGCTGGACAAGCAGGCCCCGGCTGAGGCCGAAGCCGTGCCCAAGAAGCCAGCGCTGCCGCCCCTGCGGCACCTCGACGCGCTGGCCCGGGACTACGCCTCCGACTCGGGCTGCTTCGACGACGACGACGCGCCCTCCCTGGCCGCAGCCGCCACCACCGCGGAGCCCGCCAGCCCTGCCGTGCTGCCCCTCTTCCTGGGCAGCCCCTTCCTGCAGGGCCAGGCGCTGGCCCGCGCCCCGCCCGCTCGCCGTGGGGACCCCGAGCCCGAGAAGGAGGCCGGGGCCGAGGTGGCCAAGGCCAGGCTGGCTCTGGCGGTGGCACGGATCGACCGCCTGGTGGAGGACATGTCAGCGCTACACACCTCATCCGAGGACAGCTTCAGCCTCAGCTCCGGCGACCCCGGGCAGGAGGCGCCCCGGGAGGGCCGTGCCCAGTCCTGCTCGCCCTGCCGGGGCCCCGAGGGCGGGCGGCGCGCCCACCCGTTGCTGCGACTCAAGGCGGCGCATGCCAGCCTGTCCAACGACAGCCTCAACAGCGGCAGCACGAGCGACGGCTACTGCCCTAGGGAGCACCTGCGGCCCTGCCCGCTGGCCGCGCTGGCCGAGCCCCGTGGGGAGCTGCTGCCCGGGCGCCCGCGGCCCAGCCGCCTGGATCTGGAACCCCGAGGTAGCCGGGCCGAGGTGCCATCCAGGGACAACGCAGCCAGTGATGCCCACGTGCGTACCATCAAGCTGTCGCCTTCCTACCAGCATGTCCCGCTGCTGGAGGAGGCGGCGGGCCAGGGGCCCCAGGCCGGGCTGGAGGTCTCCCCTGCGACACGCAAGCAGGCCTGGCTGCCGCCTGCAGAGAGCCTGCGCCAGGTGCCCGAGAAGCTGGTGGCGGCGCCGCTGCCCGCGGCCAGCAAGGCCCTGCAGAGGCTGCTGGCGCAGGAAGGACCCCTGTCACTATCTCGCTGCTCCTCCCTGTCGTCCCTGTCCTCGGCTGGACGCCCGGGCGCCGACCTGGACAGCGACTCCTCGCTCGAGGGGCTGGAGGAACCGGGCCCTGGAGAGGCTGAGCTGGACGGAGCATGGCGCGAGCCAGGGGCAGCCTCCCTGCCCGTGGCCATCCCGGCGCCCCCACAGCGGGGCCGTGGTGGCCGTGGCTCGGGCGTGGAGGATGCCACGCCATCCAGCTCCTCGGAGAACTGCGTGCAGGAGACGCCGCTGGTGCTGAGCCGCTGCAGCTCCGTGAGCTCCCTGGGCAGCTTCGAGAGCCCTTCCATCGCCAGTTCCATCCCCAGCGAGCCGTGCAGCGGCCTGGGCAGCGGCACCGTGAGTCCCAGCGAGCTGCCCGACAGCCCGGGCCAGACCATGCCCCCCAGCCGCAGCAAGACGCCGCCGGCCGCGCCGCCGGGCCAGCCCGAGAGCAGCCCCTTCAGCCTGCGCTGGGAGAGCTACGTGAAGCGTTTCCTGGACATCGCCGACTGCCGTGAGCGCTGCCGCCTGCCCTCCGAGCTGGACGCGGGCAGCGTGCGCTTCACGCTCGAGAAACCCGACGAGAACTTCTCATGCGCCTCGAGCCTCAGCGCGCTGGCCCTGCACGAACACTACGTCCAGCAGGACGTGGAGCTGCGCCTGCTGCCCCAGGGCTGCCCCGAGCGCCACGCGGGCACCGGTCACCGGGGACGGCGAGACGAACCCTCCGGCCGCCCTGAGACAGCGGTGCCCGCGGGCTCCCGCACCCGCTCGGCCGCCGACCAGGAGCTGCAGCTGCTGCGCGAGTGTCTGGGCACGGCTGTGCCCGCACGGCTCCGCAAGGTGGCCTCGGCGCTGGTGCCCGGCCGCCGGACACTGCCCGTGCCCGTCTACATGCTGGTGCCCGCCCCGGCCCCTGGCGACGAGGACTCTGGCAGTGACTCGGCCGAGGGCACGCCCGTCAACTTCTCCGGTGCTGCCTCCCTCAGCGATGAGACGCTGCAGGGCCCCCCAAAGGAGCAGCCGCCTCGGGGTGAGGTGCACAAGCCCCCCACCACGCAGGCCACCGGGCACCGGCCCAAGGCCGGCACGGGCAGGAGCAGGGCGGGCCTGGAGCTGCCCCTGAGCCGGCCCCCGAGTGCCCGCTCCGAGCGGGAGGGTTCAGGCCCCGGCCGCGTTCCCGGGACAGGGGGCGGGCGGCAGCCCCTGTGTCTCACGACTCCCACGGAGGAGGCCGTATATTGCTTTTACGACTCAGACGAGGCACCCCCTGCGTCTCCCACGCCACCCAGGGCCTCTGCCATCCCGCGGGCTGTCAAGAGGGAGCGCCAGGCGGGAAGCAGGGAGGCCTGGGTGCCCCCCGCGCAGCAGGTACCCAGGGCCCAGCCCAGACTGATTGTGGACGAGACCCCACCCTGCTACTCGCTCAGCTCCTCGGCCAGCTCCCTGAGCGAACCGGAGCCGGAGCCGGAGCCCAGCACACGGCCGGCCCGCCGCCCACGAGGCCAGGAGCCCGCGGGCACCCAGCGCCTGGGTGGCGGGCACCATGGCTCACCCAGCCTGCGCTCCGAGGAGGAGCTGCTGCGGAGGTGCATTGGCTCGGCCCTGCCCAGGCGCCGGCCCCCTGCCAACGGGCCACGCCGGCGCAAGGCCCCGGCTGCCGGGCAGGACAAGCGGCCACCCGCCCAGGAGGCCGAGGAGGCGGCCGGCTCGGACCGGGCGTCCGACCTGGATAGCGTCGACTGGCGTGCCATCCAGGAGGGCGCCAACTCCATCGTGACGTGGCTGCACCAGGCGGCCGTCGCGGCCCCCAGCGAGGCCTCCTCCGAGTCCGACTCCCTCCTGTCCCTGGGTTCGGGGCTGTCCATGGGCCCCTCCCCGCAGCCCTCAAAGCACAGGAACGGGCGACAGCCTGGGGCAGGGGCCGGTCAGGGCAGTGCCCGGCGGCCAGAGAAACGGCGCCCTGCGCCAGCCAAGGGCAGCGGGGGTCTGCGCTCCCCGGGGGACCCTGACAAGTCACGTGGCCCAACCAAGAGGGGCTCAGGGGCACCGGCCGTTCTCCGGGGACGGACTGTGATCTATGTACCCAGCCCTGCTGCCCGGCCCCAACCCAAGGCTGTCCCCGGCCCCCGGGCCACCCCGAGGAAGGCAGGGCCACCCAGCCCGGGCCAGTCGGTGGCTCCCGGCCCAACACCGGCTCCCGGGCAGCAGCGCTCGCGCAGCCTGCACCGGCCGGGCAAGATCTCGGAGCTGGCGGCGCTGAGCCGCCCCCCGAGGAGCGCCACGCCACCTGCCCGCCTGGCCAAGACCCCCTCCTCCAGTTCCTCCCAGACGTCGCCCGCCTCCCAGCCCCTGCCCAGGAAGTCGCCCACAGCCACCCCGGGGACGGGGTCCCTGCCCAGCCCCCCGGGGGCCGCCGCCTCTTCCTCCGGGGTGCCCAAGACTCCCGCGCGGGCCCTGCTGGCCAAGCAGCACAAAACACAGAAGTCGCCCGTGCGCATCCCCTTCATGCAGAAGCCTGCCCGCCGAGGGCCGCCGCCGCTGGCCAGGCCGGCCCCTCCAGAGCCGGGTCCCCGAGGCCGCGCGGGGCCCGACGGGGCGCGCGGGGGTCGCCTGGGCCTGGTGCGCGTGGCCTCGGCGCGCTCCAGCGGCAGCGAGTCGTCGGAGCGCTCGGGCTTCCGACGGCAGCTGACTTTCATCAAGGAGTCGCCGGGCTCGCTGCGGCGCCGGCGCTCCGAGCTGTCGTCGTCCCCGGGCGCATCGCCCCGTCGCGGCCGGCCCCCTCTGCCCGCCGTCTTCCTCTGCTCCTCGCGCTGCGACGAGCTGCGGGCGGCTCCCCAGCAGCCCCCGGTGGCGGCGCCCGGCCCGCGGCCCGCACGGCGTCCCAGCTCCGAGAGCCCCTCGCGCCTGCCGGTGCGTGCGCCCCCCGCGCGCCCCGAGGCCGTCAAGCGCTACTCGTCCCTTCCGCACATCAGCGTGGCCCGCAGGCCCGACGGCGCGGCCCCCGCGGCCCCGCAAGGCGCCCAGCGCAGAGGCAGCGCCGGAGAGGCGCGCCCGCTGCTGCTGCCCAGGGTGGCCGCGCCGGGCACCACGTGGAGGCGCATCCGCGACGAGGATGTCCCGCACATCCTGCGCAGCACGCTGCCTCCCAGCGCCCTGCCGCTGCGGGGCCCCTCGCCCGACGGGGACGACCAGGCCCCCGGCCCCTCGACGCCCCCGCCGCGCAAAACCAGCGACGCCGTGGTGCAGACGGAGGAGGTGGCCCAGCCCAAGGCCAACTCGAGCACGTCCCCCAGCCTGGAGAGCAGGGAGCTCTCCCAGGCCCCGGCCGGCCACCCGGCTCCCTTCCTGGGCAGCGACGTGGACGGGTCCCCGCTGCCCAAGGGGCCAGCCTCGGCACCCTTCGCCCACGAGGGCGTGGGCGGCTTCCCCGCCAGCAGGCACGGCTCCCCCAGCCGCGCGGCGCGAGTGCCGCCCTTCAACTACGTGCCCAGCCCCATGGCGACGGCGGCGGCCCCCGACTCGGCCGTGGAGAAGGCGCCCGCCGCGGCCCCCGCCGGCCTCGTGGAGTAGCCCGCGGCCCACGGGACACGCCGAGCACACGCGCCACGCAGGCAGCCCGGCCCGGCTCGCGGAGGCCTGGCCTCCGGATGCGCGTGGGCTGCCAGGGCCGCGCCGCGCGGGGCCCAGCCCAGGCAGAGCGGAGAGAGGAGGCCGGGCCGGCCCGGAGACGAGGGCCGGTCCCCCGTGAGGCCAGCGGTCCCTGCCGAGGGACTGGCCGCCAGAGGACTCGGGGTCCTGAACCCACCAGAGCCCGTGCGCTCCCACCCCCCACCCCCCCGTCCACTGCAGGGAGCCAGCGACCTCCACCTGCAGCACCCGCCCTCCCCAGGCACCCCATCATCCTACCCAGGGCCCCCCCAGCCAGGTAGGGCGCCTCGGTCAAACAGCCGCAGGCCCCCAGCCCTGGGAGGGACCCCAGAGCCCCCACGGCTCCTTCCGCAGCACCGCGCACGCCACAGGAACAGCCGGGGCACCCCACGCGCCACGCCGCCTGCTGACCCACCAGGTGGGCACCCAGAACCAAGCCCTGGCTTGCAGAAACTGCCACCCCACGCTGCGACCCTGGACAGCTGGCAGCGCAGCCCCCCTGCTTCCCCACCCCGGTGGTCGTGGACCACCGCCTGCGCCCACCAGCAAGCGCCGCCTCTCCAGGCCCCCCCAGCCCGCGTGTACATAGCTGCTCCTCCGACCGGCCCGGGGCCGCCACCTTTAATAAATAAAGCAAGCTGACCACCCGCCGGCCCTGACCACAGGCTCCATGCAGGATGGAGGGGGCAACGCCGGGCGGGGTGGAGGTGTGGGGGTGAGCCCAGGTGGGATGGGTGACCCAAAACCGGGGGGGTGGGTGTCCCAAAACCGGAGGGTGGTGGGTGGGGGTCAGCCCGGGGTGACCCTAGGCCAGGTGGGTGGGTGGGGGTGAGCCCCGGGGTGACCCCAGGCCGGCCGGGTGGGTGGGGGTGAGCCCCAGGGTCACCCCAGGCCGGGTGGGTGGGTGGGTGGGTGGGTGGGTGGGGGTGAACCCCGGGGTGACCCCAGGCCGGGTGGGTGGGTGGGTGGGGGTGAGCCCCGGGGTGACCCCAGGCCGGGTGGGTGGGTGGGGGTGAGCCCCGGGGTGACCCCAGGCCGGGTGGGTGGGTGGGGGTGAGCCCCGGGGTCACCCCAGGCCGGGTGGGTGGGTGGGGGTGAGCCCCGGGGTGACCCCAGGCCGGGTGGGTGGGTGGGGGTGAGCCCCGGGGTGACCCCAGGCCGGCCGGGTGGGTGGGGGTGAGCCCCGGGGTGACTCCAGGCCGGGTGGGTGGGTGGGGGTGAGCCTGGGGTGACCCCAGGGCGTGTCCAGGCTGCCTGGGTGGGTGGGTGTCAGTCCTGGGTGTGTCCAGGCTGGGCGGGCTCAGCCGGAGGAGGCAGCCGGGGCCCCGGGCAGCGTGGCCCGTGCCAGCTGGTCCATGTCGCGCTCCAGCTGCTGCCCCGCGCACAGCAGGCCCTGGCACCGCAGTCCAAGCGCCTTGCCCGCCTGCTGCAGGCGCGCGTTGGCCGCCACGAAGGCTCGGCTCTGCAGGTACAGCTGCTCCCGCGGGGCCTCAGGGTCCTCGGTCGGCCGGGGGGCGCCTGGGGGGCCGGACGGGCAGGGCGTCAGGGCCGCTGTGACCCCCTGCGCCCCCGACTGCAGGGAGGCTGTGCACACGGGCGGCTGACCCCCTCGGGCACCACACTCACCGCCCGCAGCTCCAGGGGAGAGTACCCCGGTCACCTCGATGAGGGGCTCGGCTGGGCCCAAAATGCCCCCCGACACTCCCTCCCTGACTCCCCGATACTGGGGCTGCGCCCGCAGTGCCCCCTGCCCTCCTCTCCCTGACTCCCAGATACTGGGGCTGGGCCCGCAGTGCCCCCTGCCCTCCTCTCCCTGACTCCCAGATACTGGGGCTGGGCCCGCAGTGCCCCCTGCCCTCCTCTCCCTGACTCCCAGATACTGGGGCTGGGCCCGCAGTGCCCCCTGCCCTCCTCTCCCTGACTCCCAGATACTGGGGCTGGGCCCGCAGTGCCCCCTGCCCTCCTCTCCCTGACTCCCAGATACTGGGGCTGCGCCCGCAGTGCCCCCTGCCCTCCTCTCCCTGACTCCCAGATACTGGGGCTGCGCCCGCAGTGCCCCCTGCCACCCCCTCCCTGATTCCCCGATACTGGGGCTGCGCCCGCAGTGCCCCCTGCCACACTCTCCCTGACTCCCAGATACTGGGGCTGGGCCCGCAGTGCCCCCCCCACCGACACTCCCTGACTCCCCGATACTGGGGCTGCGCCCGCAGTGCCCCCCGACACTCCCTCCCTGACTCCCAGATACTGGGGCTGGGCCCGCAGTGCCCCCCCCACCGACACTCCCTGACTCCCCGATACTGGGGCTGGCCCGCAGTGCCCCCTGCCACCCCCTCCCTGACTCCCCGCAGCTCCCTGCACCCCTCACTGTGTATGCAGCAACCCCTGCACCCCCACACTCAACTTTCTAGCACCCCCAACATTCTCCTCACATTCCCCCTCACCCCTCCCTCACACACCTGCACCCCTCATCTCTCTCCCACACTGTTAGAGTGTGGGTAAAATGCTATTGTTGGGCAGTGTGAGGTTCCTTTGTGTAGAGAAAACTGCTGCTTTGCCAGGCCAGGAGGAGCCTGGAGCTTGGGAGGATTCCGCGTTAGTGATAAATCCGTTCTTTGCTGTCCCGCAGCTTTGTGCATCCAGGTGCAGGGGGGCAAGGGCACCATTCTTCGCCGGTCCCAGGAACAGGAGGAAGAGCAGGGTGTGGGGATGGGATGAGCCATAGATAACGGGTACAGGAACAGAACAGGCTGCCTGGGCCTGCCTTCTGATGAATTTCCCAGCCCAGAAGCGCCTAGAGAAGCTTCTGTCTTGGGCTGCTCGGGGTCCGACCGCCCCGCTTGGCTGGCCTGCGTGCCCCCGGTGCGGTCTGGCCCAGCACGCTGGCGCAATACACTGTTTGCTGTTTGCATTACCAGCGAGACTCTTGGTCGTTCTCTGGGGCTTGACTGGCTCGCACCCTGAGACCAGGGGCTTTAGCCCGGACTCTAACACCCCCTGCACCCCTCACCTCTCCCTCACAACCCCCTGTACCCCTCACCTCTCCCTCACACGCCCCTGCACCCCTCACCTCTCACTCACACCCCCCTGCACCCCTCACCTCTCCCTCACACGCCCCTGCACTCCTCACCTCTCCCTCACACCCCCCTGCACCCCTCACCTCTCCCTCACAACCCCCTGCACCCCTCACCTCTCCCTCAACACGCCCCTGCACCCCTCACCTCTCCCTCACACCCCCTGCACCCCACCTCTCCTCACACCCCCTGCACCCTCACTCTCCTCACACTCCCCTGCACCCCTCACCTCTCCCTCACACCCCCCGCACCCCTCACCTCTCCCTCACACGCCCCTGCACCCCTCACCTCTCCCTCACACCCCCCTGCAACCCTCACCTCTCCCTCACACACCCTGCGCCCCTCACCTCTCCCTCACACGCCCCTGCGCCCCTCACCTCTCCCTCACACACCCTGCGCCCCTCACCTCTCCCTCACACGCCCCTGCACCCCTCACCTCTCCCTCACACCCCCTGCGCCCCTCACCTCTCCCTCACAACCCCCCTGCACCCCCACCTCTCCCTCACACCCCCCTGCAACCCTCACCTCTCACTCACACGCCCCTGCGCCCCTCACCTCTCCCTCACACCCCCCTGCACCCCTCACCTCTCCCTCACACCCCCCTGCGCCCCTCATCTCTCCCTCAACATTCCCCTGCACCCCGCACCTCATTCACATTCCCTGCACCCCTCACCTCTCCCTCAACACTCCCCTACCCCCTCACCTCTCCCTCACAACCCCCTGCACCCTTCACCTCCCCTCCCACCCCTGCACCCTCACCTCCTCTCACCCTTTCAGCACCCCGCGCCCCCACCTGCCGTGAACACCGGGTCGTCGGCCGGCGCGGCTCGCACGTCCTCCAGGATCTGCTCCACCGTGGGGGGCGCCGGGCGGGTGGGCAGCGCCACGCGCCTCTTGGCCTTGGAGCCCATGCCGGTGTCGGGAAGCGGCTCCCCGAACGGGAACGGGGTGCAGCCGCCACTTCTCAGCGCCACGTCCGGCCTTCCGCTTCCGGCCGCCCGCTTCCGGCCGCGGTCTCGCCCCGCTCGCGGCACGCGACGCCGGCAGGCCCCGCCCCCTTAAAGGGGCCGCGCAGCCGCCAGCCGACGTGACGGGTGTCTGCAGGTGCAGCCCTGGGCTCACCCTGCGCAAAGGCAGGCCCCGGGGGCGCCCCGCACTGCGCCGCGGGCGAACGACGCTGCCTTGGCGGTGGACTCGCCAATGGCACCTCTCTTAGGGGGCTTGTGGACTGGGTTTGCGGGTGAGCCGGGGTCTGCACACACTCCCCTGAGGTGTGACGAGGGTGCATGACAGGCTACCAGGCCTCCTTGGGGCGCCCAAGTGCCACCCCAACCCCACACAGTGGACCTGGCCTGCTCCCTGCGGCCTTCAGCCCGAGTTCCCAGCTGCTCCCCTCCTCCTGGGCTCCGGCCGGTGCCTGCCACCATACCCCCAGGAAGCCACGTGCTGGGGCACTTTCTAGGCAACCTTTATTTGCAACCCCAGAGTGGGACCAGCTGCTGGCCCGAGGGTCCAGGTCGTGTCCCTCCACCTGTCTGCTCCTGGACTGGGGCAGGTTCATCATCAGGCCCAAACCCACCCACCCCAAAATATGTAACAGGCCTCCTTTCTCTGCCCTCTCTCTGTCCTCTGTCTCGCCCAGAACCAGGAGGTTCCACTGACCCCATCTTCTCTCTGGGGCCGGCGTCCTGGCCCCCGGCTGGGCCGTCATGGTCAGCAGCTGCTGGCTTGTTCACACAGAGGTGGGGAGCAGGCGTCCAATGCATGGGGAGACACGGCCAGGTGCCAGGCCCCTGTGGTCACCGCCTGCTGGGTGTCGCTGAGGTGGTGCTGTCGCCCGTGGGAGGAGACGTGGGGTGGGCCGAGGGTGTCAGCGGGTGGGAGGTGTTCTATGCAAGGTGGGCAGGGTGGGGGTGGTGCGGACTTAGTTGACCAGGGACCGTGACACGCCCACCACCCTCCCACCCGCCCTGGGCCACACTTGCATCCATCTGTCTGCTTGGCTGGGCAGCAGCTGCTGCTCACTCTAGCACGGCCCTCTGTGTCCCTCACTGCCCGGTCACCTGGGGGCCCGAGGGCCGCGCTGTCATGTCCTCGGCCGTTCCATAAAGCAGCAGTGTGTAGCGGCGCAGCGTTCCTGAGGCAAGGTCACGGCGGGCAGGGCATGGACGGTGGCAGACGGAGGGCAGCGTGGCCCCACCAGAGGCCCTGCTCCATCCCCAACGGTGCCCCGACACATGTACGGCTCCCCTGTCACTGTGTGCTGGCTCTGCATGCTCACCTGTCCCAGGTCACTGCGCACCCATGGTGTGCCCACCCAGCCCCTGCCCGGTGCTGCCCAGCCCTCACCCTTTCCCCACCCGGCCCTCACCCGTGTTGAAATAGTAGCCCTTGTTCTCCAGGCTCAGCGTCCACAGGCCCTGAGGGGCCTCGTCCCAGAAGTGCGTGGACATGAAGATCCAGTTCTTGTAGCCCTGGTCACTAACATCTAGGGGTCTGGGACAGATGGGTGGGGCAGGTGCTCGTGGACAGAGCCTGGTGTGCATGGGGCAGCACTGGGCCAGCTGGGCAGAGGCGGGAACCGCGGCGAGCCTCACCTGATGGCCACGAGCGTGGAGCGGGTGCCCAGCGGGCTGGTGAGGGAGATCTCCAGGTCCCCACGGCGGCTGTAGGACAGCCACAGCTGCACCTGCACGTGCTCCAGCGAGCGGATGAAGTTGTGGTGGCCGACGCAGGCGGACACGATCTGCCTCACGTGCATCCGCGGCAGGATGGGGCTGGGGGCCGTGGGCGACCGTCACACGGGGGGGCAGACCCGGGCATACGCCCCCTTCTCCGCCACACAGGGGGCAGGGCCCGGGGCGTGCACCCCCTCCTCCCATCACACACACAGGGGACAGGCCCGAGGTGTCAGCCCCCTCCTCGGTCACACAGGGGGCAGGGCCCGGGGCGTGCACCCCCTCCTCCCATCACACACACAGGGGACAGGCCCGAGGTGTCAGCCCCCTCCTCCATCACACAGGGGGCAGGATCGGGGCTCACGTGGGGCTGCGCACGATCCGGATAACACACTTCTTCTGGGACCAGGTGGGCAGCCATCTGCGGGCCAGGTCCACCAGCAGTCCCGCGTCTAGCAGCCCATAGCCATAGTGATGGCTCACTGTGTAGAGGCGCACCTGTCACGGCCTGGGGTCCATGGTAACCCTTCCAGCTCCTGGATCCCCCACATCTCAGCACTGGGGTACCCCCAGCGCTGGGGTCCCACATACCTCGGCACACCCCCACCTCCAGGGTCCCTCACACCTCAGCACTGCCCGCCCCCAGCTCCAGGGTCCCGCACACTTTGGCATTCCCCCCACCTCCAGGGTCCCCCCACCTCGTCACTGCCCCTCAGCTCTGGGGTCCCCCCCACCTTGGCGCCCCACACCGTTTGTCGTCCAGTCCTCAGCCTGAAGCTGGGCGGGTTTGGAAGCACGGACCACCAGGTGCTGCATGTCCCTCCAGGTCAGGAAAGGGCTGGGGACAGGAAGGCCGGGTGAGCAGGGGCCTGTCCCTGGGGGCCAGGGGGTCCTGCATGGGAAGGCTGGCAGGTGGGCAGATGCCCTGGCGGTCACCTACTTGGCCTGCAGTGCCAGGGCGATCATGCCGGCAGCCAGTGGGGCTGAGGCCGAGGTGCCCGTGTGCTTGTCCGTGCACTGGTGGTGCAAGTCTGTGGTGACCTGGGCGTAGGTAGGGCAGGACTTGGGGTGCCTTGGCGGGGTATATCGTGAAGACAGGGCGCATGCATGTTCAGAAGGTCAGGAGTGCAGGGCTGTGTGGGGGAGATTCGGGACACAGGGGGCTGGGATGGGGGCAGCCAGGCCCGGGGGTGGGGGAGGCCAGTCCTGGGGTGGGGGCAGCGAGGCCTGGTGGTGGGGGAGGCCAGTCCTGGGGGTGGGGGCAGCGAGGCCTGGGGATGGGGGAGGCCAGTCCTGGGGGTGGGGATAACCAGGCCTGGGGATGGGGTGGCCTGGCCTGGTGGGGGGAAGGCCTGACCCACCTCTGGACCCTGCCCCGCCTCCCCAGCACTCACGATCTGCGGGTCGGTGGCCACGCCACTGCTGTAGGTGGTGGTGAGGGTGGATGCACAGGCCTCGCTATACCAGGGCACGTGGCCCTGCTGTGTGGCACTGCCCACCGACAGCGTGTAGATGCTGTTGGTGTAGCCGTCGCAGTTACAGTTGTCGTAATGCAGCCCACCATTGCCAGAGGCCCAGACGAAGAGTGTGCCCAGCCCGCCGCGGCCCTGGGGCAGGAGCAGGAGGCGGTGGGCAGCTGGCTGGCTGGCCAGCTGGTGTGGGCCAGGCATCTCCGTGGGGTGGGGGGCTGCGGGGTGCGTGTACGGGTGTCACCGGTTCCTCCTCACCTTGGTCACGCCATGCCAGAAGGCCTTGCGGGTGAGGAGGCCCGGGCCGTCCACGGTACGGCCGTCGTCCTCGGGGCCCCAGCTCGCACTGTAGATGTGGATGCGCTGTGGTTGCAGGCTCAGTGACTGCGCCTCGGTGATGTCCGTGATGGTCCCGTCCAGCATGCGCACTCCTGGGGGTCGTGGGGGGCCTGTTGGAGGCCCCTAGCCACGCCCCAGCCGGCCCCTAGCTTCCAACCGGACTCCCCCAGAGTGCAACATGCTCCACAGGCCCCATCCTAGCACCCCTACATGCTCCATGCCCACCCTGACCCGCCCCACATCAATGCTCTGGGCTCCTCACGCTGGCCCTGCCCCTCCACTTGTATCACTCACTGGCCAGCTTCCCCCGCTGTCCTGGGGTCTAAAGTCCTGGGCTGATTACAGGAGAAGGGGGTACATGCCACAGCCCCCTCCACCTGTCCCAGGGACCCCCTGGAGCATCCCCACCGCGCTGGGTACCTCCAATGCGGGCGTTGAAGGCCACGCCTGCACCACAGAAGCCGTTGTTGGCGGCGGCCGCCACCTCTCCAGCACAACGGGTCCCGTGCCTGTGGGCAGGGCCAAAGCCATCCATCATGGTCGCTTTGTGTGTCAGGGCTGCTGCCAGGCCCTCCCGCAGGACCCAAGCTCACCGGTTCTCATCATTGGCCGTGTAACGAGGTTGAGGGTCCGGGTCATAATCATTGAAGTCGTAGCTGGCCAGGGGGTCCTGGGGCGGGTGGTGGACACGTGCAGGGTGGCAGGTCAGGGCTGAGAGCCGGGGGAAGCCCCTACCCAGGCTGCCCACTCCTCACTCACATAGTTGGCCCAGAGATCAGGGTGGTCCTTCTCAATCCCATCATCCAGCACGGACACCACGACGCCCTGACCCGTCAGGCCCTGATTCCACACCTGAAGCACGTTCAAATCCGACTTCATCTCCTGGTTCTGTGCAGGGTCAGAAAGCCCCAGCAGTCAGTGCGGGCCAGCACGGGGCTGGACCTCGTCCCCCCACGGGCACACCCCACAGCTCACCATGTACCACTGCTGGCGGAACCAAGGGTCCGAGGGCATTGCAAGGGAGCGCTTGACCCGTCTCAGCAGTGTTTGCTGCTGGAACCACTGCACCTGGCAGGGTGTGGGGCAGGAGGGGCTGCTCATAGACCCAGTCCGGGGGACCCACACCCCATCCAGGGGCCGCTGGCTGGCTGGCCTACAGCTCACAGACACAGCCCGGGGGACCCAGACCCCATCCAGGGGCTGCTGGCTGGCTGGCCTACAGCTCACAGACACAGCCTGGGGGACCCAGACCCTGCCCCCCTGGACACGAGGGTCTAACCCCGACACACAGCATCAGGGGTCAGGGCTCCCCTGGGAGGGCATACTCACATTGGGTTCTTTCTTGAGGCGTACATGGTGGCCCCAGTGCGGGGTCAGGGCCTGCTGGACCATGCCCCGGTGCCGCAGGTGGAAGTACTGCCCATCGGGGAAGATCTGGGAATGTGCAGAGTAGCCCATGTGGGCTGGCTGGGATCAGCTGTCCCCACCCCTAGAGGGGACCCCCCACTACACACACACACCCTCACCACCTGCCCCGGCCTGGCACCTACGGGTGACAGCATCGGGTCCTGGAGCCCACACATGGCTGAGGCAGGACAGGCAGGTAGGATGGCCAGGGCTGGCTCTCCCTACCCCCATAGGAGACCACCTGCCCCGGCTCGGCACCTGCCACCAGCTTCGGGTCCTAGGGCCTGCACATGCTCAAGTGGGGCAGGCGAGCGGGTTGGGGGTTCCTGGCTTTCACGGAAGAGGGGGCAAGCCTGGGAGACATCCCCTCCATCATTCAGGTCTTGGGGGTTCGCCTCGCGCCTCCCCACCCACCTGCCCCAAGTTGACGAAGCCGAATTTGCGAGCGAGGCGCTCGGCCTCCCGGGGGCCCTGGGACACACGCACGGCCCAGCTGCTGACATAGACCGGGGCGGCCAGACCCGCGGCCAGCGCCCCGTCCAGCGCCCCGTCCAGCAGGCCCAGGACCAGGCCCAGGCGCAGACACAGCAGCGCAGCCGGGGCGGGCCCCATGGCGGCGGGGGCGGGGCCGCGGCGAGGCGGGGCCTCCGCGCAAGCCCCGCCCCCGGCCAAACCGCCACCGCCCCCGGAGCCATGGCAACCGCCGACGGCGGCCACGCCCCACGTCCACCTCCCTCGAGGCCCGCAGCCTCTCTGCTCCAATCGGAAATGGTCTTACGCGGAAGCCCCGCCCACAGAACCGCTTCCCCCCCCCGCCCACTCAGCTCCTCAGTCAGGCTCTTTCTCAGGCCCCGCCCTCCCCGGCCCCACCCCCCGGCAACGGTGCAGCCAATAATCCCCGCCTCCTGACGCTGTCCAGTCCAATCAGCTACGTACCATTTTCTGCTCCGCCAATCGGCGCTGGCGGCTGGCCGCCGGCCGCGTGGCTGCGGCGGCACCCTCGGGCCGCCAGAGGGCGATGCGGCGAGGGAGACGGGGCAGGCCCCACCTCCTTTGTCCGCCCTGCCCTCCCATTGGCCGGCGCGGGGGGTCGGGGGCGGAGACCGCGGCGGCAGGGGCGGAGACAGCGGCGGCGGGGGCGGGGACAGCGGCGGCGGGGGCGGGGACAGCGGCGGCCGGGCCGGACAGCGGCGGGCCGGCCAAGGGCCAGGCGGGGGCGCGGGCGCTGCGCAGCCGGTGCGCGGGCCGGGCGGCGAGCTCCAGCTCTCAGCCCCGGGCTCGCCGCGGCCATGGACGCTCTACGTCAACGCTTCGAGCGGTTTCTGGAAGAGGAGAACCCTGCCGCCGGGGCGCTCCGAGCGCTCGAAGTCAAGACCGGAGTCGAGAAGCGCTATCTCGCCGTGGGTGAGCCTCGGCCGGGGGTCGGGGGTCAGGGGTCAGGATGGCCAGGGGTCCGTCCAGCTCCCCGGAAGTGCCGGGGTAGGGGTGCCAGGGGTCAGGGTCTATCCAGTTGTCCCCAGAGTGCCAGGGTCAGGGTCTATCCAGTTGCCCCAGGGGTGCCTGGGTCGGGATGTCAGGGTTGGGGGTCCGTTCAGCTCCCCCCGGGGGCTGCCAGGGGTAAGAGGTCCGTCCAGCTCCCCAGGGGTTGCCAGTGTCAGGGTCTATCCAGTTGCCCCTGGAGTGCCAGGGTCAGGGTGCCAGGGTTGGGGATCCGGCCAGCTGCCCCAGAGGTGCCAGTGGCCAGGGGGTGGGGTGGGTAGGGATGGTGGGTCTGTCGAACTGCCCCATGGCTGGCGAAATGAACAAAGGACAGGGGACTCTGGCCTGAGATCTGGAGGACGAGGGTGGGACTGCCCGGGGCCAAGGCCATGGACAGCAGACACAAGGCTCCCGTCTGTCCTTCCCCGCACAACCCCTGCTCCTGCCCCTATCGGGCAGGCAGAGGTCCACGCCTGGGTAGCCCTGCTGGACGTGTCTCTCTGCCCGGGAGGTCAATTTTCTCCCATCTCCCTGCCGGCCAGACAGGCTGAGCAAGGTCCATGGTCGGTCAGTGGCTCCTGGCCAGCAGGCCCAGGCCACACCGCACCCCCACACATCCCCACACACACACCCTGCATGGGCACATGGGGCCCCTGACCTCTGTTCTTGTATTACTCGTTTCTGGTTCCAGAGGGGAGGGGTTTAGGTCACAGGGCACGGGCCGGGAGAGGCCAGCTGGCCAGGCTAGGAGTCACTGGGGGCTGGGGGGCATGCTGAGGGGAGAGGAAGGGGCTTGTGTGGTCTGGAGCAGCGGCCCAGGAGCACACACAGGGACACACTGCACACACCCATCTGTTGCCGCTCTCTGGGGCTTACCCAGCCCTACATCCTGCTTCTGCTGAGCCTGCAGGAAGGTGGATTTACACAGGGGGTGCTGGGGGAGCACTCGCCAGGGCCCTGGCCCCAGCAGCCGCCCAGGGCCAGCAGATGGAACACGGCGGCTCTGACCTTGGACCCGCCAACGGTCCACTTCCTGCAGAAAGCAGGGGCGGCAGCCGAGCACGTGGGGTGCCCAGCTCCGCTGTGTCCATCAGATCAATCATGGCCCAGGGCCTGAGTGGGCAGCTGTGCCCGCAGAGACTCCAGGGGGCAGAGGGACCGACCCCACCCCTCCCCAAGGGAGACAGAGCGCCCATCACTCTGGAAGGCGAGGTTGGGTGTCTGGGGGTGTTAGGGCTGTCACAATTGGAGTACCCCAGCTCCTTGCTCTGCCGTACCCAGGATGCCTCGCCATGTTCTCCCAGCCCTTCCCTGGGGCAGCTATGGTAGCAGCCATCCACCATGTGGGACCCCAGTCCCCGGCTGGCTCTGGGTGACTCACAGTGCCCCCGCGCCCCGGAGTCCTGGCTGGCCCTGGGTCACTCAGGCTGTCCCCCGGCCCCCACCTGCAGGAGTTGTCTCTCTGCTAAGCCTGTATCTTCTGTTCGGCTACGGGGCACCCCTGCTGTGCAACCTCATCGGATTTGTGTACCCCGCATATGCTTCGTGAGTGCTGGTGGGCTAGGGCAGCAGTGGCGGGGAGGGGCGGCACTGTGTGGACCCCCAGCCCTGACGGGGCCATGCCACCCACAGAATCAAAGCCATCGAAAGCTCAAGCAAGGAGGACGACACTGTGTGGCTCACCTACTGGGTCGTGTACGCCCTGTTCAGTCTGGCCGAGTTCTTCAGCGATCTGCTCCTGTCCTGGTTCCCTTTCTATTACGTGGGCAAGGTGGGCCCGGGGACGCCGGGGAGGGAGGTGACCCCTGACCCGGGGCCATCACGGACCTGAGCTTGACCTCTGCCCCCTGGGGGTGACCCCCCCCACACCCACAGTGCGCCTTCCTGTTGTTCTGCATGACACCCGGGCCCTGGAACGGTGCCCTCCTGCTCTATCAGCGGCTCGTGCGGCCGCTCTTTCTAAAACATCACGTGGCAGTGGACACCGCCGTGAGTCGTCTCAGCGGGCGAGTGCTGGACACGGCGGCAGGCCTAGCCCGGGACGGTGCGTGATGCAGGGGGTGGGGGGGGCGGGGGGGTCTCCTGTCAGCCTGGCCTTGTCCCCACCCCCGCATGGCTGCTCCTGCTTGCTGTCTGCTCCTCTCTCACTGGCCACTTCTCTCCCGCACGCATTCGGGGAACAGTGTTACAGGCTCTGGCTCGCAGCCGGGCCCGCGTCATTCCAGCAGGGGCCGGACCCTCTGCTGCCCTCGAGGCTGACCGTATGTAACCCTGGGGGTCAGGGGCTGCACACATACATGTGTGTATGTGTGTGTGGGCAAGCCTGGGCATGCGTGTGGCTGACCCCTGACCCCGTCCCTCTCTCTGCAGCCAAAGCCGGCCTGAGCCCAGCACACCAGGACAAGTGAAAAAGCATTCCAGCCCATACTCAGACCCCGGGGCCAGCAAGAAGGGCAGCTCACCAGGCCCCCAGTCATCTACCGATGCCAGCAAGAAGGGCAGCTCCTCTGGCTCTCAGCTGCCACCTGATACCAGCAAGAAGGGCAGCTCACCAGGCCCCCAGCCACCACCAGATGCCAGCAAGAAGGGCAGCTCACCAGGCCCCCAGCTACCATCTGAAGCCAGCCAGGACAGCTCCATGATCCCCCAGCTGTCCTCCGACTCCACCGAGCTCCTGTCTAGCTCTTCCAGCCAGGACAAGGCCCCCGGGACCTCGCCGCCACTCAGCTCCAGCAGCTCCCCATCCCACTCCCCAGATGGCCACAGCTCCGGCTCCCAGGGCTACGTGGCCTCAGGCTCCGCCAGCGGCTCCCGAATGCCCAGCAAGGTCCAGGGCAAGCTTCGTGGCCAGGCTCGGGGACGAGCCCAGGCACGGGCACACGGCATCTCCTCCAGCCAGCCCCAGCTGCACCAGCCCCGCTCCATCCTGGCCACCAGGCCGGCGGGAGCCCGGCAGGGGCGCAGGCAGCGTCCTTCACAGGGTAGCCGGCAAGCTCCCAGTGCCCGCTCTAAGCAGCGCAACCAGCAGACTTCCAGTGCCCGCTCCACCTCTGCCCAGCCCCCTGACGAGGCCCCAAGTGAGCTGGGAACCGAGGCCCCTCAGACCAGCCGATGGCCACGCACCAAGTGGAGCACTACCTCCATGCCCCAGCCAAATGCACCCTGCTGCTCGGAGTCCTCCCTGGGGTACTCATCGGAGTCCAGCACCGAGATGGCCTGCGCCTGGCCCGGCCACGGGCTGCACTGCCTACAGCGCTGCTGGCAGCTCGGGTACCCGGCCTGCTAGGGCAACACAATAAAGGCTGTGGTGACCAGGCCCGTGTCATCCGTGCTGGGGAGGGGAGCCCAGGCAGGCGAGGGGCTTCTGGGAGCAGGTGCAACCCAGTTCTTACATGCCCTTCTGTCCATGTCTGTTCCTCTTGGGCATGAGCTCGGCCACGTCCCTGGGACCTCTTCAGCCACGCAGGGCTCAGGGTAGAGTCGTGGCCTGCCGACAGGAGCCTGCTCTGGGCCTCCCATGTGGGTGGCAGGGACTGTGGCCCCAAGCACTCACCTCAGTCTGTTTTAGAAACTTCCAGAATGGCCGGCACTATGGTGTAGTAGGTTTGGGCGATGCCTACAAATGCTGGCGTCCCAGTGGGAGCTGGTTCGAGTGCCAGCTGTTCTAGCTCCAATCTAGTTCCCTGCCAAAGCATTCTAAGCTCCCAGCTTTACCCAGGCCCAGCCCTGTCCGCGGTGGGCATCCAGGGAGCGAATCAGCAGATAGAAGTCCTTGCCCTTTGTCACTCTGTCTTTCAAATCAGTAAATCAAAAAACCCAAACCAGAGGCTCCTAGGGAAGAGACAAATACCCCCTTCCCCCAAATCCCAAAAGATGTGGGGAAAATTTGAGACAAGCTCATTATTGGGGAGTGCCTTTGGGGCAAAAAGGAGGTGAGTCCGTGGGCAAGAACACAGCAGGGAAGTGAACCTGGTATGGTGGGCAGAGGTGCCCTCAAAGGGAGGTAAGGAACAGAGCCTACAGAGCCGGCCAGGTCGAGGGCTCGGCCCTGCCATGGAGGCTGAGGGATATGGGGGTGGCCAAGGCCCCACCCCAGGGCATGGGAGGACCAGGGAAGTGGGGATGGCCAGAGCCCCACCCTGGGGCACGGGACGACAGGTGGGGGACTTTGCTTTGCCGCAGACTTGGTCTTATCAGGGAGCAAGGTTGGTTAATGGTTTCCCCTGCCCCCACATCCCAGCACAGGCCCACACCGCAGGTGCAGGAGGGCTCCTGGCCCGCCTACCCAGCCTCTCCCTCTGGTTGGGGGAGGTGTGGGCCAGGCTCAGCGGGGTCCTGCCCCAGTCAGTGTGCTAGGGAGCACAGGGGAGTCACACCTGCCTCACCAGGTACAAGCCCTGACCTTTCCCCCTCCTCATTTGCCTTTAAAAGAAGGCCGACTGACTGTTCTGCATCTCGCACCTGCT
Source organism: Ochotona curzoniae (assembly GCF_017591425.1). NCBI lineage: Eukaryota > Metazoa > Chordata > Mammalia > Lagomorpha > Ochotonidae > Ochotona > Ochotona curzoniae. The sequence continues at coordinate 2,419,969 of NW_024466491.1, read as the reverse complement.
GCTGACTCATTCCCCGAGGTCAAAGCCAGGTTCCCCGGGGCTGTGTGGCCCAGCGTCCCACCAGAGTGGCAGACAGAGGCCCTAGGATTGGGCTGTCACTGCTGGCTCCCAGGTTGTGTGTGAGCAGGTGGCTGGGTCAGGGTCCAATTCCATCTCGGATCCTTCCCTCGACATCACGTCCCCAGGTTGGGGGCCTGGGGTTTGTTGTACCTGCTGACTCACAGCCGGGTGAACTCTTACAGTCAGGCCCAGGGTGCCCTCCTGCCCACAGCCTGCCCACATGAGGGACAATTGTTCGCTGAGCTCAGCTCCCCATGGGACGCCCACCCTGGGGGACCATGTGCGTGAGTCCCTGACACCTAGGTGGGAGACCCCATGTGGAGTTCTGGATGCGGCTTGGACCTGGCCCAGCCGGACTGCCGTGGGCACTGGCCCTGGGCACTCTGCAGGGTCCTCACTCACCTGTGCCCAGCCTTGGCCTCCCTTTCTCGGAGGGGAGCTGCTAGTCCCGTCCCACACACTTCCTCGGTTGCATTGAGAGCTCAGGAACCAAGTAGGGGTCCACATTTATTCTCACCCATGGCACCCGGGACACAATGGCCACCCCAACCCGGGCCCCGGGGGCCTCCAGCCCCAAGGCAGGTGTCTTTGCTTATCCACAGCCTCCACCAGGGGGCGCCATGACACAGGTGTGCCAGCCTCACAGCAGGTGCCTGCTGACCCCTCCTCCCAGGACCCCCCCAACCCAGACAGCTCCAACCCCGCAGCCCCAGAAGTGGGAAGGGCATGGACAAGGGTCACGTGGTAGGTCAGGGCTGCAGGGACCCTGACTTCCCTCCGTCCTGGCTGCCCCCACATTGTCCTCCTCTGTCTTTGCTCCTCCAGCCTCACAGGGCCGCTCCCTGCACCAGCAGCACGCATGGGTCCATCCGTCATCCCCATGGGAAACGCCCCCTACAGGAGCCACAGGCAGGGCAGTGACCCCCACCATCCCCAGTGTGGCAGGGAAGGGGAGTGGCCAGGGGACACCCACAGACCCAAGTTTGTTCTCGAGATCACCCCGACTCCCTCCCAGACAGGACGGAAGTGGGGGCGGGCTGTCCACAGAGCCAGAGACGCAGGTATTGGTCACGCTGTCTCTAAAGTTCGGCCTGGCAGGCCAGAAGGACAGCAGGAGCATGCAGGAGCTTCCTGGCAGCCAGGGTGAGAGTGAAAACGAGAAGGAGCGTCCACTCCGTGTGTCCTTGGCTGCTGGGATGGAGGCTCAGGCGGGACAGCGCCGGGCAGCCAGGCGGGCTCGGCTGTCCTCGGCAGGGCTCCAGGGCCGGGCGTAGCCGGACTGGGGCAGGAACAACCTGTCCTGGGTGCCGTCGGGGCTGACAAGGCGCCGCACGGCGAGCAGGTAGTCGTGGTGGGGGGCCAACGGCGGGCAGGGGCAGCGGCCGGGCGCCCACACGTACTCACGGCCCCGCAGCGGCCCACGGCTCTTGTAGATGCGTTCCACGCGCACCTCGTAGCGTGTCTCCTGGGCGTGCCGACGGCGGCCCAGCACCCGGGCCTGAAACACTGGGGCGGTGGGGCAGGCACTGAGCCAGCTTCAACACCCCCCGTGGCCAGAGGGGCACCTCCAGGATGGGCAGGAAAGGGGGCAGAGGCCAGCAGCGGAAGTGGGCAGGGCTCTCACCGAAGTCGCTGTTACAATAGTGGAGTAACCGGTGGGCGCGCCCTCTGGCGTCCGGGCAGGGCGGGCAGGGGTCTGCAGGGGAGGGGCTGTGAGGGACCCAGGCTTCACCACCACCCACCCCTCGCCTCTGCCCTGCCGGGTTCTGACCACCTCACCTGGGGCCGGGGTCACAGGGCTGGCGGGGGGCTCAGGGGGCCGAGGCTCCACTTCCCGAGGCTGCGGCTGCCGCAGGGACCAGCCCAGGGCCTGCGCCTGAGCTTGAAAGGGGTCGTAGCGCTCCCGGGGAAGCCAGAATTCAAATTCAATGCCAGGGTTGGGCTCCCGCAGGAGGACCTGCATGGAGTACACTGGTGACACCATGACGATGGCCCAGCTGGCTTTCCAGCACCCCTGACCTGGTCTGTACTGCCTCTGTCTGGTCTGCACCCCCTCTGCCCGACCCACGCCACCTCTGCCCTGGCCATACCCCCTCTGGCTCAGTCGCACCCTGAGCTCCTTCCACGCACCCCGTGGTGTACCTGCAGGAGCAAGTCGTGGGAGGTGGGTCCGGTGGCGCTCAGTGTCTCCTCTGGACCCGCAGTGCGAGTGTAGACCACATGGGTGCCGGCCACCTCGTAGGTGCCAGGCGCACTGAGCACCCAATTCCCGTTGAACACATAATGCCCGTCATCTCCCAGCAGCGCTGCAAGGAAAGGCTCAGCCCTGGCTCTGCCCCCCAAATCCCCAGGCCTCCCCACCAGGTCCCCCCAGTGCTGGGAACCCCAGGGCCCCCTGGCCTTGCTCTCCTGGTCCCCAACTCCCCCAAGTCCCCCGAGCCCCAGGGCCCTGTACCCAGGTGGTTGTGGCTGCGATGCCCCACGCGAATGTGCCTGGCTCCCTGAGGGATCAGTGTCACGTTCCAGTACCCGGCCCAGGCACCTGCAGGGGTGGCAAGGCGTGAGTGGGCCTGGGGTTGGAGGGTGATACGCGGGGTGGGGGAGGATCCTGGGGGGCATTGGAGACCCTCCCAGGCAGGGATTCGGGGGTCCAAGGACAGGGCAGCAGGACTGAGGGCGTCATGCTGACAGGGGTCAGGCTAAGTGTGGCTGGGCTGAGGGGGTCAGGCTGTGGGGTCAGGCTGAGGGGTCAGGCTGCAGGGTCAGGCTGCGGGGTCGGGCTCAGGGGTCAGGCTAAGGATGGCCGGGCTGAGGGGGTCAGGCCAAGGGGTGAGGCTGAGGGGGTCAGGCTGAGGGGAGAGGCTGCGGGGTCGGCCGAGAAGTGAGGCTGAGGGGTCAGGCTGCAGGGTCGGGCTCAGGGGTCAGGCCAAGGATGGCCGGGCTGAGGGGTCGGGCTGAGGGGTCAGGCTAAGGATGGCCGGGCTGAGGGGGTCATGCTGAGGGGTGAGGCTGCGGGGTCGGGGTGAGGGCGGCTGGGCTGGCAGGGTGGGACGGGCAGTCACCCGCGTCCCGGAACACGCGCTGCACCCGCAGGCACGAGTCGGCGGCGCCCCCGCAGCGGCCGCATTGGTCCTCCGTGGCGCCGGATCCCAGAATCCCATCACAGCCAGGGGACTGTAGGGGAGGGAGAGGCGGGGTCAGGACGAGAGGGCGGGGCAGCGTGGTGAGGGCGTGGCTGAAGTGAAAAGTGGGCGGGTCCCGAGAGCAGCTGTCTGTGGGCGTGACCTGGGTTATAGGGGCGTGGCACTGGTGGGAGGTGGGCGTGTCCCTGACACCGGGGGCGTGACTCTGGCGGGGAGGGCGGGACCCGGGTACCAGGGGCGGTGCCTGGCGGGAGGTGGGGCGGGGCCTTGTGGTGGGCGGGGCCGGAGAGGCTGCACCGACCGGCAGCATCTGGGGGTCTTGGTGCAGCCCGGCCGCCCGGTCCTTACGAGGCAGCGTCCGGCCACGCAGAGCTCCGGGGCGCCGGGGCTGCAGGGCGTGCCGTCCAGGACGCGGCCGAAGCTGTGGTAGAAGGCTTGTCCCTCCGCCAGGCAGTTGAGATCGCACTGGTTGGGCGCTGGGGGCGGAGCAGTCGTCACGGGGTGCCCCCGGCGCGCCCCTCCATCCCCCTGCGTCTCCTCCAAGGCCCCTCACACATCCCTGCCCGCACTCACCGCCGTGGAAGGGCACCCACTGGTAGGTCTTGTGGGTGCCCAGCACAGGGAGGCCGTTGTACAGAGCGCACTGTAGGTCTCGGAAGGGCACGGCCCCGGGGGCGCAGTCCTGCGGGGACAGCGAGAGGCTGGGGCGGTGTGTCCTGCGAACTGGGAGCATCTGGGGATACCGGGGAGGGGGCGCGGCGGCGGGCGGAGCTTACAGGCAGCTGGCAGAGCCGGTACTCGTGGGAGTCCCCCCAGCACGGATCTTCCCCGGGAAGCCTGCGGGAGGGCAGGGCGGCTCACGTGTGGGTGGTCAGGACCCCCAGGGACTCCGTCTCCCCAGCTGGCCTGTCCACTCTCTGCCCACCCGCCCCCCCCAGCCAGCCACGCCTGCATTCCACCGGGATCAGCGGGATTAAAGGGCACAGCGGGCGAGCGTGGGCAGGCCGGGAGGCGGTGCTGGGGCCGGGGCGAGGCAGGACCCTGGGCTCCCCGGCTCACCGGATGCAGCGCCGGCTGCGCACCGAGACGCCCCGGCCGCAGGAGCTGGAACAGCGGCTCCAGGACCCCCACAAGGTCCACTCCCCTGGACCCTACTTGGGGCGAGAGAGGCACAATGAGCCTGCAGGGGTGGGGAAGGGGAGCTGGGTCCCTGGTCCTCTCGGGCTCATGCCACACCCCCTTACCTGAGCACCGCCCCCCAAGCCACAGCTCAGGAGGATCCCCAGCAGCAGCAACAGGTTCTGGACCGGAAGGGGTCTGGGGGAGCAAAGGAGGGCTGAGGCCCTGCCCTGCCTTGCCTGCTGTGTGGTTCCTGGCAGCTAAAGGAAGCCCTCTGCAAGGGACCCCCGTGCGGGGCCAGAGAGGAAGGGTTCACATGGCTGTTCGCAGTACCACGGGCACCTCGGCTTCCAGCGTATACAGCGGGCGCTCAATCAGTGCGCAGCGACACCCCGCCACCCCCATCCCCCTCGCCGGAGCTGCGTCTACCTTCCCGCGTGGCCAGAGGCCGGCCAGTGGGGATCCCCAGGCCTGGGGGTCCCCATGAGCACAGCCAGGACCCCCGAGGCTCCGGGAGACGCTGCGGAGGCAGCTGGGTCAGCAGCGGCACCCCCTGGGCTCCCCTCGGGGAGCCCCGGGGAGGGCGGGGCGGGGCGGGGTGACCTGGCCCTGGTCCAGGCGTGGCGTCATGGCCTCATCCTTGAGGGTGTGGACCAAGCAGCGCCGGGGCCTCCTGCAGAAGTCAGGGGGCGAGGGAAGGAGAGAAGGAAGGAGCTGGAGACCCGGGCCTCCAGCCTGCATGTCCACATGCGACCCCGCACCAGAAGCAGGGGAAACTTGGTGGCGGCGTGAGCACGGAAGCTGGGGGCCACCTCGGGCGCCGGGCAGTCAGCAGGGCTGAAGGACGGCAGCTAGAGGCCGAAGGTCTCCGGCCCCAGGGCGGCACGCGCGGGGACACCGGAGGCGGGAACGCACGGCCCCACGGTGGCCCGGGCTCTGGGGTCTAGGGCGCGCGTGGAGCCTGGAGGACAGGGAGGGCACCTACTGACCTCCGACCGCCCCGACCCACTGCACGCGAGGTGATGGGCCAGCCTGCTAGCTGCCGCTCGCCCAGGACCGGACAAGCCCTGTAGGAGTCAATTTGCCCGTGGGGGGCTGAGGAGTGGACGGTGCTCGGCTTTCTCCTCCCCACCACTTCCCCGCACAGCAGAACCGGCTCCGAAGGAGTGCGCGGACGGACACAAGGACTTACCCGCTGCGTGGAGCGCGGGAGGCTCCCGGGAGGGCGGAAGCGGCGGGCCCGAAGTGCGGGGCGGGAGTGGGCAGCGCGCGGCGGCCCCTCCCACGCGAGCGTCCCCGGGGCGCGCCCGGCCGGGCAGGGAGGGGCGGCCGCCTCGCGCGCCCCTGTGCGCCCTCGCGCGGCCGGTGCGGATCCGCCGCGGGGGGCTGCCCCGCGCAGTGCCCTGGTTGCGGGCGTCCGGGCCGCTGGCGACCTTGGAACTGACCGCTCCCACCGTCCAGCCCGGGGCTGCTATTCCGGGCATCCGTGCTCAGGGCCCGGGAATCTGCGCCGACCGACCCAGGGCGCCCAGCCCGGGCCCCGGGAGTCGCCGGCGCTGCCCCCTCTCGGCCGGCCCGACGCCTGCTGTACCGCTCTGGATGGATCCCCCCCAACAAGGGAGTCCTTGTTGGCTCACCACCCGCTTCCCGGAAGTGGAGACCCCGCCAGCCAGCTGGGTGCCATCCCGGGGTTCCCCGACCCGGGCCCCAGCGCACGCGGGGAGAGACACAGGCCCGGGGCCCGGTGTGGGGGGCACATTCCCAGGCGTTGTTGTCACCACCACCCATCCTCCCAGCCAGGCTCTTGTTTTGTGCTTCTGAGCTAGGCGCGGGTCCACCCAAAGACTCGGCCCCCTCACCACCGAGCCCACATCAATTTAACCAACCGGGCAATGGGCCTAGCAGAGGTGGTTGCACCCGAGCTCCAGGCCTCCCCCATGACAGCACCGTTTCCCACACTCTGTCCACGCGGGTCACGTCCACTCCCATCCTCCCTTCACCCCTGGCAGAGGCACCACAGCACATCCTGGTGGGGAGGGGAGATCCTGTGTGACTGGGGGTGGCCATGGCCCAGCCTGAGGGCCTCCTCCAGGGAGCCCAGCCCAGTCAGGGGCTCCAGGCAGCCAGGACAAGTGGGGGCACACTGGCAAGTATGGGAAAAGCCACTGCTGGCCGTGCACAGAGGGGAGGGAGTGAAGGAGCTGAGGGGTTCTGGGGCCTAGGGAAGAGCTGGCCAAGATGCCCCTAGACCTCCTAGGGGAGGTCTGGGCCTCAGCAGGCAGCAGCTGGCGCCCCCATTCCCCCAGCAAATAACCACATGGATGGGGTCAGCACCTGGGCTGTGTGGGACCATGGGTAGGCTCAGAGCCGCGGGAGGAGCCGGGAGATCTGGAGGCAGGAGGTGGACAGAAGACACAGTGGACAGTGACCGACCAGGCGGCTGGGCTGGGTGAAGTAAGCCGGACTGCAGAGGGTCAGAGGGAGGTGAGAGGAGAGATGGGGCCGGGGGCCCAAAACCCATTACTGAGTACCCACTGTGTGTGCGCCTGCCTGGGGCATTGGGAACACATGAGGTCCAGAGGGCACTGCACCCTACAGGGAGTGCATACAGCAGTCACTGGGCTCTGGTGTATACAGCAGGCATTGTGTCCTGTAGGGAGCGCATACAGTAGGCATTGTGCTCTGTACACAGCACTCAATGGCCTCAATGTATACAGTAAGCACTGTGTCCTGCAGGGAGTGCATACAGCAGGCAGAGGAGCCCCATGCTCCATGCACCACTTCAGACCTTGATCATGGTGCTGCTGGCCCCAGGTCACCCGTCCTCTGCACGCTGGACCCTCCTGTGCCCACCCTGGCCTGCCCTGAATCCCGTGCCCACCCCAACCTGGCCTGGATCATCCTGCACCCACCTATGCCCACCCGGGGCCTTCTGTGACCACCCCAGCCTGTGCATGACTCTTCTGTGCCTGCCCCTGCCTGGGACCCTCCTGTGCCTGCCCCTCTGCCTTGGCACTTGAACCCAGGGCACGAGCTTCTGTCTGGCTGGGTTCCTGCAGCATGAATGGAAGCCGTGAGCTGGCACCTCACCTGGCACTCCGAGGATTGCGGGCGGGGGACATAGACAGAGAAGACCGTGAGTGCCAAGGGCCAGGCCTCTGGGCAGGTCTGCACTCCTGAAATCAGCCATCCCTGAGAAGGGATTTTCTGTTATTGCCAATCAAGACTTCCCATAAAAATATTTATTCACTGAGGGCCCAGCACAATAGCTCAGTGGCTAAATCCTCGTCTTGCACATAATGGGATCCCATTTGGGCACTGGTTTGTGTCCCAGCTGCTCCCCTTCCCATCCAGCTCCCTGCCTGTGGCCTGGGAAAGCAGTGGATGACGGTCCAAAGCCTTGGGACCCTGCACACGCGTGGGAGACCTGGGAGAAGCTCCTGGCTCCTGGCTTTGGATCGACTCAGCTCTGGCCATTGCAGCCACTTGGGGAGTGAACCAGTGGATGGAAGATTTTTCTGTTAGTCTACCATTCCAATAAAAATCTCAAAACTGTTATAAGAAAATATTTATTGGGCCCGGCGCGGTGGCGCAGTGGTTAAGGTCCTCGCCTTGCACACCCGGGATCCCATGGGGTGCCAGTTTTAATCCCGGCAGCCCCGCTTCCCTTCCAGCTCCCTGCCTGTGGCCTGGGAAAGCAGTCGAGGACGGCCCAACGCTTTGGGAACCTGCACCCGTGTGGGAGACCCGGAAGAGGCTCCTGGCTTCGGATCGGCATAGCATCGGCCGTTGCGCTCACTTGGGGAGTGAATCATCGGACGGAAGATCTTCCTCTCTGTCTCTCCTCTCTGTATATCCGCCTTTCCAATGAAAAAAATAATAAAAATAAATCTTTAAAAAAAAAAAAAGAAAATATTTATTCATTTACTTGAAAAGCAGAGCAACAGAGAGAGCTTCCATCTGCTGAATCACTCCCTGCATGGCCAGGCGCTCCTTCCAGGTCTCCCCTGTGGGTGCAGGGCCCACGCACTTGGCCGTGCCTGCAGCTTCTGCAGATGCACGAATAGGGAGCTGGGTCAGAAGCACAGGTGCTGGGCCTCCACCTGGCCAGGGATGGCCAGGGTGTTCCCCTGCCAGGAGCCACATCCTTCCGAGGGACAGTCCTCACTGACCTCTCACGATGGCGTGTCACAGGGAGCGGCTGGTGCCTCCACCCAGTGTGACTCAGCTACCTGGGACGTGACAACCAGCCCGTGGGCGAGCCTCATGTCCACCACGGGATACTGGGGACCAGCAGGGTGTGGCCACGGCAGAGAGCTCTCAGCGGTCCCGGGATGCCCACGCTGGATGTGTGCTGGCTGGAAGCTAAGCATGCTGGTCCCACAGGGAGTGCTGTGGCCAGGGCACAGGAGATCATGGGGGTGCACACCTCCCTGAGGAAACAGGCCCCCCGGTGGCTCGTCGGAAAGTGTGATCTGGTAAACCCACACCTGCCATCCGCCCAAAACAAACACACAAGTCCCTGGGCACCTGGTAGGACTCCAATGCCCTTGCTTGCAGAACTGGACACACATTGGGGTGCCTTCGTGCGGGACACTGGGCAGCCAGGAGCAGGGGTGAGGCAAGGGGGCCCCAAGGATGCCACACTTGAGGGACACGCAGCCACATAAGGCCATTTGACATGAGCTCCGCTCCACGGACAGATGTGCAGCACACAGGAGTACCGTGGACAGGAAGGTGGTCGCCAGGAGTTCGGGGGTGGCCACTCACAGAGGGCACATTTCCTTTTGGATGACAGAATGTTCTGGTGCCAGACAAAGGTGGTGACTGCACAGCTCTGTACCTAGGCCGAGGTCCATGCCAGGCGTGGGGCACGTGCCCAGGAACGCGCCAGGCACAGGGCATGTGCCGAGGTCCATGGCAGGTGTGGCTACAGGGTACACACGCGGTACCTGGCAGGTGTTGTGGGATCCACAGCAAGCGCTGCACGGCCAGCAGGGTGTGTGACCAGCAGGCAGGCCTGTGGAGCCCCCTGTAGCCGGCCTTCTCGTTCCATATTTCATATGAGGTTTTTTCACAGCACCTTGTGTCCCTGGCTGAGGGCAGTCACACTGCCCCACACTCACATGACCCCACGTCCCAGGAGCCTCTGCAGCGGGGACTCAGGGTAGACACGGATAGGAGAGGGTCTGGGTGACTGGGTGTAGGTGGGGCAGCGTCCCCGAAGTCCTCCCGAGGGGGCTTGGGGGGGTCTGCATTACAGCCTGGTTGAGGCGAGGCATGGGGCACCTCCTGCAGCAGGGCAAGGCAGGGCAGGAATCTCCCCGAGGCCTCCAGGTCGGTCCTGCCCACACCTGGACTTGAGACTGCAGTGCTCTGGGCTGAAGGAAAGTGACTGTGTGTGTTAAAGGTGGAGCTGTAACAAGAGAGAGACGGGGGCTGGGGGAAGCTTTTATCCTCTGACTCATTCCCCCTAGATGGCCGCAAGGGCCAGAACTGGGCCAGGCTGAGGCCAGGAGCCAGGAGCTCCATCCGGGTCTCCCACGTGGGTACAGGGTCCTAAGGCTTTGGGCCATCCTCAACTGCTTTCCCAGACCACAAGCAGGGAGCTGGATGGGAAGGAGAGCAGCTGAGACACAAACCAGTGCCCAGATGGGATCCCATTATGTGCAAGGCAAGGGCTTTAGCCACTGGGCTACTGACTCTGTGTCAATTTGTTCCCACAGTAAAACAGCATCAGTCACACGTGCAGAAGGGCGATTACTAAGCCCACCGTCCAGTAACTGCGTCCAGTTACTATTGGGCCAACGTCCCGCATGACACTGAGCTCTCAACCTTGTCATTAGCAAACAGAGCTATGCAGGGGTTAAACTGCTTCTTCCTGTGGGCCTCTGGCTGGCCAGCCCGATACCCACGCAGCACCCTGGACAGCTGCGGCCGATCGATGGCCCATGGAAGACGGGGTGCGGGCGGGGTCACCTTCCCGAGGGACAGGCACCTGCTTGGGGGAGGGCGCCCCAGGGCCTGGGCAAGCTTTGCCAGGTCACCGCGCGGGGACGGGAACAGAGGGTAGCCGGAGGAGATGGGGCTGGGGGGCCAGTGACATGGGCTAGGGCTGGGAAAGGGCGTGGCATGACCTCACGGAGGGGAAGGGAGGCAGGCAGCTCCTTGCAAAGACTCCCACCCTGGCCATCTCGGTAACTGCATCCCTCTCTCCTGATTCCATGTGTCCAAGCCCTTGGCAGCCCCTGGCAGCTGTGTGCCGGCTAGAGCACTGGTTCAGGACCACAGCCCCATCCCCGACCCCACCCGCTCCACCCCCTGCCTCATGATCTACCTTTAGGGCCAGCCCAGGCTGAGTGACTTGGGACAGCAAGCCCCCAGTCCCTGGCTGTAGGCCTGGGGGAGAGGAGGCAGGGAGCCCAGGAGATCCCACCAGGAGGCTGGGAGAACCGCATTTCCAGAAGATGGCAAGAACCAGACATGCGAGGATAAAGTGGGCAGGGCGGGTGGTGCCAAGTCCTGCCCCTACCCCGTCCACACAGGGGGCCCCCCTTCCTGCCTGCTTCATTCCTGGGGTCCTGGGGACTTTGGTGGCTGGGAGGAGTGGACTGGGAAGCGGGGCCTGGGTTGGGGGGGGGGGGTTCATCATGTCTCTTAATGCCTCCTGGGCCGCCAGGAGGCCTCCAGGGACTCAGTGCTGTCTCAGCAGCCGCCCGCTGGCTTGAGAAACCTGCTGACGTGGGGCCCTGCTCCCAGGAAGGCGCGTCTGCAACCGGGAGCGTGGTAGCAGTCCTTGTGCCAGTCACGCAGCCGCTGGTTCCCAGGGGAGGAACCTTGGCTTCCCCACACTCCTGCACTTCAGGATGCAGCGCCCAGGCCTGGCGGCTGAGGCCAGGGGCACCTGGGTGCAGTGTCAGCTGACAGGCACGTTGGGCAGTTCCTGGCCAGGAGGCCCCAGGGTGGAGCTGGCTGTGCCTGGCTGTTGTAGCCTGCGGGCTCTGGGAGCCCAGATTCACCCCCGTGGATAATCGCACTGGGGCAACCTGCTGTGCCTTGGTCTACCCATCCACTTGGGCCTAAGAACAGCATCTCTGTGTGGTCAGTGCCCAGCGGAAACCCGGGCTGAGTTCGGAGAAAGGACTGGCTTCTGGCCTGTGGTTCAGACGCACTGAGATGAGAAGGAAGTTGGACCCCTGGGGCACATCCCCCAACTCACACCACCAACTGTCAGCTTGGTGCACTTGCTGTGTTGCTGTGCCGCCTGGCCTGGAACCCTGGTGCCCACTGAACGTCCTGGCACCCACCACATGACATACTAGGTGTGCATGTGGCAACTGATAAGGTGTTTCCTGTCCCTGGCTGTGAGGCTGGGCCTGATCCTGTAATCCTGTCTCTGGAAAATTCCAAAGCCTAGCTCCAGCCAGGGGGAGCCCTGCGAGCCCCTCCCCACGCTGTCTGTTATGTAACTTTTGAAGATCAGACCCTCCAGTAGGCAGCCGTGGTGGGAAGCTGCTCGGGTCACCCCTCTACCCTGCTGACATGAGCACAAGGCCAGTTCCCAGGTGAGGAGTCGGGGTGAAATGAGGCCACAGCTCAGAGGCCTCCACACCCCACTGGCAGCTCCCCCTCGCCTCCCACCTTCCCAATTACACAGTGTGGCCCCTCAGGGTCTGCCTGCAACCCTACCTCCGGGTTCCTGCCCCAGGGTGTGTCCTCCGCACCACTCCAGCCTTGTGGCACCCCGGTTTCTCGCCTGCTCTGAATCTCACTGTGGTTCCCCACTCCAAGCACCCTTGTGATCACAGGGACGCGCGCAGTTCCACGCAGACAGCTGGACTTTCCCGCTCAGAAGGTTGGGAGCGTCAACAGCCCGCACATCGCCCCGCAGCCGGAGCTGAGGGAGCAGGCGGGCTGAGCCCGGCACTGGCTGGCAGCCGGCTAGCTGCTGGTACTTCTCCAGCTCGGCGTCCCCGCACGCCCACGCACCTGCCCCCTCTCTCCCTTCCTCGAGCTGGCAGGGACCCAGCATCTGGCTCCGCCTTCCCACCATAGCAGCAAATAAGAAGCGTCCCCGGCAGTGTGCGGACCTCAGAGCCGGCTGCACCGCGCGCGGGGGTCGGGACTCCTGGATACGCCAGTGCCCGTGCTGTGCTGTACCCCGTTGGGATGGAGCCCGGGCCGCGCCGGCGGCGACGAGGGAGTCACCACCTGGTGGCAGCGTTCCTGCGCGACCCGGGCTCTGGGCGCGTCTACAAGCGCGGGAAGCTGATTGGCAAGGTGGGCGCGAGAGGCCGGGCTGTGCGGGGCTCTTCCACAGTGGGGAGCGTGGAGAGAGACGCGCAGCGGGCCCGGTCCTGTCGTGGGGGAAACTGGGGTTGGGAACCGTCGTGCCACGCCGCTGCCTTTGCCTCCGGCGCTCTCTGTGTGTACCAGGTACCCCGATCCCGCTGCGCCCCGTGCACACTACCAGTCAGTGGAGTTGTCGCCCTTGTGCACGCTTGTCCACTGAGCTGCTTGCTCCTTTCCGCAGGGCGCCTTCAGCCGCTGCTACAAGCTCACGGACATGTCCACCAGCACCGTGTTCGCCCTCAAGGTGGTGCCCCGCCGCAGTAGTGGGGCTGGGCAGCTGCGTCCGCTAGGGAAGGTAAGCCTGTGGCATGTGCCGAGTCTCCAGGGAGGTGCTTGCCTTTCCCGCTGCCCAGGGTGTGGGGTGAGGCGTGGACCCTGCAAGGTGGGCCCGCGGGGTCTCCAGGGAGGTGCCTGCGTTTCCTGCTGCCCAGGGCGCCAAGCCTCAGGCTGGACCTTCTGGGGTGTGCCTGCAGGTGGAACGTGAGATCGCCCTGCACAGCAGCCTGCGTCACCGCCACATCGTGGCCCTGCATGGACACTTTGCCGACAGTGACCATGTGTACTTGGTGTTGGAATACTGTAGCCGCCAGGTGCCAGGGGCTGGGCAGGGCGAGTCAGGGGTGCCCATTTCATATCTTCCTGAGCGCTGTGCCCTTCCTTCACTTACTAACAGCCCCCTGTGCCAAGCTCCTCTGATTATCAGGCCAACTAACACTCCCCTGGGGCCTCCACGCTCCTGCAAGCAGCCTGGTTCTATTCAGTCCCCCAGAGAGCCACCATTCCCGCCTGTGCCCACCTGCGTGCCCCTCCTGCCCTCAGTCATGCCCACCTGGCCCAGATGAACTTGGCCCATTCAGCTACACCCAAGCTCACCTCAACTTTGCCTTTGGCTCCCTGAATTCACCGGTGCCCATCGGACCTGGGTCGACTTGCTGCTGGGGCCTCCCTGCTGGTTGCCCGCAGTCCCTGGCCCACGTGCTCAGGGCACGACAGACATTGACGGAACCTGAGGTGCGTTACTACCTGAGGGGACTGGTCAGCGGCCTGCGCTACCTGCACCGGCGACGCATTGTGCACCGGGACCTGAAGCTAAGTGAGCACCAAGGCGGGGGTCCCGGGGGACCAGAGGGCAGGAGCTACGGCCCCAGCTCTCGCCTAACGCCCCCCACACCCACAGGTAACTTCTTCCTGAATAAGAACATGGTGGTGAAGATTGGAGACCTGGGGCTGGCCGCCAAGCTGGGGCCAGGGGGCCGTTGCCGCAGGTGGGTGAAGGCTGGGAGGGTGTAGGTGACCCTGAGCCTGGCATGGATACCCAGCCTCCCTCCTTGAGCTCCCAGGAATTCCCTCCCAGAGTGCTCTGCGGGACCCCAAACTTCCTGGCCCCCGAGGTCATCGCCAGGAACGGGCACTCCTGCCAGTCGGACGTCTGGGCCCTGGGCTGCATCATGTGAGTGACCTAGGAGCCCTGGCGGGACTGGGCATGTGTGAGTGGTGAAAGGCAGGTTAAGTGTGGGCAGCCAGGGCTAGGTATGCGTGGGTGAGTGTGAGGGAACCCCCAAGGGCTCTCACCCCCCCATACCTGGACAGGTACACCGTGCTGACTGGCACCCCCCCTTTCACGGCCGCCCCCCTGTCGGAGATGTACAAGAACATCCAGGCTGCCCGCTACCCAGAGCCCTCCCACCTCTCGCCCCCCGCGCGCCGCCTCATCGCCCGCCTGCTGGCACCCAACCCGGCCGAGCGGCCCAGCCTGGACCTGCTGCTGCAGGATGACTTCTTCACGCAGGTAGGCACGCTGCCTGCCACCACCCCACCCCGGCCCCAGCAGCCCCCAGGGGGCTGAGGCCGGGCACCCCGTTCTGCAGGGTTTCAGTCCAGACCGGCTGCCGGCCCGCTGCTGCCACAGTCCGCCCGTCTTCGCCTGCCCCCAGCCCCTGGGCGGGCTGCTCCGGAAGGTGGGCCGGCTACTGCTGCCCCAGTGCGGGCCCCCCTGTAAGTACCCCCACCACGTCTGTTCCCCGCGGCTGCCCTGGCGCCCCCAACCTGCGCAGCACCCCCTAAAGTCAGCTGTTTCCCTCAGGCCCCTTCACCTCCGAAGACGGGCTGGACCCCGACTCCATGGAGTGGGGTAGCCAGGTAAGAAACCAGTGTCCCTGGCCCCTTCCGAGCTCCTTCCTATACGCAGGCTCCCCTGATTCGGGCCCTCCGGACCCCTGCCTCCTGTCACCAACTCTAACTCCTGCCCCAGGCTCCCTGAGGACCCCTTGGCATGTGGGGGTTCACCTGTCCCATTTCTGCCTTTGAGAGGCAGCTGAGGGGACAGCAGCTGCCCCAGGAAAGCCAGGCCTCTCACCTCACCCTACCGCTCAGGCCTCTGTGACCCCCACCTGCGTGCTCACACAAGGGACCCTTGGCGCTGGTCCGGAAGGTGAGCAGACCCCCGGCCGGCCATGGGATGTGCGGGAGGGGGTCTGGAGGGTATGACGAGACTACCCCCTCCGTATGTGGGAACGCCACGGGGTCCAGGCCTGTTTGTCCCCACCCCCCAGGGCCTGCAGGGAGCCTGCAGCCGGAGGTCGCAGCGGCCATCCACAGACTGCAGCTTTGCCTGGACGCTGCCTGGCCCGGTAGGCGCCAGCCCTTCCCTAACTCTTGGTTCCCAGGCAGATGCTCCCACCTCACCCAGGGCTGTCCTAGGAGGCTGGTGGTGAGAGGGGCCTCGGGCTCAGCTGGGGGGTACACTCTGTGGGTGCAGCCTTGGCTTTCTGGGCTCTGGAAGGTTCTTAGCTAGTCTTGCCTGAGAGCCAGAGGAAGGCTCGCCATGCTGGGCTGGGGCCTGGGACCACCCGGTGACAGGGTCCTGTCTGCCTCCCGCCAGTCAGTGCCACCTGCACGGGGGGGTGCAGCCTACACCCTGGGCACCTCCGGACCTCTGCCTTCAGCTCTCCCAGAGCCTGGAGTACCCTGAGCAGGGTCTCCAGTCTCAAGGTGCTCGGGGAGCTGGAGCCATTTGCCATGGAACACAGGAAGCTGCCGCAGGCCACTGAGGTTACATGAAGTCATGAGGAGAGTGGGCGGCCCAAGTAGGCCTGGCCAGCTCCACTGTGGCTGCCCTGACTCAGCGGGTGTCCTGTCATCTCACGTGCCCACTGGGGCTGTGATCAGTCCCCTCCGAGGCCTCGTCGTTCTGGCCATCCCAGGACCACTTGTACCTGGCACTGTCGCCCAGGCCCTCCATGATGGCTCCCCCAGCTTCTCCCTGCTATTGCTGGTGGGTCTGTCAACGGAGAGGACCCAGGCTTGTATCCAGCTCTGCCTGAGTCCGACTTCCTGCTCACACACTGGGAGGCAGCACTGACCTCTCGGGTGCCCTAGTGGGAGCCCAGGACAAGGCACTGGCTCCTGGTCTTGACCCAGCCCAACCTCGGCTGCTGCGGCTATGTGGGCAGCAAGCCAGCCAATGGGGGGAGGATCCCTACATACCTAAGCCATCAGAGCCCCTAGACCCTAGCCTGACCCCTCGTGCCAGCCCCCCAGGACCCCCCAGGAGAGCAGCGGCCCCTGCTCTGGGCCCCCCTGTGGGCGGACGACTCCAGCAAGTATGGCTTCGGCTACCAGCTGTCGGACGGGGCCAGCGCTGTCCTGTTTCGGGACGGCACCCACATGGCATTGCGTCCCTCCACTGGGTAAGCTGCAGCTCTCCTTCCATGGCATGGGGGCAGAGGGACGCTCTATCAGGGAGGGGGCAAGCTGCTCTCTCCAAGGACACAGGCCAGGTGGAGGAAGCCCCAGGTGGGGCAGGGGGTGTCCGGGCAGAATGCCAGAGCCGGACGGGCTGGAGGGCAGCCAGGATGCCCGAGCAGGGAGCTGCTCAGGGGGAGACGGTGGCCAGAGCCAGACATACAGAGCCATGGGAGGGGGGCAGTGTGACAAACACCCAGGACACAGCTCTGACCTCTGGCACCGCTCTCTGTCCCGCCAGCCGAGTATGCTATGTGCCACACCGGGGACAGCTGGAGATGTTCGCACTTAGGGACACTCCAAGCCCGCTGGGCGCCAAGCTGGCTGTGTTGCGGCTCTTCACCTGCTCTATGCAGAGGCGTCTGCGGGAGGTGAGGGCTGAGGGCTGGTGGGGATTGGAGGGGGGCTCTGGCCCCTGAACAACTTCCTGGCTGAGTCTGTTGGCAGCAGGGAACCCTACCAGCAACTTCGCCAGCACCTGAACCCGGCCTTTGCCTGTTGAGCTTCTTTGCATCCCAGCAGGCACTGCTTCTGCTGTTCAGTGACGGAACCGTGCAGGTGAGCTAGGGGCGGGGGAGCTGGCAGGTGTGTTGGAGCTGGAGGACGCGGTGAGGGCTGCGTCCTCAGGTGACATGCTGCAGTGGGGTCTGCCAGGCTACTCCTCTGTCATGCGGGTGGAAGTTGGGGGTGATGGCTGGACCCAGAGACCAGGTGAGGGGCTCTCGCTCACCTGACCCCTGACCTGGTCCTCCTCCTTGGCAGGTCAGCTTCGGCAGGGGCCAGGCTCACATGGTGCTGAGTGGCCATGGCGAGGGGCTGTGGCTGACTCGCTGGGAGCAGGGCCCACCGGGTGCCTGTTACTCGCTGGACAGCCTGAGGCGCCACGGCTGCACGTCAGCCACCCGCCGGCAATTGGGCCATGCGCTGCACCTGCTACAGAGCACCCAAGGCTCCTGAGAGGGTGTCCCGCTTTGGGCAGGGAGGTGCTGGGGGACAGCTGGGAGGAACACTCAGGTCCGGCAGGGACGCCTCACATAGTCTTGTGCTCTTCCATTAAAGCCATGTGGACGTGGCCAGCCTCTGTGTGTGTGTGTGTGTCTGTGGACATGGCCAGCCTCTGTGTGTGTGCACGGTGGCTGACCTCTGTGTGTATGTCTGTGGCTGGCGTCTGTGTGTGTGTGTGTGTCTGTGGACGTGGCCAGCCTCTGTGTGTGTGTGTGTGTGTGTGTCTGTGGCCAGCCTCTGTGTGTGTGTGTATGTATGTCTGCTGTCCCTGTGACAAGGCAGCCTCACCCACACCAGGGAACCGCCTGCCTCTCTGAGGAGGGGTCACTGCAAGAGGCCTCTCAGGGGTGCCACGCCTGTGTTGCTCTCGCCCCCCGCCCCTGGGGCCAACAGGGAGCAGGCCACACACAGGCCACCCCGCAGCTCGCTGCCAGCAGGTGTGTGCTCAAGGCCCCTGTAACAACATTTGCAACCATGCCATCCTGGCAGTTGCCTGGTCTTGATAAAGCAATGCTAGTAGGGCCCATGGAGATGGACCGGCCCTCCCGAGAGTCCAGGCGGCTTCTAGAAATCTCTGGGAAGGGCGCGCACACACACTGCCTGGCATATACAAGCGACTCCTTTTCTCACAGCAGCAAGACTTCAGATCTCTCACTGCTGTGCCCGAACCACAGCAGGACACGCCGTGCCCTCACCTCACCAGCTCAGCCACACAGAAGGGCCAGCCGCTGGCCACAGGCCACTGTCCCTTCCTGTCTGTCACTCCCTGTGTCGCCTCCATCGCCACGAGTCCACAACCCCAGCTCAGGTGCATCCTTCAGAACCCTATCCCAGCGCTGACAGCACCTCCCGGGCCACGACCCCACGCCGGTTCAGTGAACGTGTGTGTGTGCGTGAATGCCAAGCCCGGTGTGTGCTGCCTTTCTCAAACACCCAGCTTTTAAGGCTTCACTGATTTAAAAGTCAGAATCAGAGCGAGTGAGGGGTCTGTCATCCACTGGTTCGCTCCCCCACCGGCCAGCCACAGTGGCCAGGGCGGACCCGGGAGCTCCCCACGGGTCTCCCCTACAAGCCTTGCAGACACCTTCACTCCTTCCAGACCCTTTCCACCCCAGCCACATACTCCGCCACGTGCCCAGGAGCCTGGCGGGGGACCCAGACGCACGGGCAGGCCTGCTTCCAATTCCTGCTTGACAAACACCCACTCCCCACCTTCTACCCCCCAACCGTGCGTTGTGCAGCTAGCGAAGTTGCCACGTGCTATGCCAGCATTCCCCCTGGGTGCTGGTTCAAGTCCTGGCTGCTCCACTTCCCCTCCAGCAGAGGTCACTACCCAGCCCTGACTCCAACTCGCCCTGGCCAGCCGTCTCCCGTCCCTGGGGCCCTCGGCGCTCCTGTCCCTGGCTGCCCAGTGCCTCCGGGTCCCTTATGCAGCGTGCACGACCCATCGGGTATGTAGGATCCACACGCCCAGCGTCCCCTCCCCTGATCTCAGGGAGCAGCACCGAGGTCGCCTCCTGACCTGAAGGCTGCAAGTCGGCGGCGGCTGCAGGTTAGGGCGGATCCCCGGATGACGAACACCCACCGGCCGCTCCTTGCTGGGCTCCTCCTGCTCTTCCTTGGTCACTGTGGCCTGCAGCTCGGCCGGGGGCGTGGCAAGCAGGCACGGGGGCGGGGCGAGCCGAGGAGAGGGCGGAGGCAATCGGGGGCGGTGCGAGCAGGCACAGGGCGGGGCAAACAGAGGAGGGGGCGGGGCGAGCCGAGGAGAGGGCGGGGGCAATCGGGGGCGGCGCGAGCAGGCACAGGGCGGGGCAAACAGAGGAGGGGGCGGGGCGAGCCGAGGAGAGGGCGGGGATACGGGGCGGCGCGAGCAGGCACAGGGCGGGGCAAACAGAGGAGGGGCGGGGCGAGCCGAAGAGAGGGCGGGGCAATCGGGGGCGGGGCGAGCCGGAGCGGGGGGGGGGGCAGCACATGCCCGGCACAAGCTCATTGGCCGGCGCTGTCACGGGGCGGGGCCTGGGCCTTGTGGCTTCCTCACGCCGGGTCCCCTTCTCCCGCGGCCTGACGTCGCGCTCTCCCCGTCTCTAACCCCACACTGCGCCGAGCTGCACCTCAACGGCCAACATGGCGCCAGCCGCCCCCGGGCCAGGCCGCTCTGTGCGCGGATTCGGCTTGTCAGCGCGGGGTGTGGGCCGGGGGGCAGCCGGGCCCCATGTTCGTTCTGGAAGGTTCCTAGTGGCCAGGTTTTCTCAGGACGCAATGCCACAGGAGGCCCCGCCCCTCCTGGCCAGGCTCCGCCCCCAGCTCGTCCCTCCTCCTTATACTGCCCCGCCCCTTAGGGTCAGACCCCGCCCACCCGGCGGCACCAGGGCACCACTCACCCATGGAGGCCCCGTCCCGCGCATGCGCTGCCTCCACGCAGGGCTGGTCGCTGACCAGGCCCCGCCCCCGCCCCGGCACAGGCCCCGCCCCCGGCACAGGCCCCGCCCCCGGCACAGGCCCCCGCCCCCTATGGATTCCTATTGGAGGGCTAAAGCGCCTCAAGGAGAAGCTCTCACGCCGCCGTCTTACGAAGTTTCTGGAATCTTCTGCGGAGGATTCGTCGTGGAACTCGAGAAAGGACGTCCTTACCGTCGTCTTCTGGGGGCTGTGGGGTTCCCTGACAGTCATGGCAGCCGCGCGTCCCCTCCGGGCGTCCGGGAACATTCTTTCCCGCCGAGGGCTGCGGGCCGCCTGTTCATTGGTCCACCGAGAGCATGTGACGCAGCGCCTCCTCCAATCACGAGCGAGCAAGGCGGGAGGTTGTCGTCATGGCAACCAGGCAGCGTCCGCGGGGACCGGGGGTGTTCGGATCGCTCTCCTGGCTGTCCTGGGTGCCCCGGGTGCTCTGACTGCCCTGGCTGCCCTGGCTGCCCCGGGTGCCCCGGGTGCCCTGGCTGCCCTGGGTGCTCTGGCTGCCCGGTTCCCGTTTTACAGAGAAGCCGAGTGAGGGTCGGCTCCCACTGGGGCTCCTGCGTGGGCGGCAGGGACCCCAAGGCCGTCAGTTCGCGGTGATGGACGCCCAGGAAGCGGGGCGCGTGTGTGTCCCCCCCCACCCAGGGGCTCCCCAACTTCGGCCTGGCCTGTGGTGTGCGGCTCCGGCCACGCGATGGCGACAGAGGCCGGGTCTTCCCAACCCACAGGGGCTGCTGCCTGGTTAGGGCCGGGGTCGGGGTTCAGGGTTGCTCATCAGTAAAAAGCCAAGGTGCACAAAGCGAAATAATCTCCTATCCCTGCCCGCCCCCCAGATCTGCCCCCCACGGGCAGCAGGTGCGCCCCAGCCCCCCAACTCCTGCAGAGAATGGAGAAGCAGATGGCAGGAAAGTGTTACCCTTACCTCCTAATGGGAGACCCCAGCCCCCTTCTTTCCCAGCAGGTTCTTCCTGTTCTGTGGGTCCAGTCGGGGCCCCTTTGACCTGCACTCCAGCCCTGGTGGTCTTACAGGCCATTCCCCCCAGGGGCCCCACACCACACGGAAGCTGAGCCAGCGCTCACGTGAATACAAACACTTTATTAAGAAGGCTTTGGAGTCAAAAAAATAAAACTCTGGATACAATTTTGAACCCTTAAACCCGCTCAGCAAATATATAATCAGTAATTTAGCTGTGTAAGATTAAATGTCCATTGCTTTATTTAAAATAAAATATATTTTAGTTCTTAAAATTTATTCCATAAAGTACATATTTTCCTATAAATTTCCTACATATACACAAGAGGTAAAATGTAAAAAATAAACAACAAAACATCAAAAAAATCTTTTAAAAAATCTTAAAAAAAAAAAAAAAAGAAACCGCAGTAGGGAAACAGGGAATTGTCAGAACAACAAAAAATTTAGAAATTCCGGGTTGCGACGTCCCCTCCCCGCCCTCGCCCTCCCCCCTGCCCAGCCCCCCCAGACCCGCACGCACCTGCCCTGCCCCGCCCCGCAGGGCGCGGAGATGGGGGACCTCCCGCTCCAAATCATGGTTTTGGGACTTGCAAGGTGGGTGGGGAGGTCTTTAAAAAAGGACCACCGCCCCCTTCCCCAGGAATTAAAAAAAAAAAAGTGCAAACTGACTTTTCGCGTTTATTGTTCCCCGCACGCGCGGGGGGGTTGGGTCAGCACCGCGGCTGGCTCCGCGCCGAGGCCGCACCCGGCTTGCGCGCCGTGTCCACACCTGCGACTCGAGTTAAAGCTCCACTTTGGCAGCAGCATGCGCGCCCGGCTCCACCGGCCCCCACGCCGCCCACCCCGCCGCGCCCCCAGACTCCCGCGCTACGAAAAGATATGAATGGCCTGTGTGGCCGGCGTGCGGCAGGCCGGGCACTCGGGCGCGCTCTTGCCGCAGATGCGCATGGCGCAGTCCATACAGAAGAGGTTGTGGCCGCAGGGCACGAGCGCAGCCATGACCTCGCCCTCGGCGCACACCACGCACTCGCGCGCCGGGGCCGGGGTTGCTGCCGCGGGAGACACTGTGGCCGGAACCGCGGTGCCCACGGCTGTCGCTGCCGAGGATGGCGTCGAGGACGAGGTGGTGTTGGCTGCGGTCGGGATGGTCTTGCTCTCCGGGGAGTCCAGCGGGGCGCTGGTGGGCAGCGAGGCGGCTGCGGGGAAGCCAGTGCCACCAGCACCAGTGCTGCTGCTGCTGCTGTTACCACCGGGGAAGGGCAGGGAGGTCTGGGGTGCAGCCCGCCAGGGCAGGGCACCCACCGGGTCGGGCGCGGGGCGCCGGGTCAGGGGCAGCTCCAGGCCCAGGCCCGGTTCCTGCAGTGTAGGGGAGTGGCGCGGGCTGCCAGCTCCGCTACTGCGCCGTGCGCCCCCGGGAGCCGGTGCAGGAGCCCCGTTGACGGCACAGCAGGTGCCGAAGGCTGGCAAGGGTGCTGCCCGCTCGAACGGGGCCCAGATGGTGGCCGCGGCGGGCACCGTCAAGTCCAGCGCCAGGAAGTCAAAGCCGAAGTCCCCATCGTCGGGGGCGGCTGTCCCTGTGGGTGCCCCGGGGCCGTCCCCTCCGAAGGTGAAGGCCCCGTTGCCGGAGCTGCTGCTTGCTCCTCCGCTGCCGCCGTAGGGGCTGGCAGGGCCTGGGTCCGGCCCGGGTGGTCCTCCGCGGCTGCCGGCGTAAAAGGCTTCGGGGCCTCCGGGTGCGCCCAGGGCGCTGTCGCTGCGGAGGCTGGAGGGGGCTGCGGGTGGCCGCCGCGCAGGGTGCGGGGCCTTGGTCCAGAGGCTGGCGGCTGCGCCCAGCAGGTCCAGGCACACGTCGGTGCCATTGGCGTGGAAGTCACTGTCGGGGCCCGCGTCGGGGAAAGCGCCCGTGCGCAGGGTGATGTGCGCCTCGATCTCCTCCCGCGCGCGGTCCACGTTCTCAGGCATGCCGGTCACAGCGAACACGGGCTCCTTGTCGCGCCCCGGTGTCACGATGTACGTGTGCGTCCGCTGCTGGATTCGCTTGATGGTGGCACCCTTGGGCCCCACCACCAGCCCCACCACACGGTAGGGCACTCGCACCTGGATGGTGGTCTGGCCTGGCAGGTTGGGCGGGCCCGGGGCGGCACCTGGTGGGCAACCAGCCTTGCCGCGAGTGGCCCGGATCAGGGAGAAGTGCTCTGCGGCCGACAGGATCTCGCGTTTGGCCATGTCCACGTCCTCCTTGCGGCCCGTGACGATGAACACGGGCTCCTCGCCGCGCACCGGCGTCTTGATGTAGGTGTTGGTCTTGGCGCGCAGTGCTTTGATTTTACACCCTGTGGGTGAGGGGAGACACGAGGTGACGAGGCCTGTGCCCCCCGTGGCCCAAGGCCCATCCTGCCTGGCCCAAGCGGCCCTCTGACCACCCCTCCAGCTGCAGGACTGACACGGTGTTAGAGCGAGCACAGGGCGGGGGGCCACAGCTAGGTGGCCTCAACCTTGGCAGAGCTAGAGTGTTCAGGAGCTGTGGGTGTCTCCTGTCCCAGCACCCCCTCACCCAGCAGCTGGCACAGTCCCAGCCCTCCAGAAAGGCAGGACAACCAGGCAGGCACACGGATGCATCTCCCAAGGGGAACAATGCCACAGGGTGAGCACTTTCCCATTTGGAATGTTCCCCATTCCTCCCTCTGCTTGCTGTTGCTTCTTCCAGGAAGCCCACCCAGACTGCCTTTCCCATGCTGTGAAGGCCCCTGGAGGGGTCTCCCTGTGCACAGCCATGCAGGCTCAGGAGTCACACAGGCACAAGGGGCTGGTCAGGGGACAAGCCTTCCATTCTCACAGGTTGAACCTAGAGGTGCCCACTGCCTGCCCACAGATTGGGTCAAAGATGGAGCGGGGGGGGGGGTGCTCCCTGTGACAGTGGGGCGGCCCCAGCATGGCTGGGGAGCAGGCGCTCAGGCCACCATGGACAGAGCTTCCAACAGTGGCCCCAGTGGAGGCCCTGGCCACTCTCCCAAGGCCAATGATGAAGAGGGGTGGGGCCAGCGAGGGGCGGGGCCCCAGCTGAGGGGCGGAGCTTCTGACCCCCAGCTTCTGCACAGCCCAGGGCCAGCTGATGGACAGAGGCCTGGGGTGGGTGGGGCAGGCGGGGGACAGCTACCTGGGGATCAGAGGAGGGGTGCAGCTGGGACACCCCTAGTCACACCTGTGGCCCAAGGCATGGCACTCCCTTTTCCACTCTGTCCCTCTCTCCCAGTCCCTTGTACTGGATGGTAACTGGGCAGGTTTGGTGGCCCACCAGTGTGACCACTGGCCCTGCTCCTGCCCTGGAAGCACATATGGGCCTGGCACTCGGTGGTGTTGCACTCAGGCAGCCGGATCTGACCGCAGCAAGTGAGCGCTCAGGCTGCAGGAACCGGGGCAGGTGCACATGCTCCCCACATCCCTGGAGCAGGCAGGCCTGAACCTCCACCTGCAGCTCTAGCTGCTGTCCCCGTCCTGCCTCCTCAACACCTGACACCCTTGGGGAGGCCCGGGAAGCTGCCAGCCTCCCCCTCCTGCCGCATCTGGCCTAGAGGACCCACAGCCCAGTCTGGCATCCAAGGAGTGCACAGTGACCATATCTGGGGTCACACGCTGTGCCATGACCCCGCCACCCACGACTGAGACCGCCAGCTGACTCCCAGGTTTTTGGACACTCAGCCCAGCAGGACACAGGGGCAGGGTCAAAGGACAAGACAGAGTCAGTCCCATTCCTGCAGACACCGCCCTGGCAACCACCACCATCCCACCCCGGCTTGGGGTACACCAGCCCAGCCGTGCTTGGCCTCCAGGGAGACATGTCGCTGGAGGCCTCGTGGCCCCACCCACCCCAGCTAGGAAGAGATGAGGTAGAGCATCCCAGGGGCCCAGCCGGCCATCCTGCAGGACAGCGACAGGTGACACGGCCACTCACACCTCGCCGCCCCGTTGTTCCCCGGCCCCTGCCAAGCCTGACCAGTGGCCCCGCCCAGGCCCCACCCCAAGTCTGGGAATCCAGCAGGCGCCAGGGCGGGCCACAGGGAAGGCAGGAGAAAGTTGAGGCCGCGGGGACTGATGGCTACAGGGTGGTTGGTGGGAGTGTGCTGGGCCGGGCACTGCCCACCGCCCGCCACCGCCCGCCCCACAGCCAGACGGCCAATGAGCACCAGCGGGCCTGATGTCACCCGCCAAGTCTCAGCCTGGCGCTCGAACAAAGAGAACAATGGGGCAGCCCTGGGACCCCGCGCCCCGGGGGTCTGCAGCCCCCCAGCTGGTCCCAGCAGGCTGCAGGGGGTCACCCCTGAAGTGGCTTCCGAGGCCGCCTCTCAGGAACCCCCAGAACCCCCGAGGCGGGGCTGCCAGACTGGGGTGGGGGGCGGGGATCCAGTCACACCCGGTCCCGCCCCCCACTCCAATCAGGGTGCAGTACTGGGTACCCCCAGTGCCCATCCCACCCCACGGGGGTCCACTCCGAGCTAACCCGCACACCAGGGCCCCGCCCTGAGCCACCAGCAGTGGCACTGCCGCGCCCACCGGCGCCCCGCGCCCCTCTGGCCAGCGCACGCCGCAGCCTTTGCGGCTGCAAACTGCCGGCACAGGCGCAGGGACCGCGCGCGAGGGGTGGAGCACGGGCTGCACCCAACTTTCTCGCGCGGCCAGCGGCAGGACAAAGGTGCGGAGTGGCCGCCCGGGGTATGGAGCGCGGCGTGCGCGCGTGCGCGAGGGTCAGGCCGGCCAGGAACCCCCACCCGACGGCGGCCACTCACTCACCCTGGCGCCCCACGATCTCCGCGACATGCTCCGAGCTGGGCACCGGCACGCACTCGGTCATGTTCACGCTCTTCTTGCGGCTGCCGATCACGCACATCTGGTCCGCCAGAAGCGTCGGGGGGCCCAGCGCCGCGGGGTGGGGCGCGAAGCCGGCGAACACGTCGGGCGGCGATGGCCTGGGGGGCGGCGGCGGCGGCGGCGGCGAGGGGCTCACGTCGGGCTCGGGCGGCACGGCAGGGACCTCGGCTACAGCCCCCGCTGCAGGGACGCCTGGCTCCGGCCCGTCGGGGGGCGCAGGCTCCGACCCCGCCACCGCTTCATCCTCGCCAACCGGTGCGCTCTCCTCGTCCGCGCTGCCCGCGGCCCCCAGCCCCAGCGCCGACAGCTGGTCCAGCGCGAGGCGGAGCGCGGCGGCCGCGTCGTCGGGCTCGGGCGCGGGTGCGGGTGCGGGGTCCGGGCCGGGGTCCCCGACGGCCGCCGTCCCCGACGCTCCCGCACCCCCGCCGCCGCCGCCGCCGCCGTCGGGGAGGCCGCCGGGGCCGGGCATGGCCGGCGCCTAGCGCTCGGGCCCGCGCTCCCGCCGCTGTGCCGCCGGCCGCCCGCGCCGCCGCCGCCGCCGCCGCCCGTGCCGCCCTCCGCCTGTGCGAGCTCGGCCGCCGGCCGCCGGCATCCAGCGGCGGGGCGGGCAGGCGCGGGGCGGCGGCGGCGGCGGCGCGGGGGCTGCTCGGGGCCGGGCCCGGGGGCCGGGCCGGGGCGGCGACTCTGGCTGCTGCTCGCGCGGCTGCGGCGGCTCCTGGCGGCCGAGGCGGCGGCGGCGGCGGCGGCGGAGGCGGCGGCGGCGGCGGAGGAGGAGGCGCGGACGCTCCTCGGCTCCCGCCCGCCGCCCCCGCCGGCCCGGCCCGCCCCGCCCCGGGACGTCACGCCGCGGCCAACAATGGGCGGGCGCCAGGGCGCAGGCGCGCGGGGCGGAGGCCGGGGCGGGGCGCGCGTCACGTGGCGCTCGGGCGGGGACCCCCGCGCGCCCGCACGTGCGGGGTGCGGCGGCAGGTGGGTGCCGGGCGCCCTGGCCGCGTCCCCTCGGCGCGCGCCCCGCTCCCCAAGCCCCACAGGCAGGTCCCCAAGCCCCACAGGCAGGTCCCCCTCTTCAGGTTCGGGGTGATGGACGCGCGCCCCGCTGCCCGAGCTGTGGAGCACCATGGCACCCCGCCCTCCTCCGATGGCCGGAGTCCCCCAGGGACCTGCTGAGCCGTGGCCAGCCTGACGGGGCCCTTGTCCCGGCGCGGCCTCCTGGACACCCTGCTCGCCCCCCAACCGCCCAGGGCCCTCAAGGCTTGCGGCGCGCACACGAACCCCATCGGGCAGGTGGCTCGGTGCCGTGTGCGGGTTCCCCCACCCACCCCACCGCCGCATCACGGGCCCTGACTTGGCATCCGTGTCTGCAGCGACCCGACCTGGCTAGCTGCGGGGTCAGCACCTACAGGAGTCTCAGTGTGAGGGGATTTTTTTTTGGTTAAAAATTTATTTTTATTGAAAGGCGGATTTACAGACAGAAGGGGAGACAGATCTTCTGTCTGCTGGTTCACTCCCCAAGTGGCCAGCAGGAGCTAAGGTGTCCTCCACATGCAGGCAACCGAATGGAAGCAGAGCAGCCAGCGCCTCTGTGGGGTGCCACTAAACCCGCATGG
Source organism: Ochotona curzoniae (assembly GCF_017591425.1). NCBI lineage: Eukaryota > Metazoa > Chordata > Mammalia > Lagomorpha > Ochotonidae > Ochotona > Ochotona curzoniae. The sequence goes on along the minus strand of NW_024466491.1, from coordinate 2,392,649 downwards.
AAGCCCCTGACCTTGGACCTGCAGGCTCCCTGAGCCTCCTGTTCCTGGGGTCACCGGGTAGATGGCAGCGTGGGTGCTCACACCCCCTGCCGGCTGCTCTGTCCAGGTCAGCTCCCAGCCGGGGGACAGCATGGTGCAGTGGACATGGTCACGGTCCTTGGGGGTCCCATTCGGGGCATCCCAAAGGAGCTCCTGGTCCTGGCTTCAGGGGAGCCAGCTCTACTCCTCAATAAATCCTCCCACACCCTGTGGTCAGTGTCCCTGTCTCACTGGTCTCGTCCCTGGCGGCCACCACCACCTGTGGATGAGCCCAGGCACTGCCAAGCCTCACTCCTGTCAAGCTGGGGGACGGGGCAGAGGGGCGGGTTAGCAGTTCCTGATGACCTAGGGCCAGCCCAGCCTGGAGGCAGGACACTGAAGGCCTACAGGGGATGGGGCCAGTGTGACCTGTCACTGCCACCTCAGGGCAGCAGTTAGGGCTGCAGGGGAGTGCCTCCCACAGATGGGACCAGGCCGCAGGACCCCCCGGAGGAGGTACCCAGGCCGGGAGACAGGAAGGCCATGTCCAGCGGACATGGACCCAAGCCACGGTGGTGGCTGGAGCAGAAGGCAGGCCCTGCCCTCCTGGAGTGATGGGGCGCCCCTGACCTGTGACCTTGGCACAACTGTGCCCCCACCTGATGGTGCACCCTGATGTGTAGGGCCCAGAGCCTCATCCCCACCCATCCCACTCGGGACAACCTCCTGGCCCAAGGCCAGAGCAGTGTGAACCTGGGCGGCACATGCCAGCCGGGACCTTTACTCAGTGCGGCCCACGGGCCCTGACCCAGCCATCCTGGCTCCAGTTCGCCCCTTGCTGTTCCGGCGGCTGGCCTCTGGAGCCCCCCCAGATACAGGTGGGTGAGCCTGTGGGGTCCTCCCGGTCACAGGGGCTGGAGTCACTCTCACCATCACCCCCACCCACCCTGGACCATGGGCCTGTCCTGACCGCAGGTGAACACTGGCTACTGGCCAGGGAGTGCCAAGGAAATGCCCGCCGCTGGGGCTCACAGCCCCCAAGAGCGGACATGGAGACACAGCCCAGTCACGCGTCATCCGGCCTGCGTCAGCCGTGACATTGTTTATTGAGGGCAACAGCCCCGGGGCCCACTCGCTGGGCCTTTGGGGCCAGCCCTTCCTGGAGGGCAGGCCCAGGACAGTTCCAGGCAGGGTTCTGCACAGACACAGCCTGACCCAGAGACAACTGGCTGGCCTGGGGTGGGGGCGCTGGCTGGGCCAGTCCTTGGTTGGGCCCCGGTCAGGCAGGACGCGGGGCCACCAGCACCTCCAGGAAGTGAGTCTTCTCAGGAGCTGCAGGGCAGGGTCTGGCCTGCGGGACCACTGCGGGGCAAGCTGGGCACGGGGCCAGGGTCTGCAGAGGGACGGGCCGTGAGTGACCGGCAGCCCCGCCACGCCAGCTCGCCCGCACCTGCCTACACGGGCTCCATCTCCCGGTCTGGCTCCGGCTCGTCATCGTCGTCCTCCTCCTCATCCTCGTCGCCGCAGGCCTTGTCCAGCGGGGCCTCCCCGTCGCGGGCCAGCTCCTCCACGTGGGCCAGCATGTCAGCCATGAGCGCCTCCTCCAGCCGCTTCCGCACCTGCTGCACCAGTTCTTCCTGCTTCCTGTGGACGTGGGGTGGGGGGGTGGGGGAGGGTGGTCATGAGGGCCCCACTCCACGCTCCACGAGCCCCTCGGGGACCCCAGCCTCCGCCCACCTGGGAGGGGGTCCCTCCCACAGCAGGACGGGCAGCTCACAACGTAGTAGCTAGCGACTGTGTTCGGGCCTGCCCTTTACCAGCATCAGCGCCCCTTGCTCCCCAGCAACCACTGCGGGGGTCGCACCCCTTGCAAGCCGGGACCCGCCCCCAGGTGCCTGGCCCTGCCCAGCGGCGCCCCCACTCTACCGGATGTCCTCATCCGTCACCATGAAGGCCTTGCACAGAGGCTGCGTGGTGTTGAGCCACACGCCGGGATTCTTCTCCACGGCGGCCGAGAGCTGCCCGGTGACAGGCAGGGTGCTGGTGTGCAGGGCGCTGGCGATGGCCGACAGCAGCGTCTCGTCCGTGCAGCCGGGCCCCACCCCTGCGGGGTACAGGCACGTGGCACGCCCAGCCCGCGCGCAGGCCCCACCCCCGGCCAAGGGCAGGTCCCCCAGCCTTACCCTGCAAGCCCTTGGGCAAGTCCATGGTCTTCACCAGCTCCTCCGCGATGTCGAAGGCGTTCAGGCCGCTCAACTTCTTCTCCCAGAAGAGCTGCCGGGAAGGGGCACACAGGGCCGGCGTGAGCGCAGCATGCGCCCGGCCCCTGGCCCTGCTCGGCCTCCCCGTGCGCCCCCAGCCCGGCTCACTTGGCGCGGCTGTTCCACGGCCTTCTGCGGGTCGCTCTTGACCTTGTTGCTCGGGTGGTTGGTGATTTTGGTCACCGGCTGCTTGAAGATAGACGCTGTCTGCCGCACAGGCAACGCCGTGTTCAGGTCAGGCTTACCCTGTGGAGACGAGGAGCTGCAGCGCGGCGCGAGGGACGCGAGGGGTGCAAGGGGCGCGCGGCGCACCTGGGCCGGGGCCTCTCCGCGGCTGCCGGGCGTCCCTTGCCTCACGGGCTGCCTGGCACGCCTCGCGTTCCTGCAGGCCAGCGTGGCGGGCAGGGGGCACTCCCGGGACAGGCCCCGCACGCGCCCCCTCCGCGCCATGCGAGTCCCAGCGCCCCATCTGGCAAGTGGTGCGCAGCCCCGCCCTGCTCCACCCTGCTCCGCCCCGCAGTGACGTGGCATGCGCCCACCTTGACCTGGTTGGCCGAGTCGTAGCGCACGCGCTGGCGGCTCTTGGTCACCTTGCTGAGGAGCATCTTGCCAGTGCGGAAGTCGAACGTGCTGAGGTCCACGGAGCCGCCCAGGTAACGCGCCAGCTGCGGCTTGCTGCGAAACTTCTTTCCGCTGGGGCTGCGGGCACAGTTTGGGGGTCGGCGGCTGCTCCAGTGCGTGCACCCCACCCCGAGGGGTCTCCCCGCGGCTCGGTAAGCCCGGACACTGGGGCCGGCGCTGTGCAGTCGCATATTAAGCCTCTGCCTGCGCACCCCCACTGTCGGGAGGGGGTTCCCGAGATCACATCCCGGCTCCACTTCCCAGCCACCTTCCTGCTGATGCACCTGGGAAAGCAGCAGGGGAACTGGGGGCCCCCCCGCATCCACAAGGAGACACCCCAGCCTCATGTGCTGCGGCCAATTGCGGGGAGTGAACCAGAAGATAGAAGACGTCTCACAACTTTCTGAACCGAGGCCTTTCAAAACCCGTGTCCGCACAAACAGGTTGGCTATGGCCGTTTGCCTGGGATCCCTGGACCTGTGCGGGGTATGGAGGGACGGCGCCCGCAAGGGACACACCCTGGGTGAGGTGGGATCCAAGGCCCTGAGGTGGCCGGCGCTGCAGACTTGTTCTGGGCTCCGGACTGTTGTGGTCACTTGGGCGAAGTAACCAAGAAGATGGAAATCTTTGAAATAGGCGCCAAAAAAAAAAAAAAAAAAAAAAAAAACGCGCCCCCACTTTGGCCATTCTAATTGGCAGGGAGGGGAGGGGTGAGGGAGGGCCAGGGCTGGACATTGTACAGGGGACCCACAGCGCCTTTCCGGACGGGGGCAAGGAGAGTGGGATTCTGGCTTTCCCGCTGGGCTACAATGTTCTGGAGCATCTGGACAGCGTGGAGGTCGCCGCATGGGGAAGACAACATCACGCAGATCTGTACTACATTAAGAAGACGCCCCTAGTGTTTCACTGAGCAGAAAAACAAGTGTTGAGACCACAGGTGCAAAAGGGGGCCTGCGGCTGGCTGGCACTGGGGACTGGGGGGGGAGGAGGACTGGACTTGGAAAGGGGCCGTAGGCACCCCAGCCAGCTCCCCGGGGTCCGCATGGGCCCCACAGTGAGTGCTCTCTGCGCTCTGCCCTGCTCTCCCGGGGTCCCGTGGATGCACAGTGCAGGGGGTGCGCACGGCCCCCACGGGATGGGCTCTGCGCTCTGCCCCGCTCTCCCGGGGTCCCGGGGATGCACAGTGCAGGGGGTGCTCACGGCCCCCACGGGATGGGCTCTGCGCTCTGCCCTGCTCTCCCGGGGTCCCGGGGATGCACAGTGCAGGGGTGCGCACGGCCCCCACAGGGGTGGGCTCTGTCCTGCTCTCCCGGGGTCCCGGGAGATGTACAGTGCAGGGGTGCGCTGCGCCACACGGCCACCCCTCACAGAGCCCTGCCCCTCCGGGCCTGCAGACAGACAGCTGTCACTCTCATGGGCCAGCAGGTGTGTCAGACAAAGGAGACATGACACGTGGCGCGCGTGAAGGGAGGAAGCAGGTGGCTTGCGGGTGAGACAGAACCCGGAGAGCGGGAGGCTGGGGAGGGGCGCACACGCGTCCCAGAACACAGCTCCTCAGCCCAGGCGGCTGGGGGGTCCCCTAAGAACCACAGGCACCCCGCCCCTCCGCAGACTAGGGGCTCCTAGAGCACCCCGAGGATGGGGTGTGACTCTAGTTCCTGCAAAGCACGCGTAACCCCACACCACCACGCGCGGGTGCCGAGAGGGGACCCTCACACGCGCAGGGAGAAGGGTGCGCGGGGCACAGCCAAGCCGTCCACAAGAGAACAGGCAGGGACAGACACGGGGTCAGTGGCCGACGGCTTGATGGGCAGGCTTCGGGCAGGGACCCCAGTGCAGCCCCACGTGTGTGTGTGTGTGTGTGCACGCGTGCAGGGGGGCATGCTCATCCCTTCCACGTCAGGGGCGCAGTTCTCCAAGCAGCCGCGCCTCAGGGAATCCAAAAAACAAGCGCTTGGGGAAGACGCTGAGAAAGCGGAACCCCGCATTTCCAGGGACGCCCCCGCCCGCGGCCGTGCCCCCCACCACCCCTGCACCTCGCTGGCGCGCACGCGCGCTCGAGGGATACTACAGGGCAGGCCCAGCTCCCCCCCACGCCACCCTGGCCTCCCGGCGGCGTCCGGGCGCCCCTCGCGTGCGTCTCCCGGGGACCCCCCCACACCCCCGTGCACCCCACAACCCGTCCCCGGGGCCACAAAAGCCGCGCGCGCGCGCGCGCGCGTGGCAGGCGCGGCGCCGGCACCACGTGGGGCGCGCACGAGCACGCAGCACGCACGCACGACGCAGGCTCGGGGCTCGGCGCGAGGGGGCCGCCGGGAGGCGCCCGTTGTGGGGGTGGGGCGCGCGCATTCACCTATAGTAAAAGACATCCCTGTGGCCGGCCGACAGCCCCGACCTTCTGGGCACTTCTTCCCTCTCCCAGCCCTGCGGGAGCGCCGGGCACTCCCACCTCTTCCGCTCCATCGCGCCCGGCTCCTCCGGCCAACGCCGCCGCGCCGACCCCCCGCTCGCCGCCTCCGGACGCTTCGAGTCGCTTCGCTCGCCGCCCGCCGCCCGAGCCGCGGCTGTTCCGGCCCTCGGGCGCCCGCCCTCCGCCCCCAGCCGGGCGCGCGCGCCGGCTCTGCCGCCCTGCCGGCCCCCTCCCCGCACGCGCCAGCCCCGCTCGGGGGGCCGCTCCGCCCACCCGGCCGGCCGCGCGGGGCGCCGAACTGCGCAGGCGCGGCGCGGCCCCGCCCCCGCGCCACAGGCCACTCCCCCGCCAGGCCCGCGGCCTGTACGGCGGGCCCCGCCCCGCCCCTAGACCCCGCCCCTCCAGGCCAGCGCCGGCTGCACCTAGCCCCGCCCCTGTCTGCACGACCAGCCCAGGCCACGCCCACCGGCCTGGATTCAGAGTTGCGCAGGCGCGGCATAGGCTCCGCCCCTCGCGGCTAGCCTTGGCTCCGCCCTGGATTTCGGGTCGCGCAGCCGCCGCTCTAAGCTCCGCCCTGCGCCTGCAGGCCCCGCCCGCCCGCCCAGGACGCCTGCGCACTCGGCCTCCCACGCGGTGCGTCCTGCAGAGCCCTCCCGGTTTCCACGCCCGCCCCGGTCGGTCCCGCCGACGCCTCCGGGGCCCTGTCCGGCGCTCGGAGCCCTCCGTCGGCGTGCACGGGCGGCGGGGCTGGCTGGTGCGGCGAGCAGGCGGCCTCCAGGACGAGGAGGGCCGGGCCATGCCCTCTCAGGTCAGCTGTGCCTTGCACAGCTCAGCAGCACCCACCTCGGGGTCCTGGCCCGTGCCCGCCCAGGTGCCATGCTGTGAGGTCCCTGCACCCGCGTGGGAGCCCCCCACACAGACCGTCCCTCTCTCTCTCTGATTAGGGCCAGGGCGCTGCGCCCCAGGTTCCCGCCCCACACTTGGCTTTACTGACAGGTGCAGGAACCGCGCAGGACTTGGTCCTACAGGAAGGGCTTCCCTCGGGGTCCCCCCTGCCCTGCCCGCGAGACGACAGGCACACACGACAGGGCTGGGTCAGCCAGTTTAATAGCAGCCGCCATTCAGCGTGGGCCTCTGCCCCGTCCTCCTCCAGTCTTCCAGGGCTGAGGTCACTCCTGGACACAGCAGGCTGGCAGGGGGCACCTGGGGAGACAGCAGCAAACAGGAGCATGAGAGCTGGGCTGGGCCTGGGTGCAAGAGAGAGACAGACCCCAAAACCCAGACCCGAAGGGTCCCAGCGTGCCCTGGCACAGCAGATTAACCCACTACAATCCCATGTGGGCTCCGGTTCACGTCCCGGCTGTGGAGGACATGACCCCTCACTGCCCACACTCACCGGGGTCACTCGTCCTTCTTGAACTTGCCGTTGATGTAGGGCACCCAGTCAAGGATCAGCCGCCAGTCAGTGGCCCACACCAGCCCCACGCCGCCCACGGCACCCCACATGCCGGCAGTGGGGATCCTGTGCCAAGTGGACAACACAACGTGGTCAGGTCCACCTGGCCGGCAGGGACACTGGAAACCAGAAACGTGTCCCTGCCTGGTAGTGGCCAAATCAGCCGCATCCCACGGGGCCGGCGGGGAGCAGGGTCACTGGAGTGCAGGACAGATGCTGGGCCCTGGGGACCCCTGAGCGCTGGCGGGGTGTGCGGGGACGCACAGCGGGGGTGAGGGCCCGGCACCAGCCCTGGGGGAGCGGCACCCACGCGGGAGGTCTTGGGGAGTCCACCAGTGGACCGGAGACCCGTCCCCCCAAAGCAGAGTCCGGACAGATGTAAAATCGTGGGGTGCTGCACCTGCTGGCCCGGCCGCCAGGCTCCCCAACAGGGCGCGTCTGACCCGCACACCCCCAGGCTGCGTTCACTGCTCTGATGGGCACAGAGGGGCCCGCCTGCGCAGTCACCGCTGCCCAGGCGCCAGGCACCCCCAAACCGGAGTCAGCGGGATGGGTCCCAGGCCTGCGCCAAGCGTGGGGACCGGGCCGGGGGTCGGCGGTGCCGTCCGCGTGGGCGCCACTGCAGGACACTGTCGGGGAGCCCAAGTCCCGTCCGGTGGTCTCCCCACGCGCGCGCGCTTCCGCTCCTCACCAGTTCTTGGCCAGCTGCACGTAGCGTGGGCCCAGGAAGCGGGTCAGCATCGCGGCCGGGTCTACACCCTCAGGGTCACCCCGCCGGGCGGTGCGACCACAGGACGCACGCGCGGGCCACGGTTCCTCCACGCGACTTCCGGGGAGGCTCGAGGGCGGAGACCATGGCGACGGGGGCGTGGCGAGCGCGCGCGCCCCGCAGTCAGCGGGCCGGGGCTGCTGTGCTCCTGCAGGCTGGGATACCTGGCCCTGGTGGGCATCCAGCCCCCATCGCCCTGGTGACCAGGGAGCCGAGCTGAGCTCCTACAGGCTGAGCTACCCGGTCCTGGTGCGCGTCCAGCCCCCATCGCCCTGGTGGTGACCAGGGAGCCGAGCTGAGCTCCTGCTGAGCCATGGGCACCTGCAACCTGGCAGACACCCCATACGCATGATCATAGGACCCCCAAACCTGGGCTAGGGCCAGCAGTGGAAAGCAAGACACGGACACAGCTTTTATACAAAATCGCTTTGTTGCTTGGAAACGGACCGACAGAAGCGAGATGGCGACGGAGGCCACCTCCTTGCAAGGTCCCTTCTACATTAAAAAAAAAAAAATCATAACTAAGTTTCTTTATTTTCCTTAAAAAAAAAAAAAAACTATGATAGGCACAGGCGCTGGCGGCCCCGCGGCACGGCCTCTCCGCGGCGCCGTAAGGCATCTTGTTCGCGGCTGCAGCTCCGGGCGTGGGGGGCCGGGCCGCGGCACCCCGACCCGCTCGGTCCTTCACAGGTGCCCGGCGGGATGGTGGGCCTCGCTCAGGCCCGGATGGGCGGCCGGGTGCACCATGGCGGCGGCGTCTGCGACCACGGCGGACACCTTCTCCTCCTCTCGCCGCTTCAGGCACGCTGCTTTGGGGTTCAGGTTCCGCTCTGGGGAGGGGGGGGAGAGCACTGTGGGGGGCGGGCTCCCTCGGGGTGCGGGAAGGGGGCCTGCGCCTGCAGAGGCGGCCTAGGGGGCCGCCGGGCCGGGGCCGGGGCCTACCTCGCACCTGCTGCTCCAGGCCCAGGATGACCTGCACGGCCTGCTGCAGGATCAGCAGTTTGGTCTGCGCCTTGTCCGACTTGAGGTGCAGCTGGCACATGCGCCCCAGCTCCCGGAAGGCCTCGTTAATGTCGCGCACACGCACCCGTTCCCGCGCGTTATTAGCCATGCGCCTCTCCCGGTCCCTCAGGTCTTTCTCTTCCAGGGACAGCACCTCGTCCGCACTGCTGGGTCACAGCGCAGGCCTCAGTTAGTCGGGGGGACGACGTGGGCGTGCCGGACACCCGCGGCCGTGCGCGTGCGTGAAGGGTGCATGCCCTTAGAAGAGGCCGTGACCATGGGGGACACGGGGCACGGGAGCTGGTGGTCGCTGGCCAGCGCGGGACCGGGGCTGGGGAGCCTCACTGCTCTCACACCCCACCCCACCCCGACGACCTTCCGGCTCAGAGCAGGGGCGCTGCGGGAGAGGCGCTGTTGGGTCCTGGCCACCTGGGGGGCGGCACCTGCCCTGGGCCATCCAAGACCCTTCTGGCTGGGGCGGCGGCTCTCGGGGCTCCCAGCGGGAAGGACCCCTCCAAGGCCTGCACCTACCCTGCGCCCCTCACCCCTGCCTGCCTCATTTTCTGTCCCCCCCCCCAGGCCTGAGCGGCCAGAGCCTGGGCCAAGCGCGCAGACCAAACTGGCATGGGACCCGATGCCCCAAGTCGCCAGGGCGCCAGCGGGGGCAGCCCTGGCCTGAGCCGATCCTGGTGCGTGGACAGCAAGTGCGAGGTGGGGCGGGCCGCCGGTGGGGAGCAGAGGCGAGGAGGTTGGGCGCGGGGGCAAGGAAGCAGAGCAGAGGAGGCAGCGGCGAGCAGGCCCAGTCCCTCCCATGCCAGGAGCCCGGGGGACAGCGGAGGGGCGACCCGGCTGCAGCCCAGCAGCCACAGGGCGGCAGGAGGAGGATTAACAGGCCACACGGGACAGCGGAGACAGGGAGGTTAGAGAAGCGACTGCCAGCAGGGAGGGGAGCCGAGGCCCCTCTGGGATGGGGCCCCCAAGCCTGCGGGGAGCGCCCAGAGGGGCGCGAGCGGAGCGGCGCTGCGGGCTGCGGGCCGGCGCCCCACTGACCTCGCACCTGCTGCTCCAGGTCCAGGATGACGGCCACGGCCTGGTGCAGGATCAGCAGTTTGGTCTGGGGCTTCTCGCTGCTCAGGTGCAGCTGGCACATGCGCCCCAGCTCCTTAAAAGCCTCATTGATGTCGCGCACGCGGAGACGCTCCCGCGCGTTATTGGCCACGCGGCGCTCCTTCTCCCGCTCGGCCTTCTGCTCTGGGGGCAGAAGGTCGTCGTCCTCCTCCTCGCCTGGGCTACGGGGAGGGCCGGGGCCGGAGGGAGGCGGTGAGGCGGGCACGGGGCGCGCGGGGGGGCGCGCAGGGTGGGCGGCGGGCAGGGGCGGGGCTGGCACCTGCTGCGGGCGCGCGCCTGCAGCTCCTTGCGCTCCTCCTCCGAGTGGCCGGCCACCGACGCGTTCTCCTCGTCCTCTTCGGCCTCCCGCTTGATCTCGCCGCCGCCCGCCACGCCGCCCACTCGCCCGTGTCCTGCAAGGGCCCCCACACCGGTGGTCGCTCCAGGGACACTCCCGGGGAAGCCTGGCACAGAGCACACCCCGGGGCCGCCTGGGCAGCCATCCCCCAGGCCGCTGCGTCCACTGGGAACTGAACCAGAGGCTGCTAGCTCTGTCCCTCTCTGTCCCTCCCCTCCCTCTCACTCTTTCAAATACATAAATATGCAATCTTTTTAAGACAGCGAGACGGATGTGGGAAATGGGGGAGCCCCCTGAGGAAGCGCCCTGGGAGCATGGCCGCAGTCCCCAGCTCCAGGCTCTGGACACTGGGGTGTCACAGCAAAGCCGTTTCTCCTCAGAAAAAACAAAGGGAACCGGGAAGGCCGCAGCCCTCACGACCAGGGATCCCAGGGAGCCAGCAGGGGGCGCCCGCGACCCAGGAACCCGCCTGTAGGCTCCTGGGGGGACCTTCCACACCCCCAGTTCCTGACAGCACCCTGTGCGTGTGCCTCTCCACCAGGCCGGCGGCTCCTGCAGGATCCTGGGGTGACTGTCCACACCCCAATTCCTGACAGCACCCTGTGCGTGTGCCTCTCCACCAGGCCGGCGGCTCCTGCAGGATCCTGGGGTGACCGTCCACACCCCAATTCCTGACAGCACCCTGTGCGTGTGCCTCTCCACCAGGCCGGCGGCTCCTGCAGGATCCTGGGGTGACCGTCCACACCCCCAATTCCTACAGCAGGCCGTGGGAGTGCTGGGACAAGCTCTCCCTGCTTGGGGCACACGGGCAGGAGGCACAAGGCTCAGGTCAGGGCAGCCAGCGCACACAGTAAGAGGCCAGCACCTCACAGACAGGGAGACAGGGCTCCCCGGGAGGCTGGTGGCCTGGGCATCAGCCACGTGGCCATCCCGTATGACGGGGCTCAGAGGGATCCTCCCCACAGTGCCCAGCCTGGCCCCGCAATCATTGACTCACCACTGTAGGTGTCGGGGAGCGCGCTGGGCTGGCTGGGCAGGGACGCGTGCCCGTGCAGGAGGCTGGCACTGCCCGCGAGGCCGTCCTCAGAGTGGCCGCCTCCCACCTGACGGACAGTGGGCACATCAGGGTGGCACAGAGCCCCACCACTCCTCATCCCACTCCCCAACCCGTGACCCATGCTCACCAGGCCCGCGAAGCCAGGGGCCAGCGCTCCGTGGCTGGGCATCAGCCCGTGCCCATCGCTGGCCGTGCCCACGGCATGGCTGCGCAGCACATGAATGGCCTCGTCCAAGTGGTCTTCCACCTTGTTCTGCTGCGGGGGCGGGGGCAGTAGTAGTGAGGTGCTCGCACAGGCGGGCCCACACCCCTCCCACAGCTGCGTGGGGTGGGCATGCAGCTCACCAGGCCATGCAGGCCCCCATCGTAGGTGGGAGATAAGGCACCAGCGGTTCCTGCTGCAGGCCACTGCGGCGTCCCTGCGTGGCGAGGAGGGAGAGTGGGACCAAGTGAGGAAGTGGACTTTCCAGAACCCTGGGATCCTCACCAGGGTGGGGGCCGTGCAGCTGCCACGACGTGGGCATGCGCCCCGTACAAGTCCCGGGCCCCCAGCCTTGGGTTACACGGCGACTGGGCCGGGGTGCCTCATCGAGAGGACCCCCCCCAGCACGGCCTAGGGTACAGTGCACAGACCTGCCAGGCCCTGCGGCGAGCCCACAGGCGGGGAGGGGCTGGAGAAGTTACTGTTCCCATGGTCCGGGGAGTAGATCTGTGAAGGACGGGCAGGGGGCAGACGGCAGGTCAGGACTGGCCGCACAGGACCCAGTCATGGCCCGACCCGGCCCAGTCCCTGGCCTCACCGATGCCAGCGCCTTCCCGAGGGCATCCCCGGAGCTGCTGGCCGTGGTCCCTCGGGAGCCTGCAAGGAGGAGGCCCCAGCTGAGGTTGGACACCCTTGGCCGGGCCCAGGGTCAGACCTGAGCCAGGTCCCCTCTCGGAGCCTCAGTTTCCCAGCTGTGCAAGGCCAGGGGCGCCACCACCCTGGAGCCCAGCGAGATGCCCCTGGCAGGGGTGGCTGTACCCATGAGGCTGTCGGCCGTGCTGACCGGGGGCGTGTGACTGGCAACGCTGCCGTAGGTGGCTGGGGGTGCCCCGGGGAAGGTGGGTGCTGCTGGGAGCGGGATCCCGCCGTCTACCTCAGCTCCGTGCAGCTGGTAACCCTGGAGGGGGGATGGACAAGTTCAGATGGGAGCTATCCCTAGCACCCCTCCCCCAGTCCCCGGCCTGACCTGGCCTACCATGCGCTCCTGCTGCTGCAGGCCACCAAAGGTGCCACCACTACCCGCCGGGAGGGGCAGGGGGGACGAGGCCCCGCCCAGCATGGGCCCGAAGCCCGCTGGGGCTGAGGGGCTCCAGAGCTCAGAGGAGGGGTGCAGGCTGCTGTCTGCAGGGAGAACAGGGTGAGGCATGGGCAGCCAAGGACTCCCAGCACCACCCTGCCCTGCCCATGTACCTGCCACGAAGAAGGGGGCAGGGTAGGCGCTGCTGGGGGTCTTGGCAGCTGGATAGGCGGAGGCATCCCTGCCATAGTCATCACCAGAGCTGGGGGGGTACACCTGGGGGAGGGGAAGGCATGCTCAGGGCAGCCCCCACCCTCCAGCCCAAGCTTTAGCACTCTGAAGACATCCCCTGCAAGGGGTGCATGGCTCCTCTACCAAAACCCTGGGCAGCCCTGCCTGCATTCCCTCATGGGCCAGGGGCTCTTCCTACCCAGCCTGGCCCTGCCTGTTCCCCCAGGGGGACCTCAGGCCCTGCCTGTTCCCCCAGGGGGACCTCGGGCCCTGCCCTGCCCAGCCTAACCTAGCCTTGCCCTGCTCATGGAGACCCTAGGTTTCAGGGCCAGCAAGCCAAAGAAGTTGCTGGCCCAGAGGAGGGGTTCCAAGACCAGCAACCCCTCAGCGCCCAGGTCGGGGCAGATGAAGCCCCACACAGCACCGTGGTGGGTGGACCTGACTGGGGGAATCTCAATAGCTGGTCTCTCCAAAACCCAGGCCATCTTATCCTGATGGAGGCTTCTGTGTCTTGACCCAACCTCCCAGCTCCATGTGACAGGAGTAGGGGAGACTGGGGTGTGGGAGGGAGACCCTGCCAGTGAGAGTAGGATGGGTTGGGGTGCAAGCCCTCCCTGGCGGATACCCCTGTGGGCCCCAGACCTCAACAGTACACACGGCCTGGCAACCCTCAAGTGCTAAAGCCCTCGCCCACAGCCTGGGGGGACCCAGATGTCCGCTACTCACGGAGGAGGGAAGACCAGGCGGAACCTTCCGGATTTTCTTGGGCTGTGGATCTGCAGAAGGAAGGTGAGTATGGCTAGGCAGCCCCGCTGGCCCCTGCATGGGGCCCAAGCCCTAGATCCACCAAAGGTCCAAGGGACAGGGACCCGGCACCCAAAGGGCAGACCCGATGTAGCTCATAGCACGACACAGGCAACCCATGGTGGACAGCTCACAGGCCCCTCTCTCACACACACACATCCTCATGTGGTAGACCCACAGTGGACAGTTCACAGGACACCTGGGCCCAAGCCACAGGGCTAGGTTGATCCGGCTCTGGCCCCTGCCCCCAGCTCCGTTCACACACATGCCCTGGGAGCCAGCAGGCCCCCGCCCACCCGTGTCAGAGACCCCACATGGAGCCCCTGGTTTCAGCCAGTCCCAATCCCGGCCTCTGTGGGCAGGGAGCCCGGATCGGACAGTTCTGAGTGCTGCCCGTGCACAGCCTTCCTGCCGGCCACTCACCCAGGCTGCCATCTGCGGCTCTCCGCCGGGGGTTGCTGGGGTAGGAGGCGTAGAACTGGGCGCCAGCCTTGACATCCGAGGGAGACAGTGGCCCGGGACTGCCAAGGGCCAGCTCACCGGACAGGAAGCTGGTCTGGGGGTGGGAGATGGGCAGTGGGGGACAGCTTGAGCGGCAGGCAGAGGGACAGGCCATGACTCCAGGCCCACAGGGGCAGGCACGAGACAGACTCCAGGGTGCCTCACCTGAGCCAGGCTGCCGACAGTCACGTCTCTCCCGAAAGACGGGTAGGCACCCCGCTCGCCACCCTTGCCTGCTGGACAAAGGGGTCACCATGACAGGCACAGAGCACCAGCCACGCGATGAGAGTTGGGGCCCCCTGGCTCCACTCGGAGCCTGAGCTAGGAGCTGACGGGAGCCGTGTGGCCTGGCGAACCCTCCACTTCCCTATTTCCTCAATTCCACCAGAACAACTTGAGCCAGGCCCAGGAAGCGCACGTCGGTACTGCCTGCACTCGGTTCATCTCCACATTGTGGTGACCCTGAAGGAGGTGGCCGGAGGCACAGCCCGGCCAGCTCCACCCCGGGGCACAACTGGGCACCAGCCACTGCCGAGCAGGCCTGGCCACACCTGCGTGGGAACTGGCCATTCAGCCTTGCTACTCTGGGCAGGAAGTGCTAGGCAAGGGGGGCAGAGTGAGAAGGTGCAGCCAGAAGATACCCCTCTGCAGGTGCAGGGCCTCACCCCAACCCCCTGTGTGGGTGACCCTGTCAGCCAGCCACATGGGGGGACATGTTGACACCCCCCAGCAAGTGCTGGGACCCCAGTACACAACCCCGCCCCACACCAAGGTCGAGGTCACCCAGCCACAGACCCCAGCCTCTCAAGGCTACCCTCAACTACTGGGACCCACCACGGCCACTTCCTGCCCAGCCTCAGTGGGCTCGCCCATCATGTAGATGTGTGGACAGCAGGGCCTGGCGGGGACACTGAGTCATGGGGGGACCTCACTCACCGCCCAGCGTGGGTCCCAGGAATGTGGACGAAGAGAGGCCGCCGGGGGAGTCAGCGAAGTGGGCGCCCTCGCTGTAGGTCTGGAGAGACAGTGGAGGGTGAGGGGGCTGGCAGCTGACCACCCCGTGTCCTGGGACATCCCCAGCCCCGGGGCCCCGCCTCACCCGGCCAGGGTCGAAAGAGGAGCTCTGCTCGCCGGCGACCCAGGAGCCTGAGCTGGGCCGCTCCTCGAGACCTGCAGGGCAGGGGATGGGACCAGGTCACGCTCGGCGCGCCAGCAAAGGGGCTGCCGGCTCGGACGGAGCATGTCCTGGCTGCAGCAGGGTCCCCGCCCTCCACAGGCAGCCTGCAGAGAGGCCCCCTGGGCTGAGGCCAGCCGCCTGGGCTGCCCAAGTGGGGGTTCCTGGGCAGCCAAGGACCTTGTCCTGCGGGCGGAGGCAGGGTGGGGCCTTATCTCGAGCAACAGACTCCTCTGCCCCTCCAACCTCGCCCAGACCAGGCAGGGCTGGGGGCCTCCCCACCCCCAAGTTTCCCCCTGCTGAAAGGACTCCCACTCAGACCCTACCACGTAGGCCAAGGGTGACCACATCCACCTGCCACCAGCCACGGCAGGGGGGTGACCCTGACCACCTCTGACCCCAGTCTGCCCCTCCCTGTCTGGCTGGGTCCTTCTAGTTCTTTGCTTCTGTGTTAACCATGTCCCCCAGAAAACTAGTGTTTAATTAGCACCAAATGTACATAAGTGCATATCAATCCTACCAACCTCATGAATATTCACCATGCCCCATCTTGCTTTTCTGCAGCAAAACTTTCTTGTGTGGTTGCTGTGTGGGGCTGGGGTGGGCAGGGGAGAACTCCTGCAACTGGCCAGCACCCTCACTGGGCTTGGGGTGTCTGCACCCCAAGAACTGGGCTCTATACCTCCTGAGTTCCATGTCTGCTGCAGGTGCCCTGGGGAGTGGCCAGGACCCTCTAGGACAGGCAGGGACCCCCCACCCCAGGTCCCTGCCAGGCTCCCTCCGCGCCTACCCCCTGTGAATTCAGCCTGCCTGCCCACGACCTGGTGACACACAGGCCTCCCCTGGCATCCCCAGGTAGGCCCGGGTTCACAAGTATCCCTCCCCGCACTACTAACAGTTACTAAAACCCCAGTTAATTATGCATGTTGACCCACTCCCGAATCCTCAGATGCCCAACTCTAATGAAAGTTCCCTGAGAGACACTGCTGACGGATGAGCTGCCAAGCTTTATAAACACGGGGCGCTGCAGAGGGCACTGGGGGTGCCGCCTCCTCGAGGCCACTCCACTAGGGTCTAACAGGAGTGTGGTATGCCCCAAGGCTTCCCCCGAGCCCTGAGCCCCATCAGACTGCAGTCACTCACTGCCTGTTTGCAAATAAAGCTTTATTGGCACACAGCCACACTCACGCACCTAGTGTAAGCAGGGACACTGCCAGGCTAGCCTGTACCAGGACAGACCCCATGCCAACAGGCTCCAGTCACAGCCACGCTACAGCTGTTTTGGGTAACAGCTTGCTTCTTCCACCCTCTCCCGTGGCTCTGTGGCCCCAGCTCCCCCACCCTCTCCCGTGGCTCTGTGGCCCCAGTTCCTCCCTGCACCCCGTGCCATGGCTCCACGACCCCCAGCTGATTCTCCACCTCCTGTGGCTCTACTGACCCAGTTCCTCATCCCGTAGCTTCATGGACCCAGTCCCCCCTCTACCCGCTCCTGGGGCTGTTCCTCCACCTCCTCCAATCGCTCCAGGGCCCCCAGCTCCCCTTCCACCTCCTCCCACAGCTCTGTGGACACCAGATACAGACAAGTTTACTCCCCTGACCTCTCCACCACACGCAACAAGCAGGTGAACCTGGTTCCATGCTGGCATGTCCAGATCCCTTCCCCAGGGCTGCCTTGCCTGCCCTTTGCAACTTACCAGGCACAGGATTAGGTGCCCATGCAGCCACACATGGCTGTCCCCAGGTAAGAAGGCATGGGGTCTCCAGTGACCTGGACAGTTTGAGCCAGCAGGCAGTGGCAGCGCCACAAGCTCAGGTGGCTCTCCCAGGCCTTAGCAGCCACACCATAACCTCAGCACCTGCCTGTCCTCCTGACAGGCAGAGGTGCACATCCGCTGGTCACTCCCCACACGCCATGAGGGTGGCAGGGACCCGAGAACTCCCAGCACCCACACTGCCTCTGGGGCCCACGGGTGCAGGAGCTGGAATTCAGGGAGCCCCAGGGTAGGTGCTGCCACATGCTCTGCCAGGTTGCCCCACAAGACCTGCTCTGCCAGGGCGCCCTGAGCGGCGGGGACACAGTGACTCGAGCAGTGGCCTGACTTCAGCTCTCAACAAAGTTCCCCATTCCAGCACAGCCTGCCTAGGCACCACCTGAGCTGGGCCCGGACGTAAACCAGCCCAGCACCAGCCACTGGGGCCCGGGAGTCGGGTGGCCACTGAGGGGACTGGCTCCGACATAAGGAGCTGGTGTTTGGCACAGCTGTTAAACAGGCCCTCCTTGTCCAAGGGCCTGGGTTCAATTCCCAGCCCCACTCCTGACCCAGCCCTGGGAGGGCAGCAGGCAGGGCTCCCTAGGCTTGAGTCCCTGCATCCACAGGGAAGATCCCTTCTCTGTGCCTCCCGCGTCAGTGAAGAACTGCAGAAGACGGACGGCCAGGATGGGGGACCAGAGCCTGAGGGCCGAGGCCTCCTGTGACAGGCTGCCCCGCCCACATCCCGGGGGAGGCTAGCCGCCTGCCCTGACAGGCATCACAAGCAAGGGCGAGCAAGGGCAGCTGAGCCCAGGGGCCCTGGACTCAGCTCTGCCTGAGGCGCATGAGGGGCGTTCCCACAGGCGGGTTGGGATTGGGGCAGGGCGGGCACACAATGCCCGCAGTTCACATGGGATCCTCCCCCTGCCCCAGCCTCAGCGTCTACACCCAGCACCCGGGGCACCAGTGGGGACACACACAGCCTGGAGCAGCCCACCCTGCCCCAGGGGCACAATCCACACAGCTGAAAGCACAGGTCTACACGGGCGGACCAGAGCACAGGGCTGGGAAGGGCAGAACCCGCAGCCCCATGCCACTTGGGGCAGTCAGTGCTGCCACAACCACTCTTGCCCACAGATGCCAAGAAATGTGGTGGGGTAACTGTGCGGACCCAGCTCAGAATGTGGAGACCTCGGAACGGTCCTGGAATACGTGCAGGTCTAAGTTGTATCCGGTGCCGCTTCCACCTGCAACAGCACCCACATATGGGCGCCAGTTCAAGTCCCGGCTGCTCCACTTCCCAACCGGCTAACGTTCCTGGGAGACAGCAGAGGACGGCCCTAGTGCTGGGGCCCCTGCACCCACAAGGGGAGACCTGGATGGAGCTCCCAGTTCCTGGCTTGGGCCCGGGTCCAGCCCCGGCTGTCACAGACACGTGAGGATTGAACCAGTGGTTGGAAGTTGTCAGCCACACGCATACAAAGCAACAGGCAGGCCCATGTAGATGACAGACCGATGCCTGCCAGGGGACACAGAGCTCACGTGTGGCCAGTGGCCCCCAACTATGGCATGCACACTACCTCCTGTGGCCTTCTCCTTGCCCCACAGGGTCACGGTGGCCTGGGTTCTGCATGCCACCTCCTCCAGGAAGCCCCAGGGCCTGACCCCCCATGAGGCCGGGAAGCACCAAGCTCTCGGTTCCCGGGCCTGTTTCCGGGGGGCCATGGGGATTTCCATGCCCTGGGAACGGCCACTTCCTCAGGCCGAGGGGAAGGCCAGCATGGGACAGCAGGGCGGTCTCCGGGGGTGGGGCTGTGTCCGCCAACACCGCCCTCACCCATTCCTAGGTCCAAACATGAGCCTGGCACAGCCACCACGCTGAGGCCTCAGGTCTGAGGAGGTCGCGTGCTCCACAGAGACCCCCACACACACCCTGACCTTAGCCACGCTCCACAAAATAAGCTGCACCCAGGGGCCCAGGCCAGGAGGGACACCATCTGGTCGCTGCCTCCACACCCCCAGACCCCAGTGCCTGGCCTTCCACACCCACCCAAGCCAGCTCAGCATACAGCGCGCCACGCACAAGCCATGGCCTACCTGCACCCGCAAACTGTGCGCCAGCCAGGGAGGTGGCCCGGCCCTTGCCGCCAGCCACGGGCAGCGGGAACATCTGTAGGGAGGGCAAGAGAGTGGGATGCTGAGGGGGGCAGGCAGCAGGAATGGAGCCTACGGAGCTCGGGAGCACTGTGGGCCCTTGCCCAGCCCCACCATGGCTCTGTGGGGCGGTGGCAGCCCCCTCAAGGCCTGCTGGCACCATCTCCTTTCCCTGCCTAGGACACGCACACACTCAGCTTGAGAACCAGGCCCATGCATGGGACAGCAGTGTCACAGCCTGCCCGGCCCCAGGGGAGGACGGAGGGCAACAGCAAGCCGGCTGGGGCACCCTCACCCCAACAATGACAAGGCCAGCTGTGATGGGCTGTGCCCCTAGCCCGCAACCCCCACGACCCCCCTCTAAGGGAGGTGGCAGGGGTTATCTCATGGACCACCCCTCTCATCCAAAGGCCAAACGTGAAGATGCCTGCTCGCCACTTGGGGTGGGAGCTGGACCAGGGGGCCCCAGGCAGGCCGGATCCCCGCAGGCCACCGAGGGCCAAGCTGACGTGGCTCCTGGGGGTGGCGGGGCGCTGGGCCGTGTCCTGCGGGTGTAGGGGCCTCGTGATCGGCCACAAGCTCCGTCCCTCCTCTCGGGGACGGGCCCCAGGCCCCCGCACGTGGGCAGCTGTGACACCCAGGGGCCCGGCCCTCAATCCTGGGGTGGGGAGGGGAGCCCAGGCCCACAAAGGCCCTCCCACAAGGGGCAGAGCCACAGCAGCAGGGGCAAGGGGCCCCTCCCAGTCTCTGGGTCCCCCTCCAACACAGCTGTAACCCTAAGCAGGGCAGGGGGACATTGGAGGGAGGCAGGCAGAAAGCTCAAGCCTAAGGGGTCACGAAGACTGAACCTAGATGCTCCCCCCCCCCCCCGGGGCCCCCAAAGCCGCTCGTTCCGGCCCAGTAGCCCATGACCTGTCAGTTTAACAAAAACCACCCAACTGCACCCCTGGCTACTCAGCCGGGGAGGCAAAAATAAAACGCGGCTTAAAATACCCGCACGGCCGCGGCCTTCCGGAGGGCTGCCGACCCGTTTCGGTTTGGGGACCTTGTTTGTGACAGGCCTGGGGCTGTTGAAAGTGTCCTCCTGGTCCTGGGGTGGCAGTGGGGGGCCCGCCAGGGCTCCTAGGGGATGCCTGGTCCACAGAGGCAGGGAACCCTGCCCGGGCCAGCAGGGCCAGCTGGGTGCTAGACACTCCGTGCACCAGTCACAGAGCAAGCGACTGACCGACGGTGCCCAGTGCACAGCTCCCAAGGCCAAGGCTGGTGTCAGCTTGCCCAGCCCCACATTCACGGGGAAGCAGGAGGCCCTAGACCTCCGGCACCCACCGTGTTGTTGGAAGGAAACCCCATGCCAGGGCAGGCATTACAGGGTGACGTGGAAAGCCTGCATCCCATAGGGGTACTGGTTCGCATACGGGCTGCTCCACTTCCCATCCTGCTTGCGGCCTGGGAAAGCAGCAGAGGATGGCTCAAGTGCTGGGGTCCCCACCCCCATGGTGGCGACCCAGATGGAACCCCTGGCTTTCCCGGGCCCAGCCCTGGCTGCCACGGCCATTTGGTGGCGCACACCAGCAGACAGAAGACCCATCCAACCATCCAGCTCTGCCTTTCCAACAGACAAACCCCAACATTAATACAACACACTGCCAGGGGGGTGTCAGCAGGACCACCGGGGGTACCCCAGCTCCAGGGTCCCATCCCTCCTGCCAGGGGGGTGTCAGCCTGCCCACCGGGGGTACCCCAGCTCCAGGGTCCCATCCTTTCTGCCAGGGGGGTGTCAGCCTGCCCACCGGGGGTACCCCAGCTCCAGGGTCCCATCCTTTCTGCCAGGGGGGTGTCAGCCTGCCCACCGGGGGTACCCCAGCTCCAGGGTCCCATCCCTCCTGCCAGGGGGGTGTCAGCCTGCCCACCGGGGGTACCCCAACTCCAGGACAAGCAGAGGTGCCCACTCACCGCACTGAAGTCCAGCAGGTCGCTTAGTTCCTTGTCCGAGCCCACAGGCGCCATCCCCTGTGGTTGGTTCATTCTCCAGCAGCTGCAGCAGGCTCAGGGGCCAGGGCGCGGTCCTGTGGGGTTCCCAGCTGGGAGGACGCAGGGAAAGCCGTTGCCATACGGAGACAAGGAAAGAAGACAGGACTGAGACAGGGCCCCAGGGGCAGCCCCACAGACCCCTTCTGAGAGGCCCACTGGGGGATCTCAACCCCCTCCCACCTCCAGGCTTCCCAGGCTCTACCCCCAGGACGGGGTGGGACCCCCCACTCCCAATAGCTGTCAAAGTGCCTTTAAGGCACGGTTCACCCCAAAATCCAGCGAAGAGGAGAGCAGGAGCCAGAAAGAGGCCCCTCCCAGCCGCAGGCCTTGGTGGGGGAGGGGGCCAGGCGCTGCACGCCCCTCCCCCTCAAGAACCATCCCCTATTCAGAAAGCAGGCCAAGTACCGGGCCAGGACTTCCACAGCAACTTAGCAAGTGGCCCCTTCCCCCACCCGCAGCGGGGGCCATCCTCAGCCCAGGGATTCCCCGCCTGGTCCCTGGGGTTCCATCCAAGGGGGGATCCACCTGCTGGCCCACCCGGGGCCGGAAGCCGCCAAGCCCCCCCCCTCCATCCAGCTGCGACGGCTGTGGGGGACCCTCAGAGTCAGGGAGACCCCTACGCTCAGGGCCCCCGAGAAAACACCTCTCCCCCCTCTCCACCCAGCACCCCGTCTTTGTTTGCCAAACTGCAGCCCCGGCGCGCCCCCCTGCGCGCCCAGGCTCCCGAGTAGGAGGGGGGCGCGCGCCAAACCGCCAGCTTTCGGAGTCGCCCGAAACCGCACTTGTGTGTGTGTGTGTGTGTGTGTGTGTGCATGCATGTGTATGTGTGTGTGGCGGCCGAAACCGACTCCCCAGGGCCCACCGAGCAGCGGGGGAGGCTGGGGACCGGCAAGGTGGGGGGAGGGAGGTGCCGAGACGCCCCCTCCTAGCGGAGAGGGTCGGGGGGCGCCACCCCCAGCCGGTGCAGGCGGCGCGGCCCAGAGCTCTTTGAAGCCAGGGAGCTCGGCCGCCACCGCGCATTAACGCGCAGCAGATGTTCCGGCTCCCCCCCTTACACACACCCCACCCCCCAAAAACCCCAGCCCCCCGACCCCCGACTCTGGTTCCCCTGCACCGGGCGGGCGGCCTCGCGCCCAACTCCTTCCCCCACAAACAAAAGGACGCCGCCACCCCGTCCCCGTCGGGCGGCTCGGAGGGGCCCCCCTTCTCCAAACTCCAGCTCCTTTTGAGCAACGAGGGAGGGGGCGGCCGAGGCTGGCTCCCCCCAGGCCGCCCCGGGTCCCAGCCGGGCTTGTTGGGGTGCGCAGGGGGGGCCTCGGTCGGGCGCACCCGCAGCCAGGCCTCACTCAGCCTGGGGCGCCACAAAACTTTTCTCCAAGTGCCGGGGCGCCCCCCCCTCCACCTCTCCACGTCGCCGCCCCGCTCCACGCGGAAAGTTAAAGAGAACAATGACCCGGGTTCTCCGTCCTCCTCACCCCACACACGCACGCACACACACACACACGCGCACACGCACCCCAAGTCCCGAGAGCGCACCCCGAAAGTGAAGCTCGCCCCCCCTCCACACACACACACACACACACACACCGCACCGGCACCCCGCTCCCTGCGCTCCCGGGCGCGCGCGCCTTTACCTGCGGGGCGCGGCCGGGCTGGCGGCGGCATGAACGCGGGGCCTCCCCCGCGGACCCCGCCAGTCAGCCACCCCCCGGACAAAGGGGCGCCTCTCACGGGGAGGCCCCCCGCCTCAGCGGCGGCGCCACCGGCACGAGGGTGGCCCGTGCGCGCGCGGGGAGGCACGGCCGCCCTGCCGCTGGAGCGCGCGGCCCGGGAGGCCCGGGAAGGGCCGGGGCGGCGGCGGCGGCGTGTGCGCCCAGCGCCCGCCCAGCCCGTTCCCCGCCGCGTCGGCTCCGGCTCGCCCGAGGCCCGCTACGCCCGCGGCCGCCGCCGCTGCCTCATCTTCCTGCGGCGGGAGACATGTTCCGCCCCCCCCCCGCCCCGCGCGCCCAGGCCACGCCCCACGCGCGCAGGCCACGCCCCCTCCGCGGCGCCGCGGCCACGCCCCGACACGCCCGCGGGCCGCGTCGCAGATCCCTCCGCCGCGCGCACCCCCCATTCCCGCCGCTCCGCGCGCCCCTTCCCCACGCCGCCCCGCGACCTTCCCGCCCGCGCACAGGACGGACCCCCACCCCAGCAACCCCCCCACAAAATAAAAAAGGCTTGGCGGGGACCCCGAGTCCGCGGCGCCGCGAGGAGGGCTGACGGACTATCTGTCCTTCGCGGATGTGCACGCGGTGACACAACATCCCGTTCCCTTTGACGCCCTGGAGATTGAAAGATAAGGCGGCGTGGCGGTGACCAATGGGAAAGTGGAAAGCTAGGACTGGCAAGGCGGCGGGCCAATCGGCGGCAAGGTCCCGCCTCCTCCCAGGCAGAGGCGGGACTCTGCGAGGAGCGAGAGGCCGCGAGACGCGAGGGGGTGGGGTTTTGCAGTTCGATTGTTAGGTTTCGGTGGCCGCCCGCGAGGTTTGTGCCGCGAGGTTGGTTCTGCGTTCCCGGCTCTCTCCCTCAGCGCCCAGGGCTGCGAGCGGGCGTTTATCAAACCCATTGCCCGGACGGGGACGCTGAGGCCCGCGTGGGCTCGGCCTGCTCGAATCTCAGTCTAACGGCCTGTGAAATGCAAGCATAGAAAATGCAACGCGGGGTCTCCGGCGTTTTCGGGGTTCCCCGGAGCAGTAACAGAAGCAGGGACGCAGGTTCGGGTCCTGGCTGAGGCACCTTGCGTGTGTGCGCGTGAGAGACCCCGGTGGCGCTTGCTTCCCGCGAATGGAGAATCTGTCTTTCAGATCCAGTGCAAATAAAGCTTGAAAGCAAATAGTACCGAATGCACATGACGCAAGGGGTTCTCGGGGCCGCCTCCACCGGCGCACACCCTGCTCGCACCCCGGCTACGCATCGGAGGGGGGCTGAGTGACCACCAGGAGCCCAGGCCACGGACACACGCGTGGACACGTGTGAGCTGTGTGCACACACAGAGTCACAGATACACACGTGCCCACGTGCGCCCCTTGGGAGCAGGGACCCCCCTCCTGCTGCAAGGTGTGCATGAGTTACGGTCTTGGGATGAGGATTAAACTCCTCATGCCATCCCATCCCACAGAGACCTTGGACCTCTGGTGCCTGTCCCCCTTCAACGCCCCTGGGCCTCCCGCCGCCCCCGAGGGTAGTCCCAGCCCTGCCCACTCAGCCCCTGTCCACCTTGCGGCGAACCCTTCCCCCCTGCGCCCCAGATAGAGGCCAGCTGTCCTGGGGTGGCCCTCAGGTCAACGCTGGAGGCCCAGAGCCACCCAGGGCCCCACGGAGGGCCAGGAGACCTAGGCTAAGGCGGGCACACCCTGGGGCACTGGCCACAAGCCCCCATTGTGCTCCTGGAGGCCTCCCCGGGGCTGAGTCATCCTCAGGCCGCCCCACCCGCCCACCTGCCTTCAGCCTTTGTTCCCCCGCCACTCCCAAGTGCCCTGGCCTGGCACCTGGACCTTGGGCTAGTGGGAAAACCCAGAGGAGGGCCAAGGAAGCTTCCAGAAAACAGACACAGCCAGAGGACAGACCCCCCAAGGATGCAGGAAGGTTGGGTGGGTGGTGGCCAGGGGCTTTGGGGGCCTCCCTCTAGCTGACCTTGCCACCTGACCCCAAAGCGGGTATCTTTCACTCAACCCCCCACCCCCAGCTCCCAGGCCTGGCCAAGTTGAGACGGGGTCGTCCAGACGCCCACTGCAGGTCCAGCGCTGGCCCTAAGCTCCTGGCCTGGGTCTTACTCTGCCTTGGTCAGCCAGCTGGCTGCAGATCCCCTCAAGGCCAGAGACCCCAGAGAGGAGGACAGGCCGAGGTCAGGCAGGGAGGCCCCCAGGGGCCAGGGCTGGGACGCTGGGCAGGAGAGGGGGCTCCAGGGCATGCTGGGAGACAGGGTGACTCCCCGGGGTGGGGAGGGGAGGAGTCTCGTGTCAGGCGCCAGGAGGACTGGGAGGCAGGGGGCAGCCAGGGTAAATGCATGTATGCGCATCATCAACACAGCTCAAACCCACTCCTGTCCCCAGTCCCTGGGGCCACCTGCAGGGGCCAGCCCTTGTCCTTGGCCGGGTGCCCACAGCTCCTGCCCCCAACCCCCGGGGCCCAGGCCTGTCCTGCCACATTCCGGGCAGCCCTGGCTCAGGGGTGGGTGGGAGGGAAGGCACCTCCCCATCGCCCCCACACCGTGGGGCAGGCAGGGTACAGGGAACCCAGTCCAGACTCCAGCTGCCCCCCTGCCTGCCCATTGGCCGCCCTACCCCAGGAACAAGAGCCACTAACACAGACGGCAATGCTGAGGCTGGGGCGTGTGTGGCAAGGCTGGGCAGGGACTTGCCCACAAGGAGGCTGGGTTCCTGAGGAGACATGAAGGAAGGGCCTTGGGGGCCCCAAGAGCACCATGTCTCCAGGCTCAGGGCCTGACAGATGTGATGGACTCAAGCTGGACCCAGGGAGGCAATGAGGCTGGCCGTCTCAGGGCCATAGGGTGGGCAGTGGGCCCTGGCCCCTGCTCCAGGGAGAGCCCCGAGCCCAGTCCAGGCTCAGGATGGAGGAGAGCAGAGCTTGGGCGGGCTCTGGGCTCGGCCAACATCAGCCTTGGCCAGCATCGGCCCCATCTACCCTTCCTGGCCTGGGATCTGGCCGCCCACCCACAGCCACACCTCCAGGTGTGAGTGGGCAGGACACAGACCACCTCTAGAACCAGAAAACTTGGCCAATCCCTCTGAACCCTCAAGTTAGACATGGGAGCAGCCATGCAAGCCTTCTTTAAGGACAGATTTATTTTATTTGAAAGGCAGATATACAGGGAGGAGGAGAGACAGAGACATCTTCCGTCCAATGATTTACTCCTCAAGTGGCCACAATGGCTGGAACTGAACCGATCTGAAGCCAGGAGCCTCATCCAGGTCTCCAGTAGGAGGACATTGTGAGCCTGGAAGGCCAGCGAGCACAGGTTTGCAGTTCATTGGACAGTATTTGCATGACAACAACCTAAGGGCTACCTTTGGCATAAATAGCACGTAAATGAGAACACCTGGTGGGATATACCAAACAAAAGGAATTCCAATCAAGAGAGGGAAACAGTATGGACTCTCAGTGTATAAAGTCTGATGCCTCTAATAAACTTCGGCTTTGACCCTCAGTCAGGGTCCACGCGTGTTATTATCGGCTCCGTGCACCAAGTCCTTCGCTGCGGGACAGCAACAGTCTCCCATGCAGGTGCAGGGTCCCAAGGCTTTGGGCCGTCCTCCACTGCTTTCCCAGGCCACAGGCAGGGAGCTGGATGGGAAGCGGAGCAACCGAGATACAAACCAGTGCCTTATTGGATCCTGACGCATGAAAGATAAGGATTTTTGCCACTAGGCCGCCATGCTGGGCCCCGTGCACAGCCTTCTGCCAGAGCAGGAGCGACACCTGCTCCTGCTACTGTCCCTGCCAATCAGCAAGGAACATGGGCACAGTGGGCATGTGCCACTGCCTGCCACGTTGTCATCCATGTGGGTCCACTTCCCATCCAACTCTCTCTGCTCATGCGCCTGGGAAAGCAGTGCAGGACGCCTGCATGCTTGGACCCCTGGACAGCCACAATAGTTGCAGCTGAGCTGGTCTGAAGCCAGAACCAAGGAGCCAAGAGCTTCCTCGGGATCTCCCAGCATGTGCAGGGGTCCTCTGCTGCCTTGCCAGGCCATTCGCAGGGAGCTGGATGGGAAGTGGAGCAGCAGCTGGAACTCAAACCAGTGTCCATGTGGGATGCTGACACAAGCCTGGGATATTCTTCCAAATCTGGCTGAGGTGCCCAGGGGTGGGGAAGTGGTGGGGGAGAGAGGAGTGAGGGGGCGGGTTTCCACTGGGGCAGCCCCTTGGTGGCTGCCAGCTGTCCTAAGTTCTCTGGAGGAAATGCTACAGAGCAAGTCCACGTCACAGGCACTGCCGATGCTGGCAGGTCACTGCACACAGATTCCCTTCCTTCCTGGCTGTCTCAGCGGAGTCCAGGGGGCTGGGGGCTGGACCATCTGACCCAGCAGGCCCTGCCCAGGAATCGGCGGAGGCACTGACCACCACCTCAAGCACGGTGACGGGTGTGGGGCGGAAGCCAGGAGCTGGGAGCTCCATCCGCTTTCCGTATCCCCCACCAAGCCCTGCCAGTGAGCCTCTCACTGTGTCCCCCAGCTCTTTGGGGGCCAGGGTGACAACCCCAGCAGTGGTTACCTGGCACCTTGATCACAAGTGTGTGTGTGTGTGTGGGGGGAGCGAGGGTGAGTGTGTGTCCCAGTGAGAACTGGCCATTCTGGTCTACCCCGCTCTTGTGTGTCCCTGGCTGCCCGGGGTCCTGGATGCATCCCAGGGATCTTCCCAGCACCAGCCCCCCAGACCCCGCTGTGTGGGGGAGGAGCGAGGCCAGGGCAAGGCCAGTCAGTATGCTGGGGGTCCATGACCACCCAGGGCGTGTGCCTTCAGGCCCTGGGAGAGCCCAGGCTGGGGAAGGGGCTGCCTGTCCAAGTGGACAGCCCAGGAGCTGACCCCAGGGCCTTAGCATGGATGTGCTGGTCTGGCAGCGCTGGTTTGCTGGTCCCGCCCAGGGGGAAGGGGGGTCTCCATGGCTGGCTGGGGCAAGGAAACAGGTGCCCAAGGAGACCCCGCCACCCAGGGTAGGGGGGTGGCCAGGCATCTCCGGCCCGTCCTGGGTTGTGTGGCGGTAGCAGCTGCGGTCCCTGCGAGGGCCCAACCCCCACGGTGCGGGCGCTGGGGGAGGTGGGAAGGCACAGCTGCCTGCAGGGGCCCTGGGCCAGATGCGCCCACTCTCGGTGGGGCGGGCCGAGGGCGGGGCCTCTGCCCAGCATGGCCTCTCGATTTCCCTGCCTGTTTGTCTCTCCCCTTCCTTTCCCTCTTCACTGCCCACCCCTCCCCCAGGCCTCCCTGGGTGCACCACGCTCCCCCTGCCCTACCCAGGCCCCCCACCCCGGGCCCCAGGCCTCCCTGGGTGCACCACGCTCCCCGTGCCCTACCCAGGCCCCCCACCCCGGGGCCCCTCGGCCCCTTAGGGCAGCTAATAAAGGACACCAGCAGGGGGGTTCCAGGGTGCGGGGGCCAGCGGCAGGGGAGGTGGGGGTTGAGCCCTCAGGCCGTCTGCCCCCAGCCCACTGGACTCCAGGCCGTAACCAGAAGCCAACCCACCAGGTACAGCCGGCCTCATTTGCATATCTGCATATGAATGAGGGCGGCCCTGGGGTTCTGCTGCGTCATTTTCAGGGTGCAGGAGCTAGGGTTAGGGGTGAGGCCAAGCCTCCCACCGCGGTCCCCCTGTGCTCACGGGGCGGCGTCCCTGGGCCACCCCGAATGCCAGGCACCTTCACCAACGGCTCTGGGACTGGGGGGGTTCTCTCGTCCCCACCAGGCCACTACCAGGCCTGGAATCCCATACGTGCAAAGTTACCTGAGAAGCTGAGAAAGACCCTAGTTCTGCCACCCCGGTACCCTCAGCACCCTCCACCCCTAGACTGAGCCCCTGCCGGCGCCTCCCGGGCCTCCAAGCGCGCACCCCACCCCCGCGCGCACCTGCCTAGCTGGGTTTTGTTTACCTCCCACGCGGGGCGCGCCAGGAAACCGAGGCACAAGCCTGACCCTTCAGCACCCCGCTTGGCCAGGGCGCACGGGGGTTCCTGGTGCCACCTGCCGGCCACCTTGCGTGCCTTGGAACCCCCACTTCACAGAGGGGGTCACCCCACTGTGAGGGGTGGTGGACTCGTCTTTGTGTCTGCCCCGACCCCCCCCACCCCGCCAAGCCTTTGGGTCGGAGGTTCGAGTCCCGTCCGTGGGCGGGGAAGCATGGAGGAAGCCGGGGTCCCACTCCGGCCGGTCCTTCCTTGGAGCCCCTCGGATCCCCCGTCTTGCCCACCTGCCCCATCTCTGCGCCCCTGAGCGGCGGGGACCCCTGGCATAGCCCGGGGATTCAGCTGCAGCGGGGCTGACGCGCACCAGAGGGCGCCCAGAGACCGGCAGGTACGCGTGTGCGCTGCGCGTCCTGGCGCTCCCAGCCGGGTTGGAAGTGTCCAGGAAGGCCCCAAATGGCATCCACAACACGCACGGACACCAGGGAACCGCGTGCAGCTGTGCTCCGTGGCTGCACCGCACTGGAGCGCATCTCCCAGCCCTGTCCATGCCCAGCTGGACCCTCCCTCTGCTGGGGCAGCGTGGGCACCGGGTCCCCTGCCAGGACAAGGCTGTGTGGGGATGCCCAGATGAAGCCCAGGACCTGGCATCCCTAGTCGACGGCTCGGGTGGCCACTCGGTTAACTGACAGGTTCCACGGGACTCGGCAAGCCCACTGCCCAGGTTGGCCAGTGCTGGGCCCACACAGGGGCTGCCTGCCTGCTCTCCTACCCTGTCCCTGCCTGTTCCCATGGGCTGTGGGTCTGTGGGAGGGTGGCGTGGCCCTACACACCAACAGCAGCCGCGGGGTCAGCTTCTCCATTGATCCACTCACCCCTGCAGCCCCTGACCCCTGACCTGGAAGTGCCAAGCCAGTGGGGTCAGGGCCTGAGTTTGTCGGTAGGGGCAGGAGAGGGGGACTCCTTCAGCTGGAAGCAGAGCAGGTCAAAGGTCAGAGGTCAGGCCTCAGCCTCCCTGACATGGCTCAGCCAGGGGCTTCTGGAAGATTCCACCGTCCTGTATCTGAGCCTCTAGCCGTTCTAACAGCCCCATTCATGAGCTCCTGCTCCTTGTTAGGCATAAAGGTGTGTGTAGATCACTGTACAGCAAAGGACAGGCTGGCCTGGAGGCCGGGAGGGGACACAACCTGTTTCCTTGTCTGGATTTTTTTTTTTTTTTTAATGGTAAGATTTTAAAATTTTCATTGTAAAGGTAGATTTGCAGAGAGGAGAAAGAACTCTTCTTCCATCCCTTGATTCACTCCGCAGGTGGCTGGAACTGAGCCGATCTGGAGCCAGGAGCCACCAGCACCCACCCCCCAACCCACCACAGCCCCCCGAAAGGCGCTGTCCCTTACCAGCTCCGCCCCTGGCTGGGCCAGGGAACCAAGCAGTACGTGAGGGTGGCTGAGCATCCCTCCCAGCCTCTGTCCTGGAAGATCGCTTCCCACAGCCCACGCAGAGGAACCAAAGTAGATGGAGCCTGCCCTCTCACGGCAACCTTGCCAGCCCTGGCTGCACTGCCGGCCTCCTGGACACAGGGGCACCGCCAGCGTGAGATGGCCCTGGGGTCTGGGAGGACTTCCTGGAGGGGAGCAGTGGGGAGACTCAGAGCTTTCTCTGGAGGGATCCTGGGCCAAGGGGCACGGCCAGGGGTCCAGGCCTCTGGGACTCATCTACCGCAGGCCAGGAAAGGTCCCAGGCCAGGAGGGCGTGGGGCGGCGTGCCTGACTGACCGCTCCCCCACCCCCAGCAGTAATTAAGGGCTCCCGGCATCCCCACGGCTGATGTATGTGCACCTTTAACTAATCATTTATTAGGGCCCTGATGGTTCGTCAATATTAATTCATTTATTTAAACAACTCGGCACTGTAATGAAGATGTCGGCTGCTGGGGTTGCGGTGGGCAGTGGGGACACCAGGAGGGGGCTCAGACATGGGGAGACTGGGCTGCTGGAGGTGTGAGAACCCCTTCCTCTGTGCTGCTGCTCTGAGGAGCTGCACCCTGCAACCCTGCTCCAGGGTCCTCTGGGCTCCGCTGCCCTGACAGGCTCTGTGCTGCCCCAGAGCTCCCCTGCTCGCCCCAGCACTGAGCCCCAACCCCGTCCTTCCTTCCAAGCCCTGCAGTCTCCCCACTCCTGGGGGAGGCACATCTCTGCTGGGGGTACTAGGGGTGGTGCTGTGACTTCAGGGAACACGAGGAAGAGCCCCCACCCCAGGCATGACCGCCTGTGGGCCTGTGCCTCCCGCCCACCTCCCTGAACCACCAACCCCCATGGTCCCTTGCTTGGCCTTGGGGGACCCCAGCCTGAGCCCCAGGGCTGAGCACATATAAGGAGGCCTCCACGTCCTCTCTGAAGAGTTAGAAAAGAGAAGTCAGCAAAGCTGCAAATGATGATAGCGAAAGGGAAGGGGCACAAACTCCCGCACACAGGCAGGAATCTTACCTGCACACATACACCTGCCCACACCTGCCCACACCTGTCCATACCTGCCTACACCTGCTTGCACCATGGATCCTGGGAGGCCAGAATTCCAAGACTCAGGAATATTTGGATCTTGGGATCCTGTGATTTTTTTCTCCTTCCCACCCATGCCCTCATTTATTTCTTGATGAGAGAGAGAGAGGGCGCTCCCCAAGTACCCGCAGTGATGGGCTGGTCAGGCTGGAGCTGGAAGCCAGGAGCCCATGTGGGTGCAGGAGCCCACAGGCCTCAGCCTTCCGCACCGCCCCCCAAGGCACATTACTGGGGAGCTGGAGCTGTTCCTCCCTTCTGCTCCACCCGCCCCTCCGCTGAGGTCTGCCCTGCCTTGCTCTGCCTCTAGCTTCAGCCACATTGCCCATCCACAGATCAGGAAAGCTTAGGCTCAGCTCGTGGGCCGTCTCCTCAGTCATAGTAGAACATTGCAGACTGCCCGTTCTAGAACACTGTAGACTGCCCGTTCTAGAACACTGTAGACTGCCCGTTCTAGAACAGTGTAGCCTGCCCGTTCTAGAACACTGTAGCCTGCATCTTCATCCATCCATCTATCCATGCAGAGCCACAGCTGCTGTGGGCTCTCTGTAGTGCTTGGGGTGGGGGTGAAGCAGGAGTCCTACAGGTACAGGGCCTGGGGTCCTTGAGGTATACCCAGGCCAGAGTGGATTCTGGGTATTTATTTATTTTTGATTATTTTCATTTATTTTAAAGATTTATTTTATTTTTATTAGAAAGCCAGACATACAGAGAGGAGGAGAGACAGAGAGGAAGGCCTTCCATCTGCTGGTTCACTCTCCAAGTGGTTGCAATAGCTGGAGCTGAGCCAATGCAAGCCAGGAGCCAGGAGCCTCCTCCAGGTCTCCCAGGCAGGTGCAGGGTCCCAAGGCTTTGGGCCGTCCTCCACTGCTTTCCCAGGCCACAGGCAGAAAGCTAGATGGGAAGTGGGGCAGCTGGGATTAGAACTGGTACCCATATGGGATCCCAGCGCATGCAAGGTGAGGACTTTAACTGCTAGGCCACCACACTGGTCTGGATTTCTGGGTTCTTAACCATGGAGAGTTCCTAGCTGGGGAAGGAGGCTCCGAGACGATTGTTCTAACGGGGTCAGCCGACACCTGTGACACCAGCATATAGGAGGAGGACTGGTTTGAGCCTCATCCAGCTCCCTACCCAGGTTCCTGAGAACAAGCAATGATGGCTCAGGTGTGTGGGAACCCTGGATGGAACGCCCGGCTCATGGCGCCCAGCTGGCACAGCCCTGGCTCCTGTCGCTATGCAGGGAGTGAGCCAGTGGGTGGGGCTTCAACTGCCTCTCTGCCTGTGGAATAAACAGACAGTCCAACGACCCCCCTCCGCTGGGAGCGTAGAAGCCCGTGAGCCAGCGTTTCACTGACTGTGTACCCTCTGGGCACCCCTTCTGTCCCCGCCCCAGTAGGTGTCGTCACCCTGTTTGCTGCCACACAAGGAGTTGCACATGGGCTGTCTGTGGCCTCGACGTGTCACACACAGCTCGCCTGGGGAGCCAGAGCCAAATCCAGGGGTGTGCCGGGTGTTGGCACGGCCCTGCAGCTGCTCCCCACAAAGCTGCAGGTGGGTGGCCAGGGCTGGCACGTTCATGTCCCACTAGACTTAATTAATGCTCTACGGTCCCACATAAATTAATCGTGGCTGGCCATGGGGCTGGGACGTCGGATCAATGGGGCAGGGAGGAGTCTCCTGCCTCATCCATCAGGCTGCCTGCCTGGCAGGGTTTGCAGTGCCCCCAGTGCCGAGGCCTCACCAAGCCCCAAACCCCACACCTGTGAACTGAGGGGCTGGAAGCGACAGGAAGGAGGGTGTGGCGTCGGCAGCAGAAGGCAACAGCTCAGGTGCCCACACAGTCCTGGGTCTGAGGTCAGGTGTCCAGCTCAGGCCTTAGTGCCCCAAGGCAGACCAGACACCCTCATGCCCACTCCTGAGGGGGAGACCCACCACCTCCTGGTGGGGTGCTCAGCACACCTGCTCAGGCCCAGGTTACCAGCAACCTCTTGCTTGGGGTCACCCTGCCAGCAAATTCAGTAGTGATTTTCCACGGATCGCCACAGATGGACAGAGTGGGGGGTCTCCTGGCCACCACCCCCCCCACTCACGGGCTCCAGGGTGCCCTGGAACTGTTTCCCGCTAACACGGTCTGGCAGAGTCAGCCCTCCCTGCCACGAGGCTGGCCACAGTTTGCCAGGCTGTCCAACCAGGCTCTGTGCTCACCCCATGGGAGACAAGGCTATTCACAGGGGCTGTGCAGGCAGGGGTGCCCATGTGAACCCCGCAAGAGGGTCCACCCCTGGAGGCAGAGAGGCAAAAAGAGATGGCTCCCATGGGCCAATCTTAATCCTAACTCCATCCAGATGCCACAACAGCCGGGGCTGGGCCAACCTGAAGCCGGGAGCTGCATCTGAATCCCGAGCCATCATTGTCGCCTCCCAGAAGCTGGGTCCGGAGCCTAGGGTAGCTGGGACTTCACACAGTCCTGCTCTTGCAGGATGTGGGCGTCCTGGGCTGCAGCTTAGCGTGCTGTGCCCCAACGCCTGGCCCCAAACCTCTCTTCATGGGGGTGTCCTCTGCCCCAACGAGGGGCATCTGCCATTGACGCCTTAGGCTTTTCGCCTGGGATGGCATTTTGTTTTTTCCTGTTGAATATTTATTTATTTGATAGTACCAGCACTGAGGCATAGCATGTTAAAACCTCTGCCTATGATACCAGCATCCCATAAGGACGCCGGTTCAAGTCCAGGCTGCTCTATTTCCCATCCAGCTCCCTGCTCAGGCATTTGGGAAAGCAGCAGGGGATGGTTCAGGTGCCAGGGGCCCTGCACCCGTACAGAAGACCTAAAAGAAGTAGTGGAAGAACATCTGGGCCCAGGTCCCCTGGGAGCCAACTGTTACAGAAGTACCCTTAGAGACTCAGTTGGGGGGTCCAGTCCAGGGACCCAGACGGTGGGGGTGAGGCTGGCATCGAGGAGAGCGTGGACAAGCCCAGGAGGAGGTTCTGGTGCCCACAGGGACACTGCATCTGTACGTGATGCTCGGCTCCACCTGGTTGAAACTACCATTCTTTCTCTGGGCACCATCGCAAGGCCTTGGTTGACCTAGGCCTGTGAGCTTGGCTCGACCCTCCCTGGCACCGCCTCCAAGGATGCCCCGGGAGACGGATTGTGCCCAAGGGCAGCCGATCGATTGCCCGGCTGGGCCCATCCGGCTGTCCCCCGCCCCACCCTTGGGGAGGGCGGATGAGGTTCGGGGACCCTCTTGAGAGACGCTGGGCACCGGGAACCCCTATCTGCCACGGGAAGGCCTAGTTCCTGGATCACCCGGGGGGGCTGCGCCATAGGCCTGCGCCAAGGGCCTTAATGGCCAGGGCCTAATGTTTTATTGTCGGTTTAAAAGTGTAATTAGTTCAAGTGTAAACAGAAAAAGCCTGCTTAATTAAGAATTTTTAAACAGGGACATAAAGAGGTAGTGGAAACCTTGATGAGTCCTTCCTCATCGATTCTGGGAGAGGCCGCGAGCGAGGGGCCGGGTGGGGCAGGGAATTGGGCGGGCCGGGGAGCCGTGGCACAGCAGGCTCGCCGTCACCTCCCACCTACCCCCCAGGCCTCAGGCCCGCTGGCCGCCACGGGCTGTCGTGGGGGTGGTCAGGGCGCAGCCCTGAGATCCCCACCACCTCCCCAGGCCCAGGTTCTGTCCCTCCTCAGGCCGCTTGCTGGGTGCTATTGGCATGGGCAATAGCATGGCACCCACGGGTGGCCGCCATGCCATGCTGTCTCTCCAAGCCCATGCAGGGTCTCTGCCATGGGGCAGGGCTGGGCACTGGGATACTCAGCATGGCTGGACACAGCACACAGAGCCCCAGGCGAGGGCCTGGCTGGGGGGAGGGCCCAGCCACCAGGTCCCCCTCCCCTGCAATCTGGAACTGAAGGCCTTAGAGGGTGAACCTTGAGCCTGGCAGGATTCAGGTGTCCTTCTTTGGATCCACAGGGTCATTCTTGTCCCTAGAGATGACAGAATCTGGAAACACAACTTTCCAGGACCCTGGCAAATGGCTAGTGTTTGGGGTCCTGCTCCCCTCCTGTTCCAGGACCCTCCTCGGACCCACGTGGAGGTGGCCTACCTGGTGGTGACAGGGAGTCAGGGCCTAGGAGCTGGTTCGGCCAGGGCTGTGCAGCCCAGCCATGTCCGCACCGCAGCCTGGTACTCACCAGGGTGAGGCGCTGCCCCCTGTTATGGGCACGATGACTTGGGCCTCCCACTCATCGCAGACCACATGGCCTCAAATCCCAGCATTAGATCTGAGCTGAAACTGATCCCCCCAGACCTTAGCAGGGCAGGGCGGGGGGGCGTCCCAGAGGCACCCACCACATGGCAGGAAGTTGGGGCGGCACCAGGCAAGGCTCAGAGGCTTCCTCCTCGGCGGGGGCCTGGATGCTGCCAGGAACGACGGGGCCGTGGCATATCTGTCTGGCAGGGGCCACTGGGGTGGAGCTGGCCCACTGAGGGGTCTGCAGCCAGCCCCTGCCCTTCCCCAGCTTCCTGTGTACACTGGTCCTGCCTTCTGCATCTCTCTCTCTCTCCCCCATCCTTCCTGCCCTCCCTCCTGCCTCTGTCAGCTCTGGCTACACGTGCAGTCAGCCCGCCCACAACTACGGAGGAGTAAGTCAGGACCCCGGGCTCCTGGGATGAACCAGGGGCAGTCTGACAGGGAAGGACAGCGGTCCAGCCTGGGCGATGCTGCCCTGCTCATGCCAGCCCTGCCCCGACCAGTGCTTTCTGGCAGCCCCAGTCATAAGGCCTGGTCACACTGGAAGGGGTCTGGTTGCTGCCATTACTTAGGGAGAGAACGAAGAGGGAGAAAGATAAGGCTTTCATCCGGTGGTTCACTCCTTCAGCTGGGCCAGGCCAAAGCTTGGAGCCTGGAGCTCCACTGGGGTCTCCCTCCGGGGTGTGGGGGCCTGAGCACTTGTCACTTGTTGTCCGACCCCCTCTGGGTACATCTGCAGGGAGCTGGGTTGGAGTGGCCACGCTGACCCCCAGGTGGTACCCCAGTACAAGTGATGAGAACCAAGGAAGCAGGAGGGACAGCACACATGCACATCTTGTTGATGGAGTCACTTTCCAGAACTCCACTTCCTGGGTCCCTGCCGCCTGAACCATGGGGCACTCACTACCACCCCCACATCTGGGGACCTCCCTTAAAAGCGGGGTGCCAGGCAGCTCCAGGAGGTTCAGGGTTCCAGTCACAGCTTCCTGGTTTGACAGCAGCTGTACAGGTGCCTCCATCCCGCCCCGGAGAATAAGCTAGTGCCAGAAAATTTCTCTCCCTCTCTTTTCCTTTCACATAACCCAAACAGATACATTTAGAAGTTAAAGTTGTGGCTGGTGTGCCGAGCAGCCCAGCAGTACAGACTGGTGGGCTGTTCAGCTTCCTCTCTTCCCAGCCCGATCCCACCACGACGGGAAGTCACCTCAGGCCCTGAGATTCATCCCTCCGCCTGGCCCAAGCAGGCGTGGCTAGTCCACAGCCCAGGCTGTGCATCCTGCTGCAGAAGACAGCCACGCAGGCAGACGGGCAGCCCCAAGATGGACACGTGGGATGGAGGCAGAGAACAAGAGGCTGGCACTGAGGGCATGGGGGCAGCTGGGAAGGGGGTGACGAATGACATCATGGTGGACAGGGGGCTAACCTTGGCAGCCTAGACACAGATTAGGGGCCTGCTTCAAGTTCTAGATCAACAGCTTGGTGAGTGGGTTATGTACTGAGGCCGTGGAAGGAGGGACCAGCAAATAGCCGGGGGTGAGTGTGTGGCCTGTGGGTGGGTGATAACTGGAAGACAAGGTAGAGAGAAGAAAGTGATGAAGTAGATGAATGTGTGTGGTGACAGCAAGGATGGATGGATGGGGAATGGGTAGGTGGGAGGATGGGTGGGTGGGTGGGTGGGTGGGTAGGTGGGAGGATGGGTGGGTGGGTGGGTGGGTAGGTGGGAGGATGGGTGGGTGGGTGGGTGGGTGGGTAGATGGATGGACTGATGGATGGGTAGGTGGATGCATGGGCAGAAGGGCTGATGGTTGCACAGACAGCTGACAGAGGCCCAGCAGACGTGGGGAGTCCTGTCTGCGTGTATCTCAAACCCAGTGCGGTGGGCACTATCTCTTTCAGGCCCTCCTCACTGCTCTGGTTCCAGGTGTGGTGTGGGCCTCTGCCTGCATCATGGTCTCTTTCATCTGGGCCCCGACTAACCACCATACACACCTCCTCCAAGGTGGAAGTTGTGTAAAAGGTGATGACTGGATGGCAGGGGAGGGGTGCCAGTACCTTATCGTCAGGGCAATACAACGCAGCTCCACCGATTGGTGACCTAACCCTGCCGCGGGCTCCTGTGGTGCGGCTGACTTGATCACTCTAATTCATTTTACATTGACCACATGGATTGGAGGGGGCAGAATCAACAGGGTTGGAGGGGGCGGTTTCTATCTACCCCACCCTGATGCCAGAATTACAGGGTCCAGGCTTCCTCAACTGGTCCCCCAGGGCCCTGGAAGGTGGAGCCACACCCATCTGCCTGAGACACACCCAAATCCCTGATCCCTGCCTGCAGAACTGTGTCCCCTGGAAGCCCCAGCTGGCCTTGGAGCCCTGGCCCTCACTGCTGAGAGCAAACATCACGGGGTGCAAAGGGAGCAGACCACAACCTCCCCATTGCCCTGGGCTTCCATCACGGCCTGGCCCCAAGCACAGGGAGCGGGCAGAACCCTGCCTGCTGTGAAGAGCTATCACCCGCACAGTGACACGGTGACCTGGAGCCCCAGCAGGCCCTTCCCTATAAGTCTGCATGCTAGAGACCCATGTGGCCTCTTTGGGCTAATGTCTGGTATGGACAGACCAGGCTCTGGGATGGTGGGGTGCTCCAGGGACACTCTGGGTGCCCCCCTCTTTGCTGGACACGGGAGGAGGTGTATTTTGGGCTTGTGGCTCCTCGCACTTCCTCAAGACCAGCAGTACCAGCTCTGCCTGCCCCTACTGCAGACTCTTCTACCCCCTTCTCGGAGGACCTGGAGCGACACGGGCACCCCATCCTGTTGCCATGCATGTTCCCGACTCCCTCTGCAGAGTCGCTCCACGCCACGGGTGTGACGTCTGCGGGGACTCTGAGATGATGACTGTGGGAGTGCCAGGCCCGGCTGCTGCAGGCGTTTGGGGAGGGAGCCGGGGTGGGGGGTGTTTCTCTCAACCTCTCTGCCTTGCAAACAGAATAGATACCAAGTCACATCTAAAAGCGGGGTGTACATTCCTATCTGCACAATTTGCATCAATTACACTTCAATCAAGTGCAAGGGCAGAGAAATATCAGCCACTGACAAACAAGGAAAAATCTCCCAAAACATGAAATAAAGGAGAGCGGTCCCAATGGCTGGCTGCAAGGACCCCATCATGACCACTGTCCACGTGTCCCATACTAATCCATACCAATATGAAATACCAATTATTTCAATAGCAATCAAGATTCCAATCCAGGCTTTAAGAGCGCATGCCCAGCCCAGCTCTGGAAGGACAATGCACACTGCACCCCCTGGGTACACAGCAGCAGAGGAGGGAAGCCTGTGCCAGGGCAAGAGATGGGCAGATGCTGTGAGATGGAGACAGTCATTCAGGCACAGCCACACGGCCCAGGGGGGGCACAAGGACCATGTCTTCATGGGCTGCTCTGCAGTGGGCATGGTCGGGCTTCCAAAGAGAGTGCTGTGGGGACCCACCTGTGAGACCCGGAAGAAGCTCCTGATTCCTGGCCTCAGATTGGCTCAGCTCCGGCTGTTGCAGCCAGTTGGGAAGTGAACCAGTGGGTGGCAGATCTTCCTCTCTGTCTCTCCTCCTCTCTATATTTCTGCCTTTCCAATTGAAATAAATGAATCTTTCAAAAAGATAAATAAAGATCTAATTATTTATTTGGAAAGGCAGATGACACAGAAGCAGAGACAGAATCTTCCATCAGAAAAAGAGACAGAAAAAGAATCTTCCATCCTCCAGCTCTCTCCGCAGATAGCTGCAGCAGCTAGAGCTGGGCGGATCAAAGCCAGGAGCACAGCAGCTCCATCCAGGCCTCCCAGGCAGGTGCAGGGGCCCAAGGCTTTGGGCCATCCTTGACTGCTTTCCCAGACCACAGGCAGGGAGCTGGATGGGAAGCTGGTCTTCTGGGATTAGAACCAGCGCCCATTTGGGATCCCAGCGCCCTCAAAGCGAGGGCTTTAACCACTACGCTATCACGCCCGGCCCCAGGGACCTTTTTCTTGATACAAGGTGCCTCCTCCCCCTTAGGTCCTGTGGGGATCAGGCAGCAAGAAGTCACAGGGGGCGGGTGCCGGGTGCTGTGGTGCAGCCTGTGGCCCCAGCTTCCCCTAGAAACACCAGATCAAATGGCGTCTGCTCCATTTCCCCTGCATCCATGCAGGTGGGCGGTGCTCCTGGCCCCCACCTCACCCAGCCTTGTCCGTGAACCAGCAAGTAGGTGATCTCTCTCTTTGCCTCCCTCTCTTTGTCTTTTGAATAAATAAATAAATAAAACCTTAAAGAACAAAAAAATCTCCCATCAGCCAACCCACAGGACCCAGGGCCTGCAGAAACGGAGCAGTGGGTGTTTGCTCAGGGTTGGGTGCTAACACGTGGGGAAGAGGTGGGAAGGAGTGACCGGCTGGGCCTTGGACACACAGAATGCCCCCTGCCTTCCACATGCCCTGGCCTGGGTTCTAGTTCTGGCTCCACTCCTGACACCGGCTCGCTGCTGTGCACACCCCAGGAACCGGCTCCACTGCCCACACGGACCCCCCCCTTTGGAAGCCCACCACATCCCCGGTCCCCGGCTCCTGGCTGCAGCCTGATCCAGCCCTGACTATGAGGGACATCTGAGGAGTGAACCAGCAGGTGCAAGTGTGCTCTGTCTCTGTCTTTCAAATAAATAAAAATTTAATATTTAAAATAAAATAGAATTATTCCCCCAATAAAAAGTTTATTAAGAAAGAGAGTGAGTCGCTGCCTCCCGGCCAGGAGATTAAATTAACAACGACCACATCTCCTTCCTTGTGCTTTTCCGCATTTTCTAATCATTTCTGACCCACCGAAGGATGTAGGTCCGTGAGTGCCTAGGTGGCGCTTCCATGCCTGTCTGCAGAAACACGCGGGGTGGCGTCGAGCCGGGACCCTGGCCTGGCCGTGGGGGCGCCAGTCGTAGGCACTGCCCACTCCTGCAGGACGCACCGCCTGCCCTGAAACCGCCTCCAGGGCACCCCCCCCTTGACTCTGCAGGGTGACCTTTCCGGAGCCCTCAACAATTGATCCCGCATCAAATATTCAAATGTCCGCCTTGAGCAGAGCGGCGGCCCAGCGACCTGCTGGGTAACAGGAGTTCACTGCCCAGCTGCTCTGCCACCGCAGAGACCCCCCAATTCAGCCCGGATGCCCCCACTCACGCAAAACCCCATCTCATCCCCCAACACTCACACAAACCCCTGCCCCTTACCCAGACCCCCATTTCAGCCCCAAACTCTGGCCCCTTGCCCCTCACCAAAGCCCCCACCACATTCTCAATGCCTCCCCACACTCACATAACCCCCCAGCCCTCACCGAGACCCTGTTCTCAGTCCCGATGCCCCACACGAGCCCCTCCCCAGCCCTGCAAATATCTTTTGGTTTTTAGAGTTCCCGGGGGAAGCCTTGTTCTAAATGAGGTGTAAAAATCTAAGCGGCACAGAAAAAAAAAATAGCGTGAGGTTGGAATCGATACTCTCTTCACAGCTGCATCGATTAACAACCATATTCTTCATTTATTAATTATGAAGGGGCCTGCCGAGCCGCCCCCTCCCCCTGAAGCAGCCGCCTCTCCTTGCCCAGGAAGCAGGGGGGCGGCGTCCTCCCCGCACAGCCTGTCGGCGCCCACTGCGGGGTGCAGCAGCCTCCTTCAGGCCCCAGGGGGAGGACAGCACGGGTTCCCAGGAGACAGTGGGAGGGCTGCAGTGGCCATGCAGGGCTGTGCCCCCGGGGGGGGGGCCCGCACCCTGCTGAGGCCAGCTGTTTATTGGAGGTGGGAGAGGTCTTGGATCCAGGCAGTCCTGGGGTCAGGGCCTGCCATACGCAGCACCAGGGTGGCCCGGAAGTGACCAGAGAAGCATAAGGGTGGACATGTCGGGGGTGTGCCCCAGAGGATTGCATGCGAGGGCTGGCGAGTGAATGGGTGGGCAGGGTAGTTCAATGATGGAAGGGTGGGTGGAGAGAGCAATGATACATACATGGGAACCTGGGCACACGGGTGAGTGGCAGTTGGATAATGTGAGCAAACGGATGGATAGGTGGATGGATGGGTGGGTGCGTGGCTGGCTGGGTGGCTGGGTGGAGTGTCTTGGTGCTAAGGCACCGGGTGGAGCAGCGAGTGCTTCCTGGGTAAATGACAATGAGCCCACGGGCAGTCACATGGGTGAACGCTGGGTCAGTGGGCAGGGGATGAATAAAAAGGGGTCATGGAACAGGCCACCTATGTGTCTGGTGCCCTCTCTCCAGTTATTGCCCCTACAGGTGCTATGAAGCAATCCAGCCCAGTTCGGGCATGACCGGGGCACCAGCAGGAACAGGAAGGAGATACAGCTGCAGCCCTGGAAATGGGGAAGAACCAGAGGCCCCAGACTCGCCCGAGGACCCTCCCTGCCCAGTGCCTTCCAGGCTCTCCCACAGACTCTGCCCAGCCCTCTCCCTTCCTACTCAGCCTGCACAGAGACAGCCTCCCCGTTTCCTGCCCGTCAGGTCCCCATTGGTCTCCTGGCCTCCTGGGAGGAGGAGGGGGCGAGAATAGGGGCGCAGGCCCAGCCCCAGGAGCTGTCAGCGCCAGCGCGGACCGTGGGGAGGGGGCTCCATCGTGCTCTGAGGTCGATGGGAGGGGGGCCCAGGCTGTGGTTTACACTGAATCCACAAAAATCACCAGAGCTTGAAAAGTACTCAATACTACATCGATCAGCCTCTGCCGATCGGTGCGGGCTGGCTGGGCTTGGGGGGCTGGGGGGTGGCTGAGCAGGCCCCTCCCCTCCCCTCCCTTAGGATGTGGGCTCCAGGCACTGAGGGGCGGAGCCCCCTCCTGGGGAGCCATCCAAACCCTGCCCCAGCTGTTCTCAGGCTGAGACCCCCTGCAGGTCCTTGCTCCCCTGCTGCCAGCTCCAGTTCCACCCTCCGCTTTGAGGCTTGGAAGCTGGACCCTGCAGGAGGCAATGGGGAAACCGTGCCAGGCAAGGGGTTGGGTCCCCACAAGGGAGCCTTGTGGGGGCGCAGTAAGCCATGCCTATGGAACCCCACTTTCAACTTTGGCTGTGCCCTGTTGGGAGCCCCTCTAGGCTGCCCAACCCCAGTCCGTGGCCTGTCCCTTAGCAGGTGCAGCCTGGGGTGGCCTAGGGGTCCCCAGCCACCGCCAGGCTCACTGACAGCCTATGTCCCACAGCGCCTCCTGTTGGAACTTCCCTACACCTCTGGCCCAAGACCCTCAGGCTGTACATTGCTCCCACCCCTCCCACTGCACTGCTCTCTCCCCAACTCTGAGCAGCTCCTGGGGCTCACATCGAATACAGGGGAGGCGGTGGGGGGGGGTGGGGGATGATCTGGACCCTGCAAGTTCCCAGAGGGTGAGAAAGTGTCAAAAGAGGAGGAGAGGGAGTAAAAACAACATGCTCGCCTCATCCAAGGACCCTGGCAGGGAACCCTTCACCCAGCCCAGCCCCTTCGGACCCATTGCATCCCCACCCTGTCCTCCCAAAGGTCGGGAGCTAATTTCATTCCTGTGTTTCTCTCACACCTCGATGATTAATAATTGAAGGAAATGTATTTCTTCGGGTGCCCAGGGCAAGTCAGAAATAAACAGCACATTTGCAAGCAGCGTTCGAGGACA
The DNA here is from genome assembly GCF_017591425.1 of Ochotona curzoniae. Classification (NCBI taxonomy): domain Eukaryota; kingdom Metazoa; phylum Chordata; class Mammalia; order Lagomorpha; family Ochotonidae; genus Ochotona; species Ochotona curzoniae. The sequence continues at coordinate 2,349,525 of NW_024466491.1, read as the reverse complement.
GGCTAGGAGGGTCGGCGGGTGGAGGGAGTGGGCACCGCAGGAAGCGAGGTCCCCTAGGATGGAGCAGGTGCTGTTTGCTCCCGGGTCTCGTGGGAGACCCACTTCACAGGCATAGCCACTGAGGTGTGAATCCTGGGAATGGCCTGCCCCACGTCACACTCGCCTCCTGCCACCCGCACCCCCTGCCCTCGTCACTTCTCTCTCTGCCCCAACCCTACACTTGGGATGGGAGACCCTCCCCCTGCACCCCGCCTCCTACAGCGAGCTGCCCACTTTCCCCTGACCATGGTGGGGCAGCCCACCAGAGGTGTCAGAGGGGAGGTCTGGCCATCTTCCAGAAAAAAGGTCTGGCCTTTTTCTCTCCAAGGAAACTTCTTGGGGAAAGGTTTCCCGCTACTGAGGTGCAGCCAGGGGGCTCTCCACAGACCAGGGCTTAGGGGGCAGGGTGATGCGGCAGGGCTGCCTTCTGGGCGATGGAATGTTCTAAAATCAGACTGCACAACGTACCCTGCGAGTGTGTCTTACACCGTGGCAGAGTAGCCTGGGACTGAGCTAAGAAGAAAACAGGGAATGGTGCTGTGGCACCCTGCTCCCACAGGGTCACTGGTTTGAATCCCAGCTACTCCACTTCCTGTCCAGCTCACTGCAGAGGCCCTGGGGAAAGCAGTGGAGGATGGCCAATGGATTGGGCGCTTGCACCCGCGTGGGAGCCCTGGATGGAGCTCTGGGCTCCTGGTGTCTGCCATAGCCTCGTCCTGCCTGTTGCCGCCACTTGGGGAGTGAACCAGCAGATGGGACAGCTCTTTCTCTCCTCTCTATAACTCCGTATTTTAAATAAAAAATGAAATAAATAATAATAATGAAAAAACTGTCTGCGTTCTCCCTTGGGGCCTGAGGGCTGTGTGTGGGTTTCTCTGGGCTTGCATGGTGCTATGTGGGACTCCCTGGGTGACCAGGTCACAAGCTCTGATGTCACACCCACTCTGTTCCCTGAAGGCTGTTGGCTCCTTGTCTTTCATGCAGTGCCAGGGATCCAACCCTGCTGCCCGAACCAGGGGAACAGAAACACAGCACACGCCGCTCCCCCGCCCCACACGGCCCCAGCCGGAGTCGCCGTGAACGGCAGCCCTTGGTGGGCATTGGGGGAAGAAAATTGAACTTATTGGGCCCGGCGCGGTGGCGCAAGTGGTTAAAGGTCCTCGCCTTGCACGCCCGGGATCCCATATGGGCGCCGGTTCTAATCCCGGCAGCCCCGCTTCCCTTCCAGCTCCCTGCCTGTGGCCTGGGAAAGCAGTCGAGGACGGCCCAAGGCTTTGGGAACCTGCACCCGCGTGGGAGACCCGGAAGAGGCTCCTGGCTTTGGATCGGCATAGTATCGGCCCGTTGCGCTCACTTGGGGAGTGAATCATCGGACGGAAGATCTTCCTCTCTGTCTCTCCTCTCTGTATATCCGCCTTTCCAATAATAAAAATAAATCTTTAAAAAAAGAAAATTGAACTTATTTGCAAGGCAAGGAGGCACAGAGCTCTTTTGCATGCACTCACTCCCTCACCCTGGCAATGCGTGCAGCAGCCAGACTGCAGCCAGGAGCCTAGAGCACCACTGGGAGGTTACCGCACAGGAGCAGTGGGGGGGGGGGGGCAAGCCCTGCTGCCCCCTAGGAAACTGGGGGGCCCAGGGTCAGCACAGAGTCCAGAGTGGCCTGTGGGACCCAAGCAGACACCATGACTAGCCACCCCCTCTGATGCCTTGGTCTACCATAAACTCAGTCCCATTCAACAGGCGGGAACACTGAGGCTGAGTGGTCACTGTCCATCCGCCCCGGGGGAGTGGGTAGGGGGGGACACAGGGGCGGCGTGGACAGTCCCTGGCCGGCCACCCCCACGCAACGTCCCCCCTACCCGTGGCTGGCGCTGTGTTATTCTTCTTACGGAAAGGAGCTTGCAGCGACCCCTCCCCGAGCTCATTAAGCGCCTCGGGCCGCCGCGGGCGATCGATGGCCGCTGGGCGCCGGTGGCCGCGGCGCTCGCGGGCCCCGAGCGGCGCATGCGCGCGGGCGCCGGGATTGATCGTCCGCGCGCGCGGTGGTCCAGGTCCCCGCTGCCCGCAGGCCCCGCCCCGCCTCCCGGGCGCGTTGCCGGGCAACGGCGGCTCTGCGCGCTGCCATTGGCTGGCGGCGGCGGCGGCGACCAGGGCTGCTCCCGCCCCGCGGCCGCGCGTGGTCAGTTGGTCAGCAGCGGCGCGGCCGAGGCGGCGGCGTGGCCGGAGGCCTGGCTCCGGGCGCGGGTCGATGCGGACTCGTGTCTGACCTTTCCCTGCGGGGCGGGGAGGGGGCGCGCGCAATGCCTTGCAAACAGGTTATTGACCGGGTGCCTTATCTCGCGGGCTGCAGAGCTTCCTTGAGCTGAGCAGCAGCCGGGGGTGGGATGGGGAGGCGGCCAGGACCCCTCCCTGATACGCACCTGACCGTCCCACTAGTCAGATGCCTCCCCGGTAAACATACACTCACACACACACACACACACACACACACACACAGGGCTGGACACAAGCCACATCCCGCCCCCAGCTGCACAAGATCCTGTGACCTACACCCCACACAGGTGACTGTAGTGTAATGCCACAGACCCTGGGTGGGGGTCTGTGGCAGAGGGACCCCAGATGAGCCTTGGCCGTCCCGTGAAACAGGTGAAAAAGTTCCCAGCTTCCTCAACTAAGAGGGACCCGGGATGGTGCCTCCCTCCTCCAGGGTAAGCAGTAAGGCAGGAGATTTCCAGCCAATAGGACACCTGTTTTACAGACTGAGGTTCTAGCCATAAGTCGGGGACCAAGGGTGCGGTTTCAGCATCCTGGTGACCTGACCCTCTGCCACCCGGCCCACCCCTGGGTGGCTTCACCCAGCCAGGAAGTCCCTCTGGCACCACAGGCTTCCCCCTCCCCGGCTCCCTGCACACCTAAAGGCCTCCCCAGCCTGGGCTCAACCCCCTGCCACCCTAGGATTTGCATCTATACCACCTTTATGCACCTGGGCATGGTCGCTGCAGCTTTTACACATGAATGCTGGAGTCTGTGTGTGAGAACATGCAGGGTGCCATGCATGTGTGTGTAACCGTGTCAGCCCCTTGTGTGAGTGGGTGGGGGAGGCTGCAGCCAGCTGGTGAATGTGTGTGTATGTGTGTATTTCTTAGTATGTGGGGTGTTGCACTGCATGTGGGTGGACACGTGTGTGCCTGTGTGCGTGTGTGACTGTGATCCATTGCATAGTCAGCCTGTCCTGCCCCTGTGGCCCTCACCCTGCGACTTCCTCTTTGCTGCATCCTGCCTTCCCTCCGTCCCACCTTAGACTCCTCGTCCCCTCGCCCTGTGGTTCCCTGGCAGGCCTTGCCCAGCCCAGCTCTCTCTCGCAGCACCACCTGCAGGGGCCCTCTAGGACCTGCCCCATTGAACCCTGAGAGGACTCCTTACTCATGTCAGGATGCAGGCCCCTTGGGGGAATTCTGGGCAGGCGGGGCACACAGGTCAGCCTGTTTAGGGCATCACATGGTCCTCAGGCCTTGGCCCTGAGCAGGTGGCAGACGGCAGCAGGCAGGATACGGAGAGCATGAGCTGGGCCGAGAGTGCTAGGTAAGCAGAGGCCTGGGCAGAGCAGCAGGAAACCCCTGGACAGGTGGAAGGGCTGAGGGCCAGGCACCGGCCCTACTCCGCTGCCCTGCCGTTGGCCTGGTCCTGGCTCTGTGGGCACCGCCGGCACTGCCCTTCTGGCTAGCAGCTTTGTCAGCTCCCGTGGACACATCAGCACCCCGTTTCTGCAGGGCTAGGGCTGGAACCGACCTGATCCTTTCAGTCCAGGAGAGGGGAACCCAGAGCTTCTCACAGATGGAGAACCACACACACACACACACACACACACACACACACACACACACGCACACACTTGCGGTGACTGCTCCAGGGCCGTGATCACGGGCCGCAGTCCAGCCAGGGCTAGGGCACCAGCTCCAGCCCTGAGCAGGACAGTGAAGACGCCCGAGGGAGGCTTTCATCAGAGAAGCTGAGCCTGAGCCCTGCTCCTGCACACCCGAGGTGTGTCAACTCAGAGGACCGCCCCACACCCACGTGGGAGACTGCTCCAGGCTCCTGCCTTCCGGGCCGTTTGCAGCTTGCTGGACCTGAAGTGGAGCAGCCAGGAACTGAATGAGTGGATGCAGGACATGGCCGACTCTGGGTCATTCACTCCGCAGATGGCCGGAGAGGCCAGGCAAATGCCAAGACCATCTTCCACTGCTGAACTGAAACACAAACATGAGTGTCCTGTACCTGCTGCTTCCTATTCAGCTTCAAACCAAAGGAGGAGCCCCCATGTGACAGCTCAACTGGCTAGTCCTCCACTTACAAGTGCCAGGATCCCATAGGGGCTCCAGTTCATGTCCCGGCTGCCTCACTTCCCACCCAGCTCCCTGCTTGTGGCCTGGGAAAGCAGTGGAGGACGGCCCAAAGCCTTGGGACCCTGCACCTGCGTGGGAAATCCTGAAGAGGCTCCAGGCTCCTGGCTTCAGGTGAGCTCAGCTCCGGCTGTCGTGGCTACCTGGGAAGTGAGCCAGCGGATGGAGGATCTTTCTCTCTGTCTCTCCTTCTCTTTGTAAATCTGCCTTTCCAATTTATATAGATAGGAAGAAAGTATTTCATGTATTTGTAAGGTAGAGTTACAGACAGAGAGGGAGATAGCAGGGAGAGAAAGAATCTTCCACCCACTGGTTCACTCCTCAAATGGCTGCAATGATGGAGAACTGAGCCAAATGGAAGCCAGGTACTCCATCCGGGTCTCCCACGTGGGTACAGGCACCTGATGCACCCTGGGGGTGGCAGCACTGACCGCTGGGGACCTTGACTCCAGTGTTGGCTGGCCCACTATGGGTGGGAGGGGTGGCTGAGAGTTCTCTTTTTCTCTACCCCTCAAATATAGACTTTTCTAGAACTCCCACTGTGACGCACTGTGGTTAAAGCCCATCCCCTGGCTGTACCTCCTCAAAGGAGCAGCAGGGACCCGGCCATGCCTCCTCCTCTGGGCCCTCAGGGACTTCCTGTCCTGTCTGTGTCTCCCCTGAGCCTACGGGGGGGGGGGGCTGCACGCCCCCTCCTACTGCAGTTCATTCCTCTCTCCCGCTCCAGGCCCAGCCGCCGGCAGGTGCACACAAAGCTCCCACACCCCTAGGCTTGGCTGGGACCGCCCAGGGAGGTTGCTCCACCGACCGGCTCAGGCGTGGACCGCAGGAGCCCTCTGCCCGTCCCTCCGAGGGTCCCCGCGGCTGGGCACCCACCCACCCACCCACCCGCCTGCGTGAGCGCGGCTCCAGCAGCCCATTAAGCGATTTTTCCTACACTTACAGCTGGGGGCATCGACAAGGAAGCTCGATAAACCTTGGAAGAGACGCAGCGCCTCAGTCAGATATGCCCGCCCCGCGCCGCGTTTGATGCTGGCTGGGCTGCTGCAGGCGCGAGAGGCCGTGCGCCCCCCACCCATCCGGCCTTTCAAGTTGGGCAGAGGCTCCAGGTGGAAGGGGTGGCGGGGCGGGGAGCAGACCCCTCTAGCACAGGCTCTTGCAGGTTGGCGGGGGGGGGGTCCCCCAGGATGATCCCAGAAGCTGCATCCATCAACAGAGGAGCAGGGACCCCCAGCCCAGTACTTCCCAAGGCGGTGGGGGGGGCAAGGCATGAAGTCAGGAGAAAACGAGCAGGGGGGTAGCGAGCGGTGGTCCAGAGGGCTGGAGAGACACTGCAGACCCGGGTAAGAGCCGATGAGCGGAGCTGCACCAGCCTGCCTTGGGGGAGGCAGGGGGAAGCCTTCCTCCTGGCCTCAGCACCAGCTCCCTACACTCCAGAGGCTCCCTGAGCCAGGAGGACACAGCCTGTGGGCCCCACCACAGGGGTCTCCCCGAACAAGCCCCAAGTCCTCTTGGTGGGGCCTGGAGGGCTCAGGGGGCGTTTTATCCTCCGTGGAGTGTGCTCTGTCTACGCGCTGGCCTGGCGGTGAGGGCACAGGAGAATGGGTTGGTTATCTACCACTGAGTCCTGGGGAGAGACCCAGTGTTGTCTCCCTCGCAGGGCCAGCGCCCCAGAGTGCCCACCAAGAATGTGACATCACGTCCAGGCCTAGAGCTGCAGAGAAGGTAGCTTTGCTACCTTCCCGTAACCTACAGGGTGAGGCTGGGCTCTCAGGAAATGCCCAGGAATGGCATGGCAAGAGACAGGGGGACACAGAAAGACCTGAGGTGGGGGAGGGGGAATGAGGGGCAGGCAGGGGAGGGACTTGCAGGTGCAGTGGGCATCATCCAGGGAAGGGGGCTGGGCTGGCCTCACAGCTTCAGGCTTGGGGAAGAACAGCCTGGACAGGCGCAGGTGCCGGCGTGGGAGTAGGGTGGGGTGCGAGGCGGCCCAGAGGGAGTCAGGCACCCAGTGTGGGCGGGGGGCAGGGGGAGGAGGGAGGGGGGGGACACAAGGAGGCTTCAGCCCCCTCCCCTCTCCACACCGGCAAGCCCAGCCTCCCCCTCCCAGGTTATTAATTTTTCAGTGAAGAAAATGCTTTTTGTATTTTTTTTTTCCAGGCAAAATATTGATAATGGACTTAATGTGCCCTGGCTGCTTTTGTGTGCTCCCAGCGTCGCTCTCCTTGGGCGCCGCGGCCCCCTGCCAGCAGCAGCCCCTCCCCACTGGAGCCCCCAAGCCAGCCTGCCCCCCCTTACACACAAAGCCAGCCGCTCCCACCCCTGCGGGGGGGGGGTTTAATACAAGATGCAGGGTTTGCAACCCGCTTCCTTCTGTTTGAGAAGCAGGAAGGCTGGGACTGCAGTGTGCACATTCACTCACTCACTCACTCACTCACTCATTCATTCCCAGGCCTACCAGCACCAGGACCCTCAGGCCTGGGGGCAGGGAGGGTGGCACCTTGGGCCTCCACTTCCCTGTTGGATAAATAACCACTGTTGGCATCCTGGTTGCTGGCTATCAGGGTGGGGCGCTCAGTGGCCCCTGAAGAGGTCCACGCCCCAAGTCCTGGTCCAGCTTCCTGCTCACGCCCACTGCTTCCCACATCCAGGGACTCAGATGGAGTTCCCGGCCACTGGCTTTGGCTCAATGGCTGTTGCTGGCATTTGGGAACTGAACCGGCAGATGGGTGATTCTCAAATAAACATTTTACAAATTAAACAACAACAACAACCAGGCAGGCCTCATGCACAGGGCACAGGACCTGGGCTGTCAGCCATGTACCCAGCTGCAACTGCCGGCTGTCATCCAGCTGTGCATACCCCCCTCCCTCCCATGTTCTCCCCCTCTCAGGACCCCCGGGGTTTGCTCCCAGCTCTGTTACAGCCAGGGGCCGGGGTAGAGGGGTAGGGATACTCCAGCAGGAGGCCCCTTGGGCATGCACATGGTCATCCCATTGAATTCCGCGGGACACCAGCTCTCAGGTGCCCATGTCTCCTCTGTAGGCATCAATAGCCTGGTATCTGAGCATTGTATCTCGCTGGCAACATGTCATGAGCGTGAGTGCTGGGCCCTCATCCTGGTCTCCCAAGTACACACAAAAGGACACGTGGCCACAGACACACACAGGGTGTTTCCCTTCTTACTCTGCCTGCTAGGGAGCTTAGAGCCCAGACTATAGCCAAGCTGTGCCAAAGGTGCAGGAACAGGCCAGGGAGGCCAGTCTGCCTCTCCCCACACCTTCTCGCCACCTCTTCCCAAGCCCCTTGCTCCGGGAGCCTTCCCACTCCAGTCTCTCCAGGTTGAGCACGGCAGTGGGTTCTGTGTGTTCTAGAACCTTCTCCAGAACCTCCAGGGGTCTGCCGCACGGGAGGCTTGTGAAAGTCAAATGCAAGAACATCTGACGAGAGCTGAGGGGACCTGGGCAGGACAGGACAAGGTGAGAGTCAGGGCTGTGGGGGCTGAGGACCTGCTGCCCTACACACACACACACACACACACACACACACACACACACACACACACACTTACACACACACTCCTGCAGACAGTACACACACACACGCCCTGCACACACACACCCTGCACACTTACACATACATACATCTGCTCACACTGCACATCCCATGTGCCCGAGCGCATCCGCACATGACACACACAGACCTGGGAACCTACGGTCTGGGGTGGGGGTGCCAGCAGATGCCCCTCTTCACAGACCCCGAGTGATGGGGACCCCAAAGTACTCCCGAACCACATCTTTGAGGGAGGGGCAGCAGGCCAAGAGCCCAGGGCATAGGTAGCCCTAATCCTTCAGATGGCTGGAGCACAGCCCGGGAGCCTGGGCTCCCACCCTGATCCTGGCCCGGTGGGGATGCCCAGTGGGGATGCCAGCTAACACGTCTGTGTGCTGACCCTTTTCTGCATGGAGGCTGTGGGTGAGCTGCCCGGCCCTGTGAGCTGAACCAACCAGACTGTCTAGGGCCGTGGTTGCCCAGGTACTCTAGCAGCTGGGGGTCTCAGTGTGTCCACCCATAAAGTGGGGGTGGTCCTGCGTGGGATGGGAGGGTAAAATGGGGCTGGCCTGGTCTGCAGAGTCAGGGAGCTGCACTTCGGCCGGGAGTTCAGACAGACTCTCCCTGCCTTTCACTACTGGAGCAGCTCTGTCCGGTCTCTGGGGGAGGGACTCAAAAGGCCACACCCCTGGGACATCCAGGGACAGCCTGAGGCTGCTGTGCACCACACCACACCACACGCCCCCCCACCCCCTAGGGAAACCCTTCCCAAGGACCAAGTCCTGCAGTTTCTGCTTGCCTGCCTCAGAATTGGGGTCCACTCGGGGGACTGCCCAGCTCCAGGGACTTCTGCAGGATTCAGCGGTGACCTGGGGAGAGGGGGGTGTTTGGAGGAGGCTGAGAAGTCCCCCCCTTTTGTCCACCGCCACCCCCTCCAGGCCTCCCAGCGCCGAGCTGGCCTGGAGCTGGCTCCAGCGCCCCAGGATCGATCCCGGATCAATCCCAGGCAGGGCTGTGGTGGGCGGGGCCCTTCCTCCTCCTCCCCTCCTCCTCCCCTCCTCCTCCCCTCCTTCTCCCCTCCTCCTCTCCAGCCATCATTCCCTATGCTCCTTCCAGGAGCCCCTGGCCCACTCCCCCCACCTACCCAGGCCCATTCTGGGGAGGACAAAGTCCCTGGAGGTCCATTCTGTGCTCTGTTGCTGTTGGGGAAACCGAGGCGGGGTGGGTGGGGGTGAGGTTGGGACCCAGAAGCCACAGGAAGGGTGCCTGTGCCTGAGGGCTAGAGGAATGGGGGGGGGGGAATCTGTCCTTCCAGGGGCCAGATGGGCACACAGACCCTCCATCTCCTCAGACCTGAGGGTCCCCAGGCCTTCAGAGGTTCCAGCAAAACCAGCCAGGGGTCAACCAGATGACCGCAGCGTCCCTTTCCTCTAGCAGGTGCCTTGAAACCCAGGGGCTCTGGATGTTGCTCCCACGCAAGCTACTCACCTGCCAGGAGAGGGAGCAGGAAGAGGTTCCCCCCTCCCACACTCCTCCCAGGGATTCCAAAACGACGGAAAATGTTTTTTTCCCTTTGGGCTGGAAGATAGGAAGTGGGTGGGAGGGAAGGGGAGGAGAGGCGAGGGGAGGGGAGGAGAGGGAAGGCCCGCTGTCCTCCAGTCAGACAGCTGTGTGGGTCCTGGGCTGGGGAGGGGGTGCAGCGGCTACTACCTCTGTCTGAGAGGGAAGGAGAGGTAGGAATATGGGGGAGGGTCCTAGATGCCCTCACGTGGCTGGTGGGAGAATTTGGTCCCCCACCGCGTGCTCCCCCGCTGCCGCCGCAGTGGGAGGAGCCCAGCAAGGGGACAGGGAACCTTCCAGGCATCTGGAAGTGTCACCGACCCCAGAGCTCAGCACGGACGGTGGGCACTCGGGGCGCCTGGGCACGGACGGTGGGCGCTCGGGCACCTGGGTACGGGCCTCCCGCACAGCCGAGCAGGTCTCGTCAGCTGCGCTTCACTGGGGGCCCACCTGTCCTTCCCCTCACGCCCTCCCTCCGCCCCAGCAGGAGCTCTGGGCACCCACCCTGGGGACTGAGAGACGAGGAGACTGCTGTCCTCCTAGCAAGGGGGTAAGCGGGCGTCCTTTCTGCACACGCAGACAGATGCACACACACACGTGCACAAACACATGCAGAGGCACACGCACGTGCGCATGAATGCCTAGGCACAGCACTGCGGAGCGGGAGCCTCATTCTACGGTGATTTCCCCCGAGTGCTCTGGGCACTCGTGGGACCCTCCCCTGCCTGGCTTTACCCCGCCCCCTACACTGTCCCTCCTTTGTCTCCTGAGACCTGCGCGCAATCCCCTCCACTTTCTTTGTGCCAACTCCTATCCCCCTTCTGGAACGAGGGCCCTTCCTGAGGAAGCCAGCCGAAGCCAAACACAGGGAGGACTGGATAGGGCTGGGCCGGGCGCTCGGAGAGGAGTTGGGGAGTCAGAGGAGGGGTCCACCCCTCCCACCACCTGCGGCTTGGACTGCGCCCTACCCTCCCATCCGACTCTAGAAGAAGGGCACCCTTCTGGCGCACCAGGCTGGTGGGCCCTTAGGGCGCGTTTCCCACCCCCTTCCCCGCCTCCTTGTCGAGGCTTGAAGTCCTTCCCCGCCCCCTGGTAGCCGCAGTCTCCTTTGGGTGTCCGAGCCCGAGCCTGGAGTCTCAGCACCCAAAGCGAGCCCTGCCCTGAGCATTCTCCACGCGCCCGTTGGTGTTGGCATGTTTGATTCTCAGAACACCCCTCCGCGTTAGGGCGCAGACGGCGCGGGGGCTGCACAGAGCCGAGGTCGGGGCTCAGGGGTCTCGCCCTCTGATGCGGCCGCGTTGAGTCCCTCTGCAGCCGCAGCGTCCGACGCGGGTTTTGCGGCTGTGAGGAAGTCTCAGCCTCCGGAGCCGCGGGTCCAGAGCAGCCGACGCAGTCGGGGGCTGCGCCGGCCTCGGGCCTTCAGGCCGGACACGCTTCCTTCACTCCCCACCCCTGGGTGGCCGCAGCCCGCGCGCCCTGCCACACCTGACCTCAGGTTCCCAAACTGCGGAGCAACAAGGCCAGCTCCCCTGAATTGGTGTCACTGGAGTCGGGCCTGGGGCGAGCGGCACAGTGCCGGCTGTAGCGTCTTGGGAGCTCGGGACCCGCGCCCTGGCGACTCCAAAAGAGGGGCGCGCGCGGGGGTCGTGAAAGTAGGTGGAGAGGCCGGGCGCAGGACTGCCTGACCTGGCATCAGGGTCCAGACCCCTGCGGTTCCACCTCCCGCAAGCCCCTCGCCCCCGGGTGTCAACTTCCTAGATGAGAAATCGAGGCATCAGCAAGCCTGTGTCGCTAGCACCCACGCCAGCCGGGAGTGTGGTGTGAGGCGGCGCCAGGAGCTCCCTCCGCGGCGCCTCTAGAACGCCGGGGCCCAGCAGGCCGAGTTGCCGAAGGAGCAGGAGGAGGAAGGCACAGCCCCCCAGAGCGGTACAGCCCGGCTCCTGGGGCCCAGACCCGGTTCCGCGCACGCGAATCGGAGTGCTGTTTGCTGAGATCGGGCGCGCGGGGCAGCCTGAGAGCCACGAAGATTCAATGGGCTCGGCGGGCGTGGGGATCGATCGGGCACAGCTGTCACCCAAGAGCCCGTGGGGAGGGCGTCCATCCGCGGGTGAGCGCAGCCCCTGGCGCCCTTCGGCCGCGTTTGGGGCACCCAGGACGTGGGACCCGCCAGGAGCGAAACCCCACGTCGCGGCAAGCGGAGTCGGGTGCTCGGGAAGTCCTTGCGCCCCTGGGCGTAGAGGGGACTCCTTGGTTGGCGCGCGGCCCAGCGGGGACTCCCGCGCGGGCAGGGAACTCAGCCCCTCTCTTCCCGCGCCTGTTCAACTCCCTTTACCCCGCCCGAACGAAGGCGGCAGGGCTAAGGGGCGCGGGACTCGCAGCTGGGGTTTAGAATGGGGTCAAAAGGATGGGTTGGGAACAAGACTTGAAGGGTACTGGGGGTGGGGCGCGAATGGCCCGCGCTTACGAATATCTCGCTCTCCTGAAGAAAAAGGGTCCCGCCGGGCAAGGGACCTGCATTTGGGCAGGGGCGATTAGAAAAGAACCGAACCCAAGAAAGTGCCAGTGGGAGCCCTGGGTGGAAAGCTCCTCTCTTCCTGGTGCCTGCAGCCCTGCCAGGGAACCACCCCGAACCGCAGAAGGAGCTGCAAGGCCCAGGAGCCCGGGAGCTTAGAAGGACTGAACATGACGGGCGCCCTGTAGCTGGCTCCCCTGGAGCGGAGGCATGGGCACTGGAGGCGCCTACTCCCGGTGGGGACAGAGACCCCCACGCTCCAGAGAAGAGGCCGAGATCCCAGGGGTCTCTCTCCAGCCTCGGCCAACCCCTCCCCCGTCGCAATTTGCCTAATGACCCAGGTCGATGGAGGCCCGCTCTGCCAGCCTGCCCCGTGGCCGCTGCTTCTATTTCACTAATTACTAGAAGGCAGAGGGGCCCGTGGGAGGGGGGTGTCCACCACTTCCTCCCTCCTCACCCAGCAAATCTGTGCCCAACCTCCTGGTGGGAGTGATCCCCCCCAGATCCCCTAGTTCTGAGTTGCCCAGCCTCCTGGTGAAAGTGACATCCTGCGGCCAAGGGGTGGCCCCCTAACCCCTTAGCCTGGACTGAGGGAGTAGGAGCCCAGAGGCCAGGAAGGGGTCTGTCACCATTCCAGAGAGGGAGCCCCGCGTCTCCATTTCCCCTTCATAAGGGTCGCCTGGCCTCTCCCAGGGGCTTCAGACCACAGCCTGCACTGTCCCAGTCCCCACCCCCCAGCACGGGCTCCTGTCTCTGGGAAGGGAGGTCAGACTCCGCCTGGATCCCCAGCCTCCCCACCCCCCCACCAGAGGTCTCCTCCAGGCCCGAAGCTGTCGGCTTAGGGCGGTTGATTGATTTCTAGATTCTACGATTATTTTTAATTATCTGTGACTGTTGCAGGGTGAGATGGTGGGGGGGGGGGGGCGCAGGCTTGTGAAGTCACACTGCCCGCCCCCCCAACCTAAGGACCTGCACCAGAGTGGACAGTCCTTTGTCCAGACCCAGCCCTCATTCTCCTCCACCTGGAAGATCCTGGGCAGAGACCTGGAACTGGGCTGCTCAGGGACCTGGACGTGCGGGAGGTGGGGACAGAGGACCCAGAGGGCACCCTTGGAAGGCACCGCCAGCCTCCAACAGAGGGAGTGTCTGTCTAGTATACAGTGGGTGCTTACTAAATCACCAAGTACAAAGAGAGACCCCACCGGATACCCTCGGCCAGCCCAGGGTCGAAGGCATAGTTGTTGCACCACAGAGGGGAAACTGAGGCACAGGGAGTCCTGCCCCCTCCCCATGCCAACATTTCCAACGAGAATCTGTGCTCTCCTCATAGCGACATGGACAAGGCGCAGCAGTCCTCTTGATGGCTGAAAATCCTGTGGGAAGGGGCTCAGGGGCGTGGCTCCCTGCTGCAACCCTGTGTCCTCCACAAGAGACCCCCAGTAAGCACCTTCACCCCCACTTACTACCCTAGGAAACGGTGGGCTTGTGGGAGGGGGCGGAGGGGCTTGAGGTTTGCAGTCCCACTGTCCTGTAGGGAGCCCCTGTAGGGCCTGGCTGGCCACCTGGGCCTACACCCCAACCCAGGCCTCTCCCCACTTGGAGGGGTTAGTCCCACTTCCACGCAGTCCAGATGTTGAGGAGCAGGGAGTACCTGCCCCCTCCGTGAACCCCAGGAACCCCTGGGAAAGTAGAGGCTCCCGTCCCACGCCTGCCGCAGGGCCTGGGGGCGCTGTTCCAGCTGTCCAAGGCTGGACCGTTCTCCCCGGGACGCTGGCTGGATCCTGCCACTGGAGGGGCCTTTGAGCACCCTCTGAAGCCAGGGGTTCTACTGTTATTTGGGGAACCTGTGGCTGGGTGTGCCCCCATGGAAGCTGCCCTCTCCTCCGGAGTAAATTCCCGGCCCTGGCCCTTGCCGCCGCCTCCTTCTCTAGGAGGTTTGGAGGGCGGGCGGGTGCAAGGTGTTGGGGGGGACACACATGACTGCTTCGCGTCCCCGTCATTGCGGCAAGGTACTCCCCGAGGGGTGGCAAGAGCCAGTGGGCCCCTCGGGAGGGGAATCCTAGAGCAGGCATGGGGGTTCCCAGCGCGCTCGCAGACACTGCACAGAGGCTGTCCCGCTCCCCCGAACCCCGACTCCACTCTGGCCAGCCTGGCGCTTGAGGGGGCCGGGCCGGGCGGGCAGCTCGGCGGCGGCGGCGGCGGGAGCAGGTGGGCGGGGGCGCTGACGTCAGACCCGGGCCCGGGAGCCCGCGGCCGCTCCCCCGCCACATCCTGGTGGCCGCGCTCGCAGCCGGGCCGGGCCGAGCGCCGCGCAGCCACCGGAGGAGCGGGCGGGGAGCATGCGGCGGCCCTGAGCGCGCCGGGCCGGCGCCGAGGAGCGCGCGCGGCGGGCGGGCATGGAGCTGAGCCTGGAGAGCCTGGGGGGCCTGCACGGCGTGGCCCACGCGCAGGCGGGCGAGCTGCTGAGCCCCGGCCACGCGCGCTCGGCGGCGGCGCAGCACCGCGGCCTGGTGGCGCCGGGGCGTCCGGGCCTGGTGGCGGGCATGGCGAGCCTGCTGGACGGCGGCGGCGGCGGTGGGGGCGGCGCCGGGGGAGCCGGAGCTGCGGGCGGCGCGGGTAGCGGCGCCGACTTCCGCGGGGAGCTAGCCGGTCCGCTGCACCCGGCCATGGGCATGGCCTGCGAGGCGCCGGGGTTGGGCGGCACTTACACGACGCTGACGCCCCTGCAGCACCTGCCACCGCTCGCCGCCGTGGCCGACAAGTTCCACCAGCACGCGGCGGCCGCGGCCGTGGCCGGAGCGCACGGCGGCCACCCCCACGCGCACCCGGCGGCCGCACCGCCCCCTCCACCCCCGCCGCAGCGCCTGGCGGCCAGCGTGAGCGGCAGCTTCACCTTGATGCGCGACGAGCGCGCGGCGCTCGCCTCCGTAAGCCACCTCTACGGTCCCTACGGCAAGGAGCTGCCCGCCATGGGGTCGCCGCTGTCGCCGCTGCCCAACGCGCTGCCACCGGCGCTGCACGGCGCCCCGCAGCCGCCGCCCCCGCCCCCGCCGCCCCCGCCGCTGGCCGCCTACGGCGCACCTGGCCACCTGGCTGGGGACAAGCTGCTGCCGCCCGGCGCCTTCGAGCCGCACGCCGCACTCCTGGGGCGCGCCGAGGACGCGCTGGCCCGCGGGCTGCCCGGAGGGGGCGGCGGCGCAGGCGGCGCGAGCGGCGGAGGCGCAGCAGGGCTGCTGGCGCCCCTGGGCGGGCTGGCTGCGGCCGGGGCTCACGGGCCACACGCGGGCGGTGGCGGTGGTCCGGGCAGCGGCAGCAACGGCGGCGGCCCGGGCGCGGGCGCGGCGGCCGAGGAGATTAATACCAAGGAAGTGGCTCAGCGCATCACGGCCGAGCTGAAGCGCTATAGTATCCCGCAGGCCATCTTCGCGCAGCGCATCCTGTGCCGCTCGCAGGGCACCCTCTCCGACCTGCTGCGCAACCCCAAGCCCTGGAGCAAGCTCAAGTCGGGCCGAGAGACCTTCCGCAGGATGTGGAAGTGGCTGCAGGAGCCTGAGTTCCAGCGCATGTCGGCGCTACGCCTTGCAGGTAGGACCCCGGGTACGCCGGCTCACGCTGCCCACTCCCCACTCCCCGCCTGGCGCTCTGGCGCTCGGAGATCCCTCGCAGGAGGCCACCCTGCCGTCTGCGTCCCTGCCTTTGTGCCATCCCAGAGAGAGAGAAAAGAGAGAGAAAAGAGAGAGATTGGGCCGCACTCCAGCCTCCCACATCGCTGCCACTGCCCCTCCGCGAAGGAGCTAGGGTCCCCCGTGCCTGGCAGACTCTTGGGGTATCTTATTGTGTGTGTGCGCGCGCGCTGGCGCTGTGTCCCCGAATGCACCGTTGCAGTCAACCCCAGGTGCCACTGGAGAGTAAGCCCCCCCACCCCGGAGCCTGCGGATCTGGGCCCCGCGGAGCGCTCGGACGGTGCTCCGGCCGCCGGCGCCGCAGCTGCCCAAGCCCAGCGGCTCTCAGCCCCGGCCGCTTCTTTGTAGCTCGGCTCCTGCGATCGATAACCCCCTCCTCCGCTCTGGCCGCTGGCAAAGGTCACCGGCGAGCGGGAGGGGGAAGGGCGGCCAGCCCCTGGACCCCTCAGCTCTGCTGGGGTTCAGCGCCCCCTCCGCGCCGGCCGCCGGTCTCTATTCTGTTCTCCTCTCGGGCCTCCTCGCTTTCTCTGTATCTCTCTGTCTCTCTCCTTCTCCCCCATCCCCTTATCCTCAGGCACCGACCCCTTGGGGACTCCTGCTGCCCCCTATCTCCCAGCTGACAACAGCTGGGTCTGTACCTGCCTCCTGCGCGCCTGGGGGGAGGCCCTCATCTCCTGGGAGGCTGTAGGGGTGCAGGCCAGGGTGGAGGGGCCAAGGAGGCGGCGTGTACCCCGACCACAGGGACAATAGCAGGCTGAGCGCTGGGCAATCGATGGCGTCTCTCACACTCGGCCTGCAGAAGCCGGTCAGGCAGGGGCTCCACGCAGGCCAGCGGATAGGCACAGTCGGGGGGGGGCGTTCCCTGTGCCACCTGTCCCCAAGCCAGCCCTGGGCAGCAGCACCCCAGACTGCCTCAGTTTCCCCTCTCTGCAAAATGAGGATGACTGGTGGGAGGCAACAATAGTCGTCTGGGATCTGCTCTTTGCAGGGGAAGAAATGCAGGGACTTCGTGTGTGGCAGGGGTATGTGGGGACGAGCCAGACCCGCTCTGCCCAGACCTGGACGGAAGGGGAGGGCCAGAAAATGTCCCCTGTGCTATGGACCCTGTGCCCCCAGTCAAGGTAGAGGGGCTGCACTCACTGGGCAGCGGCCGGTGGAGCCAGCAGCTGTCAGCCCCGTGTGGCCCGTGGGGAACCCGAGGCCACCTGTGCACCCAGGGTAGCCGCGGCAGGCATTGGTCATGGCCTGGCTACTTCGAGGAACAAGGTGGGGGTGTTGGGGGAACCCGGAACCAGCGAGCCAGCCCCTACCCACGGGCCCCGCGGGTCCTGCGGGCCGCCGGGGCGGCGTAGGTGGTGGCCCAGGGCGGGCTAATTAGGCACCCGGAGGCCTTTAGTTCCGCTCGCTGCGCAAATGAGAAGCGGTTAAGTGGCGGCAAATCGCCGCGGTTAGGGGAGGCGGGGGCGCGTCCCCCCCTCTGCGGCTCGGCCGCAGTCCCCAGGATCAATCCCACAAGGCCGGGTAGGTTACCGGGTCCTCTCCAGGGCCCTCTTGGGACCCCATCCCGGGCACAGCGAAATCTGGGGCTTCCTCAAAGCAGGAAAATGACTTACTGTCCCCAGTCCCCAGCCCATCCCACACACAGGAGAGTGACAGAAAATGGGAGGGGAGAGAGACCCTGGCCTGCTTTTCCCCCCATCCCTTCCCGACCACCTTCTTCCCTCTAGGACTGTGAGAAATGCGGCTGCAGGGCCTCAGGGACCCGGCCCCATTGCGTGCCTCAGTTTACCCATCTGTAAAATGTGTCCATCAGGGAGGGTGAGCCTGTGCTGCAGCCCCCACCCCCAGGGCCGTCCCCTCCTCCCTCAGCGTCCACCGGTAATTATGGGTGAGGGGCTGGGGAGGCAGGGACCTGCGCCTTGGCGGGGGTGGGGCGGTCGATGCCTTCGAATTACCGTCTCTAATTCATCACCGTGGCCGGGTCGATAGCTCCAGCCGTCTTCAAATATTGTTTAAATTGCAACTGCAGAAGAAAAAAAAGTATTTTTCCTATCTGATCAGAAAAAAATATATATGTATATGAAAATAAAATGTCAGACAGAGGCAGGCAGGCCACTCCGCACCCCCCACCCCCAGAAGTCCTGGGTGAGCTGAGTGGAAGCCCAGAGACCCTAAGGGACAGTGGAGACCAGTGGGGGACATTGAGGCAGGTGGCCACACCACATAACACGCAGTGTCAAAGCCAAGACAGACGCCACTGGACGCCGATTCAGTGGCCTGGGGCTCAGCAGGGACACCCCGTCCCAGCCCCTTTGAAAAGTGGGGAGAGCTGGGGGGCTCCAGGGATGAGGGTCTGAGGGCTGGGCATCCCAAGGTAACCAGGGTGAGGAGGGTGGGCACTGGGAGCTGCCCCTGGGAGCCCCTCAGGGTTTGCACTGCCTGGGGAGCCCTTAGAAGTGGGGTGCATGGGGCCAGATGCACATTGGGTACCTCTTTCCCGCCCCACCGGTGTCCCTAAAGATAACTCAGCCTCCAGGGGTGCTGCTCCCCAGCTGCCTGCAGAGCTAAAGTCTGACAACCAGCCGCAGAGTGGAGGGACCCCAGTGGGCAGTGCCCCAGCCCAGGCCTCGAGCGCCTGGGCTGAAAACAAAAGCTGGAGCCCCTAGCCGGCTGCCGCCGCAGGGAAGCCAGATTTTAATTAAATATGGACCCGGATCAATATAGCCTGCAGCACCCCAGGAGGGGAGGAGAGGGGCAACCCCTCCTCCCACAGCCTCAGTTTCCCCCTGTGCCAAGTAGTACCTGGAGGGGACCATCCACCACCCAGGCGGGGAACAGGATCGGGGCGCCTCCCTGCTTCATCCCACCTTTTTTTTTTTTTTTTTTTTTTAATTTTTTGCCTCAGTCCTGTCAAAATATAACATTAGATGCTATGTGGCCGATTTCTTAGAACAAGGCATGTTTACCTCCTCGGCTGTCACACACACACACACACACACAGCCCCGGGCCACATGTATGTATTTTATTGACTTGCTTTTGTACAGCTTCATTGCCGGACGTGCAAAGGGGAGCTGGGGTGACAGGGTCCCGCCGGTGGGACGGTCCTCAGCCCCAAGATGGCGGTGGCGCCTTCCTGTCCGCCATGCCCACAGCATCGGGTCTCCCTGGAGTGGCTGTGGGGCGCTGGGTGGGAAGTGGAGCGGCCGCAGCTCCCACCATGGTGCAGGGGGTGGGGGCCTAGCCGAGCCGCACCCCATCCTGCCCCATCCCTCCCTGAGGGGCGGCCAGCAGGTGTGCGCGCTTCTCCTTGTTTTAGTCAAAAACATCTCTGGAAGAATGGGTGATGGGGCCCCAGGGTGCAGGGTCTCCAGGAGGACTTGGACCATTCTCCATTCCTTTTCCAAGACTCAAGAGCAGGGAGTGGGATCAGAAGTGAAGCAGCCGGGATTCGAACCGGCGTCCAAATGGGATCCTGGCATTGCAGTTGGCAGCTTTGCCTACAGCGCCGCTCCCCTTTTTATTTTTTCTAAGCATCGAGGAGGATCGGCGGGTTCTCTGTGTGGCCACCAGCACCTCCTCCACCCCCCCCCCTCACAGTTGCGGCCAGCTGGGGTGGCTGTCACTGCCACCCCTTGCACCTGCCCTCACCCCTGTTTCCAGGCTGGCTGCTCTCCTCTGACTATCACTGGTCCCTTTGCTGTCATCTTTTTCAAATAGGTTTCCAAACGCTGCCTGCTGCCTGCTTAATGTCTTTTTAAAGAGCCAGGCGGTGTGGGGGCACCTGCAGGTGCACGCGTGTGCCAGATCTGCCCCAGGACACCCCCCATCCCTCCAGGTGGAGCCCTGTGTCCAGGTGGAAAGCCTGGAGTTTGTGCTCTGGTTGATAAGCGTTTGAAAGACGCAGAACTAATTTGAAAATGCGGCCATTAAAATCCCATCAGGGGAACTGGGCTGGCCAGCCAGCCGGGAGGGAGGCGGCACCTCACTCGGGTTGGGCGCCGGCCCAGGTGAGCTGGGGACAGAGCAGGAAGAGGGAGGGAGGGGCAGGGCAGGTGCTGGCTCTGGGGGTGCTCAGAGGCAGGCGAGGGGGTTGCTGAGCAGGGGCTTGGCTTAGCACCCCTGGGCAATTCCTGCAGAGGTGGGGAGTGGGTGCGGAGGGGTGGGGTAGGTTGACCAACAGGACATTTAGAGGCGGGCAGGGGACAGTGCGCCGTCCCCCCACCACTGGGCCGGCAGCTGGTGGCAGGGCAGGACATGTTACCAAGGTAACCCGCCATCATCCCAGCCGGAGACCAGACTGTGTATTGGATCCCGGGACTTGGGGTAGCTAGAGGGAGGGGCTGTGGGTGGGCGCTGCTGCTCCCTGCACTGCCCCCCCACCCCCGTGCTCTGGGGCCGGACACCGAGGGTACTGTACAATGTCCTTCCACCCCTGCTGGCTGCAGCTGGCAGCCCTCCTCCAACCGTCTGCCACACACCTGGCCCCCAGTTCCCTAGCCGAGGTGTGTCCCCACCTGAACTGAAGCCCCCCTCCCTTGGGGAGTCCCTGAAGTGCTGGGAGTGGCATTTGGGGAGGGGTGGTGGGGACGTGGGTGGCACAGTCTATCGCCACACTGGTGCCGGTGAAAGCCAGGAAGGAGCTCTCCATTCCCCCCCAGTTTTGGCCAGTGCCCCCACTGCTTGCCAGGGGCGGGTGGGGGAGGGCGTGTCGTAGAATGCTGCTGATGAACAAGTGCCTGGAGCCTGGTCTGCGTGTGACACTGAGACACAGGGGCCCCGTGCTCATGCTCCCGCCCGAGCCTCCCCACACGTGCAGTGCTGCCATGGAGGAAATCCCTTCTAGGAGGGCTTGAGGAGGAGTGGAGAGGGCCAGCTGTGAGACCCTGACCTCCTCGCCCCTCCAGCCAGGAGTCAGAGCTGTGTGTGTGGGGTGCTCGCTGCCTCCCCTCGGGAACCCAGTGCTGGGGTACAGAGCAGGGACAGTGGTTGGGTCCCAGGGAGGGAGGGAGGCACTGCGGTGCCACAGTGAAAGCCTGTGGGGCAGGTACAGGTAGGTGCCAGTGTCCCTAGACGATTCAACCTGGCTACACCCACTGTGGCCCCCCGCCCCTGGCCTCTGAGGCCAGAGAGCGATGCTGCCGTCTGCTGGATGCAGCTGGAAGTGTGGAGTGGCCGCAGTGGGCAGTTCCAGGACTTGCTGGCAGGAAGCCGGCCCTGCCCATTCAGAGTTGGGGATGGAATCCCAGTCTCTCCCTGCAGCCGGCCTCAAGGGATTGGCCCCAGATTGTCCTCGCCTCTGGGCTCCAAGGAGACAGAGGGAGCAGCCCCTGCAGAGGCCAGAGGTGGAGGTGATGGGGAGGGGCCTGGCCTGGAAAATGCTGGAAGCAGACACGACCCCTGTATGTGCCTTGAACACTAGAGTATGCAAGGCTTGCCTGGGAGCCGGCAGGGAACCTGGTGAAGGAGTGAGGGCTGAAGGCCCCGTGCAGGATCGTGGGTTAGGGGCAAGGTGGATGCAGACAGCTGGGGTGGGAGAGGCGACCCTGCTGACCCTGCTGACGGTGGGAATCATACAAAGGGTCACCAGGCCAGAGGTGAGGCAGGGGTGGTGGATGTGTATCAGGAGGAGGTGATGGGAGAGGAGGTGGTAGGAGAGGAGGTGATGGAGGGGGAGGAGGTGTGGAGGAGGTGATGAGGAGGAAGTGATGGAGAAGGAGGTGATGGAGGAGGTGATGATGAAGAGGTGATAATGAGGTGATGGAGGGGGAGGTGATGGGGAAGGAGGTGATGGAAGGGGAGGTGATGGGGAAGGAGGTGATGGAGGGGGAGGTGATGGGGAAGGAGGTGATGGAGGAGAAGGTGGTGGAGGAGGTGATGGGGAAGAGGTGGTGGAGGAGGTGATAGGGGACGAGGTGGTGGGGAAGGAGGTGATGGGGGAGATAATTGGGACGTGATGCCCACCTGACCACTTTCCGGGTTCCCCGAGATGCTGCATTCCTCCCTCTGTGGGGCTCCTACACCCACCCCATCTGTGCCTCTGACCCTGCCGGCCTCCCCTCCATTTTCACCTCCTCTAAGGAGCCTCTGTGAGTGGGGGGCGGCGCTGGCACCCGGCTGGGGGAGGGCAGTGCCACGGGGGCGTGTCCAGCCTGCCCGTGGGGGAGGGGAGCGCCAACCGAGGCCACCAGCGGTAAAACAGCTCGGCCTGCGCTGCTGGATCGATCGGCTGGCCTGAGGAGCTGTAATTAGATTGAACGCCGGGAAAGGGGCGGCCCGGTCTCTTTCTGCTGTGCTCGACAAAACGTGAAGTTTTCCACTGCTCGGCCCGGCCCCTCCCCCAGCTTCTGCCTGAGGGACTCCCCCCCCCAGGCACCTGCTCGGAGACACGGGGATGGGAGGGCAGGGTGAATGGGCCAGTGTCCACCCTGTCCTGCCTACACCACTCTTTGAGTAAGGGAAAGGACACAAATTCCCTATCCTAGGAGCCCACCAGTGAGATGGGGGGCACCTGCCAGGCCATGGACACCTGGTCCTTGCGAGTGCTGCTGGGTCGCGGCTGCAACATCTGGGGCTGGGCCAGCCCGAAGCCAGGAGCTCCATCTGAGTCTCCCACGTGGGTGCAGGGGCTGAGCACCCCAGGTGCACCGGCAGGGAGCTGGATGGGAAGCGGAGCAGACAGGACTGGAGCCCTAGCCATCATTCTGTTGAATGGATCCATGGGAAGCTATGGGTTCCTAGCCAGTGGGGAGGAGGGAGTGGCCGCCGACCCCTGTGGCAGACCCTGCTTCGTGTGCACGCCTGCGTGTCTGCGGGTAGTGGCTCCCCAAAGGCTGGCAGCATGGGTGCGCCCAAGGTCACCCATGGGGTGACAGTGCCACAGGGTGTGTGTGGAGGGAGGGGGACAGAGGCACACCTGGGACTGTTACAAGGAAGGGAAATTGAGGTTGTTGTTGGGGACGCAGCCCCGGGATCCCTGGGCAGGGAGCAGGAGAGGGACTGGGACCCAGCGCCCCCTCCATCCCCGGGGAGCCTATCCTGGGGCCCTGGGTGGCGACTTCCTGGGGCATGGGCGCGGTGGTGGTGACGGGGCAGGCGCTGACCTTGGCCCCTCGCCTCCCGCCGCGCCCCGCGCCTGCCCCGCAGCCTGCAAGCGCAAAGAGCAGGAGCAGCAGAAGGAGCGCGCGCTGCAGCCCAAGAAGCAGCGGTTGGTGTTCACCGACCTGCAGCGGCGCACGCTGATCGCCATCTTCAAGGAGAACAAGCGGCCGTCCAAAGAAATGCAGCTCACCATCTCGCAGCAGCTCGGCCTGGAGCTCAACACCGTGAGCAACTTCTTCATGAACGCGCGGCGCCGCTGCGTCAACCGCTGGGCCGACGAGCCGGGCGCGACGTCCGCAGGCCCCGCCGCTGCCGCCGCTGCCACCTTCTCCAAGGCCTGAGCCCCGGGGCGGGGGCGGCCTGGGCCCAGCGCACAAACGGCCCCTGCCCCTCCAGGCCAAAGGAAGCCCTGCGACCCCACACTCCCTTATCCCCACACCCCCTTGCCCTGAAGGGAGCGGACGGCAGGGAGAGGCCCCCTCCGTCCCCCCCTAACCTCCATTCCGGACTCCCCAGGACTTCCTGGGGTGTCCCCAGCCCCCCATCCCCAAGGCGGGTTGACAAGCACATTTAAGACCAGGAACGGGGTCACCGCAGCAGGATTTTAAAGAATCCCTCGCCCCCCGCCCCATCCCGCAAAACGCCCAGGCCCAGGCCGCGCTGGGACCCCACGAGCGTCCGCGACGCCCTCCCGCCCCTAGCGACTCCGCGTGCCAAGATTCGCCGTCGCCTGCCTTAACGCCTGCGGCGGCGACGGCGAGAGCGGCCCCCGGCCTCGCCTCCTTCCCTCCCTCCCTGTAGGCACCTTGAAGGCCGGCGAGCAGCCCGGGAGATGCCCACCCGCGCCCGGGATCCCTGGTGGAGCGCCACGGAGCCGACCTGGTGGAGCAGAGCCGGAAGGTGGGGTCCGCCTGCGCCCATTTTTTTTTGCCAAAAAAAAGAAAAAGAAACCCAAAGACAAAAAACAATTGTGCGAGGGGATAGGGGTCTTGGAGAAGACGAGCCCTCCGTGGCTTCCGGCGACCCCGCAGGACCACCCGGCCACGCAGCTGGACCGACCCCGACCCTCCCCGGAGAGCGGAGCGCGCCGCCGCCGGCTAGGTTAGGCTACCTCAGTAACGTTCACATTTGTGATTGGAAAAATCACGCCGATACCAAAGATCCCCTCCCCCAAGGACCTGACTGGATTCTGGGGTTCCCTGCCTCCTGCCCCTCCGGAGAGAGAGAGATTGAGCGCGCGAGCGAGCGAGAGAGAGAGAGAGCGCGAGCGAGGGAGCGAGCGAGCGAGCAGTGAGGTCGATGAGTGCCTTTCTCCTGAACCAAAGAAGTGTGTGGAATGTTCTCTTGTCCTTATCCACTCGCTGTGCTCCAGCTTTGAGAAACCCGATCTGAGTGATGCTTCTAGAACCTTCTGGGAGTTGGGGCAGGATCCTCCGAGTGTAGAATCCCTGTTCCCGCTCTGCCACCAAACCCCCAGTCCGTGTGCGCGCGCGCGCGCGCATGCACCTGTTAATACCCTCCTTCCCGCCCACTTGGCAAGCCGCCCCAGGAAGAACCCGCGTTTAATCCGCGCGGTGCGCACGGGTGAGTGCGCCCACCGCCTGCCGCGCCCGGGGTTTCTTCTCTTTCCCACAGGAAGGGGCGCCGGGTCCCCCCACTTTGTTCCGGCACTGCCACCGCCAGCCCCCTCGGGCGTCCCCGGCGCCCTCTGCTGGGCTAAAGGTGGCTTAGGACCTTGTAAGTCACCGAGAAGTGACAAGCAGCTCACTGCCACCCAAGCGCCCTACCCGTATGCACCCCGCTGCCACCCAAGCGCCCTACCCGTATGCACCCCGCGCACGTGTGTGTGTGTGTGCACGCCACGTACCCACACACGCCTGTACTCACATGCACGCACCTGCCCCAGCCGCCCCTTCCCCCTCTGCCCCGGGTCCCCCCACCCCGATCCACGCAGGGAACCCCACCTCCAGCACAATCCCTTTGAGCCTTTGACAATTTTTCTCTGAAATACCTCAAGATATCTAATGTATAGTTTATGTGACGAAGGAGAGAAGTCCTTAGCTAGTTTTTGGAAATAACGTGACTTGAAGCTTTATACTGTCAGATGATAATTTTTTTGCAGGCGACCGCATGTGGGTTCTCTGACGAGTCCGTGGGAGACGTCGTGAATGTCGGGGCTGGGGTCCGGCGGGGGGCAGGGTACAGCTTTCCGCCTCCAGCTTGTTGTGTCTCTTGTTTTTTTCGAGTCTTATGAGAGTATTTATGATTCTATGTGTTCTGCGTTCCGATGTAATTTAAAGAGAGAAAAAAAAAAGGGTGGGTGAGGGTAAAAAAAAAAATGTAAAAAAAAAAGAAGAAAAAAAAAAAAGGATTTGATTCGCTGCATGGCTGACGGGCTCCGTGATGCTGTGTGGGGGTGGGGGGGCGGGCGGGGGGCGGCCCCGGGTCCGTGTCGCATCCGTGTGTGTCATGCGCAGTCCGTGCTGTCCTCCCCACTCATCGCCCCACGTCCCGCGGTCGCGACACCTGCTCCGTGTCCGTGGGCAGCAGGTGGGGTAGGTCGGGGAGGGCCACCTCCAGTCCCTCCCTGGCCCGGCGGGGAGCCCCACATGACTGGGTCAGAGACGTCCCTCCTATCCCGGACAATCAGTCAGGGTCAGTTCTGTCGCCCATCCCTCCCCCATCGTCCACCTGGGGACCCCCTCCCACCTCCAGCCTGGAACCCCCTTATCCAGAGGGGGAGCGCGGCGCAGGAGTGGGGTGCGTGGGGGGGGCTGGAAGGCGGCCGGCCCGCGGGGTGCTCCGGACACCCCTCCTCCCCGCCGCGACCCCGGGCGACAGACTCAAGAAGTCAAAAAGAAAAAAAACAAAAATCACCCCCATTGTTGCCCATCGCTGTGCTGGGTCTGTGGTTGTTTCTTTTTTGGTTTTGTTTTCTTCAATAAATTATTTTCTAGTCACTCCCTCCGCGTGGCGTGTGTGCGTGCGCGCGTGGGAAAGCGGGGGAGCCGCGTGCTCCCCGCCCCCTCCCCAGGGGTTCCCCAACCGCGTCGCCGTCGCTTCGTGTCCCCCGGCGGCTTGTCTGGGCTGGAAGTGGTTTGGCTCAGGGGGCGCACCCAGTGAAGCAATGGACTGCGCGCTCCCCGTGGGTGGGTGCACGGCCAGGGCTGGGCCTGAGTGCCTGGATGGCGTCCGCCCACAGGTGGGTGCACGTCCCCTGGCTAGGCAAGAGGCCCCCCGCGGGTGGGTGCGAGTCCCCGGGCTAGGCAAGGGAGCCCCCGGCGGGTGGGTGTGCGTCCCCGGGCTGGTCGTCTCCCACAGGTGAGTGTGTGTGCCCGGGCCAACCCTGGGCACCTCGAGTCCCCGTGGGTGGGTGCGCGTCCCTGTCAATCCGGGGCGCAGTGCTCCGGGGACGCTGCGGGCGGCGAGGGGAGCGGCGCACGCGCGTCCGGAAGCAGCGCAGTGTCAGGCCGAGCCGGGTTTATTGGAGAACGGGAAGGATTCTTTTCCGTGGTCACCGGGCGACGGCCTCGGGTCGTCCGGCTGCTCCTCGGCCGGCAGGGGCACCGGCAGCCACTCCATGGGCGACGGCTCCACCTCCACGGGCCACGGCTCCACCTCCATGGGCCACTGCTCCACCTCCATGGGCTGCTCGGCCGCCGGGGCCTCGCCGAGGCCGGCGGGCAGCGAGGCGCGGGCAGCAGAGGCGGTGGGCGGCGCGTCCTCCCTGTCCGGGTGGGCGTCCCGCGGCCACGCGTGCGGCCAGCTCCTCCAGAACTGAAGGGGGATCCTCCACAGGGAGGACCCGTAGTCGAGCAACCCCTGCTCGCTCTCGACCTGCTGCTGTTCCTCCTTCTCCTCCGGGAGCTGGGACTCGCTCTCCGGGGCGAGCTCCAGGACCTGCGGCAGGGACACAGGCGCCTCCTCGGGCACGGGCGGCGTCTGCGATTGCCTGCGGGGCGACATGGTCCTCCGCTCCCGCGTCCTGGGGCCCCAGACCTGCTGTGGCCCTGGAGCTTCGTCCGAGGACGCCGCGGCCGCATCCTGGAAGGACGGCGTCAAGTCCGGGGACGGGATGGCCGCCTCCACCGACGGCCTCTTGTCCCCGAGGGACATCCTCTTGGGAGTCCGGGGAGCTTCGGGCGGTGCCTCGTCCTGGGGTTCGCCCACGGACTCGTAGGTCACCTCGGGGTTGGCGCCTGGCGCACGGCGCAGGCTGGTTCCTTGAGTGATGAGGTTGGCGTAGCCCTCGCGGTGCGAGAAGGCATAGCTGGAGCGCCTCCTTCTAGACTCCCGGCGTAGCTGGGGCATGGGCTCCATGGCCAGGATGTCCTCGCCCAGGGCCACCTCCTCCTCCTGTGGGGGCACACACGACTCATCGGGGTCAGCCGCCCCTTCCTCTTCCCATAGGGCGCCAAGCTGGTTCCCATCAAGCCCATCAGATTCGGCCAATCAGAGTCCTTCTCTGGGACCCTTGGACGGAGGCCAGGAGCCCAGAGCCTGGACACACACGCACAGCCCACCCCCTCCCCCGTGTCCAACCTGTGTGGGTTGGGGGAGGAAGAGTACCACCCACCATGCTGCCCCCAGCCCACCCGACCCCCAGCCACGCACTGGCCTGGGCAGCCATGCCTGGGTGCGGTCAGCCAGCCAGTCCCTCCCTCCTGGAAACTGCAAACACCTGGGGAATGGGGCAACCCACCGGCCGGCCGCTTCCAGAACCTTCTCTGTGCCCCTGTCCCCACACCCGCTCCCGCACCCCCTCCGCACCTTGCGCGCTTTGCTGAGCTCCTGGACAATGATGCGCACGGCCACGGCCACCAGTGTGTTGACGCTCACGTTCAGCAGCACCACCAGCAGGGCCGAGGGACGTGACAGCACGTTCCAGTCGGCGTCTGGGGGGCAGGGCAGGGTCACAGCGCGGCCCACCCGCCCACCACGTACTCACCCACCATCACGGTGGGCTCTCCCTGTCTCCACCTGCGTACACACACACACACACACACACACACACACACACACACAGACACCCCTGCAGGCTGGGTGGGCGCTCACACAGGAACGGGAAGGTGACCGGCGAGATCCGGAAGAGCAGGTAGCTCTGGGTGGCATAGGTCAGCAGGGCGTAGGCACTGAGGCTCAGGACCACTGTCAGCAGGCTCAGCACCGTCCAGTACTTAGTAATCAACATGACCTAGAGCCACAGGTTGGCGTTTGCCGGGGGCAGGTGGGCCCCCCCTACCACCACCACCAGATGAGCTCCGCCCACTCCCGCAGCCCACTGCCCCACCTCCACGGTGATGGAGAGCAACCCCGACAGGGCCACCAGGACCGCGAAGGACTGGTGGTCCCCGAGGCCTGAGGGCCCAGCCAAGTTCTGGCTGACCAGCAGCGTCACAAAGAAGTTGACCAGGGAGGTGGCTGTGCCATGGGCCACGGCTTGCAAGAAGACGCCATAGTTGAAGAGTTCATCCCTCTGGCCTGCCACGTACAGCTCCGGCATCTGCAGGCTCTGCTCGGCGCTCACGTCCTGGGGGACACGGCGGGGATGGGCCCCACACTCAGAGGCCTGGAGCCCTGAGGGCAGTGCCCCACGTGGTGCCACTGGCTACCAGGGCAGGGGGGTGGGGAACAAAGGGGCCCTGGAGCTGCTGGGTGGGGTGTGGATGTGTGTGGCCTGGGTGCTCAGGAGCTGGGGGAGGCCAGGGGCAAGGGGGTGGATGTGGGTGCTGGAGGGTCCCCAGGGTGTGTGACCCAGTACGCAGGAGTTGGAGGAGGCCAGGGACAAAGGGGTATAGGTGCTGGGAGCCCACCGGGGGACATGGCCTCAGCTTTCTGGAAGGGCCCAAGCAACCAGGAGGTCTGGGGGTCCCGGGGTACTGAGAGGCGACCCTGTCTATGCTTCCTGAGCACAGTAGACGTCTCTAAGGAATTCTCCCTGGCTGCCTGCTTCTCTGGGGGAAGAAATTAAACTAGAGAAAGAGGGGCTCCCGTGGCTGCCCTCCCGGGTCTTGAGCCAGCCCCCTGCCGCCCCACGCCCTGGGAGCAGGGAGCAATGGGTGAAGACCCAGGTGCTTGGGACCCCTGCCAGCCACGGAAAGGGGAGAGGGGACCCGGGTGGAGCACTGGGGGAGTGAGGCAGGGTCTCACTGCCTTTATCTGACTTGGACACATCGAATATATACATATAGAATATATATATGTAAAGAAATCACGACAGGGAACATCGCAGGCCACATGTGGCCAGCAGCCACCGCACCTCAGGGAGAGTGTGGAGCATCCTCAGCATCTAGAATGTTCTATGTGATCCTCTGACACAAACACACAGGATCACTTGGGCTTCTTTGGAGTCACCCATCCCAGCGCCGTCTCTCGTGGCGGGCTGGGAGCCGGGGAGCCCCGTGGCCTGCTCACCTGCTCGAAGAGCCCGATGTACAGGACTGGCAGGGTGCTGTAGAGCAGATTGAAGAGGGCCAGGAACCAGCCTTCGTACAGGGGCTGCGGGGGACAGTGGGGGCAGAGTGGGGGTGCCCGTCAGCCCCGGGGAGGTCTCGGGGAGCACAAGCTGGGGGCTGAGGGGAGAGAGAACCTCCATCCACTCATTCACCAGCCCTCCGCCCCAAAAGGCCACAACGTCCAGGGCTGGTCCCGGCCCAAGCCGGGAGCCAGGAGCTCCATCTGGGCCTCCAGAATGGGTGTAGAGTCCCAAGCTCTGGGGCCATCCTCTGCTGCTTTTCTCAGCGGGGCTGCGGGCAAGGGGTGGGGAGGGGGCCCTGGGGTGACCGACCAGGCACCTGCGCGGTGAAGCCACTGTACAAGGCGAACCAGATCTGAACCATCATGCTGGCCAGCGTCTTGTAGATGAAGTAGCGGAGGAACTTGCAGACACGCATGTAGGACCAGCGGCCGTGCACCAGCAACAGCCGCTGTAGGAAGGAGAACTGGGCCAGCACGTAGTCGCTGTTCTGCACGGCCTGCATCCCCTCCTGGCCTGCCAGCCCCACGCCGATGTCTGCAGCTGTCGGGGGGGGGGAGGGGGATAGGGGGACGGTGTCATGAGCGTCAGTGTGCCCCTCCACTGCCTCGGGGTGGCCCCCATCCCTCCCCATCCCCTCACCCCACCTTGGGGGTCCATCACCCTGTCCCGGCTCCCCCACCCACCTCAGGGGGCCCTGCCACCCACTCTTGATCATGTTCACGTCATTGGCGCCGTCACCGATGGCCAGGGTCACCACCTGTTGGTACTTCTTAACCAGAGCCACAATCAGGGCCTTCTGTTTGGGAGTGACCCGGCAACAGATGACAGCCTGGCAGCGCGATGCCAGCTCCACGAAGGCCCGCTCCCTCAGCACCTCCGGACACTCCTGCGTCTGTCCATCCTCCCCGCGGGGCTGCCCGGGGCTGTTCAGCTGCCCCCCGAGGTTCCGCCACAGCATGGAGATGCGTCGGGCGTTCAGGAAGTCCCGCCTGCCCAGGCCGGGCTCCTGCCACGCCTCGTCCACCACCACGTTCTGCACCAGCGCC
This sequence comes from Ochotona curzoniae, assembly GCF_017591425.1. Taxonomy (NCBI): domain Eukaryota; kingdom Metazoa; phylum Chordata; class Mammalia; order Lagomorpha; family Ochotonidae; genus Ochotona; species Ochotona curzoniae. The sequence continues at coordinate 2,319,153 of NW_024466491.1, read as the reverse complement.
CGGGGCTCCTTCCGTAGCGACAGAAGCAGCTGGTCCTGGTGGCGAGCAGCCGAGGGGGTGGCGGTCTGTCAGCCCACCCGCCACGCCCAGCATCCCTCCCCGACCCCTGGCCTGCCAGAGCCCGCACTGACCAGGAACTCTCCGTTAACCACCATGGCCATCCTGGCCTGGGGCAGCGACCGCAACAACCCCTTTTTCCTCGGGTGCAGGTTGTTGTTTTCCCAATAGGTTTCCAGGATGCTGCTGCAGGAGGGCAGGCGGGCAGGCGGGTAGGTGGGCTTAGGGCTCAGCCAGCCAGGGGATGTAGGGCCTGGGGATGTGGTTTGTGGAGCCTGGGGTCCGGGGACCTGGGATGTAGGCCTGGGGCCTAGGGACGTAGGGCCTGGGGCCTGGGGATGTGGGGCCTGGGGATGTGGGGCCTGGGCCTGGGATGTGGGTTGTGGAGCCTGGGATCCGGGGACCTGGGATGTAGGGCCTGGCCCAGGGGATGTGAAGCTTGGGGGCCTGGGGCCTGGGCCTCCGTGGATGGGCTCGACCTGTGTCCCTGCCCACTCCCTACTTGATGTCCTTCTCCTCCAGGATGAGCATGTTCTCGGACAGCAGCTGGCAGGCAAAGCCGATGTTCACTGCTGTCTCTGAAAAACGCGGCCAGCTCAGAGCCTGCCTGGTGCAGCTGGGTGCTTACCCTAGGGGCCACACACCCCTGCCCCATTGCCCAGACCACCCGCCCCCAGGCCACACTCCAGACCACACCCTTGTCCCCAGGCCCCTCCCACCCAGTCCTGCAGGCCCCGCCCTGTCTTGATGGTGGCCCCACAGGCACCGTTGGCAGGCCTGGCCCCCAAGGGACACCGACTGACAGAGAGAGCCGACCCTGGGACTATGGCAGTAGCTCAGAGCAATGGTGGGGGAGCAGTGGGGTTGGGATCAGAGTTGGGAGTGCCCACCCCACAGGCTAATCTTGGGAACCCACAAGTAGAGCTCAATGTCTTCTGAAACCTGAGGGAGGTGGGGAGAGGTGTACGTAATTCACCCTGGGCGTTAGCCTGCACATGTGTGCGTGCAGGGCAGAGAACCCACTAAAGTCCCAACGTGGTCTCCGGTGACACGGGGCGGGAAGGGGCCCTACCTGGGGACCCAAGCATGGAGGTCCAAGTCGGGGGAGGGGGGGTCCCCGATCCACTCCCTCCGCGACAAGGAGCCCCAGCTGGTGGCCATTTGGGAATGTCAGCCCCACAGGGTCCTTGGGGGGACAGACAGGACGGACACCCCCACTCCCCACCTGCGCACAGCCGGGCCGCACCTTGCTTGTCCCCGGTGAGCACCCACACCCTGATGTTGCCTTTCTGGAGGCACTTGATGGTGTCGGGGACGCCGTCCTGCAGTTTGTCCTCGATGGCCGTGACCCCCAGCAGCTGGTGGGGGGGCGGGGGGCGATGGGAGAGTGAGGCTGAGGGTGAGGGTGGTGGGCGGGCAGAGGATGGAGAGGCAGGTGGGATGCAGGGTCCCGCACCTCCAGGTTCTGTTCCATCTCGTTGTACACCTGGTGCAGGGCCTGTGCCCGGTTCTGCAGCAGCAGGGATGCCTCCTGGTGCTTCCGCTGCCACTCGGCAAACTCGTCCTCAGCCACCTCCTTGGAGGCCAGGCACAGCGTGCGCAGGGTCTGCTGGGCGAAGGTCTGGGAGCCAGGCGTGGGGCCCTCAGTAACCAGTCTCCCCGGTGAGGGCTCTCCCTGCCTGAGGGGCTGGGGAAGCCAGAATCAGGCAGGAAGGACCCTCTGGAAGCTCAGGGGTCTGCGAGGAAGGCTGTTGGCCCCAATGAGTGACCCCAGGCCTTGATGGGTGAGACGCTTGGGCCCTGCTGTGCAGCCCGGGTCCTCAGTTAACCCGCTTGTCCTGTCACGGGGATGATCACTGTTCCAACCGTGCTTCCCTGATGGTGACCCTGACCTGCCCCCTCCAAGGGCAAGGAGCTGGGGTTGGGGGAAGGAGCCCCTTTGCCACACCCTCCCCTGCTGGCCCAGGAGTCTCTGCTGGGCTGACCTCATGGCTGAGACCTAGAGTGACCATGGTATGGGTGAAGGGAAGAGCTGGCGCACAGCCTGGGGCACAGGTCCCCTGCCTTGGTGTGCCAGCCTACGCCAAGCTGGTGAGGCCAGCAGGGGCCAGCAGGAACAGCCCACCAGAATGGTTTGTGCTAGAGCCTCTGATGAGGATGATCTGGAGCAGGGTTGGGCTGGGTGGGTCCTGCAACCCAAGCTGGGAGGTGGGAGGTGGGAGGTGGGGGTTGCCTCCCTCTGTGCCACTGCCTCTCCTCAGCCAGCTCCCCCTGCTCCTTGCCTGCAGAAGCAGGTGCGTGGTGTAGTGTCCGACCTGTGCGACCGGATGTGGCCTCCTACAGCCAAGGCTCGCCTGTACAGGAGGGTACCCCCACCCCCCAAGGCAGCAACTCACAAACAAGGCCTCCTCCGTGGTGGCCTCCACGGGACCCTTCTTGCGCAAGCGTTCCAAGATGACGGTGTCGGCGCCCTTGGTGTAGAGGCAGATGGAACCTTCTGGGGTCCTGACTGGAGGAGGAGACGTGGCTGCCCACACTGGCTTCCTCCCGAGCCCGCCTGCCCACCCCACCCCACCCCACCCCCGCGGGGCTCACCCAGCACCGACATGCGCTTGCGCACGCTGTTGAAATCCATCATGGCCAGGACCTGGTAGACCCGCTCCACGCCCAGTTCCGCCAACGTGATGGTGTCCTGCGTCCGCGACAGGAACACGTAGCCAAAGTTCCGGGCGGCTGTGACCAGCGCCTCCTCATCCGGGGATGCCGCCTGGTACAGCAGCTGACCTGTCCCGGGAGTGGCCAGGCTGCTGAGGGCTGAGGGAGGCAGGACAGATGGGGCCCCATTTTCCCCCCTACCCCCCACGCGACTGGAGAACGGGAAGCATAGGATGCACCCAGCCCCCTCCCTGCCAGCACAGGCTTTCCGGGGACCCAGGCTTGGGGTGTGTGTGTGTGTGCAGGTACGTGTTCGGGGGATGACTGGGATGTGTCTGTGAATGTGTGTGGGGGGGTGATGACCGGTGTTTGTGTGTGGCGGGGCATGATCCGTGCTCACTGCCTTTCTCGTGCACCATCACGGTGTGACAGAGCGCCAGCAGGCGCCAGAACTCGCGCACTGTCTGGTTCTTGTTGGCGCGCACTAGGCCCAGTAGCTCCTTGTTGTAGAAGGGGAACTTGCCGTAGGCAAACTGGTTCCACTGGTACGGGTTCTCCTGCAGGGTGGGGGGAGGAGGAGGAGGCAGGGACAGGCTGGTTCCAGCCAGCGCCCAGTCATCCCGTAACCCCTCCATCCCAGGCAGGACAAGACCCCACCTGCTGTGGGATTCCTTGCTTCTCGTCCGGACCTGTGGAGACACGGTGGCATATCAGGCCTCGCTGCTGTCCCATCAGCCACGGGACGGACCTCCTCCTGCAGCAGCCCAGGGGTTCTGGACCCCCAAGGACAGCCCCGCCGGCCAGCGCCCCAGGACCCTGGAGCGGGCACCGTAGATGCGGCCCGCGATGCAGCACTTGTTGAACGTCATGATGTTCTGCGTGAGCGTGCCGGTCTTGTCCGAGAAGACGTACTCCACCTGGCCCAGGTGGTCGTTGAGGCTGGTGCTGCGCGCCTTGGCGGGGATGTCCTGCGCCTCGTAATACATCTGCTGGTCCCAGTTGATGAATACACTATTCCCCAGATAGATGAACTCGGCTCTGTGATGGGGGGAACTGTCACACCCCTACCCAGCACTGGTCTGGCCCCTCCCCTGCCTGCCTGGCCCCGCCCCTCTGGTACAGGCCCCGCCCCCAGCCCACCAGCCCCACACACATGATGAACATGGCCATGGGCACCATAACACTGAGCAGGATGACGAAACCCCAGAAGATGAAGAAAGACTCGGTGACCAAGCCCCGCGATTGCCTGGCGACTGGAAGGTAGTAGTGCTTCTCTCTGAAGCCGTTGAATGTCATGGCGAAGCCCACCATCAGGCCCAGGGAAATGACCACCAGGGACAGGAAGATCTGCAAAGTGGAGCGTGAGAGACGGCGGCTGGGGACGCCAGGGACTCTGCCCTGTCCTTGGGCGCAGCACCAGGAACTGTCTGCTGGGATCCTGGGACAGATTCCTTCCTAGCTGTCCACTCCAAACCCACTAAGAGGACAGCAAAGAGGGATGGGTGGACGGGTGGGTGGGTGGATGGACGGAAGGGTGGGTGGGTACATGGATGGGTGGGTGGATGGTTGTGTCAGTGAACGGCTGGGTAGCTAGGTGGGTCAGTGTATGAGTGGGTGGATGAATAAATGGATGGCTGGTGGCTCTGTGGCCAGTGCCTGGTGACTGGTGCCTGGTGGCTCTGTGGCCAGTGCCTGGTGGCTCTGTGGCCAGTGCCTGGTGCCCAGGGGCTCTGTGGCTGGTGCCCAGTGCCTGGCCCCTGGCAGGCTGTCGTGGCAGCTCACCAGGATGACCAGCTTGTTCATCAGGAGGTCCAGCTTAGTCCTCTTCAGGTGGATCTTCCCACAGTTCTTCATGATCTTCGTGTCGAAGCCTGTGGGGTTGGGCTGGATGGAGCTGCTCTCCACGCGGCCCCTCACCCCCACCCACCCGCCGCCTGTTGGCTGCTCCCTCGGCCAGTGTCCCGGTGGGCGGCGGCTGTACCCGCGTAGATGACCAGGCCGTAGCAGGTGTCGGTATTGCGAATCCTGCAGCCGCGGAGGAGGAGGTTGCCAATGTCCAGCGGGTACTTCCTGCCGTTCCATTCCAGGCACCCCACAAAGTGGTGCATCCGGCTGTTGGGTGCTTCACACATGACCGTGCCTGGGGGGGTTGGTGGGGGCCGGGGCTGCTGTCAGGCACCCAGCCCTCCCACTGCTAGCCTGAGCACAGGGGCCGTGAGCCCCGGCACCCTGCCCACCTCGGAAGGACGACATCTTCTTCACGCTGGTCAGCTCGTGGTGGGTGATGCTCGGGGCCTGCCTGAACTTCAGGTTGGTCTCCCTGACAACAAGGAAGGCGAGGGAGGTGGCCATGTCCCTGGTAGGCCGGGGAGCCCCCAAACCTCTTTTCAAAGTCGCTCACCCAGACATTCCTCCAAGCTCCTACGGGGCGCCAGCTGCCTATCAGAAGACAGGGGCCCAGAGAGGCAGAGGGCGTATCCGAGGTCACACAGTATGTGTCCTCCCTTAGTCCCAGCCCTCTGCCATAGAAGCTTCAGGTGCCAGGCAGCCACCCCCACCGCCGTCACTCCCTCACCCGTCAATGTCGGCCGTCTCCACGTAGCAAAGGCTGCTGGGCTCGGTGCTGGCCAGCAGGAGTAAGTCTGCCTGTGGCCAGGGAGTGGGGCAGAGCATAGCAGGGGTGAGGAGGGGCGGGCCTGACTAGTCCACCTCTGCCGGCAGCTACCCCAGCTCAGGCCCCGGGCTCACCGGGACGATGCTGTCCTGGCTGAGACACACCACGTCCCCCACACACAGGTGCTTCCACTTCTTCCACAAGAAGCTGCAGGGACGGCAAGGGAGGCCTGAGAGGGGGGCCCCCTTGGTGGGGACACGGGGGCCCGGGGAGTGGGGATGGCCTCACCCCTTCCCCAGCAGGATCTGGCAGGGCCGGTTGTTGACGGTTCTGTCACTGCGGTGCCGGCCCTGCAAGGAAGGGGCGGTCAGGACCCTGCCCACTGGGCAGCCTGGCCCATCACGCGCCCATGATGAGCGGGGCGGGGGGCACCCACTTACAATGTCGTCCACCAAGTCGCGAGTGGCGCGGATTAACAGCAGGCAGACCAGCGGGGCGAAGAGCGTGAACCAGGGCAGTGTGGAAATTTCTGGAATGGTCTGCCGCGGGGGGGGGGGGGGGGTTGTCGCGGCCTTGGGCTGCACCTGCGACCCCTCCCTGCACCCCAGGCCCCGCCCCCACTGGCCCGGACCTGCAGACTCCCAGTTCCCTAGCCACCTCCCCCAGCACTTCCTGGATCCCAGGGCATGGAGGGCTCCGGGCCACCCCAGGCTCCCTGTGTTCCACTTTCTTCCTGTGGCACATGCTGAGTGGAGACGGAGTGCCGGGGGGTGGTGTGGACCCGGCTGGGAGGGTGTGGAGCCAGGTCACTCCGACATGGTGGCTCAGGAGAAGACCCAGAGGCCTTCTCAGAGGAGGAGGCGGCACTGTGCCCACTGTACCCCTCCCCTTCCCCTGGGGGGGGTGTCCCTCAGCGCACCTCACCTGCAGGATGATAATGAGGAGGAAATAGACGTTGGACATGCGGTGGAACTGCTCGTACAAGTTCAGCGGCAGGAAGGACAAGACGTTGTACTTGGCCGTGTGGATGAGGTTGGTCTGCCAGGACGGAGGCACCGATGGGGGGGGGTGGGTACCTCCCGGCACAGAGCCCAAACAGCCCAGCCTGGCCCAGCAGGCCAAGGCTGCCACCCATCCCATGGGAGATGCACCCCGGGGCTGCACAGACAGATTACGGTATCCCCATGGGGTTCAACATGCGCTTCCCGGGCCAGGGCAGAGGGCACCCCCCACCGGCCCATGGCTGGCACCCAGGAGGAGCGGGCAGTGGGCAGGCGGGCAGAACGGGCGAGTTCCCACCTTGTACTTCCTGTTTTGCCAGCAGAGGAAGCCCCCTTCCTTGGCCTGCCTCTGGAAGGCACGGTTGTTGGCTCTGACCTCCCAGGTGAACGCTGAAGCCACATAGCAGAACTAAGGCCCGTGCTAATGACCCCCCAGGGGACCCAGGCCCAGTAAACAAGAGGGGCCAGCTGGGTCCCTGCCCACCAGGCTCTGAAGAGGGAGCGAGCCCCAACCTCTCACCCCTCCCCAGGGGCCGGGTTCCTGAGATCTAGGGGCTCAGCTAGGATAACATGCCGTGGAGGGGAGGGTGGGCGTGGGCTCCCCTCACTACCCCAGCCGGGCACCTGTGTTCTTGTCATCATCCTGGTGGTCTCTGTAGGTCAGACTGCCCATGCTGGTGGGGCTGTGAGGGACAGGGTTGGGGTCAAGGCATGGGCCGTCCCCCCGACAGTCGCTTGCCTCTCTGACCTCCCTGGACCCTGCTGTCCTGTAACACACTCCCACAGGTGTGTGCACCACGCAGGGCCACCTCCACGACCCTCATGCCTTCCTCCTGCCCCCGTTGTCACTCCCACTCCCCTGCACCTCACCTCCTCTTGGCTCCCCTGCCGCCTTGGGCTCCTGCAGTGTCCATGGAGGCCACACCTTACCCAGAGCCCAGAACCTTCTGCAGCTGAGTAGCCCGGAGTTGCAGTCTGGTCTCCTCCTGGGGAGGCCTTGCCAGCCACAGCAGCTCCACCCACCCCTGGCCTCACCTGTCCCCTGGGCCGGTGCCGAGAGCCTGCCCTGCCACCCAGCAGCGGCATGAACCCCCAGGCTCGCTGCAGGAACCCCAAGAACCACCCAGGGCAGCGGGGGCCATTCACCCACAGAGGCCCGGGGTCGGGGTGTGGGGCGACCATGCGGCTCCTCAGGTCCCCGGGGGGCTCCCTCAGCTGCCCCCGCAGCTCCCCACTGGCTAACCGGCTCCTCTAGGGGCAGGCCGGGTCCCCCAGGACAGCAGCCCCTGCAGCCCGGCGCTCACCTGCGCGGGCCGGGCGGGCGGGACACCGGGTCGGGCGGCGGGCTGGATGGAGCTGTTAGCCCGGGGCCAACGGGTGGGAACGGGCGGAGGGGCGGGGCCAAGGAGAGGGGCGGGGCCTGGGAGATAGGGAGGGGCCAGAGGAGATGGAGCCTGAGGAGGGGAAGGGGCTGGGGAGAGGGGCGGGGCCCGGGATGGGGCGGGGCCAGAGGAGACGCAGCCTGACGAGAGGAAAGGGGCTGGGGAGAGGGGCGGGGCCAGAGGAGACGCGGCCGGAGGAAGGGCGGGGCCTGGGGAGGGGGCGGGGCCTGTCAGAAGGAGGGTACCGGCTGTGCGGGCTGGGATGTGGCGGGGCCAAGGTTATGGTGGGAGGCGGGGTTTGAGGTGAGGGGCGGGGCCACAGGCAGGGTGTGGGGAAGCTGCCTGGGGGAGGGGCAAGGGTTGAGGGTGGGGCGGGGCCAGAACCTGGGGGCGGGGCCACAGGCGGGGTGGGGAAGCTGCCTGGGGGAAGGGTGAGGACTGGGCGGGGCCAGGACTTGGGGGCGCTCGAGTGGCTGGTCGGGGCACGTCCCAGGGCGGGAGAGGGGATCGGTACCGGATTGGGAGTGGGAGAAAGGCCGCAGGCCAGGCAGGACAGCCCGGGTACCTGGGACCTGTGCACCCCGGCTGCTGTGCAGGAGTGCACCGGGGTACGCGCCCGCCCACTTGCTCCTGTGTGTTACCTCAGCACTTCCCAGGTCAGCCCCGGCTGGGGGGCTGCCCAGGCACTGCGACCTTCCCGAGGGTGGGTGGGGTGTGAAGGGAGCACAGGGAAACAGGCCCCCTCAGGCGGGCTTCCTGGGTCACAGCACAAGCCTGGGCCCGACTGGCCCCGACAAGCTCCTGGGTCACCACTGTGGCCTCTCAGAGCTGCGGAGGGCGCAGGTGGCCACAGGGCTCCCTCTGACAGGAGGTGCAGGGGCTGCCGTCCTGGGGGACCCGGCCCGCCCCGAGGGGAGCCGGTTAGCCAGTGGGGAGCTGGGGGGCAGCTGAGGGAGCCCCCCAGGAACCTGAGGAGGGGCAGCTGAGCTGAGGGAGCTCCCCAGGAACCCGAGGAGGGGGCAGCTGAGGGAGCCCCCCCGCGGGACCTGAAGAGAAGCAGCTGAGGGAGCCCCCCGGGAACCTGAGAAGCACCTGAGGGAGCCCCCCAGGAACCTGAGGAGAAGCAGCTGAGGGAGCCCCCCAGGAACCTGAGGAAGGGCAGCTGAGGGAGCTTCTCGGGACCCTGAGGAGGGGCAGCTGAGGGAGCCCCCGGAGAATCTGAGGAGAAGCAGCTGAGGGAGCCCCCGGAGAATCTGAGGAGAAGCAGCTGAGGGAGCCCCCGGGAACCTGAGGAGAGGCAGCTGAGGGAGCCCCACGGGAACCTGAGGAGAAGCAGCTGAGGGAGCCCCAGGAACCTGAGGAGGGGCAGCTGAGGGAGCCCCCGGGACCTGAAGAGAAGCAGCTGAGGGAGCTCCCCGGGAACCCGAGGAGAAGCAGCTGAGGGAGCCCCCCGGGAACCCGAGGAGAAGCAGCTGAGGGAGCCTCAGGAGAATCTGAGGAGAGGCAGCTGAGGGAGCCCCCCGGGACCCTGAGAAGGGGGCAGCTGAGCTGAGGGAGCCCCCCAGGAACTCGAGGAGGGGGCAGCTGAGGGAGCCCCCCGGGAACCTGAGGAGAAGCAGCTGAGGGAGCCCCCCGGGAACCCGAGGAGGGGGCAGCTGAGGGAGCCCCCCGGGAACCTGAGGAGAAGCAGCTGAGGGAGCCTCAGGAGAATCTGAGGAGAAGCAGCTGAGGGAGCCCCCCGGGAACCTGAGGAGGGGGCAGCTGAGGGAGCCCCCGGGAACCTGAGAAGCAGCTGAGGGAGCCCCCCAGGAACCTGAGGAGAAGCAGCTGAGGGAGCCCCCCAGGAACCCGAGCAGGGGGCAGCTGAGCTGAGGGAGCCCCCCAGGAACCCGAGGAGGGGGCAGCTGAGGGAGCCCCCCGGGACCCGAGGAGGGGCAGCTGAGCTGAGGGAGCCCCGGGAACCCGAGCAGGGGGCCTCCCTGACAGGAGCGGCCCGTGGCAGAGGCCATGGGGAGGGTCCAGCAGCCTTGGGACTCGGGGACACTCTGTGGGTCATCAGAACAGCCCTCCCCTCAGGAGACCCCAGGCCCCCGAGACCCGTGCACCCCGACTGCCGTGCACGGGGTGCAGGGGGGAGCTGGCCCCTGCGACAAGAACGCCACCAGAGCCTGAGTGTTAAAATCCATACAAACGTGTTTATTCTGTCCCTGCCCGGGGTGGAGGGGTGGGGGTGGGGGAGGGCCCCAGATGGGGAGGCCGGGGTGCCAGCGGGAAGACAGTCGGGCGGGCGGCCCGAGCTCACAGAGGCCCGGATGGCGGAGTGTGTGCACGTGTGTGTGTCGGGGGTCGGGGGGTCTCCGGCCACCGCTGCCCCCCTGCCTGGAGTTGGGCTTGGCCGCCCCAGCCCCGTGGCGAAGGCGGCTCCTCTGGGTGGGGAAGGGAAGACGGTGCAAGTCAACAGGTTTAAATAAAGAATAATAAAAATAACCGTACAAAACACAACAGAGGCCCCAGCCCAGCAGCGGCCCCTGCACCCGGCCAGGGCTCGAGGCGCAGGGGGCGAGGGTCCCGAGGGTGCCGGGGGGTCTGGCAGCAGCAGTCTGCAGACGGGCGGGGGGCCTGGGGGGGGGCAGGGAGCGGGTGGGGGCTGGGCTGCCGTGCACTCTCCTGGCCGGCCGGCCCTGGCTCGTCCTGGCGAGGTGCACTGGGTTAGGTCTCGACATTTATTGCACTGTTTTGGAAGAGGCCGGGGGTGGAGGACGGGCCGGGGCGGCAGGAGAGGCGGGCGGCGGGCGGGGGTCATCGCTTGGTCTTGGCGTCCTCTCGGATCTTCCAGATGAGCAGGTGCATGCAGGCGCTGGCGTCCTCGCTCGAGCTGTGCCCGTCCACTGTGGGTGGACACGGTCAGTGCCCAGCCGTCCTGCGGGGCGGTGGGGGGGGCCCGGCTCCCACCCACCCAGACGCCCCGCGCTGGCCCCCCGCACTCACCGTTGTCCTGGATGATCTGCCTGAGGCAGTCGGCCATCAGATTGCGCAGGGAGCGCTTGTACGGCAGGCCCAGGCGGTGCGGGAACAGCACAGACGTGTCCACCACGGTGCGGTGGATGACCTGTGGGAGGGCAGGACTCAGGGCCGGGCCGGGTGGGACGGGGCGGGCAGGGCCAGGCCGGGTAGCTACCGACCTTGAGAGCCAGCAGGTCGCTCTGGAGGCTGTGTCCGATGAGGATGGTGTCGGCACTGAACATGCTCAGCAGGACGGCCTGCACGTCCCTCAGCGTGATGCTTACATTCGCCAGGTCGGCCTCGGTCACCCCGGAAAACCTGGCGAGGGCAAGGGGTGGGGGGGCCCAAGGCTCAGCGGGCACCAGGGGCCGGGCCGCAGGAGGAGGGGCTGCACCCCCCAAGACCTACCGGGTGTTGTAGTCCACAATCTCATTGTCGGGCTTGACGAAGGTGTCGTAGACCACCTGCATGTCGGTGTCCACCACTGTGACGCGGGTCAGCTCCAGGCCGAAGGTGGTATAGGACTGTGTGGGGCGGGGGGGGCACAGGCCTCAGACCCTGCCCTGGGGCCCTCCGCAGACCACCAGCACCCAGGGGCCCACCCCGAACCCCACGCACGCACCATCTCACAGTCGAGGGCGAAGATGCCTGCGTGAGCGTCTCCGGAGACCTCCTTCTCGAAGGTTTTCACAAAGCCCTCCAGGCAGTCCTTCCGGCCGTCCTGCACGTGTTGCTGAGGGCAGGGCGTGGGGGGGTGAGCGGCGAGCTGGCACACAGCGGGACATGGGGGTGCCGCCGGGGGAGGGGACCGGGGCCCGACTCACCTTGGCCACCTGGCAGCCCATGGAGCCGATGGCCGTGGAGCAGCACATGTACTGAGTCTCCCAGCCGCCAGCCACTGCCACGGCAAGACACAGAGCGGCTGGTCAGTGGCTTCCTGCCTGGGGAAGCACCAGTCCCTGTCCCTCCCAGGGAGTGGGGGTGTCTGGCAGGAACAGTCCAAGACAGGGCCAGGCGCCGTCTGGGGCCCCGTGGGGGTCATGAAGGCCTCAGCAGGCAGCAGGAGGCAGCCCATGTGCCCATGTGGGACGCACTGTCCAGATAAGACAGGAACAGTGTGGGCCCTGTGCCCAGTGTGCCCTGCAGAGGTGCGCCCTCCCCCGCCAGCGTAGGATGCAGGGGAGGAGGCCCTGACTCCCCCAACCCTGGTGGGGCCCCCTAGAGTACAGGATGCAGGGGAGGGGGTCCGGGTCCCCCTGGCCTGACCTCGGTTCCGGCGCAGCCGGCCCCAGTGGTAATTGCATTCCTCGTCGCGGATGCAGCGGCCGGAGGAAGACACGAGGTACTCGGCGCCACAGCGGCAGCAGATCCTGCAGGAAGCTGGGGTGCAAGCCCAGAGTGGCATGATGAGCCCAGCCCAGCCCGGCCCTCAGCACCCCCAGCCCCTGGCCTCCAGGACCGCCCCCCTCCGGGTCCTCAGCATCCCCGGCCTGGCGCGACTCACGATCCTTGGGTCGCTTCTCCTCGGCCGTGAAGATGACGGCGCCACCGGGCCGGTCCGGGTGCGGGAAGGGGTAGCCATTCTCTTTGAGCTGCTCCTCGGTCAGCAGGTATTCTCGGAGGCGGCTGTACAGGGCGGCACCTGCAAGCAGCCACAGCCCGCTCAGCGCGCCGTTCAGCCCCGCTTCTGCAGACAGGCCCGGGGTCGTGGGGGACAGGAAGGACTCGGCCTGTGGGCACCCCACAGTGTTGGGCTCACCTTTCAGATCTTCCACGCGGGGGCTGCTGGGACGGTTGAGCGAGAAGCTGGTCTTGGCAGCCAACCTGCCCCCCAGCACCATCTCATGGGACACGACCTTCCGGCCAGTGGGCTCTGCAGGGGGGTGGGGTGGGCTCAGCTCGATGGGGTGCACGCACGGCCACTCTGCACAGCGGTTCCCTGCCTCCCCCCACTCCATCTAGCATACCCCCATCAGGATACCCCTCCTGCTCGTGGCCTGGGGGAGACGGGAACAATCGAGCAGGCCTCTAATAGCTCTCGAGGGCCGGCTAGCAAGGGCCACTGGGGGGGGGTGTGCCACATACGGAGGCTAATGCAGGCGGGGACCCGGGGAGCGCGAGAAAGTGGGGTGGTGGGCCAGCTGCCACCTTAATGCAGGCTCTCGAGGCGGTAATGAAACGCCTGCCTCGCCCCCTTCTCCCTCCCCAGAGCTTAATGCACCCCGGGCCTCCTGCTTTGAAGAGGCCACGGCTGAGCAGCCATTAGCGCCGCCGAGGGTGTTAACAGCAAGGAGGGGCCACGCGGGGGGTGGGGGGTGCTCACTGCTGAGGCTGGGCACGGCGTTGGGCACCAGGCCCCGCAGCTTCTTGAGTGTGTTCACGGCGACGTTCAGGTAGATGTTCTTGCTGGGGCTGCGGTCATATGCCACCTTCTCTTCGCTCAGGGCCTGTGGGCAACGCACGCGTGCTGGGGTCTCCCGGTGGGTCCCTGGGGAGGCTGGCACCCACCCCAGCCTGCCTAGGGCATAGCACCAGCCTTCACCCTCCCCTCCCCTTCTTTTTTTTCTTAAGGCCTACCTTCTCCACGGCCTCCTCGCTGGAAGAGCAAGACTTGAGGCACTCCTCCAGGAACATGTTGAGATAGCGCTGGCGGATGGCTGTGGGGACCTTGCCTCCAAACTCTTTTGGGATAATGGGTTTCTTGAGGCTCTGGGAGGTGGCAGGGGTGACACAGAGACCCAGCAAAGATCAGCCAAGCATTCCTGCTGCATCCCCCCAGCACCAGCCCTGCCATCGACTCGGGCTACAAGTCAGAGAGCAGTGAGGGCCCAATGTGATGGCTCAAAAGACTAATCCTCCACTTCCAAGCACCAGAATTCTATAGGGGCGCTGATTCGTGTCCTGGCTGTCCCACTTGCCATCCAGCTCCCTGCCTGTGGCCTGGGAAAGCAGTCTAGGATGGCCCAAAGCCTTGGGACCCTGCACCCGCGTGGGAGACCCTGAGAAAGCTCCTGGCTTCACATCGGCTCAGCTCCGGCCATTGGGGCCATTTGGGGAGTGAATCAGCAGATGGAAGATCTTTCTATCCCTCTGCCGATCCTTTTCTCCAATTAGAAGAAAAAAAATCTTAAAAAAAAAAAAAAGAAAAGAAAAGGAGGGGAGGGTAAAGGCTGGTGCTATGGCCTAGCGAAGTTACGCTTCTGCTTGGGTCGCTGGTTCAAATCCAGGCTGCTCCACTTCCGAGCCCAGCTCCCTGCTTACAGCCTGGGAAAGCAGCGTGGGAGCCCTGGAAGAGGCTCCTGGCTTGGCGCCAGCCCAGCTCCGGCCGCTGTGGCCGTTTCAGGAGTGGAGCAGGTTGAAGGCCGCGTTCCTCTCTACACACCTGCCTCCGCCATCACTCACGAGGGACTGCGGCCCTCTCACAGCTGCCTGGAGCACTCGTGCCTCAGGGTCTAGCACTGTAGGGCAGTGGGTGCAGGCAGCGCTTGCGGTTCAGCCCCCTGGGAATACAGGGACATCTGGGTGGACCTGCCTGGCTTCTGTCTTCCCCTTCCCACCCCCCCCATGCACCCTGATAGGGGAGAGGAGCCGGCTACCTGCAGAGATGGGCTGTGAGCCACCCGCTTGGGGACCGTGGGGGTCGTGGTCTTGGACGCCATGCCTGCCAGCGTGCGTGTCTTTAGTGGCTGCCGACCGGGCTCGGGGCCAGGGGGCGCCTGGCTGTTGCTGCTGGCCGTGGGGGTCGTCCTCTTGGCGCCTGCGGGGGCTGGCGGGGCACGGGGGGAGAGGAGGTCCGTCACCGAGTTGCGCAGCACCAAGCAGCTGCGGTCGCTCAGGGCCAGGAGCATGTGCAGCTGCGAGCACAGGGGCAGCGGCTGGGCCGCGGCGCTGGGGCTGTGCAGCGACATGGGCTCTATTTGCGTGCACGCAAGGCCATGGGCATGGGCGGGCGGGCGGCAGGGGTGGGGGGCAAACACGACGCGGGCTGCGGAGGCCGGCTCAGGCGACGTGGGTGCGGGGGGCGCAGGGCGGGCTGGGCCTCTGCCACATGCTCCGGCCCCGACTCCGAGGCGCTGACGTCTGACGGAGGAAAGGCCCTGGCTCCGGGACAACGGAGCAGGGGCTGTAGGACGCCCCCCCACCTGCCCATTGTGACCTGTCCCCACTTGCCAATGGCCTTGAGCTCTGCCCCTCCCCCTGATGAGGTCACACACCCAGAGCCCCGCCCACAGCAGGCTGGGCAGGGCGGGGGAGGGGCCGCACTGGGGGCGGGGGCGGGGGGGGGAGTGGGGAGAATCCCTTAGTGCGAGAAAGGGCCTTGGGATGCCCCGGAAGCCACACAGCATGACACTCAGGCTCAGAAGTGACCCCAAGCATCTGTCCCCCAGCCCCCAGGCCCTGCCTCTACACCAGGGGTGGAACCAGAGGCATCTGCTTGTCCAGCAGCTCAGCTCCACAGAGAAGGGACCAGAGGCAGCAACCCTGCGTTCTGAGTGGGTGGGCACCCCCCAGCTGTAGACACAGGCCACCCCCTCCCACTCCTGCTGGCCTGACCTTCAGACAAGGCCAACCAAGGCGGCCAGAGCCTGTCCAAGGCCACAGCCCTCCCCCTCACTGCCAGCCTGCAGGGAGATCAGGCACCAAACCACCAGCCACAGTCCTCCCCCTCACTGCCAACCTGCAGGGAGACGTCAGGCACCAGCCCGTGCCCCCACCAAGGCCCACCGGGCCACCAGCCACTATGCGCCCGGCCTGTGCCCTGACTTTCTGTAAGGGCACACTGCGGGCTCCTTAAGGGTATAGGAGACCAACCCAATACGAGCAGTTCTCAGGACCCCCTCCCACATCCTCCCTGAGCCCAGGCTGGGAAGACAGCCGCTGGGACAACTCACCTGTAGCCAGTCGGGGGTTGGGGACGTGGGCAATCCTCCTCTTCTCGCCAGGGGCGGAGATATGGACGGACGAGGGCTTCTCCGGCAGCCGGGGCGCGGCCTGCAGCAGGCTAGCAGACTCCTTTTGCGCCTGCTGAGCCCGTCGGTAGCACACCTCCTGGGCGGTGGGGGGCCGGGCCGGGAGCCCCGCCATGGGGCCTCTCCTCAGGGGCTCCCCCTGAAGGATGATAGGAGATTCTAGGGCTTGCCTGTGGCCTTGGGGCCCCCAGGGTGGGCAGCACCAAGCAGGTCGCAGGCCAATGGGCCAGCGTTCAGGAGGTGGCCACACCACGTCCACGCACAACACAGCAGGCCCCCAGCTCCTGCTGCCTGACATCAGCGCGTCTGGCAGGCCAGAGAGGAGCCCCTGCCCTTATAGGCTCTCAGCTCCAATCCTATGCCACAGGGAGGGTCTCTGACAGGATAGGGCGGCTCCGAGCCTCTCAGACACCCCGCCCCCTGGCTCCTGGGCCAATCAACCCATCCCCTCCTGGCACTGGGACAATCCGAGGACAGGAAGTGGGCGGGATCCGCCTAGGAGGGACCGTGGGCAGTGCTGGATACAAGTTTGCCAAATGGAGCCACAGCACAGGCCTGAGGGCTCTAGGCCCCTGAGGGAGCCAGCTGGGGGGGGGGATCCCCTCTCCTCCTGGCCAGCCTTGAGCCTGGCTTACCTCCTTGCCTTGCTTGGCAAGATGGGCAATCCTCCTCCTCTGCCCGGGGAGCAGTGCTGGGGGGTCCATGCGGCCTTTCTCCTGGCTCTTGTCTTCCTTGGGGGGCTGCAACACAGCACAGATGCTCACCCCCAGCACACCTGGCCAGAACGACCAACCAACGGGATGGTGACTGCCTGAACCCCGGTCCCAGGGCCCCTGTCCCGGGGCAGCCTTTGGACAGGACGGTCAGCAGGGGATAGCCCACTGCCTGCTGGGACAGCAGCGTCAAGTGCTGTCAGCTTGGGGAAAGCTCCCTCTGGTGGCCCAGGGAGCACACTGCAGGAGGCTCAGGGCAGGGCAGGGTGCTGGCACCTGCTGGGCACGCAGTAGCAGGGCAGCCCTCACCTGAGGGGCCAAGCGGCCCTTGCCCTCGGGAGTGGGCTCGTTGAAGATGCGCAGACACTCTTCCATGGGGTCCGAGTCAAAGGCCACCTCCTTCTCCAGGGCAGAGTAGTCCAGGTCCTCGGAGGAGGAGGAGGAGGAGGACGACGAGGGGGAGGCTGGGGTGGGTGGCGGGGGAGAGGCCTTGAGGCGCTTGGGCGGGGAGTGGCCAGGGCTGGAGGAGTCTGAGTCCGAGTCGGAGTCGGAGCTGAGGTTGGGGAGGGCCGGGGGCCAGCCCCGTGTTGCCCCGGGTCCTGGGCCCGGGTCCTCATCCCCGCTCTCGTCCCCAAAGAGGTCAGCGTGGCTCAGGGCGCGTTTCTTCAGCTTGGGGGCATCCCGGGAAGTGCCCTCATCCAGTGAGCGGGCTTTGCGCCCTGCCAGCTTCCCAGACGAGGTCTTGGCACCACCCTTGCTCTCCAGCAGCATGCGGGGGCTGCTGGTGGGGCTCAGCTGGTGCCCGGGCCGGTCGGGCCTGCCCCCCTTCCCTGAACTGGCCGCCGGGCCGGCCGAGGATGGCTTTTTCTTGGTCATTTCCGGCCGCTCGGCCCTGGGCCGGGGGCTGCTGGCCGGCTGGCCCTTCTTCTCGGGGCCGAGCCCCTCCCTGGACCCCCCTCGGTCCCTGTCCTTCATTTTGTCTTTCTTGCGAGTGCTGTCCTTGGAGCCTGAGGCTGCGGGGACCCCACTCCTCTTCTTCTTGGGCTTCCCTTCCTTGGGGCTGCCCCGGTCCTGTGGGGTCCTGGCAGGGGAGCCAGACTTCCCGGGCGGATGGCCAAGGTCCTCCACGTCATACTGCACAGCCATCTCTTTGGTCTCCCGCGGGGCGCTGCCCTCCACAGCTGAGCCCTCCTTGGAGGCCTCCTTCCCAGGGGGCTTGCTCTCCGCCCCGGCCTTGTGGGGGCTGGCAGGGGCTGGGCTAGCATCGTCGTCGGAGTCAGAGAAGCGGGCCTCGCATGCACCTAAGGGCTCGCAGGGTCTCTTGAGTGCCGGGCTATAGGCCTCGCTGGTGCGGGAGCCACGGGGTCGCTTGTTCGACCTGCTCAGGTGCCGGGCCGAGTAGTTGGACAGGGGGTCGTACTCCAGGTCTGTGGACGGCTTGGAGTCGTCCAGGACGTACTTGCTGCTTGAGGTGGTGCGGCTGTAGCGCCGGGGCTGGCTCACGGCCTTGGGCACGTATTCCAGGGCACCATTGCCCCTTCCAGCCCTGCCTTGGCCCTGCTCCAGCGCTGCCAGCGAGTACTTGCTGTCCGGCTCTGAGGGGGCGGCCAGCGGGGTGGGCTGGTAGCCGCAGCCGCCGGGGTTGTAGTCAAAGGCCAGCTGGAAGGCATCTTCGTCCAGAGGGGAGGTGGGGCTGGCATCGGGGTCCCGGGGCGCCAGGGCCGAGGCCTCGTCTGAGCCGAGCTCCCGCGCCGTCTCAAGCAGCTCCACCTCACTGCGCACGGCCTCGATGGCCTTGTTGACCAGCTCCAGCTCCAGCATGTCCACATGGGGCTCGGCCTCCCGGCCCAGGGAGCCATTCTCCCGGTGGGTGGGGGGCTTGGGCAGCTCGGGGTTGCAGGGGTCATAACACAGCCCTGTGGAGGAAGAGGAGGGAAAGGCCTGTTATAGGGTGCTTCCTGGGAACCCCTGGAGCCAGGGATGAGCACCCCTGGCCAAGTCGGATGGTGGATGGGGCAGGAGATACCAACTCCAGCATGTGACAAGGACAACCCTGCAGCGTCCTCTCTCTGCCATCGCCCTCACACACAGCTGCCACCCCCACCCGAGCACACCAGGGGACAGGGAGGACAGTGCGGCCTCTGCAGTCACCCCACACCAGCTGCCCAGTGTGTGCGACCCCAAATGTGCACATAGGCACGGTCAAGTCAGAGCGACTGGTCGGGGCGAGGGTCAGGTGCCCCCGGGGCTGAGGGCTACAGCCTAGGCCCCTGCGTGCTCCAGCCACTGGCGCCTTTCTGGGCCACCATGGAGCTCCGGGGTCCCCTTCCACCACAGCCAGACTTGGCAGGCAGCCCCAGACGAGGCTTGGGGCTGGCGGGGGAGGGAACATCTCAGGAGCAGCTGGGAATGGCCTCTGCCTTCAGAAAGCTCATGCCTGGGCCCCAAGGGGGCCAAGAGCAAGATGCCCCTCGGCCAGTTGTCTCCAGTGTTGGGGTGCTTGCAGCACGCAGCTGGGGCAAGAGGCTTGGCACAGGACCTGCTCCCAAACTGCTGACTGGGAGGGGCAGCAGGGTCCTGGGGGCCATCAGCTGACACCCCCTGGGAATGTACCCCCTTGCCGTGCTCCATGCAGCAAGTGGACCCTAGGGGGTTGGCTAGGGTCTCCCTGGGTGTACCCAGTAGGTACTAACACAGATGAGAGGACAGTCACTCGCAAAGGCCACTGCTGGCCACAGGGAGGGAGGAGGGAGAGGATGGCCCACACCCAGCCATCCCCTACCCAACCCTGGGGACAGTGCCCTCTGCTGGAGCTGTGGCCACCATGGTACAGCTGGCCAGCTGCAAAGAGGGGGCGGCACCCTGCCACCCTGCATGCCCCATGCCCTAGGGGCTGCGGCATCCTGGGCAGGGAGCTGCGGACAGGATACTGGGAAGAGGTGTACTCACAGGGTCAGAGCCAAGTCCCCGAGGGCTGCCTGGGGACCCCCACCATGGGCAGCCCAGCTGGGCTTTCACATAAGTTCCCATGAGGGCAGCCTGCACGTGCCCCACCCCGGGAGCAAATATGTATCCATCAACAGCATTACCTGACACATCAGGGGGTCAAGGGCATCTGAGATGGGCCAGCCTCCCCAACCCTCCTCTCACAGTCCTCCAGGTCCCCTGCAGGCCTACAGGGCACCCAGCTCGGAATCCAGGACATGGGAGGGAAGGGGCAGCATGGGCTCTGCATGCAGGGGAAGGTAGGGCGCCGGCTGCCCTGCACAGTGGACAGGATGGGATGTGTGACCACGAGCAGTGCTGGGACAGCTGCAGTGGCGGGGCAGCAGTCAGCCCAGGTCTTGGGAATGAATGACAAGTGAAGGCCGGGCCAGTGGCCAGCCCCCAGGTCTGAGGGACACGGCTCAGCTGTACCTGCTGCAGCCACAAGTCGCCCCCTTGTGGTGCAGTCACCCCACAGGAGAACCTGCCCAGCACCACAGGTCTAACCTGTCACAGCCCTAACCTGCCTGCACCCCCTGCCCTTCAATGCTGGGGCACACAGCTGGATAAAGCCTGGCCCAGAAAGGGGCCCCCTTCCTCCAGCTCCCCTTGCTGTTGTCCTGCTCCCCGGGAAGTCACCGGCCTCCCACTGCAGCCTGGGCGACCCACTGCTACACGAGCCACCATGGGGCCCACCGAGGACGGGCACGGAGCAGTGAACCCACGTGCCTCGGGCGGCTGTCCTGCCCTGCCCTGCGACCATTGCTGCCTCCTGCGCTTTGCACTAACACTGTCTTTTTTTTTTTCTCTTTCTCTTTGAAAGATTATTTATTTGAAAGGCAGAGTTAGAGAGAGAGAGAAGAAGAGAGATTTTCCACTCACAGGTTCTGTGTACAAATGGAGCTGAGTCAGATGGAAATCGGGAGCCAGGAGTTTCTTCCCGGTTCCCTGTGTGGCTGCAGGGCCTGGTTATGCGGACCAAATAGGAAGCAAGCTCGAGTTCACGTGGGTGTCAGCACCACAGGTCAGCCCTCTTTTGTTTTTAAGATTCATCTGGCAGGCCTGGCGTGGTAGCCTAGTGGCTAAGGTCCTCACCTTGCACGCACCAGGATCCCATATGGACTCTGGTTCTAATCCTGGAGGCCCGACTTCCCATCCAGCTCCCTGCCTGTGGCCTGGGAAAGCAGTGGAGGACGGCCCAAGGACTTGGGACCCTGCACCCACGTGGGAGACTCGGAAGAGGCTCCTGGCTCCTGGCTTCGGATCAGCTCAGCTCCGGTCATTGCGGCTGCTTGGGGAGTGAATCAGCAGATGGAAGATATTCCTCTCTGCATATCTGACTTCCCAATAAAAACAAATACAATCTTTTTCCAAAATAATTCATCTGGCACAGCAACACAGAGTAAGGGAATACAGCTCCCAGGTATGCTGCCTTACTCCCAGCGAGCCAGGGCCGGGCCAGGCCGCAGCCACCACACCATCAGGGTGTCCCTTGCCGAGGCCCCGGCCCCCAGGACTGAGGGTCAGTTAGGGGAGATGGGTGGGTGGGCACATGGGAGCCATGCCAGGGCCTCCTTGAGCACTGCCCTCCCGGGGAGCTGAGGACACAGGGGGAGCCCGCGGCTGTTGTGGCCACGAGGGGATACAGAGGGAGGGACAGTGTGTTTAGGGATGGGAATGGAGGCCGGGGTGTTGCTGTTTTCACCTCTGAGCCCGGCACCCCTGTCCCGCCCCTGCAGGCCAGTAGCACCACGAGGTGTCATCTGGTGCCTCTAGGGAAGGGCACATAGCGAAGAGCCGTCACCCCGTGACAGGATGTACCCCAGGGCATCTTCATCAAGGTGGCTGCAGGCTGAGCCGACCCAGAGCCAGTCACTGACAGCTGCCAGGACCACTGCCGGGTGCAGGTGGGGTGGAGACGGCAGCTCTCCCTGGGAACAAAGATCCGGACACAGCAGGACCAAACTTGGCCTGGGACCCTCGCATACAGGTGGACCCGTGGCATACAGGTGCCAGGCCGGGGGCAACTTAAAATGCTTCTCTTGGACCTGGCACGGTAGTCTACTGGCTGTCCTCAACTTGAACGCAACAGGATCCCATATGGGTACCGGATCTAATCCCAGTGGCCCTGCTTCCCATCCAGCTCCCTGCCTGTGGCCCGGGAAAGCAGTGGAGGACGGCCCAAAGCCTTGGGACCCTGCACCCGCGTGGGAGACCCAGAAGAGGCTCCTGGCTCCTGATCGGCCAGCACTGGCCACTGCGGTCACTTGCAGAGTGAATCATTGAACGAAAGATATTTCTCTCTGTCTTTCCTCCTCTCTGTAAATATCTGACTTTGAAATAAAAATAAATTAAAAAAAAAAAAAAGGAACCCCATTGGGATGGGCATTGTGGCGCAGTGGGTACAACTGCTCTCTGTGGTGCCAGCCATTGGTTCAAGTCCTGGCTGCTCCACTTTCCCATCCTGCTCCCTGCTGATGCACCTACGAAAGCCGTGGAGGACAGCCCAGGTGCTGGGGGTCCCCTGTGGCCCACAGATGGTGCTGCTGGCTTCGTCCTGGCCCAGCCCTGGTTGCGGCCGCTTGTGGAGTGAAGCAGCAGACGGGAGACCTCGGCCTGTGTAAACTGCCTTTCAAACATGTGCCTTTACGCGGGGCGGAACCAACCGCGCTTCCAGGAAAGCTAGGCACGCCTGGGGCTCCCTCCCTCACCCCATCTCCAGCTGATCAGGCCTGCAGGACAGAACCTGGCAGCAAACCTCCCCTCCCTGGAGAATGCTCGCATGCAGCTGGGGGACACAATGACAGCAGGTGTGAGTTAGGGGGAGGACAGGCCCCCCCAGGCCAGCCCGCCTTCAGGACCAGGAGGGACCACAAGCCCTGGCATGAACGACGCGGCTCCAATCCCACTGCTCCTCCTCAGAGTGTATGACCCCTCCCTGGGGGCCTCTTCACGGGCAGCAAGGAGCCCTGCCTCCACACCCCCATCAGCCTAGGGGGACACACACACACACACTCAACAAAGACCAGACTTGCTGCTGGCCTGCCTCGGTCACCGGAGACCTGGGCAGGTGTCAGGGACAAAGGATGTCAGGAGCCCACAGGGGTCCGGCGCAGAAGCAGTCCCGCCTGTGCATTATGGCGCCCTCGCAGCAACAGATGGGGCTCAGAGAGGCTCAGTGACATGCACAGGGTCCAGGGTGCAGGTGAGGGTCCATGGGGAGGCCTAGGGCACGCACGGGTCCGGGGTGCAGGTGGGGTCCATAGGGTGGTCTAGGGTGCACACGGGTCCGGTGGAGGTGGGGTCCGTGGGGAGACCTAAGGTGTGCACGGGCCCAGGCGGAGGTGGGGTCCATGAGGAGACCCTCGAACATGCATGGGGTCCAGGGTGCAGGTGGAGGAGGGGGTCCCCGGGGAGGCCCAGGGTGCGCACGGGGTCCGGGGTGCAGGAGGAGGTCCCCGGAGAGGCCCAGGGTGCGCACGGGGTCTAGGGTGCAGGAGGAGGTCCCCGGAGAGGCCCAGGGTGCGCACGGGGTCTAGGGTGCAGGAGGAGGTCCCCGGAGAGGCCCAGGGTGCGCACGGGGTCCGGGGTGCAGGAGGAGGTCCCCGGAGAGGCCCAGGGTGCACACGGGGTCCAGGGTGCAGGTGGAGGAGGGGGTCCCCGGAGAGGCCCAGGGTGCGCACGGGGTCCAGGGTGCAGGAGGGGGTCTTCGGGGAGACCCTGCGATGTACACGGGGTCCGGGGTGCAGGAGGGGGTTCATGGGGAGACCCTGCGATGTGCACGGGGTCCGGGGTGCAGGAGGGGGTTCATGGGGAGACCCTGCGATGTGCACGGGGTCCGGGGTGCAGGAGGGGGGGGTTCATGGGGAGACCCTGCGATGTGCACGGGGTCCGGGGTGCAGGAGGGGGTCTTCGGGGAGACCCTGCGATGTGCACGGGGTCCGGGGTGCAGGAGGGGGGGGTTCATGGGGAGACCCTGCGATGTGCACGGGGTCCGGGGTGCAGGAGGGGGTTCATGGGGAGACCTAAGGCGCGCACGGGTCCAGGTGGAGGCGGGGATCCCAGGGGAGGCCCGGCGATGCGCACGGGGTCCGGGGCGTGCAGAGGCACGGGGCACGACAGACGGGCGCCCCCAAGCCCCGTGTGGAGCAGGCTGGGCCTGGCCAGCGGACGGACATTACCTGCTGCCGGGGACGCCGCTCCGCCCCCGGGCGCCCCGAGGCCCCGGGCTCCGCGGTGCCGGAAGTGACAGTAGGGCCGGCGGCAGGGTCCTCCGGGTTCCCCGGCCCAGTACGGGCAGTCGATGGCCCGGAAGAAGCCAGTGGAACGCAGCATGGTCGGCCGGGAGCCGCCGGGCCCCGGGACCCTTCACTGGCGCCGCGGTCGCCTCCGCCGCCCGCGCCGGGACCCCGCCGCCGCCATCTTGCTCCAAGGCCCCCGGGACGCCGCCGCAAGGGCCCCCGGGAGCTGCTGCCCACAGCGCGCCTGCTCAGAAACGTGGGTCCCCGCGAGACGCCGCCGGGACGCGAACCCGTGCACCGAGACACGCAGCGGTAGCAGAGCGTCGGGAGGGCGTGGGCTGCACTGCGTGCGACCTCCGGGAGGCTCGCCGGCGCCGGGGGCCGGACCAGCGCGGCGGATGCAGCGCCATCTTGAGCCCCGAGCGCCTTGTGCTGCCTGAGCTGTCCTCGGCGCGCCTGAACAAAACAAAGAGAAGCCCGCCCCACCTGCGCTGGGTGGGGTCCCGCCGCGGCTTGTTTGCATCTCATTAGCATATCCCTTGGGGTGCGCTCTGCTGGGCCGGGGAGACCTGCGGTCAAGGCTGCAAGTGGGGAGAGCGCAGTGGGAGTGTGGAGGAGACGGAGGGTATGGGGATGTGGAAGGTTCTGTCTCCAACCCTAAGGGAAATAGAAGTCTCCATTAGCCCGTAAACAGTTGATGGGACTTCGGTATTTTTTTCCATGCTCCTTTTCCTTAAGCGCTCATTGCTTGCCCAGTGCGTCCGAGGGACGAGGCCACTGTGAACGAGGAACTGAGGTCGCCTCTGGAGAGGTCAAGCTTGAGGGCCCGAGTGGCTAAACATCCTGCTCCGTGAGCACCGGCTGTGCTGTGGCACCCCCAAAACTTTTAAATCTTAAGCCTGTAATTTGGACATCATCCGGCACATGCACTATTGGCAACAGTAGAGGGAGCCCGTGTGTCCGGCAAGGGGAGGACAGACGTGGGCAGGGCGGCAGGAGGGGACAGGAGGGGACGGGGGACTGGACGCTCCCGAGCACAGGTAGCAGGAATCCAGCTGAAGCGCAGTGCAGCCAGGAGGACCTCATTGCTTCGATGTGCAGCCCCCCTGCCCTGCCCCTCGGGTGGGCTGTGGGGCAGCCGCGGCGTCTTCTTCTGGGACCCGGGTTGTGGCGCACCCCCACCTCCTCTCACCCCTCAGGGAGTGGGGGGCCGGGTGCACAGTGAGCGTCCGACCTGGACAGGGGTTACCTGGCAGGGAAGGGGAGACGCTGGGACAAGACCCCCCCCCCAGCAGCACCCCACACCCCCAAGCTCGTGCCGGATGCGTCGGTTGCCCGGTAACCGGGTAGTGAGGCTTTGGGAGGGGGGGCGCATTGCGCAGCTGCCAGCAAGCCCCTACTCCCACCCGGGGCCTCCAAGCTGTGGGTGTGGGCGGGTCTGATGGGGCAGGCATGTGCACGTGCGCGCAAGGGACAAATCATCACACCACACACTCCGGGCGAGTTTACAAAAAAAAAAAAAAGGGCTTTATTAATTAAATACAATGGTAAGGGCAAGCGGGGTGGGGGAGGGGCTGCACCCACAGAAAACACAAGCCCCTCATGGGGAACCCCTTCCCTCCCTGCCCACTGCTTCATGGCTGCAGCGAGGTCCCAGGGGGCGGCACGAGCGCACGTGTGTCCAGGCTTGTGGACAGGGGAACCCTGGCCCCTGCAGTGCCCTATACCCGGTGCCGCCAGAGCACCCTGCAAAGGAAACCAGGGCCCCCCGCTGGCGTACGCCCACGCCCAGGAACTAAGGCATCTCACTGGGGCTGCCAAAGAAGGGGGACCCAGGGGAGTCCCCCGTGGACACTGCCAGCCCGGCCAGCTCCAACAGTTGTGCTCTAATGCTGCTCCCGCCTCGCCCCCAGGGTGGGTGTGTATGGGACGGGGAGTCTGTCTGGCCCCCGCCCGTCTTCCCACACACCAGTACCCTACTGTGGGTATGCACGCAGAACCATCGCGGGTCCCCAAAGTTCTCACCCCCAAGTCCATGGCCGGGACCTCAGGCAGCCCCTGTGAGGTTGGTGAGACACCCCCCCCCCGGGGGATAAAAAAGGATTGATGCCTGAAAAAATACTCTACCCGCCCCACAAAAAGAAGACACACCCACGAACTCTCCCAGTCGCCCGGAGCCCCTGGGCTTCCCCTGATTGTCACACAATTCCACAAGGCCAAAGTCGAGGGGGGGGGGCAATCCAGCGAGGGAGTGGGCACGGCAGGCCGCCCCCACCCCTCCCCTGCCACACTCTTTGGATGAACTTGTTTCTCATCCCCCCGTCTCTTTCCCACAGTCTCAGAAAACTGGGACCCGGATCCTTCTAGAAATCCTAGCAGCTGCCCAGCCCCGCCCGGAGCACTGGGGGTGCCAGGCGGCCCCTCCCGTGAGCAGAACCTAGGGACACCTGAGATGGGGGGGACGGCTGTCCAGGCTGCGCCCCGCCCCTAATTTCCCTGAACATACACAATGGCTTTTAGTGGGGGGTTAGAGGGGGAGGGACGGCAGGGGGAGGGCGGGACAGGGTTGCCCACCAGGGCTCCATGTTCACAGGGTGGAGTGAAGTGAACAGTTGTGGCTTTGCGCAGACAGCTGCCCGCGCCCTGGGCAGGCCGGGCTGGCCATCCCCTGTCACCTGGACAGGGCCCCCTGCCTGGCTTGCTCCAGGCGGGCAGGGGTGTCCGCAGTGTCCCCGCCTGGCCCTGGACACAGGCTTGTGTGTGTGTGTCCTCACGTTGCTGGTGGTCCAAGTGGAGGCGCCCCAGCAGCCGGGTGGGGTGGGGATGGGCACACGGAAGCACGGGCCCTCTACAGGCCTGCAGGAGCCGGGCTGGGCGCAGGGCTGGGCGCGGGGCTGCCGGCCAGCGAGTCGTTGGGCGAGCCACCGCGCGAGCCGCCTCGGGTGCCGGGACGCCGGAGCATCTCCGGACGGAAGCCGGGATGTCGCCGTGCGTGCTTGGTCAGATGGTCACTGCGAGTGAAGCGCTTGCTGCACAGCGGGCAGGGAAATCGCTTCTCACCGGTGTGCGTCCGATGATGGCGGGCCAGCTCGTCGGAGCGTGCAAACTTCTTCTGACAGCCTGGCCAGTCGCAGGCAAAGGGGCGTTCACCTGGAGAGGGGCAGGCGAGAGGAGGACAGGTGGTGGTCAGACAATGCACTTCAAACGCGTCAAGAATGCTGACCGCAACCCCAACCCGCATCCCTGTCAGATCTCACCTGGTCATCCCACAGGGACCCAGAGCAGGGATACCGGCCAAGTGGGTGTCCAGGGGGTTGGGGACAGAGAAAGATGGGAAAAGAATTTCCCTTCTCCACCCCCACTGCCCGCCCACCCACCGACCGGCCATCCGAGACCCCACCAACGGCCCCGGTATGCGCTTCCAGGCGCAGCTGCAGCCTGCACGGGCTGTGGGACTCGGGTTCCCGGAGTGGGCAGCGTGGGGAGCCCAAGGCACCAATGGCCGGCCGCTTGGGCGGGAAGGCGCAGAGAGGCGGGGCCTCCGGGAAGGGGCGGGCCTCCAGGAGGCGACTTCCTCCACAGACCCCTCCCGCCGTCCATGCTGCGCCTCCCCCATCCTGTCCCGACCCCCACCGTCCTCCCCAACCCGTGTGGAGGGGGTGGTCTCTGCTCTAGAGGCGGCTGCGGTATCCTGCCCCAGGTCTGAGACAACCGTGTGGGTGACACCTCCTCAGGGTCAGGGTGGTCTCCAGTACAGGTCGGCCCCACCCTGCCCATGGGGGGCTCTGTAAATGCCTAAGATTTTAAGGGGTGGGGTCGTACGCGGGCAACGCTTCTCCCCCCCCCCCCATCACGGGGTACTGGCTGTAATATCCCCCGGACCCCGGGGTACAGCAAGACCCGAGCCCCAGAGCTGCAGGAATCCTTAGGAAGATGGTCCCCTCGCAGGTCACAATTCAGAAACAGAACAGACCTACAGCAGCTAGCCCAGGGTGGCACCTGCCACGGCCCCTCCCTCATCACGCCCATGGTGAAGGATGGGAGGGCGGGGGTCTCAGCCGGGCAGTCCCCCACCACAAGCACACACAGATCCCAGGAGGCTGGGGAGCCACAGGCAGATGCACCAATCTGCTTGCAGCACAGTTGCGCCCCTCCCCAACACACACAGGGGACAAGGCCCAACTGCACCCTAGGGGACTGTCACTCCCAACTAGGACAGCCCCAGGGCCTCAGGCTGGAGGCGGGCGAAGCAGTAATAGCGTGTAGTGGTGGGGGTGGAAGTGAGCAGACCCCGGGTGGGGGAGTCACACCTCTCCTGGGGTGGGGGTGGGGGGGCAGGCAGCGCTGTCGCCATCTTCCTGCTAGGGCGCAGAGGCAGAAGGGGAGAGGGAGCAGCAGTCAGCTCACTTCCCCTTTTCAGGGTAGTGGGGCTGCTCCCTGCCTCCCCTCTTTTCCCCTCCTCCAGTTCCACTTTGCAGCGAGCAGGTTGCAGCCCAGGCAGGAGGCGCGCGGTGGTGCCAGCAGCACCCGCCCGCCCGCCAGGGCAGGGCGCACGCAGCCGCTGGGAACACAGCTGCCGCACGTAGCTCGGCGGCGGCGGGGACATCCCCAGCCAGCCCCGCTCACGTGGTCCCCTCTCCCGCCAGGGCCAGGGGGCCCCGGGCCAGGGTCGCTTCTCCAGCTCTGGGCGCTTGCCAGCCCCCGCCCCATGCCTAGTGGCTGGGGCGCCGGCACGTGAGCCTGTGGGTGGCGGCACGGGGTGGAGGGAGGGGGTGCGCAGCTTCCCGTCCCCCCTCCTCCGCTCCCCTGCAAGCCGACCGCCTGCAAAATGCCAGGCTTGGCCACCCTGGCTCTCGCAGGGGCGCAGGGGGGAGGGGATGCGCCGAGGGGAGAGAGCTCTATGCCCGCCTGGCTACCTGGCAGGAACGCGCGGGCGGCGCCAGAGGAGAGGTGGATGCGGTGGTGGGTGGGGATCGCAGAGGAAAGGCCCGTGGGGCGGGGCCACGCTGGACTTGACCCTCTGACTCAGGCTGGGCCCCGGGTGAGCTAGGGACAGCGGGGCGGCTCGGCTCAGCGCCTCAACCTGCTGGCAGGGTCTGGCTTCCTCAGGGAGGAGGCAAGCTGGCTCCCAGGGGGTGGGCTGGGGGGCTCCTGCTGGAGGGAGGAGAGCAGTCCCAGACCAGGTGAGGCACAACCTATGAGGGAGCCATGAGGGGTGTGGTCAAACACCCCAAACTTCCCATGTGCCTCAATCCTGCATAGGAACCTCCCATCCCTCCCCCGCCCCTAGCCCACCACCCAGGATCAGCCCGCACCTCTGCATGGAGGCAAGTCTCTACCTACTAAGGGATCAGTGGTCCCCCCCATACTCTGCCAGCCCCCCACCCGCCACAGCTGACAGCACGCCCCCTCCCCGGTTCCCACTTCTAGGGAGACAGTCCCTTTCTGCTTGGTATCACCGCCAGCCAACTCCCAGCCCATCTGGGCAAACCTTTATCAGGGAGCCAGGGTGGGGTGGGGTGGGGGGTGGTTATCACCCCCTGCAATGCTGGGGACCCTCCCCACCCCCAGCAGCCAGGGGCACCTACTTACTACTGCCTGTGCCAGCTGCTGTCGCACCCAACGCCCCCGCCCCACCCCGGCTGGAAGGAGGCGGGGGCAGTGTGCAGGACTGGGGCTGGGTCTATCTGGAGTCTCTTCACAGAGCGGGGTTTGGGGGAATGACGCAATGGGATCAGACCAGGGGTCCGTCCACCCAAGGCCCAAGGCTTTCCCTCCCTCCCAGCCCCTCTCCCACCCTAATCCCTTGATGGGTAAACGGATT
Source organism: Ochotona curzoniae (assembly GCF_017591425.1). NCBI lineage: Eukaryota > Metazoa > Chordata > Mammalia > Lagomorpha > Ochotonidae > Ochotona > Ochotona curzoniae. Next base: position 2,289,708 of record NW_024466491.1, on the reverse strand, counting down.
TGCCCTGCCTCCCAGCTCCCCACACGCAGGATTAAACACTCAACAACCCTCCACCTTGCTTGGAACCCCCTCCCCACCTCCACACCCCAGGGCCTTTGGTGGGGGGGGGCACAGTTTCCAGGCCCACCCTCCTCCTCCTCCTGCCATCAGCAATCCTGTCACCAGCCCCTCCTCCACAAGGGGCCCAGCCCAGGCGCAGCACACAGTAGGTGCTTAACACAGAGCACAGAATAGCTGGGGGTTCCGGGAATACTGACGTGCAGTGGGTGGAAGTGGGCACCCCCACACACACTCCTGGGGGGCTCAGTGGGGGCGCTCGGCTCCCAGGGGCAGAGTAGAGGCAGGCAGCAGGCGGCAGCCAGCCTCTCTCTCTCTCCCCGCCCCCGCCCCATCGCCGGCTCTCAGTATCCACGGCAACGGCGTCAACATCTCCCAGAGCTTCAGAAGTCCCTCCCGCCCCACGCGGGAGGCTGGGGGCTGCTAGGAGGGTTGGGGGGGGACAGGGGGCAGGCACAGGGGGGGCCACAGCTCTTTTGTTGTTGTCATTCCGCTAAGGGCAAACCACTGCCTTAATCTATTCACCTGTGAGATGGGCTTAAGCAAAAAACGTCCCCAGGCAAGGGTGGGCCCCTCTCCCAACCCATCCCCTCCCCCTCCCCACCACACACACCCAGGTTTGTGCAAATGCTGGTGCCCAACTGCCAGCACCTCACCAGCTCCTTCCAACACGCGGCTTTGCCCTTCCTGGCGTTCCCTCCCACGGGGAGCGGGGTGGGAACCCCGCACACCTTCCAAGGACACGCGCTGGGGGACCTGAAGTCACCAGCACACGGCGGTGCCTCCCTCAGGTGGCCGACTCGAGCTGTTATTACAAGGGGGGCTTGGGCATGGCCCAGGTTCCCACCCTGATGGCGGAGGTGGTCTGCCCCTCCTCCCCCTGCCCCCAGCACAAGGCCTGGAAGAAACTAAACTTGCCAGCATACTGGCAAGGGGAGGGAGGTCAGGGGTCGGGCCCCCTCACCCTCTACTTGGGGCAAACTCATCCCCAAACCATGGGGGGCTTACCCTAACACCATCTCACAAGCACTCAACATCTGGAACACCTCAGGCACCCAGAGCCAGCCCAGGGGGTGCGCCCTACCTAGAGAGCCTAGAAACCGCCTCCAGAAGCCAATGTGGGGAGACCCTTAAACCCAACCAGGACCCACCCGCCCCCTGCGTTCCTCTCCACCCTTGCTAAAGGCACGGGGGTCTCAAGCGGAACGCCAAGGACCACGGAGGGAGCAGAAAAGGTGTCCACAGCAGACGGACAACCACGTGTGTGTGTGTGGGGGGGGGGAGGCTGGCCCCAACGCTCCCACAACGCCTCCCGCCTGGATCCCAGGTGTGTGGGTGGAGTTGGAGGAGCCCGGTCCTCCCCTCCACCGCCGGCTGCTCCCCTTTGGCGCACGACTCCCAGCCCCACCTCGTGAAAACGCGGAAAGATCGGCAAGAAAACTCGCCCGGCACCCACAGCCTGGCGCGGCTCCAGGGGCTCGTGCGCCCTCCCGGGAGAATCCGCGCGGCCACCCCAAGAGGCAGCGGACGATCCGGCTCCTCCACCCCCCTCACCCCCCACCCTGGGGCCGGATGCTGCAGTCAGGGTGCCCATCACCCAGCGGAGAAGGCAAAAAGGGAAACGAGAGGCCGGCCCGCGGCCGAGCACCTCCTGGGGTGCCCAGTCTGGCCAGGCCGTCCCAAACGCACCCCCGACCCCCGGGTTCGCGGACGGACCCCGCTGCGCCCCGCCAGCCCGTGGAGCCGGGGCCTGGCCATCCCCGGCCGCCCTCCGCGCGCCGTCCGACCGCGTGGCCGCCACGCCCCCCCCTCCGGCGCGCCCCACCCACCGGGGCCCCGCCCTCCCGGCCGGCGCGGGCGCGCCCCCTCCCCGCCCCCCACGCGCCACGCAGTTTCGGGGTCCCGGCGGCGGGGGAGGGGGGCCGTGAGAGGGGGGGGGGACCGAAACGCATAGGCGACCCGTGGCCACCGCGCCACTCACCTGTGTGTGTCCGCAGGTGCGACTTGAGGTGCGAAGACTTGTAATAGGCTTTGGCGCAACCCGGGAAGGGGCAGCGGTGGCTCTTGGCGGCGGCGGCGGAGGACGAGGAGGAGGAGGAGGAGGCGGTGGCGGGTGCAGCGCCGGGGGCGCGGCCAGAGCCGGGAGACGAGGCGGTGGAAGAGGAGGAGGCGGGAGAGGCGCCCCCCGGGGCGACCGAGGGCCCGCCGCGCAGGTCGGCCAAGATGCTGGCGGCCAGCAGGTGGGGCGCGGCGGCTGCCGGGGCCCCGGAGCCCGAGCCGAGGTTCAGCGAGGTGGGAGCCGGCGGAGGTGGGGGCGCCGCCGGGGCCCCGGGCGGGGCGGCCTCGCGGCGTGCGGCACGCACCTCCAGGCCAGCGGTGGGGCCCGCGCCCTCGGGGCCGGGCCGCCCGCGGTGCACCACGGCGCCCGAAGAGATGGCCATGAGCACGTCGGCGGCGAAGTAATCCACGCACGCCACGGCAGCCGACATGCCGGGCTAAGGGCGCGCGGGCCGGTGGAGGAGAGGAGAGCGGTGCCCGTCCGGCCGGCGGCGGCTACTTAAGTGCTGGAGGCGGAGGAGGAGGAGGAGGAGGAGGAGGAGGCCCCGGCGCGCGCCGCCGCCGCCGCCGCCACCCGCGCTCGGCCCGCCCCGCCCCGCCCAGCCCCGCCTGACGCGCCCTGACGCACCGGAGCCCGCGGGGGCGGCCACGGCCCGCCCCTCCCGGAGGACGCCCCCTCGGGGCGCCGCCGCCACGCCCCCCGCCCGGCGCGCCCTCCGCCCGCAGCCCGCGAGCCGCGCGCCGCCGCCAACACCGGGAGGCGGAGGCCCGGCCTTGGAGCCAGCCCCCGGGGCGCGCCCACCTCCTCGGCGCCGGAGAGCGTCCCGGCTAGATCCCCGAGTGCGCGCGCGCGCGCGCGAGCGCTCCGGACCCGCTTCTCGGGTGGGAAGACTCCCCGATCCTCACACGCCCACGAGTGGCCGGCGCGCCCCCTCTTTCCCTTCCCCGCTCGGACCCGGGCGCGCCCTTGCCTTCTCCCTCCCCTCCCACCCGGCGCACGGTCCCGCCTCCCTCGCGGGCGCGCCCACCCCCAACGCCGGAGCGCGCCCGGCCGGCCGGCGGGAGCCCGCCCCCTGCCCCGACGCTTCCACTTTGGCCCCGGGCGCGCCCCCGTTCACTTTGCAGGGGGGGGGAGGAGGAGGGCTGCGAACCCCACGTGGCCGGAGTGAGGGGGGGTGCGGAAGCTGCCGGCCCCGCCCCCAGGCCACGTGCGCGACCCTCCCCCCCTCCCCACCTCTGCCGGCTTGGGCCCTACTTTTCCGCCCCTTGCTTCCTCGGAGTACCCCCTTCTCCTTGCCATGCTCGGATTCTGGGCGCCCGGGATTCCGCGGTGAGACCGGGGGGATTGGGGACCCGCCCCGCCCGTTCACTCGCGCCAGCTTTCGTTCCTGTTTTTTTTTTTTTTGGCCACCGGCTCAGGAGTTAACTGGAGTGAGGAGGCCGGGAACAGCGGGAGAGGAGCCAGCAGGGCGGTGGCGCAAGGGCTCAGCGCCCTGCTGGGACCCGGAGATTCTGCTTTCTAATCTACCAAACCGGCCCCCTCGGGCAGGGAACGTAAGGCCAGCTGCTGGCGACGCCCGGAGCCACCCCCCCCCTCCTCGAGGACGCTCGGACTGGCACATGGCCTGGCGGGGGACACCCCCAGCCCCGGAGTCCAGGCATGGCAGGCGCGGGCGGGGAGCGAGCCAGAGGGCGACCATGCTCCCGCCGGACCGGGCGGACCTGCAGTGGCCGCCGCGACCTCCAGAGGGCGGAGCTGCGCGGCCTGGGCATGGACTGCGGGTGTGGACAGAGGCCCAGCCCGGGTCTCCCCTGCAGCTTCGCAGCCAGCTGACCTGGGTAGGTTCGGCGGCCCTTCCCGCCCCGTGTAGTCACCGCCTCCTGGGTGCCCCGTTCTGCAGCGCTGACCACACTTGGCCGTGCCCACTTCTGTGTATTAGGAAGCCTGAGCCCTCGGGGAGTAAGGGGAGGGTGTTCTCCGGTGGTGCCCGCGTACACGTGGCTGGACAAGACCAGCCCAGTCCTAGGTGTGGTGTGGCAGGTTGCCTGAATACACCTGCTCCATGTGCCTGCCTGCGCTGGAGGGGCTGGCTGGGTCGGCCATCTCACCCTCGCTCAGGGGCACTGCCTTACCCCGCTGCCCACAGGGCTTTCTGTCCTCTGGTCTGCCTCAGCCCTGGCCCTACCCTCAAGGCCTGCGCTGGTGGGCTCTGCAGGATGAGACCCCTCCCAGGGCAGGTGTGTAAGACCAAGGTCAGGGTTCTCGCCTTGGGAGGCAGGAAAGGGGGCTCAGCCTCTTCGAAGGTGCCAGGCGGTGAAGGCTCAGTGGTGCCAAGGCTGCCCACCTGGAGCAGGTTCCTGTACCGTGTGCTAGCTGGATCAAAGGGGTTCCAGGCCAGTGGCCATCACATGGGAAAGAGGGCATGATGGGCACTCTGCAGGTAGGTGGGGGTTGGCAGCTCACACTTCATCCCCGAGGTTTCTATCCTGCTGTCCCCCGAAGCTCAGGCCAAGGGGTGAGGCATGGCAAACAAGCTCGGCTGCCACCTGCGGTGCCACCATCCCCTTACCTGACTGTTCTGCCTATACACCTGGGAAGGCAGCAGAGGTGGCCCAAGTGGGGGCCCCTGCACCCACGTGGGGGCCCCAGGGGGGGTGCCAGGCTCCTGGCTGTTGACCTGGTGCCACCGGGCAATTAGTTACTGGTATTTGGGGGAATTAACCATGGCAGAGCACCCGCAGCAAGCGCAGGCTGCACTTGGCTCAGGGGGAACACAACAGGGGTGGACGGTACATGCCTGTGCCTGTGGGAAACCTGGAGACCCCTCCCGACCCATCCTGGGGGGCAAGGGGCTCCCAGGAGGCTGAGGTGTGTGACGTGTGGGTGGGAGGGGCCTGAGCAGGAGAGGGCACGGTGCCCCAGGGGTCAGCTCCCTGCGTTGGCCTCGAGGACATCAGGGTGAGCCAAGCCAATCATTTGCCACTGGCCTGTTCTCCCAATCATGGTCAGAGACACAGATCATTGAAACGCACACTGGGGTCATTTAATGACAGAGAAAGTGTGATGCATCAGCAGGCAGCACTTGGGGTTCGGGTGCTCCCTGGCTGCTGCCAGTACCCCAATGGAGGAAAGGAGGCGGGTGTGGTTACACTGTTCGTAGGGGAAACAAGAAGGTCGGAGATGGCTACTAAGTTTCAGGCATTCCACAGACGGGGAGAGCAGGGCCAGGCCCCAGGGCTCCCCCTGGACTTCCAGAGCAGTTCAGGGGTTAGGAGGTGGCCGGCCAGCTTCTGACACCCGGTTCCCCCAAGGAGCTGATGTTCAAAGTCTCCAGCTGTCACACTGTCCAGAGAGGGGCAGCTCAGCTCAGAGGGCCGGCCTCCCCTCTCTCTCCCGGGGGATTCCTCAGCACCCTACTGCTGGGCCTGTCCTCACAGGGGCACAGCGGGGTCAGCATCGCCTGTCGGAGTGTCCCACACAGGGCCACGTCCACACGCCCGGGGGGGAAGGCAGTGGGGACAGCCCAAAGGCTCGGACCCCTGAACCCACCCCAGGGGGGAGACCCAGAGGGAGCACCTGGCTGCAGTCACAGCAATTGTAGCCATTTGGGGAGTGAACCAGCCTATGTGAGACCCCCTGTAACTGCTCTTCCAGTAGCTGAATAAATGGCTTTTGGCAAATGATAATACAGTGCTGGGTTTCCCAAAGAGCACTTGGCCTGGCTGCTGGGTCCCGGCTACACCTGCTGCTCCGGGCTGAGGATGGAGAAGGGTGCAGGGTTGGCAGGCAGTTTGCCGAGACCACAAGGTCAGGTTCACACAGGGAGGTCAAGCAGATCCCCGCAGAGATGGGCCAAGTACAAACCCAGCACTACCTTGCCCCAGTATGGGCTCAGCTCCCTGGGGGTGCGCTGCACCCCCACAATCTGACAATCCTGGGGGACACTGCACACCCCAGCCAGGCCCAGTCCTTGTGGCTGGAGTACCCACTGCTGTCCGTGACATGTGGGTCATGGATAAGCCGTAATGAGTACAGGATGGCCCTTCTCCCAGATGGCCTGGCAATGGCCACCAGGGGGTCAGACCCCTTACGTGTTCCTGCATGTTTTTCTGAGGTCTCTGCACCCGAGGATGCAGCAAGGGGCAGCTGTGGGGTCTGGCCCCTGCGCCCGGGGGTGGAAGTGGGGTCGGGTCCCGCGCCCGGGGGGTGGGAGTGAGGCCCCTGCGTCCGGGGCAGGCTGTGGGGTCGGGTCCCGCGCCCGGGGGGTGGGAGTGAGGTCCCTGCGTCCGGGGCAGGCTGTGGGGTCGGGTCCCGCGCCCGGGGGATGGGAGTGAGGCCCCTGCGCCCTGGGCAGGCTGTGGGGTCGAGTCCCGCGCCCGGGGATGGAACTGGGATCCAGCCCCTGAACCCGCGCCCTGCCTGGCCCGAGGCGCCGGCACTTACCGCCCAGGCAGCCGCCACTTCCGCGTGCCCGGGATTCCGCTTCCGCTTCCGCCCAAGCCGCCGCGCACGCGAGGGGGCGTGTCAGAGAGCGGTGGTCCCGCCCCCAGGCCTGAAGCTCCGCCCCCATTAAAGGGGCCGCCCACCTCACTCCCGATTAAGGGAAACAGGGCGCCGTGGGGTGCTGGTGTGGCCGCTGAGGAGGACGCAGCCCCCCGGGGCCTCGGGCAGTGGCCGCTCGCGCCCACCAACCTCGCCCGGATGCCAGCAGGGAGCCCGGGGGGTCCCAGGGGCGCTCCAGGGTGTCCACGCACCCACCCACCCTGTGGCAGCTAGGGGACGCATCGCAGTGAGCGGACAGCATGACAGCAGCCCTAAAATTTTAAATCTTTTAATTCCTCTTCACGTATTCCTTCTGTTGCTTCCGAAAAGGAGAAAGAACGTGCGCAACAGCAGCAGCAGCAGCAGCAGCTCCGCCGCCCCGCCTTGTCCATGGCCCCCGGGGGCCGGGGCGCGATCCGCCGCCCGCCCTGTGCCCGCAGCAGCCGAGGGCGGCCGGCCCGGGGTCCCACATGCAGCCCCGGGCCCGGGGGGCGCCCTGCGGGCCGGCGGCCCGGTTATTGCTGAGGTCCCGGCGCGGCCGCCTCAGGAGCGCTGGCTGGCCAGCTCCTGGGAGATGAAGTGGCGCAGGCGCTCCAGGTACTGGCTGTACAGCTCGATGTCGTTGTGCCCGGCGCCCTCCACCCACAGCGGCTCCACGGCCTTGGGGCAGCGCTCGTACAGCGCCAGCCCGTGCGAGAAGTCGATCACCTCGTCCTCCGTGCCGTGGATGATGAGCACGGGGGACGTGATCTTGGACACCTTCTCGATGCTGCGGGGGCCGGGCAGTGGACGGAGGGTCAGGCCCCGCCCACAACCACCGCCCGACTCCGCCCCTGACCACGCCCTCCGGGAGGCCCGCTCACCAGCTCCCCGACTCCGCCCCTACCCCCTGACCACGCCCTCCGGGTGGCCTGCTCACCACCAGCTCCGACTCCGCCCACACCATCCGGGTGGCCCCGCCCCTCCCCGACCACGCCCTCCGGGTGGCCGGCTTACCACCAGCTCCCCGACTCCGCCCCTTCCCCCTGACCACGCCCTCCGGGTGGCCGGCTCACCAGCTCCCCCGACTCCGCCCACACCGCTGCCCCGCCCCGGTCGACATGGCCCCGCCCTGACCACACCCCCTCGGGCCGGCCCCGCCCCCGCCCCGCTGCTCACTTGGGGAAGGCGTCGAAGCAGTAGGTCTTCTTGGTGTCCGGGAAGGCCACGCGCATGCCGGACGTGAGCGGCGAGTGCAGCACCACGGCGGCGCACTCATAGCGCGAGGCCAGGTCCACCGTGGGCACCGTGCCGATGCTCTGGCCGTACAGGATGATGCTGTCCGGGCTGATGCCGTACCTGTCGGCAGCGGGGCACGTGGGTCACTCCAGCACACCGTACCCCCCCTCAACGCACACACCCCTCTGTGGCCTGCGCTGGCTCGCCAACACTGGACACCTAGCAAAGAGGGGTCCTGCGCTTTCTCCCTGCTTCCCACCCCCACACTGGCCAGCAGACAGACAGGACAGAGGGAGGCTCTGCCCCAGAGCTGCCATCTTCCTCCCTGCCCGTGCTCCAGGTCACTGACCATCAGACCTGTGCTCCCCCACAGTCTCGGGCCCCACTTGGGGTTCCCTGGGGTACCCCATGTCCAACCACTGACAGCCAGGGCACAGCCCGCACCGTCCCTGCAGTGTCTGGTCCGTCTCAGGACTGCCCGGCCACACCTACACCCTCACCCAGTCCTTGGCCTCATTCCCCAAGGAGCTGGCTCCACGCCCTGGGTACTGGTCACAACATCTGTGCAGGCCTCCCCAGCTCTCCTCCCGCCAGGCCCTGACCCTGACCCCAGGGGCCCTGTCTGGTGCACAGGGCCACACACCTGCACGCCCAGCCAGGGCTCCCCTGTCCCCACATGCTGGCAGCATGGCAGTCAGCCACCTGCAGGTGGGCCAAGGCTCCCACTGTCAGGAGCCAGCCATGCCCTTTCACCCACCCCCAGGGGGCCCGGCACCCATTTCCACCACGAGGTGGGCCACCCAGCCAGCCAAGGAAAGGTCTACCTCGCACATACTGAGTGAGGGATGGGACCAGCTTGGACCAGGGCGGAAGGGAGATGGTGGTCATGGTAGCAGGAGCCGAGGCTGCAGATGGACCTGTGCTCCAGGCTGGCACATGAGGCCCACTGACCTCCCCGGCCCAGCCAGCAAGGCTGAGCTGGGCACTCAAGGGCCCGAAAGAGCCCTTCCACAGCCCTTGGCTGCCCTCCCAGTGGTGGCTCCCTGAGGGAGTGCCCACAACGTGCCCCTGGGTGGCCTTGGGCCTGGCTCTTGTTGAAGAGGCATGGGGGTACCCCGCACCTGGCTCGCAGGGCCTGCCAGGCAGCGTCCACATCGGCGTATAGGTTCTTCTCGGAGGGCTTGCCCGAGCTGGCGCCGTAGCCAGAGTAGTCGTAGGAGAAGATGTTGCAGCCGATGCGAGTGCCCAGGCCCAGGTAGAAGCTGCTCATCTGGCCCAGGTCCACTGCGTTGCCGTGCGAGAAGAGGACCGTATACCTGGCCGGGAGCGCGGGGCAGGGCACAGGGCTGGGCCGGAGGGGGGTGCAGCTGCACCTCCGCTCCGGCCCTACTCAGCTCACCTGGTTCCCCCGCCCCACCCGGACCCAGCTGGAAGCAGAAACTTGCCCTTTGGACTCTGGCAGTGAGAACCACCCCCCAGGCTCCCAGCAAGGACCAGCCCTGTGGCTGGGGTCCAAGCGAGCAGGCTGCGCACCTGAAGGGAGACGGGGTGCCCCCTCAGCAGGGGTGTCTTGGGTCAGGGTGCCCCACCTCCTCACCTGGCAGCTGGCACGCAGCGCACGTACATGCAAGCAACCCGGTTGCCACGCACACTCTTGGTCAGGAAGACCTCAATGGTGTCAAGCTCACGCTGGCCATACTGGAAGTCGGCGCGCTCCGTCAGGTGCAGCTTCCAGCGCTTGGGCGTGCCGCCGGCCGAGGAGGACCGCAGGGTCCCCAGGGAGGAGGCCCCGGCTGTTCCGGGGCCGGGCTCGGGCTCGGGCACCAGGGAATAGGTGGCCTCCGGGGGCAGGAAGGCGAGCTTGGCAGCGATGCGGCCGGGGCATGGCGGACAGCAGAAGAGGCAGCACAGCTCGCTCACGGACAGGCCGTTCATGGCGGGCGCCAGGCACCGGGCCGGGCCACGCCGGGCGGGGAAGGGGCGGGGGAGCTCCGAGACGCGGGCGGCGGGGAGGGCGTCCCCCAGGGCCACACCGCCCCAGACGACAGGCTGTTAGGAGGCTGCGGCCCAGCCCCATCGCGGTCCGAGCCGAGCCCTGGGGAACCTTGCAGCTACAGGCCTCCATACTGTGCAGTGGGAAGTGCTGTGGGGACACAGAGAAGGGAATTCCTCTAGGGAGCACCTAGGCTGGGGCTCCCCCAGGGAAGCCCAGTGACCCCTGCCACCCCCAGGCAGGCCCCCACCAGCAGGCAGGCAGGCCCAGGCGCTCCCACAGGACAGCCCAACGGGAGTCAGGGGAATTAGGCACAGGAAGCATGGTAAACAAAGGTGCTGTGAACTGGGAAGGGGGCCAGCGCTGGGTCACAAGGGGGAAGGAGCTGTGGGGGACTCAGGAGGCTGGACCTGCCCACGCAGGGGCCCCCGCTGAACCCCCATCACTACAACATCCCTGCCAGCTTTGCCAGGTACCCTCTGCCCTGGGAAGAGAAGGGCAAGGGGCTGCACTCCACAGGGTGCCAAAAGGACTGCCATGGGGCAGGGGTACAAGCTGCTGGGCACACCCGGCTTTGGGTAACAGTGCTTGGAGAGCACCGGGCCCAGGCAGTCACACACACACACACACACACACACATAGGCCACTGCCCAGGGACACAGCAGCTCCCCCAGCCACGTCCCTCTCTCACATTCAGAGACAGACAGGGGGCTGTGAAAGAACTTGAGAGGGAATGTCCAGGGGTGCTCCCCGTCGCCCCCAGTTCTTTTGGGAGAGCACGGTGGCCTCTCTTCACACCTGCCTGCATCTGGGGCCATCTATAGCTGCCCCAACTGAGGGTACTTCTGGAGGGCCCCTCACCAGCCAATCGGGGAGTGCCCCCGGACATTAACAGGTACACAGGGTGGACGACGGCCCAGTGTGCCAGGCCAGGAACCCGCCCACAGCCTGCTGGCTCCTCCTGGGGCCACCTCCGTCACCTCTCACCTCCTTCCCGGTCAGCGTCACCCAGCTCCCGCCACCCCTGGCCAGACAACGCCCGCTTCCCCACTGTCCTCACCACCCTGGTGTGGGGATAGACCACAAACCCAAAACCCCAGCTGATCCCCTCGGGGTGACCCACCCACCCGCACACAGCTGCAAAGTGGTCAGGACACCATCCCGTTCCCCTGCCAGCATCCCTCAGGGCACAGGTACAGGCAGACAGGCAGGGATGAACCAGGGGATGGCAAGGGGCAAGCAGCTGATGGGATGGTCCCCCCGCCCTCCCGTGAGACAGAGGGGTGCACCATGACAGACAGCCCTGCAGAGTAGTGAGGGTCTGCATTCCAGGGCGGGGGTGGACCTGTCCCAGCCGACAGGATCAGAGCCTTAGGCAGCTCAGAGTGGACACTCCGCGCACCCCCACACCCAGTGGGTGAACACCCACTGCGCCCCGCACCCTGACAGCCCGAGGGTGCAACCCACTGTGCTATGGCCATCCCAATGGACTGAAGATTCCTTGCACCCCACAGCCCTAGGGTGCGACCCACTGCTCCCCACACCTTGGCATCCCGAGGGTGAGCACCCACGATGCTCCCCACACCCTGGCACCCCGAGGGTGAGCACCCACTGCTCCCTACACCCTGGCACCCCGAGGGTGAGCACCCACTACTCCCCACACCCTGGCACCCCGAGGGTGAGCACCCACTGCTCCCCACACCCTGGCACCCCGAGGGTGAGCACCCACTACTCCTCACACCCTGGCACCCCGAGGGTGAGCACCGACTGCGCCCCGCACCCCGAGGGTTGCACACGAACTGCGCCCCATATCCCACACCCCGAGGGTGAGCACCGACGGCGCCCCGCACCTCGAGGGCGCACCCCGCTCTCCCGGCTGCCGCCCGGGGCCAGGCAGGCATGGAAGGACAGGTGCAGGCGCTGCTGGGGGACGTCCGGTCCGGCTGCTCGGGCCTCGCGGCCCGGTCCAGCTCCCCAAACGGCCGCGGCCAGCGGAGGCCATGGCGCTCCCGCCCGGCCGGCCCCCGCACTCACCGCCGCGGCCCGCGCCCCCCGGCCCCGGGCCGGCGCTCCATGCTGCCGGCCGCCCGCCCGCTGTCGTCCGTCGGTCCTCCACCCCGAGTCCGGCCTCCTGCGCCGCCGCCGCCGCGCCTCGGCCAGCGGAAGTGACGCGCGCCTGCTCGCGGGGCCGGCCGCTGGCAGGGCGCAAGCGCGGGGGCGTGGCTGCCAGCGCTGGGGCGGGGCCTGCGGGAGGGGAGGGGCTGTAGCGGGGGCGTGGCCTGCGGGAGGAGGCGGGGCTGCAGCAGGGGCGGGGCTCGAACTGTACCCGCCTTCACTCATTCATTCACACCATCACTTTTGCTTTCATGCTTTAATTTTATTTTACTTTTGTAAAATTTTTATAAATTTTTTTAAAGATTTTATTTTTATTGCAAAGTCACATATATAGAGTGGAGGAGAGACAGAGAGGAGGAGAGATAGAAAGGAAGATGCTCCATCCATTGGTTCACTCCCCAAGCGGCCTCAACAGCCAGAGCTGAGCTGATCCAAAGCCAGGAGCCAGGAGCCTCTTCCGGGTCTCCCATGCGGGTGCAGGGTCCCAAGGTTTTGGGCTGTCCTCGACTGCTTTCCCAAGCCATAAGCAGGGAGCTGGATGGGAAGTGAAGCAGCTGGGACACAAACTGGTGTCCATATGGAATCCTGGGGTGTGCAAGGCCACTAGGCCACCGCTCAGGGCCCAGGATTCTTTTTAAAATAAAGATTTATTAGGTAAATGGCCCAAATATGGTAGACCTGGGATTTCACCTGGAAATTTCCCCAATCCTGACCTGAGCAGAGATGCAGTACTGAGCAGAGCTGGGGGCAGGGCTGCAGCAGGTAGAAGAAAGAGGTGGGGGTGGGGGAGAACCCTGCTCCACCCCCAGGCCTGTGTGGGCTCAAGTCCCCTCCTCCTCCCAGAGACTTTGCCTAGATAAGCCTTTAGCCAATCCTGCCTCCAGGGCCTCATTCCTCAGAGACTCTAGGACAAGCCACCCCTTCCCACCCCTGCTCCCTGCAGGCCCCTGCCATCCCAGGCTGTCCTACCTCCCCAGCCGCCCAGTCCCTGTGACTGGCACCCCAGCTGTGCTGGCTGGGCCAAAGGTCAAAGGGCCCAGACTCCCCTGCATTTCCTGTGACTTCTCCAGGCGCCAGGCGGGCAGGAAGAGGCCTCTCCCGGCCTGCTTCCTCCAGGAGGGGCAGGCTTTTCGCCCGCACCAGAAAGCCCAGTTCAGTCAACCCACACATGGCCACAAGCTGCTCCACCAGGGATACACCAGGGAGGGGTGTGCTCCGGGAGGTGATTGTGGGGCCCGCCCTGGCCGCCTCCAAGGGGCATGGTTGGATTATGTGGGTACTGCCAGTTCCTCTGTGCCTCTAGTGCCTTCAGAGCCCAGCTGCTGACTTTTTGCCTGGTGGATAAGCTTCACTTCCCCAAGGACTCCTCCATGACTGCCCCACTCCCGCCCCCTACCCCTGTGGTCCCATGGATGAGAACATTGTCCCACCACACTCCCACCATTGTTTGTGTGTCATCTATGGTTCCCACTAAGCTGATGCTTCCACAGCCTGAGCTGGGGTTAGGCTGAAGCCAGGAGCCGCATCTGAGACTCTCATGTGGGTGGGTGACAGAGACCCCAAGTGCTTGAGCCCTTGCCTGCTGCCTGCCAGGGGGCACAGAGGAGCCAGAACCAAAATTTGAGCCCAGTCATGCAGGGCGGAATATCAGTGGGCACCTGCCTGGCTCAGGTCCACCTGGGGACCGCATCATTGTCCAGAAGTGGGGTCCCATGGGAGGGTTCCCAACAGCTGCTGTGGGCTCCGGATGCTATGCCGTGGTGAGCAAGACTTTGTCCATGTTGCTTTGCAAGGGATGGGTGCATTGCTAATACAAACCAGCGGCTGGCACCCAAGGAAGACCAAGGCAGGAGTTACAAATGAATGCTGGGGTGGGCCATAGGTGGCGAACTCAGCTGTGGGCACACCCATGGCCCACGTTGGAGGGTCGCTCCTGGCATGCAGCCGTGGCCCACTCCAGAGGGTCGATCCTGGCTCCATTGACCTGCTAAGGTGCCTGGGAGCAGCAACACAGTCCAAGGAACTAGGTCCCTCCCACCAAGTAACAATTCCTATCTTTCATTGCAGCCTTTTGTAGAATCAACCAGCAAATGGAAGATTTTCTCTCACTCTGACTTTCAAATAATAAACAAAAACTAAAAATAAAAATGTAGGGCCTGGCAGCGTGGCTTAGCGGCTAAAGTCCTCCCCTTGAACACGCCAGGATCCCATATGGGCGCCGGTTCTAATCCTGGCGGCTTCACTTCCCATCCAGCTCCCTGCCTGTGGCCCGGGAAAGCAGTGGAGGACGGCCCAAAGCCTTGGGACCCTGCTCCCGCGTGGGAGACCTGGAAGAAGCTCCTGGTTCCCAGCTTCAGATCAGCTCAGCTCCGGCTGTTGTGGTCACTGGGGGGGAGTGAACCCCGCAGATAGAAGATCTTTCTCTTTTGTTTCTCCTTCTCTGTGTAAACCTGTGTTTCCAATACAAATACAGCTTAAAAATAAAAACTATGTTTCTGAGGCTGGGGTATTTATCTCAAAAAGCAGAAAGCACATACTGGCAGGTAGGTTTCACACCCTTAGCCAGGCCTACCAGGAGGTAGACCCAGCCCAAATGCCCACCACAGAGGAGTGGGCACACATAATGGTGAGGGCCAGTCAGCCAGTCACACTATGAAAATGATGCAGCCAGGACGAGGGTGAGGCCCTGGTTAGCACTGTCTTGTGAGGTGACCCTGAGGGCTTCCCGCCCAGTAATAAGACATCCCCTGTCCATCCCCGCCTAGTAGGTCCAGGGTGTAGGTTCAGGTCCCAAAGTCCGGAAACGGTATGGCGGCATGCAGGGGCTGGGGGGTTGGGGGAGCAGTTTCTGGGGGCAAAGCTCCAGGCTGAGGAAAGCTGCCTAGCCCCTGGTGGCTTTGTGCCCCCTCCCTGCCTTCTTTATTTATTTTTACTGGAAGGGCAGCTCAGATTTACAGAGAAGGAGACAAAGATCTTTCATCTGCTGGTTCACTCCGCAAGTGGACACAACGGCCAGAGCTGAGCTGATCTGAAGCCAAGAGCCAGGAGCTTCTTCTGGGTCTCCCCTGTGGGTGCAGGGTGCCAAGGCTTTGGGCCGTCCTTGACTTCTTTCCAAGGCCATAAGCAGGGAGCTGGATGGGAAATGCGGCCACCGGGATTAGAACTAGCACCCCATGTGACGCCTGCACTTGGAGGTGAAGGATTAGCCAGTTTAGCCATCCCGCTGGGCCCAAGCTCTGTGGTTCCTGCATTGGATTCTGAGGGACCCCAGAATCGGGGGACTCTGCAGTTCAACTGGACTGAATCCCCTCTCCCTGCCCCACTTTGAGAGGAAACAGTGAGACCTCCGCCAGGAAGTCGGCGCCTGAACTGGAAGGAAGCTGCCAAGAGAAGCTAAAAATAGCACAGATAGCTCAGGCGGGCAGTGGAGGGAGTGGCCTGGCCCTGACCCTGCACCCAGCCCTGCATGTGCCAGCACCCACTGCCCTCATTGTGGAGGGTGGGTGGGGAAGGAGCAAGGAGTGGGTTGAGCCAGGGTGCTCAGGTCAGTCCACATCAGGGACAGACTCTCAGGGTGCTGGACCCCACGGTCACCAGACAGCTGTCACCATGTGTCTCTAAGATACGTGAATAAGTTAGTCAACAGGTTCTAACAGACGCAGTGGGCGAGTGTGACTTTTGTCCCCGAATGATTTTGGTTCAAGTAACAATAAAATGTGTGGGTCGGGGGTCAGCTCACCACCCCGACCCTGGCCACACCACGTGACACAGAGCACGTATCGGGGGCACCCACCCAAGTCCCCCGTTGATGTGCACCCTGGCAGATGGCACCGATAGCTCAGGTCCTTGGGACCACTTCCCATCCGTGTGGGAGACCTGAGAGAAACTCCTGGCTCCTGGCTTCGGATTGGCTCAGCTCTGGCCATTGTGGCCACTTGGGGAGTGAACCTGTGGATGGAAGATCTTCCTCTCTGTGTGTCCTTCTCTCTGTAAATCTCAATTTCCATTAAAAATAAATGAAACCCTAGCCTAACAATAGTAATAAATTTAGATTTGATTGCACCTCAGTCTTTAAGTGTCACTGATGTCAGTAAAATGGTGTGTTCCATGAAGATTGCCGCTCACAGGGCCACACGGTCCTTCCGCAGGGGAAAGTGTCCACGCAGGGGCAGGCCCTGACCTACCACCACCGTCCACTCCTGCAGATTTACCTGTTACCTCCATCTGAAGACACGGAGAACCTTGTCCAGGCTGCCCTAAGCCCCACAGGTGCACCAGCCTGGGGGCAGGGTGGCTGACACGTGGCAGGGAGCTGGTGGTGGTGTGCGGGGTGAGTCAGGCGTGTGTCCCAGAGAAGGTGGTGGCCAGCAGGGTGTGGGGTAAAGAGGCCCTTAGCATGCACCAGTTGCAGCCCCTGGAACCAGTGGACAACATCCTCACTTTCTCAGGCAGGTGAGCGAAGCATCATCCCTCCCACCCACCAGCCTCCATTTCTGCCCTACCGTCCTTCCAACCCTCATTTCTGGGAAAATCCTAAGTCTGAGTGAGCCGGAAACACCTGGGGCCCTGTGGGGTCTGGTCGGCCAGACGCTGTCACAAGGAACAGCACCAGGAAGTGGCCTTGCTTCTTCCTCCTCAGCATTCCGCAGAGGCGGGCGGGCGTCTTCGCTGCAGCCTGTGTCTCCCTGGGACTCGAGAAAGAGCTCGTCCACCTGCTGGCCGATCCACAGCCAGGAGCCAGCGCCAATGCTCCAATGCTCCACTCTGATGTCCCTGGATGGGATTCGGCCATAAAGGCGGTCACCTTCGGCGCCTCCCACCCCATGCTCGTGCCTCTGTAGCACCGGAAATGCCTACAAATGGGCCATCCGCCCTCTCCAACTCAGTGTCCTCCTGCAGAGTCCGAGCGTCCCCGCCCCAGGCACCCACTGGGGTCTCGAACCCTTGGCCTTGCCTTCAGAGCCGATCACGTGAGCGTCACCACGGAGTACGGGCCAGCGCGCCTGCGCCCGCGCGGGCTTCTGGGACTTGTAGTCCCGCGCCCTATCTCCGCCTCGCGCCGGCCCCCGCCCCTGGAACTACGCTCCCGTCGTGCCCCGCGGTGCCAGGCGGAGGCGGGCGGGCTGGTTGCTAGGACTTGGCGAAGCGCAGGCTCGCACGCCCGTCTCGCCGTCAGGTAAGCGCGGTCGGCGGACGGTGGGTCCTCCGAGGAGCCGGCGGACGGGGTCGTGGCGGGCGAAGCGGGCGAAGCGCGCGAGGCGGCGGTCGGGGGTCGCCTCTCGGGGCTCGGCGAGCTGCGCGTGCGCGCCGCCTGGACCACCCACTCCCCCATTCCCGGGTCGCGGCTCCCTGTGCGCGTGCGCGCCGGCTGTTTCCGTTGCGCGTCGTCGGTGGGGGTGGTCCCCCCCGAAAAGCCATCATCCCCTGGTCCGCACCTCGGAATGCGGTGCAAGGCTCCGCTCCTAGCCCCGAGCTGGCCTGCAGCATGCCTGCAACTTTCCCCGTGGCCGAGAGCCCAGCAGTCCTCGTTGGCCTGTCCGTCCTGCACCCCGAGTTCTGAGGGGCCCCCCACGTCCCCGGGGACCCTAAGTGATTAGGGGCAGCCCAGTTCAGCCGCCGCCCGGGCTGTTTGGGGATGCCTCTCCGTGCGCAGCATTTTTGGGGGGGGGTTCCTGCGCACACCCAGCCTTCCCACGGACGGGGCCAAGTGGGGGCACGAGTGGCCATCTGACCAGGGTGCACAGCTGCCCTGAGCCCCGCCTGACCAGGGTGCACAGCTGCCCTGAGCCCCGCCTGACCAGGGTGCACAGCTGCCCTGAGCCCTGCCTGACCAGGGTGCACAGCTGCCCTGAGCCCCGCCGTGGCCCCTCACTGCTAGGGCAGGGGCTTCCCTGCGCCTATTCTGCCTGCCCCCTACACACACACACACACACACCCACACACACACAGGCTCGGTGGGCCCTGGCAGCCATGTCCCTGGGGCAGCGTCTTGACGCCTCACAGGGACAAACAGGGCTGTGTTTGTGTCTGAGACACAGAAGAGCTTTTGTGTGGCCTCGCCGGGATGTGCGGGCCTGGGGTCCCAGGCGGGAAGTCCGGCAAGTCTGTGCCCTTGGGCCCTGCCTGGCTCGTGGTGGGGCCACCAGCCACCCACTTCCCTCCGACACACACACTTTGCAAGGACCTGGCTGCTGTGTTCCGTGTGTCACGCTCGGTCATGCGATGGGGCTGGTGACCATGGACTGCCTTCCCAGGACTGACCTGTCTAAGTCCCGAGCTGGGGTTCCCTGGCCTGGGACCAGGGTTGGCACGTAGGGGCTCCCTGGCTTTGCGGTGTGTCCCCGAAGCCGTGAAGATGGAGCAATGTATTTGAAAGAATTACAGAGAGGGAGAAGATAGGGCGAAAAATAATGATCTTTAGGCTGGTTCACTTCCCGGAGGACCACAATTGTTGGGGCAGGGCTGGGCCGAAGCCAGGGGGCTGGAGCGCCATCCCGGTCTCGTGTGCAGGGAGCAGGGGCCCAGTGACTTGGTCCCTGATCCACGGCAATAGCAGGCAACTAGATCGGATGTGGGGCTCCTGTGTCCCCTACCCTTGGTGGGTGTTGTGTTGCTAATGCAGATGGCTCGCGGAGTAAGGGACCATGGAGTAGTCTCCCAGCTGTAACTGTGTGTGGTGTGTAGCTGCATAGGGCCCGGGAAGGGCGTCTCCCCGCGAGCTTGGCTGGTGGATGCCTAGAGGGCCCTTGCCCAGATGCTGTGTTGGCCGCATGCACACAGGCCAGTGTCAGACTCCCAGGTGCCAGAGCTGCTGGCATGGGAGCGGGACTGTGTGTGTCGGGGTGACTGGGCAGTGTGTGACACGGACTGTGTGTGTCGGGGTGACTGGGCAGTGTGTGACATGGGCTCTGTGTGTATGTGTGTGTGACGTGGGCAGTGTGTGTGTCAGAGTGCCTGGGCTGTGTGTGATGTGGCCTGTGTGTGACGTGGCGTGTGTGTGTGTGTGTGTGACGTGGTGTGTGTGTGTGTTGGGGTTTGCGGGCTGTTTGTGTGTTGGGGTGCTTTGGCTGATTGGCCTGCACCCTTTCCCTGGGTCTGAGAGCTCCTGGCTGTCTGTACGGTGGGGAAGGTCCCAGGCTGGGATGTGTCCCAGGGCCTCCCTCGCCTGTCGCTGCTGCCTTTTCCGTTCTCTGTAAATTGGGTCCTCTCGTAGGAGGGCTGTCAGGGCACTGCTGCCCAGTCAGCGCTGTGGCACGTGTGCCCCTGCAAGCCACCCTTTGGCCCAGGCCACGCTTGGGGCAGCCCTGGTATGATGGCCACGCCGGCCTTGGGAGCACTCACCCGGCTGTCGGCAAGCGTTGGGAGGACAAGGTCGGGTGGCTTCTCCTACAGCCAGATCCTCCCAGGAGCATGTGGCAGGCAGTGCCTCTGTCTCTGTGGTCGCTTTGCTCCTGGCCATGTGGCACCTCCGTGTAAAACCAGCCTTCGCCGTCTGCTTATGCCTCCTCTCTGCCGCCTCTTGGAGGGACCTTGTGGGCCAAGCCCACGATCCCAGGGACAGTGGCAGTCCTACCTTGAGGGTGCAGAGGCCAGCCGTGGGGACGCTGGCATGGTCCTGCCCAGTGATCTGAGAGCCACCCCATTGTGTGCACATCAGGGTGACAGGTCCATGGCCCAGGAGTTGCCTCTGGATTTTTTTTTTTTTTAAGATTTATTTTATTGCAAAGTCAGATAGACAGAAAGGAGGAGAGACAGAGAGGAAGATCTTCCGTCTAATGATTTACTCCCCAAGTGACCACAATGGCCGGAGCTGAGCTGATCTGAAGCCAGGAGCCAGGAGCTTCTTCTGGGTCTCCCACGTGGGTGCAGGGTCCCAAGGCTTTGGGCCGTCCTGGACTGCTTCCCCAGGCCACAGGAAGGGAGCTGGATGGGAAGTGGGGCCACCGGAATTAGAACCAATGCCCCTATGGGATTCCAGCGCATGCAAGGCGAGACCTTAGCCACTACGCTACCATGCTGGGCCCTCCTTTGGATTTTTTTTTTTTTTAAGCCAGCAACTGCAGTTGTTAACCTGGCCGACCAACCTGCTTCTACGGGAACAGACTGTGATTGAGGACAGGCCTCTCTGCCACATGGGGGCTGCCCCAGGAGCCCTGCCAGCTGCCGGATGACGCTGTGCCCCCATCTCTGTCTCCCACAGTCAGCCTCGCCCAGGATGGAGCCGGCCCCGTGGCAGGCCTCGCCGGTCCTGTCGGAGCAGCAGTCCCGTGACGTGGAGCTGGTGCTGGCTTATGCCGCGCCCGTCCTGGACAAGCGCCAGACCGCACGCCTCGTCAAGGAGGTGTCCGCTGCCCACCCGCTGCCCGCCCAGCCTCATCTCAAGAGGGTGCGGCCCAGCCGGGCAGCCGACAGCCCCCATGCACTGGAGATGCTGTTGTGCCTGGCGGGCCCCAGCGCAGGACCGCGCTCCCTGGCCGAGCTGCTCCCACACCCGTCCGTGGACGCCAGTGGCCTGGGGCAGCCCTTCCTGGTGGCCGTGCCCGCCCGGCCGCCTCTGACCAGGGACCAGTTCGAAGAGGCCCGCACCCACTGGCCCACCTCTTTCCACGAAGACAAGCGGGTCACCAGCGCCCTGGCAGGGCAGCTCTTCTCGGCGCAGGAATGCGCCACCATGCAGGGCCACATGGAACGGGCCGTGCGGGCAGCCCAGCGAGCGTTGGCCCAGGGCCTGCGGGCCGTGGGTGCCGTGGTGGTGGACCCGGCCTCGGGCCGCGTGCTGGCCACGGGCCATGACTGCAGCCGTCCTGGCAACCCCCTGTTGCACGCTGTCATGGTATGCATTGACCTGGTGGCGCAGGGCCAGGGCCGCGGCGCCCACGACTTCACAGCCCACCCCGCCTGCTCCTTCTCCACGGCCCCGGCCACCGCCCGCGCAGGCTCCGTGCGCAAGCTGGACGTGGCTGAGAACGACGACGAAGACGGCCTACCCTACGTGTGTACCGGCTACGACCTGTACGTGACGCGCGAGCCGTGCGTCATGTGCGCCATGGCCCTGGTGCACTCCCGTATCCAGCGAGTCTTCTACGGCGCGCCCTCGCCTGATGGCGCCCTGGGCACCCGCTTCCGTGTCCACGCCCGGCCCGACCTCAACCACCGCTTCCAGGTGTTCCGCGGGGTGCTGGAGGACCAGTGCCGCCAGCTACACCCCGACACGTAGCCGCTGTGGATGTGAGGAGCTGCTCTGTGCCCCACGCCGCGCGGGGGTGACCGGGTCGTCTTGTGTGTGTGTTGTACTGCAGGTTGCTGCGGGCACCTCCCCCGAGAGAATAAACTATCACAAACCAGGCTGGTGTCTGAGTGCTGGTGCCGGGCGGGTGGCGTGCCAAGGGCAGGGGCCGAGGGTAGCTCCCGTCCGGCAGGTTCCGTCCTCACAGGCAACAAGGGGGACCTGAATGTGTGCCTTTGTGAGAGAGGCTCGCAGCGCAGCCTGCTGGCTGCACCCTGGGAACCTGGACCCCGTGGGACGCGCCTGGCCTGGGGATCCCGTGCCGCCAGGGCACTGGGAGGGTATAGGGAGGAGTCACGGGCATGCTAGGGCCCAGAGACGGAGCGACTGGCTCGGGGCCACCCAGTAAGGAGCTTGTCCTGGTGCTTAATTACTCGCCAGGTCTCGGGGTTAAGGTGGTCTAAGGCCACTGTGGGAGGGTGCAGCCCGCCCCTCTGCCTGCTGCTGGCACCTGCTGCCCATTTGGCCTGTAACAGGGAGGGGGCATGGGGGCCACCTGGAGCTGCCTGTAGCAGCACTGAAGCTGGTGCTGGGCCGGGGAGAAGGGACCTGCAGAGCCGCCTGTGGCCCTGCTCATCTGTGAAGTGGGGGACCCCCACGGCCGCCAAGGCCCTGCTGAGATCGTGAGAGGAGAGACCCCAGAGCCGCCGGTGGCCCTCTGAGCTGGTGTCTGGGTGGGCTGCCCTTTGGGATAAAGAACCCAGGTTGCCGGGCTCTGTGACACTTGCCAGGTTGTGTGGTAGCCCCTGCCATGGCCTCGCTTCTCTCACTGTCCATTCCCTCGCAGGTGGCTGCAGGCTTGAGCTCGGGGCTGTGTCGGCTGCGGCGGCCATGTCAGGTGAGTCCCGCCCAAGAGTGCCTGGATGGGGGGCTTCTCTGTCCCCCTGGGGAGTGGGCACGGAGCACCCTGCCTCTGCTGCTTCTACGTGAGCCACACTGCTGGCTCTGGGCCTTTGCCACCTGCGGCTGTCCTCCCCACAAGGTGCCGTGGTGGAAATTATGTCCCCTCCAAGAAAACAGCATGTTGGCCTCCTGGTCCTGGAAAGGCAGGGTGGGGGCTTGGCCAAAATCTGTTAGTGGAGGTCATTATATAGCATCCTGCACCCTGGGACCACCGCCAGAGGCCTAGGGAGGGGGGAGAGGGACCCAGCGGGGTGTCCCTGCAGGCCCTCCCCCAGGCCCTCCCCCAGCTGGAGCCTCCTGCACCCTATGACGGCCTACAGCTCTGCACCCTTCTGGAACCGAACCCCAACTTTCAACAGCTCAGCCCTGAAGGACAGAATCAATCCCTCCAGGGTTGGGGAGCCTGGGTGGGTCCCCCCTTCCCCAGCCGTCTCGGGCAGGCCTGGGAAGACATGTGATCCCGATGGTCAACCCCCAGCTTGCACCCCCACTCCCCGCCCCTGTGGCTGCAGGAAAGGAGAATAACTTCCCGCCGCTGCCCCACTTCATCCCCCTGAAGCCCTGCTTCTACCAGAACTTCGCCGATGAGATCCCCATCGAGCACCAGCAGCTGGTGAAACGGATCTACCAGCTGTGGATGTGTGAGCACCGGGCCGGAGGCTCCCGGGGGGGCCATCCGGCCAGGAAGGAGCCGCCTTGTCAGGGGGTGGCACACGGGGGGTGGGCCGTGCAGGACCAGCTAGCCCCGGGGCTGCTCCTGCTGCCTGTGGGGGGGAGTGTGTGGAGGGGCTGCAGGCAGACAGGGGGGTGCTGGGCCACCTGACTGGTCTCCCTGCCACCCCCCTTCTCCCCACCTCACCCCGCCACCCCAGTTTACTGCGCCACCCTCGTGGTCAACCTGGTGGCCTGCCTGGCCTGGTGGATCGCTGGCGGCTCAGGTGCCAACTTCGGCCTGGCCCTCGTGTGGCTGCTGCTCTTCAGCCCCTGTAGCTACGTGTGCTGGTTCCGACCGGCCTACAAGGCCTTCCGGTGAGTCAGCCAGTGCCGGGATGTGGAGCAAGGTGCACCCGTTTCCTGTCAACGGCGGGTGGGAGACGGGGTGCCCCACGGCCCTCAGCCCGGTGTCCGCAACTGTCCCCAACTCATCCTTTTTTTTTTTTTTAAGATAAATTTCTTTTTTATTGGAAAGGTATATGTACAGAAAAGAGAGCCAGAGAGAAAGATCTTCCATCCGTTGGTTAACTCCCCAAGTGGCTACAATGGCCGGAGCTAAACTTATCCAAAGCCAGGAGCCTGGAGCTTCTTTCCGGGACTCCCACGCAAGTGCAGGGTCCCAAGGCTTTGGGCCGTCCTCCACTGCTTTCCTAGGCCACAAGCAGGGAGATGAGCTGGATGGGAAGTGGGCTGCCGGAACATGAACCAGCACCCCTATGGGATACCTATACTTGGAGGTGAAGGATTAGTCAGTTGAGCCATTGTGCTGGCCTCACACCATTCACCTTGGATGGTGGAATATTCTAGTAAGCAGACTGTGCCTGCTGTGATGTGGGCCTGGTCCCTTGCTGAAGTAGGCTTTCCACGTCCCGTAGTCTTTTGGCTTACAAGAAACCTTCCAGGAGTTTCAGGTCATCACAGGATTATGTGATCGCCACCTTTATTTCTGGAACGTTCCATCATTCCAGAAAGAAGCCCTGTGCCCCTGAGCAGTCACCCCCACAGCCCCTGGCAGCCGTGACTGCCCATGGAGCCCATGCGGTATGGTCCTGTGTGTGTCCCACCACCAGCCCCCCAATTGCGGCACTCTCAGTTCTTGCACACCACAGTGCATGTTCTGGTCTCCCCATCTCCCTGGCCATGTCTCTTCCTGCCTGGTTGGCCACGGGCCACAGGATTCCCACCGCTGGCCACTGTGAGCATTTGCTTGTGGCTGCCACCCTTGCTGCCACCTGGGTATGTGTGGCATTTCCCCAGTCTCTGCTCCCACTGTTGTCCCAGCAGCTGGGTCGGGAAGGGGCCCTGGGCATCTCCCTGGAGACAGGGTGCTGGCGGAGGGCGGAGTAGCTCAGACACCAGTGGCTCTCTTGCCAGGCTGGATCGGTCTACTGGCTGCCGGGCCTGGGGCATGACTTCTTGTGGTAGGGGAACTTGGGGCTGTGGCCTGGTCCATCCAAGTCAGCTCCCAGCCGGAATCCGAGGGTCGTGTTGGTGCTTGCAAACGGCAGGCGCTTCCTGGGGCTGCCAGCCACTGTGTCCCATGAAGCTCAGGCACATCACAGCTGCACTTCTTGTCCCCATAGCCACATCATGGCTGTAATTCCTGTCCCCTCAGCCACGTCATGCCCCTATTTCCCGTCCCCTCAGCCACATCACACCTCTGCTTCCTGTCTCCCTCAGCACGTCACACCCTTACTTCCCGTCCCCTCAGCCACGTCACACCTCTGCTTCCTGTCTCCTCACGGCTGTTTCCTGTCCCTCTCAGGGCCGACAGCTCTTTCAACTTCATGGCGTTTTTCTTCATCTTTGGCGCCCAGTTTGTGCTGACTGTCATCCAGGCCATTGGCTTCTCAGGATGGGGCGCGTGGTAAGCTGGTGTCTGGCACATGTCATGTGTGTGACACGCATTGACCATGGCAGTGGGCACCCATCTGCACGCAGCCTGTAGATCGGCCGCTGAATCACCCAGAGCCTGTCCCGTTGCAGTGGCCCTCACCGAGTGCCCCCTGCCCCATGAGGCGACTTCCACCCGGCCCTGTGATGAGGGTGTAGGCAGCATCAGGGAGCTGCCGGCTGGTGAGAGCCCTGTGGCCACTGTTGCCGGCACGGTGGTCTCTTTTTGATCGACTGATTGATTAATTTGGAAGGCAGAAAGACAGAGGGAGACTGGGACTTCTGCCACCGCTGGCTCACTCCCCAGGTGCCCACGGCAGCCGGGGCTGGGAGCTGGGAGCTCCACACGGGGCTCCCAGCCAGGTAGGGGCAGGGACCCACCTGCTCAGTTCATCACTCGTTCCCTCCCTCCCAGGCGCATTAACTGGGAGCTGGTTGGACTTGGCGTCATCGCGGTTCTGGCTCAGGATGTCCTTGTTCCCAGGGGTGGTTTAAATGTGCTGCACCACTGTGGGCCCCAGGGCGTGGTTTCTCACGGCATTTGCCACTCATGGCCTGAAGCTCACCCTGGGTGGCGAGGAGGCGTGGTCTGTGCCAGCCCTGGGTCTTGGAGGCTTGAGCGGAAGTGGCGTGGAGAGCAGTCACACCGCCAGTGCCCCTCGTGGGCCTCTGGAGGAGGAAGGCAGGGCCTGGGTGCATCTGTGGTCCCCCATGCCAGACGCACACAGGCTGCTCCTTGGGTGGTGCTGTGCTCCCAGAACTGCCAGGGGCATGGCCGGCTGCCCGGTCAGGGTCATCCTCTGTTCTGTTCCTTGGGGTTCTGGGCCAGGTACTGCCAGT
This sequence comes from Ochotona curzoniae, assembly GCF_017591425.1. NCBI lineage: Eukaryota > Metazoa > Chordata > Mammalia > Lagomorpha > Ochotonidae > Ochotona > Ochotona curzoniae. The sequence goes on along the minus strand of NW_024466491.1, from coordinate 2,264,088 downwards.
GGGGAGCCACACTGTGTCCCCCAGCGTCCCCTGTGCCCAAGTCCCAGCCACATGCGTGCTGGGGACAGTGGCGAGACTTGCTTATTTATTTGAAAGTCAGAATTACAGAGCGTGTGGAGAGCTGTCTTGGCCAGGAGCCTCTTCCGGGTCCCCCACGCGGGTGCAGGGTCCCAAGGCTCTGGGTCGTCCTCCACTGCTTTCCCAGGCCACAGGCAGGGAGCTGGATGGGAAGTGGGGCAGCCGGGACTTGAACCTGTGGGCACTAGGGAATGGCAGCCTGACACTCCCCCAGGGACATTCAGGTTTCTGAGTTCTTGCTGGTGTCACCAGCAGCCCTGGGGCAGATGGTCCCATGTGTCAGTGCAGCCGGGAGGAGGCGTTGTTGCCCTGGGCCCTCAGGCCGGCCGGACAGCTGCCCTGCCCTGCCCGTGTTTCAGACTGGGCCCCGTCCACCCTCTTGTTGGGTCACCGGGGCTCTCCCAGGAAGGCTGGCTATGCTCTCGTCCGCAGTGGCTGGCTGGCAGCTGTGGGGTTCTTCAGCACCAGCGTGGGTGCCGCTGTGGTCATGCTGTTTCCAGCCATCCTGTTCACCCTGTCGGCTGCCGCGATGGCCATCATGATTGTGAAGGTGAGTTCTTGGCCGGGGCTGCCAGGCACAGCTTCCAGAAGCTTCTCCCAGCTTCCTGCTGTGATGGGCATCTCGCAGGGACAGCTCCCGCGGCCCCCTCCCCACCCCTCTGACCAGAGCAGCCTCCACACTCCCCCATCTTCCCCTACAGGTACACAGAATCTACCGTGGGGCCGGTGGAAGCTTCCAGAAGGCACAGACTGAGTGGAGCACGGGAGTGTGGCGGAATCCCCCAACCCGGGAGGCCCAGTACAACAACTTCTCAGGGAACAGCTTGCCTGAGTACCCCACCGTTCCCAGCTACCCAGTCAGCGGCAGCCATTGGCCCTAGTGGAGCCAGGGCCCTGCCACCTGCCGCCTCCCCTCACGGCCGCACCCCTGTCCTGGGTGGCCTGTCTGCCAGCTGGGATGGCAGGAGAGGGTGGGTGGCATCCAGAGCCCTCAGCCAGGGTCCTCGACTCCCTGTATTCATCTCATTTATGACCAGGCTTCCCTGCCAGGGGCCTCTGCCATCTGGAACGGGGCACCCTCTTGCCCCTGAAGACGTGTGGCTGCTCAGTGGGCAGTTGGCAACCTTGGGCTCTCCTCCCCACTCCTTCGGGGCCAGCAGCTGGCACAGACTGCCCTCCCAGTACTGGCCGCTGAGACAAGCCCTGCCCACTGCCTGCTCGGTCCCTGGGTAGCCATGGCCTCCTGCAGCCCAGATGCCCTGTTGCCCGGCTGGATCCACAGCCAAACTCCCGGGCTCGGTGGGCGGCACGTCCAGTGCCTCAGCCCGTGACCCGTTCTGCCTTCTCCAAGCCACCCCGTCCCTCGGGGGGGTTGGAACTGTGTGGCCAGACACTGCCCCTCCCAGGGCCTGTCGTCGACGGCAGCAGCCCTGGCACTGCCACGAGCACTCCCAAGGGGAGACGGGGCCCAGCAGGAGGCTGCCATGTGCCAGTGCGGTGGGCCGGCAGATCTGTGCCTTATGGAGAGAGCTCAAACACTGCCTTGTTGGGGTGTCCCCCCACCCCAAGCCCCGGGAACAGACAGCCAAAACTGGACATTTCCTTGGTGACACTCCCAACACCTGCCAGCCAGGTCCTGGTCGGTGGACGACAGGGCCTCCCCACGTGGCAGCCGGCCTTTGGGGATGTCCCTCTTGCCTTGGGGACCCCCACGTCCTGCGCCCCATTGAGCGCTGCTGCCGCTACTGCCAAACCTGCCCCAATTCCCTGTGATGTCGCTGTGGCTTTTGTTAGTTGAAGCTTCTAGAAATAAAAGCCTGTGTCTGCATTGGCCTGGGTGAGGCTGCAACTGTGGTTCGGGGGTGATGCCTTGCGGGGGCACCCAGTGGCACTGCACGTCACCCGCGTGCAGGACAGCTGTGGGGCTGATGGCCCAGGGAGCTTGGGGCCCATCTTACCCATCCCATGCCAGCCAGGCTGCCCCCTGACCCTGCTTGAGGGCTGAGACCTTGCACAGAGCTCCAGGTGCTGGTTTGCTGCCCCAGTACCACCAGTGGGGCCAGCCCAGGTGCATGGCAGCAGCCAAGGGGGCATGGCCCCAGTGTGAGGGTGCTCTGGGTGCCCCTGCATGCATGCGTTGGGTGGAAGGGAGTTGGAGGCCGAGACCCAGGGGACCCCGGGAAAAGCGCTCCCACCCCACACAGCAGTGAGGCGGTGGTCGCAAGAGCAGGGGCCAGCTCTGGGGCCTGGCAGGCCCATGTGTCGGCGGTGGGGTGGGGGTGCGCATCTCCTGGTTTGTTCGAGGAGAGTTACAAACCTGAGAACAAGGTTGGCCCACCCGGTGCTTGCAAAGGACACGTTTGGACACACCCTCCAGGTTAGCAGACACCAAGGCTGCTGGGAGGCGCAGCAGGGTGCTGTCCTCAGCCTCAGGGTGGCCAGGACAGGGCAGGAAACCCTGGTGTGACAGCCCCGCCCGGGCTCCTCACTGCAGCAGCAAGCTTGGTTCGTGTATGTGTAAGTGTGCAGCCCACCCCTGCATTGCCCCAGGCCCCCCCAAACCAAACTACCGCCTGCCCTTCTGTGATCCGCTGCAAGAGGGGGCGCTCAAGCTGCAGCGGCCGCACCCCATTCCCCGCGTGCTGCACCCCCATGCCCTGCGTGCTGCATCCCTGTTCACCGCATGCTGCACCCCCTTTCCCGGCGTGTTGCGCCCCCATTCCCCTTGTGCTGCACCCCCATTCCCGGCCGCTGTGGCCGCCTGGGCTGGCAGCCGCCCGAGCTTGGGGTGCTCCTGGAGGGGTGTGCGGTGCAGCGCGGTGCTGGGCCAGGCCCGAGCCGCGAGCTCCATCTGCGTCTCCCTGCTGTGCGTGCAGGGCCCTAGGCCCATTCTCCAGGGTCCCGGGAGCAGCCGGGACTCGAACCTGGGGCTCGGATAGGGGCGTAGCATCCCAGCTCCCAGGTCAGGCACCGCCCGCCCGTGACGTCGGGTGGCGAGACCGTGACGTCACCGACGAGCCGGCGGCGTCGGGGCGACCAGCCACGCGTCGTCATGGCGACCGCGCGGTGGGGGCGGGCCGGGCTGCGGCGGAAGCCCCGGCCGGCCCGGGGGCGGGGTGGGCTGCGGTGTGCGCGCCTCCCGTTCCCTTCCCGGCCCGCGTGCGCCCCGTCCGCGCGCCCCCGGGGCCCCCCGAGACCCCGCAGCGCTGCCGTCAGGCGCGCCGCCGCCGCTGTCGCAAAAATTAAAAAAAACACACAACAACGTTGCGCCCGCCGTACGGCCGGGCCGAGGCTCCGCCCCCACGTTGTGACGTATTCTGTGCGTGCCCCGCCCCCAGCCCCTCGGCGCTTGCGCAGAGGCGCACGTCCTGCCCCGTGCCTCGCTCCCCGGGCCGCGGCGCCTGCGCAGAACGCGCGCCCCGCCTACCCGGTCCGCGGCGCCTGCGCAGAGCGCGCCGCCGCCGCCGCCTCCTCCCCGCGGGGCCGACGCTGGCGGCGTGAAGGCGCGCGGGCCCGGGCGGCCGCCTCCCGCCCCGAGCATGCCGAGGCCGGCCCCGGGGGCGCGGGCGCCGCAGCCGGGCGCGCCGGAGCGGACGGCGGCGCGGAGCTGCCGCTGCTGCTGAGGCCGAGCGGCCGCCCGCAGGTAACGACCCCCGCGCCGGGCACCCCGACGCCCCCACGCCCCCGGACCTCGCCCCTTCCGCGGCTGAGGGACCCCGCACTCCAGGCCTGCCCCTGGGGCTCCCCCACACCCCGCAGACCCCAGACCCCGACACTCCAGGCCTGTCCGCCACACACTGCAGACCCCGCACCCTGCACCCCGGACCCCCACACACCCTGCAGACTCCGGACCCCACACCCTGCACCCCAGACACACCCCGGACCCCCACACCCCCTGCAGACCCCGGACCCTACACTCTGCAGACTCTGGACCCCACACCCTGCACCCCAGACACACCCTGCACCCCCACACCCCCTGCAGACCCCGGACCCCACACCCTGCACCCCAGACACACCCTGGACCCTCACACCCTCTGCAGACTCCGGACCCCACACTCTGCACCCCAAACACCCTGCAGACTCCGGACCCCACATCCTGCACCCCGAACACACCCTAGACCTCCACACACCCGGCAGACCCCGGACCCCACACCCTGCACCCTAAACACACCCTGGACCCCCACACACCCTGCAGACTCCAGACCCCACACCCTGCACCCCAAGCACACCCTGCAGACCCCAGACCCCACACCCTGCACCCTAAACACACCCTGGACCCCCACACACCCTGCAGACCCCAGACCCCACACCCTGCACCCCAAACACACCCTGCAGATCCCCACACACCCTGCAGACTCTGGACCCCACACCCTGCACCCTGGAACCCCACACACCTTGCACCCTGGACCCCCACACACCCTGGAACCCCACACACCTTGTACCCTGGACCCCCACACACTCTGCATCTGGACCCCCACACACCCTGCAGACTCCGGACCCCACACCCTGCACCCTGGACCCCCAAACACACCCTGCAGATGCAGACTCCCACACCCTGCAGACAACGGACCCACACACTCCAGGCCCTGCCCCCTCGGACCCCCACACGCTCTGCTGTGCAGACCCTCGGGAGAAGAGATAGGGACCCCCCATACAACTTGAGATGCCAGTCTCCTGTCCTGCCCACTCCCCTGCCCGCTCAGCCCTAGCCTGCCACAACCCCTGGCTGGACCGTAGTCCAGCTCCACCTGTGCACCCTGCCTTCCCCTGGGGGTTCCCACTGTACCCCTGCTTCCCGCTTTGGGGTCCTGGGGCTCGGGGGTCTGCAGGGGAGGGGACCTGTTGCGGTGCTCCCTGGGAACTCCCCAGCCTGCTGGCCGCACCTTCCCCTTCCTCCCTGGCCACCAGTAGCTTTGTTTTCCGGAAACACGGATGGGGTGGGAGGGGAGGATGTGTGAGCCAGTTGTGGATCCCGGCCCTGCTGCTGTGGGCCTTTGGAGGGGGCCAGGTGGGCCTGGGACAGCCCTGGGCGCGTGTGGAGGTGGACGCGGCCTCCTCCCCTGCTGTGGGTGGGGAGACGAAGGGAGGAGAGCACACCAGGGGGCCCCCAAGCAGCTCCGCCAGTGGGGTAGCACCCAGCAAGGCGGCCTCTGTCCTCCACCCCAGCTGCACTGCAGCCTTGCAGGCCACCCCAGGGTGTTGTTCCGCCTCTTGCTCCCCTGTGAGCCATGCTGAAGGCTGGGGTCCCCTGGAGCCCTGGGGAGGTGGGAGGAGCTGGCCCCTGGCACTATGAGGTCCCATGCAGCGTGTCTCACCCTCCTTGGTTACTGGGTTGTGGGAGGAAGTAGGTGGGCGTTCCTGCCGGCTGTGTGGTCTGAGTGTGCGTGTGTGTGTGCGTGCAAGCACACTTGCGGGGGGGGGGGTGTGGGCATCCGGCTTGGGGACAACGGTCCAGGTCTCCACCCCAGGCGGCTTCCTCCTGCCTCAGGTAAGGAAGTCAGGGAGGCCCCATCCTGGACCCCACCGTCCTCTGCTCCACTCCTGGCCCAGCTGTGTGCAGTGCAGCAGGACGCACACAGTCCACACACTGCATGCCCCCCCACCAGACCGCCTTTCTGAGCAGGGGCCTGTCTCACCCCTACCTGCGTGTGTCCCAGGGCCTGGAGCCCAGCCTCGTTCTGCTGTCGAGGCGCCAGCCCTCCCCGAAAGGGGCAGGTGCCTGGCCCTTGGTGGACCCACCCTGGGGCCAAGGCAGGTGGTCCCATGCGGGTGGGATGGCCTGGCTATGTCTACCCGGCCCTCCCACCCTGCAGCCTGGTGCTGGCCGCCCCGGGCCGTCCCATGGAGATAACCTTTTTCCCAGGAGGCCTAGAGGAAGCTCATAGGAACCAGAGCCCGCTCAGGGGCGACCTCAACCCACAGTCAGGCACTTTGGGCCTTGGAAGTCGGGGTGATGGCAGCTCCCTGGTCATTCAAAAGTTTCTTGCCTCCCCGAGGGGTAACTCCCACTGTCCTGGGGCAGGAGCCCAGGGTGCCCCAGGGAGATCCCCCTGCCTGTCGGTGAGTGTCTCCCCATGGGGTCTGGACACAGGACTGGGATGTGAGCCTGTGGATGAACAGTAGGTCCTGCTGCCCACGGCTGTGCTGGCTCTGTGTGTGTGCTGATGGGGGTATGCTGGCTGCGGGAGGCTGGATGTGGGGGCCCTGACTGTGGGGGACTGACCATAGTAGACTGGCCGTGGTGGGATGACTGTGTGGGCGCTGACGGGATGTGCTGGCCGTGGAAGCTGACCATGATGGGCTGGCTGTAGTGGGCTGACCATGCATGGGAGCTGGCCATGAGGTGCTGGCCGTGGGGACCCTGAATCTGGGGAACTAACCATAGGGTATGTGGCGGTCCTGCAGCCAGAGGCAGGGCCTTTCTGGAAAGAGGCCCCTCCAAGATTAATTAAGGTCCCGAAGCCCCTGGCATTATCCACGGCAGCAGAGCCAGGGCCTCCTGGAGGCACCAGAGCAGACGGTCCATTCTCTCTGCTTCTGCAACCACCTGGGTGGCCTGTGTGGGGTGGATGTGTGGGCAGGTGTGTGCTGTGCCGCCCACGGGTGGATTCTGGGTGACTCGGCCCACTGGCTCCCCACCTCCGCACATGAGAGCCAAGTGGACGGCCCTGCTGATGACGTGTGGCTTTTCGGGCTGCACCTTGCACGTGTGCTGTGCTCCACGTGTGAGCAGCCGTGTGTTAAAGGGGCATGACCCTGGCCCTGCGGTGGCAGCCTTGGTGCCCAGTGGACTTTGTCCTGCTTTTGTAAGACAACCCATCCTTCCTGCAGACCAGGGCCAGGCACCTGGACCCGGCCTGACCCCACTGCTGCACCAAAGGCCTCGGGGAGCCCCAGGGAAGGCGTGCCGTCATCCTGGTGTTTCCTGCTTTTATTTGTTTGAAAATTGCAAAGTCGCTGAGGGGTCACTCCCTGGATGGCCACAGTGGCTGGGCTAGGGCGCAAGTTGGGAGCTCCACCCGGGTCCCCCCGGGAGGCAGTCACTGCTCTCAGGTCATCCACAGGGAGCTGCTCAGACTAGCCTCTGTCCCAGAGAGAGTGGCCCTCCGGGGGTGGCCGAGCCCCCACATCAGCGTGCTGACCCCTGAAGCTGCTTGTAACCAGGGCTGGGCGCAGTGGGCCAGGGAGGGGGCGGCGTGGGTGCAGGCCAGGGCAGGCATAGTAGGCGGGCTTCAGGCTCGGGTGGCAGCAGCGCCGTGTCCTCCTGCCTGGTTTGCTCCGTGTTCCTGGAGCCGCAGCTGTCCCTCCATGGTGGCTTCTTTGTCAGAAAGGCGGACAGAGTGGGATGGAGAGCTTTCTCCTGGCCAGTGACCCCCACGTGGTTGGAAGCAGAAGCAGGACTCAAACATGCCGGCAGCTTTGCCGGACCCCAGGGTGTGTCTGGCACCTGGTGGCCGTGGGGTGAAGCTGCACCCATCAGACACCAGGGTGCATCTGGCATCTGGTGGCTGTGGGGTGAGGCTGCAACCACCGGGCCTCTCTCCTGTGGCTTTCCTGCCTGTGAGGGTGGCAGGCGACGGAGGCTGGGGAGCACTCCTCCAGCCCTGGCCCTCGCCCAGCCTTGCCTGTTACCATCGCCAACCACATGACTCTGCCCGTGTCACCCGTTACTGCCACCAGGCCACACTGCCCCGCCCGTGTTGCCAACTAGCCTTGCCATGGCCCTGCCTCCGCTTGCCCACTGAGCCCTCTGCTTCTGGGGCAAGGTCTCCTGGTACCCTCTGACCCGGGACAGCCTCAGGTCTGCCTTGCATTCATCACACGTGGATGGGTCGCATCCCCCCCGCCAGCAACGGCAGGCCAGCACCTCCCTGGGCGGCAGTGGGGGCTCTCAGGGGCCGTCTGGGGGGGCCTGCCTTCCTGAATTCCTGTTCCTCATCAAGGCCCTGCTTGAAACGCACTCACAGTGAGCGGGCTGATGTCCCATCGCTGGCTCACTCCCCGGACGGCCAGGCCCGGGCCAGGCCCCCCGCCCGGGCCCACGCACTGAAGCTGTCCTCCAACTGCTTTCCCAGGCCCACACAGGGAACTGGCTGGGTAGGGGAGCTGCTGGGTCTTGAACCTGTGTCCCTGTGGGATGCTGGCGCTGCAGGCAGTAATGAATTACACCACAGTGCCGGCCCAGGCTTCTCTGCCTCTGATGAGCTCCTGCTGGCCGCCTGGGGAAGGCAGTAACCCGGGCCGCCCCATCAGCCCAAGGCTCACCTGGATGGAGCTCCTGGCTTTGGCCTGGCCTGGCACCCAGTGGTTGAGGGCATTTGCAGGGCAGTGAACCCGCAGTGGGAGAGCTTTGTCTGCACTTCTCCCTCCATCACTTTCCTAAATATGTTTTTTAAAGAGGAGGTGAGAGAGAGAGGCAGATCTTCTGTCTGCTGGTTCACTCCCAAGTGCCCACAACAGCCAGAGCTGAGCTGATCCAAAGCCAGGAGCGTCTTCCGGGTCTCCCACGCGGGTGCAGGGTCCCAAGGCTTTGGGCCGTCCTCCACTGCTCTCCCAGGCCACAGGCAGGGAGCTGCATGGGGAGCAGGGGTGCTGGGATTAGAACCGGCGACCATATGGGATTCCTGGCATATTCAAGGTGAGAACTTTAGCAGCTACACTATCATACCGGGCCCCAAAATAAATATTTTTGAAAGAGGAAGCTGCAGGGCTGGCACCGTGGCTCGCTTGGCTGACCCACTACCCAGTGTTGCTGGTTTCCCACATGGCTCCACACATGTCCTGGCTGCTCTGCCGTGGTTCAGCTCCCTGCTCTCGCACCTGGTCCTCGGGCCTCGACACCTGCGTGGGAGACCCGCGTGGATCTCCTGGCTCCTGGATTCAGATCTTCTCAGCTCTGCTATTGTGGCCATCTGGGGAGTGAACCGGTGGATGAGAGATTTTTCTGTCTTCTTTTTGTGTGTAAATCTGTCTTTCAGATTAAAAAAAAGAAAAAAATTAAAAACAAAGAGAAGGGCCCAGCGGTGTGGCCTGGTGGCTAAGGTCCTCGCCTTGAATGCGCCGGGATCCCATATGGTCGCCGGTTCTAATCCCGGCAGCTCCACTTCCTCTCTCCTCTCTGTATCCGACTTTGTAATAAAAATAAAATAAATCTTTAAAAAAAAAAAAGAAGAAGAAAAGGAGGAACTGCAGGCCTGGCTGGCCTTGTCCTGCTGCTGCCCGTGCGCAGTCCTGGCCCTGCCAGTGGGGCTGGAGCCCGAGCACATGGTCCTGGGGTGCTCTGGGCAGGATGAGTGTGGTGGGCTACTGCCCCCCTCCCAGGAGGGTGCAGGGTGGCCTGCAGGCCGGGACCACTGTGCGCAGAGCTGCTGGGAAGGGGTCGGCCTCCTGCTCCCGAGGCCGGGGTGGCCAGGTGATGTCAGCCTAGGGTCTGTGACATCACTGATGGCAGGCTGCAGGAAGGGGTTCTCGGGGCCCTCCAGGCGGGGAGCCGGCCGGGCCCTGAGAAAGATGGGGGCCCGCGGCAGGAATAAGGCAGGTAACTGCCTGAGGTGGGCACCCCGAGGTGGGGCCGCGCGTGTGAGCGTGGCTCGGCTCTGGGCCGGGTAGGACTTGGCAGCCCTCCTCTGGGGTGATTATTTTTAGGTTTGGCATCCCAGGCCTAGGCGGTCCTGACGGCAGCATTTCTGTTCCCCCCACCTCACCGGTCCCTGCCTCAGTCAGCGGGGACCAGGGCCTGGTGCATGGGCCCTGTGTGTGTCCTCACGGTCACCAGGGCCAGCTGTGGGCTCTGCAGTGTGACCCCTCACGGCCTGTTACGTCTGGGGTCTGGGGGGGTCAGTGCTGCCCGTGTTCGTCTATGCTGCGAGGTGGGGCCAGGAGGCATGCACCAGGTGGTGCGGGTCACTGGCACCCTGTGCCTGCCTATGCACTGGCAGGAGGGGCCTTAGCACACAGAGACACCCCCCCCCCCCAGCGCCCTCCGGCTGCCCTTCTGGAATGCCTGACGCCGTGTTCCTGACCCAGGGGCTCATATGGTGGCAGGACAGTGAGCTCTGGCCCATCTGGGCCACTGTGGCGTTGGGGTGTAGGATTCTTAGGAGGCCGGAGGGAGAATGACCCTACACGGAGACGGAGCTGGCTGCGGCCTGACCGGGCCTTTAAGCTGCATAGTGAGGCCTTCCCTGTTAGCAGGGCCCAGACCTGGGGGCCAGAGCAGCCTGAGAGAACCAGTAGGCGGGGGGGACAGACCCCCCTGTGTGTCTTGGGGAGCAGGCCTGAGGCCCCTGTGCCTCATGGTATCCCCACCCCCCTTCATGACAGTACTGCGCCTCAGATCGCTTTCCTCTGATGGTGAGACAAATGTGCTGTGGCGCTGCCGTGGACCCTGCTCAGGCCAGTCGGAGGGGACTGGGCCGTGGTGGACGGGGCCCAGGTGGGTGGACAGCTGGGCCAGACCACTGGGTCACATTCACAGTGGGTTGTGGAGACGTCGGTTGGCACGTCCAATGTGTCTCCTGCTGAATGCGACTGCCTGGGCTACGCAGGGCTGTCCCCGTGGTGTGTGTGCCTGCTGTGGGCGGCAGGCCATGAGCAGGGCAGTCAGGGAACCCTTTGGGTGGTCAGTGCTGGGTCCCTGCCCTGCACGTGGGGCCTCGGCGTGTTTGTCCCTCATTGAGGAGCCAGGAGGCCTGTGGGTTCAGGCCCTGAGTGTGGGTGTCCAGGGCGCCCCACAGTGCCTGTGTTGCGGCATCGCACAGGCCTGCTGCCGTGTGTGCCAGGGCAGGGAGCCGTTGCCCCACCGCCTGTGAGGAAGCTCGCGGTGGGCAAGCATGTTAGAGTGAAAGCCACTGCGAGATGTGGCGGGGACCAGGGGGACGGGTGACAAGGAGTGCTGGCAGAGACAGCACAGCTGCCCCGGGACCCATGCTGGCTCCCTCACCTCCTGCACAGCCAGAGGCTGTGGAACACGCCCGTGGGAGCGGTTGGTACAGGGGCGTGGAGTGGGGGCCAGGACACAGGCCCCCCCCCAGCGTGGGCTCCCCTGACAGGAAAGTGCAGACCCGGGGAGTGGGGCTCTGTCAGGCTTGGTCACTCATACTTGAAAAGCAGAGGACAGTTGGGTCTTCTTTGCCCAGTTCACTCCCCAAGTGCCTGTGTCAGCCAGGGCTGGGCCAGGCTAAAGCTGGGAGGGCAGGACCTGAGTGCGTGAGCCGTCCCCGCTGCTTAGCAGGGAGCGGGACGGCTGGTAGAGCGATGGGCCGCACCCCGGACCTGGGATGCAGGTCCCAGCCAGCGGAATGCCTGCTGCGCCACAGCCCTAGCCGTCTGGTTGGTGTGCCAGCGTGCCATGGCAGGTGAGGCTGCGGGTCGTCTCGGGGTCCGGCCCCAGTGCTCACAGAGCCTGCACTGCTCCAGCCATGGGCTGTCTTGGGGTCCGGCCCCGGGCTCTGGCAAGGGCCATAGCCTTATCCGTCTCCTTCGTAGAGTAAGTCAAAGCCTGGGGGAAGCTTCCAGATGTCTGGATGTTTCTGTGATGTCACAACGTAACTGGCACCACTGGATTGCTTGCATGGAAAGAGATTCTTGCTCTTGGTTTTGGGGCTCCACCAGGCCACAGCCAGGAGCCTGGAGCTCCAGCTGGGTCTCCCCCGTGGGTGCAGGGGCCCCAGCATTTGGGCCGTGTGCTGCTGCTTTTCCAGGTGTGCAAGCAGGGAGCTGGATGGGAAGAGGAGCAGAGACTGGCGCCTGTGTGGGGTGCTGTGCAGACAGCAGGCCCTCCCGTGGCCGCCAGGAGTGCTGTCTGCAGCCTGTATTTGGTTCTCCCACGGTCTCGTATGGACTGGGAATGGGCCAGGCTGATGAAGTCAACCCCACCCCATCCCCCACCGTGGAGTCAGGCCAGACACTGCGGGTGGTGTGAGTGTGTGTCCCTGCTTGTCTGTGGGGCTCCCTTTCCAGCCAGGGCTGGGCAGCTTCTGGGGAGCCCGATCCTGTCCTGCTGTCTCCGCGTGGGGAGAGGTGCCGTCTGCCTCGGTACAGGCTGGGCTGGGATGGGACTGCCCTGGCTGGGGCACAGGAGCTGGAGAGGTTGCTGCTGGATGGTGGCGGTCAGCATGATTGAGGCCTGGGCACAGGCCTCCACGGTGTGGGCAGCCTGGACCCCAGCCTCCCGTGGCCTCTGCAGAGTGGGGGTGTCAGCCTCCCTGCCCCCTTGCTGGCTGTGGTCATCCGCAGTCTGTTTAGCTCCCATGTGCTGTGGTGAGTGGCATTCGTGGGCCGTGAGTGGATGGTGCTCTGTGGCCAGGAGGTGCTGGCAGTAGGGGGCACCATCAGCTGCCCAGAGAGCCACATCCACCCACCGCAGTGTGGGGCTGGCCAAGGTCCCGGTGCCGCTTGTAGTTGTGGGTGTGTTGTCCTGCTGTGGCCCAGGGTATCATGGGCCTTCCCCACTCCCCACGCTAGTGCTGAGTTCTGGGGTGAATGTCGGAGTCAGCCCAGGCACCCCTCCCCCCCGGTTTTCCCTGAGTGTGGGTGCCCGAGGCAAAGCATGGGGCCCTGCAAACACTTGCTGACTGTGGATGGTCCTGGAGCCCCAGGAACCCCAGCTTGCAGGAGGTGCTGTGCTGTGTGGCTGGGCACCCTGGCACCTTGGCACCGTCAGGGTCCCACGCCCTGGCCCAGGCATCCCTGCAGCTCCAGGTCCCCTTCACTCTCTCCTGAGGGACCCCTTGGCTGCCAGGGATGGGAGGGGGTGCCCGTGTGCCCAGGCAGGACTTGCTGCCCTGAACCACCCTCCCCCACCTTGCCCCTGCCAGCTCCCAGCCAGGCCTCCAACAGTGACCCTGTCTCTCTCCACAGCTGGTGGCCACGAGATCTGAGGTGCCAGGACCCGTCAGCGGCATGCCTGCTGAGCCCAGGAGCCCACCCCAGGCCACGAATATGAGCGGCCCGGCCTGGCCCGCCAGGACGCCGGCGCCTCAGTAGCAGAGCCGCCAGCCGGCCGGCGCGCACCTGTGACCTTGGCCTTGCAGCCTCGGCGTCCGCGTGGCAGGCGGTCACCGTGGAGAAGGCAGGCTATCACAAACTGATGGATTTTGACAAGAAAGGAGGGAGAGCAGAGTTGGAGGAAGGCCGCAGGGTGTCCAAAGCTGGCGGGGGCCGCGGCAGCCACGGCCCGCGCGGCTCAGGCACCAGCTCGGGGGTCCTCATGGTGGGCCCCAACTTCCGTGTCGGGAAGAAGATCGGCTGCGGCAACTTCGGGGAGCTTCGCCTAGGTGAGGCCCCGCTCTGGGGCAGGTGGGAGAGCGGCTACAGGGCCCTCGGGCAGCCCCGATTGGCATGGGTGTCCGCACCTGGGCCGCGGGGCTCCCCTGCAGTTCAGGGGGCCGGGTACTTACAGGGGTCCCCAAGGCAGGGCCCGCCACACGGCCGGGTCCCCACCAGTCGGCGCCCAAGCCTTGCCTCCCCTGAGCTCTCTGCTTGTTCCTGTTACCCAGCTTGTCTCTGGGTCCCTGAACCCCCACAGGGGGTTCAGGGGCCCAGACATGACACCCTGAACCTGCCACGTTGCTCTCCAAGTTTGGGCTGTATTGAGGCCATTTATTTTAATTAAAATTTTTTAAGAAGCATGTTTATTGGAAAGGAAGTGTAAGAAAGAGCAAAAAGTCTCCCATTGTTGGTTCCCTGCTGAAATGGATGCAGAGCTGCCGGTGCTGGGCCAGTTCAGAGTCGGGCGACCCCGGCCAGGTCTGTGGCCATGGCTGGTGCGAGAACCCCCTGAGCTGGAATGCCCAGAATTTAAAAGGACCTTTTTTTGTTTGTACGTTTAAGATTTTGAAGACTGTGAATTTGAAAGGAGGTGTTGACACGGGGGAAGGAAGGGGGAGAAAGATCTTCTATTTGCTCCTTTGCTCCCCAAATGACTGATGACTGGCAAAGGCGGGAGCCAAAAGCTCTGGCTGGGCCCCCAGTGGGTGCAGGGCATCACAGCCTCTCTCGGGGCATCAGCGGGAGCTCCAGGGGCCGTGGCATTGCTTCCCCCTCCACGCCGGTATGCCTTTGGGGGTGAGGCTGCCCCTGGGCCCCGTCCCAGCCCAGCCCCATCTTCCTGCCTGCCGTGGTGCTGCAGGGAGCCCCTGGCACGGGCGTTCTGCCCGTCTTCCCCTTTAGAGTGTGTGTGTGCTTGTGGTCGGCACACTTCCTCGACCGCACTCCTGGGCACCTCTCAGGAGGTGAGGCAGGAGCACCAAGCCTACCAGGGTCTAGGGCTGTGTCAGGGAAAGGACAGGGAGGAGGGGGCGCTGGGGGCCCCTTTACGAAGCCTTCCAGGCCCCCTGCCCAGGGCTCTGCCTCAGTGGGCATCTGCAGGCACATGCGAACCTGGAAGGGCTTGGGGCATGGCCCTGGAGACGTGGGTGGTGGGTGCTGAGGCACAGGCTGGCATCCTCGGCATCCTCAGCATCCTGGCATGTGGAGAAGTGTAGATTCTGAAACAAAGTTGACACACAAGTTGTACATTTTCCCATCAAGCTGAGCTCGCTCACCTTAGGCCATTGTCCCTGTGGCTTGTGGCTTCCGGTGCCCTCCATGCCCCTCCTGGCATGTGATGGCTCAGGCTGTGTGTGACACTGTCTTATGCCCATGTCTGACCCAGAGGGGCCCAGCGCCATGAGCGCACGGCCTGGGGGTCGCTGGGCTAGAGCATGGGACCAGGTTGTGTGAGCCTTTGCCATCCATGCCGTCCAGGGGACGGGAGGGCCACACTGTGCCAGCCGTCCATCTGTGATCTGCAGTGGCAAGTGGCTAGGCTGGCCGTTACAGACAGCCTATGTGAGCAGCTGCAGGCGGCAGCTCGGAGAGGTGGCCTCTGCCTTGGGCACCCATTGGATTCAAGTCCTGGCTGTGCCCCATCCGGCTCCCTGCTGCCACACACCCAAGGGGGCATCGTGACGGCCCCAGTGGGGGACCCATGCACCATAGGGGAGAACCACGAGGAGCTCCTGGCTCCTGCCTGGCCCAGTCAGGAGGCACTTGAGGAGGGAACCAGCGAGGGCAGACATCCATATCTCAGAACTGACCACAGAATCAGGCACAACCTTGCGTGGCCCAGTTGTGGCGAGGTGGACAGCCTCAGGTCCTGTGGGGGATCTGACACAGGCCCTCCCTGGGAGCAGGTGTGAGCGTACAGGGCCGCATGCCCAGCGCCTGCCCGACATGTCGCACTGTATGCCCATCGAACACTCAGCCAGTGGCTGACGGGGTGCAGTGAGCACCCTCCGAGGTGAAGCAACTCCAGAAGTGCCGGAAGCAGAGCTGGGGATGCGGGGAGGGGGCACCCCACACTCCCAGAACAAAGGAGGAGGCTCTGTGAGCCACACAGCAGGGTGCGGCCTCCTGCAAGCCCCTGAGGCCAGCTGCAGTGGACTGGCACCTGCCTGCCCCTGTCTGGGCCTCTGCCCGCCGCCCCCTGCCAGGCTGCCCAGTGGTGGGCAGGCTGGCTGGATAAGCTGGGGCTGTGCATGTGCCGGGCAGGCCTGTGCATAGGTGCCCTGTGGCCCCGAGTGAGGAGGGCTGGCTGGGAGGCAGAGGCAGGCGTGTGTGTGTGTGGTTGGGGGCCCGGCCCTCTCCTGGGGGGAGAGGGGGCTGCCGTCCTCACTCGTGTCTGTCCCCACAGGAAAGAATCTCTACACAAATGAATATGTGGCCATCAAACTGGTGAGTGTGCCCCCGCCCCCGCCCCCGGCCCCCACCCATGTGTGTGCTGGGTTCCAGTGCCCTGCGTCTGTCCCCAGGAGCCCATCAAGTCCCGGGCCCCGCAGCTGCACCTGGAGTACCGCTTCTACAAGCAGCTGAGCACGGCAGGTGGGTATGGCGGGGCTGGGCAGGGAGGGCAGGAGGGGTGAGGGTGGGCAGGAGGGGTGAGGGTGGGCAGGAGGGGTAAGGGTGGGCAGGAGGGGTGAGGGAGGGCAGGAGGGGTGAGGGAGGGCAGAGTGGAGAGGTGGGCAGGAAGGGTGAGGGAGGGCCGGCTCGCAGCCCCAGCCGCCCCAGCCGCCCCGTCCGCCCCGCCTGCAGAGGGCGTCCCTCAGGTGTACTACTTCGGGCCGTGCGGCAAGTACAACGCCATGGTGCTGGAGCTGCTGGGGCCGAGCCTGGAGGACCTGTTCGACCTGTGCGACCGCACCTTCACCCTCAAGACGGTGCTCATGATCGCCATCCAGCTGGTGCGGGGCGGGGCCTGGGCGGGGGCGGGGCTGGGGCGGGGCGGGGCTGTGTCCCTGGGTGGGGCTGGTCCCAGGGGTGGGGCTGGGGCGGGGCCGGGCCCCGGGGCTGGGCTGGGGGCGGGGCCGGGTCCCGGGGTGGGGCTGGGGGCGGGGCCTGTGTCCCTGGGCGGGGCTGGGGGCGGGGCTGGGGGCGGGGCCGGGTCCCGGGGCGGGGCTGAGCCGCCGCCGCCCGCAGATCTCGCGCATGGAGTACGTGCACACCAGGAGCCTCATCTACCGCGACGTGAAGCCCGAGAACTTCCTGGTGGGCCGGCCGGGCTCCAAGCGGCAGCACGCCATCCACATCATCGACTTCGGGCTGGCCAAGGAGTACATCGACCCCGAGACCCGGAAGCACATCCCCTACCGCGAGCACAAGAGCCTGACGGGCACGGCGCGCTACATGAGCATCAACACGCACCTGGGCAAGGGTGAGCGCCCGACCCCTGACCTCCGACCCCTGACCCCGAGCCCGGGCGCCCCTGACCCCGCCCTGCGTGTGCCCCCAGAGCAGAGCCGGCGCGACGACCTGGAGGCGCTGGGCCACATGTTCATGTACTTCCTGCGCGGGAGCCTGCCCTGGCAGGGGCTCAAGGTGCGGGGGTCCCGGGGCGGGGGTGAGGGTGCCGACCCTGCTGACCCCGCTCACCCCGTGCTGACCCTGCTGACCCCGCCGACCCCGTGCTGACCCTGCTGACCCCGCTGACCCCGTGCCGACCCCGCCGACCCTGCCTACCCCATGCTGACCCCGCTGACCCCGTGCCATTCCCCGTGCTGACCCCGTGCCATTCCCCGTGCTGACCCCGTGCCATTCCCCGTGCTGACCCTGTGCCGACCCGTGCTCACCCCGCCGACCCCGTGCTGACCCCGTGCCGACCCCGCTGACCCCGTGCTGACCCCGTGCCATTCCCTGTGCTGACCCCGTGCCATTCCCTGTGCTGACCCCGTGCCATTCCCTGTGCTGACCCCGTGCCGACCCCGCCCCAGGCCGACACCCTCAAGGAGCGCTACCAGAAGATCGGGGACACCAAGCGCGCCACGCCCATCGAGGTGCTGTGCGAGAACTTCCCAGGTGAGCCCGCCTGGCCACGCCCTCCCCGCGAGCCCCGCCCATCGCACGTGAGGCCCCGCCCACACCCCCTCACCGTGAGCCCCGCCCATTCCGTTTGAGGCCACACCCACGCCCCTCCCCGTGAGCCCCGCCCACGCCCCGTCACGCCCAATTCATGTGAGGCCCCGCCTTGAGCCTCGCCTACACCCGGGTCCGGCTCTGTGCAAGCCCCGCCCTCCCGAGGCCCCGCCCTCCCGAGCCCCGCCCACGTCCTGGTGCGGCTCTGCGCAAGCCCTTCCCCCTCCCGAGGCCCCGCCCTCCCGAGCCCCGCCCACGTCCTGGTGCGGCTCTGCGCAAGCCCTTCCCCCTCCCGAGGCCCCGCCCTCCCGAGCCCCGCCCCTCCCGAGGCCCCGCCCTCCCGAGCCCCGCCCACGTCCTGGTGCGGCTCTGCGCAAGCCCCGCCCCCTCCCGAGGCCCCGCCCTCCCGAGCCCCGCCCTCCCGAGCCCCGCCCACGAGCCCGTGTCCGCAGAGGAGATGGCCACCTACCTGCGCTACGTGCGGCGCCTGGACTTCTTCGAGAAGCCGGACTACGACTACCTGCGCAAGCTCTTCACCGACCTGTTCGACCGCAGCGGCTTCGTGTTCGACTACGAGTACGACTGGGCCGGGAAGCCGCTGGTAGGTGGGGCCGCTGCGGGCCGGGGTGCGGGTGTGCGGGGTATTCGGGGTGTGCGGGGCCGGTGTGCGGGTGTGCGGGTTCTGGGGTGCGGGGTGTGTGAGGTGTGCGGGTTCTGGGGTGCGGGGTGTGTGTGCTGTGCGGGTTCTGGGGTGCGGGGTGCGCCGCGTGCTCTGACCCCCCCGCCCGCCCAGCCCACGCCCATCGGCACCGTGCACTCGGACCTGGCCGCGCAGCCGCCGCCCCGGGACAAGGGGCAGACGCACAGCAAGAACCAGGTGCGTGGGGGCCCCGGGGGGACGGGCTGCGTGGGCGGACAGGAGGACGGGCGGACAGGAGGACGGGCGGACAGGAGGACGGGCGGACAGGAGGACGGGCGGACGGGCGGACAGGAGGACGGGCGGACAGGCGACAGGAGGACAGGAGGACAGGAGGACAGGTGGACGGGCGGACAGGAGGACAGGACGGGAGGACAGGCGGACGGGAGGACAGGAGGACGGGCGGACAGGCGGGCCTGACTGCACCAGCCGCCCCCCAGGCGCTCAACTCCACCAACGGGGAGCTGAACGCGGACGACCCCACGGCCGGACACTCCAACGCGCCCATCACGGCGCCCGCGGAGGTGGAGGCGACGGACGACACCAAGTAAGGCCGCGGCCCCGCCCCCTGCCCCGCCCACCGCGCTCACGTGGGCCCTCGCTCCACCCACTGCCCTCACCTGGCCCCGCCCACCGCCCGCTCGCCCCGCCCACTGCCACAAGCCCATTGCGCTTGCGTGGCTCCGCCCCTCGCTCCACCCACTGCGATCACGTGCCCCAACTGCGTCCACGTGGCCCCGCCCACCGCCCGCTCGCCCCGCCCCCAGGTGCTGCTGCTTCTTCAAGCGGCGGAAGCGGAAGTCCCTGCAGCGGCACAAGTGAGCGCCGCCCGCGCCGTGGCCGCCGGGGTCGGTGCGCGTCCGGGAGCCGCGGGGCCGTCGCGGACACGGGCGGACGCGGACGGACACGGGCGGACACGGACGGACGCGGACGGACACGGGCCGGGCGCGGGGGGCGCCCCAGACCAAAGGGGCCGGCGGGGCGGCCGCCCCCCGACCGAAGTGCTGCACCAAAGCTGGCCGCCCCGCGGACTCGATCGCCTTAAACCCGGCGGGCTGTGCGGCCGGGGGCAGGGACGGCGCCGCCCTCACGCTTCCTGGAAGCCATAGACTTAGGGGCTTTTGTAAAAAAATAAACGAAAACCAAACCACCCGCCCGCCTCGCAACTGCTCTGTTCCAGCTGAACGTCCCGGTGTGGCCTGCGGGGCGCCCGAGCTGGAGGTGAGTGTGGGCAGGGAGTGAGTGGGGAGTGAGTGTGGGCAGGGAGTGAGTGTGGGCAGGGAGTGAGTGGGCAGGGAGTGAGTGGGCAGGGAGTGAGTGTGGGCAGGGAGTGAGTGTGGGCAGGGAGTGAGTGTGGGCAGGGAGTGAGTGGGCAGGGAGTGAGTGGGCAGGGAGTGAGTGTGGGCAGGGAGTGAGTGTGGGCAGGGAGTGAGTGTGGGCAGGGAGTGTGGGCATGGAGTGAGTGTGGGCAGGGAGTGAGTGGGCAGGGAGTGAGTGTGGGCAGGGAGTGAGTGTGGGCAGGGAGTGAGTGGGCAGGGAGTGAGTGTGGGCAGGGAGTGAGTGTGGGCAGGGAGTGAGTGTGGGCAGGGAGTGAGTGTGGGCATGGAGTGAGTGTGGGCATGGAGTGAGTGGGCAGGGAGTGAGTGTGGGCAGGGAGTGAGTGGGCAGGGAGTGAGTGTGGGCATGGAGTGAGTGTGGACAGGGAGTGAGTGTGGGCAGGGAGTGAGTGGGCAGGGAGTGAGTGTGGGCATGGAGTGAGTGGGCAGGGAGTGAGTGTGGGCATGGAGTGAGTGGGCAGGGAGTGAGTGTGGGCAGGGAGTGAGTGGGCAGGGAGTGAGTGTGGGCATGGAGTGAGTGTGGACAGGGAGTGAGTGTGGGCAGGGAGTGAGTGGGCAGGGAGTGAGTGTGGGCATGGAGTGAGTGGGCAGGGAGTGAGTGTGGGCAGGGAGTGAGTGGGCAGGGAGTGAGTGTGGGCAGGGAGTGAGTGGGCAGGGAGTGAGTGTGGGCAGGGAGTGAGTGGGCAGGGAGTGAGTGTGGGCAGGGAGTGAGTGGGCAGGGAGTGAGTGTGGGCATGGAGTGAGTGTGGACAGGGAGTGAGTGTGGGCAGGGAGTGAGTGGGCAGGGAGTGAGTGTGGGCATGGAGTGAGTGGGCAGGGAGTGAGTGTGGGCATGGAGTGAGTGGGCAGGGAGTGAGTGTGGGCAGGGAGTGAGTGGGCAGGGAGTGAGTGTGGGCATGGAGTGAGTGTGGACAGGGAGTGAGTGTGGGCAGGGAGTGAGTGGGCAGGGAGTGAGTGTGGGCATGGAGTGAGTGTGGACAGGGAGTGAGTGTGGGCATGGAGTGAGTGTGGGCAGGGAGTGAGTGGGCAGGGAGTGAGTGTGGGCAGGGAGTGAGTGGGCAGGGAGTGAGTGTGGGCATGGAGTGAGTGTGGGCATGGAGTGAGTGTGGACATGGAGTGAGTGTGGACAGGGAGTGAGTGTGGGCAGGGAGTGAGTGTGGGCAGGGAGTGAGTGTGGGCATGGAGTGAGTGTGGACAGGGAGTGAGTGTGGGCAGGGAGTGAGTGTGGGCATCGGTGTCCTGAGCTGGAGGTGAGTGTGGGCAGTGTTGCCCTGAGCTGGAGGTGAGTGTGGGCAGGGAAGTGAGTGTAGGCATGGAGGTGAGTGTGGGCAGGGAGGTGAGTGTGGGCATGGAGTGAGTGTGGACAGGGAGTGAGTGTGGGCATGGAGTGAGTGTGGACAGGGAGTGAGTGTGGGCATGGAGTGAGTGTGGACAGGGAGTGAGTGTGGGCAGGGAGTGAGTGTGGGCAGGGAGTGAGTGTGGGCATGGAGTGAGTGTGGGCAGGGAGTGAGTGGGCAGGGAGTGAGTGTGGGCAGGGAGTGAGTGGGCAGGGAGTGAGTGTGGGCATGGAGTGAGTGTGGACAGGGAGTGAGTGTGGGCATGGAGTGAGTGTGGACAGGGAGTGAGTGTGGGCATGGAGTGAGTGTGGACAGGGAGTGAGTGTGGGCAGGGAGTGAGTGTGGGCAGGGAGTGAGTGTGGGCATGGAGTGAGTGTGGGCAGGGAGTGAGTGGGCAGGGAGTGAGTGTGGGCAGGGAGTGAGTGGGCAGGGAGTGAGTGTGGGCATGGAGTGAGTGTGGACAGGGAGTGAGTGTGGGCATGGAGTGAGTGTGGACAGGGAGTGAGTGTGGGCATGGAGTGAGTGTGGGCAGGGAGTGAGTGTGGGCAGGGAGTGAGTGTGGGCATCGGTGTCCTGAGCTGGAGGTGAGTGTGGGCAGTGTTGCCCTGAGCTGGAGGTGAGTGTGGGCAGGGAAGTGAGTGTAGGCATGGAGGTGAGTGTGGGCAGTGTTGCCCCAAGCTGGAGGTGAGTGTGGGCATGGAGTGAGCGTGGGCAGGGGTGTCCTGAGCTGGAGGTGAGTGTGGGCATGGAGGTGAGTGTGGGGAGGGAGTGAGCGTGGGCAGTGTTGCCCCGAGCTGGAGCTGAGTGTGGGCAGGGAAGTGAGTGTAGGCATGGAGGTGAGTGTGGGCAGGGAGGTGAGTGTGGGCAGGGGTGTCCCGAGCTGGAGGTGAGTGTGAGCAGTGTTGCCCCGAGCTGGAGGTGAGTGTGGGCAGGGGTCAGGCAGGCAGTTGCCCAGCAGCCGCGGAGCCACAGGACATGCTGGGTTCCCCAGCGAGAAAGACCAGTGGCCCAGGTGAGGAGCGTGCTGGCGGGGGCACAGGTGATGGGGGCGGCTGTGCCAGCCCTGGCCTGCCTGGACGGGCGGACAGGCGGACAGGTGGTGCCAGCCGGTGCCAGCCCTGGCCTGCCCCACCCGGCTGGGTGCCGGGGCCTGCCCCACCTCGGGGACCCAGGCCGGAGGTGAGCTGGGCGGGCACTTAGTGCCAGTCAGACTGAGGGGACACAGTGTCCCGCACAGGGCACTGGGGACAAGGGCAAGGACTGCAGTGGAGGCCCCGACAAGCTGCGAGTGTGCGTGCACCCTGTGGGCTGCGTGACCCCCGTGTATGCTTGTGGGGTGTCTGGGCATCTTTGTACCCACACTGGCCCACCTGAGCTTACTGCCATGTGTTAGTAGGTGGGCATGCCTGCTCCTGGGTGGGCCCGTTTGGTGGGCGAAGCTGCAGCCTGCTGTGTGTGGACTCCCAGCGTGGGTCCCCCCAGCCCCTCTGTGTGGGCGGCCATAGTCAGCAGCTGGGTATGGGGCAACCGGGGGTGATAGTGGCTGCCCAGCGCCCTCAGACCTTGCTGCCCCTTGTTCCCTGTCCCAAGCCCCTCCACGCCGTGTTCCCGCAGGTGGGCGGCAGGTGCCCAGGGCGTCTGCTGCGCTGCTTCCAGAAGAGCTCGTGTCCAGAGCACACGTGGTGAGGGCTCCCTGACGCGGTGAGGACATGTCCCCACCCCTGGAGCCTGTGTCTGCTCCCCTCTCCCCTGCTCTGCCCCGGATCCTGTGTCCACTCCACTCCCTGTACCCCAGCCTCCATCCTCCCCATATTCCCCAGGGTCATTCCACACTGTCCCCTGTGGTGGTGCAGCCTGTGGTCTTGGGGTGCTCCCCCTGCCCAGACACCTGGGTTCCAGGCAGCCCCGGGTGACCTGGCTCATGGCTGTGCACGCCCACCCACTGTGTGCAGTCTGTGGACAGAGCTAGGGTGCTTGGGGACTCCCACGGGGTGGGCATGCGGTCGGGCACAGCCAGGAGCCCTGGTGGGCAGCATCCTTGGGCCACTCCGCCCAGGCAGCAGGAGAGCCAGAGCAGCTGCAGTCGGGGCCCATGAGCGCTTGAAGCACCAGCAGTCGGGGCCCATGAGCGCCGGAAGCACCAGCAGGTGCCCCAGTGGTCCCAACATGCCCTTCTCTCGCCCAGCATGTGAGCAGAGCAGCCTCCTGCCTGGGGGGACCCTCCATCTTGGGGCCACCTCGGTGCCTCCCTTGGGCCGGTGGCTGGGGGCGTCAGCACTGTCCCAGCCGACAGACAGGGGACAGCACAAGGTCACGGGTTTCAGGGTGGGCCTGGGTGCCCAGGGGGCTGTGCTGGCCAGACCAGCCCACCATGCCCCCTCCCAGGGGTGTCCACAGGGGGCTGGGTAGGTAGTGGGGTGGCCAGGCTGCAGGCGCCCAGTGGGCACCCCAGGGACGGCTTTGCTGTCTGTAGCCCGTCCGGCCCAGCTCTGGCCATGTGCTTGTCCCAGCCCAGACATGGCCACTCGTCTTGGCCTCTCCCTGGCCGGGAAGGCAGAGAGGAACAGAGGCCGCTGTCCAGGGCCCCTGAAGCAAGGGTGCTGGCAGCATGGAAGCCTCTGCCCGGGGCTGCTCCTCCCACGGTGCCCACGTCGGCTCTCCCAGCCTCTCTGTGATGCCCCACTTCCTGCGGGCTTCCCAGCCTCCCTCCCTCGGAGGCCCAGCTCTGCCCAGGGGTCGCCTGCCCCGTCAGGGCCGCGTTGCTGTCTTCAGACCCAGGACCCTTCACCTCTGGGCCCAGGGGGCCAGGCGGGACCCAGGAGAACAGGCGAGGGTTTTTAACTTTATTTAAAAAAGTTACCGGGGCGCGCAGCCTCCCCCGTGCGGCTCTGGGCAGCCTGGCGGGCAGAGGCTGGGCCGGGGATCTGGACAGGCCCCTGCCTGCAGCCTCACCCCTGCGGGCACCGGGCCAGGGTGGCCCCCTCAGCGGGGCACTCGGGGTCCCCAGCCCCGACTGCACATCCTGGGCTGCAGCTGGCATCGGGGGCTCTGGGGTGACAAGCCCCAGGGGACCACGGCCCCCCACACAGTGCGGAGCCCTCATCCAGGGCACTGCCGGCCGCCCGGGGCCCTCTGACCTGGCAGCCAGCCCGCCGTGGCCCCGGGTGGGCAGGTGGCGTGGGCCTAGGTGTAGAAGATGACCTCGGGGATCTGGCCGTCCTCCACGGACGTGCCGTTGTTGTTGCCGGCCGCGTAGCAGAAGGTGAAGCACGTCTTGGCCCCCGTGGTGGGCGACTCGTGGGTCACCTTGCGCAGGCCCTTGGTGCCATAGTGCGAGTCGGGGCCCTGCGGGGCACCACGGGGAGGTGAGGGCGGGTGGGCACGGCTGGATGGTCAGTGGGCAGTGCGGGCGTGGTTCGATGGCCGGCCAGGGGGTCTGTCAGTGAGCAGTGCGGGTGTGGATGCGTGGACAGTGGGCAGTGTGGGCGTGGACAGTGGGGGTCAGTAGGCAGTGTGGGGTGGACAGTGGGGGTCAGCAGGCGCACTGTCAGTGCGGTGTGGCTGCATGACCGGCCAGGGGGTCAGTGAGCAGTGCGGCGTGGCCGGCCAGGGGTCAGCGGGCAGTGTGGGTGTGGATGTGAGGACAGTGGGGGGCAGTGGGCAGTGGGGGTCAGCAGGCAGGGTTGGGGCGCCCACCTTGAGCGTGGCGCAGGCCGTGTAGTTGACGCTGGGCAGCACCTCCACCGGCTCCTTGAACATGACGCGGAAGGTGCCGGCCGAGCCGTCGCAGCTGAAGCCCGTGTCGTTCTGGCCCAGGACCGTGTTGCTGTCGGTGTGGATGATCTGGGGAGGGGGCGGCGTGGAGGGTCGGGGGTCGGGGGTCGGCCCCGCCCCGCCGCCCGCGGCCCCGCCCCCACGCGCGCCCACCTGGATGTTGACTTGGTAGTCGGTGGGCCCGTGGATGGAGCCGTACAGCCCGAAGCCCACCACGAAGATGCGCTTGTTGACCGAGAACCTGGGGGCGGGGCGTCAGTTAGGGGCGGGGCCTGCCGGGACAGGGCGGGGCGTCAGCTGGGGGCGTGGTCACGGGGTAGGCGTGCCGTGCGGCGGGGGCGTGGCCGGCGGGATCGGGCGTCAGTTAGGGGCGGGGCCTGCCGGGACAGGGCGGGGCGTCAGCTGGGGGCGTGGTCACGGGGTGGGGGCGTGGCCGGCGGGATCGGGGCGTCAGTTAGGGGTGTGGTCACGGGGTGGGGGCGTGTCCTGCCGGGATCGGGGCGTCAGTTAGGGGTGTGGTCACTGGATGGGGGCGTGTCCTGCCGGGATCGGGGCGTCAGTTAGGGGCGTGGCCGGCGGGATCGGGGCGTCAGTTAGGGGTGTGGTTACGGGGTGGGGGCGTGGCCCGCCCGTCCCGCCCCGCCCACCTGATGCGGTCGCTCGTCCCGCTGTAGCCCCAGCGGCTCTCCACCTGCTGGAAGCGGCTCACGCTGCACTCCTTCCCGCGCAGGCAGCAGCGCGGCCGGTCGATGAACTCCACGCGCGGCTTGGGGTTCACGGTGAAGTGCAGGAAGAGGCTGACCACCTCGCGGTCCACCAGGATGCCCGACTGCGCGGGGCCTGCGAGCAGCGGGGCGGGTGGGTGCGGGAGCCGGGTGGACCCCGGGGGGCTGCTCGGGGACGCGAACCCCCGGCCGCGCGTACCTGCCGCGAACTCCTCGATGGTCATGAGCGGGAAGCGGACCAGGCCGAGCGCGGCGCCCAGCACCGAGCGCTTGTTCTCGGGCGTCAGGGGCAGCTGCTGCCGCTGGCACTCGGCCTCGGACCAGCGCACCACGGCCTGGAACAGCCGCACCTCCCGGATGCCCAGCGTGTCGCGCTCCAGCACGGCCACCAGCGTGTCTGGGGGAGCAGGGCCGCGTCAGGGGTGAGACGGGGGAGGGAAGGGGGCCCGTCCCTGCCCTGTCCCTGCTGTCCCTGCCCGCTCCCTGCTCTGCACCCTGAGTCCAAGTCCCCCCCCCCAAGTCCCTGCTCTGCACCCTGCTCTGCACCCTGAGCCCCCATCCCTGCTGTTCACCTTGAGTCCAGGCACGCCCCCGTCCCTGCCGCGCACCCAGAGTCTTGGCCTTCCACCTGTCCCTGCTCTGCACCCTGAGTCCCGGCCACCCCTTCCTGCTCTACACCCTGAGTCCCGGCTGCCCTACTCCCTGCTGTGCACCCTGAATCCTGTCCCCCCCCCTCCCCATCCCTGCTGTGCACCCTGAGTCCCGGCCACCCCCCCAAGTCCTTGCTGTTCACCTTGAGTCCAGGCACACCCCCGTCGCTGCTGTGCACCCAGAGTCCCGGCTCCCCATCCCTGCTTCTTACCCTGAGTCCAGGCCCCCCCTTCCTGCTGTGCACCCTGAGTTCAAGTTACCCCCCCCCCAAGTCCCTGCTGTAACACCCCGAGTCCCGGCCCCCCAACTCCATGCTGTGCGCCCTGAGTCCCGGCCTCCGCCTTCCCTGCTGTTCACCCTGAGTCCACCCTCCCCCCGTCCCTTCTGAGACCCCGAACCCCAGCCCCCCCATCCCTGCTGTGCACACTGAGTCCCGCCCCCACCTCCTGTCCCTGCGGTGCACCCTGAGTCCCGCGCCCCCCATCCCTGCTGTGCACTCTGGGTCCCGTCCCCCCCCCGTCTGCTGTGACACCGACTCCCAGCCCCCCGTCTCTGTCCTGTCCCTGTCTCATCCCTGCTGTGACACCGAGTCCCGGCCCCTCGCAGAGCAGGCCCTGCCGCTGCCCACCCAGGTCAATGTCAGTGAAGCCCTCGGCAGCGATGGCGTCGGCTGTGTGCTTGTCGATGCTCTCCAGGCACAGGCTGGCCAGCTGCGGCTCGTCGAAGAGGCGGGCCTGGGGGGACAGGGCGGCCATCAGCCACACAGCGCCCCCAGAGTCCTGGCCGCTCACTGGGAACCAGGTGCAGAGGGGCAGCTGCTTGGTCAGCCTTGGGGCCCACTGCACTGCCCAAGCACCCCAGGTACTGCCCAGCTGCCCCACTGCCCCCCATGGCCTGGCCGGGACCCCGGGTGCACGGCCTGCGGCCCCCAGCTTGCCAGCCTCGAGCTGCGTGAGCAGCGCCGTCCCCCAGGATCGCCCCCACGCCTGGCCGGGACCCCGGGCACACGGCCCCCGCCCACCTGCGTGAGCAGCATGAAGGCGTTGTCCGCCCGCAGGTTCTTTTTGAGGAACTCCACGCAGTGGGCCTCGAGCGCGGGCACGGCGTACTTCTTGGCCGTGTACAGCGTGGTCATCACCGTCTCGGGCCCGATCTGCACCTCGTCCGAGTACAGGAACCTGGGGGCGACAGGCCGCCGTGACGCTGGGGGCCAACCAACACCCCCACCTCAGCTCCCAAGGGAACCCTCCCGATTCAGCGTCTGTGGCCAGAGGCCGCTGCCTCCCCCACCACCGACGCCCCTCAGTGCCGGGCGTGGTGCGGCCATGGACGGAAGGATGGACGTGGGGGCTGACCACGTGGGCCTGGGCCACAGCCCCGAGCTGGGCCAGCACCCACACCTGCCTTCAGGCTGGCCCGCCTCTGCCCGCTGCAGCCATTTGGGAAGTGAACCAGCAGATGCAAGATCTATTTCCTTCCCTTTGAATCTGCTTTTCAAATAAATATTTTTTAAAGTTTATACACACTCAACATTAAATTGGATCCCTTAGGGCCCAACACAGTAGCCTAGCAAAAGTCCTCGCCTTGCATGTGCCGAAATCCCATATGGGTGCTGGTTCATTTCCTGGTGGTCCCACTTCCCATCCAGCCCCCTGCCTGTGCCCTGGGAAAGCAGCAGGGGACGGCCCAGAGCGCTGGGACCCTGCACCCGCGTGGGAGAGCCGGAAGAGGCTCCTGGCTCCTGATGAGCGCAGCTCTGGCTGTTGTGGCCACTTGGGGAGTGAACCAGCACTTTCCTTCTCTGAGTAAAAGAATCAATTTTTAAAAAATGGAATCACTTATAAATTAATTCTGGTGCCAGCATGGCACCCCTGCCATCCCACGTGGGCACCAGTTTGAGTCCCAGCTGCTCCACCTCCCCCTGAGCTCCCTGGCCCCAGTCTTTGGACCCCCTGCACTCCCGTGGGAGCCGCGGCTGCAGTGGGCGCCGGGGGCCGTGTCCGGGCGCCCCCACATCTTACTTGAGCAGAGCCAGGAAGGCAGCGGGCTCCACGTCCGGCAGCTCGATCTCCGTGGACGTCGTGGCCATGCCCCCGTTGAACATCGCATCAAAGACAGCACTGCCCACGGCCAGCACGAACCTGAGGGAGAGCGCCCATCAGCCCTGGCACAGCAGGCTGCACACTGGGCACGGCGGCCAGGGGCACAGCCCAGGACGTACCGAGCAGAGCGTGCTGGCCGCTGGCCGGAGTCGGGTGGCCCCGAGGATGCAGCCCCAGCCTTGCCCTCCACAGCCACCCCACAGTCACCAGAGGGGGCCCTGGGTGACTCAGACACCCCAGCATGGCCGACAGCAGCCCCCAGTGCCCGCTCGCCCAAGACCTGGACACCTCACAGGGACCAGGGCTGGAGTGAGCCTGTGCCCGCAGCGGCCAGAGGTGGGCACGGCTGGACACACGACTCAGCCAGGCACACGGCGAGGCCCAGACGCTCCAGCCTGGGGGGCCCCACGCTCGGGGGACGCAGACACACGAGGGCACATGGCGTGGGCCCCAGACAAGACACACCCAGGAGAGTCCAAGGGGACAGGATGGGGCCACATGGGGGGGTCTTCGAGGAATAAGGGCAGACCCAGCACAGCAGGGAACAAACCAACTGTACCCCAGACAGCAGGGCCTGGGTGCGAATCCAGCTCTGTTGACCACCCAGCTCCTCCAGGGGGACCAGCCACGGCCAGCGGGGAGAGCCTGGCTGTGTCCCTGTCTGCCCGCTGCCTGTCACTCCGGCGGTGACGAGGTGGGGTACCCCGTCTCTCTGCCACACAAAGGCGGAGAAGGGAGACGGGCCCGGGGCACATGCCAAGGCCACATGGCATCTGGACAGGACGGAAAACGCCGTGAGGACTGCAGGGTTTCAGGCTTTTCTCAGCAAAATTAAATTAGTTTGAATTCCGCTTGCCACCCCGTGCGGCTGCCAGCACAGGGCTGTGTACCCAGCTCCCAGGAGCCCACCTCCTGTTGAAGGGCAGAGCTAGAAGACGGAGGGGGCTCAAAGACCTGCCAACTGCCGATTCGCTGCCCAGAGGTGCAGCCGGGGCCAGAGGCCTGACCGGGGTCTCCCCAGGCCACGAGCAGCGAGCTGGATTGGCACAGAGCAGCCAGGACAACAGCCTCCCGTGGAAGCACCCAAACCCCACGGCCCTCGCCCGCCCGGGACACCCCCCACGCACATACAGACCCCACAGCCCTCGCCCGCCCGGGACACCCCCATACACACAGACTCCCTGCTTCTTGTCCTTACGTAAAATAGTTTGTAACAGACAGAACTGCTCCCCCACCATCCCACACACAGCCGGGGCAGCGGCAGCGGCGATGAGGCCTTGGGGCCTGGCGGCCAGGAGGGGCGGCCCCACTGCTTCCCGGGGTCCACGCCAGCAGGAAGCTGGAGTTAGAAGGCGACACGGGCATCTGACCCAGCACTTGGGGACATTTGGGGCGTGGGGGGGCACTGATGCTGCCACCAAGGTTGCAGGGACGAGCCACTGGCCACTGACCTGTGCAACGACCAGCACGACACTGGGCACCCCCCAACGGTGCAGCTGGGGCCCCACAGCGGACTCCAGTGCCATGGCGTAGGTAAAGCCACATCCTCTATGGGCGCCGGTTCGTGTCCCGGCTGCTCCACTTCCCACCCAGCTCCCTGCCCGTGGCCTGGGAAAGCAGTGGAGGACGGCCCAGAGCCTTGGGACCCTGCACCCGCGTGGGAGACCTGGAAGCTCCTAGCTTCAAGTTCAGATTAGCTCAGCCCCAGCCGTTGTGGTCACAGGGGGAGTGAATCATCGGATGGAAGATTTTTTCTCTCTGGGTAGCTGACTTTGCAATAAAAATAAAATAAGTCTATAAAAGAGGCCGAAGAGCAGCACGCCGATGCCCACCTGGGCTATCGGCAGGGAGCTGGGACCCGAACAGGCGCCACGATGGGTGAGGAAGCTGTCGCTGTTGTTTTAACCTGCAGTGCCACCGTGTGCCAGGACGTACTGGGAGCTCGCCAACAGCTGGTCAGGGCCACGAGTGCCTGCTGACCCCTTGGGGCTAGTCAAGCTGGCCCCCCCAGAGACCGGAACCCAGTCCCGACGGCACCCACCTTGGCCACCTCGCACCCAGACCTCCTTTGCCGTCACCCCGGGGACCTTAGGCTGCTGCCTTGGCCACACTGGGCGGCCGTGACCGTGGCAGTCACGGGAGGCTGGGTCGGGGTGCAGAGGGCGCCCCCGCCGCCCCTGGTTCTGCAGACACAGCTGCGGGTTGCAGGGCTGTGTTCCTCGGGCTGCCCTCTGCCCTTGCGTCCTCACCCAGACTCCTCCGCGAGTCCCACGAGCCCCAGCCCTGTCCTGCGCGGCGGTCCCCGGGCCTGGCCCTTGGCAGGGACCCCCTGGGGTTGCATCGGTGCAGTCTCCGCGGAACAGCCCCCTCACCCACGTTCACACCCCACCCATACCCAATGGGTCCCAGCAACTGGCGCACATGGCAGGTGGCCCACCCCACGGGCGTGGAACCTGAGGGACAGCCCCACACCTAGGCCACCCCCACTCCACGCGCCCCCGGGACATGCTGCCACACCGGGGTGAGCCTGGCCCCCTCAGCTGTCCCCAGGTCATGGTCAGCCGGGGTCACCGCACCCCCAGAGGCAGGTTTTCAGCCACCCTGGACCCCATCAGCGGCCCCTGTGCACCCCCACACACAGAGGGGCTTTGGCCCGGTCACAGAGGGGTGACCAGCCTGGCGCCTAACATGACGGAGCAATCGGCCGCTGACGGACACCCCACCAGGGGACAGGCAGCCTCGCACACAGGACCGGGAGGACGGCGGACACGGAGGGTGTCCACGGTGCAGACACAGCAGGTGGGAAGACCCCCGAGTGTAGACCCACCCAGGAGCGCGCCCCTGGCCGTCCTCGGCTGTCAGGGTGCAGGTGCACCCAGGGTCTCCCCGTCACCCCCAAGCATGAGCCCCTGGACAGCCTCAGCTGTCGGGGCGCAGGTCTGCCCGGAGCACCCAGTGTCTCCCTGTCCTGGTCGTCGGGGTGCAGGCCCACCGGGAGCACCCATCCCCGTCCGGCTGTGAGGAGCACCCATCCCCGTCCGGCTGTGAGGAGCACCCATCCCCGTCCTGTGAGGAGCACCCATTCCCATCCTGGTCGTCGGGGTGCAGGCCCACCGGGAGCACCCATCCCCGTCCTGTGAGGAGCACCCATCCCCGTCCGGCTGTGAGGAGCACCCATCCCTGTCCTGTGACGAGCACCCATCCCTGTCCCGTGAGGAGCACCCATCCCTGTCCTGTGAGGAGCACCCATCCCCGTCCTGTGGGGAGCACCCATCCCGTCCTGTGAGGAGCACCCATCCCTGTCCCGTGAGGAGCACCCATCCCTGTCCTGTGAGGAGCACCCATCCCGTCCTGTGGGGAGCACCCATCCCGTCCTGTGGGGAGCACCCATCCCGTCCGGCTGTCGCTGCAGGCCTGCTCGCCCACCTGTGCGCCGGGACGCGCTGCGCGCCGAGCCCCTTGCCCACGAGGAAGTGCACGTCACACAGCACCTCGTTGTTGAAGAGGAAGGCGAAGCGCTCCTGCACCGTGGGCTTCGACGCCTGCCAGTTGTAGGCGGGCTCCCGCAGCAGCGCGCCCGCCTCCTCGCGCTCGGCGCCCGCGGCCTGCGCGCCGTCCGCCCCGGGGCCCGACGCGGCGTTGGGGGGCGGCCCGGCGGCGGCGTTGGGGGGCGGCCCGGCCGAGGCAGCGGCGGCCGCGGCGGCGTTCCCCGGGGCCGGCCCCGCGTGGTTGGCGCTGGGCCCCGGGGCGCCCCCCGGCCCGACCCCCGGCGGGCACGACGCGCGCCCGCCGCTGCCTCCCGCCGCCATCTTGTCGCTGCGGCGCGGGGGGCGGGGCCGAGGCGGCGCGGGGCGGGGCCTGGAGGACGCAGAGAGGGGCGGGGCCTGGAGGACGTCGTTTCGGGGCGGGGCCGGAAAACGTCAGGAGTGGGGCGGAAGACGCCGGGAGGGGCGGAGCCAAAAGGACGCCAGGAGGGGCTGGGCCTGGCGGGGCCCGAGGGACGCTGGGAAGTGGGGCGGATGAAGCCTCGAGGGGGCGGGGCCGGAAGAACGTCAGAGGTGGGCGGAAGACGCCGGGAGGGGTGGGGTCTAGTGGGTAACCAAGGCATGCTGGGAAGTGGGGCGAGGAAACCTGGATGGGAGGGACCGAAAAAACGTCAGGTGTGGGGCGGAAGACGCTGGGAAGTGCGCGGACTAGGCAGGGCCGCAGAGGGCGCTGTGAGGTGCGGCGGAAGAAGGGAGGAGCGCGGCCGGAAGAATCCGCGAAGGCGCGACAGGAAATACGTCGACGGCGGGGCGGAAGTCGCCGGGAGGGCGGGACCCGAAAGAATGCTGGGAGGTGTGGCGGAAAGAGGGAAGAGCGGGAGGCCGGAAATACGTCAGAGGTGGGCGGGAGACGTCGGGGGCGGGGTCTGGTGAGTCCCCAGGGCATGCTGGGAAGTGGGGCGGAAGAAACCTGGATGGGCGGGACCGGAAGAACGTCAGGTGTGGGACGGAAGACACCGGGAGGGGTGGGAACTAGGCCGGGCCCAAGAAGACGCTGTGTTGCGGCGGAAGAAGGGAGGGGCGCAGACGGAAAGACGTCAGATGTAGTGCGGAAGAACGCGAGAAGGCAGCACAGGAAATACGTCATCTTGTTGCGGAAGTCGCCGGGAGGGTGGTGCCCGAATGGTTGCTGGGAGGTGGGGAGGAAAAAGGGTGGAGCGCAGCCGGAAGGAGGTCAGAGGTGGGGCGGAAGAAGCAGATAAGGAGGGGCTTGAAAGACGTCATACGTGGGGCGGGCGACGCCGGGGGCCGGGGCGCGAGAGGACGCTGGGAAGTGTGGCGGAAGACGCCGAGAGGGGCGGGGCCGGGAGGACCCTGGGAGGTGTGAACTGGGTTGCACCCCGACCGCCTGGCGCCCCGGCCCGGCTGGTAACCGGGTTCCCGGGGCCCTGGCTCGGCAGCCGCCAGGCGCAGGCCTTGAGCTGGGGAGGGGCGTCCCCGCCTTTCCCTTCCTTCGGCCGTGCTGGCAGGCCCATCCTCACCGCAGGCACAGGTTCGAGTCCCGGCAGCTCCCAGCTGGGCGCCTGCACCGAGGAGACCCCGTGGGGCGCGTCCTGAAGGGGTCTCAGGGCAAGGGGCGGCCCCTGGTTCCCTGCCAGCCCCACGCGGGCCCCGGGCACGGGCTCGCCCAGCATCCCAGGCTCTGGGGAGAGGCCTTTGCGTGGGTGAAGTGGTTCCCCCGAGGCCTGCACACCCAGGGCCTCCCCGTGGGAGCAGGGCACCCCCAGCCCACACCCCACAAGGTGCACGGATCCTGGCCCGTCTTAAAGAAGAGCCCTTCTCAACTTCCCGCGAAGCTCTGCTGCTTCTGCTTTTGAGGTTTGTTTATTTTTACTGGAAGCCCAATTCACAGAGAGGAGGAGAGACAGAAAGATCTTCCATCTGCTGATTCACTCCCTACGTGGCCACAGAGGCCAGAGCTGCGCTGATTCGAAGCCAGGAGCCAGGAGCTTCTTCCAGGTCTCCCACACAGCAGGTGCAGGGTCCCAAGGCTTTGGGCCATCCTCCACTGCTTTCCCAGGCCACAGGCAGGGAGCTGGGTGGGAAGCGGGGCAGCCGGGACTTGAACCTGTGGGATGCTGGCGCTTGCAGATGGAGGAGTAGTCTGTTGAGCCACAGCGCTAAGCCCAGGTCACTGCTGCTTAACGGGCCCAGGCCTCTCCCAGCACTGCCTGGGGCTGCGAACCAGGTCCACACGCAGCAGGTGCGCTGGCCAGAGCCCAGCCGGGAGCTGGATCCGGGCAGGAGTCAGGAAGATGGGGTGGAGGCTACTCAGGCTCCCACAGCTCAGGGCCTGAGTTCGAGTCCCAGCCCCAGCTCTTGCCAGCGCACGGGCTAAGCCTGCAGGGTTGGCTCAGGTGCTGGAGTCCCGGCAGCCACGTGGGGGACCCCCAGGACAATCCTGGTCTCAGTGGGTCCTATTTGTTGAGGGGCGGCAAGCAGGATTCACTTCCCAGCCTGGCACTGCCCACCAGCCCTCCCTGTCCTGCCCAGGTGGCCTGGGGTGCCCCCTCCCCTGGGGTGTCTGCAGAGGGGGCGAGCAATACGTAGGCATCTGCGGTGAAAGGAACCAGGCCCAGCCAGCCGGTGCTGGAGGGGTGGGGCAGGACCGGGCAACAACGTCCCTCCTCCTGGTCTCCAACTCGGGGACATGGGGACTGTCACGGAGCGATGCCCTACACACCAAACAGGCCCGACATGTTAGAAGACTTGAGGCCCGCTCACAAGCTTGGAGCGTGGAGAAGAGCCTGCTGATCCAGCTCGAACTGGATGGTAGCACAGTGGGTCACACCACTGCCTGTGGCACTAGTGTCCCATATAGGCGCTGGATCAGGTCCAGAGTGCTCCACTACCCATCCAGCCCCCTGTGGAGGACGGCTCTCTAGCACCCCGTTGGAGACCCTGAAGAAGCTCCTGCTTGCTCCTGGCTTCAGATTGGCTCAGTTCTGGCCATTGTGGAAACTTGGGGATTGAACCAGCAGGCAGAAGATCTTCCTCTCTGTCTCTCCTCTCTATGTACCTGCCTTTCCAATAAAGATAAATAAATCTTGAATAAAAATGATTTAGAGGGGCGGTGGTGCACGCTGCCACCTTCTAGAGTGCACACCGGTGGTCCCCTCCCAAGGCTGTGGACTGTATCCCCTGGCCAGTACATCGTATCCTGTCAGGCCTTGCCCCTGCCGGAGTTGCCCTCTTAAAGCCCCGGGGTGCTGCAACTGTTACAAAAAAGGCACTGCTCCCCTCTTCCAAAGGTGCCAGGTGGACAGGTCCTGAGCTGGCCCCAGGACGGGTGCTGGGCAGGTGGCCCAGCCTGTGTACCCACGGGTGGGAGATGCTGTGTGAAGCCAGGGACCACTCCCTACCTCCAGGGTTCCAGAGGCCACTTCAGGATTGGCATCCGGATCTTCTGCCGTGTCACAAAGGGGAGACTGAGGCAGGCACCTGGGAGTTTTGGGAGGTGGGCCTGCTTTAGTTCTATCCCATGGTGGAGCTCGGCTTACACCCAGCTCCCGGTGCATGCACCGGGTTCCTGTGGGCACCTGGGGAGTGAGCCAGCAGGGCGGGAGACGTTCTCTCTCGATCTGCCTTTCCCCTGCCCCGTAGGCCTGGGTGCTGTCCCAGTGGCCCCTCCACCCCCTGGTAGCTTGCCCCACAAAGCTCCGGGTCCCAGGTATGGGACCACACCCTGGGAAGCCACAGGCTGCAAACACAAGAGTCTCGCCTCGGTACCCCGGAGTGAGCAGGGGTTTGGGGCTGCGACCCACAGGCATAGGCACAAGACAAGCTGTGAGGACCAAAGGGGTATATCCTGGCTCCCACCCAGCCCAGGGCAGCAGGAACTGCGTCCCCTGTGGCCAGCCAGGTGGGCCCAGACCCCACGGAGAGCTTGCTCATGACGTGGCGCCCTGGCCACGGTGGTCCACTCGTGGAGCCGCAGACCCGGCTGTCTGCTGCTGCACACACTGGGACACAATGTTCCCCACCTCCCCAAAAACAAAAACCAGACCTAGGAGGGCTCTGGGCTCCTGGCCCATGTGCTGAGTGAGCAGTCAGTGCTGCTGGCCACTCTCACAGGGCCGTGCAACCATCACCTCTTCTGGTTCTAGAATGTTCCCAGCAGCCGTCCTGGTCCCTGCTTTTCCCCTTCCTCTCCCAGTGGATCTGGCAATGCTGCACCGCCCCCTCCCTGAAGCTCCACCTGCCATCCCACACTGCGGCCTGAGATCCGGCCCAGCCAGTGCAGAGGGGAGGCGGGGAGAGGGGTGGGACCGGGCACGGGAAGCCACAGAACAAGGCCCGGAGCCACTGCCCAGGACAGCCTGTCCCTGGCACACCGCGGAGGGCAGCCAGCGGTCAGCGACCTGGGACGGCACCGCCTGGGCATGCGGCCGGCCTGGGTCCTGTTTGTGTGTGAACACATGCACACGCACAGCCAGCCTGGGGGTGGGGAGAGCCAGGCGAGGCAGAGCTGCTCTGTTCCATCACCCGCACACCCACCTGGCACGCGCAGGGGAGAGGGTGGCCAGCTGCATGGAGGCACTGCACTGGGGGTGCGCCCCACGTGGGGTGAGGCCACAGAATCCCCCAGGATGCTGTGAGCAGAGCCTCCAGGGTCAGGGGTGTGGACAACCCCCAGCAGTGAGAACCCCCTTGTCCCGTAGTCTAGCTTCGCTCTGAGTTGGGCAGAGGGGCCCAGAAATGGGATTTTGGGGTGCTGGGCAGGAGGCCACCAAGCAGCTGACTAGGACCAGGGGTTTCTTGGTGAAGGGCTGGGTCAGAAGGGGACCACCTGCTTGGGCTGAGCTCAGACTTAGGTACCCAGAAAGGCCTGGTATGGGCTGGGCTGTGGTGGGCCGGGGCACAGGGGACCTGGGCCTGCCCGTGTACCCTCCCCGCCCTGCAGCAAGCGAGAACTGCCTGCACCCCTTTCTAGCATCCAGTGGGGCCCTGGCCCCTCCCGGAACAAGTGCCACCAGGAATTTGGCCAACTCTCTGGCCAGGGTCACTCCCAAACTACCATGCGGGGGAGGCTGGGAAGGGGCTGGCCAGAGGGGGAAATGACCCATGGGCTTGTACAGAAGACAGACCCACATGCCAGGGCACAGGCATACCGTGGGAGACTCAGGCACACAGTGTGTGTGGGATCCACGGGACAGGACCCATGTTGCAATGCAATGGGTCAAGCACTTACCTGAACGCCATGGTGGACATGGGTTCGTGTCCAGGCAGCTCCACTTCCCATCCAGCTCCCTGCCTGTTGTGGCCTGGGAAAGCAGAGGAGGACGGCCCAAAGCCTTGGGACCCTGCACCCTGCCTGCAACTGTTTAGGGAGTGACCCTCCTGTGGACGCCCCTCTGTCTACCTTCCAAATAAACAAATCTTAGCGAGAGAGAAGCAGGACTTCCTTTAACCCTAAGGGTGATGGAATGTTCTAGCACACACACACACACACACACAAACATACGCCACCTTGCACCTTCTCACTATTTCTCCAATACCCTCCTGACCACACTGGGACCCCAAGGAGCCAGAACTATGGTCCAGTGCCCCACGCCCCCACACTGCGACCGTGGGGAGGGTCCGGACCCCAAGGGTCACCCCTGCCCCCCGCCCGGAGGAAGGTGCCGCAGGTTTTCATGATTTTTATTAAATCTTACAAAACAGAATACAAAACCCTGGCGCACGCGCTGCTGCTGGCCGGCTCAGCGTGGTAAAGTGCTTGGGTCCCGCGCTGCCGCCCGATCCCCTGCCCACCTCGGGTGTGTGTGGGGGGGTCTTTGGAAAGGCCCGGCTGGCGGCAGCGCCCACGGCTGCCAGGCTTGGGGGGCAGGGAGGGAGGCGCAGGGCCCGGGTCGGCGACCAGCCCCCTGCCCGCCCCCGGACATTCAAGTATTGGAGAAGAGGGACACGAAGCCGACTCATGTTTTGTTGGTTTTTTTTTGTTTTGTAGAAAAACTAACTAAACACGGCGGGCGGGGCCGGGGCTCCGCGGAAGCACGGCTTTGCATAGATGTCGTGGCCGGAGGGAGCGGCGTGCGGGTGCCACCCAGGCCGGGGGGCTGTGCAGGGCAGCGCAGGGCAGGACACGGCCGTGTCAGCCTGAGCCCTGAGGGTGGGCACTCAGGCCCCCGTGGTGGCTGACCGCGACCATCCGGCCCCTGGCTGGGGAGGAAGCTGAGAAGCAGGCCCTGGCGGGGCCGGGGGCAGGTGGGCAGCTGGGTGTGTCCCCCAAGGTCAGCTGCAGCTTGAGGTCAGGATCCAAGCAAGCCCCGATTGTCAACTTTCCAGGGGACAAGGCGGGCAGCCAGGGGGGCGCGCTGCCCCTGCCCAGGCTCCTGGGCATCCCCGAAACCCTGAGGCCCCCGCTCTGGGGACGAGGCCGGACATGGGTCCGAGCCCAGCGCGGCCACAGGGCCCTTCACAGTACAGTGGGTGGGGCAGGGGTGCACCTGCCCGGCCCCGTGCCCTTGGCCCTGTGGCCAGAAAGGAAAATAAAACAGGGAGGGGGCTGGGCGGCGAGGGGAGGGGGTAGATGGATTAAAAGGGGGAACCAACAGCAAAAAACCTCTAACTCCCACCCAAGGCGAGCCCGGGTGCAGGGGCAGTCTATATACAGGATGTGGAGGGCGTGCAGTCACCCGCGGTCACCCACGAGGACCACGGGGGAGGCAGCCGGGCTGGCCCTCTGCCGCCGCTGGGCCAGCTTGGACTCGGAGGGCGGGGACAGCTGCAGGCAGCGTGAGGTAGCTCGGATGAGGACCGGCGGGGCCTGGCCCGCAGCCTCTTCGCTGGCCGCGTCCTCCTCGCGCTGGGCCAGCTGCCGGTTCACGGCGATGGCCTCGGCTGCGAAGGACGTGAGGTCTTTGGCACAGCTGTTCCTGGGGGAGTGGGGGGGGGGGCGGACGCTCACACAGGGTCCTGGGGACACCCCTCCCATCCCCTTCCCAACAGGCCAGCCTCACCTTTGCAGGACCCTGGGCGTGGGCAGCGTGTTGTCCGGGGCACACTGCAAGGAGAACGGAGATAGCTAGTGGCTCCCCCCCGCCTGTTCCCCGCCAGGACCAGCTCTCAGAGCTATCGGGCCCCACGCCTGCAGCCTTACCCCCTGCACCCAGGGGTGCTGCAGGACTTGGGCGGCACTCAACCGCTGCTTGGCATCACGCACGAGCAGCCTGGAGATGAGGTCTTTGGCGGCGAAGGAGATGTGGGCCCAGTCCTTGTCCGGGAACTCGTACTTGCCCTCCTGGATGCTCTCAAACAGCATGTTCTGGGAGGCAAAAGGAGGGTAGGGCTGGGGACGAGGGCTGCACCGGGCAAGCCCGGGGCCTCTCCTACCTCCAGCTTGGGGCATCAGACCAAACAAGTGGGCAGGTGCACAGCATGGGGCAGTGCTGGGCCAGGCAGGACAGGAGGGGTGCACGGGGTGGGCATAACCTGGCATAGCAGGTAGAACAGGGCCGGAGCAGGGCACAGAACCTGACCAGGCCTGGCATGGTGTGGCTGGGCCGGGCAGGAGGGGTGCACAGGGCCTAGGTAGGGCCTGGCATGGCATGGATGGGCTGGGCAGGGCCTGGCTGGGCAGGAGGGGTGCACGGGGCCTGGTAGGGCCTGGCATGGCGTAGATGGGCTGGGCAGGAGGGGTGTACGGGGCCTGGTAGGGTCTGGCCTGGCCTGGCTGGGCAGGGCAGGGGGCTGCACGGGTCACGCCGGGTACCTGGCAGGCAGGGCAGGCCTCGCCGCGGTCCCAGCCGCAGTCGCTGCCACAGCGGCCCACGAAGGGCGGGTAGCCGCTGAGCAGGATGTACAGGATGACGCCCAGGCTCCACAGGTCGCAGCGCTTGTCGTAGATGCTGGCTTCCTCGCTGAAGGCCTCCACCACCTCGGGGGCCATGTACTCGGCCGAGCCGCACTGCGGGGCGACAGGCGGGATCAGCTCAGGCTGCCCGGTGCGACGGAGCCCCGCCCCAGGCCCGTCAATCATTGGCCAGAGCCCCGCCCTGACCCGTCAATCAGCGGTCAGAGCCCCGCCCCTGGCTCACCCACCAATTAGCAACCAGAACCCCGCCCCTGGCCCGCCAACCAGGGACCTGAGCACCGCCCCCGGCCCACCCACCAATCAGCAATCGAGCTCCAGCCCCGCCCATCAGAACCAGGAGCTGCCCGCGCCCCGCCCCCGCCCGCCCGTCCAGCCAATCAGCTGCTGTTGCCAGGCGGAAGCGCGCCTGCCCTGGCAGAACCAGCCCGGGCACCTGGAGGTGACGCCATGGCAGGTGCCCCCAAGTCCTCACCGGGGTGAGCAGCTCGGGGGTGGAGATGGGCGAGCAGTCCCCGTTGAGTTTGATGCCGCTGCCCAGGTCGAAGTCGCAGATCTTCACGGGGGAGACCTGGGGGTGCAGGGTGCTGAGTGGGGAGCCCTCCGCAGCCCACACTGGGGTGGGCAGGGGCAGGTGGCAGGGTCAGTGGGCAGGGGAGGGCACGGGTGGGTAGGGGCAGGTGGCAGGGTCAGTGGGCAGGGGAGGCCAGGTGGGCAGACGGGCAGGTGGGCAAGGACGGGCAGAGGGCAGATGGGCAGGGATGGCCTGGGGCAGGGGGCGGCTGACCTGGTTGGGGTGCTCACACAGGATGTTCTCGGGCTTTAAGTCCCGGTGGGCAATGCCTGAGGACCAGAAGCGGGCAGGGTTAGGAGTGGGCAGGGTTAAAGGCGGACAGGGTTGGGGCGGGCAGGGTTGGGGGCGGGCAGGGTTGGGGGCAGGCAGGGTTAGGGGCGTGCAGGGATGGGGTGGGCAGGGTTAGAGGCAGGCAGGGATGGGGCGGGCAGGGTTAGGGTCGGGCAGGGATGGGTCGGGCAGGGTTGGGGTGGGCAGGGTTAGAGGCAGGCTGGGATAGGGCGGGCAGGGTTAGAGGCGGGCAGGGATAGGGCTGGAAGGGATGGGGGAGGGCGGGCGCCCAGGGGTGTGAGGCGGGCGGCACCTTTGTTGTGCAGGAAGTCCAGGGCGCTGGCCACGTCCTGCACCACCACGCTGGCCTCGAGCTCGTTGAAGTGCCGGCGCTGGTGGATGTGGCTCAGGATGGAGCCTGGGGGGAGACGGGCTGTCAGCTGGCAGGCGTGGACCAGGGTGCACCGCCCCGCCAACGCCCCGGCAGCACAGCCCCCCCACACACCTCCCCGCATCTTCTCAAACACCAGGTAGAAGCGGTCCTCTTCCTCGAAGAACTCTATCAGCTCCAGAACGTTCCTGCGGGGGCAGAGGAGCCAGTGCTGCCGGCGGGCCTCAGCCTGGCCCCGGCACCCACAGGGCTGGGTGTCATCCACAGGGGTAGGGCCTCTTCCTGGCCCCTGGCACCCATGGGGTGGGGACCCACCTGTGCCCCTGGCATTGGTACAGCATCTCCACCTCCCGGAAGACCCTGCTCCGGATGTGGCCCGGCTGTTTCTCAATGATCTGCAGGGCGAGGGTGCACTCTGGTCAGAGCTCGGCCACCCGGCCTCAGCCTGCAGGCTGTCCCACAGGAATGTGCTGGAAGCTGGAGCGGGCAGCTCCAGGGGAGGGGCAGCATGGGGCACCAGCACCCCTGGGCCCCTCCCACACCCAAGTCAGGTGACCAGGGCAGGCTCCCCGGCCGCCCTCCTGACCAGGGCAGCCGCAGCCCTCTGCCCCCACGTGACCCAGGAACAAGGGAGGCCTCGTGGCACCTGGCGGCCAGCCGTGGGGCCCCATGGCAGGCCATCCCACACCCTGCCTCTGGCTGCAAGCCAGTCCTAGGCACACGTCAGGTCCCACTCC
Organism: Ochotona curzoniae; assembly: GCF_017591425.1. Lineage (NCBI taxonomy): Eukaryota > Metazoa > Chordata > Mammalia > Lagomorpha > Ochotonidae > Ochotona > Ochotona curzoniae. Next base: position 2,222,666 of record NW_024466491.1, on the reverse strand, counting down.
AGGCCCTGGGACCCACAGTCTGTCAAACTGACCCTGAGCCACTTCCTGCCCACCCCAGCCCGTGGACCTGGGTCGGGGGCGTCCTGGCACCCACCTACGTGCACCAAGGGGGCAAAAAGAGCCTGCTGACTGCCCCAGGCCCGGCTGGGGTTGGCTTCCCCACCTGGGTGCCCTGTCTGCCGCTCAGGCCTGCCCCTGGCTCCCAGCTGGGGACTGCGTGCCCCTACCAGCTTCTCCTTCAGCCGCTGCAGCTCAGCCCTCCTGGGTCCCGTTCCTCCCCAGCCACCTGTGCCCATCCTGGACCCTAGCCCAACCCACGCCAGGTCATGGTGCCGAGGTGACCAGATGGTCCACAGGCACGGACTTCCCAGCCTGGTTCCCCACTTGTTAAACAAGTACAGGAAGCACGGGCAGTGCCGAGGAGGGCCCCGCTGGCTTGAGCATGCCACCCTCCGGGAGCCTGCTGGCATGGCCAAGGGAGCATCTGGCATTCCTCCCCCGGCTGGCTGCCCGTGACCCCACCCAGCCCAGGATCCGGATGTGGGTCACAAGGGGAGGCTGGAAGGTTCTTGGAACACAAGATTCACCTGCCAGGCCCTGCGAGGTCACGAGGCCCACAGGCCCATCTGGCTCTGCGACAGCTCAAAGACATGGCACTGGCCAAAGCGGCCCCCGACCCAAGCCTCGGCCCTTGGTGAGAAGAGCTGGGGGGCAGCTGGGCCCACCCGGGTGCCCTGAGTGACCACCTGGAACCCCCGCCACCCCCTGCTGGGCTCACCTTGACCGCGTACTCCTGGCCGGTAATGACGTTGACACAGGACTGCACGCGGGCGTGGGCGCCCTCCCCCAGCACGTCCTCCTGCAGCTGGTAGACGTCTGTGTGGCAACGGGGGACAGTGAAGGGCCTGAGCGCCCACACGGCCCCCCACATCGCCCCCACCTGCCGCCCAGCTCACCTTCGAACCTCCCGGAGAAGCTGTCGGTCGCACGGCCCCGCTTCTTCTTCTTACTCCTCTTCTTGGCGTCCGGGATGTCGATGGGCTGGCTGGTAGGCATGCCTGGCCCGGACAGAAGCAGGTCAGCAGGCCTTCCCCTGCCACTGCCCGCCCTGGCCCCCGACACCCCGGCCCCGGGCACTCACCAGGGCGGGTCTCGTGCTGCGGGCTGTGGTCAGAGTCCCCAAGATGGGCCTTGTCTAGAGAGAAGGCCAGCTCGAAAGGGTCCTGGGCCTGCGGAGGAGAGCGGGCTCAGGCCCAGGGGTGCGCAGCACCGGGCTGGCAGGTGCCATACACCCCGGGGACCCAGCAGAGCTAACTGCCACCTCTCCTCACCAGGAGACACTGGGTTATGTCTGGGGGTGCTACTGGCGGGAAGGAGGGGGTGAGGCAAGGCACGCTGCCCCCACTTCTCGGCACCTGGCACAGCCTCAGCCGTGGAGAAGGCGTCAGCCCAGCCCAGCCTGGCCCACAGCATCCACGGCTCTCAGGGCTGCAGTGTGACTCTGCCTGCAGGACAACCCTGACCCTGCACCTCCGGCCCCAGGGAGAGGCTGGACACCCTGCCGTGTCTGGCCTCAGCTTGCTCATCCACAGAATGGGCACAGCCTCCAGGCAGCTGGAGGATCAAAGGCACGGGGGCAGTAGGCAGGGTGAGTCACCAGGCGGGGTACTCTTTCCCACGGCCTCCTGGGCCATCCCGGCGGCTCAGCCCTGACTGAGGGACCAATGGGCATGGCCTCCTGTCCCCCACCTGCCTGTGGGCATCTGGTGTGCTCTGTTCTGACCCCCACCACCCCTGCCTGTGTCCACAGCTCTGCAGTGCCCTCTGGCTGCCTGGGCCGCCTGCTCAGCCCACTGCAGGCAGGCCCTATCGCTCAGCAGACCTAGCTAGTGGGGCTGGGGTGGGGAGTGCGTCCACCGGGCACCAGTGGGACAGGAGTCTGGGCCATAAGCCTGCAGGTTGCTCAGGCCCCCAGACCCCTCCAGGCAGGTTCTAGGCAAGCAGAGTTTGGACAAGACACAAAACCAGGCAGCCCTGGGCGGGTGTGCAGGAGAGCAGGGACCCACAGGCCAGAGAAGAGAGCTGGAGCAGCCAGCCGGGGCAGCCGGGAGGCAAGGCCAACATGCTGTGCATGCCAGCCTGTCAGAGTCCTTGCCCACTGCACACGCCAATGCCGGCTGGCCTGGGTCTCCAGACTGCCTGGACAGGTCACATCGGGAGATGCCGGAAAGACCCTAAAGGGCCCCATGGCAGAAGGGGTCCCCGGCAAGGAACCCAGCCTGGCAGAAGTGGCCCGGACGCACACCGGCAGCTTGCCGTGCCCCAATGTGGCTACCTGCCCAGACCTACTGCAGGGTGGCCATAGTGAGGGGGCCCGCAGGACAGGACACATAAGGCAAGGGTGGCCAGCACTTACCTGTCCCCCCGTCGGCCATGACTGAGGCGGAAGGCAGCTACCCCGAGCGATCATGGGGCCTCGCAGGGATCCAAGGGGCCGCCAGGGCGGGTGTGAGCTTCAGGCCTCAGCGGTCACCACCTCCAAGTCAGAAGGGCTGAGACACACGGACGGACGGGCAGAGCCCGGAGCTGAGCACCTGCCGTCCGGGCCACCACACCCCAGCTTCCCACCCTGAGCGGGGGGGGGGGGCCCGTGCTGGATCTGGCAGTCAGCAGGCATTATCCCCGCTCACCTCCCGGAGCTCCAGCTGGCTTTGGTGCCCACCCTGGCTGGGTGCCCTGACACCAGCCACCCCACAGGGGTTCCCACCCTGAAGGGAAAGGGGCCTCCAGGCGCGCGCTCTGGGTGCTGGGCAGCTGGGGCAGCGGTAGGGCAGGGCTACTGCAGGCTTGGGGTGCTGGCGTACACACACACACACACACACACACACACACACACACTGCCTCCTCCACCGGGCAACAGGTCCCGGTTGGTCGGAGCAAGCCAGGGGCCGCCATTACATAAGCCATCGGTCGGCGGGGTGGGGCGGCGGGCGGCTGACATCACTGCGTCCCCTGGGCCAGGCCCCAAGGGGAGGGGGGTGCCCTGCCCAGCACCTGCCCTCCCAACCCCCCACCCCCGGACCCGCTCAGCCGAGACCAGGCTGTCTGTGCGCTTAGAAACTTCCCGCCCCGACAGGAAATGGCACTTGAGCCTTGGGGTGTCTGCTGGGAGGGGGGTTGGGGAGCCCTGAACGCGCTGCCCCATGGCTCAGCCCCCCCTTCCCCGTCCCCACAGCAGGTGGACACAAGGGGCTCCCGACCCCACGGAGGGGGCTGCAGGTCACCACACACACACACACACACACACACCTGCTGGACGCCCCCCGCCCTCCGCTGCTGCTGCGGTTTGCAGGAGACCCCCCTCCCCACGGACACACAGCAGCCGCGTTCCCCACCGCCCCCCACCCCCCCACGGGGTCCGCGGCCACCCCAGGCCCCGAGCCGGGCCTCACCTTCAAGGAACGGAGGAAGCCGTGGAGCTGGCACCATCTTCTATCCGGGCCCCGCCAGCGGGGACGGCGGGCCCGGGAGGCGGCCCGGGGGCGGGGGGCGGCCGGGGAGCAGACCTGGACAGCCGGGGCAGCAGACAAAGGGGGCTTCGGTGAGCGGCGGCGGCGGCGGAGCGGGGCCTAGGGCGCGACCCGACCGGGGTTCCCGCTGGGCCCCATCCGCACCCCGGGGTGCCCAGCCGCCGCCGTCGGGGGGGGCCGAGGAATCCGGGGTGTGCTCACCGGGGTCGGGCTCGGGTCGGACCCCGCTCCTCCGCGGACCGCGCGGGGAACAGCACCGCCGCCACCGCGGATCCCCCCGCCGTCCGCCTGGGCCGCCACCGCCGAGAGGAGCCGGGCGCGCCGCCGCCGCCGCCGCTTTTATAGGCCTGGCCCCGCCCCCCGCCGCGGACACGCCCCCCGCCGCCAGAGGGGGCGGAGCCGCAGGGGCCGCGCGCGTCTGCGCAGTGAGGCGCACAGCCCGCCTCGCGGGGCTCCCCTCCCCCCGCCAGCCGAGCGCGCCTGCGCAGTGAGGTGCACGCCCCTCCTCCGATTCGGGGGGCGCCCCCTGCGCGTTCTCACTCGGAGCCGCTGGCTGTCGAGGGGGTCCCCGGTGGGTGCGTCTCCTGCAGCCCCGTGGGAGAGTTGCGGGGGGCTGCAAGAGGCGGCAGGGACTGTGGCCCGAGCAGGGGTTCCTCCTGCACCCCCTTTTTCCACCAGTCGCCCACGACCAGGGACTCATCCTTCTATAGAACTTTTCGACTGTACATCCACTTTAGCTGTCACATGCTCTTTCCACTCCCAGCAGCCTCTGCTCACTGGCTGCCCCCCAAGGCATCAGGGGCTGGTAGTGGGCATCTTGCCCTGGGGCACCCCCTGAGGCAGCCCAGCTGGCCAGCTGTGCTGTGGCCAGGGTACTTGGCCACACCGGGTAGAGAGGGCCAGTGAGTGAGGACACAGGGGTGTCCCTTGCATGGCCAGTGCCCAGAGAGGGGGCTGCTGCAGCCTGCTGCTGCGTGGCGGGAGCCGACACTAGGGCAGGGTGCAGAGGGCTGACAGCACCCCAAGGTTGTGCGAGATTTCTGCACCCAATGGGCTGAGCATACAAGTGGATCTGACATGCCTGCCTGCTGCGTGTGAGAGCTTAACAAACCAGCCCCCTCCGGCCAGCGTCGGCAGCTGCCCCGTGTGCACACCCCTGCGGATGCATCCCACTGACGGGACAGCTGGGAGGACCCTGCAGAGGGACCCGAGCTGTGACCCAGGAGGGACAGGCTGGACAGGCAAGTGCTCCCAACGGCCAAAGGCAGCCATTCCAGTCTGTGTCATGGATGGCCTGGTTATGAAGTGTCACCACGCCACACACACACACACACAGACACCTGCTCTCCCTATATTCCTGGGGATCTGTGGGTGGAGGGGATGGGATCCTTGCCGTGCAGGCCCTGGCTGTTGCCCCTCCTGTTCCCTGGTTCTTTCTGGGATGTGGTCTGTGCTGAGCCATGGAAGTGACCCCTGCTGGACAGAAAGGACCTGGGACAAGGATGGCCCCTGGAGGACCCCTAGCAAGACAGCCAGCCTGGGAGAAGGGCTGTCCGAACCAGGAGAGGCTCGGGGCAGCACTGACCCCGACACCCGACAAACAGGAAGCAGGGTGGGGCCCCAGCAGCCAGGCCAGCGGCCAGCATCAACTCCTGCCCCTGCCCTCCCTCACCTTCCTCCCCCCCAGCCTTCGTGCGTGCACACACACACACACAGTCTCTGGGGTTCCAGCATCAGAGCCTACCCTGAGTGGGACGCACAAGTGGGGTGACATGGGGACGTGGCCAGCCTCACCCCAAGGCTCCTGGGACCCTTGTCCACCCTCGCCTCTGGGGGAGGTTTCAAGGTGGCCCAGCGGGGTCCTGGCCCTGGGTCACCCTTCCCAGCATCTGGCTGGGTTCCTCAGGGGCTCCATAATCCAGCAGGTGCCCAGTCCTGGCTCTGTGGGTATTTGGGGCGTGAATCAGAGGTTGGAAGATCTCTCAAATAAAAGGAAAACAAAACATTAAAAAAATAAATTATTCTGAGTGTGTCTCTCCCACATAGAAAGTGAAAGTTGGGGGTGCCGGTGCAGGGGTATGGGCTCGCATGCACAGCGAGCGGGGGCCATGGGCAGTTGCTCTAGGGGTGGACGTGGGAGTGGAGGCCGTGTCACCCGGCCACACTGCCCGGGCATCTGATGCAAGTGGCCGTAAGTGTCCCTTTCCTGCCGGCTGACTCATTCACAGCGCCCGGTTCCAGGCGCTCAGCAGTTCTCCCAGGGCCTAGCTGGGGGTGTGGCCATGTCCAGCTCCCCACCCCATCCCAGCCCTGTCAGTCACCACAGGGCCCCAGTCCCAGTCCCACCCCTGGAGGCCAGGGCAGGGGCATGTGAATGGGCAAGGCTGGCCAAAGGTTGCAGTTCTGCTCCAGTGACCACGGATCATGTCACCCCCTGGCCTCGGTGGGTGTCCCAGGGGCAGGAGTGGGGGTGCAGGGTCATCCTGGAGCCCTGGTCACCCCTGACCTCGGTGGGTGTCCCAGGGGCAGGAGTGGGGGTGCAGGGTCATCCTGGAGCCCTGGTCACCCCTGACCTCGGTGGGTGTCCCAGGGACAGGAGTGGGGGTGCAGGGTCATCCCGGAGCCATGGTCCACCCCCTGACCTCGGTGGGTGTCCCAGGGGCAGGAGTGGGGGTGCAGGGTCATCGCAGAGCCCTGGTCACCCCTGTCCTTGGTGGGTGTCCCAGGGGCAGGAGTGGGGGTGCAGGGTCATCCCGGAGTCCGAGCACGGAGGTCGGACAGCTCTGGAACACACGGCCAGCAGGTATCCTGCTGCCCTGCCGCACCTGGGGTCAGCCCAGGGAAGACCCCTGACCCACACCAGGCCACCTCCTCTGCCTCAGGGACGGCGCCTGCGCACTAGCCGGAGGACTGGCGGGCGGAGACCCGTTGGCTTGGCAACGAGTTTGCGTCATCGAGCCTGGCGCCTGGCGCCCAGCCCCAGGGTGAGGGCAGAGGCGGGGCCCGACACACCGACCGCCAATCAGACCTGGGGACGGGCTGGATGAGGCTGTTGTCGCGGTTGTGGTGGGGCGGGGAGCCGCGCCTCTCTTAAAGGGACCGCGCGTTGCTGCCAGCCGTGGGGTCCCCCGGGCCTTGCTGGCTGGCCCTGAGGTCGGGGTCACGGGCCGGTCGGACGCCACCCTTGCTCTTCGGCCAGGCCGCGGGCGTCCAGGTCACCCCGTATCCCACCCTGGGCTGCTCAGACCCGGGCAGCCCAAGAAGGTTCCAGCAACGTGCAGGCCACTGGCTGAGCCACCCCACTTCCCGGGCTGGACTTGGGGGGCCAGCAGAGGGCCTGGGAGCGCGGGGATAGGGCTGTGCGGGCGGAGCAGGCCAAGGCCTTCTGCTGGCCGGATGCCCCAGAAGGTTCCAGAAGCCGTAGCCACACCCGGGGAGGGGGCAGGCGGGGTGCTCCCAGCCCATCATGTCCAGGGGCGCGCAGCGGATGCTGCCCTGCGAGGCCACCCTAGACCGGACGCGCCCAACGTGGCTGCCAGGTGTCCGTGCCCTCCAATGGCCCTCGGGGGGGCAGTGCAAGGGACCAAGGGACAGCACTGAGCCACATCCAAGGATGCATGGTGGCCCCTGCTGCTGGCACGGGCGGGAGTGGGCAGTGCCCAGTACCTGTCCCTTCGGCAGCCTGCAGGAAGGAGCTGTACACCTGTGGGCCACGCAAGAACCACACAGACTTGGGTCGGGGGTGCAGACTGTCCCTTCAACTGTGGGCCAAGTGTCCCCTGCCTGGACACCCTCTCACCCGCACCCTGGGGCTCCCCTATTCCACGTCTGCTCCAAAGACGGACCCTGTGGGTCATAGCTGGCTTCCCCTGCTGGCCCCCATGCTGGCCCAAGAGCCCACCCGGCATGTTGTGCCCCACTGAGCAGGGCCTAGGGCCCCGTCACTACCCCACCCCAGCTCCCTGCTTGGGCACTCGGGGAGGCCAGGATGGAGCTCCTGACACCTGCCCAGCTGCGGCCACTGAGACCATGGTGCGGGGATGGAACCAACCCTTGCTTAAAAAAAAGAAAAAATGCATTTATTCTGAGCTGGATGGAACAGTTGGGGGACCACACAAGGACCCCCGCCCTGTCTGTGGGCACCCCTGCCGCTGTCCCAGCTCTCAGTGGGCTCAGGGCCTGGGCCGGCAGGGGCAGGCAGTGCTGCTGGCTCCGGTCACTGGGCCGCAGGTCGAGGTGCCCGGGGCCGGCCCCACCTACGGCGGGGAAGTGGTAACTGCACTCACTGAAGGTGGCAGGAGTGGGGAGAGGGGGCGTCCCCAGCGCCCACAGGTCAGCCGAGGCCTGCCCAGGCCAAAGGCCACAGCCAGTCCAGCAGCAGGCAGAGTGGGCACGCAAACCCCGGGCACTTGGGAAGTCCGTGTCCACCCGAGTCACACCGGGGAGCGCCATCTGCTGGCCACAAAACGTTAAAAAGACAGCGTCCAGTGTTGGGCATGAGGTGCCCATCCGGCCCTGCGTAGAGTCTGAACCCCAGACGCAGCCCTGGAGCACGACAAACCTGAGATGGACGAGTGGAATGTTCCGGAGGGATCCGAGGAGAAGCGGGGACCATGGCTGGGTCCGGTCGGTCGTACCACTCGAGGGAGCAGAGGCCCGCGTGGCCCCGAGGCCCAGGGCGACCACGCTGCGTTCACACGGAGTCCGAGGCGCAGCGAAGCGGGCACAACCGGCGTGGGGCGGCGACGGGCGGCGACGGGCGGTGAGCCTTACGCGATGCTCAGTGGCACATCTGGGCAGTCATCTCTTTCTGTGAAGAGGGGGCAAGACGTCACACGGGCAGCCACACGCCTGGGGTCCACAGCAAAGCAGGAGACAGAGACAGGGTGGGGGCACGGGTCTCTCGGGGAGCCCCAGGCTGACAGGAGACACACCGCAGCACACCCCACGGGAAGGGGGTGCAGGTCTGTGGGCGTGACAGGGCTAAAACGTGGCCAGGGCTGCAGGGCGCATGCTGGGAGACTTGTGGAAAGCTGGTTGGCTCGGGAGCACCTGTCCCCACCGCGGCCAATCAGGCACTGTACCTGAAGGCCCAGTGTGGGCAGCGTGGTTGCAGAGGGGGTACAACTGGACTGGGCTGCCTTGGGGTCCCCATGTTCACCCTGGCCATATGGGTCGCCTCACGCGGACCACCAGTGGCCTGCAGGCACCTACTTGCTGCCCTCTGACCTCACAGAGTGGCCAGCTCTGCTGTGGGCCAGCCCGGGCAACGCCCGGCTCTCCTCCCGAGGCCCCGCCCCCCAGGTGCCATCCCTCCCCAGCCCCGCCCACCAGCGGCTCCAGCTCCTTGGGGTCGATGAGGCCGAACTCGCGCACGAAGTAGTAGAAGTGCTTGTAGCAGGTGTTGACGTGCGCCTCGGAGCCCAGGTGAGCGATGCGGTCAAAGTGGTGGATGTACACGTGCACGAAGACACGGAAGAGGCGCGAGAGGATCTTGCGCACAGCCTGCAGGAAGTTCTTGGGGAACGGGGTGCCTGCGGGGGACGGCCATGGTGCACTCAGTAGGGCTGGGGTGAGCTCGCACCCCAGGGGCCCACCTGGCCGGCACCCCGTCCCCGGGATGAAGTAGTGAGCTTGCACCCCAGGGGCCCACCCAGCCAGTATCCTGTCCCTGGGATGAGGTGGTGAGCTCGCACCCCAGGGGTCCACCCAGCCAGCACCCCGTCCCTGGGATGAGGTGGTGAGCTGGCACCCCAGGGGCCCACCCGGCCGGCACCCCGTCCTCAGGATGAGGTGGTGAGCTCGCACCCCAGGGGCCCACCCGGCCGGCACCCCGTCCCCAGGATGAGGTGGCGTGCCTACACCTGTTCAGGGCCCGGCTGTGGCAGCCGTGTGGTCACTCCGCGCATGCGGACACTCACCCACGCTGGTGGGGAAGAGGTCCTCATTGTTGATCTGCGCCTCGATCCAGTCCATGAGCAGGTCCATGTAGCGCGGGGCCGACAGCGCCGTGGGCTTCCGGAAGCGCTGCTCGTCCTGCCAGCGGTACTCGTACTTGGGCCCGCCCGACATGATCGGGCACGACTCCTCGGTGCAGCCGTCGCTGATGGTGCCGTAGATGAGGTTGACGCGGTTGAAGAAGTCCACCACGTGCACGGCCACCCAGTCATTGAGCTCCTCGCCCGGGGGCAGCTTCACGGCCAGCCGCAGGTCCAGGCCAGCGTGCAGCGAGGCCTGTGCACGCTTGTGCAGCTCGAAGCGCTGCGTGCCCGGCTCAAACTTGCGCTTGGGCCGGAAGGTCTTGTCCTTGTTGAAGACCTGCTTCAGGAATGGGCTGGACATCGTGGCGCTGCCCGCCGTGCCTCCACGCCGCAGCGGGCCCAGGCAGAGCTGAAACACACACAGCAGGAGGATGGAGGTCATGCCACTCCCACGTGAGCCCACAAATAGCTCTGAGCGCGGGGGCCTCAGCTGGGGGACTACGGCTGTCATGGTGGTGCAGTGGGTAAAGGGGGCCGCCTTGGACGCCAGCATCCCACAAGAGCGCCAGTTCGTGTCCCCGCTGGAGGCCCCACTTCCCATCCAGCTCCCTGCCTGTGACCTGGGAAAGCAGTGCAGGACGGCCCAAAGCCTTGGGACCCTGCACCCATGTGGGAGACCCAGAAGAGGCTCCTGGTTTTAGACCGGCTCAGCTCCGGCTGTGGTGGCCACTTGGGGAGTGAACAAGCAGATGGAAGATCTTTCTCTCTGCCTTTCAAATAAAAGTAAATACATCTTAACAAAACACACACACACCAACCCCACAGTGCTGCTGGGTCATCACAGTCCCCACAGTCAGCAGGCAGCAGGTGGCCCACACTTTCGTCCTACTCATGGGCAACAGCCTGGGCACAGGACACACCTTGCTGGGGGTGAGGACATGGGGAGGGAGGACACAGCCTCCTGGGGATGAGGGTCTGGGGAAGTAGTGAGGAACTCGGCAAGAGGAAGTGCCCACAAGGGGAAGTCCTGAAGGAGAGGGGGAGGGGAGCCGGGAAGAGCGCCTCCCTTCGTCCTGCTCGCTTCTTTCTTAAAGAATTATTATTATTATTTGAAAGGCAGACTGATATTACCAAGAAACAAGAGCTCTCCCATTCACCGGGCAAGGGCCAGGCCAGCAGCCAGGTCTCGCGCGTGGGCGCAGGGGCCCAAGGATTCGACCCCACCACAGGCGGGGAGCTGGGTGACAGCTGGAACAGTGCCCGTGTGGGCAGGCAGCGCCATGCACGGTGGCTTCCCGTCACACCTCCGACCAGCTCCCTGGGTTTTGCTCCAAGTGCCAGGGAGCACATGTGCTGCTGGGGCTGCAGGGACAGAGGTGGCAGCCAACACCTGGGCTCCACAGCCAGCAACGCAGCAGGCATTGCCCAGGTCTGCTGCCTGGCCAGCCGTGTCTCCCCAAGGCTGAGGCCTTGGACGCTGCCCCCGCCACCACCCACACCCGGAATGCAGTCACACCAAGGAAGCCCAGGACCAGCAGGGCACTGGAAGGAGACAGGGGTGTCAGCTACCCCTGGCTGATACGGACATATTCCTGTCCACCTCCTCAGCCTGGGCACCAACAGGAGGCCAGCCACACGGCCAAGCATGCGATGCACGGAGAGCATGGGGCACCCAGGGACTGGGCCGAGCCTCCGACATGCGTGACAGCCCAGAGGATGCAGGCATGCAGGGTCCCACAGTGTGTCGGGCTCCACAGACGGGAACTGGCCAGGACAGGGGAGTCCATGGGGACAGGACAGGGCTGAATGCCCACAGGGATGGGAAGCAGAACATTCTGGAACTCGACAGAAGAGATGGTCAGGCCCCATCTGAGCTTGGACTCCATCCCTGGGGATGCAAGCCTCAGAGCCCTAGATCCTGAGTCCGGGGATGCACAGGCTGTGGCCTACAAGCCTGACACAGGAGGCGGGTGGGGACTCCGTCTGTCCACCTGCCCGAGGTGGCAGCCTCGGGGAGCTCCAGGTGCCTCCGGCTGCAGAGGGTGTGGGCCAGCTCCCTGTCAACACACCAGATGCCTCCCAACCCCCGGGGACCTGCCTGGTGCAAGGTCAGCAGCCTGGTCCAGCTGGGGGTTGGGGACAGCCCAGGCCAGCTCCTGTGCAGAAAATTCAACTCTCCCAAGTGGGGGGATACCGCAAGGTCCGCCCTCAGCCCTCCCAGCAGCGGAATTCAAGGTCCTTCCCGTGGCAGTTGTGGGGGCTGCCCTGTGATGACAGACTGGGGCCTGCATGGCTGGGGGCAGGGCCGTCAGGGGGCACAGGGCTGTCAGGGGGCACAGGGCCACCAAGGGGTACAGGGTCACCCAGGGCACATACAGGGCTGTCAGGGGGCACAGGGCTGTCAGGGGGCACAGGGCCACCAGGGGGTACAGGGTCACCCGGGGCACACACAGGGCTGTCAGGGGGCACAGGGCTGTCAGGGCGCACAGGGTTGTCAGGGGACACAGGGTTACATGGCCGCTGCTGGCTGACGGACGGGGCTATTGGTAGCCACAGCCCACCCAGCAAACACGGCTCCCCTGGGCTTTCCTTCTCCCCACCCCATGCACCTGGCTGACACCAAGACTGTTCTAGAAACAGGGCAGCGTCACGGGTCTCCTCACGGCCAGGTGGCCATTACTGTTTTGAGATGCCCGCTTACCGTGGCAGGGCTGCCTTCGCTTGGCTCCTCACGATGCCACACAGGCTTGTCCTGGCTCCTGCTGGGTTCCCCACGGCAAGGGAGGCGTGCGCGGAAGCTTCTAGAAGGGTGAGAGAGACGATGACAAACTCCCCAAACACCTCCCTCCCCCCTGGGAAAGCACAGAGCAATACAGTTCCTCTGGGCCGGCTGAGGCACGCCAACGGCCCGCTCGCCCACTTCCTTCCGGCGCCTTCCACATCCTGCCACGGCTTGCGGGCCCCTCCCTGGACTCACATGAGCCGATGGGTCCCTGAGGCTGAGGCCCAGGTCAGACCCTCGATCCGGGTGGGAACTCCCCAGCCTAGGGCGTGCAGCAAGCCCCAGCTCAGATGCCCCGAGCCCCCGTCCATGCCCGGCCTTGGCCAGCTCTCCTCCAGGCTGCACCCCTCACGTCTGCCTGGCCGGAAGGAAGGTGGAGGGGAGGGCACAGCAGGGCCGGCACGGGACCCATTGCACACCTGGTCCTGGGGCTGACTGCTGGCATGGAGTGAGCAGCCCAGACAGAGCAAGTTCCAGCCTCGGGTCCACAGGGGCCCAGGAGGGAGTCCCCTGTGGGCTAAAACTACGCCCAGCAACCACCAAGCCATGGTGGGCATTCTGACATATGTGTACAGATACACAGGAAGGAGGAGAGACAAAGATCTTCCGTCCTGATTCACTCCCCAAGCGGCTGCAATGGCTGAAGCTGAGCTGATTTGAAGCCAGGAGCCAGGAGCTTCTTCCGGGTCTCCCATACAAGTACAGGGTCCCAAGGCTTTGGGCCGTCCTCCACTGCTTTCCCAGGCCACAGGCAGGGAGCTGGGTGGGAAGTGGGGCCGCCAGGATTAGAACCAGTACCCATATGGGATCCCACTAGGCCTTCACACCCAGCCCTCTAAAATATTTCTTAAACTAAAACTGAAAATGCAAGCTCTGTGTCCACGGAATCGTTGGAGGAGGCCATGTGCGGGGGGCAGCAGGGGAGTTGCCAGAGAGTCAGGGCCAACCTGGGGGTCCCCCTCCCCAAGTCATTCCTGCGCCCACTTGGCTCTGGGTGTCCAGCCCAGCAGCCAACATGGCATCCCCTGCTGGCCACTCTAGATTGGAATATGGGCTCTGGCTGCCCACCCTGGCAGGCCATCCCAGGTCAGGGCCCTGCCCAGCCTCTCGGTGCTGGCCGAGAACAGGGGCCTCCTCTTGGGGACCCGGGGCCGCATCCCCTTTCCCTCCCGCTGTCCTCCTGCTCTGAGCCAGGCAAACAGGAACTGAGCTCCTGGGCTTGGGGTTTTGAGAAGAAAACCCCGGCACTCAGGGATGCTGGGGAATTCTTCCAGATGTTGACTGCGTGAGCCCCAGGCAGGCTGGCAGGCTGGGCGGCTGCCAAGAGGACTGCAGGCGCCCTCGAATGGGTGCCAAGGGGAGCGGGAACTGCAGGGCCACCCGAAGCCTGGGTCAGAGCTATCAGGGAAGGGCCCTGTGTGGGAAGCCCACGACGGAGCTGTCGGCTCCCTGGCATCTGCCTGGCCCAGCCCTGGCCGTGGGGGACACTTGGGGAGTGACCTTGGGGGGGGGAATGTCAAAACCTTCTTTTTTCTCTATCATCTAAGTAGATCAAAAGAAGTGTAATTGGACCCAGCGTGGCAGCCTAGTGGCTAAAGTCCTCTCCCTGCATGCACCAGGATTTCATATGGGCTCCAGTACCAGTCCTGGCTGCTCCACTTCCCATCCAGCTCCCTGCCTGTGGCCTGGGAAAGCAGTGGAGGACGGCCCAAAGCCTTGGGACCCTGCACCCACGTGGGAGACCCGGAAGAGGTTCCAGGCTCCTGGCTTTGGATAGGCACAGCTCCGGCTGTTGTACCTGCTAGGGGAGTGAATCAGTAGACGGAATACCTTTCTGATTCTCCTCCTCTCTGTATATCTGACTTTCCAGTAAACCAATACATCTTGACAAAAATAAAATAAACATTATCTGGCCTGCCTCGCAGGACAGGACTGCCCGGCACCATGGGGCAAGGGCCAAGGGCTAACTCCACACCATGTTTCTTTTTGGACAATATATATTCCAGGCAGAGTTGAGAGAGAGACTACGCCACACAGCCGGGGCTGCCACCCTGGACAGCTACGGGCCCGAGGGGTAGGGATTGTGCGGGGAGCAGAAGCAGGCCACAGCTGACCGCACCCACAAATCCCTGGAGGGACCCCTGTTTCCCCGGAAAGGAAGTGTGTGAGAGGGGGAGGAAGTCGAGCTGTAGCTGGCACGTGGGAGCCAAAACCGAGGGCGTCCTGGGGAAAGTGGGACCACAGGTGTTGTCATGTGGCCACCCTGTAAAACGGGGCGCCCTGGAACCCCGTCTCCACCCCCTACCCTGAACTGCAACATGATGATTCTTGCAGGAAGGAGTGAGGTGGCCAGACCCCCCAAGTTGTAAACCCACCCCGGGCTCAGCCTCAGAGGACAAGACAGCCTCATTAAGGACACCCCGCAAGGTGTGTCCCCATGATGGCCCACCACCCCAGCTCCGGCTGGCATCGCAGGGACTCCCCTGCGACATGGAGGGGACAAAGCTGCAAGCTTAGAGGGCTTTAAGCTCACCCAGGAGCTGCGAATGGTTCACCACCCACCCAGAGGGTGGGCAGGGGTCACCCTAGGGCCATCCACCGCTGCCCACTCCAGCCTGACCCTCACGCCTGTCTCCCATCCCTGTGTCCCCAGTCCTCCACCACCCACCCCCTCTCCACTCTCCTGTCTCCCTGTCCTCCGTCCCCCTGTCCCCTATCCTCCGTCCCTCTATCCACTGTCCCCGTCCTGTCTCCCTGTTCACTCCCTCCCCGTCCACTATCCCCGTCCCCCTTCCTCTGTCCCCCTCTCCCCCTGTCCCCCGTTCTCCTGTCCCCCCCCCCGTTCCGCGTCCCACGTCCCCTCTCCCCGTCCCCCTGCTCACCCCTTCCCCTCACCCCTTCCCCCCGCTCTCCCTTCCCCTCTCCCCTGCTCACCCCTTCCCCTCTCCCCGTCCCCCTGCTCACCCCTTCCCCTCTCCCCTGCTCACCCCTTCCCCTCATCCCGTCCCCCTGCTCACCCCTTCCCCTCTCCCCGTCCCCCTGCTCACCCCTTCCCCTCTCCCCGTTCCCCTGCTCACCCCTTCTCTTCACCCCTTCCCCTCTCTCCGTCCCCCGGCCCCCTCACCCTCTGGCCGCCCGGACCGGACGCCTCCCGCGGTGGGACGCCACACTCTCGCCACAAGCCCCGCCCCTGCCGCACCCGGATCTACTTTCCTTAAAGGGCCGGGAGCGTCGGCGCAGGCGCGGGGCGTGTGACGCGCGTTCAAAGTTCCCGGAAACGTACCTCCACCCCCCCACCGGAGGCGGGGCGGGCACCTCGCGCTCCGTTGCGTAGCAACCAGGGCGGCTGTGGGCGGAACCGGCTTCGCCGTCGCCGTTGGAGAGCGGGGGCGGGACCGAGCGCGGCGCGCGTTGCGGGGGGCGGGGCTGTCGCTGGGAGTGACAGGCTCCGTGGGCGGGGCCTGCGGCGGTTGTCCGTTGAGGCGGGGCGGGGCCGCGCCGGTGGGGGCGGGGCCTGCTCGGAGGCGGGCCGGCGATGGCGCCGTTGGTTGGACGGCGGCGGGCGAGGGGGCGGGCCATGGCCTTGCTGCTGTGGCTGGGCCTGACGGCGGGGCTGGCCCGCGGCTGCCTGCACTGCCACGGCAACTTCTCGGACAAGTTCTCCTTCTACCGCAACCACGTGAACCTCAAGTCTTGGTGGGTGGGTGACATCCCCGTGTCGGGGAGGCTGCTCACGGAATGGAGCCAGGACACGATGAAGGAGCTGCACCTGGCCATCCCCGCCGAAATCAGTGGGTGCTGCAGCCTGGGAAGGAGGGTTTGGGCATGGAGCAGCCTGGGACCTGGGATGGGGTGCGGGCATGGGGCAGCCTGGGAGGAAGGGGTGAGGGCATGGGGCAGCCTGGGAAGGAGGGGTGCGGGCATGGAGCAGCCTGGGACCTGGGAGGGGTGCAGGCATGGAGCAGCCTGGGACCTGGGAGGGGTGCAGGCATGGAGCAGCCTGGGACCTGGGATGGGGTGCGGGCATGGAGCAGCCTGGGACCTAGGAGGGGTGAGGGCATGGGGCAGCCTGGGACCTGGGATGGGGTGCGGGCATGGGGCAGCCTGGGAGGAAGGGGTGAGGGCATGGGGCAGCCTGGGAAGGAGGGTGCGGGCATGGGGCAGCCTGGGAAGGAGGGTGCGAGCATGGAGCAGCCTTGGACCTGGGAGGGCTGTGGGCATTGACCAACCTGGGCAGGCCGCTCACCTGCCCTCCTTCTCCCTTTTGCTCCCTAGCGCGGGAGAAGCTGGATGACGTGGCTAGAACCGTGTACCAAAAAATGGATCAACTGTTCCAGGGGAAGATGTATTCCCCAGGTGAGGGCCTGGGGGGCCCCAAGGCGGGGTGTGCCCACTCCGCAGTGCCCGTGGTGGAGGGCCTGACCGCCCTCCCCCTCTTGCTTCCTTTTCAGGTTATTTCCCTAACCAGCTGAGGACCATCTTTCGGGAACAGGTGCGCCAGCTGCAAAACGTCATCATCCAGAGTGCGTGAGGGCAGCTGGGACGGGGACTATGGGGGGGCGCAGGTGACACGAGTGGGAGGACCCAAATCCTGCCCAGGCAGCTCTCTGGGGCCACTCTGGGGCTCCCAGGCTGCACGACCCTGAACCCCAAATGGGTAGGGCCCAGCAGGAACATCATTTCCTGTCTGTTCCCCCCACCCCACCCCCAGGCCGCATAGACTGCCAGCGACACTGTGGTGAGTGGATTGGGCAGCACCGGTGGCCGGCGGGGAGTTGGGCAGCCCCGCGCCTACCCAGGGGTGTCCATGGCCTCCCCGGCACCCTGCAGGCATCTTCCAGTATGACACGATCTCCTGCGGCAACTGCACAGACTCGCATGTCGTCTGCTTCGGCTACAACTGCGAGTAGGGCTCGGGGCTGTGGGGGTGGCAGGGCGTGGGGGTGTGCGGAGGTCCCCACCCGCACCGGGCTGGCTGCGGGTTGCCTGCCAGCTCTCTGTCCGCACAGGTCCTCAGCACAGTGGCAGGCAGCCGTGAAGGGCCTCCTGCTGTACATGTGAGTCCAGGGGGTGTGGGGGAAGTGGCCTGGCTTCAGAGAGGGGACGCCCACCAGGCCACCCAGCCCTCCCTAACTCCAAACCTGCTGTTGTTCTAG
Organism: Ochotona curzoniae; assembly: GCF_017591425.1. Taxonomy (NCBI): domain Eukaryota; kingdom Metazoa; phylum Chordata; class Mammalia; order Lagomorpha; family Ochotonidae; genus Ochotona; species Ochotona curzoniae. The sequence goes on along the minus strand of NW_024466491.1, from coordinate 2,205,217 downwards.
AAATAAGTGGCACAAGTAAGTTGTCCTCACACTCAGCGTGCACGCGCGTGCGTGTGCATGCGTGAGCACCCCGGTGGTGAGTAGGTGTGGGCAGTAGGGGCCTCACCCTGGTGAATGGGGGCGGTGAATGAGCCTGGGCTGGGCTGTGGGCAGAGGCCCAGTGGAGGGGCCTCAGGCAGAGCCCAGGCTCTGACCCTGGGCCCTGTGATGTTTCAGAGAGGACACAAGCATGAGGTAACAGACCCCTGGGGGTTGTGGGGGATGCTGGGTTGGGATGCAGGCAGGGCAGGCGGGCCTCTGGGTGGCTGCATGCTGGGCGAGGGTCCCCTGGGATGGGTGATGGCAGGGCAGGTGGGCCTCTTGGTGGGCTGTGGAGCCCATCCCTGGGCGACCCTGCAGCAGGCAAGGCAGGTTTGCACCTGGAACACCCCTGACACTCTCCCTGACCCTGTGCGGTCATCTCTTGAACCATCAACTCCTCGCCTGGGTCACACAGAAACATCCCAGCCTTGTGAGTGATGGGGGCGGGGCCTTGGCTGGCACAGGGAGGCAGGTGGTGTGCGCGAGGCGCTGCTGAGGGCCCCGACACCCCTGCAGCCTCCAGTTGCCGTGCCTGATGCAGAACCTGGCCAACCTGACCCTGGAGGACATCTCTGAGTGTCTAACCCAGCATTGATGACAGCCAGTCCACCCGCAGCTGTGCTGGGGGGGCGGGGCCTGCTCGGCTGGACCGTCAGCACCTGGCCCCCAAGGGCAGGCTCGCTGCTGCCCCGTGCTCACTATTCCTGCAGCCCAGGCTGGGCTGGGCCGGTGGGAGGGGAAGGGATGTGGGCCTGCACTTCGCATGGGCTCCCGGGCAGGGGCACAGAGCTAGCAGGGGACATTAAAGTATCCTCAAGTTGCCACTCGAGAGGTTCTTGTCCAGCTAGGGGAACCACATGGGGATTCCAGAGGAGCCCTGCCTGGTCCAGGAATCCCCAAATACATCAATGATGCCCGCTGGGCATCCAAGAGGAGCCAGGAAGGTGTGGGAGCTTCATGGCATTCCTGCTGTCACTTAGGATGTAGGACAGTGGCCTGAGGGCAGGTGGGGTGGGGGGAGTGGGGGCGTGTGGCTCTGAGTGCCAATGCACCTGCTGGCGGTGCTGCTTCTGGGGAGGCTCCTGGCCCTGGAATAAGGGCGTGACTAAGACCCGTGCAGCTTCACACTGGCATGCGTGGGGAGCTCCAATCAGACACCAAGACATGTCAGAGCCACACGTGCCACGCTGAGCACACGCCAAGGTGATGCCTGCTGGCCCTGCCCACAGTTGCTGGGTGCCCCAGGGCTCCCGTGTGTGTCCACGGGAGAGTAAGGCCGCATGTAATTGGAAAGGTGCACTGTCCACCCACTGGCTCACTGTCCATGGGGACCAGGGCCCTAGGGTGGACAAGAGGGTGCAGCATGAGCACGAGGCTGCACTCTGGGCTGTGGGCATCTTAACTGCCATGGCACACCCTGCCCAGGCAGCACAGCACCAATGCTGGGTCCGTTTGCCCTCGTGCCACAGCCCCATGTGGCTGTGTGGCCTTGGGCTTTGTGGTGGGAAAGCCAACACGGTTGGGGTCAGCAGCTTGCACGGGCGATCTGCACTGGTCCCTGGGTGGAGGGGACCCTGTGAGGGCCCATGGACAGGGCTGGACGGCACCCACGTCGCATGCTCACCTCCGTTTGCAACTTTATTGGACCATCTTGACACAGATCGCGACAGCAGCGTGCCGAGGCCTGCACGGCGTGCCGGCAGCACACAGACATTTGGGGGACACGCCCTTCTCTGGGGTAAATCACTCGACATGCTAAAGTGACAGCTTCATCAGGAGGGAAAGATACAAGGTCACGCCATCATCTTGGGAGGTTGAGTCACGTGCCCAGGAGGCAGCAGGCAGAGAATGCCAGCCCTAGCCACCTGAGCAGACAGCGAGGAACCCCGGGGTGCTCGCTTGCTGCCCGAAGTCCTGACTTGAGGCGTCCTGGGGACAGAATGCATGGTGCGCAAAGTGACAAAGACAGGACGAGAAATGCCAGGACTCACCCCTGAACAAGAGGTCACAGAAGGGCCGCCACCGCGTGGCCAGCCAGCCTGTGCCATTCTGACAGCTCTCAGCCCGGCACCTGGCTGCTACTGCCCTCCCACTGTGCGTCCTGGGGAGAGGCCATGTCCACTCTGCCCACTGGGTTCCGCTGCTTCAGAGGGCTGCCCTTTCCAAGGAGGCGGCCCCCGAGAGGGCAGGGAGTGCAACCGGGGGTGCCGCTCACTGGCCTGGGGATTGGCTGGGGGCTTCTTGCTGGAGAGAGCAGTCAGGGGGTGACACATAAACCGTTGCCACATGGGACCGGGGGTGTCTCCACAGTGGATGGGTGCGGGCATGGAACACGCAGGAGGTGAGGCGGACGGGTGGGTAGCCCATGGTCAGCACTGGGCCAGCGTTCCCTTCACCTCCTCCAGCAGGTTGCCCAGCATGGTGGCGTCACTGCACTTGCCGTCTACGGACACAGAGCTCTCCCCCTGCAGAGGGCAGGGCAAGACTGTCAGCCACCATGGTGGGGTAGGCTAGGCTGCCGCCAGCCGTGCCCGCTACCAACTGCAGGAAGGAGACCAGGATGGAGCTTCGGCTTTCAGCTTGGCCCCCGTGTGCAGCTGTGTGGGGAGTGAAGCGGTAGATGGGAAGAGCTCTAACTACTTTTCAAAAACTTGAATCTTCAGAGAGCGAGCGAGTGAACCCTCCCCTCATGAAGCCCCCCAGAGCGCAGCAGACACCACAGACGGCTGGCACACCCAAGCCAGCCACATGGATGCACCCGGGGAAGGCGCTAAAGACACAGGCCCTTGGGATGCAGCTGGCAAGCGGGGTGTCCCCCGGGCACTCTCCCCAGGAGGAGACGGTGCTGATCAGGCACAGCCTCCCCTAGATGACATGGGAGCACCAAGCTGCGCCCACTGCTTCCTGCTGCCGCAACCCTGAGTGTGCGCTCACAAGCCCTTCACAGAGTCACAAGGTGACAGGGCGGGCACAGCCACCCCGTGGCACACCACACCCCATATTCCAGTGCTGGGTGTTCCCAAGGTGTCCTGGGGAGCTGGCTAGGGTGGGTGTCTGAGAAGGGGGCAGCAGCAGCTGCGAGCGAGGTGGGGCCTGGGAGTGCCTACCTTCTTGACAAGCAGGCAGACATGGTGGCCCTGGATGGAGCGGCTGTACATGGAGGCACAGGAGTCCACTCGCTCCACAACTGCAACAGAGCAGGCGCATGAGTCCGCCCGCATGCAGGGAACCCATGGGCCCTCCCGTGCAGGGTGCCTTCCATGGGCCGCCCTCAGTGGCAGTGGGGCAGAGGACAGGAAGGGGCTGCGGGAGACACGAGACAGGAAGGGGTTGCTGGGGACAGGAAGAGGCTGCTGGGGACAGGGTACAAGAAGGGTCTGTGGGAGGTGGGGGACAGGAAGGGGCTGCTGGGGACAGGGGAACAGAGAGGGGCTGCGAGGGACGGGGGACAAGAAGGGGCTGCTGGGGACAGGGACAGGAAGAGGCTGCAGGAGACAGGACAGGAAGGGGCTGTGGGGGACAGGAAGGAGCTGCTGGGGACAGGGGACAGGAAGAAGATGCTGGGGAAGGGGTGCCAAGGGGCGCAGACCCCCGCAGATGGAACAGATGCATTGTCCTCACCGGAGAAATGGTGATGGAAGCAGATCCTGGCTAGAAGGTTCTGGAAGGACATGCTAATGCCGTCCACCTTGATGGAGCTCACGCTCAGGTCCCCCGACTCCAGCAGCTTAGCGAAGGCATCACTGTAGGCAGGAGGGGGCTGGGTGAGGACAGATCCTGCACTCTGGCCCCCCCAGGGTGCAGGTGCGGGGACCCTATGAGGTTGGCCTGCTCCTCCATGCATGGCTGTGTGTGGAGGTGGAGGGGCGGGCCATCCCTCCCTCCCAGCTGGGCTAGGGTACCCCCCTTAGCCGCCCCTCCCGCGGCTGGGCGCACCTGCAGCACGGCGTGGTCAGCAAGTACGAGCTGCAGCTGAAATGTAGTTTGAAGTCCAGTTTCTCCTGGGTGGCCCCGTCCTCGTCCTGCAGCAGGGCATAAGAGAGAGGCTGAGGGGCCCGGGGTGCCGAGTGTGGCACAGCCCCCAGGGGTGGGGTGGGGCCATACCTTGGCAATGAAGAACAAGAGGGAGGCTGGGGGCCCTGCGACCAGGGGCGGGACCTTGACCTTACCTTGGCAATGAAGGACAAGGTGCCTTTCAGCTTCTGCGCCATGACTATGCTCTGAACGCTGAACACGAACTGGGCCTCGTTGGAGACGCCTGGCCGGGGAGGGATGGTAGCTGACAATGGGCAGGCGGAGGCCAGGGCAGCCCAGCACGAGCACTGGGCTGATGGGGGTGGACACGGTGGCTCTGGGAGGCCCAAACTTGGCCTGGAAGTATCCAGCACCGTCACGGGGCACCAAATGCAACAGGTACCAAGCCACCCAGAGCTCCCAACTCTGCTGCCCATGGGGGCTCACCCAGGGGACAGTGACCCAGGGCCCTACTGGGGGCAACAGCTGGCACGGCTCACCAGGGGGCAGCTGGAAAGGCACGGGCACGCCATCATGGACAGAGGAGCCTTCCGGCCTCGCCATCTTGGTGTTGAGCGAGTCCAGCACGCTGAGCTCCATGTTCTTGAGCAGGCTGCGGCTGTGGTTCTCCAGGATGACGGACACGGTCACTTGGCTGTCCTCCTGCAGGCTGCCTTGCACATCGTATGTCTGCGCAGGGTAAAGCCGGGGGCTCAGGGACTCACCCGGGGGCTGGGGAGCCTGTGTCCCATGCACTCAGGAACCCTGGCTGACCCTCACGCACAGGAGCTGCCCTGTGCTGAGCCCCGGCAGCCTAAGAGCCGCTTCCCCAAGGAGCCTGCTGCCCGTCTCACTCACCATCTTGACGTAGGCGTTCTCAGCCAGGGGACAGTAACTGGACATGGGCTGATGGGAGAGAGAGAGGGTTGCAGTGTGGGAGGGGTTGAGGGCACAGCGCCCGAGCAGCGGCCTTGTGGGGCGGCCCTCACCGGCAGAGGCTCCTCCTGGGGCGCGCCGTTCTGCACGGGCTCGGTCGCCTCCTCGCGTTCCGGCCTCCGCTTCTTGGACTTCTTGTCCTTTCCTCGCTCTTCCTTCTCCTTCTTGTGTTTCTTCTTCTTCTGTGTGGACTTCTGGGAACAGGTGAGCAGGGGGCAGGGGACAGTGTGCCGGGTCAGCAGGGGGCAGACAGACAAGGGGTGCAGCCGGCAGCACCAGGCTGGCCTGGGCACAGTCCACACAGACCCTTGCTACAACACACAGTGGCCCAGGGCAGCAGAGATGGAATGTGACAAAGCTGACACCGACAAAGCTGTCGCCGGAACAGCATGACAACAGAAGAGACGCCAGCCCTCACTGGTGCCCGGGGCCCGTCCCAGCCACCTGCCTGGAGAACCTGGGAGGTCCCCTAGCTAATGGCCTCAGCCCAGCCTGGCCCCCACTGCTGTGAGCAACTGGGGAGGGAATGGGTACATGGGAGTCTGTCTCCACTTGACCCCTCACTGCACAGCCCCGAGCCCTCCTCACCTTTGGCTCCAGGGCCTCGTCGTCCTCGTCGGCCACCTGCTCCCTCCTTGTCACCTCGCTGTCGTCCTTCGGGGCCGTGACGGCAGACACTCCAAGCTGCACCTGCAGGCACCATCGGGCTCAAGGGGGTGTCTGCCCAGGGAGACACCCCCCTCCAGCCAGCCTGTCAGGAGCCCCTGCTGGCCTGGGAGGTAGCTGACACCCTACTGGGTGCACCTGGGAGCTGGCAAGAAAGCATGCCCACTCTTACCGTGGCTGCGGCCGGGGAGGGCGCAGCGGCCGGTGGCGGGGTAGTGGACAGCCAGAAGTCCAGGTCGTCACCCTGAGGACACAGACGGTCAGGGCAGGGCGCCAACAGGGACCGCCTGCAGCCCCACAGCCCTACACAGAGCCTGACAAGGGGATAGGCTGCTGGGGAGCCTGCTACCCAACACGAAGTGACCCGGATACCAGGTCCCCCACAGGAGCGACAGGACCAGGATGACAAGGCTTCCAGCTGCACAGCCCTGGCCTTAGCGCCTCCCCTGCCTATCCCTCCCCCTCCCCTGCCTCCCCTCCCCCTCCCCTGCCTCCCCTCCCCCTTACCTTCCTTCCCTCCTCCCTCTTCCTGCTCCTCTCCTTGTGCGTCTTCTCCTTCTTCTTGGGTTTCTTGCTCTTCTTCTCCACCACGGGGACGTCTTCTTTCTCGGGGGGCTTGGGGGCCTGGGCGTTCCTGTGCTTTAGGACTGGCAACTTCTCGCTGTCTGCCAAGGGCCTGGGGGGGGGGTGGGCGGGGGCAGTGTTGGGCTGGGGGTCAGGAGCCCCCCCAGGTGGATTTTGCTCCAGAGTGGCAAAATCCAGTGGGGTCCTGGGCCGCCCTCTCCTG